>NC_047092.1:54671932-55921932 GCF_902459505.1 Geotrypetes seraphini
CAAGCAGTGGCTTCCCCCATGTCTTAATAACAGACTATGGACCTGTACAAACCTTTCTTAAAATCAGCTAAGCTATATGCTCTTACCACAACCTCAGGCAATGCGTTCCAGAGCTTAACTATTCAGGATTTTGGAGACTTCAATCCCTACTGCTCAGGCTATAGCCTCACACTTTATTGACAAGATATAGAAAATTAGAGCTGCTATCCCACATAATGACAATGACAGTGACAATGTAGACTCAACTCATGATAGGGTCTGTAATTCTTTTTTTTTTTTTTTTTTTTAATTATCAAATTTTCCATAAACATATCAAGTATCCACTTGTACAGAAAGATGAAGCTAGCTAAAGAACACAAAATTTTTCCAATTATATATAAGCACAATCAAGAAGAAAAAAATAATAAAAAAATAAAAATAAAGCTTAACTCCAGCTCAAGTCCTCAAATGATAGATCCAAGAAGTATAATCAGCGAGCATTCTGTAATAAAACATAGAAATATAAAGAAAGGAAAACAGGGAATTCAATCAACTGAAGGAAGTGTCCAAATTTAACATGAGCACTCATGTTGTCCCTGCTTTCAGGCGTGCAGCCGACAAAAAGGTTGTCAGTTGAGTAGAATCAAAGAAAACATATTTTTGCTTTTGATGTACTATCACACATTTACATGGGTGTTGTATAAAAAAAGAAGCTCCAAGGGCAATAACTCCCAGCTTTAAAATCAAAAATTCACGACGACGCTTTTGGGTGTCTCGTGTCAGATCTGGAAAGATTTGTATTCTATATCCCAAAAATTATTTTAATTTATTTTTAAAGTTGAGTCTCAGCAACCAGTTTTTATCTGGTGCCAAGGCAACTGTAAGATGCAACTGTAAGAAGTAAAGTTACTGGTGTCACCATTTCCCTGTCTGACTGTTCCAAGATCATCAAGATGTTTAGTATCTGTTGGTCCTCTTGTAATTCCTGTAATTTTTTATGTTGTCCTTCCTCTCTTCGCATAGGCAAGTAATAAACCTGGGTAAACGGTGGTAACAATTCTTCTGAAATACCCAATATTTCTATCATATATCGTTTTAACATATCTCTCGGAGGTATTGTTGCCACTCTAGGGAAATTAATCTGAGATTGTTATTATGAGAGAAATTGTCCAATACTTCCAATTTCCTTCTCAAATTTATATTATCTCTCATTAATATTTCTGTAAGCTGTTTAGTAGCAACATTTGAATTTTTAAGGTCTTGCATATCAGTTTGTAAACTTTTAATGTATGTTTCATGAGTGTTTAATTTTTGTTCAACTTGACATAATTGAGGCTTGATAGATTGTGCCAAATTCGCCACTAGATCCCATATAGCTTCTAGAGTTATTTCTCGGGGCTTCTCTATTGTAGTAAGTTTTTCAGGCACAATTTTTGTATTCAATACAATTGACTTCTCCTCCTGTAGGTGTCTCTCCTGAACGCTGTAGTCCCTCTTGCTGTTGGAAGCCTCAGACACCACAGGACTCTCTGGATGGGAATCCAGCTCCAAGCTCCCCTCTCTGATGTCCAAAGCCTCACAGGAGAAAAGCTCACCATCTTCCAATAGCTCCTCAACCCGCGGGGAGCTGACGGTCTGAGAAAGAGGGGGAGGTGCTCTGGCGTTGGGGCTCAGCGAGATCTCCAATCCCAGGGAGATCACCTCCAGCTTGCCACCGAGAGCCTCCAACGGGGATACCGACGCCGCCATCGAGACTTCCTGCATCCGACGAAGAAGTTCATTAATATTGCTGAATCTTGCTGGGTCGGGGCACCGCGAGGCTGCAGCGGTGCTTCGACCCCTTCTTTTCGGCATTACAAAGAAGAAAAAGTTCCTTTTAGAGAAGGATAAACCAGGTTCTCGCTCGAAGATCCGAGCCAGGACGCTCATCTAACTGTCCCTTCCGCCATCTTGGATCCTTAATTCAGGGGGTCTGTAATTCTATCATAGAAAATGAACCTTTAACTCTCCCATTCTCTAAATGCTCAAGATGTACTCTGCCAACCCTTCAAGAAATCAAGAGGTGCTTAAACACAATAAACACCAAAGGAGCAAGCAATGAAGTTATCCCACCTTTTCTCTTGAAGCGATTCTTCTCAGTTTTTGGTCCGTGTATACTAGACCTGGTCAAATCTAGCTTAGCCTCTGGATCCTTACCAAAACAATGGAAAAAAAAAAAACCAACAATCATCTACCCTAGGATTAAGGACCATAAAATCAGCGCCCAGGAAATATCTAATTATCAGCCCATAGCCAATATCCCCTTTTTAGCTAAGCTCACTGAAAAAATAGTCTTCTCTCAAATTACCGACTTCATTGAAAAACACCCTAACCAAACAGGATTTCACCAGCACCATTCAACTGAAATCTCACTCATAGGTCTAACCACAAAGATACTTTACCATCTCAATCACCATCAATCAGTTTTGCTCATTTCTTTGGATTTCTCTTCTGCATTCGATACAATTGATCACACACTCCTTCTGTCACTTCTCCAATAAACTGGAATCTCTGACCAAGTCATGGATTGGTTTTCCTCCTTCTTTACCGAAAGATCATCCAATGTAGTTTTCAATACCTCAAACACTGTATCTCACAAGGCTCCATCTTATGCCCCCTGCTCTTTAATATCTTTATGGCACCACTTTTAACCTAGGCCAATCCATCGGCTTTACAATGTTTGCTTATGTAGACGATGTGCAATTAAATCATCCAATCAACCTTAATGACCCAGACAAAGTAATACTCATCAACAAGAAACTGGAGAAAGTCAAATTATGGCTAGATTCAAACATGCTAGCTCTTAATGTGGAAAAATCTAAATTAATGATCTTCCCCATCAAAGAAGGTATGCCGATTCAGGTTCCTCTCAAACTTAATTCCTCGTACATTAAAATTGTAATTTCTTTAAAATTACTAGGGATCACCTTCAATAAAAAATTTTCCTACCATCTTCACATTAGTACCGTAGTTCAGTGTTGTTTTCACAGACTACGAATGATCAGGTCTCTTGCTAAACTGTTGGAACCTTTAAACATACTAATTCATTCCCTAGTGATATCATGTATTGATTACTGCAATGCCCTTTACAAAGGCATAACAAAAAAGAACTAAGACGCCTCCAAATCATGCAAAATACCGCAATAAAAATTATATTTAACACTAAAAAATATAATCATGTTTCCACCCTCTTGAGCAAAGCACATTGGTTGCCTGTTGAACACAGAATTAGTTATAAAATTCTATTACTTACATTCAACACATGTCAAAGTAACCAACCTGAATTTATCAATAGCTTACTAATTCTTTATTGTCCATCTAAAGCACTTTGCTCTATGACACAAAGGGCTCCTTTTACAAAGGTGCACAAGCGTTTCTAGTGCATTTACAAGATTAGCGCGTGCTATAGAGCGCAATAGCCGAAAAATTACCACCTGCTTAAAAGGAGGCGGTAGCGGCTAGCGCACGCAGCATTTTAGCGTACACTAAAACCTCTAGCGCACCTTTGTAAAAGGAGCCCAAAATCTTCTTGCAGTTCCATCCCTAAAGTATATAAACACAATAAGATCAAATAATTTTGCAGTGACCGCGCCATCCCTTTGGAATTTTATTCCTAATTACCTTCGTGAAGAATTCTCTCTGCTTCATTTTAAAACAAAGCTGAAAACATTTCTGTTCCAAGATGCATTCGATACCTAATTGCCCTTATAAGGGCTAAACACATGGCGACAGAAGAAGGCATCATCCTTCCCTTCCCCTGTCGTTTTTTCCTTAATTGTTCTCTTTTCTCAAAATATTGTAGTTCCTACCCCTTTTTCCATCTGTTCCTATCCATTGTTGTCTGAGTATGTCAGGTAGATTTTAATTGTCAAATGCAAACCCTATTTCTGTTGAAAACTGTATTTTTATTCTACACTGCTCAGAAGTCTGATTTGAGCAGTATAAAAATTTTAAATAAACTTGAAACTTGAATCATATCTCTCCTCAGCCGTCTCTTTTCCAAGCTGAAAAGCCCTAACAGTTTTATTCTTTCCTCATATGAGAGTAGTTCCATCATCTTTATCATCTTGGTCACTCTTCTTTGAACCTTTTCTAGTGCCAATAATATATTTATTGAGATAAGAAGACCAGAACTGAACACAATACTCCAGATGAGGTCGCACCATACAGTAGCATTATAACATTCTTAGTCTTAACCATCCCTTTTTTAATAATTCCTAACATCCTGTTTGTTTGTTTTTGGCTGCTGACACACATTGGGCAGGAGGTTTCATCGTATTGTCTACGAGGATACCCAGATCCTTTTCTTGGGTGCTAATCCCCAAGGTGGACCCTAGCATCCAGTAATTATGATTCAAGTTCAATGTGCATCACTTTGCATTTGTCCACATTAAATTTCATCTGCAATTTGGATGCCCAGTATTTCAATATCCTCAGGTCCACATGCAATTTTCCGCAATCCACATGCATTTTAACAACTTTGAACAGTTTAGTGTCATCTGAAAATTTAATCACCTCACTTTTCATTCCAATTTCCAGATCATTTATAAATAAGTTAAAATAGCACCGGTCCTAATACAGACCCATGCGGCACTCAAGTTTCAAGTTTTTTACACACAATTTCAAATTTAAAATAATGGGGTAGACAGACCAACTAATGCAAAAGGTGAGAGGGAACAGAACTACAATTTAGCATTTTTAAAGTTCAAAGGAGAGACATATATGAAAAAAAACCCTGTTAATTCTCCTCCATTGAGAAAAATGACCGTTTAACCCTTCTGTTTTCTATCCGATAACCAATTCCTAATCCACAACTGAACTTTGCCACTTATCCCATGACACTTTAATTTTCTCAGGAGACTCTCGTGAGGAACTTTATCAAAGCTTTCTGAAAATCTAGATACACTATATCAACTGGCTCACCTTTATCCACATATTTATTCACACCTTCAAAGAAGTCAAGAAAATTTGTGAGGCAAGATCTCCCTCATTGAACCCATGCTGATTCCATCTCATTAAATCATGTTACAGATCACAAACAGCAGGTCAGCAATTTCATGTTTGAGTTCTTTTAGTACTCTGGGATGTATACCATCAAGTCCTGGTGATTTATCACTTTTTAACTTGTCAATTTGGCTTAGTACATCTTCCCGATTCACTGAGATTTCTTTCTGTTCCTCCACATCACCACCCTTGAAAATCATTTCTGGTTCAGGTAGATCTCTTACATCTTCTTCCGTAAAGACCGAAGCAAAGAATTCAGTCTTTCCACTATGGCCTTATTCTCCTTGAGTGCCCCTTTTATTCTTTGATCATCCAATGGTCCCACAGATTCTCTCACAGCTAGAGAGGAGGTAATCGCCTTTGATGATATTTGGTTTGTAGAACTGAATGTAAATCCTAGAGAAATAAACTGGAAGTCCTTTTGGTCAACTTCAGCCCAACCCACCATGTCAGCGTCTATTTATCAATCTACATATTTTATTATGCATAAGGCCTATTGGACCCCTACCAAAATAGCCAAGTTTTTACATACATCTTCTTCAGAGCTTTGTTGGTCTTACCTTCAGCATCCTGGTACTTTCCTACAGCTCCTTTTTGCATGTCCTAATCTACAAATTTATTGGTCAGGCATATGGTCAAGAATTCTCTCTATTATTCATTTGGATAGCAATCTGTCTAAGTCATATAAATCCATCATATTGTGCTCCTCAAATCCAGATATCACGATACCATCACCATTCAAAAATATTTTTTATATTATGATTGCTTTAGCTACTCATCATATTATATATAATTGAAAGGATAATTCTAAACTTAATTTTCACGAATGGTGGAATCATCTTTGTACCATCAGAAAATACTAAGAAATAATAGTGTTCAAACAAAATAACATCATTAGCTTTACTGGGACTTGGGCTCCTCTTGATGCATTCTGAAAGGATTTGAATGTTAATCTCATAACTCCTTTGTATCTCTGACTTGTAAGTTTGCAGCTTACTAATGTATCGACATTGTGTTTGTTTGTTTGTTTTAATTATGATGTATACTTTTAGAAAAATTTCAATAAAATATTGATACTAAAAACAAATCAGTGGGGGAGGGGAGGGACACATTCCGTACAAATGTAAGGAAGTTCTTCTTCACCCAGAGAGTGGTAGAAATCTGGAATGCTCTTCCGGAGGTTGTTATAGGGGAAAGCACCCTCCAGAGATTCAAGACAAAGTTAGACAAGTTCCTGCTGAACCAGAACGTACGCATGTATGGCTAGACTCAGGGCACTGGTCTTTGGCCTAAGGGCCGCCGCATGAGCGGACTGCTGGGCACAATGGACCACTGATCTGACCCAGCAACGGCAATTCTTTTTTTTTTATATTTAAATTTTTTATTAGATTTTCAAACAAATAAACAATGCAAAATACAACAGAAATAACAAAGTTTGATTCTTCAGTAAACCATCACCAAAATATGGTCATAATATAAGAACTATAATGTGAGTCCAAATACAACCTACACAACATCCGAAGGTTGAATTAGAAGATTATTAGGATCTCAAGTGCTCGCAGTTATATGCCAATTGACCAAGTCTAGGCAAATAACTAACTTGTGAGCTATCATCGGTCCTTTAACTCCTTGTTGTGTTATTTTATTTAAATTATTTTAATCTTATTGTGCAATTTATTATACTTATACTACTATTGTATTTATAGTTATTCAGATACTTAACTCGGGTGTAGATTCTTAATCCGGCCAGCTGGAGACAAAACAGAACACGATGGAAGATCTCCGTTTCGCTCTCACTAACCATGGAAGAGTTTCATCAGGAATAGTGCAGAGTAACGGCACTGTTTATTTCAACAGCACTGCATAGCTGAATGGTGGACCTGGTTTAAGCTAGTCCGAACGTGCCTATTTGTTACATCGGCACTGCATAACCAAATAACGGGACCTAGTTTAAAATAGCCCGAGACGCCAACTGCGATGGCAAAAAAGGCGTGTGACATCATATCCGGCCTTGTTCTACCGGAAATGGTCTGAGGATTTCAGTGTGGTTCACAAGTTTTTGAAGTGATTTTTAGCACAATATAAGAACAACAGTATCATCAAGAACAACAGAATAATACCACCCCCTCCCCATCAAAGCATATAGGTTACATTAGGATCAAGGTCCCCCCACCACCCACCAAATATCCAATTTCCGAGCAACAGTCCAGGTATGTACTGATTGCAGATAATAACCTCTGCGTTTAGCCACATATAGCTCCATTTTCCCCAACAAAGATAATTTCACTCTCCATTCATTCAAGTCAGGCACCAGGGGCTGTTTTCAGTATGCAGCTATGAGACATTTGATCGCCGCCAACCCCATTCGCAATAAACGGCTTTGCCATCTGGTCTCACAACTATTAGACCACTCCAATAAAGAGCTTTGAGGAGTAACAGGGACCATGACCCCCAGCATCTGCGACAAGGACCACACCACTGCCGTCCAACAAGGGACAAGCACTGGACAGTCCCACCATATATGAATAAAGGTGCCCACCAGCAACTGTCCGAAGACTAAGGGTACATCTTATGGAGCTGTTCCGGTGTGTAGTACCAGCAGCTCAACACCTTGTATGCTTTCTCCTGTATCAATGCACAAATGGTCGCTCTACCCACCTCAAAACAAATTGCATCCCACTCTTTAGATGTAAATGTACATTGCAAATCCCACTCCCAGTGGCGTCAGAAACAAAATTCAGTACTACTTGCCCACTTAAATATTGGTAGATAATGGAAATAGGCCTGGGCACCTTCTGCAAAGTCCCCCATAATTGTTCTAGTTGTTCAGCCTCAATAGGAGATGTCTTATCCCAATCCCGAGCATTCATATAATTTTTCACTTGAAGATAAGCCAAATAGTCTCCTGCCTGTACCCCAGGGATACGTTGCAAAGCCTCAAAAGATATGACAGTCACCGCTCGCAAGAAATCACGAAATTGGGACAGCCCTAGATGTCCCCACCTCTCAAAAACAGGTGGTCCATCCCGCAAAGTAGCTAAAGTGGAAGTGGCCAACCCATTATTGCAATCATTTTTCATTCTATCCCACAGCTTGATCAGGTGTAAAATATAAGGGTTGTCAGTCTCCAGTTCCCACTGTTGAACAGTCTGAGAAGACCAAAGCCTAGTGGACAATATACCCTGGGGCACAAAAGACTGTTCCAACAGCACTCCCCACTTGTGGGAACCCAGGTCCCACTCCAATAACATCCTCAACTGCGCAGCTTGATAATACCACTGAAGATTGGGAACCTCTTCCTCCCTCTCCCCCCCCCCCCCCCCCGAGCTCTATCTGCCCAGATCACCGTCTGTGAAATTCTGGGTGCTCTATTCTGCCAAATAAAGTTCCTAAATTCCACTTGCAATATCTTAAACATCAAAATGGGTATGGGAATAGGTAGTCTGAAACAGAAACATTCATCTGAAGAACCACTATCCCCGCCCCCCCAAGAAAGCCAAAGCCCATGCCAGCGTTGGAGATCCGAACGAATATTTCAGATAACCAGCCCAGAATTAACCTCATATAAACAAGTCAAATCCCTGGGCAAGTAAATACCCAAATATTTAAGACCCTTAGACACCCATTTAAAAGGTAACTTGTGTTTAAGAGCAAGAACCCGGATCTCCCCCATGGTAAGATTCATCATTTCAGTGTTATCTAAATTGATTTTAAAACCAGATGTGCTCCCATAGTCCTCGAAAATACATAACAATTGAGGCACTGTACTTTCCGGATCTACCAAATACAGGCTATACAAATAGGGCTATACGATGTTCAATATCGTCTACCGAAATCCTCTTCAAATGGGGATGGCGCCTCATCATAAGTGCCAATGGTTAGCAGCAGCAATTCTTATGTTCTTATTTTATAAACCTACAATTGTAAATGTCACCAATTAAGTAGTGAGACCGCAATTTTAATTTGGTTTCATTTTGAAGATGAAAATAAACAGAGGATTAACATCTTTAATTACTTGTGCAATGCCCTGGCTGAAATGAACACTTTTTGAAAACCTTTTCCATGGCTCTGAGCTCGTATAAAACTCAGTTGGGATACTTTTAACAACAAATGTTTATTCCCTTTGTCAAATGGGGAATTGTAGATTTTTGCCCCTTCCAAGATTGGCCCAAACCATGGCCTACAATGCCTCGCCTGAAATCTCTGTGCAGTATAGATCTCTATATGTAAGTACACTTGAAAAAAAGAGTGGGAATTCTAGATTTTAAACTTCCAAATATTTATTTAACATGGGTGATGACATTTTTGTTTTAGCTATTAGACTTCTCCTTCAGGATCCTCACAAAAAACATGCCAAACATACCCCAAGGCTTTATCTTACACTTCAATCTAATTCTAAAGTACACAGACACCTATTACTAGTGGCAGCCATGAGATAAAATATTCAAAGTCATCAATTTCCAGTTATAAGTTAGATCCAAGTATTATTACTTCAATTTTAAAACCTTAGGGCTCCTTTTACTAAGCTGCGATAGCATTTTTAGCACGCACTAAACTCACGCTATGCGGCTAGAACTAAAGCCAGCTCAATGCTGGCATTAGCATCTAGCGCGCAATTCTCCACGTGCTAAAACTGCTATCGCAGCTTAGTAAAAGGAGCCCTTAGTTTTCCTTCAGTAGCGGTTATACGAAAACATGCATTGAAAAAATGGAAACCTAACAATTCAAAATGATAACAAACTGTATATTAGTAATGGGGTTTTCCCATAAACAGCAGGATAAATCAGCTACACAAATGTCTGATGTTATCTGATAGCAACAAGATAAACTGCTCTCAGAGCTCAGAAAACAAAAAATAATTTTCTAAACATGCACAGGAGATTTCACAAAGCAAATTTGTCTAGCTACAGACTACAAGCTATTCACTACAATAGATGCAGATAGAATAAATGAATTTATAGACTCTAGCATAGCAATTATTCTTCTATTCCGCATATACCTGAACAGGTTCAAGGTGGATTACAATAATGAAGAGAGGGAATAACATTTCATGTGTTACAGAACAAAATTTTAACAATGACTCCTTTTTTTCTGAAAGTTTCTTGAGTTTTTGAAAAATACAAGAGAGAATATAAAACTTAAACATCAATGAAACTCACAGTACTACAATGCAGGAATCAATACAGAATACAGAGGAACAATATTTGTTTATAAGCTTACATTCAATGCAAGAGAACATAGAGAATTAATATAAATTGAGATATCAGCAGGAAACACTGCTGGACAGTGATTGCAAGTATACCTACAAAGGCGACCAGTGTTTATTGGAAAAGACTGTGGTTCCAAATTTTTTTGCAAGAACCAATTCATATTTATAGTATTGTAAGACTAATTGCCACCAATGGTGTGAAGAAAGAGAGTTGGCTGACTTCCAATTTGAAAGAATTAACTTAAGAGCTATGGAGAGAAGAATATCAAGAAGTTTAGTGTAATTATCAGTTAGAACCATTCCTGGAGCATGAGATTTAAATATTACTATAGAAAGAGAGATGTATGATTGGATATTAAGGATTTTCATTACAATACCACAAATTTCTTTCCAGTATTGTAATACATATGGACAGTCATATATCATATGAATTAAGGAGCCAACATCTTGTCCACAGTTCCAACAATTATTAGATGGAAGGAGGCCTGCCAGTGAGAGCTTGTGTAGAGTCCACAGGGCTTTATGATAGAAAAAAAATACATGGATTGGGACATATTGGCTGAAGCCAAAGATCTTGCCAGTTTTTTTCCCCAAATTGTGACCATTCCTGTTTCCCTACGGAAGAATACAATCTTTTTCCCAGATATGTTATAGGCTTTCTACAGAAGAATCGTCTACAGGTAATAACATCTTAAATAAATTTGAGGCTTTGTGTCCATTATGTAGTAAAATTGTAGCTTGAGTCAGAATAGAAAGAATATGAGTGTGAAAAGTTTGTAAAAGATTTTTATGATTAAGGCAGTGATGCAATTGCAGCCATTTGTGATGGTTTTTAGCATTTAATGAAAAGTTATCTCATAATTCAGAGAAGAGAATCAGAGTTTTTTCAGGAGTTAGGATATCTTGAAACCTATAAATACCTTTATCCATTCTTTCCAAAGGAAAGGCGTTCTGTTAATGAGTATGTGAGAACTGAACCAAAGATATGTGTATGTTTATGAATGGAAAGGGAAATCCAGTAATTTATCAAATTCTATTAGGCATAGAAAGGATTGGATTTTTAATATAAGAGCATGGTAATGATAAAAGCGTGTTTAAAGGAATCAGATGGGCTAAAGTTTAGAAACATAGAAACATAGAAATAGACGGCAGATAAGGGCCCACGGCCCATCTAGTCTGCCCACCTTAATGTCCCTCCCCTACCTTTGCCCTGTGAATAGATCCCATGTGCCGATCCCATTTGGCCTTAAAATCAGGCACGCTGCTGACCTCAATCACCTGTAGTGGAAGACTATTCCAGCGATCAACCACTCTTTCAGTGAAAAAGAATTTCCTGGTGTCACCTCGTAGTTTCCCGCCCCTGATTTTCAACGGATGCCCTCTTGTTGTCGTGGGACCCTTGAAAAAGAAGATATCTTCCTCCGCCTCGATGTGGCCCGTAAGATACTTGAACGTCTCGATCATGTCCCCCCTCTCTCTGCGCTCCTCGAGCGAGTATAGCTGTAATTTGTCAAGCCGTTTTTCGTATGGTAAGTAAGTACCATGTACCATGTACCAAGTAAGTACCATGAGGGAGTATAATAAGAGTGATCCGTGAACCACTGAAGTCCCTGGTGTGTAATAAAAGCTTTATGGTAACTGATAAAGTCTGGAAAAAATACCCCTCCTTGTTCTCTTTTCATTTTTAATTTTTTCAAAGCCTATCTGGGTTGCTTATGTTTCCAGAGAAAGACAGTAAGTATTTGGTCTATGATTTTATAGAAGGAGATATGAAATAGCACAGGAATCATGAGTAGAATGTAGTTTATTTTTGGAGCTATCATCATTTGAATTGTTTCTAGATGACCCCACCAGGAAAGTTAGATGGATGCCAAAAAATGGGTATTACTTTAATTGAGGAGATCGGTTTGTCACAATTAATGGTAATTGTGTCTTCTAGTGATTGGGCAAGTTCAATGCCCAAGTACTTAAGCTTGAAGGTGACCCAAACCAAACTGTAAGAGGTGACTGAATTAGAGTGGGTGAACAGGTTTAGGGGTAGGGATTCTGTTTTTTGTTGGTTTATTTTATAACCAGAAAAAATAGATAACTCTGTAATGGTTTTCAGAATCGCTGGAATTGACTTATCAGGATCAGAGACATATAAGAGGATGTCATCTGTATAAGCAGATAATTTGATATCCACTGAGTTTACTGATAGTCCTTGTATGTCTGTGTTCAATCTTAAAGCAATAAGTAATGGCTCTAAAGCAAGGTTAAACAGGTATGGAGAAAGAGGACACCCTTAACGTATGCCTCTTTACAATCGAAAGAGAGGGGACAGAGAATTATTTATTATGATTTTTGCCGATGGGTTAGTTTAAAGGGTTTGTATCATTTTGATAAACGTAGGCGGGGCACCAAAACAATGACTCCTTCTAGTTCAATTGACAGACAAATGTATAAAAAAAGAGATATTTTTAAAAGTTTTCTAAATTCTCTATAATCCAGAGTTGACCTATGCTGAGTTGAAAGACCTCTCCAAAGTTTAGTTGCTGAAAAGAAAACATAGAGTTAAATAGTTTAGTTGAGATTTCCCTATCAGATCAGGGAAACTGAATGGACAAATATATCTCATTGTATAATCTGTGTGAGTCAAAGGAAAATCAAAAGATCATACTTGTAACCCAGAGCTATACCTTGTATTATAATTTAATGAAATAAAAAATACTTTAATATTCTTGCCTCATCCAGAAGCAAATGACATTTTGTAAACTACCAAGAAATATGATCAGTTTTGGCTACTGAAAAAATTAAATGAACAGCATTATAATAAAGTTACTTACCTGTAGCAGGTGTTCTCTGAGGACAGCAGACATATTCTCTTATATGGGTGACATCATTCACAGAGCCAGGCACAGACACTGCCAAGTGTACTGTCATTATAAATCTTTGAGACAATGCCCACATCAAGAGGGTGCTGTCTCAATGTTCAAGAGTGGGAAAAGCACTCCTTGAGGACAGACTTCTAGCTGGTTTTAGCCTCTTAGTTTGAGACTAAACTCTGAGGACTTTCTTACAGATCAGATGCCACAGGTGACCCTTGAGGTTAATTCCCACCAACCCACCCCAAAGCAGAGCTTTGTTTGGCTCTTCAGCCAACCAGGAACAGAGCATCGCTTTGGTAGGATTTTTATGTTCTTTCTTTTTTCTTCCAGGTGTAAGTATTTCTGCAACCACATTATGACTGGGAAACATCGTGTCACCAAAGCTGCTGCTTAGGTTACAAGCTTCTGCAGACAGAAAATGTTACCCAGGCAGAGGGAGTGGTTCCTTGTGCCAGCTGTCTTCAGCTTGAATCCCTCATTAAGGAAGTAAAAGAAGTGAGAGAGGAGGTAGCAAGACTGAGAACCATCTGTGAGAATGAGAGATACATCGATGATATGGTTCATGAGGTGTCAAAGATTTCTAGCAGTGGGGAAGAAGAGGCTGTGCTAAAGGAAGACAGCTGGACTCAGATTACAGAATCCTGCAAGATTGGAACTGTTACTCCACTCGCCCTTGAACTGAAGAACCAGTATGCTGCCCCGGAAGTGGAGAAAATGAGAACATCCCAGGAAGAGGAAGGATCAAAGTTTGAAATCTCTAAAATTACTGGATCCATGACTACTAGGAGGCATAAAGTAGTATTGGTTGGCGATTCCCTTTTGAGGAATACGGAAGCATCCATTTGCAGACCAGACATGATGTCCTGAGAGGTATGCTATCTTCCTGGTGCTATAATCCAAGATATTACAGAGAGATTGCCAAGACTCATCAAGCCTGATGACTATTATCTGATACTACTCATCCACATTGGCACTAATGATACTGCCAGGTACCCCTACGAAGGTATCAAAAGTGACTTTGTGGCTCTGGGAGAGAAAGTGAAGCAATAAGGTGCAAAGGTGGCATTCTCGTCCATCCTTCCTGTCGAGGGTAAGGGCCAGGTCAGAGAAGCATGCATCCTAGACTTCATTCCTTTCATCTAGCATCTGGAATAAATTACCCAAGTTTTTCCATCAAGCCCCTTCCCTTCCCTTGCTTAAAAGCAGACCAAAACCCACCTTTTTGATATAGCCTTCAATCCTTAACCCTATTCCTCTGCCCTCCAACCCAGCCAGCTGATTAACCAGTCCCCTTAACTGAATCCATGACATCCTGTTTGTCTATCTTGGCTGTTTAGATTGTAAGCTCTTTCGAGCAGGAACTGTATTCTTCTTATTTGTGACTCTGTGCAGCGCTGCGTGCATCTGGTAGCGCTACATAAATAATAGTAGTAGTAGTACATGGATGGTGTTGTCAAGAGCATTCTGGCTTCCTGGATCATGGGATGATTTTCCAAGGGCTGCTGAGCAGGGATTTTATACATCTATCAAAGAAGGGAAGAAGTGTCTTCAGTGGCAAGCTGGTTAATCTACCAACGAGGGCTTTAAACGAGACGTAATGGGGAAGGGTGATCAAAGCCACCAGGTGAGTATAAACCCTCAGGTAAGTAAATCACTGAATACCTCTACATGGATGGGAAAAGGGAACAATATCTGGAAAGCAGTATATACTAATGTTCGAAGTATGGGAAACAAAATTCTGGATCTAGAAGCAGTGATGGAAGAAGATGAGTTGGATATAGTGGAGATCAGAGAGACATGGTTCATAGAGAACCATGACTTGTATGTAGTTATACCAGGCTATAATCTGTTCAGGAAATACAGGATAGGAATAAAAGAAGGAGGAGCAGCAGCGTTATATGTTAAAGATCATATTAAAGCCACACAATTGCAGGATCTGCAGGGCACAGAGGCACTGTGGATCAATTTAGAAAGAGAGAATGGTAAATATATTTACATTGGTGTAATATACAGGCCTCCTTCATAGACGGAAGAAGTGGACAGAAATTTAATAGTAGACATTCAGAATATATCTAAAAAAGGGGAAGTTTTACTAATAGGTGATTTTAACATACCAGATTTTGATTGGAATATCCCTATTGCAGGGTCTTCTAGAAGTAGGATGATCCTGGATTCTCTACAAGCAGAACTGTTCCAGCATTTGGTAATGGAACCCACACGGGATGGAGTCATACTGGACTTAGTGCTTTTAAACGGGGAAAGTGTTTCTGACGTTATAATGGGTGATCATCTGGCATCCACATAGTACGGTTTAATATTAAGACAGGTATAGAGAGGACCCAGAAGAGAAGAGAAAGTTAGTGTGTAATTGATATTGTGTAATTACAAAAACAAGGAATAAAGGACCTCAAACACACAACCCTCACCCTCCAATGAGAGGCTTACTGGGATATGATTTTAATCATTGATCCAAAAATCTTTGTTGATTTTTATTTTAATGTAAGAACATAAGAACAGCCTTACTGGGTCAGACCAATTGTCCATCAAGTCCAGTAGCCCATTCTCACGGTGGCCAATCCAGGTCACTAGTACCTGGCCAAAACCCAAGGAGTAGTAATATTTCATGCAAGCAGTGGCTTCCCCCATGTCTTTCTCAATAACAGACTATGGACTTTTCCTCCAGGAACTTGTCCAAACCTTTTTAAAAAACAGCTATTTTGTCAATTTAATTTATTAATTGCAAAATATCAAGTGAATTTATCACCAAAATTTAAAACTCTATCTACCGAGTGGTCAGAAAAGCCAAGAAAGAATACGAGGAGAAACTAGCCAAGGAAGCAAGAAATTTTAAACCATTTTTCAGATATGTAAAAGGGAAACAGCCAGTGAGGGAGGAGGTGGGACCTCTGGATGAGGGAGACAGGAAGGGAGTGGTGAAGGAGGAAAAAGAGGTGGCTGATAGACTAAACAAGTTCTTCACGTCGGTCTTTACAAAAGAAGACACATCCAACATGCCGGAACTGGAAAAAATCTTCAAGGGGGATCAAGAGGGAAAATTATCATGAATGGAGGTAAGCTTCGAAGACGTTCTCAGGCAGTTAGATAGATTAAAAACTGACAAATCTCCTGGCCCAGATGGGATCCACCCGAGAATACTGAAAGAGCTCAGAGACGAAACAGCGGAGTTACTGCGGCATATCTGCAACCTATCCTTGAGAACAGGGGTAATCCCAGAGGACTGGAGGATAGCAAATGTTACACCGATCTTCAAAAAAGGATCGAGAGGCGACCTGGGGAACTATAAACCGGTGAGCTTGACCTCAGTTCCGGGGAAGTTGGCCGAATCACTAATCAGGGAAGGTATCAATGAGCATATAGAAAAAAAATAATCTGATGAGAACAAGCCAGCATTGTTTCTGTAAAGGACGATCATGCCAAACGAATCTACTGCATTCTTTGAGGGGATAAGCAAACATTTGGACCAAGGTGACCCCATAGACATTGGCTATCTGGATTTCCAAAAAGCCTTCGACAAGGTACCCCATGAGCGCCTGCTGAAGAAACTGTGGAGCCACGGGGTGGAAGGGGACGTCCACAGATGGATCCAAAATTGGCTGGCGGACAGGAAGCAGAGGGTAGGAGTAAAAGGACACTACTCTGACTGGAAAGGGGTCACGAGTGGTGTCCCGCAGGGGTTAGTGCTGGGACCGCTGCTATTCAATATATTCATTAAAGATCTGGAAACGGGGACGAAGTGCGAAGTTATCAAGTTCGCAGACGACACAAAACTCTCCAGCAGGGTCAGAACTATTGAGGAAAGCAAAGAACTGCAGAGCGACCTGAACAAACTGAGTGAGTGAGCAAAAAGATGGCAGATGAGCTTCAATGTGGAGAAATGTAAGGTCTTGCACATAGGGAAAGGGAACCCCATGTACAGCTATACGATGGGAGGGAGGGTGCTGGGGAAAGGCAAAGGCAAAATAGAAAAAGACCTGGGGGTATTGGTGGATACAACAATGAAGCCAGCGGCGCAATGTGCAGCGGCATCAAAGAAAGCGAACAGAATGTTGGGCATTATCAAAAAAGGTATCACTACCATGAACGGCGTAGAATCTACTCCATTTTCTCGTGTAACTTTGCCAGACAATCTCGGTCCTTCTCCAGGATTTTCTTCTGTGAACACAGAACAGAAGTATTTGTTTAGCACATTTGCTTTCTCCTCATCACTCTCCACATATTGGTTCCCAGCATCTTTTAGCCTAGCAATTCCATTTTTTATCTTCCTCCTTTCACTAATATATCAGAAAAAAATTTTATCTCCCTTTTTTACATTTTAGCCATTTGTTCTTCCGCCTGTGCCTTTGCCAAACGTATCTGTCTCTTGGCTTCTTTCAGTTTCACCCTGTAGTCCTTTCTGCTCTCCTCTTCTTGGGTTTTTTTTATATTTCATGAACGCCAACTCTTTCGCCTTTATTTTCTCAGCCACTAGGTTGGAGAACCATATCGGCTTCCTTTTTCTCTTGTTTTTATTGATTTTCTTCACATAAAGGTCCGTAGCCATTTTTATCGCTCCTTTCAGCTTAGACCACTGTCTTTCCACTTCTCTTATGTCCTCCCATCCTAACAGCTCTTTCTTCAGGTACTTTCCCATTGCATTAAAGTCCGTACGTTTGAAATCTAGGACTTTAAGTATCGTGCGGCCGCTCTCCACTTTAGCCGTTATATCAAACCAAACCGTTTGATGATCGCTACTTTACAGGTGAGCACCCACTCGAACATTAGAGATACTCTCTCCATTTGTGAGGACCAGATCCAATATCGCTTTTTCCCTTGTGGGTTCCATCACCATTTGTCTGAGCAGAGCCTCTTGAAAGGCATCCACTATCTCCCTACTTCTTTCCGATTCCGCAGACGGAACATTCCAGTCCGCATCCGGCAGGCTGAAATCTCCCAACAGCAGAACTTCCTCTTTCCTTCCAAACTTTTTGATATCCACAATCAGATCCTTATCAATTTGCTGCGATTGAGTCGGAGGTCTGTAGACTACACCCACGTAGATAGAAGTTCCATCTTCTCTTTTCAGAGCAATCCATATTGCTTCTTCCTCTCCCCAGGTCCCTTGCATTTCGGTCGCTTGGATATTGATCTTTACATAGAGAGCTACTCCTCCACCTTTATGACCATCTCTGTCCTTCCTAAAAAGATTATATCCCGGTATGTTTGCATCCCATCCATGTGATTCACTGAACCATGTCTCTGTGATAGCGACAATATCTAGATCTGCCTCTAACATCAGGGCTTGCAGATCATGAACTTTGTTGCTTAGACTGTGAGCATTTGTGGTCATCGCTTTCCAGCTATTTTTCAGCGATAATCTCCTTTTTCGTATGGATTTTTGTGTCATTTCACTTTCCGTTGCAATACTAAGATATTGCTTATGTTGCATTCTTTACTACTATCACATCTTTTCTTTTGCCAGGGATGGTCTCTATAATCGTCCTTTGTACATACACTACCCCCACCTTCTAGTTTAAATGCCTAGAAAAATATTGTCTAAATTTCACTGCAAGGTTTCTTTTTCCTGCTGTAGTAATATGTAGCCCATCAGTGCAATATAGCTTCTAATCCTTCCATGTATTTCCCCATCCTCCTATGTACCTGAAGCCTTCTTGATGACACCAGGCTTTGAGCCATCTATTAAAGTCCTCTGTGTTTTTCACTCTTTGCTCTCCCTTTCCATATGCAGGCAGTATTTCAGAAAAAGCTAAAGTCTTTACAAAAGGTTTCATGCCCTCACCAAGCTCCCGAAAAGCTTTCTGTGCTGCAAGTGTGCAGTTGTTGGCCAGGTCATTTGTTCCCAGATGGATAACAACATCAGTGTTAAAATCCTTAGTTTCTTCCTTAATTATCAATTATTTGCCTGGAATTCCTGGTAGCTGAGGATCCTGGAAGACATTTCCCTTATTTGGTCTCCTCGCCCTGTGTTCCAAGGTTAATGCCTCTGATGATGGAATCCCCCAACAGTAATAGTTTTCTGTTTTTGGCTTTTTTATTTGTGCTTAGGGTGCGCTTGATCTCTTGAGTTACCATCATTGGTTCCAGTCTCACCTTCCTTCAGTTTTCTTGAGTATCGCAGTGCACTAGTGGAGCGAAGGAATTCTGTAAAGGTAATATTAGTGAAGGTGGATGTTTCTGTGTTACATGTCGCAGTCTTCCTGAGCCTACTGTGACCCATTTATTCCTGGGCTGTTTTATTCTTTGAGGTCGAGGTGGTAAGTTGGTATGATTTTGTGGAGTGATGGAAGCTGCTTTAATTGTATTCAATTCCTGTTTAAGTTTGCAGAGCACCTCCTTAATACTAGCAAGTTGAAGTCAGATGGGGCAAGCCTTAAGCCTCCAAATAGTATGTCTTGGAATTAAGGCACCACAAGTGATTGCATAAAATAAAGGTCATCTTGATTGGTTGTGAAGTGACTTGATTTGAGTAGTCCTGATTATATGGGTCTCTATATATGAATAGTGGTCCCTGGGGTTGGTGGGACTATAAGTCTTACCCTTATTCCTATGAAGGGAAAGAGGAAATAAGATTTAACAGTGGAAAGAGAAGGGTTTATTTTTTTGTGCTTTTTTTTAGTAAGAAACAGGGATGAGAAGAGAAATTAAGCAGATATAATGCTGAAAACCAGTGAAAAGAGCAGAATATGAAATGCAGAGCAACTTATCTTATTGAAGTTCACAGGGCAGCCTTGTTCACAGCAGATGACTCTATGCACTGTCACCTCAGTAAACAACCATACAAAATAGACAAATACCCACCCCCTCCCTTTTTACTAAACCACAATAGCAGTTTTTAGCGCAGGGAGCTGCGCTGAATGCCCAGCGCTGCTCTCGACGCTCATAGGCTTCCTGCACTAAAAACCACTATTGCGGTTTAGTAAAAGGGGACCATATTGTAAAATATAGACAGCAGATATAAATTCAGACACATTTTGATCACTAAATTTAAAATAAAATCATTTTTCCTATCTTGTCTGGTGATTTCATGAGTCTCTGGTTGCACTTTCTTCTTCTGACTGTGCATCCAATCTTTCTTTCAGCCTGTACGCTTCCTCTCCTCCACACCTCATTCCCTCCCCCAACTTTTTCTTCCTCTCTCCCTGACCTTTCTTTCTCTCTTCATGCCCCCTTTCTTTTTTTCTGTTTCTCTTCTTTCCTTCTGTCTCCCTGCCTGCCCCCTTTCTTTCTTTCTCCCTGCCCTTCCCCAAGCCACTGCCACTACCGCTGCCATCGGGGAACAGGACCCAAACAGCCACTAATGGATAACAGGCCCCAAACCGACACCGACGACGCCCCATGTTCTCCCTGCTTTGGGCCGACCAGCATTCCTCTCCCCGACGTCAATTCTGCCATCGGAGAGGAAGTTCCGCCCAGCCAGGCAGCGATTGGCTGGCCCGAACTTCCTCTCCGATGGCAGAATTGACGTCGGGGAAAGGAAGACTGATTGGCCCGATAGATCGCCAAGGCAAAGTGAGTCCTGGGTGATCGACTCACTTTGCCTTGGCGAGCTACTGGTCGATCACGATCGACCTATTGGGCACCCCTGGGCTAAAGGATAATATGTTAGCATTGAACGCAACCAAATCTTCCGTAATGTTTTTCCCATGGAAAAATGATCGTTACACTTTCATCACTGATTCTCTTAGACAATACCCATCTTCAAAAAGTAACCACAACAAAAATATTGGGAGTAATATTAGATCAGGAACTTACCTATCATGACCGGATTAGTTCAGTGGTTAAAAATTGTTTTTATAAATTACGTCTCATTAGATCCTTATCAAAAGTCTTAAAGCCCGAGGCCCTTAACATTTTAATACATTCATTAATCATTTCAAGGCTGGATTATTGTAACTCTTTATATCAGGGCATAACACAAAAAGAAATAAGAAGGTTACAGATAATACAAAAGACAGCAATAAAAATTATCACTAACTCAAAAAAATATGATCACCACTTCTACAAGCAGCTCATTGGCTACCAATCACACATAGAATAACCTTCAAACTTTTACTGTTGACTTTTAAAATACAACAAACTCATGCTCCAACTTTTTTACATAATTTTTTAATACCGTATTCTCCATCCAGAGCATTAAGATCAACACAACAACAGCTATTGACTATCCCTTCATTAAAGATAATAGAAACTAGAAGATCTACCATTTTCTCAGTTATAGCACCCCAGCTTTGGAACAATCTACCTATTTATATTCGTAATGAATCGTCTTTAGACAAATTCAAGCGCTCCTTAAAAAGTTTTTGGTTCAAGGACGCTTTTGAAAAATAGACAACACAATTTTATAAATCACTAAACTTCTTAGATCTAAACTAGATTACTGTACAGATTACAGATACATCCTTTTTCTTCCCCCACCCCCCTTTTTGTGTTACCTACCAAATGTGCTCCCCGCTAAATGTTTTCTTTCTCTCTTTAAAAATTTGTAGTTCATCCCCTTCACCTTCCGAACCAGTTATGTATCAGAATGGATAGAATTTGACTGTAGCTATGTAAAAGAGTTTTGTTCTGCCCCCCATTTTTAAAATGTTATACGCTTTGATGCTTTTGATATTGCGTACATAACAAAAATTTAATAAACTTGAAACTTCTCTCCCATCTCTGCAACTCCTTATACTGTAGTAGTCCAGATATGGACTGCAAAAAATTAAAACTACCGTATTTTCACGTAGATAATGCGCACCCATGTAAAACGCGCATACGGGTATAGCACGCGAAAAACACAAATTTATGTACAGAAATTTTTATATACCACGCACACCCGTATACCGCGCATGCTGCCTGACTCTCCTTTCGCCCGCCCCGACTCTCCTCTGGAGACCCCGACTCGTTTTTCGCCCGCCCCGACTCTCCTTTCCCCTTTGAAGTCCTGTCCCTACCCTGAAAGCCTGATGCCCCCCCGACGTCCGATTCACCCCCCCGCAGGACCGCTCGCACCCCCACCCTGAAGGACCGCTCGCACGCACGCACACACCCGCACCCCCACCCTGAAGGACCGCTCGCACCCCCACCCTGAAGGAGCGCTCACACTCCCACCCCGAAGGACTGCTCGCACCCCCACCCGAAGGACCGCTCGCACCCCCACAGCCTCCCCCCCTCCCCCATGGAGAACCTGTCTACCTTGTTTCCGGATGCCAGCGAGCCCAGCTGTTTCCTCTGCCGGCGGTCCCGTCCCTTCTCTGAGCCCTGCTGCGCTGCTCTTTCTTCCGGCGGTCCCGCCCTTTCTCTGACATCAGAGAAAGGGCGGGACCGCCTGAAGAGGAAGCAGCGCAGCACAGGGCTCTGAGAAGGGGCAGGACCGCCGGCAGAGGAAGCAGCTGGGCTGGCATCCGGAAACAAGGTAGACAGCTTCTCCATGGGGGAGGGGGGAGGCTGTGGGGGTGCGAGTGGTCCTTCGGGTGGGGGTGCGAGCGGTCCTTCGGGGTGGGAGTGCGAGCGCTCCTTCTGGGTGATGAATCGGGCGTCGGGGGGAACTATGTAAAAAAAATTTTGTACAACGCGCTCACGTGTATAGCGCGCAAGGGTATGTGCGGTTTGTAAAAACCACGTATAACGCGCGCGTTATATGCGAGAAAATACGGTAGTTCAAAATACAACTGCTAGACTGATCTTCCGATGGGGTAAATTTGACAGTGTACTAGGGCGTTTTCTTAAACTTCAAAAGCTAACACTAACCAGGAGAGGAACATCAGAAATTTAATTTAGGGAAAAGGATCATGGGGTCTCCTATAGCGCAAAACTATTTCAGAACCCGCTTCACCAGTCCCTATCTTTTTAATAATTTGTTCCTCCCTCCCCCCAATCTCCCTATCTAAATTTGATTATACGTATTTTATGATCCTTGCTTTTAAATTAAGTAATTGTAAAATATTCTGTGAAAAGGGTCACAACAGAATCTGCTAGCTCCAACAGCTTTTAGCCATTACAATGTGCAAGACTGCACTTATCTGTCCACAAAGAACTCCAGCACTGTCAACATTTCACTCCCGACACCAAGGTATAGCTAACATACTGTCCCTAGGCGTTTCGGTTCTACAACCTTCCTCAGGGGATTCCTCAGTACACATGTCTAAAACAAAACAATATGGGAAAAAAACCCAAAAATCAATACCCAAGCCACCACCAAAAATAACCATACCAAAGTGAACCCGCTAAAGTAAACCCACAAAAATGGACCCACAGCCATAGTGACACCCACAAATTTACTCACTTTATAGAGTTTCTTACGATTGAACTGATCTTCTGAATAGCTGCCACTGGCCTGCCGTTACATTACTGACACACACACACATCTTTAAATATTCTTCCGTGCCAATCCTAAACAACTACTTTCCGTTCACAACCAAACAGGCACAAACATACATTCTGCCGCCACTCCCACAATTCAAACAAGGACCAAACTAATTTTCCTGTTTGCTGCCGCTGGCCTGCTGGTACAGAGGTAATACACACCCAACTTCTAAACTGCTCTTCGGTGACAGTCCTAAACAGCTGCTCTCAACCACATACCATACACTCACTCTCACAATTCAAACGAAGATTCAATGTCACTACGAGCCAAGCCTGCCAAAATAAACCATATTGAAATGTCTCCATCAGGGGCCATCTCCAGAGAATATACTAATATATACAAAGATAAAACCCCGCGCATCCTGACATCGGGAACCCCTTCCTTACAAATATCCCAGCAAAGTTTTCCCCTCTATTGCAAAAACTTTGTGTTCTTAACCACGCCTCCAACTAAACTGTAAGCATAAATTAGCTCCCTCTCTTAAACAAGCTAAAACCCAATCCCCCACATACACAAACTCCCTCAACTAGAACCCCATACCTCTTTAATAAGGGAAAAGGGAACTTAAATACAGTACTCTCCTTTACTTTCCTTATTTTCACAATTACAAAAAAAGAAAAAGAGAAAAGAAGAAAAAAGGGGGTCCAACCAACTCCTACTGCCTACCACACACAATCCTATACCACATCTCATATCCCTTGTCATCATCCATAAAGAAATCATATTCTCTGAGGGGGTTGAGGGATACAGATAGAGGTAGAGATAAGTTATTAAAGGGCTTACAGGGAAGGACAAGGGGATTAAAAGGGCTTAGACGCCGGTCACCTTACAGGTCATGGACCTGATGGGCCGCCACGGGAGCGGACTGCTGGGTGCGATGGACCTCTGGTCTGACCCAGTGGAGGCAATTTCTTATGTTCTTATCATGCCCAAGTCACACTCTATGCTTATCTCTAAAGCCACTCCTCACATTCATACCCCAACCATGAAATATCCCCAAAAGGAACGAACCACTAATCAAAAAACATATACATCACACACTCCGTTTTTTTTCTTCTATGTTAACAACAGCCTTCAACACTAACCATCACTATCCCGGGTTAAGTCCATTAGGGACCACTGTCTTCAACCAAAAAATCCATCTTCTCTTTTTATAAATGATCAACCTCTCCAAATCTCCTCCCCTTGAAGAAAGTGTTACTCTCTCCAAAGCAGCAGGTTATTAAATATATGACTCAGATCTAAGCAGTGAGCTACTATAGGAGCACTGGTTAGTGTTAGTTTTTGAAATTCAAGAAAACTCCCTGGTACATGGGATATTGAAATGATGGTCTTTGACAATTATGTTTAAAATTATTGTTGTATAAAGAGGGAGCACTTTTTTTGCATATTAGTGTGGAGTGATCTCACCCGTTTTGAAGAAGTGAAGTGATAAAAAAATACCCTTGGTTTCTTTCTTGTTGAGAAGTACATATATCAACATAACCCCCTTATAGTGTATGGTGAGCTTTCCAAACCTCTCCATAACCTACTATACCCACCTGTCTACCACCCTAATAGCCCTTATGGCTGCAGGTGTCACTTATATGGCAGTACAGTAGGTTTTGGGTGGGTTTTGGTGAGCTCACACTTTCCATCATATATGTAATGGGTAGGGTGGGATATGAGCCTAGATGCCCCTTTCTATGGTTCACTACACCATTCACCAGGCTACTCCAGACAACTAATGATGCTCTACTAGCATGTCTCATAATATCTGCAGCTGTCATAGAGGCTGGTAGAGCACACTTACCTGTAAAAGGTGTTATCCAGGGACAGCAGGTAGATATTCTTACAGATTGATTATGTCATCCTCAGTGCCCTGGTACAGACAGTGCAAAAGTGTTCTATCACTTTAACTTCTTTAGAAGTTTCGAGACTGGCTATACCATGAATGCACAAGTGCCTTCCCACCAGACGTCAGCTCGTGGCACCATCAGTTCAATAAAAAAGCTAAGAAGCCAACTAGGGGAGGTAGAAGGATTGTGAGAATATATGCCTGCTGTCCCTGGATTCTTACAGATGGGACCCCCTAGCTACGTATTTTGAAAGGGATGGAGGAAAGTTGGCACTTAAAAAGAGAATAAATTTTGCAGAACTGCTAGGCTGAACCGACTATCCCATCTGGAATGAGTCTCCAGACAGTCATGGGATGTGAAAGTATGTATTGAGGACCAGGTGGCTGCTTTACAAATGTCATCAATAGGAGTGAAATGAAGAAAAGCAACTGAGGCTGCTATTGCTAACTTTGTATGCTGTGACATGACCTTCTAACGATAGCTCAGCCCGAGCATAGCAGAAAAAGATACAGTCCACCAATCATATAGAAATAATAATAACAAATTTATATACCGCAAGGCCGTAAAGTTCTATGCGGTTTACAATAGTAAAACAAAACAAACAACCAAAACAATAAAAAAAAGTTGAATAGAACTAAAAGAGTTAAAAGCCAATAATTAGAGACACTAAAATGATCAAAATAGTGCATAATAAATTTTTTACAAATTAGCTGCCTTAATAGTTCTCTTGGTAACCAGAGCTCCCAATCTGTTAGGATCAAATGAGAGGAACAGCTGGGCAGAGGTTCTATAAGGCTTTGTCTGTTCTAGGTAGTAAGCTAAAGCACATTTACAGTGCAATGTATGGCGTGCAGCCTTACCAGTATGGGAATATTGGCTTGAAAAGAAGACAGGCAAAACTATAGACAGATTTGAGATGAAATTACAAAATTTCTTTTGGTAGGAATTTGGGATGAGTATGGACAAATCTGTCATGGTAGAATGTTGTATAAGGTGTATCTGAAACTAGTGCTTGAAGCTCACTGACTTTGTGTGCTGAAGTTATGCAGATTAAGATGACCACTTTCCACGAGGCTCAAATGGTGGCTTCATTAAAGTTGAGGTCCCAAGCAACTGAAAGATACTCAATTGGAGGTTTAGTGTGTAACAGTCAATTCATAAATCTGGAAACCAGTTGGTGTGTAGCCAGAGGTTTATCGGGAAGAGGAATGTGAAAGGCACTGATGGCACTGAGGTGCACTCTGACCGAAGTGGTCTTTAGATCACAGAGATGTGAGAGGAAGTCCAATACTGATGACAGAGGACACGTATCTGGAAGTAAAGTGTGCTGGTTATATCATAGAGTGAAGTGGGTCCACTTGAATTGGTAATAGTGTTGTGTGGATGGTTTCCTGGCAATGTCTATAATAGCTGATACTGGAGCGGAGAGATGGAATTCATTTACTCACTGGGAGAAAGGTACCAGACAGTGAGAGCTAGTGAATGTAGATTGGAGTAGAGAAGGAACCCCTTGTTCTAAGTGATAAGTGTTGGGAAAATCTGTAGAAGGGATGAGTTCCTTGACACTGAGTTGAAGTAGAAGAGGGAACCAGGGCTGTCTTGGCCATCTCAGAGCAATGAAAATCATGACAACTGGATCCCATCCAAGTTTGAAAAGAAGTTTTCCTATCAAGAGTATTGGAGGAAATATGTAGAGAAAATTGTTTGTCCAGTCCAGAAGGAAAGCATTGGATTCCTGTTAGTGCAACAAGTGTAGTCTGGAGCAAAACTGTGACCTGTGGAACTTTGTGATTGGTAGGAGACGCAAACAGATCTATCTGAGGGTCCCCATGTTAAGAAGATTTGTTATACCATCTTCGTGTTCAGGGACCACTCCTGAGGTTGAAGGCGTCTGCTCAGCTTGTATGCTACTATGTTCTATTTGCCTGCCAGGTACAGCTTTGAGAAAGATGTTTTGTGAGATGGCCCAATTCCAAATTTGAGTCGTTTCTTGGCAAAGAAGGCGAGATCCGGTGCCCCCTTGCTTGTTTATTAGTACATAGTGACTTGTCAGTGTGTATTCAGTACCACTTGATTGAGAAGGCAATTCTGAAAACTATGTAGTGCTTTGCGAATTGCTTGCAGTTCTAGGAGATTGATGTGAAAAGATTTCTCTTGAACAGTCCAAGTTTGAGTACAAAGGCCGTCCGGGTGAGCTCCTCATCCAAATATGGATGAATTTGTTGTCAACATCTTCTAATGCGGGAGCACATGAAATAGTAGGCTCCTTGAGAGTTTTTTCAGGAAGAACCACCACTACAGAGATTGATGAAAAAGTGAGGTGACTCTGAGTTGATGGGAGAGCGGATCTACAGTCTAAGACCACCAGAGGCAAGAGTCCATTGAGAATCCCTGAGATAAAGATGGGCAAATGGGGTAACATGAACTTTGGATTTCATGTGCCCTAGGAGACAATTCATCTGAGGTGCCGTGATGGTTTATATGTAATGGGTAGTTTGTTGAGACTCTGCTGAGGGAGAAAGGCATGAGTTTGAGTTGTATCTAGCAAAGCACCTATGAATTCCAGTGTCTGAGATGGTTGGAGATGGGATTTCTGGTAGTAGATCGCAAATCCCAGATGATCCAGTAGACATATGGTTGAGGTCATCGCTACTTGAGCTGTTTGAGGTGAGGACACTTATCAACCAGTTGTCCAGATAAGGGAATACATGAAAGTCATAAGAGTGGAGTGCTGCAGATACCACAACTAAACACTTTGTGAATACTTTGGGTGTTGATGCTAAACCGAAGGGCAGCACCCTGTACTAGAGATGAGGAGGTCCTATTTGAAAGTAGAGGTATTTTATTTGGGGCGGAAGAATAGGGATGTGTGTATATGCTTTCCTGAGAGCCAGAGAGTAAAGTCATTCTTCTCTAAGAGGGGATAGAGAATACCTAGGCTCAGAGGTCAAGAATTGGGCACAGTCCTCGGGTCTTTTCAGGTATGAGGAAATATTTGGAGTAGAACCCCAGCTCCTCTGCAAAGGAGCGAACTGGTTCGATGGCATTCAACTGCAGGAGGGCTAAGAGTTCATGTTGAAGAAGGGAGGTCTGCTGTGAGCTGAAAGAATACTTTCTTGGAGGTCTGTTTAGAGGCACTTCGCGGAGACGAAAAGCATAGCCCATTATTATGACTCTTAAAACCCAGTTGGCGGTTGTGCTGAAAGTCCAACGATGGTGGTAACATGTGAGGTGACCTCTGATGGGATGAGGAGGAGGATGAAATGGTAGAATGGTGGCTAATCTCTGGATGAGGGGGTCAAAAAGACTGAGTAGATTGTGGCTGAGATTGAGGTTTCTAGGATTGTTACTGTCTGGGACGCTTTTGTGAAGGAGGCCTAGAAGATGTTGGCTGAGAATAGTGCCTTTTATAAGGTAATGGCCGATACCTAGGGTTGTAGCTCCTAGTAGTTTGAGGCTTGGAAGATTTTGCAGTAGACAGAGTTGCCATACTTTGTTCATGTTTGGAAATTTTTTGTTTAGCCTCTTCAATTTTATCACCAAACAGTTCATCTCCCAGACAAGGGTCTCGGTCGGACACCCACAACCAAGCCTGGTGACGCATGGCAAAAGACAGTGCTGAAGCTCTAGAAATGATATCAAATTCATCGAACACTAATCTGGCCATAAATTTTCTAGTTTTGAGCAAATTATGGGTTACGTATATATTGGAATTTGCTCAAGGAATATATTGATCAAAGATGGCAAAATGTTGGACTAATAGCTTGAAATAGAAAGTCATATTAAAAATTATAGTTGAGGATATGACTCATTAACATGGTATTCTAGTAGAGTCATCAATTAAATTTGTCCAGGGTTCGGCCCTCTCTCCCAGAAATGGCATATATCCAAGTACTGGATGATCTTTTAGGGACAGACTCAACCAAGAGAGTGATTTTGTAGCTGAGGTTTTTCAAACCCTGGACATGTTTGGACTCTGTAAAGGGAGTCTAGCTTTCTTGGTGCTACAGGTACCAGAAGTGGCATCTCCTAATTTTCTCCCGTGTCTCTCATGTGATGGTGGAATGGAAATTTTAAACAATCCTTAGAAATTTGTTCAAAGTCCAAGGCATCAAATAACTTAGCTCTGTCCCTCTCTTTCCTCTTAGTCCCTCTCCGTTATCCCTTATTGTAGTTCCTTTCCTCTTAACTCTGTAAACCGTGCCGAGCTCTGCGCTTGCGGAGATGGCGCGGTATACAAACCTAAGGTTTAGTTTAGTTTAGTTTAGCTCCAATTCAGATTCTATCTTTACTGGTAGGGCTTGCCCCATCTAATGGATGAATCTGGTGAATGATAAACTCTCTGGTGGAGACCTCCTTCTAGATGGAAGAGGAGAAGAATCAGATGTTATACTGTAGGATTCTAGAGCAGAGTTCTGGATTGGAATATGTTAGATCTGAGAGGTCTGAATCATAATCTGTTCTTTTAGGTGATGAGGCATGCCTGGTGTCGATGAGAATACCTATGACTGAAGTGTCTAGAACAACTCCTATCGGTGTCTTGGTGTTGAACCGATGTAGAGTGAGAAGAGGAACTGTGATATCTCTGAAGTGTTAAAGGTTCAGTACTAGAGTCCCTGGTATAGTGATAAAGGGGTGGTGCCGAAGGAGGAACAAGGGTTGGTTGATTTTGCAACATAAGTGCCAACTTCCTTTGAAGCAGCTTCTTTGCACCAATATCGCAGTTGTTGCTACAGTCTGTATTGCTGGTGCTGTAGTGCGTTGAGGCATTGGTGACCTCAATGAGGAGACACGCTTCTGAGGAGGCACTAACAGTAGGAAAGGGGACCTTGACTTGGATTGGCATTTGGTGTGCATCAACTTACTCGATGCTTGAGAAGATGCAGATAGATGAGCAGAAGGAAAAGTATGGATATGCTTCTAAGCATTTTTAGGAGAAGTCGATGGTACTATTGAAGCCGACACCAAGTGGGATGCCTCTGAAGAATGGTTCTTGGACTTTGACAGAGAAGAAGACATGGTCGATGTTGATGAGAACCCAAAAAAGCTGCTCCTGCTGTAAAAGCCTAGCCTTCAGAGAGCACTTTTGAAGGCTAGAACAGCATCGATGGAAAAACAGACACAAGAGGGGCTTAAGGTATCCCAGGCCAATCATGGCTTTAGGCCCCTCCCTGGTGCATCCCAGAATGCACCGGGAAGGGGAAGGCCCGCCATTTTGAAGATGCAGGCCTACTGGCAAGAGGGAGTGGGCATTTCTCTTGCCAGCTTCTACAAGGTACAGGGGAGGAGCTGGGGGGTTGCTTGAGCTCGGGGGGGGGGGGGTTCTGAGCTGACCCCCCAGCCCATCAAGACTGTCTTTTGAGGTCTTGTTGGTGGGAGGGTGCATCTTCATGTAGGGTGGGGGTTATGGGGAGAGTGCTAGGGGAGAGAGTCGAGGTGAGATCCAGGTGGCCCAGATGCACAACGGGGTTGCTGAGGCAGGGAGTGTGCATTCCTTCTGTCTCTCTGTGTGTATTGCTGTCGCAGGGGTGGCCATCATTGTCGGGGGGCTCAGGGACCCATAGTTGTTGTAGGGGGTGCAATGGCTGTGGTTGTAAGAGGGGCCAGCATGACTTTTTTTTAAATGGGGACAGATATTGTGCATGGGTAACATGCACATCTGTGTCCATTAAAAAATGAAAACAAAAAATAAAGGTTTCCTGCCCCAAACAGCTGAGTGGCAGAAGGCTGCTTCGGGGCGTCCTCTGCCTCTCAGCTGTTTGGTTTCCCCTTTCGGCTCTGCATATGTGTGAGAGTCACTCTCATAGTGATTCATCAGCAGGATCAGACAGCGATTACGATGAACCTCTGCTCAAATCATTTGTAGGAAAACTTACTTGAGCAACAGTCACTCTTTTGGAATTGGCCAAAAATCAGACTGCAGCGAACCCACACGGTCTTGCCAACCCTGTTTAGTGCATCTAGGCCCTGGTTTCAAAAATTGGAACTTGGACGTTTTTGGGATTAAAACATCTAAGTGCCAGTTTATGCCATTTTTGGACATCTTTATTTTTTGAAAATGAGTCCCATAGGTTATAAAACAATTATAATATATATTCTCCCAGCTATTCAAGATAAACATTACAAAATGCAGTACATTGTCAGGGAACAGAGTGGCCATGTTCTATAAAGCATCTTTTCAGTACATCAAGACATTTGAAATTATGGCCATAAGTCTGGAAAGAAGCTGAATTGAACACCTAATTGGCGAAGCTATAGCTGCAAAGCAAGCAGGTGTTTCCTCTAGATTAGAGAGCTGCACGGGAATGGGGATGAAGGGGATCCCGCGGGTTCCCCCTTTGGGTCATGGGGATCCCGTGGGGATGCCCCCTAGGGTCGCGGGGATCCTGTGGGGACGCCCCCTAGGGTCACGGGGTTCCTGCGGAGTTGGATGCACTCAAGCAGCGAGGCTCGTCTTCTTTTCCCTACCTGCCCTGCCGCAGCACACAGCTGACCGGAAGTCTTCCACGATGTCAGCGCTGGCGTCGGAGGGAGGGCTTAAGAAAAGCCCTCCCTCCCTCCAACGTCAGCACTGACATTGGGAAGACTTCTGGTCGGCTGTGTGCTGCGGCAAGGCAGGTAGGGAAAATTCAAGGCAGTGGCATACCAAGTGGGGACAGTCCGCCCCGGGTGCAGCCTTAGGGGGGTTGCACAGCAGGCCAGGTCCCCTTACCTTCGTGGCGCTTTCTCCCAACCGACCGATAACAGGCCCGGTCCGACAAACCTCCCTGCCCTGTGGCCGCCAGTCTAAATTACCTTCTTACAGCAGCTTCAATACTCCAGCTGCTGTAAAAAGGTAATTCAGATTCGCCGGCTCCATGGTGGGCGCTCAGCAACCTGTTCAAAGAGACACAGAGAGCCCAGTCAGCGCTTCACCCTCCAAGATGGCAGCCATGGCTGTCCAAGGCCTGCTCTGGGGGCTGAGTGCTGGCCACTGAGCTAAAGAGGGCTCCCCCTACCCCTGCGCTCAGGCCAGGCCTTTGTCTCCCCCCACCCCACCCCCCGCCGCCAGCAGCCTCTAGTCCCAGATCAGGGCTGCAGCCTGGCAAACATGGCGGCCCCTAGAGCAAGAGCAGCAGCAGCGCGCGAGCCTGCTTCGTGTGAGCTGGGGAATGGGTGCCTCATGCCTGCACAGGGGCATGAGCCCAGCCTCAGTCTTACCATCCTCCCGCCACCCGCAGAATGAGAAGCCAGCAGGGCCCGCCAAGGTGGCAAGGGGGGCTGGAGAGGCACCCCTCAGGGGGAGGGTAAGAGAGCAAAGGGGAAGGGGAAGGGCAGGAAGTCTGAACCAGCAAGAGCAGGAGGAGCTGGGCCACGGCTGCACCACTAGGCCCCATGCACGAGATGACTGAGGAGCGAGCGAGGCGCCCCCGCCCCTCCCGCCATCGGAGGCACCCAACAACCACAGCAACTATTGCTGCAGACAAGGCTGCCCTCTGTCCGGTCGTGCCCCTCCCATTCCTATCACCTACCTCATTCTCTTCTCGGTACCATCCCCCCCACACACACTACTATCACATTTATAAAACCTGCCTCCCCCCTCCCTCAAACCTTCATCATGCTCCACGGTTGCATCAGAGATGACCTTTACAGCAGCCACACGCAGCTTCAATACTACAGCTGCTGTAAGAAGGTAATTTAGATTTTCGGCTACAGGGCAGGGAGGTTTGTCGGCCTGGACCTGTTCTGTTGTCGGCGGGCGGGGAAGCGCCACGAAGGTAAGGGGCAGGGAGGGAGAAAGGGAGAAAAGGTGGAGTAGAGAGGAAAAGACGCTTAAGGGAAATGGGTAAAACTGAGAGGGAAGAAGGATGCTGAAAGCACTGGGGAAGACAGAGGGGGAGAAGGATGCTGAAAGCACATGGGGAAGACAAAGGGGTGGAGAAGGATGCTGAAAGGACATGGGGAAGACAGAGGGGGGAGAAGGACGCTGAAAGGACATGGGAAAGAGAGAGTGGGGAGAAGACGCTGAAGGGAAATGGGGAAGAGAGAGTGGGGCGAAGATGCTGGCAGGGAAGAAGACAGAGATGCCAGATTATGGGGGGAGCGGAGGGAAGAAGATGGGTGCCAGACCAATTTGGAAGGGGGGAGAAAGGGAGAGGCACAGTAACAGAGCAAATGGAAGACGCAGAGAGAAGAGAGATAATGGATGGAAGGAATTGAATGAGAACATGAGGAAAGCAGAAACCAGGCAACAAAGATAGGAAAAAAAATCTATTTCTTTTTTTTTTTCTTCTTCATATTAGTTGTGTTGATAAAAATTTATAAACATTAGAGGCTCTGGTAGAAACCCGTTTACAAAGTATGTATTCTTCCCAATTAATATTTCCAAATTAATAAAGTCTCTTTGCTTATTTGTAAATGGGTTTCTACCAGAACTTTTAATTCAGTAGCATAATTAAATTAAATAACTATTTCTGAAGTTTATTGGGACGGGCAGGGACGGAGGGGATTCCTTGCAGGGACAGGTGGGGATGGAGGGATTCCTCATGGGGACGGGTGGGATTCCTCATAGGGACGGGTGGGGATGGGTGGGACTTTGGCGGGGACGGGTGGATTTCTGTCCCCGCGCAACTCTCTACTCTAGATCCCAGAGGATGAAACATGATCTACTAGAATCATCAGCTTTGGCACCATTCCAGGATATATTTAAGATAGACTTAGCCTTAGATATTACCAGGATTTGTGGTTATCAGAGAACTTTGAGGAGAAAAGGATGCAGACCTTGTAAGGAAGATGGGACTCAATGCATGCATTTCACTTCAAATGTGTACTGAAACAAGAAGCCCAGTAAGTTAGGAAGGACCTTTTCAATGTATGCAACAGATCACCCCTTCAGAGCCTTCTGGCAAGCCTAGAATATGCACATTGTTTCTGCAACTGTGACTGATCGCATCCTCCAAGCCTCATTGTATGCTCTTAATTGTCTACTGTTGCTGTTTGAGCACATGCATAGCTTATTTGGTCTTAAACCTTCTAGTAATGCAGCAGTACCTACATGTACCAAGAAAGCTGGTTCCTCCCCAGCACTATCTAAAATCCTATCTAAGTGATGTCGGCCATCTTTGCACCAGTCAGGCAAGTGACCAGATGATCCTCAAGCCCACCAACCACCCAGCTATCTACATACCTGATTGAATCACCAACTACAACAGCTGTCCTAACCCTTCCCTCTTGAGAAGCCACTGAAGTCACATCCTTGGTGCGAGAGGATATTGCATATTCTGGTGGACAGGTACTAGCTACAGTATTATTTCTTACTTCACCAGGGTGATGCTCTCCTTTTAGAAGACCTCCCTCCTCCAAAGCAGTATGGGGTTGCCATACTGGAGGTAGGACTTCTCTACAACATCACTATAGATCTCCTCTATGTACTTCTCTGTCTCCCTCAGCTCATCCAAGTTCTCTGAGAGATAGGAGGTCTTTGCAGCGAGGACACACATATAACTTCTCGCCAACTGGGAAATAATCATACATGTGACACTCAGTGCAAAGACTGGATAGCACCCTTCTTGCTGCTGGACTACTGTCTGCAACTTAACTTGCACCTGCTACTAAACAAGGTATGACCTAAATCAAAATTCCTCCTTCCTCCCTTCCACCCAGCTTATTATCACCTTCTTCTTGGAAATTTGCAATCAAACCAGGACAGGCAAACAGGACACATAACCAAAAACAATTAAGAGGATAGTGTGCCTCAATGTGGGAGTTTGGTTTAGTGTTATCATATGTGATCTTGGGACTATGAATATTTAAGGAAAAGTTAATTATGAATGCTATTTATTAGCCTATTCCTATTTAGAGCAATAAGAAACAATTTGGATACATCAATTAACTATTAAAGGCTTGAACTAATTATCATGAATAAATGACACCTAAGCTAGATTTAGGTTAACAAAAGACTTTTAATTACTATTCCTTTGTGAGAGAAGGAAATCACTATGGACTAGATTCACTAACCTGTCAGATCGTGACCAATCTGTGTCTGATCCGGGCAGGTCCGATGGATTCAGAAACCAATAATATTCTAATGGGGGCGAACGGAGAAATGCTCCCCATCCGCCGACACGGATCGCTAGTGTGCGATCCTGACACATGCGCAGACCATCTGTTTTCCCTGTAGATGGTCTATGCATGCATTCGTGTTCGTTTTTGCTGCGAGTTTTTTTGTTTTTTTGGGGGGGACCCCGACTTTCCTGTCTCTTCAACTAGTTGTCTAGGAGGGCGATCCCTGGCTGCAGCAGCCTCGGCTAAAACTCTCCCTGTTCAAACTATGACAGAAACAGTCGATCAAAAAGTTTGTAACAGTTTGTTTGGGATGAGCGCCAGGCGCTCTTCATGCACAAGAGCACCTTTCTCTATTACTGCTCGGTTTCATGTAAGTGATGGGAATTAGATAGGAAGCTCAGCTAAAACTCACTAGCCGTGACTCTCCTGCTCTCTGCCGCCTTCCATACAGTGCGAGCCCGCATGTTTAAAGTGGGGATGCACTGAGTAGTGCAACCCTGCTTTAAACACGCGGGCTCACACTGCAGGGAAGGAGGCAAAGAACAGGAGAGTCAGGGCAGCAGAGATCAGTCTGGGTGGCAGAAAGCAGGGGGAGTTTGGGGCAGCGAGGCTGAAGGGCAGAGAGCAGGGCAGCAATGGAGCTGGGGAGTGGAAAAGGATGTTTACAACTGGTCCTCAGCAGTCGCTTCTTGGGTTGATCGGCCAACCCAGTCGGTTCGCAAAATTTGTCCCTGCCCACGCATGCCGTTTCCCTCATTTGCATGCGCGGATCGGAATCAGATCGGCAGAGAGGTAAGTGAATCGGGCCAGAATAAAATTGGGTCGCAAAGGGGTCGCAAACCGATCAGTACACGATTGGTTTGCTTTGTGAATCTAGCCCTATTTTAGGTAGGATTAAATGAAGAATAGACTATTAAATAAAGTTTTAAGAAAAGTACTTATAGTATATATTTGATTTGGTCAAAAACTAAATACCGTTTTTCCTTATATAGTTTTCCAAATGCATTCATACAGAACCATGTGCTAGTACACATTTATAAGCATATAGTGCTGAAAGGTTCCTTAGAAAACAATTTAAAAATATTCAATTTTCTGAAGCGAAGGAGAAAATTATTTTGTTGCTAAAGTTTAAATCTTATGACTAAAGACTACAGGTATTCTATAGATTATGATCACAAACAGATACAAAGCATAAAGACATAATAAGAAATCAAAACTAATTAGAGTAGCTTTGGTTCTTGCACAGGCTAATCAGATATATACAGAAAAGAATCTTTTTAAGTTTAATGATACCTGCTCATTAAGTGATGCTAAATATTAAAATACCATGAACAGCAGGGAATTTCAGTTTACATTAGAGAAAAAAAAATAAAAGGGTAAAAATGACTGAAGTTGGTTAGTTCAAGCTGGTAGGGCACTTCAAATGAATAACACAAGAATAAAGAAGACACTCTTGGTTAAATTAGATTTTGCTAAGCTATTTCTAGAAAGTGCTTAAATTCACACATTTATTTGAATTAACTAAACTGCCAAAAATCAAAGACTTGAATAGAGGTCATTAAATAAGCAACTACATTTCACAGTAGTTTACCCATTATTCAATAGAAAAGAATGAACATGAAAATGATGTCCTCGGTGAACACCAATTTTATGGAATTTATATTCTATGCTGCTTTTGTAGCACCATGAAGTCACAGGCTTTTTATGCTAGAAAATAAGTAAAATTTACACCACAGAGTAAAACTGTATGACTAGTAAAATTTTATAATTTGTATACAAAGTCATTATTGTAAATGATCAATTTCTTCTTTTATAATATATTGTTTGACCTACTGAAAGGACAGATCATCAAAAAGGGATCTAGAAGGAATCTACTCCAGATAAAAAGCCAAGGCTCTCTTGCAGTTCAAAGTCTGCAGTATGCTTTTACATTTATGAATATGAAAATTTTCAGAAAACACAAAGAACAATTGACTAGTTAAAATGGAAGTAGTTTAGTGTGTGTGCACTACTAGTGCTGCCCAATTCACAATCGGACTTGATTCACCAATTCAGTTTAGCTGAATCAATTTGAATCTATTTGTTTTGGGGGAAAAAGTCAGACTCGATTCAGGCCTGCTTTTGGGCTTTCCCTTTGCTGGAGTCCTTCCTTTTAAAGCAACTTCCTGTTTCGCACAGTAATAAAAGACATAACTAGAAGGAGGGAAACAAGAAAAAATCACCGACACTACAATTCTGTTCTGTTATAATCATTATAACATCCAAACTTGGGCATCCAGCACTAACTATGTATAGAGCTCGTAGCTACTCATATGTCCTGTTATCAATCACAGATTTAAACCAAACTGTATGGTTTTGAGGGTTTTCCTGTCAATTATCTTTTTTTCATCCTCTCAGATCCTTTGAGAGAATGAGAATTCTTCAAATCCAGACTGATCCTAAGGCAAAAAGCAGGGGAAGCCGATTCACAGGACGGGGCTTCAGGACCACTAGACACATCTACAAGAAAGATTACCGAGGCAAGAACATAATCTTTCTTTCTAATGCAATGTGTCTAGTGGTCCTGAAACAATACTGATGTACCAAAGCAGTTCCCAGAGTCTAGGGCAGGCCAACTGCATCTGCCTTTAAGACAGAAGCCTGAAAGTCCTTTCTGGCTGCTATGTCTACCTTATAGAACCTGTTTAAGATATGGATGGTAGACCATGTAGCTGCTCTATAAATCTCCTTGGGTGAGACAGCCTCAGCCCGTTAGGCAGCAACTCCTCTTGCGGTGTGTGTTATCAATGTGATCGGTGGCTGCTTACCACAGCAGAAACCTTCAAAAATGAGTTTTGGAGACATCCCCCCCCCCCCCTCTGATTTTCCCTATAAGCTATAATAGCTTTACTTGAAGTGCCATGAAGTGCTCGCCTGCCTCAGCATAGAATTTTAGCTGGAACAAATGGAGAACAACTCTGCCTCACAGATTCGCTGGACAAACCAGGTCTTCTGGCTTCCAGTCGAACCGAGGTTGGATTGAGCCTAAACTCCCAAGAAACCCTCAGCACTGTTAGTTCAGTCAAGCCAGAAAAGGAGCTAAACAGCCTGTACTCAAGATCCTGAGTAAATAAGGGATGTGAGTAGCTATGCAGGAGATAATCCCTGAGCTCAAAAATAAAGGAGGCTGGCTCGCTAAGTGTCCCCAAGGGCTGATCCTGCTAGCAGCAGATCTTTGCCGCACAGGTCTGCGTTTACTTCCAAGTAGGTTCCAAGTAGGAACTTCTGAGCACCAAGCATCCAAATGAAGACTGAAAAAAAATACTTGAAAATAATAAAACTACAGAGCACATCAGAAGTACTTCTGAGCAACTTGCCTGCAAACTGACGGGGCAGGAGCAGCTCCCTGTGAAGGAGACAGAGTTGAAAACATGAGTAACAGTTTTCAGCAAGCAACCTGCAAGTTGAGATACAGAACCCAATCAGGACAACTAGACATTGTTGCACTAGAAATTACTGTTAGCATTCAATTATTAGTGCAAATTTGCATGTTAGCCAATCTGTTCTTAAGTTAGTGTGCAACTAAAGTGGAAAAGTTGGAGAACTACACAATGAGGTTGAACCTCCGTTTGGTGAACTTTCTTCAGTTAAAAAAGATAGCCCCTTTAAGAAAGATCTGACAGAGAATTTAGGAGTACCTAAGGAAGAACTTCCTCCTGTTTCCCGAACATATTATTTGCCTGGGAACAAGTGGTAAATCTCAAGACAAGGAGAGCTATCCATGTTGAACTTAACACAATTTTAGAAACATTGCAGATGAAGAGTGTGTAAGATCTACTCTCTTGGTGACTTTTGTCTTTTGAGTCTGATAATGACTGGATGATGAGGCTCTTTTTTTGTAATCAGAATTTGTTTCTGGGTGGGAAGGTATGGCGAAAAAGAAGCTTCATCCCTAGGTATTATCCTTGGGTGCACATTTTTTTTAAGTTTTCCTTGTAAATGCTTAATTCTTTTTGAATCTAATAGATACCTATTCTATGACCCGAAACAACTCAAGGCTTTTCTTGAAAATCAATGGCCAATTCAAGTCTCAAGTGCTGATAGGAGGGAGTTGAATGAAGAAACATAGGGGTCCTTTTATCAAGCTGTGGTAGGGGTTTAACGTACGTAATATCGCCTGCTGCGCTAGCCGCTAACGCCTGCATTGAGCAGGTGATAGTTTTTTTAGCCGGCCGCATGGGTGAGCGTGTGATGAAATCTCCGACGCGCTAACCCCGCTAGCGTGGCATGATAAAAGGACCCCATAGTTTTTCTTTATTTTGAAAGGGAAGAAACAGAATAAAAGGAGTCCAGTCTAGATACCTGATTTTTGTCTAAATAATCTTTTTCCTGTTGTAATAATGCCTCTTTTCCTTAAGATTTCCTCTTCATTTATAGGGTGCTTATAGGAAATTCAATTGTTTGAAATTATGATACAGAATTTCTGTTAAATTTTACTTTAATGGTTTCTATTGAAAATTGAATTTTGTTTCCTAATGTATTATAAATACTATTAAATTTGAAATGATAATAAAAATCTTTTTTTAAACTCCTGAGAAAAATATTTGTAATATTATTATTATTATTCCATAAGATCTCACGAAGGCTGTAAAAGTAACATAATAAGCCTTAAAAACAGCAAAGGGAAAGCATATTATCAAAACAATATGCCAGTAAGATGAAACCCCTCAAAGATTTAACAAGGAAAGTGAGAATGGACTTGTGCAATATCCCTACAAAAACCAACAGTTGGTTAAGTGGTTTTGAGTGCTGGTTTTGGGGTTGTTTTTTTTCCAAATTTAATTCTCCTCAAGAGGAGTTTAGTAAGAACAGAACACTACGATAAAGGGGGGCCTGAGCCCATGAAAGCGTATGTGTAGAAGGAAAGTAGTTGAACTTTTAAAACTACTGATCCCTGGTAATGGCTCATTAGAAACTGGAGAATCAAAATATATAAAATGTTACCAAAGTAAAATAAGAAACGGAGAACGAGCCAAAATATATAAAATGTTAGCAAAATGAAATAAGGAACGAAGAACAAGCTATGTTAGATGTGGTCCCTAATATAAGTGTCACATGAAACATAAGTATCTACGAAGGTGACAGGAAAATCAAAGTAATAAACTCGTGTCACTGAATTCCTGTACCCTCTTACTTTACCTGAGCTTAGCCATGTGGTACCCCCCCCCAAAATCAAATAATTTACTCCTGAGCCAGTGGCATTAACAGAAGGTAAGGAGATACTGTAGAGCTGAGTGTGGCATAACTAACCAAAGAGGCAATATGCCTGCGGAGTTAAGGTGCTGAATAGAATCTTCTTTGAAAAAAGGTCACCAACCGCAGAATGGTAACCACAATGTACCCATTAGTTCCTGTCTTTCAACATCCATTAATATAATTCAGGAGATTACTACCACAGTGAAGAATTGGATGAGAGAACACAAATTGAAACTTAATACCAACAAAACAAAATTTCTTTATGCCTCAGCTTCCAATAAATTGATAGAAAAGGAACTGATTGTTGATGCGATAAACTATGTTATTGACCCAGAAATTAAAATCCTGGTGTTTTCTTGGATAGGAATCTAACCATGAAAACATTTACAAAACACCTTGGTTAAAAAATGCTTTTTCACTTTATGGAAGTTACATACGATCGAGTGTTATTTCAGTCCCACTGCATTCAGAATACTGGTTCAATCCCTGGTGCTTAGTATATTGGATTATTGTAACTCAGTTCACTTGGTAGGCCAACAATCAAATTCACATAGATTGCATAAAATTCAGAATGCAGCCTTACGTCTGATTTTTGGTCTAAAGAAATCAGATCATGTTACTCCATATTACAGACAACTCCATTGGTTACCATTTGAGGCCAGAGTACTGTTTAAATTTGGGGCTCTTCATGGTCAAGCACCTGGTTATTTATTAGAACAATTTATGCTTTTCAAGGTGGATCGTCCATTAAGGATAACTTCTTTGTTTGTTTCCTTCTGTACGAGGTTGTCTATATAAGAAATTTTTGCACTGAACAATTGCATACCAGGCTGCTAGATGGAACACAGAACTATATACTCTGTTTGCTTCCTTGGTTTCATATATACATTTTCAAAAATTATTGAAAACCTCCCTCTTAGTAAGATTTTTAGGAAACTAAGGAATATAGTAATTCTTTTTTGTAATTTGCTGTGTTGTACGGTTTCTTGATTATGTAAACCGCATCGATCTGGAAGGTTTTACGGTCTAGAAATGTATTTTAATGTAATGTAAAAAACCTCAATGTTTTCTTAAAAAATAAAAAATAAAAAAACCCCGCCTTGCTGCACAGAGAAGTACACAATGGAGAAAATCAAATGAGGAGAAATAAAATTGCTGGGCTGAAGCTAATACTAGAGGACCAGAAAGAACCAACAGCGACTCCGAAAAAAAACCTGTGTGTGGATTTTGAGTACAACCAAGAGAAAACGTGCGAGAACAGTTCCCGCACTCAAACCCATTGAAGGAAATATGAGTAGAAAGAAAAGCACACCATGACCTTTCCTACAGAAATATAAAAGCCTAATGGCAGAAAAAGTCAACAGACTAACCACTCTGCCCCTCCACAGTAGTCCTGAACTCGTCTTATCTTAGTAAAAGCAAGAAGTAAAATAATTCTGTAAGACCATTAAGCAGAAGACTACATAAGGTCAGCAACCAACAAAAAACTTTTTTTTTTCTTTTTTAAGTAAAGACTTCCAGGTAACTTTAAAAGATTCCAACGGTGAATAAAAAGTACAGGCTTTTAGCACCACCATGGAGAAGTTTTGAGTCTTTGCAAGAGAAATTTCAAAAGAGAAATGAGTTTTAAAAAGGTATGATTGTATTACGTTAGCAGGAACAAAAATACCATTGATAAGAGAGATGACCTAGAGGTCACAAAATGTAAACCATGGTAATCGAGATCCCAACTAGAGAATGACACGGTGGCGGTTTACCCGCGGCCACCGCATTTTAGCCGCGGGTCACCCGCCGAAAACGGGGAAGAAAACTAGCAGTCGCTGCGGCGACGGGGACAAGGCCATTCACCGCCCACGGGGCGGTGAATGGTCTTGTTCCCCGCAGTGAGGCATGAAGGATCGCGCGGTCCCCGCAGCTCACACCCGCCTGCCCAATCGATTCTAGTGTTTAGCCAGCTCTCTCCCTTCTCCTCACCTTAGTTTGTAGATTTTCTTTTTCGGCGACCCGCACGCGCGGCTGCTCAGTGTTCAATCTTCTGCTCTGACGCAACCGGAAACAGGAAGTTGCAGCAGAGCAGAAGATTGAACACTGAGCAGCCGCGCGGCAGCTCTCTGATAGCGTGCGGGTCGCCGAAAAAGAAAATCTACAAACTAAGGTGAGGAGAAGGGAAAGAGCTGGCTAAACACTAGAATCGATTGGGCAGGCGGGTGTGAGCTGCGGGGACCGTGCGATCGCTAGTGTTCCCGGCTCAAATTGGAAGGAGGGAGTGAAAATATTACAGTACTAAGGCTTATATGGATGCAGCGGGGACGGTGACGGGGCGGTGAATGGGATGGCAGTGGCGGTGACGGGGCGGTGAAAGGGATGGCGGTGACGGTGATGGGGCGGTGAAGGGAACGGCGGTGACGGGGCAGTGCAGAGGATGGTGGGCCGATGACGGGGCGGTGACGGGGACAGATTTTTTCCCCGTGTCATTCTCTAATCCCAACTTCATCAGGAAAAACTTATTGATAAATTCAAGACTAATCTGAAAACCTTCTTATTTCAAGACGCATTCTATTGCTCATGAATCTCCCATTTCCAATTCACCCAACTGCTTTTATGAAGCGACCTCAGACCCTTCTGTTCTTCCCCTCCCCCTCCCTCTCATATTCAAAACTTTTTTTTTTCTCATTTCTTTTACCCTCTTTTCACCACTAATAATGTAACTTTCCCCCTCCCTCTCTCATTAACCCCACTTCCATGTCTGTCATTGTAAATGTCTTTAATTGTTCACTTCCCCTTTTGCTCTTTTATTTAGTTTTACAATCTACAAGCATAATTTTACTTTTATTTTATCTTTTATTGTAAACCGGCTAGATACTCGTTGATGGTCGGTATATTAAAAATCAATAAACTTGAAACTTGATATCAGCAAACTGTAAGGAAGTGTAACAGGTAGAAACAGTAATGTACTGAATGAAGATCGATACAAAAACCAAGGATCTGTGACAAAGGTACTGCTTGATTTCTGTATTGGAACCATATCCAATGGTACTAAGAGATGCTGGAGTAAAAGGAAAAACATCCTAAAAAGGATGTAGTGGCCTCCTCCTCCTCTCCTACAACCATTCCCAAACTTCTGGGATTGGGAGATATATCCTCTTGGAACTGATGTCTTTGGTACCCCGCTGATGAATGCTCTATCCAATGCATAAAGTCATCAACACTGGAATCTATGTCCCGCACCGATACCTAAGACCGAGAGGGATCAATGGTGCTATGGGGATATTCTGCACTGATACTAGAGACTGAGCTGCCGCATTGTGTCAAGGAACAAGTCAGGGAGCTTGAGGAGTTCATCGAGGAGGCCTACAGGAGGGTGGAAGAACAAGAACATGAACGTTGTAGGAAGGGGAATGGAGGACAAGAGCAATCTGACTCCAAGGAAGAGGAGGCCCATAGAGGAATCCCGCAGGAAGGGGAGGCAAGGTCTTGCCGGTGCTCCGAAGTGAGCAGTAAAGCATGCCACGGACACAGACCTGCGACCGGAGCGAAAACTGAAAAAGGGAAAGTCTGCAATCCTAGTGGGAGACTCGATCCTAAGGCAAGTGGATAGCCACATAGCAGGAGGAAGAGAGGATCGGCTAGTGACCTGCCTCCCAGGAGCAAGAACCAAGGACATCGTAGACAAAATTGAAAGGACCCTAGAAGGATCAGAGATGGAAGAGACTGCAGTGATGATCCACATTGGGACAAACGATATCAGCAGGAGAGACTACAGCAGGAACGCACTAATTAAACAGTTCAAGATTCTGGGAAGGAAGTTGAATATGAGGACTCAAGACGATAGCGTTTTCAGAGATCCTACCAGTACCAAGGGCAGATGTGGAGAGGCAGACAGAGCTGCAATCAATAAATGCATGGATGAGGAGATGGTGTGAGGAAGAGGGGTTCCACTTCGTGAAAAACTGGACATTTTGGGGCAAGAACAAGCTCTTCAAGAGAGATGGACTACACCTGAGCACGGCGGGAACTAGACTTCTAGCAAATAACGTCAAGAGAGGAATAGAGCAGGCTTTAAACTAAGAAGAAGGGGAAAGCCGACAGTTGACTAGGTGTCGATGATTCGGAAGAAGGTATCTCGAGAAGATACTGAGTGGGAAAAATGCTGGGAAGATACAACAGGCAAACAACAAGAGTTGATGGAACAAGAGAAGAACGTAGCACAGGGGGAAAACATAATGGGCATAGAACAAGAGTTGACAGAACAAGAAGAGGATGATAAGAAGAATGCACAACAGGAAAAGAAAATGAAGACAAGAAAATACCAGGACTTAAATTGCATGTATACTAACGCAAGGAGCCTAAGGAACAAAATGGGAGAACTAGAAGTCATGTCCAAAAAAGAGAACCTAGACATCACTGGGGTCTCTGAAACATGGTGGAATGAAGAAAACAAATAGGACATAGTACTACCAGGGTACAAACTCTATCGCAAAGACAGGTCAGATCAGAAAAGAGGAAGAATAGCCCTACATATAAAGGATAACATACACTCGATCAGAGTGGCAACAGCGGCAACGACTGACAAGTTTGAATCACTATGGGTTAAAATACCAGGAGGGAATGGGCCCGAGATAAAGATGGGCCTGTACTATCGTCCACCTGGGCAAACCGAAGTAAACGATGAAGAAATGGAAGCCGAGATGAGGCGAGAATGCAAAAACAGTAACACCATTGTTATGGGAGACTTCAATTACCCCGGGATAAACTGGAGTCTTGGATACTCAAAATGCACTAGGGAAACCGGATTCCTGGAGGCTATATAGGACTGCTTCAAGGAGCAGCTTGTCAGAGAGCCAACGAGAGGGAATGCCACTCTGGACCTAATCCTCAACAGGCTAAGAGGACCTGCAAAGGAAGTGGAAGTAGTGGGACCGTTAGTAAACAGCGATCACAATATGATCCAGTTCAAAGTCCAAGTAGGAACATCAAAGGGGAAAAGAACCACAACGATAACTTTTAACTTCAAGAAAGGAAACTACGAAGCGATGAGAGTAATGGTAAAAAAGAAACTTAGAAACAACTCAAAGAAATCGCAGAAGGTGGCGCAAGCCTGGTCTTTATTTAAGGATTTGGTAAGCAAAGCGCAAACTCTGTATATCCCCAGATTTAGAAAAGGATGCAAAAAGAACCGAACAAAAGACCCGGCGTGGATAACTAAAGAAGTGAAGAAAGCGATAGGAGATAAGAAAAAATCATTCCGGATGTGGAAAAAGGACAAAACCGAGGAAAACTGGAAAGAGCACAGGAAGCATAAAAAAGAATGTCACCGAGTGGTTAGAAGAGCAAAAAGAGAATACAAGAGAGGCTAGCCAGGGAAGCACAAAATTTCAAACCATTCTTCAGATATGTTAAAGGGAAGTAGTGGCAAGGGAGGAGGTGGGACCGCTGTATGAAGGAGATAGGAAGGGAGTGGTGAAGGAGGAAAAAGAAGTGGCGGATAGACTAAACAGGTTCTTTTCGTCAGTATTTACAAGAGAGGACACATCCAACGTGCCGGAACCTGAAAAAATCTTCAAAGGAGATCAAGCAGAAAAATTAACATCTTTGGAGGTAAGCCTCAAAGATGTACTCAAGCAGACAGATTGATTAAAAACTGACAAAACTCCGGGCCTGGACGAAATCCTCCCTAGGATATTGAAAGAACTAAAGGAAGAAGTAGCAGAATTACTACAACAGGTTTGTAATCTATCCCTAAAAACAGGGGTGATCCCAGAGGATTGGAAGATAGCAAATGTTACACCTATCTTTAAAAAAGGATAGAGAGGTGACCCGGGGAACTACAGACCGGTAAGTCTGACTTCGGTCCCGGGGAAGATGGTGGAAGCGCTGATAAAAGACAGCATCGATGAGCATCTAGAAAGGAACAAACTGATGAAAACAAGCCAACATGGCTTCTGCAAGAGAAGATCGTGCCTAACGAACTTCCTGCACTTCTTCGAAGGAATTAACAAACAAATGGATGAAGGTGCTCCCATAGACATCGTATACTTGGATTTCCAAAAAGCCTTCGACAAGGTACCCTATGAACGCCTACTACGGAAACTGAAGAACCATGGGGTGGAAGGAGACGTACATAGATGGATCAAAAATTGGTTGGCAGGCAGGAAGCAAAGGGTAGGAGTGAAGGGCCACTACTTGGACTGTAGAAGGGTCATGAGTGGTGTTCCACAGGGGTCGGTACTCGGACCGCTGCTGTTCAATATATTTATTAATGACCTAGACACAGGGACGAAGTGCGAAGTTATAAAATTCGCAGATGACACAAAACTTTTTAGAGGGGTTAGGACTAAGGAGGATTGTGAAGATTTACAAAGGGACCTGAACAAACTGGGAGAGTGGGCAAATAAATGGCAGATGAAGTTTAATGTAGAGAAAATGTAAAGTCTTACATGTAGGAAACAGAAACTCAATGTACAGCTATACAATGGGAGGGCTGGTAATGGGTGAAAGTAGCCAAGAGAAGGACTTAGGGGTACTGGTGGACAAAACAATGAAGCCATCGGCACAGTGCGCAGCGGCTACTAAGAAGGCAAACAGAATGCTAGGTATTATCAATAAAGATATTACAACCAGAACAAAGGACTTTATCCTGCTGTTGTATTGGGCGATGGTGCGCCCGCATCTGGAGTATTGCATCCAGTATTGGTCGCCGTACCTTAAGAAGGATATGGCGATGCTCGAGAGGATTCAGAAAAGAGCAACGCGCTTGATAAAAGGTTTGGAAAACCTTTCATACGCTGAAAGATTGGAGAAACTAGGGCTCTTTCCCTAGAAAAACGGAGACTTAGAGGGGACATGATAGAGACTTACAAGATCATGAAGGGCATGGAGAAAGTGGAGAGGGACAGATTCTTCAAACTTTCAAAAACTACAAGAACGAGAGGGCATTCGGAAAAATTGAGAGGGGACAGATTCAGAACCAATGCTAGGAAGTTCTTCTTCACCCAAAGGGTGGTGGACCCCTGGAATGCGCTTCCAGAAGGGTTTCAAGAAGGGATTAGATGATTTTCCTGAAGGAAAAGGGTATAGAAGGGTATAGATAGAAGATTATTATACAGGTCCTGGACCTGATGGGCCACTGCGTGAGCGGACTGCTGGGTGCAATGGACCTCTGGTCTGACCCAGCAGAGGCACTGCTTATGTTCTTATGGTAGAAGACCTCAATGAGGATGTACGCCAAAGAGGAGATATCGGTAGCGATGTGGAGTTAATCCTTAACGATATATCCTGGAGAGGTACCACTGATGAAGACACTGTACTATTGAAGAAAAACTGCTACATGCAAGGCAATACCGCATACAGTTCAATAATCATTGATGCTACAATGTAAGAAGAACCTGGAGAAAGTAACATCTTTGAATATGCAACGCTTAGCATGGCTCTGTACTTCAACCAATAACTTGCACCAATGTTCATCATGTAACATCAAGTGGTATCAAAGGTGCCACAGGAGTTGAAGCATGAGTGTCTGAAAAGGCGATGCACTTCAGAAATGACAACCGGTATCGCCCAGAAAGCCATGCTATCAAATAGACACGATGCTTAATTGGCAGGGCAGTATCCACTGCAATGCATCTGCGTTGATGTGGTTAAAATATCGGTACAGAAAGGCATGCATCAAATAGACTCGATGCTAATACACCACTGATGAGGGTATGGAAAAAACATCGGTACAGAAAGGCATACATCAACCGGAGTCAATGCTAATATATCACCAATGCACATATATGGAAGTTTTGACACCACTATAATACGCCTACATCGATGTGGTTGAACATTGGTAGAGAAATAATGCATCAAATAGACTAATTGCTAATATGTCACCGATGAAGGTATGGAATAAACATCAGTATAAAAAGGCATGCATCAACCAGAGTCGATGCTAATATGCCACCTATGCAAGTAGATGGAGTTATCAATGTCTACCGGTACTGGCAAGTCCCAGTCACTGGAAGTCTAAATCCACACCTATATGTTAAAAGAAAGAAACAAAAGACGAAAAACTTGACATTAATCAATAGGGTTTATCTTCTGGCAATCTATAGCCCCGGAACCGGGGTAGAGTAGAAACAAGGCCAAAAATCCATTGATGATCGCTGCAGAAAGTAAGGATGGAACTGTGAAGGCCATTGAACTTCAAACAAAGTTTTAAAAAAGTCCAAAGTTACTTTTTCTTTTTACGTTTCTACTTTAATTATTTTTCAAAAGAAAAGTATAGAGAGAAGAACTTGAAAAAGTTTATAAAAAATATAAGCAGGAAGGCAACTTGATGGAGAAACAAGAGATATGTCTTCTTCACTCCACAGAAAATGAAAAATTGACATCCTCCCGAGCTGGCGTCAGGTGAGAAGGTACTCGCGCATGTATGATGCGGGCAGTCTAAAAAGCTTGCTAAAGCTTAAAGTGATACTACACTTTTCACTGTCTGTACTGCAGCTCCGTGGATGATGTCACCCATTTATGAGAATAAGAACATAAGAATAGCCTTACTGGATCAGACCAACAGTCTATCAAGCCCAGTAGCCCATTCTCATGGTGGCCAAAACAGGTCCCTAGTACTTGGCCAAAACCCACGGAGTAGCAACAGTCCATGCTATGGATCCAGAGCAAGCAGTGGCTTTCCCCATGTCTTTCTCATATGAACAGCCTTACTGGGTCAGCCCAATGGTCCATCAAGCCCAATAGCCTGTTTTCACGGTGGCCAATCCAGGTCACTAGTACCTGGCCAAAACCCAAGGAGTAGCAACATTCCATGCTATCGATCCAGGGCAAGCAGAGGCTTCCCCCATGTCTTAATAACAGACTATGGACTTTTCCTCCAGGAATTTGTCCAAACCTTTCTTAAAACCAGCTACACTATCCGCTTTTACCACAATCTCTGGCAACGCGTTCCAGAGCTTAACCATTCTCTGAGTGAAAAAATATTTCCTCCTATTGGTTTGAAAAGTATTTCCCTGCAATTTCATTGAGTGTCCCCCTACTCTCTGTAATTTTTGATGGAGTGAAAAATCTATACACTTGTATCTATTCTACTCCACTCAAGATTTTGTAGACATTAATCATATCTCCCCTCACCCTTCTCTTTTCCAAGCTGAAGAGCCCTAACCTTTTTAGTCTTTCATCATACAAGAGGAGTTCCATCTTCTTTATCATCTTGGTCGCTCTTCTTTGAAGCTTTTCTAGTGCTGCTATATCTTTCTTGAGATAAGGAGACCAGAATTGAACGCAATACTCCAGGTGAGGTTGCACCATGAAGCGATATAGAAGCATTATAATATGTTTAGTCTTATTAACCATCCCTTTTTTAAATAATTCCTAGCATCCTGTTTGCTTTTATGGCCGCCACCACACATTGGGCGGAAGGTTTCATCGTATTGTCTACAATGGTACCCAGATCCCTTTCTTGGGCGCTAACCCCCAAGGTGGACCCTAGCATTCTTCCCAATATGCATCACTTTGCATTTGTCCACATTAAATTTCATCTGCCACTTGGACGCCCAGTCTTCCAATTTCCTAAGGTCTGCCTGCAATGTTTCACAATCCACATGCGTTTTAACAACTTTGAACAGTTTAGTGTCATCTGCAAATTTGATCATCTCACTCGTTGTTCCAATTTCTAGATCATTTACCTAGGCAGCAGTATTAATGAGAGTCTAGGTAAATATTTATATTATTAGAGTATTAGCCTTTTGGGTTTTGTGGCAATTAGGTTCATTTCTATAATTTTTTCAAATAAAAAACTTTTTATGAATGAAGTGTGCTTTCTAGCCATTGGCTGGGGACCTTTAGATGTAGCCAGAGTGGCCTGTGTATGTTATGAGGTGGAAGTGGCAGCGGCTATCTTCAGAAAGGTTCCTTCAGGAATGAAGGCTGACTTACCTGCCATGTTTAAACTAATTTTCAGTGAATTAGGCAAAAGTAAGTACTTTTTCCTGTGGGGTTTGCAGTTCTGGAAGTTAAGGGTGTTAATACCATTCTTTTTCTCTTTTTGTTTTGTTGTAGTTAACTGCGCCCTGAAGCAGTGATTGGGATCACGAAACGTGCATGTTGGTGGTGGTATTTTTAAAAGGATTGCAGGCAGCACTCTAAAGCTTATTAACGTGCTGTGCTGCTTAAGATAAGTTATAAGCTATTTATTCACTTAGAGAAGTTATATGCTATTTATCTATCTAAATATTAAGCACATTAGGAAGAAAAAGTAAGCATTGTGAAAGCATATTGCTGAGAATAAAAGTTAAAAATATTTTAAAAATTTAAAAATATTTTCAGTTATCAACACATGAGCCGATGAGGAGACCCAGCAACAGAAAACCTCCATTAAACCAGTTCTTTGGAGGGCTGCTTCTGATGGCTCTAGTGCTGAGAGAGTTTTGATGAAGAACGTTGGTTTATGAGAACAAGAGACAGGAATGCTATTACCTCCTATGTCAGCATTTTTGAGATTTACCTTTTGACTCTAGTTTTGATTTGGACTAATTGGACTCAAACTTAATTAATTTGGCCAGTTAAAGGGATTTATTGTACCTATTTTAATTGTAATACAACCACACTCTCAAAACGTTTTGCAGCACAGCAAACACACATACCATGTGAATGCTACGGTGTGATTCACAAATAATCTCCCAAAACACTGAATGGAGACAAAACAAGGACTAGCAAGCAACTGGTAAACAGGCTTAATATTGTGAAAATTATCACGAGGTAGGAAAAAGCCTCATATCCCCTCCTCTGACCCAACAATGTATTAAAATTGTAGATAAATAGGAGGCTTTACCATCAAAGCTGAGTGCTCAAGAGCCATGCCGTAATGCCAAAGTGCCGTGGGTTCTCGATGGGCACTGGCCTCTTATCTGAGAAAATATCAATTGGCTGGAGTTTCTCAACCCACAGAAAACGGAGATCTGCATACCATGGGCGATGAGGCCAGTCTGAAGCTACTAGAATCACTAGGCCAGGATGCGTTGCTATCTGGCATAGGACCCCACCAAACAGAGGTCACGGAGCGATCATCATACAGGAGCTCGTGAGCCAGCCAGGGCCAAACCAAGGCATCTGGCTCTAGCATCTTCACTGTTCATCAACCAAAAAAGCACCCAGCCTTCAAGTTCTCTGCCAAAGCCAACAAGTCCCTCTGGGGCTGACCCCATTGCTGTATGATTATATGGAATACCACCTGCGAGAGGGACCATACTCCTGGGTCCAGGATCTATCAGCCGAGGAAGTCTGCCTGAACATTGTCAACTTCGGCCACATGGGCTGCCAAGAAAGACAGCAGATGTGCTTCTACCCAGTGGAATGCATAGGATCCTTCTGGCCCAAGAGAGAGCACTAGAGCCCCCTTGTGCTTTACTTATGCCACCTCTGTGGTGGCGGCGGAAAAACTTACACCACTGGTCCTTTCATAAGGGGCTGGAGTGCAAGTAGCGCCAGCCGAATTGCCCAAAGCTCCAGATGATTGATTAACCATTTCAGACCTGGTCCCCGCAGTGAGCCCGCAACCCAACGGAGGAAGTATGGCTATGACCCTGGCATCATTGTGACTTCTTAGAGGATGTGCTGGCATAAGAACCCAAAGCCTGTTGGTGTCTAGGGTTGGAATAGTGTTTGTAGTTTTGGGAATATCTCTGGTCAGACAAGGCCAAGGAGCCCTTGTGAACCCTGTGGGAGGAATGAAAATTGCCACAACCTCCCACAGAAAACCTGAGGCTTGTTATCCAAAATTGACTTAGGAAGGTGGTCCATCACACTGGCCATCAGGTCATCTAGTTCCTTACCAAAAAGCATTTGACCCTTGAAAAGAAGCCTGATGAGTTCCTTAGAGGCCAAATCTCCAGCCCAGTGCTTTCTGTGAGCTGAAACACCATAAGCTGAAACGTTGCCTAACACCTGACTAAGGTCATACAAGGCATCAGCTATAGAGTCCTTCCAGCACCAGAAAGGGGAGGCATCATATTTCGCATCTCACTGTGACAAGCATGTACTGCAAAGGAAGCAACTGCAGCTGCCTTAATACCCAAAGAAGTCACTCAAAAAGCTTCCTCAGAATCAGGTCTATCTTTTTATCCTGGGAATCTTTCAGCAAAACTTCTCCTTCAGTGGGGAGGGCAGTGCGTTTGATCATATGAGTCACCGCCGGATCCACCTTCAGCTGTTCAAAGAGCTGCTGAAAATCCAGTACCATAGGATAATGTTTAGCCATGATTTTGGTCAGCCTAAAGGAACTCTCCAGTCTCCTACTGCTCCATAACCAGTGCTGTTATATCTGGATGTAACAGAAAAAAGGACATCCGAGTATATAAATGACTCATGACGGTACATTGAGAATTGAGGGGTTGAGCCTCCAAGTTTAGTTCCTTTATGGTGTCCGCTATAAAACAATGAATAGATGCTGACTTAAACAGCCAATGAACAGAGGAGTCATCACCCATCTCAGAGCTCTCAGAGACCAACTGGCTAACCATACCACAAATTGTATCCAGGTTATCTAGGGTGGATGTAGTATCTAAAGTATCAGCTCACCAGAGCAGACCATCTGGATCTGTAACGACAGGGGAACTGGGAGCCCGAACAGAAACCCCCACAAGGGAAGGTCCTGACAGAGAAGCTAGTGCTGCGCCATCGGTTGCGTCATGTGGGTTGGGTCTCTGAGATATGCTCTCCACATGAGCTGAACAAATTTTGGGGAAAAGCTACATATCAGGGCGAGACCCAGAAAAGGCCTATAAGCGGTCCCTAGACTCTTTAAGCCTGCATTTCATGTTACCACCAGAAACAACAACAACAACAACTTTATTCTTATATACCGCCGCAATCTGATGACTTCTCGGCGGTTTACATAAAAGAGAGACTGGACAATCATTGAAGTACAAAATACAAATAGTAACAGTACAGTATAATTCTTAAAGATAAACTGAATAGAATTATTGTAATTAAAGAATTATTACAATTAATGTAATTTCTATTTAGGAAATGTATCTATCAAATAGTACAGTTTTAATTTCTTTCCGAAAAGCGCCGTAGGTCATCTTAGCTACACTAATGTAATTACCAAACCAGGACTTCTGTTTACTTGCTTGAAACCTAGAAGTCCTATCCAAAAATGACCTGTAAGGTGGCTAGAATTGTAGCTTCTGTTCCATGCAGGTTATGGGGAGATTAACTCAGTCCTTAAGACGAACCTAACCAGTTGGGTTTTAAGGATACCTACAATGAATATGTTGAGATAAGTTTGGATGCACTACAGTATACTCTCATGAATTCACAGACTCAGTAATTCACGGTTTTTCTCTCACTTAGCAACCACTTTCTTTTTCTGAACAGGATTGAGTACCGTTTTCCGTTTGTTTGGGTTGTTTTCCCCATTCTGAGAACCTGGGCATGTAGTACCGCTTTAAAACCAGGTTGCCCCTCTTAATCCTAGAACTCTACCATGTGTTAGCCTGACATGTTCAACCCCTTCAGAAAAGACAATGACACGGAGACTAGTTGGCACCTGACTGAGACTGTTCCGCTCCAGTCACCGTCGGAGCGTGCTTAGGTTAACGAGAAGAATTTGTGTGATAAGCTAGGACCTAGGACAGCAGGCATCGGGCATGATTTTCTTCCCATTTCTCAGACCCATCCTGGTTCCCCAGCCCTGGAAGACGCTGAAGAGGTGAGGCACAAAGCTTCCGCCCTTTCCCCTCATGCGCCAGAGCACACAGTACACAGAAGCTCCTCTGCCAGTAATCCGGCACAATCCACACATGAAATAACATCTACATTGTTGGAGGAGTCCATCCCTAATAATTTCCAACAAAATCAAGGGGTTGTGAGGCAGAAATTTCAAGTTTAAAATTAGATAGCTAAAAATCCAAGATGGCCACCACCAGAAAATTTGTGCCTAAAATGCCTCGTGGATACTTCCCAGAAGGTCAAAAACTAGTGATTTGGGGCATTTGGGGGTGGGATACCTGACTCTTATCCCCAGAAATGACTAAAAATCCAATTTTCAGACACACACTCCCTCCCCGATTCTCCCATAGGAAGTAATGGGGCTATACTTACAGTCTCTACAGTTCCTGACTGACAGTTCTGTATAGCTGAAATGAAGGGAAAATATTTTCTGTCTCAGCTTTTTTTCAAACAGAACAATCTTCAAGATCTTCAGGATGCAGGTCAGACATACCCGAACCTAAACCTACACCCCTATGGAACTTCTCCACAGGGCTGGGGGCAGAAAAATGCAGCCTGTGCCTTGATACCCCAAGAACTGTTACACAGGGCACATCTAGCCTGCACTTAAACCTCCGACAAGGTCAGAAGGCAAGCATACTCCCAGGGGGATGGACCCCGAGCTCTGAAGATAGCACACAGCAGGGTGGCTCCACAAGTCCATATGAAGCTTACCCTGTGGAGCAGCAGTCCGGTGTCATAGAACTGCATCCTTTCTCAGGCAGGAGCCCCTTCAAAGAATCTTCAGGCACTAGGGCCACTGAAAAAAATGAAGTTTTAAGAAAGAAAGCAAAGCAGATCAGAAAAACTTCTGCATGGTTCACTCGTAGAAATGAAAACTGCAGGTGGCTCTGTATTCCTTAGCCAAGTGGGAGGAGCAGAGGAAAGAGTGTTGGATTTCTGTAATATCCGGTTTGTGGGTTGGAATGAAAGACCTGTTGTAATAACTCTAGAGTAGATGTAACAGAAAGACATTTATATAATTAAAATGTATTAATGAACAATTGAACTTTTTGCAAAGATGAGAAAACTGTAAAACCAGAGGACATGAAATGTTAAAGGATGAGATTTTAAAAGCAGCATCAAAGAAATATTTTTTCACAAAAAAGTTTGGTAAATGCATGGCCTACCCTCCCAACAGAGGTAGTAGAAACAAAACCAGTGATAAAAATTCATAAAATTATAGTCCAAGAAATCTATATTTAAACATTTAACATAATTATGACATCAAACATTTCAAATACTGGCATTTGCGTCATTCAAATATTTTGGTAGCCCAATATTGTTTTTTAAGCACACAACTTTGCCTTTTTTTTACACAGTTTTATACACAGCCTTAATTTGAGACAGCATACTATATTTAGTTCCTGAGAATTTCAAATGCTGTTTGAATTACAGATGCCAAAACTTGAAATTCTGTAATTGCTTTATACAAGTAGAAATTTTTTATAAACTTTCACTATACAAATAACAATGAAATTACTTCCTCTATATTTTTTCCTAACAGAGACTATGCCAAATTTTCACTAAGCTTTAATTCATACTTCCTACAGATTATACATGTATACATTTTATCCAGACTTCTAAAGAGAATTATAATGCATTAATGACAGGAACTCTGGTAATGGAAAAAGGTCAGTCTCTCTTGAACACCTTCTGTTTTAAACTATTATATATAAAGACATTTGAGAAAGCAGAAAATTAAAAGCCAGCCTCTGTGAAACCCATTATTGAAATATTGCAGAAGAATAATCTATATCAAATTGTAGTAGAAAAGCAGATTCTTTTGGATCTAAATTAACTGCAGCCATAGAAACGCTTTTTATACTTATTATATATCTGCATGTTTATGCAGTTCTTAAAAGAATACATGACAGCATCGGACTTATTTAATTGAATTAATTAAACAGAGTGAATAGTCCCTGAATTCCTGTTATATGAAGTTTGTACTGAAAACACTAGCATTTGTAAACTATGGCTCAAGTTATTTGTAAGACAAAATACAGTGAACATAACAATATACCAAAAAGGTCTATATTCTGAAATTCTCTTACACAAACACATACATGCTGAAATAATTTTTGGTTCAGTTTTCAACTAAAATCTCATTAGTATTATACTCAAACGTGCATAGGTGTTTATTTCAAATATGAAAATAATTTTGAACTTCCGAAGTTAAAAAGAAGTTAAAAAAAACAACCATTAACATGAAAAACAGAACCCGTTCCAATAATTCTTGCAAAGGGAAAATATAGAAATTCCTTTTTTAAAAAAAAAGTTTATTGAAGAAGCAGAGCAGTAGAAAAAGGTACAACAGGGCATTATCAGAATAATAACATGAGAAATAACATAATACAAACCTCAAGCACAAGGTCACAGTAGCACAAAAAGAGGGTAAGCCTATCCAGACCCAGAGCTACTGTAAGTATCCCAAGCCTACAAAAAGGTAATAGCTCAACAACAAGAATAGCACAGTTACTTACCGTAACAGGTGTTATCCAGGGACAGCAGGCAGATATTCTTGACTGATGGGTGACGGCACCGACGGAGCCCCGGTACGGACAATTTTAGAGTGATTGCACTCTAAGAACTTGGAAAGTTCTGGTAGGCCGCACCGCGCACGCGCGAGTGCCTTCCCGCCCGACAGAGGCGCGCGGTCCCCAGTTATGATAAGCCAGCTAAGAAGCCAACCCGGGGAGGTGGGAGGGACGCAAGAATATCTGCCTGCTGTCCCTGGATAACACCTGTTACGGTAAGTAACTGTGCTTTATCCCAGGACAAGCAGGCAGCTATTCTTGACTGATGGGTGACCTCCAAGCTAACAAAAAGAGGGATGGAGGGAAGGTTGGCCATTAGGAAAACAAATTTTGCAAAACAGATTGGCCGAAGTGTCCATCCCGTCTGGAAAATGTGTCCAGACAATAATGAGATGTAAAAGTATGAACTGAGGACCAAGTGGCAGCTTTGCAGATTTCCTCAATGGGCGTGGACCGGAGGAAAGCTACAGATGCTGCCATAGCTCGGACTTTATGGGCTGTGACAGAACCTTCCAGTGGCAGTCCGGTCTGAGCATAACAGAATGAAATGCACGCTGCCAGCCAATTAGACAACGTACGTTTAGAAACAGGACGTCCCAATTTATTTGGATCAAAGGACAGAAAGAGTTGAGGGAACGATCTGTGAGGCTTAGTACGGTCTAAATAGTAAGCCAGAGCCCTCTTACAGTCCAAAGTATGTAAAGCCTGTTCACCAGAATGAGAGTGAGGTTTTGGAAAAAAGACAGGCAGAACAATGGATTGGTTGAGATGGAATTCAGAGACAACCTTCGGGAGAAACTTTGGATGAGTACGCAGAACCACCTTGTCATGATGAAAGACCGTAAAAGGTGGATCCGACACTAGTGCATGGAGCTCACTGACCCTCCTGGCAGAGGTAAGAGCAATAAGAAAAAGCACCTTCCAAGTGAGAAACTTGAAAGAAGCAGTAGCCAAGGGTTCAAATGGAGGCTTCATTAAAGCGGAAAGAACTACATTAAGATCCCAGATAACAGGAGGGGCTTTAAGAGGTGGTTTCACATTAAAAAGACCCCGCATGAACCTGGACACTAAGGGATGAGCTGAGAGGAGTTTTCCATGGATTGGCTCATGAAAAGCTGCTATAGCACTAAGATGGACTCTGATTGAAGTGGACTTGAGGCCAGAGTTTGACAAAGAAAGGAGATAATCCAACAATGTCTCCACTGCAAGGGAAGTGGGATCATAATGATGAAGAAGACACCAGGAAGAAAACCGTGTCCACTTCTGATGGTAACATTGCAGAGTGGCCGGTTTCCTGGAGGCATCCAGAATTGAACGAACAGGCTGAGACAAGAGAGTATCATGAGAAGTCAGCCCGAGAGATACCAAGCTGTCAGGTGCAGAGACTGTAGGTTGGGGTGTAGAAGAGTTTCCTGATGCTGAGTAAGCAGAGAAGGATACAGAGGCAGAAGAAAAGGTTCCCTGGAACTGAGTTGAAGTAGAAGGGAGAACCAATGTTGCCTGGGCCACCTCGGAGCAATCAGAATCATGGTTGCTTGATCCCTCTTGAGCTTGAACAAGGTTCTCAACATGAGAGGCAGAGGAGGGAAAGCGTACAGGAACAGATTGGACCAATCGAGGAGAAAAGCATCCGCTGCCAGACGGTGAGGTGAGTAGAGTCTGGAGCAGAATAGGGGCAGCTGATGATTGTGAGGAGCTGCAAAGAGGTCTATCTGAGGGGTGCCCCATTGAGCGAAGATGGATTGTAGAGTTACAGGATCGATTGTCCATTCGTGAGGTTGGAGAACTCTGCTGAGCTTGTCCGCTAAGGAATTCTCCTCCCCCTGAATGTAAATAGCTTTCAGGAATAGATGGTGATTTATGGCCCAAGTCCAGATCTTTTGGGCTTCCTGGCATAAGAGGCGGGAGCCCGTCCCACCCTGTTTGTTGATGTAGTACATCGCAACTTGATTGTCTGTGCACAACAGGACAACTTGAGGAAAGAGAAGATGCTGGAAGGCCTTGAGGGCATAAAACATCGCTCTGAGTTCCAGGAAATTGATGTGACGCTTCTTTTCCTGGGCAGTCCAAAGACCTTGAGTTTGGAACTCGTTCAAATGAGCTCCCCATGCATAAGGGGAGGCATCGGTGGTGATGACTAGTTGATGAGGAGGTTGATGGAACAGAAGACCTCTGGACAGATTTGAGGATACCAACCACCATTGTAGAGACTGACGAAGAGATGATGTCACAGATATGTGACGTGAGCAAGGATCCGTCGCTTGGGACCACTGGGTAGCTAGTGTCCATTGAGGGGTGCGCAGGTGAAGACGTGCAAGAGGCGTGACATGAACTGTAGAGGCCATGTGACCCAAGAGAACCATCATTTGCTTTGCTGTGATGGAACGCTGTGGAAGCACCTGCTGACATAGAGAGTGAAGCGTTTGAAGACGATTGGACGGCAGGAACGCTCTCATGAGGATTGTGTCTAAGACAGCTCCTATGAATTGAAGTCTCTGAGTGGGGATGAGATGAGATTTGGGTAGATTGATCTCGAACCCCAGAAGTTGAAGAAACCTGATGGTTTGGTTGGTGGCCAGGAGAACAGTCTGAGATGAATTGGCCTTTATCAACCAATCGTCCAGGTAAGGAAAGACCTGAAGGTGGTGAGAACGCAGAAAGGCAGCCACCACAATCAGACATTTGGTGAATACTCTCGGAGAGGAGGCAAGACCGAAGGGTAGCACCTTGTATTGGTAATGACAACGATTGATCATGAAGCGTAGGTATTGTCTGGAGGCCAGATTGACCGGTATATGAGTGTATGCTTCTTTGAGATCGAGAGAACATAGCCAGTCGCCTTGATTTAGAAGAGGATAAAGAGTGGCTAGAGAGAGCATTTTGAACTTTTCTTTGACCAAACATTTGTTGAGATCGCGAAGATCTAGAATGGGTCTGAGATCTCCTGTTTTTTTGGGGACTAAAAAGTAACGGGAGTAGAATCCCTGTCCCTTTTGATCTAGAGGAACCTCCTCTATGGCGTTCAAAAGGAGAAGGGATTGAACCTCCTGGAGAAGAAGGAAAGACTGAGTGTGCGAAGCAGACTCTTTTGGTTGACTTGGAGGAGGTAGAGTCTGAAAGTTGAGAGAGTAGCCGTGGTGGATGATGTTCAGAACCCACTGATCTGACGTGATAAGTTCCCAACGGCTTATGAAATAAGAAAGGCGTCCTCCTATAGGCTGTGGAAGTTGAGTAGGAGGGAGAAGACTGGCTATGTTCTGGAGAACCAAGTCAAAAGGGTTGGGTAGACTTTTGTGCAGGAGTAGCTTTTACCTGCTGTTGTTGCTGAGGTTGTCTAGCAGCTGGACGCTGTTGCCTCTGACGCCTAGGTTGTTGTGCAGTTTGAGGCAGAGGACGAGCCACAAATCTACGTTGGTAGGTTGATTGTGGACGAAAGGGCCTGGTTGGTGGAGGCTTCTTAGGTTTAAGAAGCGTGTCCCATCTGGTCTCATGAGCCGATAATTTCTGGGTAGTGGAGTCCATGGAATCTCCAAACAGCTCATCCCCTAAGCAAGGTGTATTGGCTAGCCTATCCTGGTGATTAACGTCCAGTTCTGAAACACGAAGCCAGGCTAGCCTTCGCATGGCCACTGACATGGCAGTGGCTCTGGAGGTCAGCTCGAAAGTATCATAGATAGATCTTACCATGAATTTTCGAAGCTGTAAAAGAGATGAACAAGTGTGGTGAAAAGCAGACTTTTTCCTATCAGGAAGATATTTCTCAAAAGCAGTGAGATTTTGTATTAGGTGCTTAAGATAAAAAGAGAAATGGAATGCATAATTTCCTGATCGATTTGCTAACATAGCATTTTGGTATAGCCTTTTACCAAACTTGTCCATAGATTTGCCCTCTCTGCCAGGAGGGACTGAGGCATATACACTAGCCCCTTTGGACTTTTTTAAAGTGGATTCAACTAAAAGGGACTCATGAGGTAATTGGGGCTTGTCAAATCCAGGAATAGGAATGACTTTATACAAGGAATCCAACTTTCTAGGAGCTCCAGGGATAGTTAAAGGAGATTCCAGATTCTTATAAAACGTCTCTCTCAATATATCATGGAGAGGTAGTTTAAGGTATTCCTTTGGAGGCTGGTCAAAGTCCAAGGCATCAAGGAAAGCCTTGGATTTCTTTGACTCAGCCTCCAAAGGAATGGAGAGAGAATCACACATTTCCTTCAAAAATGAAGAAAAGGAAGACACTTCTGGTTTAGAGGAGGCTCCTAAAACAGACGGGTCCTCATCACCAGAAGAGCATTCTCCCTCCGAAAGAAGAGGATCCTCCGAGTCACCCCATAAGTCAGGGTCTCGAACCTGAAAACTCCGGTCTCGAGACTCTGGAGTGGAAGGCTCTAAATGCCGGGACTTGTGAAGAGACTTCCCCGACCTGCCTGATTCGGTACCGGGAGATGCTACAGTACGCACCGGAGCCGAAGTCTGTACAGCTTGATGGTGAGCTCTCGGCTCCGGCGCCAGAATCGGCATGGAGACCGAGGAAACCGACTGTACCGGTACCGATAGAGTGGACGTCGATAAAATAGGACGGTCCACTATCGGTACCGGTGGCTCAGACCGGACTGGTACCGGTAAATTCGATGCCAGGGCTGGAGGTAGGAGGTGCTGTAGCTGTTCTTTAAGTTGTGCCTTCAGAACAGCAGCTATACGCTCCTCAAGGGAAGGCACCGGTACCGTCTTTTTCTTTAATGGTACCTGCGGTGCCGCTCTACGCTCCGAGGATGAGGACCCCGATGTCGAGGGGCTCACCTCTATTGGAGCGGAGCGCTTCCGTGGGCGCCTCGAGGTCGGCAGAATTGGACTCGCTGCCATCGAGACCGGAGGACGCTCCAACGGGGAAGGCTTCTTAGCCGGCTTACCTGGAGTCGACACCGCCGCGGCATCGCGTGGTGTCGATGATGTGGGTGCCGACTGCGCCGGTGCCGATGTCGGTGCCGGTGTAGAATCAGACATCTCGGCACCAAACAATAATTTTTGTTGAATCTCTCGATTTTTAAGAGTTCTCTTTTTTAAAGTTGCACAGCGGGTGCAGGTTGACGCTCGATGGTCGGGACCAAGACAATGGAGACACCAATTATGAGGATCAGTTAGTGAAATTGGTCGTGCACACCGCTGGCACTTTTTGAAGCCGGGTTGTGGGGGCATGAATGTAAAAACGGCTTCAGCCAAATCGAAGGCCGAGGCCTCGATGGTGGCTAAAGGCCCCGCCGGGGCAAGGCCGAAAAACAGGCAAAAAAACAAAGTGTTTTTTTTTTTTTTTTTAAGAAAGAAAATAAAGAAAAAAGGGAAGGAAATAAGATTCCTCAAAAAGTTTACGCGAGCGGGAAGTTCACAAAAAAATCCTCTCACAACAGCCGTTGAGAGAGACGCGTCTTCTTAGCTCCGCGGAAACTAAGAAACTGGGGACCGCGCGCCTCTGTCGGGCGGGAAGGCACTCGCGCGTGCGCGGTGCGGCCTACCAGAACTTTCCAAGTTCTTAGAGTGCAATCACTCTAAAATTGTCCGTACCGGGGCTCCGTCGGTGCCGTCACCCATCAGTCAAGAATAGCTGCCTGCTTGTCCTGGGATAATAACAGTTACAATCATTCTGCAATCCTCATTTGTTCTGAAGATATACCAACTCCCCTCCTTCCACCGTCCCCCCTCCCCACCCAATCCCTCTGCCCTCCCACCCCCCTCTTTCTTGGGACTCCAGCATACCCATAAAAAGAACTCCAGCAATCTAAATAAGCCTTATGGCTCTGATTCCCTGAACAATTCCAATGCATCCTTTTCCATGTTGCCATTTGTGACATATTTGTCTGCCAGTGCTGAACTGCAGGGCGCACCTCCCTCATCCATTGCTTTAAAATAGCTTTTTTGACCATCCCAAAAGCCACCAATAGAAAACATCTGTGGTGTTCCGCTATGCTAGCATCAACAAAGGGGCTCATTACACCAAGTAGCAAAATTTTATAAGACCATTCTGGGGAGGTTGCTATGATACCTTCAACTATATGGAACACCGATATCCATAATCTGCCAAAATGGGCATGCCAAGAAGTGATGTACCAAAGTACCCCAGTGAATCCTGCAAATGGTGACAGCTATCATCGGGTCATAAGCCCATCTTGTGCCCTTTACTTCTAGTGGTGACCCACATTAGGTATAGCCTTTGCAACAGCAAGAAAACTAGTAGAGAGTTCAACAGCAGTAATCTCCTCCTCAAAAGAGTCCCCCAATCAAAGACCATCTGCTCCAAATACTGTGTAAATCAGAAAAAGGGGCGGATAACTCAACCAAATTGAAAATGTTGAGTGACTAAAAGTGAATGTGTCAAATATTGTGAAATAGTCACTCTATGAACCTTTGCAATAAACTAAAGCAAATGTCCTTCAACTGCTATTGAAACTTATGCTCAGAGACATGAAGGCAGATTTAGCCACCTCACCACCTAATCATCGCATTGTTCAATACAGTGTCAGAGTGGTAACGATAGTAAATGTTAAACTTGCAATTGCCATGCAGGCTAAAAGATCTACATCTTGTATTAATGGCTTAAGATTGTAAAACTTAACTTAAAGTTCACTGGTTCCGACGTGACACGTTTCGGTACTGCTTCAGGGAACCGACATTGTACTTCTACACCATTTCCAACATAACACCTAATGGACTCTAGCTTATCCAAAATGTTCCTCCGATATATCTCCCTAGGGTCAGAATGAAGGTAGACACCTAAATATTTTAAAGTGCCCTTAGACCATTGCTGTGGGAAGGATGGGTCTCCCTGGGCCGCACATCTAGAGGACAGCGCCAGAGTCTCTAATTTCTCAAAATTGATCAGCAAACACAAGAATGCCCCAAAGTGAGGTATGAAAGTTACTAGCTGAGGACCCCTCCCCCCCAAAAAAAAAAAAAAAAAAAAGATAAGCATTTCATCTGCAAAAAGGTTAAGTTTGAATTCTTGGGACCCCTTCTTAATTCCATGCAAAGTATGTTGCTGTCGAATCTTGGTTGCCAAGGACTCTAAAAAAGAACAAAGAGCATAGGGGAGAGGGGAGAGGGGGCATCCCTGCCAAGTACCTCTGGCAAGAGCAAAATAAGAGGCGAGTTTCCCGTTGACCAATAATTGAATGGTTGGCTGATCATAAAGAGAGCAAACCCCTTTCAAGAAGCCGCTCAGAAGGTCTAATTGGAGCAAAACTCAAAACAAGTAATCCCATAAAATCTTGTCAAATGCTTTTTCAGCATCTAGTCTAGCAATAAGTGCATTATCCTAACCAGGCCATCTGCTCAAGAACTCGGGATTGTACAATACTGAAAGGGCACACAGAATATTAGCAGAAGGGAAACACTCAACCGGCTTGATCTGAATGAACCAAAAAGGGCAGCACAGTTCCCAATCTAGCAGCCAAGATAACAGCAAACAATTTTATATCCTGATTTAACAGGGAGATAGGACAATAAGAACCCATCTGATTCAATGCGCTACCAGGCTTAGGTAAAACCACAACAATAGCATGAATAAGCCTCTGCGGGGATAGCTCTGATGAGCATAGGACGCTGCAGAGAGCCTGGAAAGGTCCTACCACTTTGGTGCGTAGGATCTTGTAATATTCTGGGCCCAGCCCTTCCGGCCCAGGTGCTTTAAAAAGCTTCAGTGCTTTAAACTGCCCGTTGAACTTCTAACCCTTATACAGGAGCATTCAGCTTACCCCTCTGTTTCTGGCTCAACATGGGAAGCTGAAGTTCCTGAAAAAAAGAAGACCGCTTATCTACATCACAGTGCCCCTTGTCTTACAGTGCTTGGTAAAAATCAACAAAATTCTGTTGAATGTCTGGCATCTTTATACTTGTAATAAGGCGCTTATGCTCGCTCTGCTTCATTAAGGACGCCAACAACTTTCCTGCTTTATTACCCCCATGTATGCAGTTGATATTTGTACATCTGGATGTCTCAGAGCCCTTTGGGCTAGTAACTTGTTAATCTGCCATCTAAATCTGTATATTGATGATGGGTTGCTTCAGTCCCCTGCTTTGCCTCTGTTTCCCAGGCAGCCCAAAACCACTGGGCCAGTTCTAACAATGTCCTATTTTGCTCCTTCCATTTGCGGGCTGCAAATTCTATAATTTTGCCCCTCATGACCGCCTTACTTGTCTCCCAAAACGTAACATCAGAGACATCTTGAGGAGAATTCTCAGCCATGAAAAGGTCCCACTGTTGATCCAAATAACTGTGAAAATCTTCATCTAAGTACAAATTGAATTCATACACCATCTAGTATGAGAGTTTTATTGCTTATGTGGGCCAAGCATATCCATCCAGACCAAGTGGTAGTCGGACAACACTCCATCCTCAATGGTTGTCCACCAGAACCCTGATTAAAGAGATGGGGCTATTAGCAAGTAATCTAAGTAACTATGTACTTTATGGATAGGAGAATAATAAGTGAAATCAATCTTATCAGGATGAAGGGTGCACCATACATCCACAAGGATTAACTGTCACGCCACAAAGTTTGCTCCTTTGTCCTCTCCCCCTTTCACCCTAGGCTTGGGTGATTTGCAATCAATTAAGGGGTCAGCTATGACATTAAAGTCCCAGCACACAACCTGCTGATATTCCGAAAATGGGGCAAGAGCTGCCACCAATGAAGAAAAAAAAATTGTGAGAATAATGGGAGCATAAACAGAGCAAAAGACAAATTATTTTCCCATACATTCCCCTGCCCATGATCACATAGCATCCCTCTGAGCCCTGTATAAGTTTATGCAACACAAAAGGATGGCACTTGTGAATAAGAATGGCAACACCCCACTTTCTACTATTGTAAGATGCAAAGGCTGGCTCTCCAACCCAGTCTCTCTTAAGTTTACTATGCTCCTGAGAACTGAGATGACTTTCCTTAAAAAACAGGACATCAATGTTTAATTTCTTACAATAATTTAGCACCTTAGTTCGCTTCTCAGGGGAATGTAAACCATCCACATTTAAGAAGGCTAATATAGAGTCATCCAGGGTGAAAAATCCCAATAAATGAAATCAAAAAGCATATCTGTTGACAATGAGAACCATCACTGGCCTCCCAGCCGAGCTATCGCAGTGCACACTTACAGCATTGTAGGGTGCACACCAGAGTCCTATAAAGGTCCCTCCCCCAACCCCCTCCCCAAACAGAAGATCTGAGACCATACCCTCCCCAGTACCCTCCAACCCAATCCCAAGCACATACCACCCCCACCAGCACACTCCAAGCACCCCCACCCTCATTTACGCCAAGCACTCAAAACACACTCTCACTTCTATCCCCTCCCCTGTAGCACCCCAACTTAACAGTAACAGTAGTTAAACAAAAAAAAAAAAAAAAGAATAGCCTGGAAAGAAAATCAGCAGCTAAATAAAAACACCAACAGAGTGCAGGAGAATAAAGCTGCGATTGTCCCTGTCCATATCACCAGGAAGCATCAATGCCAGCCCAACAGCACTGGTACTCTTCAAAAACATAGAAGCAAAAGAAAATCCAGTGTCCACCAACTTGTAAACCCCTCATGCCCGCAGTCCACCAAGTGAGCTACGCTCATGGCCCCCTCAAAAAAATCCAAGCCAGACCCTCAGGAGAGTACTGGTGAGAGAGGAACATCGTATACAGCAATGTCCACTAGGCCCCCAAACAAGAAAAAACCAATAATAACAGCCAGGGTCGAATAGCAAAGAAACACCAGTGCCCTGAAAGCCCTGCTATGAGGCTGGGAAACCTTCCATAAAATGCTTCAGCTCCTCAACCTTTGGCATATTGTAAGACTTACAGTATTTTCATATGTGAAGCGGATCTTGGCCGCATACAGAAATGCAATCAGTTGGGAGCAAAATGGTGTAAAAGCTCTGCGCTGCACAGCCACCTTTTAGGAGAAGTCCTGAAACAGCTCCAGGCCTCTGGTTTTCTTGAACAAGTCCAACAACCTAACTTTGACCGCATAATTATGGAAGCGGGCCAGCACCAGCCTTGGTTTGGAGCCAGTATCACCTTCTCACCATTGCCCTACGTACGCACTCGTTCAACCATCATCGAGCCCACAAGGTCAGGCAGGTCCAAGGCCTTCAGGAGTCAGTGCTCGACCAAATGAGAGAGCTGAGTCTTTAATGCTTTCAGGAACTTCAATAATCCTAAGATTCTTTTCCGGGCCTGGTTTTCTTGGTCGTCAACCAATGTTCCCTCTAAGGATTGATGAGGTGTGTGCAAAAAAAAAATATGCATGAGCGACAAGTTACATACTCCACAAATTTATGAGCAGGCATGGAGGACGCATTTTTAAACAAATGTAGTTTATCCTTGTACTCCTTATGTATTTTTAATCATCTATGGATATGTTTGTATGTTTATTGTTCAAATGGTTTTATTTATTTCCCCAAATTTATTTTTGTTATACGCATTGAAAATATTTGATATTGCGTTTAAATCAAAATCTCTATAAACTTGAAATGAGTGCCCATGAGATTGTGGGAGGGTTAAATACTCAAAACTTAGAAGAATAACAGTTTACTTAAAGTTTTTGCTTGGCCAGCATTCTGGTATCTTTACATACAGTGGCGTACCTAGCATATGTAACACCCAGGGCCCATCATTTTTTGGCACCCCACCCCCATCTGTACGGAAAACATGATTTTTAGTAACAAGCCACACGTCACACATGAGTACCTAGGAAAAGGCAGCATCTTACATATTGCAGTGAGCAGTACATCAATACACCCATTGTAAAACTAAACAAGCCAGACCAGCACAGATCAATCCTACACCATCAATCCTAACAGAAAACTATGTCTTTCGAACACACAGAACGCCTAGTATGGAATATGTCATCACAAATTAACCCCTCCCCCTTTTACAAAACTGTAGTGTGGATTTTAGCCACGGTGGTAACAGCTCTGACGCTCATAGAATTCTGAGCATCAGCACTGCTACCACCACGGCTGGCGCTAAAAAACGCTCCACAGTTTTGTAAAAGGGGGGATAAAATAGAAATACACAGCTTCAACGCTCTTGCTCAGGGGTGCCCAAACGTTTTGGGCTTGCGAGCTACTTTAAAATGACCAAGTCAAAATGATCTACCAACAATAAAATTAAAAAACACAAAGCACACTATACGCTGAGAAAATGTTAATTATCATTCCTATTCTGGGTTTTTTTCAAAGAGGTCAAGGCAGATGACTCTATGCATTGTCACCTCAGTAACAACCATACAAAAATAGACAAATATACCCCCTTCCTTTTTATTAAACCACAATAGCAGTTTTTAGCGCAGGGAACTGCGCTAAATGCCCAGCGCTGCTCTCGACGTTCATAGGCTCCCTGCACTAAAAAACACTATTGCGGTTTAGTAAAAGGGGGCCATAGTGCAAAATATAGACAGCATATATAAATTCAGACACATTTTGATCACTAAATTTAAAATAAAATAATTTTTCCTACCTTGTCTGGTGATTTCATGAGTCTCTGGTTGCACTTTCATCTTCTTACTGTGCATCCTATCTTTCTTCCCTTCTATCAGCCTGTATGCTTCCTCTCCTCCAGACCTCATTCCCTTCCCCAACTTTTTCTTCCTCTCTCCCTGTCCTTTCTTTCTTTTTTCTCTCTTGATGCCCCCTTTCTTTTTTTCTGTTTCCCTTCTGTCTCCCTGCCCACTTTCTTTCTTTCTTTCTCCCTACCCTCCACAAAGCCACTGCTGCCACCATCGGGGGAAACAGGCCCCAAAGCCACCGCCGCGGCTGCCCCAAGCTCTCTCTGCTTCCCACCATCGGCCAACCAGCATTCCCCCGAAGTCAATTCTGCCTTCGGAGAGGAAGTTCCGCCCAGCCAGGCAGCGATTGGCTGGCCCGAACTTCCTCTCCGACTGCAGCCTTAGGGCGGGTGCACAACCGGGGCGGACCGCCCCCCCCCCCCCTTGGTACGACACTGAAGACATGGCAGCGGCTCTTCTCACGAATCCCCACCTGCGTCAGAAGTCCGATGCAGTCAGGGATCTTGAGAGGAGCCGCCGCTGCATCTTTCCACTTAAAATACAGACCGCCGCTGCTTCCTCTCACCTCCGCCCGCCCTCGAGTGAGCGACAGGGGAAAGCGTATGAGAGACACCACTGAAAATAGTGAGCGATCGCTCATGCGCTCACCTTAGAGGGTTGAGACTCAACCCTGTCCACTAATAGGTACACTAGACTCTCAAGAACAGACAACTGACCCTCCGAAGCCACCATGCGATCCTCCTGCACAGACACCCGCTCTTTGACGTGCTGGATCTTTATCGTGTGGCCTGCAAGGAAGTCTTTAAGATCTTCCATGGAGATATGAAGCTTGGAGAGCTTATCATATCAAAGCTGCAATAAATGCCGTATGGATACTGCAGTACCTCGACCGTCGAACATTCTGAAGATGTCTCCGTCTGCATCTTGAGTGAATGTGCTGCAGTGCCTTTACTCAGCCGGGGAGATTTTGTGGACATCTCCCTCTTACACAGGCATGGAGAAATAGAGCAGCCAGCTTAAAAGGTACCTGCAGAGTTGCTGCTTCAAGTAGTTATTGAATAGAAAGTTTTTCACAGGCTAAAATAGAGTAATGAGGGCCTAGTTGGAGAATCGAAGTAGAGCTCAGTGCATAGGCATCCACTCAGGAACCAGTCATCACGTGACCCCCGCACCCCCTGAAAAAATATTGAAATTCTGACATCAAAATTCATTATCAAAACTCTAATAAAGATCTCATTTCATCCAAGTCTCCTAAAAAAATACAAAAAAAAAAACCCCAAGGAGCACTTTAAACTCCTTTAAATAAGAAATACAGTAAAATCTTGGTTTGCGAGCATAATTCGTTTCAGATGCATGCATGTAATTCAAAGCGCTCGTATATCAAAGCAAATTTCCCCATAGGAAATAATGGAAACTCAGACGATTTGTTCCACAACCCAAAAACTTTAATACAAAATACGTACTTGTATTGCAAGATCTCACTCATTTAGAACAATCACAATATTCCTGCAGCGTCAGAGAGAGAAGAACCGTCGGCTCACTTGTGATGATGTGACGCGTGTATACTGTATGTACTCGTATTGCAACACTTTGATTGTTTAGAACAGTGACTACACTCTTGCAGCATCAGAGAGAGAACCATCAGCTCAGTTGTGATGTGTATATACTGTATGTACTTGTATTGCAAGACATTGCTTGTATATCAAGTTAAAAATTAATCAAATATTTTGCTTGTTTTGCAAAACACTTGCAAACCAAGTTACTTGCAATCCAAGGTTTTACTGTTGCTCCTTGAACCAATTAGATGACAAAAAAGTAATTAGTTAGAAGGCAAAAAAAAGTAATTAGCTAGAAGGCAAAAAAAGTAATTAGCTAGTAATTAGCTCTTACGAAATAGTCTAAGAAATCCTAGGAGGGTAACATACCAATTACAAAATAGTAATAAAAATTAAAATATTCAATACCCTAACATATAACTAGCAATCTTAAGGGAATGTAGAGTACATATTCCAACTCTCATAGCAACTTAACAAAGAAATCACCAATATTAAGATGCAGGCAGCAGTCCAGCAGCAAGATGGGGGCTATCCAATCTTTCGCACTGTATGTCACATGTTTGATTATCTCCCAGTTGGTAAGAGGTCTTATGTGTGTGCTCGGTGCAAAGAGCTCCTAGCACTCAGGAACAGGTCTGATTTCTTGAGGCTAGAGTAGCAGACTTGAAGGATCTGAGGGAGACAGAAAGGTACATAGAGGAAACCTACAGGGACGTTGTAGAAAAGTCTAACCCCCAAAATGTAAATAGATATGTCAAACATTGTTTGAAATGTCTCTATACAAATGCCAGAAGCCTAAGAAACAAGATGGGAGAGTTGGAATATATTGCACTAAATGAAAAGATAGATATAATAGGCATCTTTGAGACCTAGTGGAAGGAAGCTAATCAATGGGACACTGTCATACCAAGGTACAAGCTATATTGTAGCTTGACTTTATTGTAGTTCAACCATTCTTCCTCTCATTTCTCTTGTTTGTCTGTCTTCAGTCCTTTTGGTTTGTTTTAAATATGTTTTTTACCATTTTATATTGCACATTGCTTAGTAAAAAAGATAAGAGATTAATCAAATATATATTAAACTTGAAACTTGATATGTTAAAGAGGGCCTTGAATCAAATGGACTGAAAATTCTACAGGAGCAGAAACATACCTTGGAATCCCTATGGGTAGAAAATCCATGTGTAAGGAGAAAAAGGATAGCAATAGGAATATACTACCATCCATCTGACCAAGATGAATGGACATATGCTGAAATGTTATCAGAACTTAGGGAAACTAACAAACTGTAACACAATAATAATGGGTGATTTCAACTACCCCGATATTGACTGGTTGGATGTAGCATCAGGGCATGCTAGGGAGATAAAATTCCTTGATGAAATCAAGGACTGCTTTATGGAGCAGCTAGTTCAGGAACCAACAAGAGGTGAAGCAATTCTAGATCTAGTTCATAGTGGAGCACAGGAGATAATTGTGCTGGGGCCGCTTGGTAACAGTGATCATAACATGATCAGATTAGATATAATCCCTGGAATAAGTTCACACAGGAAATCCAATACAATAGCGCTTAACTTTAAAAAAAAAAGGTGAGGAGAATGGTAAAAAAAGAAACTAAGAGGTCAAAAATATACATCAGGTGAGGATGTTGTTCAAAAATATCATCCTGGAAGCCCAGATTAGATATATTCCACATTTTAAAAAAGGAGGAAGGAAGACCAAAAGGCAGCCAGCATGGTTAACGAGTGAGATGAAGGAAACTAGTAGAGCTAAAAGATAATCCTTCAAAAAGTGGAAGAAAAATCCAACTGAAAATAATTGTAAATAGCACAAAGAATGTTAAGTCAAATACAAGGCATTAATAAGGAAGGCGAAAAGAGAACTTGAAAAGAAGATTGCACTGGAAGCAAAAACACACTAAAAACTTTTTTAGGTATGTTAAAAGCAAGAAGCCAGCAAGAGAATCAGTTGGACCACTAGATGACCAAGGGATAAAAGGGGTTCTCAGGGAAGACAAGGTCATAGCGGAGAGATTCAATGAATTTTTTGCCTTGGTCTTCACCAAGGAATATGTGGGGGAGTTACCAGTGCTAGAAATGATATTCAGGGGGAGGGGGCATGTGATGTGCTCATCCTAGCAAGACATGTCATGCTGGGCTCCATGGCTATCAGCTTTAATATTGGCAGAAATTCCCATAAAGATACGGCTCCCAAGCCCTAAAGAACATTCAGTGCAAAGCTTGGAAGCCTCCAGAATCATTGGGGTGCATATTTGGAGTTTCTGGAGGGAGGCATGTGAGTATGGAGGGAGGGTAAAATGCAGTTACTCAAGGATAAAAAGGCCGTGCAGCAGTTTCTTGATTCTGTGCTGAGATCGAGGCAGCCTCCGGAGAACAATAGGGAGCTGGCTGAGTGAATGCAGCTAACGTCGGACTGGTAACATCTCTGTTTTACTGTTCTCGACCCTGTGGGGAACTCTGGGTCTTTGATATCTGTGTGTTACATGCTTCACCTCAGCCTGGATGGACCCCTAGACCAGGGATTCCTGCATCAACCTAGTTACAATGTGCTTTGGTTGATCGGGCTGGCCTGGACATGAGGGTACCAGGGCTAAATCTTGTTCTGTACATAGCCTCTTGAATTACACTTCTTTCCTCTAACCAGGCTACCTTTCTACATGAACCGAGGGGGAGAGGACAGGATCACCCACTCCCAAAACTTTTTTGCAGTGCCTGGGCCCAAACGGCAATTATGCAGGGGATTACAGAATGACACGGTGGTTGTTACCCGCGCGGGGATGGGGCGGTGAAGAGGATGGTGGTCTGGGAACGGGGCAGTGACGGGGACAGAATTTTTCCCCATGTCATTCTCTACAGGGGATTTCTCCGTTTGCAAGGACTTGATAGTGGAGGCCAGGGAATCCCACTATTGAATGCTATGTAATATACACGCTGTTATTTGTTTTCTTTTCTGTATGGTTTCTATTTTGTTGGAAGTGCTCTGGGGAAGGTTTCTCTGGGATGTGGAGGGGTGGTGGAGGGAGGGAGTGGGGGAGAGTAAATGGTGTGTGGAGGGTATATGGTTGTCTTCATCGTAGGGTGCTGATGTATGATTATGTACTGTCAGGACAAGTCTGCTGGGGGAGAGAGATTCAGTAGAAACTATCCAGGGGAGTTTGTTCTTGTGTATGGTGGTCTAGTTGGGGGGTCACCTACCCTATTCTATGCTCTAGTCATTGTTATCATGACTATTCCAGAGTATGGTTAAGCTCAAGTTTTCCACATTAAATGTAGATGGGATTTATTATCCCATTAAGCGTAAAAAGATTTTGAAGTGGTTTAAGGAGAAGGTGAATATAGCCTACCTACAGGAAACGCATCTTACAGAATCAAAACATGCTAAACTATGCAGGGAATAGGTGGGAAAAGTATGTTTTTCTGCTTATGATAGTAGGCAGTGGGGTGTTGCTATCCTGTTCCATAAAAAATTGCCCTTGAATGTTCACAAGGTTCTAACAGATTAAGATGGGAAATATGTGACTGTGTTGGCAGAATTGTGGGGAAAAAATTGTTGTTTTGTATCCTCTATGCACCCAACGTGTATAATCAGTTAGGGCACTGGTCTTTGACTTAAGGGCTGCCACGGGAGCGGACTGCTTGGCATGATGGACCACCCAGCAGCGGCAATTCTTATGTTCTCTGATCTCTTGGCAAAACTGATGATGTACCCAGAATATCAACTGTTTGTAGGGGGGAATTTCAATTTCACTGCTGACCCCACCATGGATTGCAATCCAGGAGGTGCCCGAAAAAACACGGAACCAAGGGAGTCAATATTTTGCTATACCACTTGGACCTGATAGACATCTGGAAGATATTGCATCCCTCTGACTGTATGTATACATTTTTCTCTCACCCTCATGATGTGTATACTCGCCTGGACTATTCCTTGATCCCATCCTCTCTGCTCCAAGGAGTGGAGGATGTTAGTATCCTGGATGCCCCGCTGTCTGACCACTCCCCATAATCTTAGTGTTGAATATCATTTCCGAACCCACAGAGCATAGATGGAAGTTCCCCTGCTACTTATATCGAGACTTAGATTTCCACAAATATCTTCGAGAACAGTGGCTTGACTATTGTTCTAATAATTAATATCCGGATGTTGATACTGTACTTTTTTGGGAAGCCTCAAAGGCAGTCATCAAGGGGTTTATTATTGGCTCTTTTTCCAGCAGAAGAAAAAAGCAAGAGGCAAATCTTTTGGCCTTAACTAGACAACTGCAATCTGAAGAAAGCAGCATGTGGCAACCTTGTGTGCAGAGGACAAACGGTTCCTGCAAGATCTGAGGTCTCAAATAGATGCGATCCTTACCCAAAAAGCATCCAGGGACATTTATTATCACAGGTATAAGTTATACAGATGTGGGGGGGAGGGCGGGTCGCCTCCTGGCTAATTTAGTGCACCCACCACCAGAAAAGTCAAGTGATACTGTCCCTAAAAGATATGCAAGGTATTTGTTATAACACTGCTCCACAGATTCAGCAATAGTTTGTTCGGTTTTATGAAGCTCTATATGCCCAGCAGCCTTTTCCGGATCAGGCTCGGGATTCCTTTTTCCAGGGGCTGGCTTTGCCTAAAGTGACACCTGAACAACAAGCTGGAGAGATTCAGGAAGGTATTAAGGCTCTGAAGCTGACTAAACACCTAGACTGGATGGATTTGGTCCAGAATATTATAAAATCATGTCCAATTTGATTGCTCCAGCCCTGGGAGAATCCTTCAATGCCTTGAGCTCTCATAGGGGGCTGTACAGGTCCAACTTAGCCTATGTGGTGCTTCTGCCTAAACCTACGCAGGTGGGATCTTATCTCCTTACATAACATAACATAATTTTATTCTTCTATACCGCCATAATCAAATGTCAAACTTTTGGCAGCGATTCTGGCTAAACGTTTGAATGCCTTTTTTTTGCCTCTTCTCATGCATGAGGATCAGGTGGGATTTAACCTGGGACATTATACCTCTATGAATCTTACCAGAGCAATGATAGCATTGCATTCCATGTGGGATTTGGGGGGCACAGCAGCCATAGCAGGCCTAGACATGGAAAAGCCCTTTGACAGTATATCATGGCAATATCTATTTTGAGTCCTGAAACACTATGGGCTGGAGGGGCAATTCCATGAGTGGATCCACAGTCTATCTCCAACCCACAGCCAAGCTTCTTGTGAATGGGCACTTGACCACTCCATTCTCCCATTTCTCCCCTCCTTTTTGTACTTGCTATTGAACCGTTGGCCATTAAAATCAGGACAGATCCTCACCAGTGGGGGATTTGGATAGGGGATAAAGAGAGCCACATTAATCTCTTTTGCTGTACCTAGATCAAGCCCATATTCATGTGGGTATGGCCTTAGAGATCATTCACTCCTTGGGACAGTATCGAGTTTGTGGGTTAATTGTGACAAATCCAAACTTCTGCCTTTGTGTTCTACCCGACCAGAACTCTGGCATCCCGGGCTTGGCATACCACTGGTATGGAAGCCAATGAGGTATTTGGGGGTATATTTGAGCCCTAATCCCCAGCTCATGTACAAATATAACGTTCAATACCACCTAGAGCAGGGATCTCAAAGTCCCTCCTTGAGGGCCGCAATCCAGTCAGGTTTTCAGGATTTCCCCAATGAATATGCATTGAAAGCAGTGCATGCGCATAGATCTCATGCATATTCACTGGGGAAATCCTGAAAACCCGACTGGATTGCGACCCTTAAGGAGGGACTTTTGAGACCCCTGACCTAGAGCATACATGGGTCTTGTGTGTCTGGTAGAGGGAGCTCCCTCTGGGTGTGTGGGGAAGGATAGCCCTAAGATGGTCCTCTTGCCAAAGATATTATATCCTTTGCAAACTATACCTTTATGGATCTTGAATAGGTATGTCAAAATATTTTGCTCCATTGTTAGGTCATTTATTTGGCGAAAAAAACTTGCCCTTATTAGCTATAATAAATTAGCATTGGACAGGCAGCTGGGGGGGGGGGGTGCTGAATCTCCCTGATCTATGCCTTTATAATGTGGCAGCGCTGCTCCGTTTTCTTCATGAGGGGTGGACGGGTCATTTCCGATACTCTCCCAGTGGCTGGTTTGCTGCTTGGTGTTCGCCTCATTCTATGATGAATCTTGTACACATGAGGTCCACAATGGGCTTTGTGGGGGTGAGGGGGGTTTGGGAACTCAAGCTCAGACTCCTACAGCTTCTCCGATTGGCCTGGAGATGGAGGCGAGGTCAGCGCCAGACATCTGAAGCCTCTCTATTGTTGCAGTTGATTGGTAACATAGCCTTTCCCCTGGATATGGGCTAGACTTGGTTCTAGCTCTGGGAGCGGAGGGGATTTGGAGCTTTGCAAGACTTATGGGACCTGGGAGGTGGGGTTTTTCCGACATTTGCTCAGGTTAAGTTCAGGTGGAGGCTGCCCTCTACTCACTTTTAGGCATATTTCCAGGCTTGGCATTATTTTACTTCCCTACAACAGAAATGAGGAGATTCTTGGCTTTGTAGTCCATTGGACACTCAATTCTTGCAGGTTCCTCCTGAGATGAATACACTTTCTATTTGGTATAAAATTCTGAAATGTACAAGTTCTACAATTAAAATCTTGGGAGTGGTTCTTGACCAGTGCTTGACCATGAAAAATCAGATAGATGCAGTAGTTCAGAAGGGTTACTATACCTTATGGAAACTTCGCACCATCAGATCCTATTTCAATACTACTGCCTTCACGCTTTTAGTCTAGACACTACTTTTGAGTATTTTAGATTACTGTAACATTGTATATTTGACAAGCACTAAGAAAAACTTGGCTAGGCTGACTTTGGTTCAAAATACAGCAGTAAGGATGATTTATGGCTTGAGGAAGTACAACCATGTAACTCCTTATTACTGTAGGTTGCATTGGCTCCCAGTGGAGATGATTTTTAAGTTAGGTTATCTATACTATAAAGTCACATCTGGTGTGGCCCCACTTTATCTTGTTGAAAGATTTGTTTTTACGACACATGAGAATCGTAGAAAATCTCATGCCCTATTTACATTCCCTTCGGTTAAGGGGTGTAAAAGTAAGAAACATCATGGTCATTGTCTTTCTCATCAAGCAGCTCAGTACGATAAAGATTTTTGCCCATTATTGATTAGATCTACATCTTACACACATTATAGAAAACTTCTGAAGACTTTTCTTTTTTCAAAATTTTTGACTAACTAATTTTTATGTATTACATTTTCTTTTTTTGTATTTTCTCATAGCATAATCTTTTGTTAACCGAATTGAACTTAGGGTTATGCGGTCTAGAAATTTGTTATTATGTTATGTTATGTACAACCTATGGAGGGGGTGGCCACAGCCTGGCAGAGGGATCTAGGGGTCCCCTATGAGAGACATCATTTTGTGGTTCTTTTTGATAATATGCACACTATGGTGGATACGGTTGACCTTAAGGAAATGCAATATAAGATACTGCATAGGGCATATATTTCCAGGGAGCAGGGGGCACTTATGGGTTTAAGGGATAGGAATTTGTGTCCTAAGTGTAAGCGTTTTCCGGGAACTCATACACCTTTTTAGGGAGTGTCCCACCACGGCACTTTGGTTGCAGTTCCTTCCCATATTAGACCAGGTTGTGAAGCGACCCATCCCCCGATATTATAGTATGTTATTGTTGGGGGACCAACATGAGCTGTTGGAAGTGGAATTTTCTTTTCTCCAGCGGAAGTTCATTTACCTGGTTACCATGATAATCAAGAAACTTCTGCTGTCTCACTGGGTTTCAGATTGAGTAGACACCTTCTCTCAGTGGGTTCCAAGATCAGAGAGGTGACTTGCCATGAGATCCAGACCTATCGATCTGCCCTACCTATAGATCGCTTGTGTTATGTGGCCCTGTGGCGAGATCTTCTAGCGGTAGTTCCAGACTCTTAACCTGCTGCATCCACCTATGACTAGAATAAGGCTCCAGTAGCTCTCTCTATGATTTCCCACCTGCTGTATCCACCTATGGCTACAGCAGGGGGTGTCAAAGTTCCTCCTCAAGGGCCGCAATCCAGTCAGGTCTTCAGGATTTCCCCAATGAATATGCATGAGATCTATTAGCATTCAATGAAAGCAGTGCATGCAAATAGATTTCATGCATATTCATTGGTGAAATCCTGAATACCCAACTGGATTGCAGCCTTTGAGGAGGGACTTTGACACCCCTAGGCTAGAGGATGGCTCCAGTATATATTCCCAGGACCCATGCTGACAGGAGGACACGGGTTGAGTGTAGAATGTGTGGTGCTACTTGGTAAGGTTAGTATGCTGTGTGCATAGGTGTGTATGCCAGTTGTACACTTGGGTTGGTACGAGTGTTTTGGGGGGCCAAAATTATGAAAATGGTTTCTGTGACTTGGTTGGTGCTTTGGGCGCTGTGACTTTCACAGATTCCTATTTGTCTTGCTTTTCTGAACGCTCAATTTTATATCATTCTGTGGTAGATTCACCAATACTGTTTATTGTTGCCTTGTCTGCTGATTGTATTAACTTTGTTGCAATTCCTAATAAACATAATAATAATTTAAAAAAGATATCCAATTCTGATGAATCAGAGAAACTGAAACAAATCTCTAACACTGGGTGATGTAATGGGTCAATTAGACGAATTTAACAGTAGCAAATCACTTGGACCAGACTGTATACATCCCAGAGTGCTGATAGAATTGAAAAATGAACTCGCAGATATATTGTAAGTAATTTGTAATTTTTCTCTTAAATCCAGCATAATACCGGAAGACGGTGTCAGGTCAAAAGCGTGCCGGGACAAAGGCGAGCCCAGACAATTGAGTGCAGCGTGGAGGCGCGCACCGCTCTAAATTACTGTTTTTAGGGCTCCGACGGGGGGGCATGGGGGGGAATCCCCCCACTTTACTTAATAGACATCACGCCGCATTGTGGGGGCATTGTGGGGGGTTTGGGGGGTTGTAACCCCCCACATTTTACTGAAAACTTCACTTTTTCCCTGTTTTTAGGGAAAAAGTTAAGTTTACAGTAAAATGTGGAGGGTTACAACCCCCCAAACCCCCCATAACGCCGGCGCGATGTCTATTAAGTAAAGTGGGGGATCCCCCCCATGCCCCTCCGTCGGAGCCCTAAAAACAGTAATTTAGAGCGGCGCACACCTTCGCGCTGCGCTCAATTGTCCGGGCGCACCTTTGTCTTTCGCGCCGTTGTCTATGAACCCCGGAAGACTGGAGGGTGATCAATATAATGCCAATTTTTAAAAAGGGTTCTAGAGGTGATCCAGGAAATTATAAAACGGTGAATCTAACGTGAATGCCAGGCAAAATGGTAAAGACTATTATAAAGAACAGAATAAGTATGGATAAATAAGAAAACGCCAACATGTATTTAGTCAAGGAATATCTTACCTCACCAATCCACTACATTTCTTTGAAGGGGTTAATGAACATGTGGATAAAGATAAACCAGTTGATATTGTGTATTTGGATTTTCAAAAAAACATTTGACAAGGTACCTTCTGAGGCAATTAGAAAGTCATGAGATAGAAGGTAATGTCCTATTATGGATTAAGAACTGGCTGAAAGATAGAAAACAGAGAGTAGGTTTAAATGATCAATATTTTTAATGGATAAGGGTGAATAGTGGGGGGTCAATATACGTCAGACGCTGTCTCTTTAAATTGAGTGCCTCTGCTCCACAGCCATTGAAGCATTGGTATGAGCGCAGAGTCTATGTGCCGGAGTATGTATTTTGAAAAGTTTTTCTAGACTGGTATTAATGTATTTGCTGCGCTTATTGATGTTTGTTTTTTTCAGAATTCCCTGTCCTGACGCAGCCGCAGAGTGAAACAGTGGCGTGGCAAGGAACATCAAGTGTAGAAACCTCAGCAGCGTGAACCCGGCAGCACAAAGCACGGCAAGATAAGTCAACTGTTTTTTCTTAATTATTTTTTCAGTTGATATTTGAGCAAGGACTGTTGCCTGTACAATTGAATAGCTTAACGCTTAGAATTACATCCAGTGGGGCTAAAATCAATTAATAGGGTTTTTTTTTTGAGCCTGTGAAGTGATTTCCCTTTCAAGCACTGCAACACGATTTGCTCTGGTAGTGTGCGGGGATCTGAGGCTTTTTTCCCCTTGTTCAGAAGTGCGCTAGGTTTCATCAGTCTTAGACTATTTCTGAATACTGTAAACAGAAAGGGGTACAACAGTTGGATTAAATAGTGGGGTTCCCAGGAGTCTGTGCTGGGACTACTGGTTGTTTTTTTTTAACATATTTATCAATGATCTAAAGATGGGAATAACTAGTGAGATAATTACGGTACATTTGCTGATGACACAAAGTTGTTCAAAGTTGTTAAACCGCAAAAGGATTGTGAAAAATTGCAAGAGGACCTTGTGAGACTGGAAGACTGAGCATCAAAATGGCAGATGACTTTAATGTGAGAAAGTGCAAAGTGATGCATGGGAAAGAGAATCCCGAACTATAGCTACATGATGCTGGGCTCTATGTTAGGAGTCATTGCCCAGGGGACGGAGCCTGACTGCCACGGGGATCGCACGCATGGTTTAGCGGCTCCTCCACACCAGCACCCGAAGCAAATTTAAAAGTGCTTTTTCGCGGAAAATCGCCGCCGCAACTGATTCCAGCCTATACCCAGCGCCTCCATGTCACCGCCGAAACCGTCAAAAGCCGAGTCTGTCGCGCCCGCGCCACTCAGTGGTAAGAGATCAAAGCCAGATCCGAGCACGCCGGAGAAAATGGCGTCGAAGAACGACGAGGCCCCATTCGACCTGCTTTTAAAAGAAATGAGGTCAATTCGGACCGTAGTGCAGGAGCAGGTCGAGGAGACAAAGCTTCTGCATGGGGAAATAGAGGCGCTGAACTCTCAATTTGTTGATGCACGCCACCGCCTTGACGCCCTTGAAGAAAAAACGGCTGATTTGCAAGCAACGCAAGCGCTGGTACACAAACATGAAAAAATGCTCACCACCCTGCAACGGGACATTGCTCTCCAACCGCAGCAGAAGGTCCAATTTAAGAATCATTGGGCTACCTGAATCAACGGAGGGCTCTGATATGATTTCCTTCCTGTCTAATTTTCTGCCTACAACTCTGGGTCTTGTCTTCTCTCCTCCATTGGAAATAGAGCGCGCATACCGCGTGCCATCTCATCTCTCTTCACATGCTTCCTCTCCTCGGCCCATAGTGGCTAAGCTGCTAAGATTTCAACACACGCTGCAAATCCTTACAGCTGCAAAATCTAAACCTCAGCTGCTTCACCAAGGCAGGAAGTTCTTTATAGTTCCAGACCTGGCTAAATCCACAGCTTTGAAGAGAAAAGCTTTTCTGTCCCATCGACAAGAGCTCAAAGATATCGGAGCTAAATATGGTCTTATGTACCCAGCGAGGATGAAAGTGACCTACAACAACCGCACAACTTCATATACAGACCCTGATGACCTTGTTACATTTCTGGAATCTTTAAAAATGCATTGACATGTTATGCTGCTGACGGTCTAGTCTGTCTTTTCTTCTCTCCTGTTGCTGTAAAAGGCATTTACTGGTTTTTCAGTTCTATTGCAAATATTGATAAGCATACCAGTTCCGTGTTATAGGTATTGTATGGGTGTGGGGTTCTTTGCTAGTTATTCCATCTGTGTTATATCTCCGTGCTCACAGGAGCACCCTTGAATTGTTTATTACATGCATGATAGTGTGGTCTTTTTTGGCTATGCTTTGTGCTGACATTTCTAGCTTTCTCTCTTTTATCTCTATGCTTTTTCTTTCTTTATTTTCTGACAGGAGTGTCTACCCCAATTATTTTCTCTATTATCTGCACTTATTGAACTTGGGTCTTATCTGCTACAAAATGGTACTGTATCTTAAGGATTATGGCTGACTTACATGTTTTTTCTTTTAATGTGAATGGGTTAAATCATCCCATCAAGAGGAAAAAGATAGCTAATTATATTTCTAACAAGCACCCTGATGTGGTTTTTTTACAGGAGACTCACCTTCCATCCGCTGCTGCCTTAAAACTCCAATTAAAGGGATACTCCTCTCATTTCTACTCCCCTGCGACTCAACGTAAGAAAAATGGGGTCTCAATACTTTTTAGTGACAAACTATCTCCTGTCATTCACTTCTCTAGGACAGATACAGATGGCAGATGGTGTTTGGTGCATGCTGCGTTGCACTCAGTGGATTTCGTGTTCCTTAACATTTACGCTCCAGTCCTGGACCACCCAGAATTTTTCCAAGACCTTCAGCTGGCGTTGGTAGAATACGGATCTTGTTCTCTAATACTGGGAGGCGATTTTAATCAAATTCAAGACATCTATATTGATAGATCATCATCCTGCAAACCCTCCAAATCCAGGTCTTTCACAGCCCTACATGCCCTCAAGGACGCCTTTTCTCTTGTAGATCCCTGGCGTTTGTTTAACCCAAAGGGTAGGGAGTACTCTCATTTCTCACCACCTCACAATACCTACTCAAAAATAGATTTCTTTCTTTTATCCTCCTCTCTTATTCAGGACTTGACAAATAGTATTATTCACCCAATTACTCTTACAGACCACGCGGCCATCTCTTTGCATTTACTTATTTTTGCCCCTCGCAAAGAATCCTCCTCTTGGAGACTAAACAACGCTTTACTTTTAGACTCAGAAATAGCAGAAAAAATTAAATCCTTCACCACTGAATTCTTCGAACTTAATTCCAAAGACCCTGAGATTTGCCCTTCCATTGTTTGGGAGGCTTACAAAGCCTCCCTTAGGGGTGAACTGATCTATCTCGCCTCTTGGAAAAAGAAACAATCCATGAAAAAGGAGAAAGACTTAGAATCCTCTATCAAAGAGTTAGAATTACAACATATGTCTGCTCATTTATACGACCCGTCCATATTTCAACGTATCCAAAACCTTAAATACGAATATAACACTCTGGTCTCCTGTACTGCTAGACGAGACATTTTTATCTCAACTTCTGGTCATTACATGGGAGACAACCTCATGGGACGCCCTTTGGCTAGATATCTTAAAACTAAATCTAAACATTTACATATCACAGCTGTTCAAGACCCATTAGGACAGTTGGTCAAAACCCGGCCTCTGATGTTTTCCCAGTTTGAAAACTTTTATGCTACCTTATATAAATCTGAATTTTCTGCCTCAGAATCGGGGATAGACTCTTTTCTTGCCTCTTTGGTCCACCCGACCTTATCGGACTCTGTAAAATTGGAACTGGACTCTTCTATAACTGTATCCGAGATAGAAACCGCAATATCATCCTTGCCTAACGGCAAGGCTCCAGGTCCAGACGGTTTTACCAATGAGTTTTTCAAACAGTTTCGTACTCTTTTGGCCCCTCATCTTCTTTCCTATTACGAATTCATTCACTCCACTCCGGACAAACAATTTAATTTCACTGAGGCCACTATTGTAGTTATTCCCAAGCCTGACAGAGATCCTACGTTGGTTAAAAACTTTTGCCCCATTTCTCTTCTTAATTTAGATTATAAGATCATGGCAAAACTTCTTGCACTGAGGCTCAATAAAGTGATCCCTTCTCTAATTCATAAAGATCAAACGGGGTTTATTAAACAAAGGTTTATAGGGGACAACCTATGCCTCTTTCATCATATTAACGCCCATACTAAAACACTTCCAGATCCTGTAATCGGCTTGGCCATTGATGCTGAAAAGGCATTCGATCGTGTGGAGTGGCCATTTCTGTTCCGAATTTTGAAGTGGTACAACTTTGGTCCGTTCTTTACAGAGTGGATTGAAGCTTTATATCGACAACCCACAGCTCGCATCTTAATTAACAACTCTCTCTCTAACAAATTCTCCCTTCACAGAGGTACTCACCAGGGCTGCCCTCTTTCGCCGTTGTTATTTAACTTAGCGTTGAAACCTCTTCTCTCTGCTATCCGACAATGCCCTACAATTACAGGCATTGCCACCACTGCTCGCCAAATCAAATTAGCAGCATACGCTGACGATGTCCTTCTATTTATCAGGGATCCTGTTGCTTCCCTTCCATCTCTTGTTAACATTGTTTCTCAGTACTCCCTGCTTTCTGGATACTCAGTCAACTGGGATAAGTCGGAGATTTTCCCTCTCAATGATCATATTTATCCCTCAGATCTCGCCCACTTTCCCTTCACGTGGTCGGGTGGAGCAGTGAAATACCTGGGAGTGTTAATACATAAAGATCCGACTCACGCTCAAGATTTGAATATATCTAAAATTAAAAACTTAGTTCTAAACACCTTGTCTCGTTGGTCTCCACTTTTTCTATCTTGGTGGGGTAGAATAGCTTCCGTCAAAATGACCCTTGCCCCTCAGATAAATTATACCCTCTCAATGCTTCCCTCACTATGCAGGAAGGAATTTTTTCACTGGCTGAATATGAAAATCTCTGACTTCGTGTGGAACAAGAAAAAACCTCGTATTGCTCTCGCCAAGCTGAAAGCCTCTAAAATCAATGGAGGTCTGAATTTACCAGACTTCTATTTTTATTATGTTGCCTCACTGGCCAAATATGGAGCTTACTGGATCATTGATCCTTGTACCCAGGTCTCACCAACCTGGTTTGAACTGGAACGGTTTCTATGTGCACCACTACATGTCTCCTGCTTATTGACGATACCAGTGCCCAGGCTTTTGAGGAAGTACCCCTTGTTGAGTGCAACGCAGCATGCTCTTCACCTACTGGATGCAATTGCAGAGATTTCAATTAAAGATAGTCCATTCATGTCCATTTGGAATAATCTCAAAATCCAAAATAGTGATAAATCTTTCTCATGGAAAAGGTGGCAGCGGGCTGGTTTGTGGTTTCCTCACCAGATAACCACTCTCACTTCTCTTGTCCCCTTTGACACACCCTGCTCTGCCTATTCGTTACCTCCTTCTGTTTACTCACAGTGGCTTTCTCTTACTGGGGTAATATCTTCTATGTCTATACGTTTTGATTTTATGACAACCATTCACACTATACATCACTGGTCTACACTGGCTATATCAAAAGGTAAAGCGATATCTCTCTTTTATAGTATTCTAAGAGACCACTCCTTTACCTTTTCTTATCACTCCATGAAACATTGGGACTCTTTGCTGACAACCCCACTTTCTGATGTTGACTGGGAACTTTTTTGGTCTTCGACAAATCGACCTCTCTTATCCTCCAGAGTCTCACAATCAATGATCTTCATTATGTGGAAAGCAGTGTGGACCCCTTTTCGGATATGGAAAGCTAACCTAAAACAAGACTCTATATGTTCGAACTGTATGAAAGAAGCTGGAACTATTGATCATATGCTTTTCCATTGCACTCCAGTTCGTTCCTTTTGGACTCGCATTTGGGACACCATAAAGTCTATTACTAACTGCTCAGAAGAAATTTCTTTAGACACTATAATTCTTCGATCTCAACACCCCTGTTTTGCTCAGTCGAATTGTCCTCCTAAACTCATTGATGCCATGTTTGTGACTGCTTTGATGCACATCTTGAAAAATTGGAAGTCCTCTTCGTTACTGGATTATACTTTCTGGTGGAACTCTTTGAGCATGTATCACAAATTTGAATCATATGCATACGAAAAGAAAACTATAGTTCGACTCTCCACAAATTTGGTGTGATGTAAATCACCTTGGAGATTCTTGGATTCCTCTGTTCAATCTGTTTCATAGGCACTCCTGTCTTCTTCTTCTTCTTCTTCTTCCTCACCTTCACCTTCTTCTTCATCTTCTTCTTCTTCCTTTCCCTTCTCTCTATTCTTCTTCTCTTATCTTTTATTATTTTTTCACAAGCAGTTCCAGTACTCCGGATCTTTTAAAATGATTTGGTTCTTTATTGCAGACTGTAGTTGAATATATGTTACACTAAGTGTTTTGTTCTGATATCTTGTATTTGGACTGCTTCTTGTATTTTTTCATGAAACTTAATAAAAAATATTGAACTAAAAAAAAAAAAAAAGGAGTCATTGCCCAGGAAAAGGATCTAGGTATCACTGTTGAGGATACTTCGAAAAATTGTGAGCCATGGAATAGAGGGTAATATACTCACGTGGATTAAAAACTGGTTGGCGGATAGGAAACAGAGAGTGGGGGTGAATGGACAATACTCGGACTGGAAAAGCATCATGAGTGGAGTGCCTCAGGGTTTGGTGCTCGGACCTGTGCTCTTCAACATTTTTATAAACGACCTAGAAATTGGCACGACGAGTGAGGTGATTAAATTTGCGGACGATACAAAGTTATTCAGTGTAGTAAGGACACAGAAGGATTGCGAAAACCTACAAAGAGACAAATATGCTCGAGGAATGGGCCGCAAAATGGCAAATGATGTTCAACGTGGATAAGTGCAAGCTGATGCATGTCGGTAACAAAAATCATATGCACGAATACAGGATGTCCGGTACTATACTCAGAGAGAGCCCACAGGAAGGCAACTTGGGAGTACTTGTAGACAAGTCAATGAAACTGTCCGTGCAATGTGCGGTGGCGGTGAAAATGGCAAACAGAATGCTAGGAATGATTAAGAAGGGGATCACAAACAGATCTGAAAAGGTTATCATGCCGTTATACCGGGCCATGGTTCGCCCCCACCTGGAATACTGTATCAACACTGGTCGCCTACATGAAAAAGGACATAGTACTACTCGAAAAGGTCCAGAGAAGAGCGACAAAAATGATTAAGGGACTGGGGGAGTTGCCGCACAACAAGAGGCTAGAGAAACTGGGCCTCTTCTCCCTTGAAAAGAGAAGACTGAGAGGGGACATGATTGAAACATTCAAGATATTGAAGGGAATTGACTTAGTAGAGAAAGAGAGATTGTTCACCCTCTCCAAGGTGAAGAGAACGAGAGGGTACTCGCTAAAGTTAGAAGGGAAAGATTCCATATAAACGTAAGGAAGTTCTTCTTCACCCAGAGAGTTGTAGAAATCTGGAACGCTCTTCTGGAGGCTGTTATAGGGAAAAGCATCCTTCAGGGATTCAAGACAAGGTTGGATAAGTTCCTATTGGAACAGAACATACGCAAGTAAGGCTAGACTCAAATAGGGCACTGGTCTTTGACCTATGGGCCACCGTGTGAGCGGACTGCTGGGCATGATGGAGCACTGGTCTGACCCAACAGCAGTAAATCGTATGTTCTTATACGCTGAAACCCTCAGCTCAATATATGGTAGCAGCTAAGAAAGCAAATACAATGTTAGGAAATATCAGGAAATGAATGGTAAACAAAAATGAAAATGTTATAATGCTCTATGGTACAGCAGCACCTCAAATACTGGTCACTGTATCTCAAAAAAGATAGAGCAGAATTAGAAAAGGTACAAAGAAGGGTTACAAAAATGATAAAAGTGATGAGACAACTTCCCTATGAGGAAAGGCTAAAATGACTAGGTCTCTTCAACTTGGAGAAGAGACAGCTCAAGGGATATGATAGAGGTCTATAAAATACTGAGTGGAGTGGAAAGGGTAAATGTGAATCACTTGTTTACTCTTTCCAAAAATACTAGGACTAGGGGGCATGTGATGAAGCTACCAAGTAGCAGACTTAAAACAAACCGGAGAAACTTTTGTCTTGTCAGACAAATCTGATCATTTCTTTGACTGGGTGACCAGAGAACTGGATAGAGGATGTGCGCTAGATGTGGTGTATTTAGATTTTAGCAAATCCTTTGACAGTGTTCCACACATACATCTGATAAATAAATTGAGTGTCCTTGGGATGGGTCCCAAAGTGACAGGCTGGGTCAGGAACTGGTTGAGTGGAAGGTGACAGAGAGTAGTGATCAATGGAGATCGCTCTGAGGAAAGGATTGTCGGGTAAGATAATAATAATAATAACAGTTTATATACCGCAATACCGTTAAGTTCTATTCGGTTTACAATAGATTAAGCGAGGTGCAAATTGATTGAATTTAAGAAGGGGGAAGAGGAGAGTTAATAGGACCGGAAATGCGTTGTTGAGGAGAAAGATGTGCCTCAAAGTTCTGTTCTTGGGCCTGTTCTTTTTAACATTTTATATAAATGATATTGCTGAAGGGTTTTCCGATAAGATTTGCTTCTTTATGGATGATACCAAAACCTGCAATAGAGTAGACATGCCGGATGGTGTGAATAACATGAAGAAAGATCTGACGAAGCTTGAAGAATGGTCTGAAATTTAGCAGCTAAAATTTAATGCTAAGAAATGCAAGGTCATGCATTTGGGCTGCAAAAACACGATACAGTTCTTCACCCCCTAAACTTATGTGCACAACAGAAGAGCAGGACTTGGGTGTGATTGTATGCGATGATCTTAAGATGGCCAAACAGGTTGAAAAGGTGACAGCGAAAGCTAGAAGGATACTAGGTTGCATAGGGAGAGGTATGGCCAGAAGGAAAAAGGAGGTATTGATGCCTCTGTATAAAACTCTGGTGAGACCTCATTTAGAATATTGTGTACAATTCTGGAGGCCACACCTTCAAAAAGATATAAAAATGATGGAGTCGGTCCAGAGGAAGGCTACTAAAATGGTGTGTGGTCTTCGTGATAAGGCCTATGGGGACAGACTTAAAGATCTCAATCTGTATACTTTGGAGGAAAGGTGAAAGAGGGAAGATATGATAGAGACGTTTAAATGCCTATGTAATATAAATGTGCATGAGCCGAGTCTCTTTCATTTGAAAGGAAACTGTGCAATGAGAGGGCATATAAAGCACAGTTACTTACCGTAACAGGTGTTATCTAGGGACAGCAGGCAGATATTCTTGACTGATGGGTGACGGCACCGACGGAGCCCCGGTACGGACAATTTTAGAGTGATTGCACTCTAAGAACTTGGAAAGTTCCAGTAGGCCGCACCGCGCACGCGCGAGTGCCTTCCCGCCCGACAGAGGCGCGCGGTCCCCAGTTAGGATAAGCCAGCTAAGAAGCCAACCCGGGGAGGAGGGAGGGACGCAAGAATATCTGCCTGCTGTCCCTGGATAACACCTGTTACGGTAAGTAACTGTGCTTTATCCCAGGACAAGCAGGCAGCATATTCTTGACTGATGGGTGACCTCCAAGCTAACAAAAAGAGGGATGGAGGGAAGGTTGGCCATTAGGAAAACAAATTTTGCAAAACAGATTGGCCGAAGTGTCCATCCCGTCTGGAGAATGCATCCAGACAATGAGATGTAAAAGTATGAACTGAGGACCAAGTAGCAGCCTTGCAGATTTCCTCAATAGGAGTGGAACGGAGGAAAGCTACCGATGCTGCCATAGCTCGGACTCTATGGGCCGTGACAGAACCTTCCAGTGTCAGTCCGGTCTGAGCATAACAGAATGAAATGCACGCTGCCAGCCAATTAGACAACGTACGTTTAGAAACAGGACGTCCCAATTTATTCGGATCAAAGGACAGAAAGAGTTGAGGGAATGATCTGTGGGGCTTAGTACGGTCTAAATAGTAAGCCAGAGCCCGCTTACAGTCCAAAGTATGCAGAGCCTGTTCTCCAGAATGCGAGTGAGGTTTCGGAAAGAAGACAGGCAGAACAATGGATTGGTTGAGATGGAATTCCGAGACAACCTTAGGGAGAAACTTTGGATGTGTACGCAGAACCACCTTGTCATGATGGAAGATTGTAAAAGGTGGATCCGCAACTAGTGCATGTAGCTCACTGACCCTCCTGGCAGAGGTAAGAGCAATAAGGAAAAGTACCTTCCAAGTAAGGAACTTGAAAGAAGCGGTAGCCAAAGGTTCAAATGGAGGCTTCATTAAAGCGGAAAGAACTACATTGAGATCCCAGATAACAGGAGGGGCTTTAAGAGGTGGTTTCACATTAAAAAGACCCCGCATGAACCTGGACACCAAGGGATGAGCTGAGAGGAGTTTTCCATGGACTGGCTCATGAAAAGCCGCAATAGCACTGAGGTGGACTCTGATTGAAGTGGACTTGAGGCCAGAGTCAGACAAAGAAAGAAGATAATTCAACAAGGTCTCCACTGCAAGGGAAGTGGGATCATGATGATGAAGAAGACACCAGGAAGAAAAACGTGTCCACTTCTGATGGTAACATTGCAGAGTGGCCGGTTTCCTGGAGGCATCCAGAATTGAACGAACAGACTGAGACAAAAGCGTATCATGAGAAGTCAGCCCGAGAGATACCAAGCTGTCAGGTGCAGAGACTGGAGGTTGGGATGTAGAAGGGTCTCCTGATGCTGTGTAAGCAGAGAAGGAAACAGTGGAAGAAGAAAAGGTTCCCTGGAACTGAGTTGAAGTAGAAGGGAGAACCAATGTTGCCTGGGCCACCTCGGAGCAATCAGAATCATGGTGGCTCGTTCCCTCTTGAGCTTGAACAAGGTTCTCAACATGAGAGGCAGAGGAGGGAAAGCATACAGGAACAGATTGGACCAGTCGAGGAGAAATGCATCCGCTGCCAGACGGTGAGGAGAGTAGATCTGGAGCAGAATAGGGGCAGCTGGTGATTGTGAGGAGCTGCAAAGAGGTCTATCTGAGGAGTGCCCCATTGAGCGAAGATGGACTGTAGAGTGAAAGGATCGAGTGTCCACTCGTGAGGCTGGAGAATTCTGCTGAGCTTGTCCGCTAAGGAATTCTTTTCTCCCTGAATGTAGATAGCTTTCAGGAATAGATGGTGATTTATGGCCCAAGTCCAGATCTTCTGGGCTTCCTGGCACAAGAGGCGAGAGCCCGTTCCACCCTGCTTGTTGATGTAGTACATCGCAACTTGATTGTCTGTGCACAGCAGGAGAACTTGAGGGAAGAGAAGATGTTGGAAAGCCTTGAGGGCATAAAACATCGCTCTGAGTTCCAGGAAATTGATGTGATGCTTATTTTCCTGGGCTGTCCTAAGTCCTTGAGTTTGGAACTCGTTCAAATGGGCTCCCCAGGCATAAGGGGAGGCGTCGATGGTGATGACTAGTTGATGAGGAGGTAGATGGAGCAGAAGACCTCTGGATAGATTTGAGGATATCAACCACCATTGTAGAGACTGACGAAGAGATGATGTGACAGATATGTGACGTGAGCAAGGGTCCATCGCTTGGGACCACTGGGTAGCTAGGGTCCATTGAGGAGTGCGCAGGTGAAGACGTGCGAAGGGTGTGACATGAACTGTGGAAGCCATGTGACCCAAGAGTATCATCATTTGCTTGGCAGAGATGGAAAGTTGTAGAAGCACCTGCTGACACAGAGATTGAAGCGTTTGAAGACGGTTGGATGGCAGGAACGCTCTCATGAGGACTGTGTCCAAGACAGCTCCGATGAATTGAAGTCTCTGAGTGGGGATGAGATGAGATTTGGGTAGATTGATCTCGAACCTCAGAAGTTGAAGAAACATAATGGTTTGGTTGGTGGCCAGGAGAACAGTCTGAGATGAATTGGCCTTGATTAACCAGTCGTCCAGGTAAGGAAAGACCTGAAGGTGGTGAGATCATAGAAAGGCAGCCACCACAATCAGACATTTGGTGAACACTCTTGGAGAGGAGGCAAGACCGAAGGGCAGCACCTTGTGTTGGTAATGACAACAATTGATCATGAAGCGTAGGTACTGTCTGGAAGCCAGATTGACCGGTATATGAGTGTATGCTTCTTTGAGATCGAGGGAACATAGCCAGTCGCCTTGATTGAGAAGAGGGTAAAGAGTGGCCAGAGAAAGCATTTTGAATTTCTCTTTGACCAAGCATTTGTTTAGATCGCGAAGATCTAGAATGGGTCTTAGATCTCCTGTCTTTTTGGGGACTAGAAAATAACGGGAGTAGAATCCCTGCCCTCTCTGATCTAGAGGAACTTCCTCTATAGCGTTCAGAAGGAGGAAGGATTGAACTTCTTGAAGAAGGAGGGAAGACCGAGGAGTGTTGAAAGCAGACTCTCTTGGTAGACTTTGGGCAGGAGGTGTCTGAAAGTTGAGAGAGTAGCCGTGGCGGATGATGTTGAGGACCCACAGGTCCGAGGTGATGATTTCCCAACGGCTTATGAAATGTATAAGGCGTCCTCCTATGGGCTGTGGAAGATGAGTAGAAGGAGGAAGATTGGCTATGTCCAGGAGAACCAAGTCAAAAGGGCTGAGTTGACTTTTGAGAAGGAGGAGGTTTCACTTGCTGTTGCTGCTGGGCAGGTCGAGCAGGTTGCCTCTGTTGCTGCCTCTGACGCCTGGGCTGTTGCTGTGTTTGAGGTAAGGGACGAGCCACAAACCTTCGTTGGTAGGCCGATTGTTGACGAAAAGGCCTAGAAGGTGGGGTCTTCTTCTTTGTCTTAAGGAGAGTATCCCATCGAGTTTCATGAGCTGAGAGTTTCTGAGTAGTAGAGTCCATGAATTCTCCGAACAGCTCATCTCCTAAGCAAGGTGCATTGGCCAGTCGATCTTGGTGATTGACATCGAGTTCGGACACTCTGAGCCAGGCCAGTCGTCGCATAGCCACTGACATAGCCGTGGCTCTAGAGGTCAGCTCAAAAGTGTCATAAATTGATCTGACCATGAACTTGCGCAGTTGCAAGAGCGATGAAGAAGCTTGGCGAAAGGCTGGTTTCTTACGGTCAGGGAGATATTTTTCAAAAGATGACAAACTTTGAATAAGATGCTTAAGATAAAAGGAAAAATGGAAAGCATAGTTTCCTGACCTGTTCGCTAGCATTGCATTTTGATACAGCCTTTTGCCAAACTTATCCATGGCCTTACCTTCCCTGCCAGGAGGGACAGAGGCATACACACTAGCCCCCGTGGATTTCTTCAAAGTAGACTCTACTAATAAAGACTCATGGGGGAGTTGAGGCTTGTCAAAGCCTGGAATTGGTATGACCTTATATAAGGAGTCCAGTTTACGGGGAGCTCCTGGAATGGTCAATGGTGTCTCTAGATTTTTGTAAAATGTCTCTCTTAAAATGTCATGGAGAGGCAGCTTGAGAAATTCCCTTGGAGGCTGGTCAAAGTCAAGAGCATCTAAAAATGCTTTGGATTTTTTGGATTCAGCCTCCAAGGGAATAGATAAAGAGTCACACATCTCTTTAAGAAAAGAGGTGAAAGAAGTTGTATCAGGTTTGGAAGATGGATCAAAACCAGAAGGATCCTCATCCCCTGATGAACACTCTCCCTCAGAGAGGAAAGGCACTTCTGAATCACCCCACAGATCAGGGTCCCTCACCTGAAAACTGCGGTCCCGTGACTCCGGTGTGGAGGGTTCTAGGTGTCGAGTTTTATGAGTCGACTTACCAGACCTCTGTGAACCGGTACCGGGAGACGTTAAGGGTTGTGCCGGTGCCGACGTTTGAACAGCCTGGTGTCTCGGTTCCGGTGCCAAGATTGGCATTGATACCGAAGAAGTAATGTGCCCCGGTACCGACAAAGTGGATGCCGATAGAGGGGGCTGCTGCACCGTCGGTACCGGCGGCTCAGACCGGACCGGGACTGGAAGGCTCGGAGTCAAAAGAGCAGGGAGTAGCTGTTGGAGTTGTTCCTTTAGCTGGACCTGCAGGACTGCGGCAATGCGCTCGTCCAATGAAGGCACCGGTACCGCTTTTTTCTTCTGTGGTACCTTGGGTGCCGCTCTACACTCCGAAGAGGAACCCGATGTCGAGGGGCTCACCTCAATCGGGGCGGAGCGCTTCCGTGGACGCCTCGTGGTCGGCAGGATTGGACTCGCTGCTACTGAGACCGGAGGACGCTCCAACGGGGAAGGCTTCTTAGCCGGCTTACCTGCGGGGTGCGACGCCGGCGCGGTATCGCGCGGTGTCGACGAAGTCGGTGCCGACTGAGATGGAGCCGACGTCGGTGCCGGTGGTGCGGAATCAGACATCTCGGTGCCGAACAATAACTGCTGCTGTATCTGGCGGTTTTTAAGTGTTCTCTTCTTTAAAGTCGCACAGCGGGAGCAGGTAGACGCTCGATGGTCAGGACCAAGACACTGCAGACACCAGTTGTGTGGGTCTGTCAGTGAAATTGGTCGAGCGCACCGCTGGCACTTTTTAAACCCGGGTTGAGGGGGCATGAAAGTAAATACGGCTTCTGCCAAATCGAAGGCCGAGGCCTCGATGATGGCAATAGGCCCCGCCGGGGCTAAACGAAAACTGAAGAAAAAAAATTAAGTTTTTTTTTTTTTTTTTTTTAGAAAAGAAAAGAAATAACGGAAATAAAATTTCCAAAAGGGTTTACGCGAGCGGGAAGGCGATATAAAGTAGAAAAAATAACTTTCAACAGCCGTTGAAAGAAACGCGTCTTCTTAGCTCCGCGGAAACTAAGAAACTGGGGACCGCGCGCCTCTGTCGGGCGGGAAGGCACTCGCGCGTGCGCGGTGCGGCCTATCAGAACTTTCCAAGTTCTTAGAGTGCAATCACCCTAAAATTGTCCGTACCGGGGCTCCGTCGGTGCCGTCACCCATCAGTCAAGAATATGCTGCCTGCTTGTCCTGGGATAATGAAGTTAAACGGTGATAGGCTCCAGAGTGATCAGAGGAAATACTTTTTTTACGGAAAGGATGGTAGATGCGTGGAACAGTCTCCCGGAAGAAGTGGTAGAAACAGAGACTGTGTATGAATTGAAGAGGGCCTGCGATCTGGGATCTATCAGAAAGGGAAAGAAATAATGGCTACTGTGGATGGGCAGACTAGATGGGCCATTTGGCCTTTATCTGCAGTCATGTTTCTATGGGCCAGATTCACAAAGCAAACCGATCGTGTACCGATCGGTTTGCGACCCGTTAGCGACCAAATTCTCCTCCGGCCCGATTCACTTACCTCTCTGCCGACCATCCTCCGATCTGCGCATGCAAATGAGGGGAGGGACATTCAAAAGGAGGGCAGGCAGTGATTCACTACACAAAATTTTCGATCCACCTGGGATGGCCGATCAACTCCTAAAGCGACTGCTGGGGACCAGTCGCACACCTCTCTGCCAACTCTCCTGCTCCATTGCTACCCTGCACTCTGCCCTGCTCTTGCTGCCTGTTTCAGGGGCTGCAGAAGCCTGGGGCAGGAGGGAGAGCAGTGCCTATTGGCTTTCCTTTTTGCAAGGAGAAAAAGCTTGAAGACTTGGCAGGGTTTCAAATTCATTTTCGGTACTGGAACCGAACCCTTTGTATCACTCTTGGGAGCTTCTGCTTCACTTCTATCGTAAACGCTTATTTGGAGCCTAACTTCTGGAGAGTGAGATCGCCGGTGCCAATCACAGATGGGACACCCGCTGAAGCTAGAATACACCGTGATGTTCCCCAGCGAGTAGCAGCCCCCAGCGATTCGATCGCTGGTGCTAATTACCCCGGTGAACTGACTTTAGGGAACCGGCAGTTGGAGATTTGACTTTTATTACACCCTGGATATGCAGCCAGAGAAGCTGGATCTAATATTTCAAGATCAGCAGCCAAGTACCTCATTACGGTCCAGAGTTCCTACTCTATGCCGCCTTCCCTGCAGTGCAAGCCTGTGGGTTTAAAACGGGGCTGCATGCCGCAGTGCAACCCCGCTTTAAACCTGCGGGCTCGCACTGCAGGGAAGGAGGGAAGAGGCTGCCGCCACCACTGGAAAGAGGCTGCTGCCACCGGAGAACAGGAGCAGGAGAGTCAGGGCACGGAAAAAATTAGTTTAAAAAAAAAAAGACACAAAACGCCTGCGCAGACCATCTGCAGGGAAAGCAGATGGTATGCGCATATGCGGGGATTGCACTCCTGCGATCCGGGCAGGCAGATGGGGACATTCTGCAAATTTAAGTTTCAAGAATTTGTCGGACCTGGCCAGGATCAGGCCCGATCAGGCAAGTTAGTGATTCTGGGCCTATGTTTCTATGTATTCAAAGAGAAACACACTGAATATTTGGGATGGGTGCAAAGTATGCAGAAGAATTTCATAATGAAGTTTGCATCTTTATTCTCTTTCGTACCTTAACTTCACTACAGATCCTTTGCAAAGTATGCAAAAAAATTCCATAAAGAAGTTTGCATTTTTATTCTCTTTTGTACCCTAACTTCACTATAGACCTACCTCTTCCATACTTTGAAGTAAGCAAGCAGCTTCACTCTGAAGTGTACCTTTTTCACACCCCTCCCCCCTCCCCCCACAGAATTTTCTTTGATGGCTCCTTCATTATCCAGGAAACTCCATTTAAAAGCTTTCAAAAAGTGAAATGTATTCATATTTGTTAATTTCCTTTCTTTGGCTCCTGCTAAACCAATCTATACCCCTTCCTACCAGCAGACCTGCTTTCAAAAGGTGAAATATATTCATACTTGTTAATTTCCTTTCCTTGGTTCGTGCTAGACCAATCCATATCTTCTTCTTATCAACGCTTCCCACCGGGCTCCCCCTTCCCCGTGCGGCCGAACCCCTGCTGACAGTTACATCTCTCCCTCCCATTAGAATGCTGCCGACTGCGAGACCGATATACCTTGCAAATGGCAGCGTTAGCAAAAATCTAATCAGGCCGCTTCGTAGCCTTCTCTTCTCCCTCCTGGGCATTCCTCTGCCGCATCATTGATGATGTCATCAGCAATGCGGCATACAGAATTCCTGGCCATGAAGTAGCCCAATTAGATTTTTATAGACGCTGCCATTTGCAAGATATATCGGTCTCGCAGTCGGCAACGTTCTAATGGGAGGGAGAGATGGAAGTGTCAGCAGGGGTTTGGCTGTGCAAGGGGGAGGATAGAAAGATGCTGCACGGGGGGGGGGGGGGAGGAAGAGGGGGGATGGGAGGAATTGAAGCCGAACTTGTATTCTATTATGATGGAAAGAAGAAAGAGAATGGACAGTAACTGCAATTCACAATTTGGCTATGGTGAATTACATACAATAAACAGATTTACATTTCTACATTAAAGAACTATAAGGGTTCTGCTGCACAAGGGATGGGAGGGAGGGTGGGAAGGCACAGGGGGATGGGTGAGAGGGGAGGAAAGATGCTGCACATGGAGGGGGGGGATAAAGTTAAGAGAAAGAATTGGGATGGAGGAGAGGCAGGGAGAGATGATAATTGTACATGAAAAAAGAAGACCTACCCCGAAAATAAGACCTAGTGCGTTTTTTGGGCCCAAAATTAATATAACACAGTGTTTTATTTTCGGGAAAATACGGTAGAGACAACGATACTGAGCTGTTCAGTTACATCACCACTGTGAGGGCTATTGCAGACTGAAATCTTTCAGTATGCTATTGCTAAACAGGATAGGTGTATACCTACAATAACTCAAAAGAATCAATGCAAAACAATGTTTACACTTTGCAACTAAACCTAAACAATCTCCCTGGACTCTCAGGAAGCAGAGTGAAAGTAAGAAATCCCCACCCCCACTCTGCTGCTATCTTCCAGGGTGAGTCCTGATCTGGTCTAGTAGGATTCAAGGAAAGGAAAATTAAATTAAAAGAAAATTAAACAGGAATGAATACATTTCACCATTCTTTTCATCCTGCGGGTCCAATCCATACAAATGGACTTGCTGAGTGGAGGGCTGAGGAAATAAGGTGATGTACCTACAGAGGTGGAGCTATGGGAGGGAGAGGGAGAGATGTTGGACTCAAGGAGGACTGAGGGGAAAAAGAAAAAAAAATGCCAGACTTGCAAGAAGGGGGGAGAGAGAAAATGAAAAAGTTGCTACACCTGCAGGGGTAATAAAGGAATAATGGAAAAGTGCTAAACCTGCTGAGGATTAGAAAAGAGGTGCTAGACTTTCAGGGAGAAGGGGACAAGGAAATACAAGGATATGGAGGGGGAATTGGGAGAGAGGAGGATGCCAGACCATGTAGGGAGGGAGAGAGTAAGAGATATCCTGACCTGTGTGGGATGAAGAATGGGAGAGAGATGATGGGACCTACAGGAGATGCAAATAGACAAAGACTGATACCGTGCTCCTTTCTGGGTTGTGTAGGTGGCAAACCACACTTAACAGGCTTTCACTTCTGATATGCAGTTTGCTGTTTACATAATCCAGCAAGAAGCACAGCATCAAGAATTTTTGTAGTTACATCTACTGCGGCCAGATTTGATTTCCTCCCCTCGAATCACTGCCCTCTAACACTGAAGGTGAACTTTTTTGAGGGGATGGAGAGAAAGAGGGAACAGATTGCTGCTGCATCATAAGGAGGAAGAGGACAGGAAGGGTAGATGAAGTTGCTGCACCAAATGACTGGAAAAGGGGAGGGCAGGGAATTATTAAGCTATCAGGGGGAAGGGGGCACAGAGAGGATTGTGAGTTGCTGCACCATAGCAGTGGAAGGGAAGAGAGGGAATAGGGAGATATAGACCATAGGAGTGGATGGGATAGAGAATTGCTCGGCTTCAAGTGTGGGTAGAGAAAGAGAGGAGACTCTAGGTGTGGGAAGGGGAGAGAGGAGAGATGTGGAGAGGATGGGTTCCTAGGCTTGATAGACCATTGGGCTGACCCCAGTAAGGCTATTCTTATGCTCTTAAATGTGTGAAGAGGATGGTGAGTAAAGAGGGTAGAAGTGTAGCAATGGAGAGTGGATGAAAGAAAGGACTAAGAGGTCAGGGAAGGAATGAGACAGAAGAGCTAGAAGATGAAAGAAGGAAATGGAAATTAGACAGATGACAAATGACCCCCCCTAGGAACTCGCTATCCCAGACACAGCCAGCAACAGCAGTCCTCAATCTGTCAGCCCACCCTCTCAGATGTAGCAGACAGACACAGGTAAGACAACTTCTGCCTGCCTGGATATCTAGACTACTTTTGTGACAGTTTTTGGAACATAAGAACTGCCATCTCCAGATCAGACCTTCAGTCCATCAAGTCCGGCGATCCGAACACGCGGAGGCCCAGCCAGGTGTACACCTGGTGTAATTTTAGTCACCCATATCCCTCTATGCCTCTCGTAAGATGTGCATCTAGTTTGCTTTTAAATCCTAGAACGGTGGATTCCGCAATAACCTCCTCTGGGAGAGCATTCCAGGTGTCCACCACTTGTTGCGTGAAGCAGAACTTCCTGATATTTGTCCTGGACTTGTTCCCCCTTAGCTTCAGTCCATGTCCTCTTGTCCGTGTCACATTGGACATTGTAAATATTTTTTTTTCCTGCTCTATTTTGTCGATTCCTTTCAGTATTTTGAAAGTCTCGATCATATCCCCCTCGCAGTCTCCTTTTCTCAAGGGAGAACAATCCCAGTCTCTTAAGTCGTTCCTCATATTCCAAGTTCTCCATACCTTTTATTAGCTTCATTGCTCGTCTCTGCACCCTCTCCAGCAGTTTTATATCCTTCTTTAGGTTGGGAGACCAATGTTGGACACAGTATTCCAAGTGTCGCCTGACCATTGCCCTATAAAAGTGGCATTATAACTTTCTCCAATCTACTCGTGATTCCTTTCTTTATCATGCCTAACATTCTATTTGCTTTCTTTGCCGCTGCTGCGCATTGTGCTGACGGTTTCAGGGTCCTATCTATCAGTACACCCAGGTCCTTTCTTGTTCACTCTTACCAAGAGTTGCACCTGACATTCTATACTCGTGTTCCTTGTTCTTTCTGCCTAAATGCATTACTTTGCACTTTTCTACATTAAACTTCATCTGCCATTTCTCCGCCCATTTCTCTAACTGACACAAGTCACTCTGGAGTTCCTCGCTATCCTTCTGCGATCTGATTGCCCGGCATAGCTTTGTGTCGTCTGCAAACTTGATGATCTCACTGGATGTTCCTTCTTCATTGATGAAAATATTAAATAAGATGGGCCCAATTACCGAGCCCTGGGGCACACCGTTAGTCATTTTCTCCCAGTCTGAGAACTTTCCATTTATGCCCACTCTCTGCTTTCTGTTCTCCAGCCATTTGCCTATCCATCTTAGTATATCTCCCTCTATTCCATGGCTTTGTAGTTTCCTGAGAAGTCTTTCATGTGGAACCTTGTCAAATGCTTTCTGGAAGTCCAAGTATATTATATCCACCGGTTCTCCACTATCAATTTGTTTGTTCATGGTCTCAAAAAACTGAAGTAAATTTGTCAAACATGATTTCCCTTTCCTGAAGCCATGTTGACTGGCTCTCATCAGGTCGTGTGTATCCAAGTGCCAGACTATGCTATCTTTAATCAGTGCTTCAACCATCTTTCCAGGGATAGACATAAGACTCGCAGGTCTGTAGTTGCCCGGTTCTCCTCTTGATCCTTTTTTGAAAATTGTTGTGACGTTCGCTATCTTCCAATCGTCCGGTATCTGTCCAGTTCTAATTGACAGGTTGGCAAGTTTTTGCAAAAGCTCTCTGATTTCAACATTCAGTTTTTTTTAAGACTCGGGTGAATTCCATCAGGTCCAGGGGATTTGTCATTTTTAAGATTGTCGATTTGGTAGTATATCTTGTCCAAGTCCACTTCTACTGTGGTAAGGCTGTCCTCTATTACTCTTTTGAACACTTTCACTGCTTCTGGTATTGTTGCGGTGTCTTCCTTCGTAAAGACAGATGCAAAGAAGGAATTTATTCTGTCTGCAATTTGTTTGTCCTCCTTGATGTACCCTTTTCTTCCCTGATCATCCAGCGGTCCCACCGCCTCTTTTGTAGGTTTTTTTCCTTTTAGGTATCTAAAGAAGGGCTTGAAATTTTTGGCCTTTTGCGCTATATTCTCCTCATAGTCCTTTTTGGCATCCCTCACCACCTTGTGGCATTTCTTCTGATCATCTTTGTGTTTGTTCCAAGCTTCGGTTGTTTTCGTGCTTTTCCATTTTTTAAAGGAGTCCTTCTTTTCTTTTATGGCTTACTTCACTTCTCTAGTAAGCCATGCCAGTTTTCTTTTGCCTTTAGTTTTCCTTTCTTTAGAAATCCGCAGAATGTAGAGATTTTGTGCTTCCGTGATAGTATTTTTCAGTAGGGACCATGCCTGATCTACCATCTTTTTCTTGAACCGTTGTTTCACCATGGCTCTCATGCTATCGTATCTTCTCTTTTTAAAGTTTAAAGTTGTGGTTAAGGTTTTGGTACGTTTCCCTTTCCCGATGTCAAGTTTAAAGTTGATCATGTTATGATCGCTCGTCCCCAGCGGGACCGTGACTTCTACTTCTTTTGTCGGTCCCGTAATGCCATTTAGGACCAAGTCCAAGGTGGCATTTCCTCTCGTCGGCTCTCCCACCATTTGTTCCAGGAAGCAGTCCCCTAGCGCTTCCAGGAACTTGGCCTCCTTGCCGCAGTTCGAGGTTCCCAAGTTCCAGTCTATCCCCGGGAAACTGAAGTCTCCCATGATTATTATATTACCTGTCTTACATTCTTGTTTAATTTCTTCTATCATTTCTGTCTGTCCTGGGGGTCGATAGTAAAGGCCAATTTTTGTGTCTGCACCATTGTGTCTAGGAATCTTGATCCAGAGGGACTCCAGCTTCTCTGTCCTTTCCGTCGTAGCCTCTCTAACAGTTTCTACTCCATCCTGAACATGTAGGGCAATACCTCCACCTTTCTGCCCTACTCTATCTCTTCTGTATAGTTTGTATCCCTGTAGTACTGTGTCCTATTTGTTTTCATCATTCCACCATGTTTCTGTTATGCCAATGATTTCCTGTTCTGCCAATGATTTCCTGTTCATCGTGTCTTGCTATTGTCTCTAATTCTCCCATTTTGTTTCTCAGACTTCTAGCATTCGTATACATACATTTGAGTTCCCTTTGTGTTACCTTCTTGGACTTTCTAAGCTTAGCAGTCTCTACTGTTTCTTTATATTTTGAAAATAAGCCCCATAGGCATCTCACACACCGAAAAATAAGTGTCACTCCAAGCAAACCAAATGCTTTTCTTACATTTTCACTATTTGTCATTCTGCATTGCTCCATCTATTCAAAAGGGTAGTTACAATATGGAACATATTAATTAATGATGTTTCAAACACACATTATTTGTGCCTACATGACACATAATTAAAAATTCATTATTATTATTATTACTAGTAAGCTCTTTAAAATGCATAAGTTTCAAAGTTAAAAATTATAATTTCCAAACTACAAGAAAACAGTTTTTCTACTATAAATGACCATTGAGAGATAGTCACAAAGTTTTATCAAATTTTTTAATGCATAGCTTTATTTTAATAATGGATTCACTTCTACAGTGCAAACACATTGGCATTATGTGCCACCCTTTACTGCCAATATTTATAGCTATACTTCAAAATACTGAAGGTGGAAATGGAAACAGTGCCATCATGTGATATTTTTCAGCGTATTTCACTTCAGTTATATCTAGACAGACTGTAGCTGCTTTATAAATTCAAGATTGCCAAGAAAACCACTAAAAGTAAACAAAATGTGTTTTAGAACTTCAGCATATTAGCATTTTTGTCTTAAAACTGTACAAATGTGATTGAGAAAAAAAAATACATTTCATTAAGTTAAAACAAAAGTTACACCCCAAGCTTTATCACTGAATGCTGCTTGAATCAGATTAACAGCTGTTAAGCCAGTCATACATGGGGCATTTAATTATAATCAATATTTAAATGGCCAATTTGTAAGAGCATTCTCCATAGATAATGCAATGTTCACTCAGAGAAAGGTCCTTTAAAACTGCCCTATCCACATACATTTAAAAGAAGCAGTGCTTTACTGGACTGCAGACTATCCAACAAAGAATGCTCAGTGAGTTCATTAATTTTCTATGCATACTTCCTAGCAAGAAATTTCTACCTGCAAACTCTTGAGTAGTTTTACACCTGAATTCCTTACCAATAAAAATTATTTCTGCAAGGGAAACTCCAGAGAAAAACAAGTGTTCTCTATGAACAGCAGGATGCAGCTCCTTGCAGATTGGGCAGGTCATTGAATGAAGATCATATGGGTAGAAAGTATGCCAGAAATGTTCTGATAGCCTAGATCAGTGTCTCTCAAACATTTTTAGCTCTGGCACACTAAACGGAGTAGGTGTTTTATGTGGCACACTAAACAGAGGAAATGTTTTTTTGCGGCACATTATAATTGAAATTATAAAATTGTAAAACCTGCAAAAATATTAACCCATCACCCCATCCCCTTTTTACAAAACCGTGCAAGAGGTTTTTAGCGCCAGGTGACACACTGAATACTTTGTGCTGCTCCGAAGCTCATAGGACTCTATGACCATTGGAGCAGCGCAGAGCATTCAGCACACCAGCCAGTGCTAAAAACCTCTAGCGCAGTTTTGAAAAGTGGGGTAAATTTGAGAATTATTTATTTAAAGTTCTTTAAGCTCTGTATGGATAATTGTAACAACAGTGAAATTAAAGTAGAAACATAGAAACATAGAAATAGACGGCAGATAAGGGCCCAAGGCCCATCTAGTCTGCCCACCCTAATGTCCCTCCCCTACCTTTGCCCTGTGAATAGATCCCATGTGCCGATCCCATTTGGCCTTAAAATCAGGCACGCTGCTGGCCTCAATCACCTGTAGTGGAAGACTATTCCAGCGATCAACCACTCTTTCAGTGAAAAAGAATTTCCTGGTGTCACCTCGTAGTTTCCCTCCCCTGATTTTCAACGGATGCCCTCTTGTTGTCGTGGGACCCCTGAAAAAGAAGATATCTTCCTCCGCCTCGATTCGGCCCGTAAGATACTTGAACGTCTCGATCATGTCTCCCCTCTCTCTGCGCTCCTCGAGTGAGTATAGCTGTAATTTGTCAAGCCGTTTTTCGTACGGAAGATCCTTGAGTCCCGAGACCATCCGGGTGGCCATTCTTTGCACCGACTCCAGTCTCAGCACATCCTTGCGATAATGCGGCCTCCAGAATTGCACACAGTATTCCAGGTGGGGCCTCACCATGGATCTATACAATGGCATAATGACTTCCGCCTTACGACTGACGAAACCCCTTCGTATGCAGCCCATGATTTGTCTTGCCTTGGACGAAGCCTGCTCCACTTGATTGGCAGACTTCATGTCCTCACTGACGATTACCCCCAAGTCTCGTTCTGATACCGTTTTTGCTAGGATCTCGCCATTAAGGGTATAAGACTTGCATGGATTCTGGTTGCCCAGGTGCATAACTTTGCATTTTTTGGCATTGAAGTTGAGTTGCCATGTCCTAGACCATCGCTCCAGTAGGAGTAGGTCGTGCATCATGTTGTCAGGCATTGAATCTTCGTCTGTTGTGCATTTGCCCACTACATTACTCAGTTTGGCGTCATCGGCGAATAATGTTATTTTACCTCGAAGCCCTTCTGCCAAGTCTCTTATAAAGATGTTGAATAGGATTGGGCCCAAGACTGAGCCCTGTGGTACTCCACTAATCACCTCCGTCATTTCGGAGGGGGTGCCGTTCACCACCACCCTTTGGAGCCTGCCTCCAAGCCAGCTCCCAACCCATTTTGTCAATGTGTCACCTAATCCTATAGAACTCATCTTGCTCAGTAACCTGCGGTGTGGCACGCTATCGAATGCTTTGCTAAAGTCCAGGTACACGATGTCCAGGGACTCCCCAATATCCAGCTTCCCTGTCACCCAGTCAAAGAAGCTGATCAGGTTGGATTGGCAGGATCTCCCCTTAGTAAATCCATGTTGTCGGGGATCCCGTAGATTCTCCTCATCCAGGATCTTATCTAATTGGTGTTTGATTAGAGTTTCCATTAGTTTGCTCACTATCGATGTTAGACTCACTGGTCTGTAGTTTGCTGTCTCCATCTTTGAGCCTTTCTTGTGGAGTGGAAAGACGTTAGCCGTCCTCCAGTCCAACGGGACGCTGCCTGTACTAAGGGAGAGGTTGAAGAGCGCGGACAGTGGCTCCGCCAAGACTTCACTCAGCTCCCTAAGCACCCTGGGGTGCAGGTTGTCCGGCCCCATTGCCTTGCTAACCTTGAGCCTTGACAGCTCACCGTAGACACTGCTGGGCGTAAACTCAAAGTTACTAAACGGGTCAACTGAGCCAACCCTTGTCTGTAGCTGAGGGCCGAGCCCTGGCGCTTCTCGGGTGAAGACTGAGCAGAAGTATTCATTTAATAGTTGGGCTTTTTCCGAATCTTTTTCCACATAGTCTCCGTCTGGTTTCTTAAGACGTACAATCCCGCCTGAGTTTTTTCTTCTTTCACTGATATACCTGAAGAAGGATTTATCTCCCTTCTGGATGTTTTTTGCTAGAGACTCCTCTATGTGGAATTTAGCCTCCCTGACTGCTGTTTTGACGGCTTTTGATTTGGTTAGGTAGTCTGCTCTACAGTCCTGCTTCCCCGATTGTTTGTAAGAGATGAATGCTTTTTTCTTCTCCTTGATCAGGTCTGAGATCTCCGCAGTAAACCACTGTGGCTTATTGTTCCTTCGCCGTTTACTTACTGATTTTACATAGCGGTTTGTTGCTTCTTGTATGGTTGCTTTCAAAGCTGACCACATGTCTTCCACGTTATCGGTTTCTTCTTGGCTTTGTAGCGCCTGGTGAACGAAGTCTCCCATTTCTTTGAAATTTGTGTCCTTGAACTTGAGGACTTTGGTTAGTGTAGTAGATTTAGTAAAACCTTTCCTGATATTGAACCATACCATGTTGTGGTCACTGGAGGCCAATGTGTCGCCCACCGAGACCTCTGTGACACTTTCTCCATTGGTAAGTATCAGGTCCAGTATTGCCTGATTCCTTGTCGGTTCCAACACCAGTTGCCTGAGGCTTGCTCCTTTCATAGAGTTTAATAGCCTCCTGCTGCTGCCGGAAGCAGAGGTAAGTGTAACCCAATCCACATCGGGCATGTTGAAGTCACCTAGCAATACTGTGTCCCCACGCAAGGTGATATTTTCTATATCTTCGATTATTTCCATATCCAGGTCATCCTGTTGTCTTGGGGGTCTGTAAATTACACCAAGATACAAGCATTTGTCCTTCCCTCTGGCCAAATTAACTCAAAGGGATTCCCCAGTATACTGGACATCCGAGATTCTCGTGACCTTAATGTCATCTTTAGTATATAATGCTACACCCCCTCCCATCCTACCCTCTCTGTCCCGGCGAAGCAAGTTGTAACCCGGTATGACCATGTCCCACCCGTGGGAGTCTGTGAGCCAGGTTTCGGATATCGCCACCACATCCAGGTCGGCATTCCTTATTTCTGTTTCCAATTCCAGGATCTTGTAGATAAAATAAAATTGTTTTCCACTGAACTGGTGAGTTCACTGGAAAAGATCAGCTTTCTTTACTTCCATCTGCTGGTAGGAGTGCATATCATCCACTCATTCAGAATATGGTACCAGACCACAAAGAAATAATTACCTTTGTTTTTCAGCGCTGAGTTCCATTTTATGTGATTTAAACCAGGTAGTGATATGGGATAAGTTCTCATTGATAGAGTGAATATCCTGAGGATTAATAAAATCAATGTTAAGCAAATGGATATCATTGGTATAAAAAATGGAAATTAAATTCAAGGAATATAATAAACTAGCAAATAATCAACTTGATAAGAAATTTATGGATTATTATTATTATTATTATGTTCTTATATCCCGCCATACCCAAAGAGTTCTAGGCGGTTTACATCCATTACATTAGGATCCGGTCTGAACCCGGATTTACAAAAATTTTGTCGGAATTGCAGGTAGCGTGGAAGGAAGCAAAGTAGTTTTAGCACAGGTTTATCGTAGTTGGGTGAGAAGATAAAATGGAGGGTGTGGGAAACCAGAGGAGGGGGGGGAGAGGGATGTGGGGGTGGGGGGGTTGGAGTGTATGCGGGGGGTGAGGATTAAGGGTCTTGTTCGCGGAAGAGGTGTGTTTTGAGAAGTTTTCTGAAGTCTAGGTAGGTCGGGGCCTCTAGCATCATTTGGGCTAGCCAAGGGTTCAGCTTGGCCGCCTGGAAGGCGAAGGTTTTGTCGATGAATCTTTTGAGCTGGCATGATTTTATGGAGGGGAAGGTAAACAACTGGATTCTGCGGGATTTCTTGTTGGTGCAATACATGTTGAAATGTGGGGAGAGGTATTTTGGTGAGAGACCAAATACTGTCTTGTAACAGATGCAGGCGAACTTGAAGAGGACTCGGGATTCGAAGGGTAGCCAGTGCAGTTGGTGGTAGAAGGGGGTGATGTGTTCCCATTTGTTCAGGCCGAAAATTAGGCGGACAGCTGTGTTTTGAATCAGTTTTAGTCTTCTGGTGATTTTCTTTGTGGAGCTTAGGTAGATGATATTGCAATAATCCAGTATGCTGAGGATAGAGGATTGAACTAATAGTCGAAATGCAGTGTCATCGAAGTATTTCTTTATGGTACGGAGTTTCCAGAGTGCTGAAAGGCCTTTCTTGACAGTGAGGTCTGTGTGATTTTCTAGGGATAGATGTTTGTCAAGCGTGACTCCTAGTATTTTTAATGTTTGTTCGAGTGGGAAAACCAATCCTTTCACCTGGATTGTGGTGTCTTTGATTTTGTCTTTGGGGGTGGCTAGAAAGAATTTTGTTTTGTCTGGGTTGAGCTTTAGTTTGAAGGAGAGCATCCAGAGTTCTATCTGGCTGAGTATGCTAGTTATGTAGTTGAGAAGATCCTGGGATAGACTGGTTAGAGGGATGACAATTGTGATGTCATCTGCATAGATGAAGAATTTGAGCTTAAGTTTGTGAAGGAGGTTACTGAGGGAGGCGAGGTAGATATTGAATAGGGTGGGGGATAAGGGGGAGCCTTGTGGTACACCGCAGGAGTTCACCCAGCTGTAGGAGAAGTTGTCATTTTTGTGTACCCTGTAGGATCTGTTTCGTAGGAACCCTTGGAACCAGCTGAGTACCCGGTCGGAGATTCCAATGTGGGCCAGGCATTCCAGGAGAATAGTGTGGTCAACTAGGTCAAACGCACTGCTTAGATCAAATTGTAAGATCAGGGCGCTGGAGCCCCGACTGAAGAGTATGTGCAGGTGGTCTAGTAAGGAGGCGATGATGGTCTCTGTGCTGTGGTCCGTGCGGAAGCCCGATTGATTGTCGCTTAGGATATTGAATTTTTCCAGGTATGCGGAGAGTTCTGCTTTTACTGCCCCTTCCGCGATTTTGGTGAATAGTGGTATGTTAGCTATTGGTCTGTAATTGGAAGGTGCGTTGGAAGAGTCCTTTATGCTTTTTATGATTGGGGTTATTAAGATATGTCCTTGTTCTGGAGGGAAGTTTCCTGCGGATAGTAGGGAGTTGACCCATAGTAGCATGTTAGCTTTGAAGTAGATCGGAGCCGTTTTCATCACATTTGGGGGGCAAGTATCTAGTTTGCAGAAGGATTTGGTGTATTTGTTGTAATATTTGTTGAAGGTTTTCCAGTCGATTGTGGTAAGTTGGTTCCAGTTTAGGTCGGATCTAGACCCTTGGTCTGGTTTAGCTATGTCGATGTCAGGGAGGATGGGAAAGAGCTCCAGGGGATTGGTCTTGGTGGGTAGTGCTGATCTTAGTTTTAGGATCTTGGAGTTGAAGAAATCCGCTAGGGTGTTGGCGGTTAGTGTTGAATCTTCCTGGTTGTTAGTGAGTGTTTCAATGTTGTAAAGGTTATTGACGAGTTTGAAGAGGTTGCTGCTGTTGGATGTGATGTTTCCAATTAAGTGTGAGTAGAATTTTTTCCGTTTTTCCTTGGTAAGGTTTTTGTAGGTTTTTAGTTTGAGTCTCCAGGCAGTTCTGAGTTCCTGGGTTCCTGACTTTATCCATAGTCTTTCTGACTTTCTGAGGTCCCTCTTTAACAGTAACAGCTCTGTGTCGAACCATCCCTCCTGATTTGTGGTTCTGATGTGGCGAGTTTTTAAAGGGGCTATTTCATTTAGGATGTTAGTGCTGTCAGTGATCCAGGCGGACATGAGTTGATCTATTTCTTCGTCTTGTTTTATGTGGGTGTCATAGCGAGACCAGAATTCCTCTGGGTCTATCTTTCCTCTAGTAGTGTGGGTTGTGATGTTTCTTGTTTTGTTGTTTCTTGAATGTTTTTGTTGGCAACCCAAGGAAAAGTCGCATAGTCTGTGGTCGGACCATAGGGAGTCTGTCCAGTTGGCTTGTTTCCAGTATATTTTTGGGTCGGTTAGCTCGTTGGAGGAGAATGTGACCAGGTCTAGCTGATGGCCCTTTTGGTGAGTTTTGGTTGGGGGGGGTTTGAAGAAGCCTAGTTGGGAGGTGAGTGACCAGAAGTCGGCAACTTCTGGTTGGTCCGCTTGCTCAAGGTGGATGTTGATGTCTCCGCATAGAAGGTTGTAAGGACTTGTTAGATAATTAGTTAGTAAGGCGTCAGCGAGGTCCTCTTTGGCTAGGGACCATTTTTGGGGTGGGATGTAGAATAGAGTGATAGTTAGCGAGGAGGCAAGGGATTTAGAGGTGAGTGAGATGGTTAATATTTCTGCGTTGGGAGAGGATTTGGTGTTGAGTGCCGTACAATTAAGCTGATCTCTGAAGATTATTGCTAGGCCTCCTCCTCTTCCTCGAGTTCTGGCCAGGGAGAGGATCTTGTATCCTGCGGGTAGGCAATCTTTGATTATAATATCCTTGTCTGATAGTAGCCAGGTTTCGGTGAGTAGTATGAAGTCGGGGTTGGTATCCGTCAGCCAGTCTCTGATTAGAATGGCTTTGTTCCTCATGGATCTAATGTTTAGGTAAAAGCCTAGTAGGTTCTGGTGGTTTGGGTGGTTGGCTGGGGCATAGTGGGAGTAGGCCAGTTTTTTTAGTGTTCTAGGTTTTTTTTGAGCTGGGTTTGGTGGGTTTGCGGGGGGGTGGAGGATTTGGGAGCCGTATTAGGTGAGAATGTGGGGTGTGGGGTGTGAGCGTGGGTACTTTGGGTTTTGGAGGGCGATATAGGGAGAAGTGGACAGGGATGGTGGTTGTGTGTGATGGGTCAGCAGAGCAGATCCTGAGGGTGATGAGATATAGTAGGAGTAGTGCTACGCATTGAGGGGTGTTTGGCCTTGCCATGGTGACACGCTCGTGGGGGGGGAAGAGCGTGGGGTATGGTAGTAGTCGGAGGGGGGCTGAGGGGGGGATGTGATGCAAAGTTTGGCAGGTTTCAGCGGCGCAGTGGACAATATAAAGCTGAGCCGGTTACAGCGGTGCCAAAGGCGGTACAAAGTTAAGCAGGTTGCAGCAATGCAATAGATCGATGTAAAGTTAAACAGGCTGAACAATTTTAGCGTGTGCGCGCGGTGCAGTAGGCGGTACAGTACAATGTAAACAATGTAAACAGTAGGTAATACAGTACAGAGTTGCGCAGGTTACAGCGGTGTGTTAGGCAGTACAAAGTTAAGCAGGTTGCAGCAATGCAATAGATCGATGTTAAGTTAAACAGGCTGAACAATTTAAGCGTGTGCGCGCGGTGCAGTAGGCAGTACAGTATAATATCTGATCTAGTTATTATTATAGATATGGCTGTTTTTGAACAGGATTTTATGATGACATACGCTGATCTTCCAATTTAACTGAAGTATTGATTTAGAAGTACAGTACATACAAATATCACAAAGTCAAAATGGATTACACTAGAAATCCTATTTATTCATGTTAAATTTGTAAATTAGTTACAAATACATTAATCAATAATTAAAATATATAGTACATAAACTATGATTTTAACTTTGTCAACATTTTAACAGGTTTTCTACTGAATTAAAATCTGCCTTTTTAAATTTTCATAACAATAAGCTTCAGATAAATGAAGAAGAGTATGCAGCAAATGGTCCCTACATTATTGCAATTTTTTTCTTTTTAACATAATTAAATAGTGCCTGCAGGCAACCTACTGCTGTGAAATGGACGGAATGTGCTCTTTGAATGGCTGTAAAGAAGAGATGTCACTTATGATCATTTTTCAAATTTCAAGTTATTAATCTATTGCATTCTATATTTTCAAAGGACAGACATTAAATGTGTACAAAAACATTTCAGAACACAAAATCCCAAGTCTATTTAGTCAAGTTAAATAAATTTGCTATTTTTAAGATCAGATACAGTGCACTAAAGAATATCATGATTTTTATATATTCATTCAAATTTGATATTTCACTTGATTACACTTACATAACTAACTCCCCTTTTTACAAAGCCATCATAGCCACTGCCAAGCTGCAAACACTCTGACACGCATTAAATCCCTGTGGACATTGGAGCAATTACCGCAGCAGCAGTCACTACCATGGTTTTGTAAAAGCCCTAAAAGCCAATTGCAGGCAATAGGAATATTAGAGATATTGTAAACTTTACAATAATGCACCTAGATAAACTGAGATCATATAAAATGAGCCAAATTGCACCTATCAAGGGTAAAAAAAAAAAGTCACAGGTAACTTGCAATAATAAATTTGAAAATACTTTCTGTGAAAATATTTAAATTGCTTATGTGTTGTTTCATAGAATCATCTCAAGTGGTGTATAAACAGCCATACTAGTACTATAAAAATTATTTCTATCACATTCTCCCCATTACCTCTTCCTCCACTCCAAAGCTAATTCCCAGCTACTCAGCAACCTTAGAACTTTCTAGAGAAGGGAAGAATAATTCCTAAATTTTCCAAGAAAACTAATCAAGGGGGGAATTGTATAAAAACATTTAGAATTTTGTATATTTACCAAAATAATGCAATATAACCACTATCTAAGTAGTTAAGTTTCAAAACTGAAATAGTTTCATACTCTTGACACATTTTAAAACTTTTGAAACAGATTTCCCTAGGGATACAGTAAAGCACAGTTACTTACCTTAACATGTGTTATCCAGGGACAGCAGGCAGATATTCTCACATGTGGGCGACGTCATCCATGAGCCCCTGCATGGCCAGCTTTAAAAGTGCATCGCCACTTTAAGAACTTAAAAAAGTTTGCGAACTGCACAGACTGCACATGCACGAGTACCTTCCAGCCCGACGCAAGCTCGCGGTACCTCAGTTCTGTAAGCAAGCTAGAAGCCAACCAGGGAAGATGGGTGAGTTGTGAGAATATCTGCCTGCTGTCCCTGGATAACACCTATCATGGTAAGTAACTGTGCTTTATCCCAGGACAAGCAGGCAGCATATTCTCACATGTGAGACTCCCTAGTTTACAGGAGAGTTGGCCATTAAGAGAATAAATTTTACAAATCCACTTGGCTGAAGAACATCCAGATGAGCCCCCCACGTATAGGTGGACGAATCCATTGTCAGAACCTTCCGATGTGGAGGTGTGTGGAACAACCCCTCTCTGGAAAGATTGGAAGAGTTCATCCACCACTGCAGAGATTGTCGAAGTGAAGGAGTGATGGTAATGTGTTCAGACAGTTGGTCGAGAGCTTGAGATTACTGAGATGCAAGTGTCCATTGAGGAGTCCTGAGATGAAGTCTCACTAATGGGGTAACATGCACTGTGGAAGCCATGTGACCCAGTAGTACCGTCATTTTCCTGGCCAGGAGTGATGGCAGGTGAGAAGTCTGAGAGCAAAGCTGAATCAAATTTTCTAGTCTTTGTTGAGGGAGAAACGCTCCGAGATGAATGGTGTCTAGCAGAGCTCTGATAAATTGCAGATTCTGAGAGGGCTGAAGTTAGGATTTGGGAAAATTGATTTTGAAACCCAACTGCTGAAGGAAGAGAATTGTTAAGCGAGTCTCTGCAATCACCCCTTGAGAGGATGGATCTTTGATCAGCCAAAAGTCCAGATAGGGGAACATCTGGAGACCCTGAGTCCGGAATGCCCCTGCCACTAATCTAATCTAGTCTTCAATTTATATACCGAATCATTTCCCGAAGGAAATCAATTTGGTTTACAATTAATTAAAAAATAAGATAACATCTAGTAGATCGAATGGAGAGAGTACTATTAGTTAGGATTAGATAGATATTTAAATAATTGGAGGAAATGGTCTGAATAACTATTGCATAAACAACCAAGTTTTTAGATCTTTCCAAAATTGCTGTAACTGACTAACAGTCTTAAAGAGTCTGGCAGTTTATTCCAAATTTCCACCAATTTAAATGACAAAGTTTGCTAAGTTTCCCAGCACATTAAAGTCCTCTAGAAGATGGAAATGATAATTTATAAATTGTTGTAATCCTTGAAAGACAGGATCTGATAGCATTCCAGCATAGAGGGATTGAAGGATCAAGTATTCCATAAAGGAATTTAAAAATGACACATGCACACTTGAACAGTATCCTATAACAAACTGGGAGCCAATGAACCTTTTTCAACAACGGGGACACATTATTGTACTTTCTCTTTCCAAAGATAAGTTTGGCCGCTGTACTTGGTGAATACACTGGGAGAGGGTGCAAGGCCAAAGGGCATAATCTTGTATTGATAATGATGCTGTGCCACCTGAAATCTGAGGAATTTTCTGGAGGTTGGATTCACTGGAATGCGAGTATAAGCCTCTTTGAGATCTAGAGAGCATGGTCAGTCGTTGTGATCTAAGAGGGGATATAAAGTTGACAAGGACAACATCCAACTTTTGCTTCACTAGAAACCTGTTGAGGCCCCTGAGGTCTAAGATTGGATGCAGACCTCCCATCTTCTTTGGGATGAGAAAAAACCGGGATTAAACCCCCCGATTTCTCAGCGCAGGTGGAACCTCCACTATAGCATTGAGAAGAAGGACGGATTCGATCTCCCGAAGAAGAAGAAATGTCTGCTGAGGGTTGAAAGAAGTCTATCTTGTCGGATGATCTGGAGGCATATTGATGAAGTGAAGAGAGTATCCCTCTCAAATGACTTTTAGCACCCAAAGGTCTGTGGTTATCAGTTCCCAACAGAGATAATACAGCTGGAGCTGACCTCCGATTGGTTGAGGAAGAGGCTGAGAAATAGGAACAGTGGCTATGCTCTCCAGAAGCCCATCAAAAAGACTGAGCAGGCTTTTGAGTAACTGCTAATCGAGTTTTGCTTTTTCTGCTACGGTCTAGGAAGAGCAGCTGGTTTTGAAGAAAAATACCTTTGATATGAAGGCGGCGGCTTGAAATATTTAGTTGTTGAAGGCTTAGGCTTGGATTTAATCAAAGAATTCCAATGTTTCTTATGATCAGTAAGCTTTTGTGTGGCATTTCCAATAGTCACCAAACAGCTCATCTTCAAAACAGGGAATGTTCGCTAATCTGTCCGGAAAATTGACATCTATATATGAGACTCATAGCCATGCAAACGTCTCATTGCTACTGACATAGCTGATGTAGAGGTTATGTGGTCAACCTTGAAATCGACCCTTCATGAGGCAACTATCCGCTACATAAAATCAGTAACTAAACAACAAAGAAAAAAGAAACCCCAATGGTTCACTGATGAGGTCTCGTACCTCGTCAAGGATAAGAAAAGAGCGTTTCTCTTGTACAAACGCACGGGGGAAAAAGAAGCAAACATTGAATACAGGACAAAGTCTGCAGCGGTCAAAACAACAGTCAGGGAGGCCAAACTTCGAATGGAAGAAACTCTAGCGAAGAACATTAAAAAAGGGGACAAATCCTTCTTCAGGTACATTAGCGACAGGAAAAAGAATGCAGACGGGATAGTACGCCTTAGAACGCCAGACGGGAATTATGTGGAAACAGATTCTGAAAAAGCCAAACTACTGAACGATTACTTCTGTTCAGTCTTTACCTGCGAGGCGCCAGGGCACGGGCCACGGCTGGAAGCAAAGGAAAGCAAGGAAGACCCATTTCTGAATTTTGAGTTCACACCAGCTGATGTTTACAGAGAACTTTCAAGACTCAAGGTGAACAAAGCCATGGGACCGGACAATTTACACCCAAGAGTGCTCAGAGAGCTGTGCGATGTTCTGGCGGAACCGTTAGCCATGCTCTTCAATCTCTCCCTAAGTACGGGGAGAGTCCCCCTGGACTGGAAAATAGCTAACGTCGTTCCTCTGCACAAAAAGGGTTGCAGAGCAGAGGCTGCGAATTACAGACCGGTGAGTCTCACATCAATAGTGTGCAAACTCATGGAAACTCTACTTAAAGGTAAATTAGACACGATAATGGATGAAGGGAATCTAAGGGATCCCTGTCAACATGGATTCACCAGAGGCAGGTCATGCCAATCCAATCTTATAAGCTTCTTCGATTGGGTGACAGGAAAGCTAGACTTGGGAGAGTCTCTGGACATAGTGTACTTGGATTTCAGTAAAGCTTTCGACAGTGTCCCACACCGTAGACTACTAAACAAGATGAAATCAATGGGTTTGGGTGAGAAACTAACTGCATGGGTCAGTGATTGGCTGAGTGGAAGACTTCAGAGGGTGGTGGTCAACGGCACCCTCTCTGAGACATCGGAGGTGACTAGTGGAGTGCCGCAGGGCTCAGTCCTGGGACCATCCCTTTTCAACATATTCATAGGGGACTTGACCCGGGGGCTTCAGGGTAAAGTAGCACTGTTCGCCGATGATGCCAAACTGTGTAACATAGTAAGTGAAAGCAACCTACAGGATAGTATGACACAAGATCTGATCACGTTAGAAAACTGGTCCTCGACATGGCAGCTAGGCTTCAACGCTAAAAAATGTAAGGTCATGCATCTCGGCAGAGGAAATCCATGCAGAACATACTCCTTGAATGGAGAAACGCTAGCTAGGACCTCAGAGGACCGGGACTTGGGGGTAATCATCAGTGCAGACATGAAGGCTGCCAAACAAGTAGAGAAGGCCTCATCAAAGGCAAGGCAAATGATGGGATGTATCAATAGAAGCTTCGTCAGCCGTAAACCTGAAGTCATAATGCCACTCTATAGAACCATGGTGAGACCCCATCTGGAATACTGTGTGCAATTCTGGAGGCCACATTACCGGAAAGATGTGCTTCGAGCTGAGTCGGTCCAGAGGATGGCCACTAGGATGGTTTTGGGGCTCAAGGGTCTCTCATACGAAGAAAGACTGGGCAAACTGCAGCTCTATACCCTAGAGGAGCGCAGGGAAAGGGGTGACATGATTGAGACATTTAAGTACGTCACGGGTCGTGTCGAGGTGGAAAACGATATATTCTTTCCCAAAGGACCCTCGGTCACAAGGGGGCACCCGCTCAAACTCAGAGGAGGGAAATTTAGTGGCGACACCAGGAAGTATTTCTTCACAGAAAGGGTGGTAGATCACTGGAACAGACTTCCGGTGCAGGTGATCAAGGCCACCAGCGTGCTCGACTTTAAGAATAAATGGGACATCCACGTGGGATCCCTACGAGGGTCGAGTTAAGGAACCAGGTCATTAGCATTCAGACTTAATGGGGTGGGTCAATAGAGTGGGCAGACTTGATGGGCTATGGCCCTTTTCTGCCGTCATCTTTCTATGTTTCTATGTTTCTATGCTCTGGGAGATAATTCAAATGCATCATAAGCAGATCTTGCCATTTATCTTCTAGCTAGGGCAAGGGTGTGAGAGATATGATGAGATTCTTGAAAATGTTATGGAGGAATGTATCTATAAAAAGATGACAATTTTTTAACAAGGTGCTTTATATAGCAGGAAATAGAGAAATTATAATTTAGAACTCTATTCAGTAGCATGGAATTTTGCTACAGGCGATGCCCAAATTTGTTCACAGTGCGTCCTTCATGCCCTGGTGCCACTGAACCATAGGTTTTCGATGGAATAGATTTTTTATTAAAAGTAGACTCTACCACTAGGGACTGGTGCTGAAGCTGTGGCTTGTAAGAATCCAGAGAATAAATTATTTTATATAGAGAGTTCAATTTTCTGGGAGCCACTGTAATGATTAGGGGTGTTTTCCAGTTCTTGTGAAGAGTCTCTCTGAGTATTCCACGCAAAGGTAGTCTGAGAAGTCCTTTAGGAGGCTCATCATAATCTAAGGCCTCCATGTATTCAGCACTGTAGGCAGAATCAGCTTCTAAGAACATAAGAACTGCCACTGCTGGGTCAGACCAGTGGTCCATCGTGCCCAGCAGTCCGCTCACGCGGCGGCCCTTAGGTCAAAGACCAGTGCCTTATTTCAGTCCTAGCCGTACCTGCGTATGTTCTGATCCAGCAGGAACTTATCTAACCTTTTCTTGAATCCCTGATGCTTTTCACAGAATGAAAGCACCAGTACCTTTAGTCTTTCTTCCGGAACCATCAGTGCTGCATCTTGCCTTGGAGAGGGTGACATCAAAGAGGATGCACACCTCGATGTAGAAGAAGCAAGTTGCAAGAGAGGTCTTCGCTTGGTCGGAATCAAGGGACTCGATGCAAGGGTGACCTACGACACCTGCTGGGAAGCTGGCTGCTTTTTAACTGGCTTACCAGGCAGAACAATGTCTTTCGACGCCGGTGTCAATGTCGATGCCTTAGATGTTGAAAGTTGTGGCATCTTCTCTGTGTCCATGCCGGTGCCAAACAATTTTTCTTGTTGAAGTTTCCGGCTCTTGATGAAACGTTTCTGCAGGGTAGAACACCAAGTACAAGATTCTACACAATGATCCGGGAAAGGCACTGCAAGCATTAACTGTGTGTGGGGGGTTTACTGAAGGAAATTTGCCTTTGGCACCTGCAGCACTTCTTAAAATCCCATTAACGGCAGGACAACGATGGAAAGAGCACCTCAGCCAAATCGAACTGAATGGCTGAGGAAAAGAAAAGGCCTCGTTGGGCGAAGCCCGTGAGGCGAAAAGAGGGGAAAAAAAAATTTCCCGGCTTTTTTTTTTAAGTGAACTTCAAAATTAAAGGAAAAGGAAAGAATAACGTGTGAACGGGAAGGTAAAATACACAAAATCTGAACAGGGTTCAAAAACACAACTTCTTAGCTCCGCAGAAAACTAAGAACTAAGGTACGGAAAGCCTGTGTCGGACGGGAAGACACTCGCGTATGCACGGTGCAGGCAGTTCGCAAACTTTCTTAATTTCTTAAAGTTTCAATGCACTTTTAAAACTGTCTGTATCAGGGCTCCATGGATGACTAAACAAAACTAAACCTTAAGTCTGTACACCGCATCAACTCCACAATCGTATAGCTCTGCACGGTTTACAGGAACTGGTATAAAGAAGGAACTCCATAGTAAGGGTTACAGGAACTTAGTATAAAGATGGAACATCATAGAGGGAAGGAAGTATTACATTTTTGAGAATAGCCAAGTTTTCAGATGTTTTCGGAATAGTAGGAAGGAGCCTAGATTCCAAAGTGGGGTAGTAAGGTTATTCCAAAGCTCTGTGATTCTGAAAGGGAGAGATGTCCCTAATTTTCCTGCATAGGAGATGCCTTTTAACGAGGGGAAAGATAGTTTAAATTTTTGGTGGATCTAGTGGTATCAGGATTCGAGAAATTCCAAGATAGTGGAATTAGGGGAGGCAGGATGCCATGTAGGATCTTAAAAGTTAGGCAGGCGCATTTAAAGTGAACCCTGGGAATTACTGGAAGCCAATGAAGTTTGGACAGAAGTGGGGAGACATGGTCAAATTTACTTTTTGTGAAGATTAGCTTAGCCGCAGTGTTCTGAATCCGCTGAAGTCTTTGAAGGCTTTTCTTGTGGTTAGACTTAAGTAAATAGAGTTATAATAGTCCAGTCTGGAAAAGATGATGGATTGTACAAAGACAGCAAAATGTTGTTGGTGGAAGCAGGATCTCACTTTCCTCAGCATGTGAAGGCTAAAAAAGCATTTTTTTTTTTACCAAGGAGTTGAGGTGGTTGTTAAAGGAAAGTGTAGAGTCAATGATGATGCCCAGAACTTTGCTTGAGAACTCAGCTGCAGTATGGCACCAGAAGACAGTGAAATGAGGGTGGGAAGCTGATATAATTTTGAGCGGAGCCAATGTAGTTTAGTTTTGGACTTGTTCAGTTTCATTTGTACAGTAAGGGCCCAGGATTGGAGGTTCGTTATACATGCTGCTATGTTCTCAGAGAGGTTAGTAAGGTTCGAGTCGGTCTCGAAGAGGACAAGGATGTCATCAGCATACGTGTAAAATGTTTCAAGGGGGATAGGTGGAAAAGTTTCAGGGAAGACATATAGATGTTGAAAAGAATAGGGAACAGAGGTGAACCCTGCGGGACTCCACATATCGGTTTCCAAGGAGAGGACGTGGTGCCTTTCATGTTAACAGTGTAAGAGCCGGAACGTAAGAATTTCGAGAACCAGTCTCATAAAGTTGGTAAATTAGAATAACATCAAAAGCTGCAGAAAGGTCAAATTGTAGTAGAACACCGAATTTATTACGAGAATGTAGTAGTTGAATCTTTGAGATTAATGAGGCCAGTAGGGATTTGGTGCTGAAGTTGGGTCTAAAGCCATATTGGTAAGGTAAGAGAATGGAAAATCTCTCTAAATAAGATGAGAGTTGGTAGATATGATGGACTTTAGCATCTTGGTCAGGAGAGGAATATTTGCTATAGGACAATAGCTGGATGGTGAGGAAGGATCTACATCGGCTTTTTTCAGTAACGAGGTCAAGGCAATATGTCCCATTTCTGCAGAAAATAAGCCCGATAGTAAGGCAGAGTTTATAAGTTTGGTGAGGGATGAGATGGCCTGTGCGGGAATTTTCTCATATAGGTAAGAGGGGAATGGGTCCAAGGCACAATTTGCAGGCAAATTCAGTTTGAGGCAAAGTTTAGAGACCTAGGATTCGGATACGTGCTCAAAGACAGTCCAGGATCTGTCATCTGGGATGGGGTTGGAGTCGGCTGGGCATCAGAGAATTGTAAGAGACAGCTGGTGGGAAGGAGTGTCTTATGGTAGTGACCTTTTCATTGATGAATTTTGCTAGATCGTCAGCTGATGGAGAGGAGGGGAGAATGGTGGAGTCATTTTTTTGAGGTTAGGGAGCGCCAGATGTTAAACAATTAACTACTCTGGTTGTGGGATCTGGAGATTTTATCACCATAGAAGTTCTTCCTTGCTTTTTTAGTACTGTATTGTAGAACTTAATATTGACCCTCCAAGACTGTCTGTCCACAAGGGATTTAGATTTTTTCCATTTACGCGCTCCAGTACTCGACATTTCTGCTTCAGTTCTCTGTGGTACGGAAGATACCAAGGGGCCTTATGGGAGTAGGAGACAATTTTAGTAGATAGTGGAGCAAGGGAGTGGTAGGTCGTCTCAGAGAGAGTAACCCAGTTGTGCCAGTTGATTTCTGGGTCAGCAGGCTTAGGACAGGAGGAAAACTGGTTGAGAAATTTGGTCCAGAACAGATCACTCGCAATTTCTTTTGAGGAGGGTAATGGAATTGAGGCACGGAATTTGATGTCACCCAAATGTGAGAATATGCTGCCTGCTTCTCCTGGGATAATAATAGCACCATAGCTAGGGTTTCTGGTTTTCAAATATTTTATAGCAATCCACAGAGTCCAAGGGGAGGTCAGAGAGCAGGTTGTGCTGACTAGTGTTGCCCAATTTAGGGAAAAAAAATTTCATTTGATTTGCTTTCAATGACATAGCTTTCTAAGTTTAAACATTTTAAACATGTTTATTTAACCAAGGCAATATCACATCAAAGATAGGAACACCCAATCTATAGCATAGCTTTAAAATTAATTAGAAACTTGGATTAAATTAATTACATTTTCAAGTTCTTATTTAGAAAGAATATATCAAGATTTAATTTTCAAATATCTAGACATATGTTTGCAGTCCAATGTCTTAGTTGCTTCCTTCCTTTCCTCCACCACCATGTCAGTAGTATAATGGGTACGCCTCATGTCAAAATGATTGACAGCTGTCAGAGATAAGGATCGGCCAATCAGCGTTCACTTCCGGGTTAAGCCCCGCCCATTGTCCCGCCTTAGTCTCCACCCAGGGCCCCGCCCCCACCCCCATCCATGGCCCCGCCTTAGTCTCCACCCATGCCCCGTCCCTCCCATAGGAATGAATGGTGGTAGCCCCGCCAATGGCCCCATCCCCCACCCATGGCCCCGCCCCACTCTTCACCTAAGCCCCGCCCCTCCCATAGGAATGAATGGTGGTAGCCCCACCCATGGCCCCACCCCTCAAGCCCTGCCCCCACCCCTCAAGCCCCGCCCCCGCCCATGACCCCACCCCCTCATGTCCCGCCCCAGAAATGCACTTTTTGATGACATCACCGGAAATGGGGGCTTGACCCCGGAAATACGCTTTCTGATGACATCACCGGAAATGGGAGTGCCTGCCCCTACCGGAAATTCACTTTTCTGATGACATAGGCGGAAATAGGGTTAATGACGCGGCGGAAATGCGCTTTTCTGATGACATAGGCGGAAATAGGGTAAATGACGCGGCAGAAATGCGCTTTTCTGACCACGTAGGCGGAAATAGGGAAACAGACTTAGTCAAAACCCCCACCCGGAAATGATGTGGCCAGAAAAGAAGCGTCTTTATTTTAACAGTTTTTAGTTAAAAGACAGGGTTTAAGAGCTCACAGATAGAGCAGATCACAAAACAAAAGGCATTCACAAAATCTTTCCTGCTTTTAAAACAGAGCAGGGGCAGAAACAAACGAGAAAAGGTTGCATTTGCTTTTAACACACTTTTCAGTAGGAATTCTGAGCTAATGGTTAATGGGCCAGCTCCCCTATTGTCATGGTAACAGCTGATAAGACCCTTGCAGCACCCCTCCCCTGATAAAGCCAAGGGGGGGAGAGAGGTGGAGGTGTGTTTAAACATGTCTGAACTTGTCCCGGCCCCCTACTGTTGTCTTAACAATCTGAAAAAAAAAAACAAAAGCAGCTGTCACCTAACAGGGCTCTGTTAAAAAGGCAAAGCTATGAAAGAATCTTTATTGAAGCAAATTTATTATGATCCATACGCGGCAGGAAGCTATGGAGGCATTAACCCTCTACTTCAAGCGGCTAAAAAGAGTGATATAACAGTCCGGAGAAAAGATGTGGTGGATTGGGTCACCGGTCAAAACGCATACAATTTACACAGACCGGCTAGAATCCATTTTAAAAGAAATAAAACAATTGTGTCGGAAGTTGACAGACAGTGGCAAAGTGACTTAGTCGACATGTCAGCCTTTGCCCCTTATAACAACGGTTACAAATACATCTTAACGGTAATAGATATCCTGTCAAAATATGCATGGGTCGTTTCTTTAAAAACAAAAACCGGTCATGAAGTTACCGAAGCCTTTGAAACAATATTTAATTTAGGGCGTACACCTGAAAAACTTCAAACAGACAAGGGTAAAGAATTTTTAAATAAGTCTCTGAAGAATTTATTAAAACAAAAAGGTGTTAGCCATTTTGTGACCCATAATGATGTTAAAGCAGCTGTAGTGGAAATATTTAACAGGACTTACAGCTCATTGGTTCATCCTTCTTGATAAAGCCAAGGGGGGAGAGAGGTGGAGGTGTGTTTAAACATGTCTGAACCTGTCCCGGTCCCCCTGGTGTTGTCATAATGACGTATGTCTTAGATCTTTAACAGCTGTTAACATCAGAAATAAAAAAGTTCTCACAGCTGTTAGCAACAGAAATAAAGGTTCTCAAGCCGTCAAACAAAATGACTATCACGAAGGCTCGTAGATTGAGTTACTTTCTTAAAGATCGTGATGTAGAAAAAGAGGGTTACCCAAAGACCGAAAAACTGTACGAATCAGACAAAGAAAATATGGACCCCTTTAACACGCAGGTAACTGAAAAAAGGCCTACCAAGAGGCCTCGTAACTTTCTTAAAGACTGTAATGCTGAGAAAGAGGGTTACTCACCGGCTGAAAAACCGATTGACGCAACGGCAGATACCGGGGTGCATACGCACGAATTAACAGATTCTGAATTACAAGAGTTACCAGATGCTCAAAAGCTATATGATTCAGACACAGAAAATGAAGATGTAGGCTGTGAACTACCAGAGGATAATACTTCAGATATTGAATTTTATGAAGCCGCTGCTGAAGCCGAAGCAACAGACATGTTGGAAAAGCCAGGATCTTCCACGGTAAGAGAGAGAGACACACACGCACTTTTTATTACCAGGGGTCGTTGAAGGGTTTATTAAGCTGTATGTGTTCATGTGTTTTAAAAAGGAAAATTTATTTCTGTATGTTTGTTTTTTTTGTAGGGAAGTGGCGGATTTTCACGATCACAGAAACCTGTGGACAAGGTGTACATGCCGATGATAAATCTATCATGTTTGTGTTTTTTCTGCTCGTTTCAAAGAGAACCAGCGGTGAATGTGCGTAAACCTGAAGATTCTTGTGATTATGGACTGTGGACCGGCATAGGCCTTTCCAAAACACCAACAGAACTTAAATCAGTTATAAAGGTCGTTGTATACTGCATTCTAAATAAATGTCTGCAAGGCGTGAAGGATGAAGATTGTGAAGCCTGCTTAATACGTGCTGGGGAGCAAAAACACGATTGCTTGATATGGGGACATAAGGAAATACAGCAGAAACTCAAAAAAACTTGTGACATGCTATGCCTAGGACGTGTGGTAAATGTAGTCACATTTGTAGGCTATAAAATGAAAATATTGATGCTTTGTAATGAAAGCATTAATATAATCATTGATTTAATCAGAGATATTAAAACCTCTATAAATGGGCCACGGCTACTCAACAGATTGGTCAATGTCATGAGAGATGGTACATATGTAGAGATTGTAAATGATTTAATCCGTGACACCGATTATAAATCATTCTTCAAAAGAAATGCTTTTTAAAACATGTTTTGTTTTTTATTCTCGGGATTGTGGGAAATACAATGTGTAATGGTATGTTTGTTTGTATAAAAGTTTAAACATTTTATTGTTGTAAAATAAAGATTTTCTTAAAAATTATAAAATGTGTGGTGTGTTTTAGAAATGTATTATCAACCCAAACTAAAACAATAGAAGGTGTGACAGGTTATAAGGAACTAGGTTCTAGACACGTAGGGGTCATTTTGGTATCTAAATTGACTAACCAAGACTAACAAGCTCTATCAGAGGTCTTAGACATACAATAAAGCCTTTGTGAATGGATAACCTCTATAGAGGGGGTTGTAAGTGTATAAAATAAACTATGAGAAGACCAGTAAGCATTCTGGTTTTTGTGGGTGCTACGCCGGGCCCCGGATACATCAACTGCTAACATGGTGAGTAGAAAAGGGGCTTTTATTTTTGGTTTTAGGGATATCGTTTTTTCTTTCTCTGAATCTATCATTGCATTTAAAAACAGGAACGGGGATCTGATGGTAGAAATAAACTATCTCTTACCAGAAAAAGACAACAGATATTAAACAGTAAGTGACAAATGTATTATATGGCACATATGTTGGTTTTTAAAAACAGCATCTACAAAACATTCTTTTTTCGTTATGATTAGACCAAGAAACGGCTGGAGAGCCGACACCTTCTACATCGACAAGTTCTAACCAACAACCGGCTCCTTATCGGAAGCCAAAATATAAACGAAATAGTAGGTATCCTGGTTTTGTAAGGAGACTAGGGTTAAAAGAAAATGTCATTACTTTTATAATGGTTGATCAAGAAAATATTAGACAGTCAGATCCTCAAGGGTGGGGAAAAAATATTAACGGTTATGCTATGTTATAAATTGTAGATCGGGAAAATGTTAGAAAGTCGCAAGCAGATACCATGAACCTGACGGAAAAGTATAACAGGAAAAGATTTTTTTTCAGATTGTTAAGACAACAGTAGGGGGCCGGGACAAGTTCAGACATGTTTAAACACACCTCCACCTCTCTCCCCCCTTGGCTTTATCAGGGGAGGGGTGCTACAAGGGTCTTATCAGCTGTTACCATGACAATAGGGGAGCTGGCCCATTAACCATTAGCTCAGAATTCCTACTGAAAAGTGTGTTAAAAGCAAATGCAACCTTTTCTCGTTTGTTTCTGCCCCTGCTCTGTTTTAAAAGCAGGAAAGATTTTGTGAATGCCTTTTGTTTTGTGATCTGCTCTATCTGTGAGCTCTTAAACCCTGTCTTTTAACTAAAAACTGTTAAAATAAAGACGCTTCTTTTCTGGCCACATCATTTCCGGGGGGGGGGGGGGTTTTGACTAAGTCTGTTTCCCTATTTCCGCCTATGTCATCAGAAAAGCGCATTTCTGCCGCGTCATTAACCCTATTTCCGCCTATGTCATCAGAAAAGTGCATTTCCGGTAGGGGCAGGCACTCCCATTTCTGGTGATGTCATCAGAAAGCGTATTTCCGGGGCGGGACATGAGGGGGCGGGGGTCATGGGCGGGGGCGGGGCTTGAGGGGTGGGGTCAGGGGCGTGGCAGGGCTTGCAGGGTGGAGCCATGGGCGGGGCTACCACCATTCATTCATATGGGGGGCGGGGCTTAGGTGAAGAGTGGGGCGGGGCCATGGGCAGGGCTACCACCATTCATTCCTATGGGAGAGGCGGGGCATGGGCGGAGACTAAGGCGGGGCCATGGGTGGGGCGGGGCCATGGGCAGAGACTAAGGTGGGCCAATGGGCGGGGCTTAACCCGGAAGTGAACGCTGATTGATCGATCCTTATCTCTGACAGCTGTCAATCATTTTGACATGAGGCGTACCCATTATACTACTCATGTCCAACATTCCTCCATCTTGCATTCCTTTCCATCTGTTCCACCCTTCTCTCTCCACCACATCTAATATTTCTCCCTCCCTTCTCTCCAACACTATCATGTCCAACAATTCTTACTCATTCTTTCTTTCCCCAAGTGCAACATCTCTTTCCCTCCTGCTCCCCACACCTATGTCCAACCATTCTCCCCTTCTTTTCCCTCCCCCACTGGCAGCATCTCTTACTCACCCTTCCCACTACCCCACCAATGCAGCATCTCTTTGACCTACGGGCCGCCGTGGGAGCAGACTACTAGGCACGATGGACCACTGGTTTGACTCAGCAGCGGCAATTCTTATGTTCTCCCTTCCCAACCCCCCAGCCCATGCATCTGTCCTTCCCTGTCTTTCCAAACCCCCACCCAAGCATTTTTCCTTCCCTGCGTTCCCAACCCCCACAGCTCATGCAGCATCTGTCCTTCCCTGCCTTTCCAACTCCCCCAGCCCATGTGCATGTTCTTCCCTGCCTTTCCAACCCCTTAGTTCGTGCAGCATCTGTCCTTCCCTGCCTTCCAAACTCCTCTTATCCTATTCAGCATCTGTCCTTCCCTGCCTTCCCAATCTCCTCCCATCCCGTGCATGTCCTTCCCTGCCTTTCCAACTGCCCCAGCACATGCAGCATATGTTATTCACTCCATTTCCAACCCCAGTCCACCACCCCCCCAAGCAGGATCCCGTGGCATGACCTCTCCTTTCTCCAGCTCCCGAGTCCGTCCCATCTCCCCAGCTGCTGAAATTTTAAATCTCCAGGCAGCCAGTAGTAGCAATAAAGTGAGATTGCTCACATTGGCCTGCCCCAGAAGTCTTCATTCTGCAGCGACTTCCTGTTTCAACTTAGGCGGGACACTGCAAATGAAGACTTCTGGGGCAGGCCAACGGCAGCAAACTCACCTCATTGCCACTGCCAGTCACCTGAAGATTTAAATTTACTGTCACTGGGGAGGAGGTAGGTTGGGGTGGGGGGGGGGGAGTGTGGCACAGTGGTTAAACTTACATCACAGTACATTGAGGTTATGGGGTCAAACTCACACTGTTCCTTGTGATCCTGGGCAAGTCACTTAATCCCCCCATTGCCCCAGGTATATTATATGGATTGTGAGCCTACCAGGACAGACAGGGAAAAAGGCTCGAGTACCTGAATAAATTCATGTAAACCGTTCTGAGCTCCCCTGGAAGAACGGTATAAAAATTGAATGAATGGAGTTGGGAGAGCCATAACTGACTTGCAAAACAGGAATCTACATTAGAAGGAAGAACTCCAACAGAGGGAAAGCCTGAGCAGGCCTGTACATAAAGAACTTTAATACCACTGCTGATGAATCAGTGAGTCCATTTTTTCAGAAAACGAATTTATTTAAATCAATTCACCCAAAGTGAATCATAGTAACATAACATAGTAACATAGTAGATGACGGCAGATAAAGACCCGAATGGTCACTCCAGTCTGCCCAACCTGATTCAATTAAAATTTTCTTATTTTTTTTCTTCTTAGCTATTTCTGGGCAAGAATCCAAAGCTTTACCCGGTACTGTGCTTGGGTTCCAACTGCCGAAATCTCTGTTAAGACTTACTCCAGCCCATCTACACCCTCCCAGCTATTGAAGCCCTCCCCAGCCCATCCTCCACCAAACGGCCATATACAGACACAGACCGTGCAAGTCTGCCCAGTACTGGCCTTAGTTCAATATTTAATATTATTTTCTGATTCTAAATCTTCTGTGTTCATCTCACGCTTCTTTGAACTCAGTCACAGATTTACTCTCCACCACCTCTCTCGGGAGCACATTCCAGGCATCCACTACCCTCTCCGTAAAGTAGAATTTCCTAACATTGCCCCTGAATCTACCACCCTTCAACCTCAAATTATGTCCTCTGGTTTTACCATTTTTCTTTCTCTGGAAAAGATTTTGTTCAACGTTAATACCCTTCAAGTATTTGAACGTCTGAATTATATCTCCCCTGTCTCTCCTTTCCTCTAGGGCATACATATTCAGGGCTTCCAGTCTCTCCTCATACGTCTTCTGGCGCAAGCCTCCTATCATTTTTGTCGCCCTCCTCTGAACCGCCTCAATTCTTCTTACGTCTTTTGCCAGATACGGTCTCCAAAACTGAACACAATACTCCAAGTGGGGCCTTACCAATGACCTGTACAGGGGCATCAACACCTTCTTCCTTCTACTGACTACGCCTCTCTTTATACAGCCTAGTATCCTTCTGGCAGCAGCCACTGCCTTGTCACACTGTTTTTCGCCTTTAGATCTTCGGACACTATAACCACAAGGTCCCTCTCCCCGTCCGTGCAGATCAGCTTCTCTTCTCCCAGTATATACGGTTCCTTCCTATTATTAATCCCCAAATGCATTACTCTGCATTTCTTTGTATTGAATTTTAGTTGCCAGGCATTAGACCATTCCTCTAACTTTTGCAGATCCTTTTTCATATTTTCCACTCCCTCTTCAGTGTCTACTCTGTTACAAATCTTGGTATCATCTGCAAAAAGGCACACTTTTCCTTCTAACCCTTCAGCAATGTCACTCACAAACATATTGAACAGGACTGGCCCCAGCACCGAACCCTGAGGGACTCCACTAGTCACCTTTCCTTCCTTCGAGCGACTTCCATTAACCACCACCCTCTAGCGTCTGTCAGACAGCCAGTTTCTGACCCAGTTCACCACTTTGGGTCCTAACTTCAGCCCTTCAAGTTTGTTCAACAGCCTCCTATAAGGAACTGTATCAAAGGCTTTGCTGAAATCCAAGTAAATTACATCTAGCATATGTCCTCGATCCAGCTCTCTGGTCACCCAATCAAAAAATTCAATCAGGTTCGTTTCGCACGATTTACCTTTTGTAAAGCCATGTTGCCTTGGATCCTGTAACCCATTAGATTCAAGGAAGTACACTATCCTTTCTTTCAGCAACACTTCCATTATTTTTCCAACAACTGAAGTGAGGCTCACCGGCCTGTAGTTTCATGCTTCATCCCTGTGACCACTTTTATGAATAAGGGACCACATCCGCTCTCCTCCAATCCCCAGGAATCACTCCCGTCTCCAGAGATTTGTTGAACAAGTCTTTAATAGGACTCGCCAGAACCTCTCCGAGCTCCCTTAGCATCCTGGGATGGATCCCGTCTGGTCCCATCGCTTTGTCCACCTTCAGTTTTTCAAGTTGCTCATAAACACCCTCCTCCGTGAACGGCGCAGAATCTACTCCATTTTCTCGTGTAACTTTGCCAGACAATCTCGATCCTTCTCCAGGATTTTCTTCTGTGAACACAGAACAGAAGTATTTGTTTAGCACGTTTGCTTTCTCCTCATCACTCTCCACATATTGGTTCCCAGCATCTTTTAGCCTAGCAATTCCATTTTTAATCTTCCTCCTTTCACTAATATATCTGAAAAAATTTTTATCTCCCTTTTTTACATTTTTAGCCATTTGTTCTTCCGCCTGTGCCTTCGCCAAACGTATCTTTCTCTTGGCTTCTTTCAGTTTCACCCTGTAGTCCATTTTGCTCTCCTCTTCTTGGGGGTTTTTATATTTCATGAACGCCAACTCTTTCGCCTTTATTTTCTCAGCCATTAGGTTGGAGAACCATATCGGCTTCCTTTTTCTCTTGTTTTTATTGATTTTCTTTACATAAAGGTCCGTAGCCATTTTTATTGCTCCTTTCAGCTTAGACCACTGTCTTTCCACTTCACTTATGTCCTCCCATCCTAACAGCATTTTCTTCAGGAACTTTCCCATTGCATTAAAGTCCGTACGTTTGAAATCTAGGACTTTAAGTATCGTGCGGCCGCTCTCCACTTTAGCCGTTATATCAAACCAAACCGTTTGATGATCGCTATTTCCCAGGTGAGCACCCACTCGAACATTAGAGATACTCTCTCCATTTGTGAGGACCAGATCCAATATCGCTTTTTCCCTTGTGGGTTCCGTCACCATTTGTCTGAGCAGAGCCTCTTGAAAGGCATCCACTATCTCCCTACTTCTTTCCGATTCCGCAGACGGAACATTCCAGTCCGCATCCGGCAGGTTGAAATCTCCCAACAGCAGAACCTCCTCTTTCCTTCCAAACTTTTTGATATCCACAATCAGATCCTTATCAATTTGCTGCGATTGAGTCGGAGATCTGTAGACTACACCCACGTAGATAGAAGTTCCATTTTCTCTTTTCAGAGCAATCCATATCGCTTCTTCCTCTCCCCAGGTCCCTTGCTTTTCGGTCGCTTGGATATTGATCTTTACATAGAAAGCTACTCCTCCACCTTTATGACCATCTCTGTCCTTCCTTAAAAGATTATATCCCGGTATGTTTGCATCCCATCCATATGAATCGATTTGAATCGGGCAGTTCTAATGCTAACTCCAACTGCCAGAACTTATGGCAACACAGTGGGGTTCATAAAAATATCAATGCTACCTTGAACTTCTCTAGGACTTCACAGATTGTGATATTAATGGGCCCTTTAAAGCATAGCACATATTAATGGGATTAGTGCACACTAAACACTAAGAAGCTCAATTTATACTTATGGGCTTCTTAGCATTTAGTGTATACTAAGCTTCAGTAAAAGGGCCCCTAAAATCTTGAAATTAAAACCCCTAATGCAAAAGCAATACTTTTTTTCTCTCTCTCTCTCTCTTCACACACATACTGACCTCTCCTCAGCTCATTATTTCCTACTCCCATACTTAATCACCTCTTCAACACTCAAGCTCATACCCCCACCACCAAGGGAAGATAAGGTAGTTTCCTCAATAATCTTCTTTCTAGTAGAAAGGCATACAAGTCTTAACCAGTGGGTTGTGTACCCCTACTTGTGAGTTTGTGTAGAAGGCATCATCTACATTTTTCAGCTTTGCCTCCTCCAACACTGCTGTGTTCCTCAGTTTGCACCAAAGCAGTTGAGAAACATTACAAAGAAAGACATAAAGAGGATGGGTAAGGGGAGCTTCCCATCCAGCCCTTCTGCACTGACTGTAAAAGAAAAATCAATTAAAAACATGAACATATAACCATACCATAGCACAACACACACTAACAGTGAAATAACAACCATACACCAATATCAGGTAGAGATGAACTCTCATATTTCATGTATTTTCTCTTTTTTTTTTTTTACATAACAAGAAGAATTTTACAAGTGTGGCATTATCCCCCCTCCCCCCCCCCCCCTGTGAAGGCATACTTCCAGCAATTGCTAAGCTGTCCAGGAAATTCAGCATTCTGCATACCCCAGAGCAGCAGCAGACTACGCGTAGGCTCAGTATACCTGTGTCTGAGACAGTAAGCAGGCAACATGAAAAATTTGACAGGAACAGATGTCAAGATTCATATGTTTTTCTACTAGAAAGATGATTATCAAGGTACTTTATCTTCCCTTCTAGTGCAAAAGGCATACGAGTCTTGACCAATGGGATGTACCAAAGTAGTTCCCTGAGCTGTCACATCCACTCTATAAAATTTAGGAAAGGTATGAAGAGTGGACCACGTGGCCGCCCTACAAATCTCATCAGGTGGCACACCTCAGAACTCTAACCACAAAGCCACCCCTTAGCAGAGTGTACTCGCAAAGAAAACGTAGACCAGCTTCCCTAAACAGCTAAGATTAGTCAGCACAAAGAGATGATCCAAAAGACTAAAAGGATTCATCACCTCCAGGTATGATAAAAACTCCAGGTAAGAACTCTATGATGTCCACCACGATTGGCTCCCTTACTTTGGCCAAGGCACCAGGACCGGACGGCTTTGGTCCGGAATATTACTGGATCTTGCGGGATTTAGTGGCCAGTCCACTTAGTCAGATGTGTTATGCAGTAGCGGGAGGCACCGGTCCCTTTCCCGACAATTTGGCCCATATTGTGCTGCTGCCGAAGCCAGGGAAGGACTCCAATTTGGTAGGTTCCTTCCGACCTATCTCCCTCCTGGATCAGGATGTTAAAGTGTTGGCTATGACGTTGGCGCGGTGTCTCATTTGTTATTTACCGGACCTGATCCACCAGGATCAGGTGGGCTTTGTGCCTAGTCGTTATGCGTCAATGAATTTGCTGAAAGTTCTGGGGGCCATCCACAAGCGCAAGGGTAGGGAGGGACAATCTGCGGCAGCGGGCCTAGATATGGAGAAAGCGTTCGATAGTGTTTCTTGGAAATACCTGTTTCAGGTTTTGGAGGGCTTCGGTTTCACGGGGGTTTCTTGGACTGGATTAGAACATTGTACACTCATCCCCGGGTGCGGCTCCTCATTAATGGGAATTTGAGGATGCGCTATCTCCACTGCTGTTTCTTTTGGCTATTGAGCCTCTGGCCTCAAGATAGACAGGCTCCTAGTGTTTGGGGAATTTGGAGGGGGGGGCGGGAATGTAAAATCAGTTTGTTTGCGGACGATATTTTACTTTATTTGGATAGGGCTTCCACTCATTTGGAGGTGGCGCTAGTTCAGGACTTTGGAGCACTTTCAGGTCTGCAGGTTAGTTGTAGTAAGTGGGATGCTTTGCTTCCTATTCCGCACTCGGCTGCTCCTGTTCACTATCTGGGTATATATCTGAGTACCGACTCTGCCACATTTTATTCCATGAACGTTCTCCGTCATCTTGATGCCATTGGGAAGTTGTGGCAGGACCTTCCTCTGGGCTTACTGGGATGGGTGGCTTTGGTCAAAATGGTTCTGCTTCCTAATTTACTCTATCCCCTCCAAACGGTACTGCTCTGGCTTCGTCGCCAGGATGAACACTGCTTTAAATCCTTAATCTCCCGGTTTATTTGGCGGTTTAAGGCCCCTCGCATAGCTATGGTTAAGCTGACTTTGGCCAGGGGAGCTGGCGGGTTGAATGTCCCAGACCTCCGCTTGTATAATGTTGCTGCCCTCCTGCGCTGGACCCATGAGGGTTACACGGGCTCTGCGCGCTACTTCCCTCAAGGATGGGCTGAGAGCTGGAGTCAACCTTTTCAGTTCTTTAATTTACTCCATTCCCAACCGGAACATGCTGTCCATTCGGGGGGCCACTCTGGGTTTCTGCTGCCCTTTCAGAAGGCTTGGCAGTGGTGGCAGCACCAACAGTGCCTCCCGACAGGAGTTTCTCCCTATATGACATTTGAGGACAATTCAGGGTTCCTGCCTGGGTGGGGGCGGTCGGTTTTTAGGGAGTGGGCACAACGAGGCTGCCACTCTATGGCACAATTACTGGCTTTATCGGTGGACTCTCACTTCGTTTCAACAGGTCCAGGCGAAGTGGACCCTTCCCCATAAGTATCTGTTTTCCTACCTTCAGCTTCAACATTACTGGGCATCTGCCCAGCAGACATGCGAAGGGGGCTGGGATGCTGGGCCCCTGGACCAGATCTTTGCGGCTTCCCCGCCTGTGCTCAATCGGCTGTCCCACTGGTATAGTGCTCTGTGGAAAAAACAAAAGGAATTGACCCCAAAATATCCACAAAGAAGAAAATCCAGAGAAAACCAAAAAAACTCTGTGGAGTGACGATGTTCCTAAATGGACTTTATTTGAAAGTATCAAAGTTCCAAAGGTACACTAAAATCATCCACATAAAATAATTCCATCCAAATAAAAGTAAATCATCCACATAAGAGCCTTAAAGGACCTAGTCCGCTAGGGATACAGGACCCAACACGGTCCGCGTTTCGACAAAAAGTCTTCTTCAGGGGTCCCTGGGGGTCCTATAAAGGTGAGTACGTGGGAAACAATTGTGTGGTGAGCCGGAAGTGAGAATGCAATGGAAAAGTGCTCTGTGGCTCTCTACCCAAGTTCCAGGGATGTGCAAATTTCGGGAGAGTTGGGAGGGGGACTTGACCAGAGCATTTCTGATCCCATTTCTGGACTGCTTCATGACCCTCTATCTTTTTTCCAAGTTGGCTATCAGGAAATGCAGTATAAAATATTACATAGAGCCTTTATCACCAGGCATAGGGGGAACAAATTGGGTTGTGTAACAGCGATCTTTGAATTAAGTGTAAATGCAAGCTTGGTACCTATCTTCACTCTTTTCTTGAGTGCACTGAGCTCACCATTTGGACGGGGCTTTTGGGCTTTCTTGATGCTGATCATGGTGGCGGTGAAAAGGGCAAACAGAATGCTATGAATATTAAAAAGGAGATCACAAACAGATTGGAGAAGGTTATCATGCCACTGTACCGGTCCATGGTACACCCCCACCTGGAATACTGCGTCTAGCACTGGTCGCCGTACTACTCAAAAGGGTCCAGAGAAGAGTGACTAAAATGATTAAAGGAGTTGCCGTACAGTGAGAGATTAGAGAAGCTGGGCCTCTTCTCCCTTGAAAAGAGGAGACTGAGAGGGGACATAATCAAAACATTCAAGATACTGAAGGGAATAGACTTAGTAGATAAAGACAGGTTGTTCACCCTCTCCAAGGTAGAGAGAACGAGAAGGCATTCTCTAAAGTTAAAAGGGGATAGATTCCATACAAACGTAAGGAAGTTCTTCTTCACCCAGAGAGTGGTAGAAATCTGTAACGCTCTTCCGGAGGCTGTTATAGGGGAAAACATCCTCCAGGGATTCAAGACAAAGTTAGACAAGTTCCTGCTGAACTAGAACATACGCAGGTAAAGCTAGACTCAGTTAGGGAACTGATCTTTGACCAAAGGGCCACCGCAGGAGCGGACTGATGGGCACGATGGAACACTGGTCTGACCCAGCAGCAGCAATCCTTATGTTCTTAAAAAAAATATCAAAACAAAAAAACATATCAGAGAAAAATGACACATTTGAAAGATGAACTGTGGAGTAGAGAAGCATCAAAGGAGGCGGAGCATAAAATCATGAGTAGGGGTACACAACCCACTGGTCAAAACTCATATGCCTTTTGCACTAGCAATATACCGTATTTTTTGCTCCATAAGACACACTTTTATAAGGCTGCATCTTAAGAAGTTAATGCAAAAAACAAACAAACCAAAAAACCCTGTACTTTTTTTTCCCTTCCTGGCGGTCCAGTGCATTTTCTGCACTCCTGCCTCTGTTTCCCTGCTCTCTTCCGGCAACGGCACAACGGAGCACGAGGCAGGTGCACGCTTTTTGCATGCCTGCTTGGTCCCTCGCTGCACTCCTAATAGCTGCCTGTCAGTTTTCACGGAGTGCAGAGTGATCCTAAATTCCATTGGTAACCAATGGAATTTTAAATACAAAGGTGTCACGTGATCACGAATATATGCCAGGTCTAATAATCTAATTGAAGTATTCTGTACTGTTTGTAAGCGCTTCAACTGTCCTGACCCAATGCCTTCAAATACTAAATTACCATAATCTAACTTTGACAATACAAAGGCATGAATTAATGTATGCAATGATTTCTCATCCAAAAAATCTTGAATGGCTCTAAGCTATCTTACTACCTCAAAACCTTTAGCAACCACGTTTGAAACCTGCTCCTGAAAATTTAGATGGCAATTCCCAAATATCTGAAACTATTTACTAGTCTTATACTGCAATTATTTAATGAAAAATCAAGTTGAGGTGTTGCTTTATGTCCTGAGATACAACATGCTATGGTCTTAGACATATTTAGAACCAATTTATGTTCACTCAACCATTCTTCTATTCTATTTAAGCCAGCTAAAAGAGGACCTAGGTCTAACATAGCAGGTGATAGTCTATAGCAGTGGTTCCCAAACCTGTCCTGGGGGACCCCCAGCCAGTCAGGTTTTCAAGATATCCCTAATGAATATGTATGAGAAAGATCTTGAAAACCTGACTGGCTGGGGGGTCCCCCAGGACAGGTTTGGGAACACTAGTCTATAGACTAGTAAGATGTCATCTGCATAAATATATATACCGATTTCTAATTACTGGATTTGTCTTGCCAAAGGGCTCAGAAAAATATTAAATAGAACTGGCAATAAGGCTGACCTTTGTGGTACCCCACAATCTAACGATCTATCCTGAGATATTGATCCCTCAGTGATTACTCTGAAAGTACGTCCTTGAAGAAATGCTGAAAACCAGTCCCAAATTACTCCTGTTAAGCCAATCTCTTGTAAAAAGTTTAATAAAAAGACCATGATCCACTAAATCAGGGATGTCAAACTCAATCACATAAGGGGCCAAAATCTAATACATAGGTTAAGTCGCGGGCTGAATTTTTTATTAAGATACTTAGGGGTCCTTTTATTAATTTAGATTTTTATCCCGTCCTCCCAGTAGCTCAGAACGATTTACAAGTAAACATTCACAATGGAGTGAATTGGACATACAAGATTATACAGTAGATTTAAATACTTGGACATACGAGACTGAGCAGCAGTTTAAATATAGGGACTATACAGCAAATTAAGAACAGTAGTTTAAATATAAGTAGTTTAGTTTAGATACGAGTTATTTGAGTATAGGCTGAGAGTGGACTATACAGAAATTTAGGAAGAAGTTTAGAATGGAGAAAGAAGGGTTGAGGTAGGGTTTAAGGGGTTGGGTGTAGACTGAGGGTGACCTTTAGTTGAAGAGGAGGGTCTTTACCATTTTCCGGAATGTCATTAGTGAGTTCTGTAGTCTGAGTTTAGGGAGGGAGTTGGTTCCAGAGTTGGGGAATGAAGTGTTTGTAGGAGCGTTTATGGGCGGTTTCTGAGAGGAGGGACCTTCCGGGGGGAATGCATAGGCGTAACTCCGTTTCTGAGCGGAAGGTGCGGGTGGGGATGTAGATGGGTAGCTTGGATTTTATGTAACATAGAAGATGACGGCAGAAAAGGGCTACAGCCCATCAAGTCTGCCCACTCTGCTTACCCACCCCCTGTCTATGCCCTAATGACCCAATTTCCTTATATAGAAACACAGAAGAGGGGGGGTGGCATAAATTATTTTGTGTGCGTTTGCCAGGGCCTTGAATGCACAGCGTTGGCTAATTGGGAGCCAGTGTTCAGCGCGGAGTGCTGGGGAGATAGGATCATGGTAGTTGAGGCTGTGTAGGAGGAGGATAGCTGGATTTTGGACCCGTTGGAGGCGCTTGAGATCTTTTTTGGTTATTCCATTAAATAGGGAGTTGCAGTAATCCATTCTGGAGAGGATATATGCATAGAGGAGTTGAGCTAGGTCAGGTGTAGAGATGTAGGGTTTAATCCTTCTCAGTACGCTAACCAATTCAGCGAGTGCTAAAGGTGCTCCTTAATAAAAGGACACCTTAGTCTTAGTAATGCATGAGAGATTTGCATACCAAGAAGGCAGTGCAGGCAAATCTCTCTCATGCATATTCATTGTAGATATCCTGAAAACCTGGCCTGCCAGTAGATCGTAATGACCAGATTTGGGCAGCCCTGATCTAGATAGTATTCTCCATTTTTGAGCCTCAGCGAAGTGTATAGATGAAATAAGCCAGTGAAGAAAAGGAAGGCTATCCACGTGAGAGGCTGTACTCTGATAGTGGATATCTCTGGCAATGGAAAAATGTAGGAGAGGAGCCAACTTAACAGGCACTACACCCAGATTGGATCCCTCTGTCAGAATCCTGGTAACATAAAAGCAGAGTTATGATGGATGGGATAGGCTACCCAAGTCTGGTCCTCGAGATCTACTGGCAGGCCAGGTTTTCAGGATATCCACAATGAATTTGCATGAGAGAGATTTGCCTGCACTGCCTTCTTGGTATGCAAATCTCTCTCTCATGCATATTCATTGTGTATATACTGAAAACCTGGCCTGCCAGTAGATCTTGAGGACCGGACTTGGGCAGTCCTGGGATAGATAATCCATCCCAACCATGCAGAAACAAAAACATGTCCTGTTTAGTTCATGGGGAAATACCATCTAACAGGTTCTAAACCCATGGTGGATCTCTGCAATAGTATTCAATGATGTTGTGAATGTGAGTATGCACAGCAGAGAACCATGAATAAAAGTTCCTATATAGATTAGGGAGAAATTGATAATCTGGTTCAGGAAGATCAGCATGTACAGCTGGAAATCCAGAATCTTTCAATTCAGGGTCAAAGACAGTCAAACGTATTAGGAGCAACAGCAAGAAGAATCTCCCAGGTCTTAAAGTGTGCATCCCGAAGAACAGTAAGTTCATCATAATCGAAGGAATCAAGGATCCATGCTCTAGCTTCAGTATCTGTCCAATGGTGATATAGAGCTTTCCTGAAGTACTTGACGCACTGAGGGAAAAAGAGAGGAGGAGAGGGATTCAATGGGATTTCAGAGAAACCTGGAGAAAAACAATGTAGACTCACACTCAGTGCTTTCAGTAATATGTGTAAAGACAGGTCAGAATCTATAGCTAATGTCTCAGAAGTTCCAGGTTGAAAAGCATGGAGAAGAACTCTTTCAATGAAAAGATGAGGGATAGATCAGGCCACTAAGTTGGCCGCTAATTCATGGCAACATGCACAGTGAGGAATCAGTCTTGTAATTTTTCACCATCGGGTACAGGAGTGGTTTGCCATTGCCTTCACCCAAGCAGAGTATGGCTCCTTGGGTGGTTTACTAGCCAGGTACTAGCCAGGTCTAATCATAGGTAGCTTCTGATGGTAAAAGCCAGCCAAGTAGGGCAGCCAATCTAGACTCCTGCAGCCCTGAATTCGTGATGTCAAGGGGAAAGAGAATCATATCATGATGACCTTGAGATGTCGATGTTTATCTATGCTTCAATGAAAAAACTGGAGTCAGAATCTGAGAATCAATCAAACTGAAATTCAGAAAAAGCAAAATGAAAAAGTAAAAAAGCAAAAAACTGCTACAAGACAACCAAACAAAAATTGGAGTTATCAAACAAGGAATGTATCTATTTAGAATCATACTAATCACAGAAAAACATCAATATTCTCATTCAACCCCAATGGCAAAAAGGCTTTCAGTTGAAAAATCCAGTAATTCTCCTGCATTAAAAGATAAGATGTTTTATCTCCATCAAATATTGTCGGCACTTGCTCAAGCACACACCATCTTAGTTGAGAGAAATCATGATTTTGTTGGATGTTATGAGATACCATGGGGGCAGTGAGTTTTTTTAGTGTTCAAACAACTCTGATGTTCAATCAATCTGATTTTAATTGATCTAGTAGTACATCCCACATAGATTAAGCCACAAGGGCATGAGATTACAAACACTACAAAAGTAGAAGAGCAAGAGGTCACAGCTCTAATTTATAAGCAATCCCTGTTGAAAGGTGTATCCGTTGTCTTCCCACAAATGAAGTGTCACAGTTTGATTGATTCTTGGATTTTTTTTTTTTTTTAGTATGGATATAGTTAGCCAATCATGGAAGTCTTTTTCAATCTACGTCATTATGTCTCTAGTGGGTGCGTTGCTTTTTGCGGGTTTCAATAGCATTTCAAATCCTTAGACACCATTGGTTTTCTTCTTCCACATTCAGTCCAGTATTATCTGGGAAAAGCTCTGAAAAATGTTGAGATATTAATTCTCCCAGATTTGAAAAGAATATTATAGCAGCGAAGGATCTCTGCCTATCTACTTCTTTTCAAAGAGATGAACCCGTTCCTGCTCCTGACGAAGATAGCAAAATTGAGTTCTGTCGAGCAGTAACAGTACTTCTTTGGGACTCAAATAAATTCTTGATTGCTTTATCTTCATTTTTATGACTGCAAGATATTAATTTTTGATAGAGTTGTTTGTGGATTTGCAACCAATTTTAATTTTACACTTTGTGTAAAATAATATTAAATAAGATTTTTCACAGACAATTATATTGTCTAAAAGAAACAAGTAAAAATTTAATAAGACTTGATGATGTACGGGGTGGACTCATTTAGGCAGTCACTTGGTGCTTGTCACCCACGAATTATTGGCCTGGGGTAAAAACTGTGAAAATCGTTACAGTTCCCCCCAGTACTGAGGTCTTAATTAATCAATATTGACACAGGTGCTTACTCTTGATGTTTAATGCCAACATGCTATCATTCAGCCAATTTCTGATTTGTTCCATTTTTGAATTATCTCAAATATTTCATTAGGCTTATCTGGATCTATCTGATGTGCCAATTGGATACTGTCTGCATAAGCAAACATTGAAAACCCAATGGATTATCCTAAGGTAAGTAATGGTACTAGGAAGATATTGAATAGGAGAGGTAAAAGAATTGAACCCTGCGGTTTGCCAAATTCGTTGGGGAACTGGTCAGATAATGTTTTGTTGAAAATAACCTTAGAAGAACAATCTGCAAAGTATAAAGTAAATCAGTCCATTACTTCCTGGGTTATACCTATTGTCCAAAGACGATTTAATAGTAGGTCATGATTAATTGTATCAAACGCGGCAGATAAATCCAGTGATATTAGAAGAGTTGATTTATGGCGATCTAAATGATATAGAATGGTTGAAGTCAGGCCAATCAGTGAGTATTCTGTCAAGTGGTGGTGTTTAAAACCCATTTGAGTAGGATGCAGTACCTTTGTTTTTTCCACAAATTCTGAAACCTGGTTAAAGACTATTTTTTCCTTGAGTTTTGCTAAGAATGGAATGTTGGATATCGGTCAATAGTTGGATTTTTCAAATGCAATTATCTTGTAGTCTTTAATTATTGGATAGATTGTGGATTCTTCCCAAGCTTTGGGAACCGATCCTGTGGACAAACTAGTTTTAATTAAATCATGTATGTGAATTCTGAAAATTGAAAAGAATCGTTTTAAAATGTATGGAGGAATTATATCTGAACAAGAGCCTTTAAGATTCATAGAATGTAATGTTCACTGAATATCTGCCAATGATGGTAGATAAAAACATGAACAGTTCGAGAACGATAAATTTGTTTCATCTTCTTGCAAGGGTAAGAAATTTTTTTGTGGTTGATGATGCAGTGTTGATATAATATTTTTTATTTTTTCAGTAAATTCATTCACAAGTTTTTGCGCATGTTACTACTAATTTTGTCCTTATCTTTGTCCATTGAAAGTGATCTAACATCATATAATACTGAGGTATTTTTAGATTTGAAAATATGATTTGAATATTTCATTTTTGTATGGTTGAGTCTAAGGGCTCCTTTACAAAGCCATGTTTATCGCACCGTGACGTTTTATCACGTGCTATCCCCCATGCTATCCGAACTACCGCCTGCTCAAGAGGAAGTGGTAGCGGCTAGTGCGGCCGGCGGTTTAGCGCGCGCTATTACGCACGTTAAACCGCTAACGTGACTTCGTAAAAGGAGCCCTAAGTTTGTAATAGTGTGCGTGTTCCTTGTATTTGTTTAGATTTGTTAAAGATTTATTTTGTCATCATTTTCTCTCTAAGCATCATAACTGCTTTTTGAGTAGTGTGAGTTCTGTCATAAACCAGGGAGTAACAACATTCCATGCTACTGATGCAGGGAAAGCAGTGGCTTCCCCCATGTCTTTCTCAATAGCAGACTATGGACTTTTCCTCCAGGAAATTGTCCAAACCTTTCTTAAAACCAGCTACTTTATAAACTCTTACCACAACCTCTGGTAATATATTTCAGAGCTTAACTATTCTCTGAATGAAAAATAATTCCTATTGATTTTAAAATTATTTCCCTGTAACTTTATCAAGTGTCCCCTAGTCTTTGTAATTTTTGACTGAGTGAAAAATTGATCCACTTATATCCACTCAGGATTTTGTAGTCTTCAATCATATTCCCCTAAGGCCCAAGTCCGGTCCTCGAGATCTACTGGCAAGCCAGGTTTTCAGGATATCCACAATGAACATGCACGAGAGAGATTTGCATACCAAGAAGGCAGTGCAGGCAGATCTCTCTCATGCAAATTTATTGTGGATATCCTGAAAACCTGGCCTGCCAGTAGAACTCAAGGACCGGACTTGGGCAGCCCTTCCCTAAGCCATCTCTTTTCCAAGTAGAGCCCTAACCTTTTTAGTCTTTCCTCATATGAGAGGAGTTCCATCCCCTTTATCATCTTGGTCGCTTTTCTTTGAGCTTTTTCTAGTACCGCTATATCTTTCTAGAGCACAGGTGTCAAAGTCGGTCCTCAAGGGCCGCAATCCAGTCGGGTTTTCAGGATTTCCCCAATGAATATGCATGAGATCTATTAGCATACAATGAAATCAGTACATGCAAATAGATCTCATGCATATTCATTGGGGAAATCGTGAAAACCCGACTGGATTGCGGCCCTCGAGGAGGGACTTTGACACTCCTGTTCTAGAGATAAGGAGACCAGAACTGAATGCAATAATCACCATGAAGCGATACAGAGGCATTATAACATTCTTAGTCTTGTTAACCATCCCTTTAATAATTCCAAGCATTTTGTTTACTTTTTTGGCCGCCACCTCATATTAGGTCAGGGATCTCAAAGTCCCTCCTTGAGGGCCACAATCCAATCGGGTTTTTAGGATTTCCCCAATGAATATGCATGAGATCTATGTGCCTGCACTGCTTTCAATGTATATTCATTGGGGAAATCCTGAAAACTCAACTGGATTGCGGCCCTCAAGGAGGGACTTTGAGACCCCTTCATTAGGTGGAAGGTTTCATTGTATTGTCTACAACAGAGGTCCCCAACCCTGTCCTGGAGGACCAACAGCCAGTCGGGTTTTCGGGATAGCCCTAATGAAAATGCATTGGGCAGATCTGCATTCCTATCTTCATTATATGCAAATCTCTTTTATGCATATTCATTAGGGCTATCCTGAAAACCTAACTGGCTGGTGGTCCTTCAGGACAGGGTTGGGAACCACTGGTCTACAATGAAACCCAGATCCTTTTCTTGGGCACTAACTCCCAAGGTGGGCCCTAGCATCTGGTAACTGATTTGGGTTATTCTTCCCAATATGCATCACTTTGCATTTGTCCACATTAAATTTCATCTGTCATTTGCCACTCTTCCAATTTCCTAAGATCTGCCTGCAATTTTTCACAATCTACATGCGTTTTAACAACTTCGAACAGTTTAATGTTATCTGCAAATTTAGTTAACTCATCAAAGCTTAGTTACCACCACTAATATTATAACCTTTCACACCATGTTCCTCAGAATGCCACACAAAGTGATAGTGTGGTAGCCGTCCTCATGGGAACCTTGTAGAGTGTAACTTTTCCAATAAATAAACCAATAATTTCATTTGGATGTGCTAAAATCTCTAGTCATCTCTGTTTATAGTCATTTATAAAGTGCCAGTGCTCATATTTAGATAGATCATCTTAACTACCAAATGTGTATGCAAAAATGCCACTTAACTTAGAACAGCTCTGCCTCAATCCCCACTGACGCGTTTCACTCTTTCATCAGGGTCGGGAAAGGAGAATGCAGAATAGTTCAAAAACTTAGCATTAGTTAAATCCATAAAGTGTTCGCCGGGATTGCAGTCGGCCCCAGCTTGAGGGAGGTCCAGACACGTGGCACACATCCGCGCCAAGAACAAATCCCTCACAGCAGGAAACACGAACGGTTGCTGTCACCGCAAAGGCAGCAAACAGCCAAAGGAAAACGCAGCAGCTGAAAGGAAAATAGGGAAGATGGCCGCCACTGCCATAACAGAAAAGGCACCAAAAACAATAAACCCAGAACCAGGGTGAACACTAAAATACGAGGAAGGACAGGCGCTAAGGGGAGAAAGCAAACCAGGAACGTGCATAACGTCTGCAGTCATCCAGAGCTTTAATTACCCCTGGGACACTGCTGCCAATATCCCCCCCTCAACACAGACACACACATGCGAACGGCATAAACAGAGCCCCATGACACGAAAGCAGCACTCTGAAAGGGATCACCAAAACATAAGCTGGCCTAGCCCAAAAGCTACCTTAGAGAGGGGAGAGGAATAAGGGAAACAAGTACTCATAGTTGTTTTTTTTTTGGGGGGGGGTTTTGCTGAATAAACATACAGTGCTCACTGTCAGTTTGTCACCATTTGCCCTCAATACGCTGATCTCCCTCTGGGTGTACATTTGCTCATTATTACTACTACTAGGTTTGATTGTTTTTAAGTGAAAAGGGAGCATGGAGTGCAGGCCATAGGAAATGAAATAGGGACACCAGGGACGGGTAGGCAGCAGACATAACCAGCTATACCCAATACAGGCACCCAGGAGGCCTGATCACCAAGTTCAATGGAGCTAGCAGAGCTAACATAGGAGCTGAGCTGCACCAAGCCACTTCTACAGGCCAAGTTGAGCAGTAGAAGAAACCAGGAGCAGGATAAGGACCATCCATTTGCCTGCGGAGACAGAGAATACTGGAGTACCAGTAAGCAGACCATCACATATATGCCAGAGCTCAACTTTGAGCTCTCTATCTCTGTCCGCTGGTAGGTGGACTAGATTCATCTGCTGCTGATAAGGAAAAATATTTTTTATTTTTTTTAAATTAAGAAAAGGGAAACAAGTATCAATTGGAAAATATAGTAATTTTTAAATTTGCACTATCTACTATGGAATACATAATTACTTGAAGTTCACAGTCTAGACATTACTGCTTTTGCAGTATTTAATGCCTCTCCTAACATAACGACTATTCTGGGTAAGCAAGGATGAATCCTGACCTGATAAACTTAAGAATGCAATAAAAGCTACAATAAAAGAACTTTATCCTTCAAACCTTCAAGTTCCTGCTAAATGAGATTTCTTTGAAATGCAGATCAGCTGAACTAGATTAGTGAATTTTAGCTCCTGTCAACATCATAACAAAATACAAATACAATTGTTCAGCGGCCTTATCTCCATGCTTCCATCTGCTGCCTTGTTATTTACTTTCCTTGATTTACTATGCAGATCTAAATAAGGCATATCTAGGAGGGCTTACAACACAATGGCTTCTTAAGCTTTACATCAAGGTATTTGAAACTGAAGCTCTGAAAGGCTGCCATCAAAGACATATCTCTAATGAACTTCCATATCAGAGAAGGTTTGGTATTTAATACTGCTGTGAAAAGAGAAAGCTACAAATCAGAATGGCCTAAGAAAGAAAATGCCTGTAAATCTTGATGAGATTAGCAACTAAAAGAATATACCAATAAAAATGATGATGGCTACAAAGAGTTAATTTCCAACCTTTGCAAAATAAAGCAGTGTCAAAAGAGGAAATCAGTTGACAAGGTTAGAAAGTCAAAGAAGATTTACTTAGTTTTATTTGCAGACTGGTAACAGTTTTTGCTTTTGGCTCTATCTAACAAGCCACACTCAAAGGCAAAACAGTTTGAATTAACTCCTGCAAATCAATGGCTTTCATAAATAAAATTTCAGGGTCATTTTAATCTTTTACCATTTATACCAAAATTACAATTACATCTTAATCTGACCATTTTCATCTTCTACCCACAGCATCACTGAAGGTAGAGGAAAAAAAATATGTCAAGCCGGTTAAAATTAATTCTGAAGTGCAATTTTCGTTACAAATCATAACCTTAGCTTAAAGTACAATTAAAGCAGTTAGTTTCTTAATATTTTTATTCCATGAAAAGGCAGTCTCCCGGGTTAAGAATAAGTTACTTTTTTAAAGCTGTTCTTAAGTTGGATTTGTATATAACTCAGAACTTGTAGTTTTTAAGATTCTTGCAGCTTACCTCTGCTCCCAGCTGACAAAAGGGCCAACTGCCCCCCACAGTGTTCCCTCTAAGGTACAGCATGCATGCACAACCACACTGTTCTTAATGTGGCCATGCATCATTCCTGAATCTGCTACAGGAGAAGTATAGGAGTTTATGCCGCTAGAAATACTGCTCAGTGAAATCAAATGAAGCTGCAACTGTGTTCTTAAGTACGCGTCATACTTAAATCAGGCATCTGGACCTCAGGGACTGCCTGTAATTATTTATAACACCCACAAAGAAGTGCACATGCCAATAGAACTGGGACAAATAATTCTTTATTGGAAAAGACCCTTTTTGACACTGCCAGTGTTTCGGCTCTTGCCTTGCCTCAGGGGTCTACAACAATATGCAAAAAAAAAACCATGAATTCAACTATACATATTCAAATAACCATAAAATATCAAAGCTAGAAACATAAAATTAAAACTATACCAGCACATTTCTCATATCCTGTTTCTATTACAACATATATATATGAAAATATCTGTTTGTGATTTATATCTATTCAATCATATCAGATTTTCATGTTGTATTCAAATAAAAAGATAAGAAAATCAAAAATACTACTAAAAACTGTATTAACATTTCATTCTGAGGATGTGATAGATCCAAGATGGCATTGAGGACAGATGCTTGATGCGGAGCTCTCCACCAGCGCTGGTATTTTTTTCCCTTCTTCCCCCTTACCTGAGCTCTTTTTTTTCCTTGCTGTTTGCTGCCGAAGTGGCAGACTTTTCTTGGCAGTTTGCTCACAACCGTGTTACAATGGGAAAGAGTTTCAAGTTTATTTAAGGTTTGATAAAATCGTTTTTTCATAAAATTACAAAGTGATGAACAATAAAAAAAACAAAAAAACGGGGGACACAGATGATTATTGGGGGAATCACTAACATACTTTCAACGAGAGGGAAATAGAGGGAGGAACTACAAATTAGTATAGGAAAGAAAACGAAGAAGGGAAAAAACAAAAAGGGAATTTAATTGATCAAGGCTTACCTACTTTAGGTGGAGATGTCTCTGGTCTGACCCGACAGGGGCAATACTTATGTTCTTATGTCAAATGGACTCTAGGTTCAGATTAAAGGCGTCCCTGAATAGGTAGCTTTTTAATTTCGCTTTGATCTTGTCAAGGGTTTTTTCTTCCTTTACCAGGGCTGATAGCAGGTTCCAAATTTGAGGAGTAGTAACTGAGAAAAGTGTGTTTCGCCTAGTGTTAATTGTTCATAAGAATGGAATTGTGAGAAAATTTTTATCCTCTGATCATAGAGTACGGAAAGGATTATAAGGGATAATGACTCTATCCAGGAATAGTGGGGCTTTAGATAGTAGGACTTTAAATGTAATTACTGCCAGTTTGTAAGTAATTCTATGTTTGATGTGGAGCCTATGCGCGTTCTTTAATAAGAGTATGACGATCAAATTTCCTTTTTCCTGTGATAATACACAATATAGCAATAAAAATTATTTGTAATCTTCTAATTTACTTTTGAGTGATGCCTTTGTAGAGCGAGTTACAATAATCCAATTTAGATATTATTAGGGTATTCAAGGAAGAAACATCTAAAAAATTGACCAAGGATCTAATCATGCGCAGCCTGTGGAAACAGCTTTTGACAACTGAATTAATTTGATCATGATAGTTTAGTTTATCTAGGATTGTTATCTAGGATTTTTATCTTGCCGACCGACTGGATCAGAGAACTGTCGATGCAAATTGCGTAATTGAGGAAGGGAGCTTCCCGCCCAAATCCTTCGGTGATCAGGACCTCCAAAAATCTGGTACAGATGATGCTGGATGTGGGACTGACATGCCAATCGAGGGAGACATTCCCGACTTTTGGAGAAATGCCAAACTCTGTGCCGAACCTTAATTTTGATCGGGTTTCCCTTAGCCCGATCCAGGGACAGGCTCCTCTCAAACCCGGAAGAGAGAGAGAGGCAACTCAGTTCACTCGAGAAGAGGCGCAACTATTGAGCCCTGGAGAAGCAGTTGGAGGACAGTTATCAATGGAGAGAGTCCCCGCTGGTGCCCAGACAAAGGCACTCAATATAGAGACTGGTAAGAAGTAGGCTTCCGTGAGTAACAACGAATACTTTGGAGAGTTAGTTAAGCCTGCAGTGGTAAATATGGATGAACTGTGGAAAACTATGGTAATCATGGACTCCAATCTAAAAAGGCAGTATCTATGGTACGTTCCGATTGTGCCTCTATTAGCTCCCAGGGAAATGTTAAGAGAACAAAGTGAGAATATAAAGAGACGAAGAACAGATTAATAAAATAAAGACTTTAGTAATGGAGATTGTTAAAGAAAGATCTTTTATTCAGAAAAAGCTGGAGTACCGTATTTTCACGCATATAACGCGCGCATTAAACAAGATTTTACAAACCGCGCATAACAATGTGCGTTATGCGAGAGCGCGTTATACAATTGTTTTCTGTCTTGCTGGCGCCCTCCTCCAACTTCCTGCAGCGTTCGCTGAAAGCCGCAGCAGCGGCTTCCATGCGCCTCCTGCGGCTGGGAAGCGTTCCCTCTGACGTCGTGACGTCAGAGGAACACTTCTGGGTGAGCCGCAAGAGGCACATAGGTTCCGCTGCCCGCGCGCGCATTAAACAAGATTTTACAAACCGCGCATAACAATGTGCGTTATGCGTGAGCGCGTTATACAATTGTTTTCTGTCTTGCTGGCGCCCTCCTCCATCTTCCTGCATCGTTTGCTGAAAGCCGCAGCAGCGGCTTCCATGCGCCTCCTGTGGCTGGGAAGCGTTCCCTCTGACGTCGTGACATCAGAGGAACACTTCTGGGTGAGCCGCAAGAGGCACATAGGTTCCGCTGCCCGCGGCTTTCAGCGAACGATGCAGGAAGATGGAGGAGGGCGCCAGCAAGACAGAAAACACCGCATCACAATAGAATAGGCATTACAATAGAAAACCTGGGAAACAAAATTACTTCATTGGTAAATTCCCTGCTGGCGGCATTTGCTGATAGTTAAACTAGCTCAGCTAATATTTCTTGTGAAGTCATTTTGCATACGAAGCAACAGTTAGATAAATAGGACTTAAACGCTGGCATGGATTATGAAAGTTCAATGAGGAGTATGCGCGGTATACGTGTGGGCGTGCTATACCAAAATTTTCTTACATAAATTCCTTTTTCCTGCGCACTATACCCATGTGCGCGTTGTACACGTGTGAGCGTTATATGCGTGAAAAAACGGTATATGTAAAATAAGCAGAGAAGAAATAACTTAAGGTTGTTAAATTTTCCTAAATCTTCAATAAACATCTGCAGTGAAAATGGTTTGGAGATATTTGAAAGACTTTGGTGATACCAACGGAAAGTTTACCACCAATAGATGGGGCTCAATATATTTCCTTGTGGAAGAAACAGGATAGTTCAACCCCTATTGAAGTAGTAGAAATGGAAAAAGGTGGCATGAATTTGACAAATATTTTGGAGAACTCACTAGAAGTACGGTAATAACTGAAAAATCTACTCTCACAGTGACAATTGCCTTGCGGCTCAATAGAGATTTAATTTTTCAAACTTACTTTAGACATATGAATGATACATTTTTCGGTTCGACAATTCATGTCTTTCCAGATATATCTCAAGTGGCACAGAAGAGAAGATTTTTTGGGTTTACAAACCCAGGGTTCAAGCTTTGGGTGCATCTTTCATTTTGAAATTTCCTGCAAAGTGCTGTGTTTCACTAGAGGGGAAAAATTTTTCTGTTTTTTGAGCCAAAGCAATTGTTGAAATTTATTATGGGGATGGGGGTGAGTGATGATTGATCCAATAGCGTCATCCGCAGTGTAATGAACCAGATCTCGGGGGTTTTCATTATGTCTTCCTAAGCTGTCCTTAAAATTTATATATATTTCTTTATTGTTATTTTCTGTTCTTAGATCACCCCAATTTGTGGACTAAATAATTAATTATGATTTCTTATAATGCTTTGTGCTATACATTGGGATTCTTTATTTCTAATCTGTATTCAAGTAATACTTACTTGCTTAAATTTTGAAATTTGAATAAAGTTAAAAAAAAAAAAAAAAAACACATTTCATGCTATCAAATTTATCTCATGTCTTTTTTATATTGCATGTATATCTAAAAAAAAATGTGTGTGTAAACCATCAAATCTGGCGCAGTGGTTAAAGCTACCCTGAGGTTGTGGGTTCAAACCCACACTGCTCCTTGTAACCCTGGGCAAGTCACTTAATCCCTCCATTGCCCCAGGTACATTAGATAAATTGTGAGCCCGCCGGGACAGACAGGGAAAAATGCTTGAGTACCTGAATAAATTCATGTAAAATATTCTGAGCTTCCTTGGGAGAACGGTATAGAAAATTGAATAAATAAATATCATATTCATCAGCATATCTTCAATTATATTTTTTCACAGGCAAGGAGTACAGTTACACACTGAAGGAACAGAATATATATTAGGGTAACAATTTGGGGGCAAGGGGATAAAGCAGATAAAGATCAAATTATCAGGTAGCTTAGTCTATCAACTGTCTGATGCTGTAGCTCAGGGTATCTCAAACTGTGGGCCGAGGCACACTAGTGTGCCTCCTGAGATTCCAAGTGTGCCACAGCACTCTGAGGAGGAAGAGAGGCGCCTGCCAGCTGACTTCCCTACGCGGTACAGCGCCAGCGCTGCCCAATTTGCCGAAGGCCTGCGTGTTTCCCCTTCTCTCTAGCGTCCTCCGACTTCTCCCCTGGCCTCCCAGTCTCACCTTTAAAGCTAATTACAACAGCCTGAAGAGGATCAACAGTAGGTAAAATGATTTTATTTTCAATATAGTGATTGAAATGTGTCAGTTTTGAGAATTTATATCTGCTGTGTATATGAAAAATGAATGGAAAAAATTGCATTACAATTAGTAAAGGGGATGGGATCTGGGGCAGAGCTTGGGTAGGCCTAGAGAGGTCTATGGTTGGGGTACTCAGTGGATATTTGTTAGACTTAGTGGGTACTTAGCTTGAAGTAGTTGAGAAACACTGCTGTAGGCAATCAGCTGGCACCAGTGCCTCTACTTCTCTCCGGCCCTATTCCCTGCTGGCACCTCCTACTAGCGTCCCAGGGCCCATTGGAAGGCCTCTGCACATGTGCAGATTTGACGTGATGATGTCCATTGATATGCGTGATGCTATCACAGCGACATCCGCACACTTCTGGGTACCTCAAGCCATGGCCAGTACCTTTAGTATGTCCCGGCTCTAGAAAGTTTGAGAGACACTGCTGTAGCTTATGGACTGTAGTGTCATTCATGGGCAAATGTGGATGAGTGCGCGCTTGTTTCTTAGTCCACATCAGCGGGTAGGAGGTAGGAAGGCTGTAGTTGGGGTGTTGGAAGGTAGTAACTGCTTTCCTGAATCCATCATGTTTTCCAGTGCTCCGATAAGTGTGGGTAAAAGGTTCCACAGTTTTGGTAGGAAGTGGGTTAAGGATCATTTGCGAGCATTTTCAAAGGGTAACAAACATCCTGGAGGTATGTTAAGTAGTTTTTTATCCTTAGAGCAAAGAGGCTGTCTGGGTATGTAGGGAGTTAGTTTTGTTGATATGCAGCCTGGCACCCTCTGATAGAAGTCTTTCTGGGCTAGCACGAGGCTCTCGAATATTCCACGTTTGTTTATGGGTTGCCAGTGTGCTGAGTGTAGGGCAGGAGAGATGTGGTCATGGATGTAGAGGTTCTTTAGGAGGTGGATCACTATATTTTGGACTCTTTGTAGTTTGTGCAGGTGTTTTGCTGCTAGGCCGATGAAAAGTATATTGCAGTAATCCATACGTGATAGGAAAAAGACAGTGGAATTGTACGAAGCCTGGGACCACCTCTATGGCTGCCACCATTGAGCCCAGGACCTGCAGATAATACCATGCGGTCGGAGACAGACTTAGTAGTAGGTCCAATATCTTTTCTGGAGCCTCTGTCTGCATGGCTCTGGAAGAAAATCCTGGCCTACAGCCATGCTGAACAGAACTCCTAGGTACTCCAAGCACTGGGTCAGCTCTAAGTGACTTCTTGAAGTTGACTATCCATCCCAAGTCCTGCAGGAATTGGGCCACTCTCAAGACTGCCAGTTTGCCCTCTTCCTTGGATGAGGCCCTGATCAGCCAATCGTCCAAATATGAGTGTACTTGGATCCCTGCCTTGCACAGGTGTTCTGCTACCACCTCAATCACCTTGGTAAAGGTGCGAGGTGCGGTGGCAAGGACAAAGGGGAGAGCAGAAAATTGGAAATGCTGCTCCAGTCCATGGAACTGCAAGTACCTCCTGTGAGCTAGAAAACTGGAAACGTGGAGATAGGCTTCCTTCAAATTGAGGGAGGCAAGAAATTCCCCAGGGTGCCACCGCTACAATGACTGACCGAACGGTCTCCATGCAGAAGAACTTTCAGCACATCATTGATCGACTTGAGGTCCAGAATTGGCCACCAATCATCTGAGTCTCTTTGACACTATAAAGTATCTGCACAAGCCCGAATCTTCATCCAGAACTGGCACTATGGCACGAAGATCCAGAGTCTTTGCACCACTGCCCAGCTCCAAGGGCTCTCTCCAGCAGGCCAGCCAGGGAATCTACAAAGAGGTCCAGAAGGGAGACGCAGAAATTAACCTTGTAACCTTTTTTAACAACCTCCAGGACCCAACGATCTGCACTTATTTGTGCTAAGATCATTCAGTAAGCCAATAGCTTGCCCTCTATCTAGGGGGAAGGGGCACGCAGCCGCTGACCTGCACCCACTGCACTTTCTTTTGAAGGCTGGAGAGGAGCAAGAGCCAGAGGCTTCCTGTCTTCTGCCCCCACTGAACCTCTATCATGACCCCCGATAGGACTTCTGCATTGTTAGACCTCCCGTGTTAAGATCAGAATCTTTGAGAACCTCAAATTCCCACAACCCAAGCTCCAAAATGCCTGGGCTCTGCTGTCCAGCAAGGCCTTAGGGCGACAGTCCATAACAGTAGCCATCAGGCCATCCAGACCCTTTCCAAATAGTATCTGCCCCTTGAAGTGAAGCCTTGATGAGGGTGACTTTAGAAGCCGAATCTCCTGCCCATTGTCTGATCCAGAGCATCCACTAAATGGGGATAGAATTGGCAGACACTTGCTCATGACTTTTATGATGTCATACAGAGCATCTGCTATATAATTCACCCCAGAAAGGATCGTCTGAGGGTCCTCATCTTCCCGGGAGACCAGAACCAAAGCTAGCCAAGGATGGCAAGCATGTGCCACAATGGACGCTGTGGTTGGTGCATTAATTTCTAAGGCTAGAGCTTCAAATTGCCCCTTGAGAACCACATCAACCTTGAGATCCCAAGTATCCTTCAAATTACACTACCTTCATGGGCAAGAAGTCCACTTGGTAACCTGTGCTACCAGCGAATCCACTTTCGACACACAAACAGCTGTTGAAAATTCAGAGCCATGGGGTAAAGCTTGGCCACTAGCAGAGACCCCCCCCTGGAGATTCTCAGTAGTCAATGACTAGCTTTGTGATGTCAGGTTGTGAAGGAAAGAATATGTTTGAAGTCACTGAGTTTGAAGTCACTGAGTTTGAAGTCACTGTGACATGCAAGCTGCTGGAAATTCCAGCTGCAATTCACACAAGAATTAGCTACTACCCCAGGAGCGCTGATGCCTTGAACAGCCGATACAATATGGGGTCTTCTCCTGGTCCAGGGCCACCACCGATTCCTTTCCACTGGTCTCGAGCAGAGAACCAGACTACTAGGGAAATTGCATCCTGAGACAATAAGGACATGGAATCGGACCTTCCAATCTCTCAGTTGATGTCACACTTGACCTCCTGGTCCAGCTCTGGGTCCTTGTCTGCACATGGCAAAGGATGAGGACCAACCCCTGGTGCCACAACTGTCATGCTTTCAGCAGATGCTGGGGGACGGACCCCAGCAGTTTAAATAAGCATTCCACATCAGGCTCATAAAATATGGGGTGAAACATTGCACAGGGGTCCTCGATGAACCTGGCTGGAACTCCCTAAAGGTCCTCCAGGTCTCTGCAACATTCATGCATTTGCGCTTCACCAAATCTCCTTTGGAGTGCTTTGACAAGGGCCTCTTCCCCTGGGATCGAGCCTGCTCTAGATCCCCAGCTCTGAAGGACTCAGAGGCTGAGGCCAAGGCTCTTGCAACTCCCCCACATGCCCCAGGGCACACAGTACAAGGACACTTTTCGGCCAACCATCCAGCACAAATCTGGCATGATACAGGGATATAAAGACTGAGGGGTCCATCCCTATCAATTTAAAGCAAAATCGAGGGGGTTTGAGGCAGACAGAGGCTTTAGAAAAAAAAAAAAAAAAAGTTTAAAATCCAAGATGGCCAACGCCAGCAAATTTGTGCCAAAAGTGGAGGTGGGAGGGTTGTGAGATTATCTGCCTGCTGACCCTAGATAACACATGTTACGGTAAGTAACAGTGCTTTATACCAGGACAAGCAGGCAGCATATTTTCACATGTGGGTGATCTCCAAGCTAACTAAAAATGGGATAGTGGGAGAGTTGGCCATTAAGAAAATAAATTTTGAAATACTGCTTGGCCGAAGTGACCATCCCGTCTGGAATAAGATTCCAGACAGTTGTGAGATGGAAATGTATGAACTGAGGGCCAAATAGCAGCTTTATAGATTTCATCAATAGGAGTGGAATGAAGGAAAGCAACTGAAGTTGCCATAGCTCAGATCTTGTGCGCTGTGATACGACTAGTTGAAGTTGAGCCTGAGCATAACAGAAGGCGATTCAAGCTGCCAAACATGAAAAAAATAGATCTTTTGGATACCGGTAGGGCCAACCTGTTAGGATCAAAAGAGACGAACAATTGAGATGTTTTGTGAGATTGTTCTTCAACTGCCGGTCCACGGTGCGACCGATGCGGTGTTATCTTCGAGCCAGTTCCCTCTTCCTCACCGATTCAGTGCACAAAGCCACGGGCAGTGGCTCCTACGCACATCCTGCACCTGAACCGGAAGACTTCTCTCTTGACGTTGCAACGTCAGAGGGAAGGCTTCCAGATGAGGCACGGGACACGCAAGGAGCTGCTGCCTGCAGCTTTGTTCACTGCATCAGTGAGGAAGAGGGAGCCGGCCTGAAGATAATACCGGGGGCGGCATAAAATGGCCAGGCGGGAGCAAGCCAGAAGGTAAGGCATAGCATGGAGGGAGGGAGGGAGACAAAAAAAGTAGGGGGGAATGATTTTATTTTTGAATTTAGTGATTGAATGATGTCAATTTTGAGAATTTACATCTGCTGTCAGTATGCTTTGTGTAATTTAATTTTGTGGTTAACCATTATGTGTTGTTAATAAGATTATATTGTGTATCTGTGAAAAATGAATGGAAAAAATAGTGCTACAATTAGTACTATTATGGGGGCGGGGTCTGGGGTGGAGATTGGGTAGACATGGGCGTGGTCTGGGCCACAACTTAGCCCATTGTTCTTCAACCGCTGGTCCACAGAATAATTCTTTTATTTCTGCCAGTCCATAGGTATAAAAAGGTTGAAAAACACTGATATAGAGAGTAGTGGAAATTACATTTTTGAAAATAGCCACGTTTTCAGAAGTTTTTGAAATAATTGGAATAAGCCCAAATTATGCAGCTGGACATGAAAGTTATTCCAAAGCTCAGAATAAGGAGGAGCGCTTGGGATTATACAATTGTTTGGTAATGTGAGATTTGAAAGGTCTAGTAGAGAAAAGTGTGGACATGGATTATTCATATCTAGTGATCTGAGTGGCTTCCTCAATTTTTCCCCAAAGAGCTCATCACCTAAGCAGGGAATATTGGCTAGACTTTCCTGCTCATTGGCAATCAATAAAGCTGACATTCTGGGAGGTGACATCAAAGGCAACAAAATCAGATCTGATCATGTACTTAAGGGTTTTGAGGTCATCGGTAATATGCTGGAAATTGAATAATTGGTCATCTGGGATTTATTGTTCATAATGTGACAAACTATGAACTGACTTCATATAGAAGGTTATAGCTCAAAATGCAGCTGGTTAGTATTGACTTCTGAAATAAACAACAGCCATATTTATCCAATGTCCTTCCCTTCCTGCCTATAGGGGTACTAGCACATGTTCTGGACTTGCTGGCTTTTTTCAGAGCGGATTCTACCAAAAGTGACTAGTGACGCAGTTGAAGCTTGTCAAAACCTGGGCAAGACTGTAAAGAGACTCTAACTGGGACCTATAATGGTGTCTCCCAATTAACACTCTATCCTTTAAAAGGTTATGGAATGGGAATTTGAGACAGTCCTTTGGTATCTGTTTATAGTCTAGAGCACAGGTGTCAAACACAAGGCCCGCGGGCCAAATCTGGCCCACCTGGCCATTTTATGTGGCCTGCAGTGACTGTGCTTGAGGACGATGCGGCGTTTCCCTCATTGCCATCTTCGGATGTTTTATCTTCTGGCCGGGTCCCTCCTCACTGCAGTAGTCATTTGTGCACAAAGCCGCAGGCGGCGGCGGTGGCTCCTCACACATCCCACACCTCATCCAGAAGACTTTTCTCTGACATTGTGCCATCAGAGAGAAAATTTCCGGTTCAGGCACAGGACGCACGTAGGAGCCGCCGCCCATGGCTTTGTGCACAGAAACGACTGCGGCAGTGAGGAGGAGGGAGCCGGCCAGAAGGTAAACACCCGCCGGAGGGAGGCACCTAGTTAAGGCACAGAATGGAGGTAAAGGGCCATGTTGGGACCTGAGAAAGATACAAATGATAGAAGGAAGGAGGGAGGGAGGGTGTATAAACTTGGGACATAGAATGAAGAGGAGAGGGGAGCATGAGCCATAGAATGGAAGAATGGAGCAAGTGAGGGAAAGAGATGCTGAGGTGAGGGAGGGAATAGAAAGGAATAATTGGGTGTCTGAAAAAGGGAAAGAGATGGTACACATGAGGAGATGAAGAAAAAGGAGAATTGTTGGGCAGAGGGAGGGATAGATAATTATTGGACATGATGGTGGGAGAGGAGTGAGGTAGATGTTTTATCTTCTGGCCGGCAAATGGATAAGGTGGCCCTGGATACACAGTTAAGAGCCAGAGATTGGGAAAAGGTGGTTTGGAAAACAAAATCACCAGACAACAAAGATAGGGGAAATAATTTTATTTTAAAATTTAGTGATTGAATTATGTCAATTTTGAGAATTTGCACCTGCTATCTATATTTTGCACTGTTCAGGAAGAAAATGCATTTGTTTCTATTTTTCTGAGGTTGTACTGCATGCAGTCTTGAATGTTAGGGTTTCGTTTGAATATATTAGTACTTTTAGTTTGTGGTATCGTATTTGCATAGGGGTTATCTGTGTGCCGGTAGGAATGAATGTTGAGAAGCTTACAGTGTGCTTTGTGTTGTTTAATTTTGTGGTTAACCATTATGTGTTATTAATATGATTATATTGTGTGTATATATATGAAAAATAAATGAAAAAATAAACGGTATTACAATTAGTACTATTATGAGGGCGGGGTCTGGGTTGGAGATTAGGTGGGGTCTGGCCCGCAACTTAGCCTGTGTTTTAGATTTCAGCCCTTTAATGTGACTACACCCTAGTCTACAGCATCAAAAAGTTCAGCTCTTGGCTCAGATTCTGACTCCAGCTTAACTGAGAGGGTTTGACCCATTTGCCTGATTTAACAGGGTAAAGATTTCCTGCAAGGTAGAAGAAGAGATGGATCTGAAGAGAGCTCATATGATTCTGCAGCTGAGAGTTCAGGGAATTCAGAAGAAGAATGGTTGGATAGATCTGAATCACAACCTTCAATATCATGCTGTGGAGACAAGGATCTATGCAATATGACGTCGAGGTGGTCAAGGAGTATCTTACTGTGTCAAGGAAAATGTCAAGAAATATTTTTGGATCTTCTGCGATGTTGATCCAATGTACAGGGTGAGGCGCTTTGATGTTATCAGTGATGCAGCAGAGGGAAGGCCACGAAGCAGCTGCCTCTGTTTTGGAGGCGTCAGAGAGGAGGTATGTCAGGCTCATGGTGGGAGAATCGGTGGGGTTCCTCTGCACAGAGGAATGGGGGGAGGGATAGAAAGACGCTGCAGAGGGAAGACCCGTTCAGAGCACTGCCGCTCTTTTTGGAGGCCTCAGAGCTGCTGCACAAGGGGATGGGAAAGAGGTGAGGAAAGATGCTGCACATGGGGGGGAGGGTGAAAGAAAATAGGAAAAGTTGGGGTGGAGGAGAGGAAGGGAGAGATGACAGGCAAATTGGGCAGTGCTAGTGTCAGGGATGGAGTCAGTGAGGCTTCGGTGGTCGATCTTAACTAGGTCTTATTTTGGGGGTAGATCTTATTTTAAGGGAAATACAATAAATACATCTTGTGCTGCTCAGTGCTCTCGATCTCCGCCTGCTGGTAGATGGACATAACCATCCGTCTGGATTCATCTGCTGTTGGACAGGGAAATGTTAGATTATCGCCGCAAGACATCCAAGCATTAAGCACAACCTAAGTCTGCCCATAACACTCCTCCCAACACGACCACTTAAACTCTGGATGCATTGCAGATAAAAAGCTTAACAAAATGTCTAGGACAGTGTTCTTCAACCTTTTTACACCTATGGACCGGCGGAAATAAAATAATTATTTCGTGGACCGGCAAACTACTAAGACTACTAAGACGCCGCCCCGTCCCCGCGAGGTCAGTCCCACAAACCATCTGATCCCATCCGCACAAGCCTCAAATAGTTATGATTTTATATTGAACATATTTTATTAAAGTATAAAAAGAAAAAATATTCTATACAATTGTCATTTTATAAATACAAATAATACAGGGCAAAAAATCAACAAAACCCCTGTCTCCCCTTCCCTTCACATATATCCTCTCTACTATCAAGAAAACTGAATAAGCCAAATTATTACAGAATGCTACACAAATATCATGTAACAGAATACCACAGTCACACATGACAGGAATGGTGTTAGGGGAGTGGAACTGGTCAGAGAGAGCCCTAAGACAGCTGGAAGCTAAAGAAGCACTGCCTGGGCTTTGCACTCCCCAGTTATGTCTAGCAAGATACATATTTCAAATCTGATATATTTGAATCACAAGCAAGAAATAAAATTATTTTTTTCTACCTTTTGTCATCTCTGATTTCTGTTTTCATTGCCTTTTCACTCTCTTCCAGCCAGTGTCTGCCCTAAGAACATAAGAACATAAGAATTGCCACTGCTGGGTCAGACCAGAGGTCCATCATGACCAGCAGTCCGCTCACGCGGCGGCCCTCTGGTCTAAGACCAGCACCCTAACTGAGACTAGCCCTACCAGCGCACGTTCTTGTTCAGCAGGAACTTGTCTAACTGTCTTGAATCCTTGGAGGGTGTTTTCCCCTATAACAGCCTCTGGAAGAGCGTTCTAGCTTTCTACCACAAAACTTCCTTACGTTTGTACGGAATCTATCCCCTTTCAACTTTAGAGAGTGCCCTCTCATTTTCCCTGCCTTGCAGAGGGTGAACAACCTGTCCTTAGCTACTAAGTCTATTCCCTTCAGTACCTTGAATGTTTCTATCATGTCCCCTCTCAATCTCCTCTGCTCAAGGGAGAAGAGGCCCAGTTTCTCTAATCTTTCGCTGTACGGCAACTCTTCCAGCCCCTTAACCATTTTAGTCGCTCTTCTCTGGACCCTTTCGAGTAGTACCGTGTCCTTCTTCATGTACGGTGACCAGTGCTGGACGCAGTACTCCAGGTGAGGGCGTACCATGGCCCAGTACAGCGTCATGATAACCTTCTCGGTCTCTTCAGTCCAGCAACTGCCCCTTCCATTCACTGTCTGTCTTTCCCTGCCATCTCTCCTCCTGCCCCCCAAACCACCCCCCCCCCCCCAATTTGGTCTGGCTTCCATCATCTTCCTTCTGTTCCCCTCATGGTCTGGCATCTCTGTCCTTCCCTCCCCCCTGTGGTTTTTAGCATCTCTCTCTTCTCATTTCCTCCACTCAGATCTGATATCGTTCTCTGCTCTCTCTTCCCTTTTCTTCTCTGGTCTTCCTTCTCTATTTTCTGCCTCCATCTAAATTAAATTCTTTCTTACTATTTAGTCCTGTTTCCCTCTTTTCACCGTGTCTACCCACAGCTTGTCACCCCTTTCCCTCACCCCTCCATTATCTTATTATTTTCTTCCCCCTTTATTTATCTCCTCCTTCCATCCAGTATGTGTTCTTTCCCCACTTCCATTCAGCATCTGCTCTCCCCTCTCAACTGACATCCATCTGCCTTCTGCTCTCTCCCTTCTTCTCACTTCCATCATCTGTCCCCTTCTCTCTCTCATCTCCTCCATTCCATCATCTGCCCCTTCTCTCTCTCCCCCCCCTCAACTTCCATCATCTGCCCCCCTTCCCCTTACCTTTGCAGGTCACTTTCTTTCCCCTGAGGGTGGCTCATGTCAGAGGGGAAGCTTTGGCTGAGCAGAACCGCTTGCAAGGAACAATGAGGTCGATGCTGGGGCCCGTTGCCGTTTGAAGGAAAAAAAAAAGGGACCTGCAAAGGCGAGAGGAAGGGAAACCTCCAGGACAGCTGCTCTTTGCCCTCCTTCAGCGGCCCAAGAGTCCAGACCACCAGCGGCAGCTCTGTGTGCTTTTAACTTCGGCACAGAGCTGCCCCTAAGCAGTAGTTTAGCGCGGTTTCATGAGGCAGCCTCGGGGCCTTTGCTAGGCCGGCCCGCTTCGATGATGTGATGTGGGCCGGCCTAGCAAAGGTCCCGAGGCTGCCTCATGAAACCGCGCTAAACTACTATTTAGGGGCAGCTCTGTGCCGAAGTTAAAAGCACACAGAGCTGCCGCTGGTGGTCTGGAGGTGCGGAGACAAGGCAGGAGGCAAACGCGGTGGAAGGCAGGAGTCCCGGCATGGCGACTGCAACAGGAAGTTGCAAGTCAGCTGACGCCGGCCTTTCGTTGCGGCGGGGACCGAATCCTTCGCGGACCAGCAAGATTTTTTTGCGGACCGGCACCAGTCCGCAGACCGGCGGTTGAAGAACTGTGGTCTAGGATATAAGTTTTGAAAAGCAATCTGAACCAATCAGGGCCTTAGGCTCCTCCCTCTGTGTCTCTGGATACCAAGGTAGGAGCCTAAGGCCCTGATTGGTTCAGATGCCTAAGGCCCTCCCCTGGGAGCCCTGTCTGAGCCAAAGCCAATCAGGGCCTTAGGCCCCTCCCTATGCATCCCAAGAAAAGGAAGGCCTGCCATTTTGGAATGACAGGCCTCAGGAGCAGGAGGGACTGTGCATTCCTCTTGCTCTCAACTTAATTTCCAGGTATGGGAGAGGTTTGGGGGCATCCCTCCTGCCAATTTTTTTTTTTAAGGTGAATGGGGGAGGGGAGGAGTCAGTTGGGGGGGAAGCTTGCAGGGGAGGTCAGTGCAGGGGAGATGCACGATGTCAGGAGGTAGTGGGCATCCTTCCTGCCCATTTTGGCTGGTGGGGGGGTCACAGTGGGCATCCCTCCTGCTTCCATTCTGGTTCCGGGTTTGGCAGCATGGCATTTTTTTTATGGGCCACATTTTGTGGTCATAGAAAAAAAATGATAAAAACAGGCAGACCTGCTGGTTTTTCAGGTTGGTAGAAGTGATCATTATTTTTCGTACATTCATCAGTTGTCTAGTTTGCATGGGTTCTAATATTAATTACCTTATTTGAATGGCTGAGTCGGAAAATGAGCATTTGTACGGAAAACCACATGGTGAGTCGGTTTAGCAACAATCAGAGACTTTGGTGTGTGTAGCAATTAATTCCCCCCCTCCTTCCCATACATTAGATAGATTGTGAACCTGCCCGGACAGGAAAAATGTTTGAGTACCTAAATAAATTCATGTAAACTGTTCTGAGCTCCCCTGGGAGAGTGGCATAGAATAACAAGAGAAGTATTTGTGCATTTTAATCCTCTTAATCCTAACAAACTTTCAAGTAAACAAAAACTGCAAAACTTGCTGTTTAATTTTGCTCTATGCTAGGTATTTACTTATTGGTTGTCAATATTCCTTATTAACTTATTTTAATATAAAATATATAACCTACAGATTTAAATTTAAAATACAACCAGAAAATATACAATATACGTCTCGTCTGATTTGGACAACTTGGAATTTACTATAATTCTGGGAAAGCATTTGCTCTTTATAAACATGTATATCACAAATCCAATCCACAATGAATTTTGCAAGCTTAAACTACTTGCAAGGATCTCAAAATTCGCTTTCAGCACATCATCCTGTGTTGGATTACTTTCGAATCTGAAATAGCACTCCCTACCGTAAATGCATTTCAACTTATGAAACAGACAATTATATTTTGTAATTGTTTGGATTTTTTTTTTTTTTTTTGCTAAACGGTCTGTATAAAGTTAGTGATTTCCAATTCTCTAGATACTAGACAAGTGAGATTGCAAGGTATGAGATCAGCTGTGCAGTAACTCAAGTTGGCCAGACAGGCCGGGTGGCAGCTTTCTAAGCTCTTCCAGCAATCCACGCGCTGCTGGGGCTGGGGAAAGGCAGCGACAACACTCGCAGGGTAATCAAAAGATCAGCATCAGACAGCCCTTGCATAGCACACGTGTCCGCAATTATCCAGAGCACAAACTTGGACAGGTTTTACTCAGAGAATTCGTTTAACAAATTCCTAAAATCACAAAAAATAAGTAACAACCGAAGCTCTTCCACGTGGGCCCTTCTGCTGGTTTTTCTCCTGCTTTGAGTACTAGTCTGCCGATGCTGGAGAATATTGTTGTTATGTAAAATACTGCACAGAAAACCGTTTGCCAGCATCTGTAGCGATAAGCAGAAGGAAGCTATGAAGTTTAGGACCGATCTGTTTAATAGGCAAGAGTGTGATTGCAGATAATAAAGGTCCTGCTCCTCCTCTCAAATATCCTAAAAGCTTAATTAAATGGTCAAAAATATTGTTAATATCATTACCAGGAACGTAAAGCCCATGTCTTTCACACCGGCAGACTCAAGCCTACAAATCAGAGGAAAGACCTCCGTCCCATTTCCGCCCACTCCAAACTCTCACTGGAAGAAAAGCGAGCTGAAGAGGAAAAAGCAAGGCAAGAAGGCGACCGCTGAACTTACCAAACACGAGACCGTAGAGACCCTCCCCCCCCTTAACTCGCTTGGCGAGTACGGGGAACCACGAAAGCCTTCAGCCCGACTGGACTGTGCCGACTACAGCGCCTCAACCACTGTCACACACACAAATTAAACATTAAATAGTAATAAGACGCACAACACTAGAACGAGAGAGTTGGACTACACAGGTTTAGAAACCGTATGTCCCTCCGCGGGCCAGGCTGGAGGGTTTCCAGGCAGCACTAGCGCTATTTCTGTGCGTCTGTGAGGGGAGTATATCTCGCGCTCTCTCGTGAGTGAAGAGTGCGTGCGTGCCCGCCCGCGAGTTTCACTGGCGATGTAATAGTAACAACACAAAATTGTGTACAGGCCAGCTACTTTTAGGCGCCAGAAAAGTGAAAGAAATTTCACATAACTAGAAGCATCTTTCGAAAACCGGATTTTGTGGTCGGGGGAGGGTGGAGATGGCAGGCTGGTTATAAAGTGTGTATGCGGGAACTAAATTGTCAATAGGGACCAAATTAAAGAAAGGGTAGCGCGGAGTAGGACATTGTTATGGTTTGGTGTGAAGCGTCCTATGCGACGTCACATCCACCTGCTGCTATGTTAACAAACACGTAAAAAAAAAATATATATATATATATATTTTGGGGGAAAGTTATTTCTTCATCTTTGCTCTCCGAGTTTAACAGACGGGAAAACAAAACCCTTATGTTGTGTTGGCAACGTCCAGTGTCTATAACTTCTTCATAGGCTTTGGGGAGTGTACACGGGGATTCCATGTGAAGTGCGAGAAAAGGACCTTAGCAGCATCCAAAGAAATACTAGATAGAACAGGAGTGTCAAAGTCCCTCCTCGAGGGCCACAATCCAGTCGGGTTTTCAGCATTTCCGCAATGAATATGCATGAGATCTATTTGCATGCACTGCTTTCATTGTATACTAATAGATCTTATGCCTATTCATTGAGTGAATCCTGAAAGCCCGACTGGATTGCGGCTCTCGAGGAGGGACTTTGACACCCCTGAAGTAGAAGGAAGAAAGCAGGGTAGGGGGCCAACAATTATCGCCAGGACAGGGATATTAGATGTAGGCTAGAGCTAACAACTCGGTCTTTCTTTTCTTGCCATAAAATAGTATTTTTTTGCCTTGATGCTGAAATCCCCAATGATAACCACACTGTCCGTGAGAAAAGGAAAAACCTGTAAAACCAACTGAAATCTTTGCGGGCTGCAATAACTTTTGTTTTTCATTGGGCCAATATATAAATTAACCAGTCGGTGGGGGTGAGTGTTGGTTCAATAAAAGGTGTCATGCGCCGCAAGGAGTGCGGTTTTCTTAAGTACCACAAAAGATTTCAACAGTGCAGACATGTTAGTGTCTGCAGACAGTAACATGTGTTACTGTCTGCGCATTTTAAAGTGAAGAAGTGTGAAATATAAAGGTTTTGAAGCGTTTCCAAAACTTTAAGCTTCTGCTGGTCTTACCCAGGACGTGGTGCATGGAAAAAGTCCTCGAGCAGAACAAGTTTACTTTTAGAAATAATGAAAGGTTCTCGATAATTGGAACGAGTAATGGAGTATATTGAGCACTGTTTTAGGACAATGAGTTGCAGTTGGGAGTATTTTTTTTTTTTTTTCGGCAGTCCCAGCAGTATTTGTGGCATGTAAACTGCAAACATGCAATTATTTTTCAGTAGAAACCATTGCAATTAATGAGTAACAAGTAACCTAGCAAGGGGCTTAATATACTGTATATTATTAAACTAATTACCAGATATATGAGAATAGTATTTCTCTGGCGGAAGTTTGTAGTTTTGGAATTTTGTGGACTTTTCTCCCAACTCTTGCCCCCCCCCCTCCCCCCGATATATACTAATGATATTGGCGACTGTTAAATTTAGCAAAGCAAAGCAAGTGTAGTGTTCTGCTTAAGTAAAAACGGTACCGCTTAACTTCCCCAAAACAATATTGTGACTAGAAGCTTGTTGGTATGGATTCTTACCCAGACAACTGAGTTGCTAAAGAGACTTAAGAGTGCAATTGTACTTCTGCTGTCTGTGCTGAGACGTGATAAAGGGAAAGTGATAGTATAATGGAGAAACTGGGGACTTGTTTTGTCCGCAGGGTGTACAGCGCTGCGTACGCCTTTCGGCGCTGTATAAGTGATAAATAGTAGTTGTTAATCGAAGGCATAAACCGTACCATATATTTCTGAAAAGGACAAATCAAAGTAAGGGGAATAAAGGTGTTTGCTTTCCACTACTTTCTTAATAGATTCCTAGCTAATGATCTTAGAAGTGTCATAATCTATTCTGAAAGAGCATCTGTTTGAACATTAAAAATGAAAAAAAAGTGCATGAGGCAGCTACGACTAAACACGTAGAAGGTGCCTTATATAAATTCAAGATCACACTATCTATAGTTCTGCTGCATATTCACCCCTGTGTGGAATGCTTTCCTTGGGTTCAGGAGGTGAAAGTTCAGCTCTAGGGTATGTACGCTGCTCCTGAGAAACGGGCGGGGGGGGGGGGGGGCATGCGCTGTTAAATATATTTGCTGCTTGCTCTTCACTGTTTTTAAAATCCTGCCCATTATCTTAACATTGTGTAAATAGCATCTACCTGTGTTAGCCACTGAAACGATATCTCTACTTGTGGTATTTAAAAGGTGAACGGACCCTTAGAGATGCTTAATGGAAGTTTTAAGAAAGTTAAACGCTGTCCATTACTATCAGCCAAATTACTTTGCTCATAGTGCAAAGATTTTTATTTTTTTTAACGATACATAATGAACGATATAAAGGACTAGTTTACCCTAGAGCGAACATTTTTTTGACAAAGAGGCAAGAAAAGAATAATTTCAACGATAAGAAAACTTTTCTGTGATGTGTCTTAGGTGTCAGCAAAGCAGAATTCTGACTATTCCGAATTTTCTTTTAAAGAATGCTTGCCATTTTAATTTTTTTTTTCTCATTCTCTCTTTGGCACGATTTTTATGTATTGTCCCTTCATGCAAGAAAGCCTAACCGAATATAAATTGAATTTACTATAGCAGAAGACATATACTTTGAGCACTACAAATTTCTATTTCCAAAATTATCAAAACAATGTTTACTTTCTGAGGGATATTGTGAATAGTATGAAACAATTACTCTAGTGCTGGTTTGATTTGTAAGCACTTGCATTTTGCTAGTACATGAAATATACATTTTTTACATGCTTGATGTTTATTTGCAACTTTGAATCATATTCAAAAGATCCTCTTTTCCTTGTTCTGGAAATTATTTTGCACGCATTTTTGGTGACACTAAAGCTTAAGATGCGTTAACAGACAGTGCATACTACATGCTGCATATCCTATTTTATACCATTGAACCATGTGACATAGCACATGATAAGCTTTAGTAAAAGGGCCCCCATGAAAGCATGTTCTTATGTATTTTTCATTCAGCAATAGCCAAATTCTGCTTGTACTACTGTAGTGAGATGCACTGAAAACCAACTTTACTAAGTCAAGTTTAAGAAAATAAAATATAACATTGGTAGAGTTACAGCACCATCTATTGTCAAACTCTAAAACTACAAAAAGTGCAATGTATATTGCTTGATCTAATTCAAGAGCTCAAATGGGGCCACAAAACCTACATTTGGGATCCTGACCTGGGTGGTTTCTCTATCATTCTGCATCTGTAGGAGTTCACACAATTTTATATAGCTGCAATCATGGGGTCACAGCTACAAAAAGATTGATGAGCACTAATCTAACGTGTGTGCTCTGTTTATACTAATTTAAGGATTTAATGTTAAAATCTCAAAATTAAAAACAATGTGTCGGTATATAATTTGCTTGATATGTAGCTGGTAGTGGTAGTTCTTAATCTTATCTACATTCAAATCTTTATTAAGCAGATAAATCAAACACAATGTGTAATATATTCTTGTCCAATGAAAGGTTTAACAAGCATAACATTTTCACCCCCCTCCCTAACCCTCACCCCTGCCTTCCAAATCCCAGCTATCCTTCTTCCCCCCCCCCCCCCTCCATTGCATACCCTACTGCAAATTGACCAGGAAGCAGCATTACTGACATTTTCAGATGTGACGCGGACAAGAGGTCATAGCCTAAAACTGAATGGCAGCAGGTTCAGGACAGATGTCAGGAAGTTCTGTTTCACACAGAGAGTGGTGGGCGCTTGGAATGCTCTCCCGGAGGAGGTGGTGGCAGAAAATACTGTGCTGGGTTTCAAACGCAAGTTGGATGCACACCTTCTTGCAGATCATATTGAGGGATACGGGAAATCCGGATCTCCAAAAAGGAGCACCTAAATGGGCCTCCGCGTGTACGGATCACCGGACTAGATGGACCTCGGTCTGATCCGGTGAAGGTGTTTCTTATGTTCTTATGTACTTCACACCACATGACATTCTTCAATGTGGCTCCAACAACTATTGAATGCCTTCCTTTAATTTTAGCTATTGTAGCTTACTAATCTTTAAGCCCGTTACATTAACGGATGCTAGAATAGATATGTCTGTCTTTCTTTCACTCTCTCTCTCCTTGGCCGCTTTCTGTCTGTCTGTCTTTCTTTCTTTCTGTCTCTCTCTTTCCTCGGCTGTCCACCATCACCCCTTGCCTGCTCCCCCATCCAGCAGTAGCCCTTCTCCCTTCCTTTGACCTCCCCCATGTCCAGCAGCACCCCTTCCCTGCTCCCCCTGTCCAGCAGCACCTCTTCCCTGCTCCCCCTGTCCAGCAGCACCTCTTCCCTGCTCCCCCTGTCCAGAAGCACCTCTTCCCTGCTACCCCAGTCCAGCAGCACTCCTTACCTGCTCCCCTGTCCCTCTTCCTTGCTCCCCCTGTCCAGCAGCACTCTTCCCTGTTCCCCTTGTCCAGCAGCACTTCTTACCTGCTCCCCTGTCCCTCTTCCCTGCTCCCCCTGTCCAGCAGCACTCCTTACCTGCTCCCCCTGTCCCTCTTCCCTGCTCCCCCTGTCCAGCAGCACCCCTTACCTGCTCCCCCTGTCCAGCATGCGGCTTCCTTGTTGTTTGCATCTGCCCTTCTCTTCTTTAAAGCAGCCTACTGAGGATCATGGCTGGCTGTAGCGAACCTCGCAGGCCGCTCTGCATTTCGGTAGCACGTTCCCTCTGACGCGATCACATACATCAGAGGGAACATGCTACCAAGGTGCAGAGCGGCCTGCGAGGTTCGCTACAGCCAGCCGCAATCCTCAGTAGGCTGCTTTGAAGAGGAGCAGCGCCGTTGGCAGCGGTTGGTGAGTGAGGGTGGGAGGGGAGAGTCACCGGCGTGTTCCCTGCCTCCGTGTTCCAAAATGGAAATCGGCACAGAGAGACACAACAAGGTGGCAGCGATCAGAAAACCCTAAGTGCACATGCGCGCTTAGGGTTGTATTATAGAAGATTTAGTAACATACTACATCAGGGGTGTCCACACTTTTTGGGCTTGCAAGCTACTTTTAAAATGACCAAGTCAAAATGATTTACCAACAATAAAATTAAAAAAACAAACCCCCACAAAGCACACTGTACGCAGAGAAAATGTTAATTATCATTTATATTCCGGGGTTTTTTCAAAGAAGTCAAGGTATGCAATTTCACCTCAGTAACAACTATACAAAAATATAAAAAATTAACCCCTCCCTTTTTACTAAACCGCGATAGCATTTTTTAGCGCAGGGAGCTACGCTGAATGCCCCGTGCTGCTCTCGATGCTCATAGGCTCCCTGCGCTAAACACCACTATTGCGGTTTAGTAAAAGGGGGCCAGATATAAATTCTCAAAAAAGACACATTTTGACCACTAAATTGAAAATAAAATAATTTTTCCTACCTTTGTTGTCTGGTGATTTCATAAGTCTCTGGTTGCACTTTCTTCTTCTGACTGTGCATCCAATATTTCTTCCCTTCTTTCAGCCTGCTGTATGCTTCCAGACCTCATTCCCTCCACCAACTTTTTCTTCCTCTCCTGCTGCCCTCACCTTTCTTTCTTTCTCCCTGCCCCCTTCTTTTTTTCTGTCTTTCTTTCTGTCTCCCTGCCCGCCTTTCTTTCTGCCTGTCTTTCTCTCTCCATCCCCCTTTCTTTCTTTCTGTCTCCCTGTCACCCTTTCTTTCTTTCTGTCTCCCTGCCACCCTTCTTTCTGTCTCCCTGTCTGCCCCCTTTCTTTCTGTCTCCTTGCCCTTCCCCAAGCCACTGCTGCCGCCATCGGGGAACTGGCCCCAAAACCACCGCTGCCCCAAGCTCTCCCTGCTTTCAGACACAGAAGCACCGGGCTGAACAGCCTTCACCTCTGACGTCAATTCTGACGTAGGAGAGGAAGTTCCGGTCCAGCCAGGCAGCGATTGGCTGGCCCGGAACTTCCTCTCTGACGTCAGAATTGACGTCAGGTGGGGAAGACTGGTCGGCTCAGCGCTTCTACGTTAGGAAGCAGGTAGAACGCAAAGGCAGCACGATCGACTCGCGTTGCCTTCGTGATCGACCTTTTGGGCACCCCTGTACTACACCCTGTGGGATGTAATTTTGGAATATATGGATCCCAGATTTTCAAAAATAGAATTTTCCTATTCTGAGTCCTCATGGCATCTCTAGCCTCCCAGCTCACTAGTTGATGCAGCTGATTACTGCAGTGCCAGAAAGCAGGGGGATCCATAGCAGTCTAATTTTGCAAAATACATTTATGTGCATTCAAACTCATTTTACGGCACTGCATCCTGTGTCCAATGTCCATTTTTCCATATGTATTGACCTATCCAAAAATACTGGATTTTGAGGCATGTCCAGAAAGCGTGACCAAAGGTATGAAGGTAAATCAAAAAGTAAAGGCAAAATACATTTCATGGCTTTAATAGAAGTAACTGTGAGCAGTTGAACATATCATATTTTCACATAGTCCCCATGCAAGACTACATGTTCAACTAGCTTCTGCATTCCTGCAGAGAGGATGTTTTTCAGCTGCTCCCAAAGCACTGCTTCTTTTATTTCATCAACCTTTGTCTTGTGTTCTCTGGGTTGTAGTGATGCGCCCATGTCTCGTCGCCAGTGACAATTCTCTCAGGAATACTGAGATCTTCTTCATACCAACTCAGGAACTGAGTCGTAACCTCCACACGCTGTTGCTTGTGCAGATCAGTAAGCTGTTTGGGAATCCATTGTGTGCAGACTTTCCTGTATCCCATGGATTGTGGCAATCATGGATTGTGGCAAATGCAAATCCTTAGCTGATATCCAAATTTGCAGCCAATTGAAACATCGTGATCTGTCGGTCTTCTCTAATCAAGGCATCCACCCTGTTAATATGTTCTTGTGTGTGCGAAGTTGATGGGTGACCAGAATGGCCTTCGTCGGTTACACCTATTCTTCCCGCTTTAAACCTTTTTACCCACTTATAAACCTTTTCATGAGTCATGTTGCTATGTTCATACTGAGTCAATATACAATGGTGAATTTCCTCAGGTTTCACTCCCTCTGCCCAAAGAAAGCACACTACAGCACGTTGTTCTTCAATGGTGCAGTCTTGCAATAGAGCATCCATGTTTCTGACCTCGTGGCTGCCACATAACTAAAGGGTGAATGCTGCACTGAGCGTGGACGAACTAGCCAATGTATGATCTCATGGTCAAGGTGTTGGTGGAATGCTGCAGGGATCTGTACAGGGACCAGTGCTATTTAACTTATTTATAACTGATCTGGAAATTGGAACGACAACATTGTATATCTGGATTTTCAGAAGGCGTTCGACAAAGTCCCACATGAACGACTACTTCGAAAAATTGGGAGCCATGGAATCGAGGGTGAAATACTCATGTGAATTAAACACTGGTTGGCAGATAGGAAACAGAGAGTGGGGTAAATGGACAATACTCGGACTGGAAAAGCATCATGAGTGGAGTGCCACAGGATTCTGTGCTTGGACCCATGCTCTTCAACATATTTATAAATGACCTGGAACTTGGTACGACGAGTGAGGTGATTAAATTTGCAGACGCTACAAAGTTATTCAGAGTAGTGAAGACCCAGCAGGATTGCGAAGACCTGCAACGTGACATAAACACGCTCGAGAAATGGGCTGCGACATGGCAAATGAAGTTTAACATGGATAAGTGTAAGGTGATGCATGTCGGTAACAAAAATCTTATACACGAATACAGGATGTTTGGTGCGGTATTCGGAGAGACCCCCCCAGGAAAGAGGCTTGGGAGTACTGGTTGACAAGTTGATGAAGCCGTCCACACAATACGCGGCAGCTGCGAAAAGGGCGAACAGAATGCTAGGAATGATTAAGAAGGGGATCATGAACAGATCGGAGAAGGTTATCATGCCGCTGTACCGGTCCATGGTACGCCCCCACTTGGAATACTGCCTGGCTGGCCCGGAACTTCCTCTTCGATGTCAGAATTGACATTGGAGGGGGGGGGGGGGGAGGCTTGTGCAGTCATTGCACGCACCTGGCCTGTTGCTGTGTCAGTAAAGGTGGCTTGGAGAAATCTGCGACAGCAGCTTGTGGGGCCAGGGAGAGAGAAAGAAAGGGGGGCAGGGAGAGAGAGAGAATGAAAGGGGGAGGACAGTCAGAAAGAAGTGCAACCAGAGACTCATGAAATCACCAAACAAAGGTAGGAAAAATGATTTTATTTTCAATTTAGTGATCAAAATGTGTCAGTTTTGAGAATTTATATCTGCTGTCTATATTTTGTACTATATTTAACGGGTTCCGGGGAGGATCCGGGGGTGGGGGGAAGGGGTCCTATCATGTTTTGAGGAAAAAAATAAATGGTCATGTTACCCTTGCGCCATGTGTTCCACTGTGCAAGCTGGGGTAGAGGGGACCTTGGGTTTAGCCTCTGACCATCTTATTAAGGCCTTGGGTTTAGCCCAAGGATGGTTGGGATGGTTGGGGGATTTTAGCCTCTTGGCGTCCCAGAATGCGGCATAAGTGCTTAGTAAAGGCACTAATGGTCCATGTCTGACCGTGAACTTGCAAGTTTCCAAGTTTATTTTAAACTTAATATACCACAATCGGAGAACATCTAGGCAGTTTACATAAAATTACTATATTAAAATAAAAAGAACTACAAATTCAATTGTAAAGGAAAAAAAATTAAGCATGTTTATAATTAAAAGCTGATTTTATGCTTGTTATTTCTGATCAAAGTCTAAACCGTTTCCTGCATCCTTATAGTTTCATTGGTCATATGCTTCTGTAAACAGAAAAGCTTTAGTAAAGCTTTAAAGCATTTAAGATTTTGTTCTATTCTAATGCAAGCCTATGTCAGTGGCACTAGTGTGTCTTCTGGGTCAGCTGGAGTGCAACTGGCAATGCAGCCTTCCCTGGTCCTGCATCTGTTCCACTAAAAAGACTGTCCCCCATGGACTCCAACAGTTTGTCGGATGGGGTTACTGAGGATGATGATCTGGATGCTTTGCCTTTTCCCCAGTATGAAACCTCAGCTAAGCTGTTTTGAGTGAAGTGGACTAGGGAATAAGTGCTACTGTGGACCAGGGCGAAGACCCCTCTTCGCAGACTGTTCAAGTCTACTGTCCTTATGGGATTCCTTATTGAGTCTCTGATGATGCTCAATATTGATCCTCCTCAGCCTACTACCCAAAGTTCTCTGCTAAGTGGGATCCGCTCTCAGCCTACTGCCTTTCTGTGGCATCCAGATATGAAAGTCCTGATCTCTGAGCACTGGGATAACTCTGAGGGCTCCCTTAAGGTGCAAAAGCAATGCCCAAGTTATATCCTATGAATCTGGAGTTCCGGCTGATGTTTGCTATGCCTAAAGTGGACTCTTTGGTGGCTCAGGTGACAAAGCGCATATCCCTACCTAGTGAGGGAAGAGTGGTGCTCAAGGATCAGCAGGATCGCAGGCGGGGCATGTTGCTCAAAAGACAATTTGAAGCCTTAAATCTGGCTGTTAAGGCTGCTTTGGGAGCCTCAATTGTTCAGGCATACCATTCTAAATTGCGTGACTTCAGAGGAGCATCTTCAGAGCTCCTATCCCAGCTGTTGCTGGTGGGAATGGACTATGTAGCTGATGCTCTATATGACCTTCTCAGGGTGGTGGGCAAGGTCTCTGCTTATTCTGTGTCTGTCCACCAGATATTGTGGATCGGACATTGGGCTGGGGACTCCATATCCATAGCCACTCTCAGCAGGCTTCCTTTTAGGGGCAATATGCTATTCAGCCAGGGGTTAGATGATCTCATGGCTAGTGTTCAGGAACGCTGTCAGAGATCTCTTCAGGCCAGTAGGCTTTGGGATGCAAAAGGGCAATCCTATTAAGCTTCATGCCAGTCGTGCCTATTCTCCTCTGGATCCTCTTCTCAGAGATCATTTCAGGGTCCATGACAGAGATTCACCAGGACTAGAAAGTCCCAGGGCTCCACTTCGCAACTGGGAGGGCAGTCCAAAAAATCCCAATGAAACCAGGTCTCTAGCCCCTCCATGCAAGATTGGAGGCTGGCTGCAGGACTTCCTGGAAACATTGGAAGCTATCGCAAATGACCAATGGGTGCTAGAGGTTATCAGAGATAGCTACAAGTTAGAGTTCACCCATCCCCTCTGCCTGGTTCGTGGACTCACCAGTGTGCTGACCAGCAAAAACCACCCAGGTCCAGGTGACCCTAAGCAGATTGTTAGATATTCAGGTGATCGAACAGGTGCCAGATGCATACTCGGGCTACAGCAGATACTCCATATACTTTGTCGTGCCAAAGAAAGGCTCCAAGGATTGAAGGCTGATCCTGGACCTCAAGTACATCAATGCGGCTCTCAAAGTGCCCTGTTTTCAGATAGAGACACTTCAGTCAGTCATTGCCTCTGTACAACTAAGTGAGTTCCTAGCAGATTTGGACCTGAGGGAGGCATATCTACACATTCCCATTTTTGCAGATCACAGGCATTCCTGCAATTTCATGTTCTGGAACAGCATTTTCATTTTTTGGATCTGCCCTTCAGTTTTGCCACAGTGCTGTGGACTTTTACCAAAATGCTGGTTATGGTGGCAACCCACCTTTGCAAAATGGGTTGGCTTGTCCAATCTTACATGGACGACTGGCTCATCAGAGCCTCCTTGATGGAGGAAACAGAAAAAGCAGAACAAGTCGTCATATTAACTCTTTAGAGTCTGGACTGGATTGTCAACTTGAAAAAAAGCAATTTGCAGCCAGTTCAGTCACTGGAATACCTAGGTGTCAGATTTGTCATGGAGAAAGGCTAAGTATTTCTTCCAGAGGCACCCAAACAGAAGGTGTGGGAACAAATTTTGGCTCTCCTGGCGTAACAGAGCCCGTCAAACTGGGAATATCTTCAAGTTCTGGGTTCGATGGCTGCAAAGATAGAAGTGGTGCCTTGGGTGAGAGCACATATGCAACACTCCCTTCTGTCTTTCTGGTCCCCTGTAGAAGAGTATTGCTTATTAGGCCCATAAGCCTAGGGATAGCATTGCATAGTTCCATAAGCAACTATAGCTGACCATTTCTTTGTCTAACTCATGTTGTCAGCAGAACTTGCTGTACCTGTTAGTTCTGGCTAGGAACTGAACCCATATCAGTGATTAATGCATTTATTCAGAAAGATCATCTGCTCTGATTGCCCGGTATTTGAATTTTCACATACCGATATGACTTGCTTTTCTCTGGTGTTTATTCATTCAGTATTACCTAGATGTAAGCTCATTATTTTGAAATATGTATAATGCTTCCTGTCATCCTGTGTGTGTGTTTGGAAGGTAATCATTGTGTGTGAATGCTATTATAAAAGGGAGCCCCTCAATGATGTTAGGTGAAGCTCTACTGTGGAATGAATGCAAATTGCCCAGGGCCCCTCCCATGGAAGAGCTTTCGACCTGACCATTGCTGATGGGCTTTTCTCATTATGTGTGAGGTAGAGATGCAGTTACCCAAGATGATGTATATTTCTTATTCTTCTTTGTAAATAAATACTATACTCGGGTACTTAACGGTGATGTAACTTTCTTTCTTTTACTAATAACGGCTATATTTAGTTTTAAGAAAGCTAGTGTGTGACTCCTATCCTACCATAGAAGGACAGAGGGTAAAAAGAGAGTTTTGGTCCTAGCTTGTACCCTTACGGTTAGGCAAAACATCCCCGCAGAGGGACTCTCTGCATGTTCTACAACCCTGGACGTCAGCTGCCCGCTGCAGCATGGCCTGGTGACTAAATCCACAGTTGTTAACCTCAGGGATGCCTCTTTGTATCGACTCTTGGACCATGCTGACAACAGTTGCCAGCCTTTTGAGCTGAGGAGTGCATTATGAGGATCGTCCGGTTCAGGGGCGGTGGTCTCCGTCTCAACGCCATTGGTCCATCAACAGGTTGGAACTCTAAGCCATCCACCTAGCACTTAAGCAGTGTCAGCCCTGGCTTATGAACAAGGTAGTCAGAGTGTTTTCAGACAACGTCATGGCAGTGGCTTACATCAACAGGCAAGGAGGTACCAGAATTATTGGGCTCCAGAAAAAGGCAAAGGCCTTCTTTTGTTGGGTGGAAGCTCATCTTATGGCCATTTTGGTGGCCCATGTCACCAGAGTAAAAATATGCGGGCAGACTTCCTCAGCAGACACACTCTGGACCCAGGAGAGTGGTCTCTCTGCCCCCAAGCATTTCAGACCATTATCAACAACTGGGGTAGTCCAATGTTCGACATCAAGGTGACAGAGCAGAACAAGAAAGCAGTTTGCTTCTTCAGCTGCAGATACAAGCCCGGAAGCACAGGGATTGATGCACTGGTGCAGCCTTGGACAGTGGATGAGTTCTTGTACATATTCCTTCCCTGGACCATGATGGGCAGAGTCCTGAGAAGAGTAGCCAGATACCCAGGATGTATCATCTGTTAGCTCCGGACAGGCCTCGGTACCCATGGTATGTGGATTTGGTGTATCTCCAAGATGGTCCTCCTTAGATGCTTAAGCTACTAGAGGGCTTTCTCTCTCAGGGTCCAATCATGCTGCAAGATCTGGCGTGTTTTGGTCTTAAAGCATGGCTCTTGAGTGCTCGACTTTGAGCCAGAAATGCTATTTGGATTTTGTGGTGTGTACACTTCTTAGGGCCAAGACATATGCCATGTTTGCAGCATAATTGAAGGCATGGGATTCCTTCCAACATTGGTGTCACAAGGGGAAGCTGGACCTTGCTACAGCCTCAGTATTGTCTGTGCTGTCCTTTTTTCAGGAAGGCTTGGAAATAGGGCTGGCGGTTTCTTCTCTGAAGGGTCAAGTGGCTAGAGTTTCCTATTTCAAAGCCAAGGGTTCCAGGTTTTCTCTCTTGTTGCACCTGGATAATATCAGATTCTTTAAGGGTGCTCTGCAGCTTAGGACTCCAGTTCACCAGCCCTGTCCTTCCTGGAACCTTAACACTGTGCTGGAGAGGCTCTTGCAGTTTCTGTTCGAGCCTTTACAGGAGGCCACACTTGTAGACCCAATGATCAAAATGGTCTTTCTGGTAGTGTTTACTTCTCCTAGATGTGTTTCAGAATTGCAGGCCTTGTCCTGCAGGGATCCTTACCTTCATATCATGGATGTGGGGGTCTCCTTGTGGACCATCTCTTCTTTCTTGCCAAAAATGGTTTTGGCATTCCATATCAACCAGGAGGTTTGACTTCTGGCTTTCCAGCCCTCTGGTTCTAGAAAGAAGAAAAATGTCTTGAGGGTGTTGGATGTCTGGAGAGTTATCTTGTGATACCTGGAAGTCACAAATGATTTTTGTCTCTCGGACCATCTCTTTGTTTTGACAAATCCTGCAAAGAAGAGGAGGCTGGCTTCCAAAGCTACCATTTCAAGATGGATTAGGTAGCTATTTCATCATCCTACATTGTTTGTGGGAAGCAGCTACTTTTCGTTCTTTGAGCCAATTTAGCTAGAACAGTTGCCTCTTCTTGGGATGAATCTAGAACAGTGCTGCTGGATGAGATTTGTCGAGCGGTAACTTGGTTGGTTCTTCATACTTTCACCAAGTTTTATAGGGTGGACATGGCGGAGGCCTCCTCATTTGGAGCCTTGTTTTGCAGCAGGCTTAACTCTCCCACCCAGAGTTTTGGGACTGCTTACCATCCCTATTGCACAGGAAAAAGAGATTAGGTTCTTACCTTGATAATATCTTTTCCAGTAGATAGGGATGGCATGCTGAATGCTCCATCCATCGTCGTTGATGCACCTGCCTGGACTATTTTCTGCTTGGAGACTGCATCTCTGTATTTCTGCCATCTGTCCTTATTTGAAGAAATTGTATATTGCATGTATATGGTTCCTTAGGAGGTTTTCCCTGATTTCCACAGTGGCTTATTGTTTTTAAAGGTTAACTTTGTTCCCTTGCTCTCCTTTGCTTATCTGTGAGCATTGTGTTATTTTGTATGAGCAGATCAAGTTCCATGTCTGTCTCCCCATTCTCCTTCTCCTGATCTCTTCTGTCTCCAGCTTTGAAACTAACTGACTGGGGGCAGCAGAGAGCAGGGAGAAGGATGAGGTGCTGAAAACTATGATCTGTATCTGCTTCAAGGGACTCATGGGAACAGATGGTAAACCCTTGGTTCAGCATACCATCCCTATCTACTGGAAAATATATTATCACGGTAAGAACCTAACCTCTTTATATTCCACATTCTCTGAAAAAGTTGCAGATCATTATGCTCATGGTAAAGGGAAGAAACAGTCAGGAAATTACTAATGCTACCACAGTAGTTTCAAACTAACCTATTCTACCTCCACAGATCTAGTGTTCAAGCCCTGGCATTGTGCGCAGCCTTTTGATTTTCTGCATACTTCTTTGCATTTATGCTGAATAGCCAATAGCATCATTACCACGCATTGTGTGTGCCCGATTTGTGCATGGTCAGTTTGGATGCAAAACCCATGTTTGTATATTGCACCCACAAAATTGTGCACTTATGCATCAAACCTCAAGTCCTAACATATCCCATTGCATAAACTGCATTTCTGTTTTTGTAATGGAAATCAGAATTGCAGGCATCAAAATTCCATGGCTATACAGGGAACTATTAACCATGCAGATAAAGCTTTCATTGACCTCTATAAGTCACTTTGAAATGAATATGTAAAATATTTTACTCCCTATTTTTATAGGATTTAGGCATTTTTTTTTTTTTTCAGAAGGCATCAAAATCTGAGACTACTGTAGCAGGCTGCACACAAACTACCGTAATTCAGGACTGACAAGTATAGCTATTTAGTGCCACCTAGTGGATTATTGATAACTAAAATTTGCTTAAATCATGCCAATTTTGCAATTGAAGGATTAGGTAGATTTAAGAAATCCTGGAGAAAGGGTGTGATTTCTCTGCATTGTAAGTGCATTGTAACGCACGCTAAATGCTAACACGTCCATAGAATATAATGGACACATTAGCGTGCTAAAACAGCTAGCGCGTCTTAGTAAAAGGACCCCATAGTCTGTTGATTTTAATACTATAATTTGTTAGTAGGCTGATTTTGTTATTGCTGGTTTTATTTTTGCCTTTGATGTTTATATGACACATACTCCTTTGGACATGCCTATCTGCTTCTAGGTTGTAGTCTAGAAACTAGTTATCTTTTTATTTTAATATTTATAATCTAGTATATTATAATCTAGTATATTTATTTTTATCTGAATTTTGTGTTTTTTAAAATATGTTGTCCATTTAGAGTTTTGTTGCTTAAAAACCGAGTTATGTAGAAGTTTGTCTTAAGTTGTAATTTGTAAAGATTTTAATTAATTTACCCACCCACCCCTCCCTTTTACAAAACCACGCTAGCATTTTTTATAGCTGGTGTCGGCAGTAACAGCTACTATGCTCCTCAAATTCCTATGAGTGTCGGAGCTTTTACCGCCATGGCCGGCACTAAAAAATGCTAACACGGTTTTGTAAAAAGGGCGTGGGATTAATTTCAAGCAATATACATTCTTCCTAATAAAACATCAGAACAATGTGCACGTTAACGCTGGCTTATACAAAGCTGCGGTAGAGGTTTCTACCACATCTCAGTGAGATAAATGCTCTGATACTCATAGAATTCCTATGAGTGTTGGATCATTTACCTCACTGGCCCATGGTAGAAACCACAACTTTGTAAAAGGAGCCCTAAGGTTATTACTTTAGAAGCCCTATTTGCCTTTTGAACATGTAGAAACTGGCCCTTACTATAGATGTGTATATTGTAGGCACATATATATCAGGATTTTAGAAAGGCAGGAGATACATGTCCAAAATGTGAATATGTGCATATGGTAAGGGTGTGTGGTCTGGGTGTGTTTTAGGCAGGACTAGGGTGGGTCAAAAATATAGGTGCATTCTCCCTTTTCAAAAGGGGAATGTTTATGTCTGCTGACATGAACACTACGATTATCAGTGACGTACCTGAGTTGGTTACCACTCATGGCAGTGGGAGGGTGCACGGAGAGGTCGCAGAGCATGGTCTGTTGGGCACAGTTTTTGGCTCTCCCGGTCCCTGCCATGGAACAGGAAGTTGACAGAGGGGGTGGGGCCAGTAGAGAGGACAGCTGTGGACACTAGACTGCGGCCCCGTGCAAGTTTTTTTTTTAAAATATTCTTTATTTAAGTTTTAACTACAATTCACAAGAGTAATCTTGTTCCATGCAACACAGAGAAAGAAATAATCTTCGCCAATTATTGGAAAAACAAAAACATATTCGAATAAAACATTTATCCCTTCCTTAGACCACAATAAAGAGGGGGTGTGATAATCAAATAATATTGGAGACATAAATTAAGAATTAATTTCAAAGGAGAAGGCTTAGTGAAGCACGGCTACCTTCTAATTATATTCCATTCTAAATCAATCCTTGGTGATCTTTTTGACTCTTAGGAACTCCTTCAAATGGTCTGGAGAGAAAAAAACATACTTGGTTCCCAAATACCTCACCAAACATTTACAGGGTTAAGCTAATAAGTATGTAGCACCCAATTTAAGAGTTTCTTGACTTTGGAAACATCTGGATAAATCCAGATACATTGTGCTCCAAATAGTTTTTGAGAATTTTTAAAATATAATCTCAAGATCATGTTCAAATCTTGTTCAAAAACAAAAGATATTAGAAGCATAGTTCTCTCAGTATCTGGATTCAAAGTTTGTTCTAGAAGAGCAGTAACATTAGCAAAATCAATCTGTTCCTCTTGTCCATTGTTTTTCTCCATATTCTTTTGAGGAGTCTTTTTATTCGGCATATAGTAAATCTTATTCAAAGGAGGAATATTGTCAGAAGAAATTCCCAAATTCTCAATCAAATATCTTTTGAAGAAATCAATAGGCGGAATATCAGGTGAAATTGGGAAATTCAAAATACGAAGATTCAATCTCCTATTATAATTTTCAAATTGCTCTAGTTTTCTATCTATAGAGGAATTATCTTTAATTATTGCTGTTTTAAACATTTGAAGCTGCTGTATATCTTCCTGTATCTGTTTGTTTTGGCTTGAGAAAGCCAATTTAACTGAGTCAATAGTTTTAGTTAAAGTATCAATCTTAGAATTAATGTTTGTTACCTCCTCAGTATTTTTGACCATAGAAGCCTCCAGCCGTTGTAGAAGCAACCAAATATCTCCTAAGGAAGCCTCTGTTGGTGTAGGTGTTGATGTTAATTCCTTCAGCTTTCCTGCACTTGCTGGTTCAGGTTCAATGCCCTCACCGGGCAGCCCCATAGATTCCCTTCCGGGGTCATGGTTCTCCTGCAGCTGATCCCCGGCAGTAGCTGGACACACGGGGGTAGATGGATCCGGAGGGGACAAAGATATTTCAATCCTCGAAAGGGGAAAAGGCTCTCCACCACCTTCCCCCAAAGCCGGGTCGCTTCCTCCGGGAACTCGAGTTACCGTCGACTGAGTCGCAAAGAAGTGGTCAACAGTTTGCTGAATGGTTTGCTGGATGGGTGTCGAAGAAAGGGCCGGTGAAGGAACGGCCCTTATCACCCCCTTCCTCTTCGACGGCATCTGAGCAACAGGAAAAAATTATCAGGTCTGCAATCATTCAGGTTCTTCCTGTTCCGCTTCGCTGCGACTCTCACACCGTAACCCCCCCGTGCAAGTTTTTATAGCATCACATAGTACCATTGGGTATTGTTCTAATACTGAAATTAAGCCGTACCTTTATCAGGTCCTTTGATTTATATTGATCTTTATTCAGTGCATTACCGTTTTACCTGTTACACTTCTCTGCATTATGCTAGGATCTTGTCTAACATGGTTCCATGTTGTGATCTCTAGACTATTTCTAGGTCACCTCCTTTTACCTCTTTTATCATTAGTATATTTGTTTCTGCTAACGTAGTACAGTCATATGTTTGTAAGACTCATTCCTGTTTTGCAAATTTCTGTATTTCCCATGAGAACACTCAAGAGGTACCAAAAGCCTGTAATCATGATTGACAGTTGGGCTCATTTTAAGTGACCTAGAGGTCATTACTTAAAAAGAAAAAAAAGAGAAATATTTCTTGGCTGATGACCTTGTGTGATCTTCTGATACAACCATTTCTTAATGATCTCGCAGAGTTGTTTTACTTCTTCCTTTTAATTAGAGAAGAGTTAAGGGCTGCTAAGGAGGAGCAGAGTGGTTGGTCTATTTGACTCTCTCTACCATTATGCTTCTATATTTCGGTAGCAAATATAGTAGTGTGCATTTCTTCCTACTCATACTTCCTTCAATGGGTTTGAGTGCTGGAAATTTGTCTCTTCCCTAGCAACAGCAGTAGATGAATCCAGAGACCAATGGGATAGCACACATCTACAAGCAGGCGGAGATAGAGAAACTGATTAACAGGTGGTCCCATTGGCTGGCACTCCTCCTGTATCTCCAGTATTCTCTATCTCCCAGCAGGAATGGTTGCTATTGAACTAGCTCCTGAATTCTGGCTGTGACTGGAACTTTATTTTCTCCTGTTGAGGTTTCTCTTCAGTGAGACTGCCATTCTGTTTCTCCTGTTGAGGTTTCTCTTCAGTGAGCTGGCAATGCTATTTCTCCTGTTGAGATTTTCTCTTCAGTGAGACAGGGGTGTCTGGCTGAACGGTGCCAGCTTTAGGGGTTACACCTGGGCCCCCCCAGGTTCCTGCCTCACCCTCCCTCCATTGCTAGAGGGTCTGACTGGGTCTCAATTTTTTTCTTCTTTCCCTTCTCTGTTTAAAAAAAAAAAAAAAAAAGAGACCATAGTTGCTACATTCTGCCCTGCTTTTGCTGCACTACTAGTTTTAACTGGCTTCAACCGGCCCTAACAACAAGCTTGTGAGTATGTCTCTGTTTTTTTAATGTGGGTTGAACTTCAGGTTCTGTTTGGGAGTCTTAGTAATGTGGGTTCGGTCAACGTATGTTTAAGGAATGGATATTTTATTGAGGCTAAGTTTTATGACTAGAAATCCGTGGAGGGAGCCGGGACTTCCCACCCTTTGCATGCACGCGCTTGGTTTCCTTGTTGGTTACAGCGCGGCAGTAGTGGTGCAATTTCATGCTCGCACTTGTTCTCCTTGTTGGGTTTCAGTGCAGCAGTGGTAGTCCTGTTTATTCTGAGGCTCTCTTTCATCGGTGTTTGTTACGGCCATGTGCAGCTGATTGTGCAGGTGCCGGTTTATAGCAGCGCGCATGAGATGGGACATGTTTTTTCCGGCGCTGTGGGCCGTTCTTCTGGTTATTCCCCGAGTCTGATTTTCTTTCTATGCAAGCCGCGGCAGGGTAAATTTTGCGGGGCTTGAATCCGACTATGTTTCTAGGAGCATTGATGCAGCGGCCACGTGTCAGCGAGAATCAGGCGTGCGCTTGGGTATCCGGCGATGGCGGGAGAGCTGCAGCATTCCGGTACTTTGTTTCCAGCTGACTTTGGTCAGGGTATGCCAGGGCTTTTCTCCTTTCCGGTTCAGACAAGTTGTATGTGTTTCACCAGCTTTGGGACAAGCTTGGGCAGATTTATATGTCTATGTCTGTGTTCCTGCTGTACTCCCTTGAAGGAAGCTACTTGTTTAATCGGACTCTGGGGTTAGCACTCAAGGGGTTTACCAGAGAGACTCTGACCTGTGCTAAGCCACCCAGTCTCGGTTTGTCTCCGGACTGGGGCGACATACGGCAACTCACGGCACGGTGAGATCAGCAGTAAGATAGTGCCCTGTATTTCACACAGGTATCTCATTGTCTCTCTTGGGGTCCCTGCAGATTGAGCCTTTGTCTGTTGGTAACTGTCCTTATTTGGGCCTCGGTGCTGAGCTGCATGTGTCTAGTAGCGGCACAGGATATATATGCCTAAAGGTAGTACAAACAGTTTCCAAGTTCGGGCTGTCTCTATGGGCATAATGACACTGTTCATCTTCCTGCGGCCAGGACTCTCTTTCTCTATTTCTGAGGGGGACTGGACTTCAGATTTCCATGCTTATCACACTGGTTTCTCCTGTCGCCATTTTCTCATGGCACATGGGAGACGGGCCCCCCGACCAGACAGGAAGGGCTGTACTGCTCCTTTTAACCAGGAGCCAGTTACCTATTCTATCAAACCCACGGAGGATCACGCTGTTAGCCTCATCCCTGAAGCTCTCATTAGCGATGTGAGCTTTGTCTGATACCTGTAAGGATGCTGTTGTTTTCCACAGGGCGGTAAATGCAGCATCTTGATTGAGTCTAGTACGTATTCACCTTAAAGGACATACGTATTTCGCGCATGTTGCATGGAGTTAGTACTGTTTTCATGGTTCCAGTGTATTCCTCTTTACATTGTGAAACTTGATTTTTCCTAGGAGAATCTTCTTGCAGATCCTACAGTTATCATCCTGCCATTCCCTGACCTTCTGCACTTCATTCTGAGGGGATCTTGACTTCTTCCAATGACTCTTCAGGCTTTCTCATGAGGGAGAAGACGCTATAATGTCAGGTCAGGGGGCCGTGAAGAATTTTCAGGATGCTTGCAACTTTGCATCCTCCTCAGGTTTCCAGTTCGTTCTTGGAGTCTCTATGTTTTGTGTTTCCCTTTTCAGTGTTACTGGTCTTCAGGGCAGTTCTTGTAGTTCTTTGGGAACTAAGGGACATTGTTCCACTTACTGCAGGGTGCCCAAGAGGGGGCATTGGGCTGGCTGGATCCCATTCTGCTGAATTAGTTTCTCAGGGTTACACATTTCTACAGAAAAACTGGGAGAATATTTACATTTTCCCTATGGACTCCGAATCGGCACTAAGTTTGCTTGCCTCTCTTTGAGCAGCGCTTTCGGTTTTGGCACATGCCATTTCACCTACCCAAGGCTTCAAGAACATTTTAGAAAATGTGGGCAGTGGTTCCGTTTTGGCGCTACCAGGTGATTCACCTAATTTCTTCTTGACTGACTGCTTGATTCGGACGTCTTCCAGTCGGGCCATTTGACTGACACGAAAAGGATGGTTTCTTTTCCTCAGTTCTTTGGACGTGAATCTTCGAATTTGCACAGCGCTCTTTTCTCCTGTACTATTTATAGGTATATCGGGGAGATGTTTTTATTCATATAGGAGAGAAATGTGTTTCTTCCCAGAGACTAGGGCGATGGGTTACAGTCTCAGGTTTTCATTCTTCTTTGGTCACCATGACCCAGAGTATGGGATTCTATACAGGTTATAGGATCCATGTTGCTGACTCCACTGGGAACGTCGGCTTGCTTTCCCATTATAACGTTACAGCAGTCGCTTTTGTTCCGGTGGTTCCCGGTATCTCAGGGCTCTAATTATTTGGTAGGCTCCTCAGCATCGCTCTGTATGATTTGGTGGCTCAGCGAGATTTCTCTTTTCAAAGGCGTGCCTCGGTCTTTGCTGGATTAGCTCATGGCCACCAAACATCCCAGGCTGTCAGATTGGGGGGCTCGGTGCCTTCCATCCTCAGCTCCAGGAATCTGGTCTTAAGAGGCGACTCAGTACTTGTTCATTCTTCTACTCTTGAGCATGGTCAGGCTACCTTTCTGGAGCTTCAGACCATTCTTCCGGAATGCTGCTGAGGGTCCTTTCAGTCAGTATTATGATGGGGGTATTTCTCTACAGCTTGGGCAGTAGGTGATGTACTCAGTTGCCAGGTACAGTTGTTGTTCTACTTCAATGGGTGGACCATCATCTTCCTCTTCTGTTGGCAGATCATTTTAAGGGTCAGGAAAAGAGTTTGGATAGACTTTCTCTCCGTGAAATCTGAGCATGGCCCATTTATTGTATGTTACAGTGTACAGCACTGTGTACGCTCTAGAAAGTGTAAACGTTAGTAATAATGAAATCTTCTACATCTTGGATATTGGAAATTTTGGCTCAGGCGTTCCAGCTCTTTTTATGGACATGAGATCTCCTGGAACTAGACCTCATGGCCTCGTCTCACAATTCAATGCTTCCTAGCTTCTTCGGCGGGCACAGGGAGTGGGAGTTAGAGGGGGTAACAGCGTGGCTTCTTTCTCACCTCTGATTTCTCTTTTTCAGTGTTTTCCCCTGGCTGATGATGGCTTGGATTTGCCATTTCAAGCTCGCTTTCCGGGCATAGTATTTGTAGAATCTCTGGCTTGGCTGCGCCATCCTTGCTATGCAGATCTGATGAGTCTTTCGACAGCCGGACTAAGCAGTTTCCTGGTATCTTCGGATTTGCTCACCTAGGGTCCGATCAACATGGATATTCGTACTACTTTGGTATTACGACCTAGCTTTTGAGAAGTCATGACTGACGTGTAAGGGTTATGCGAAGCAAGTTGTTTCTTCTCTTATCCAGGCGCTACAGACATCTTCACCTGTGGCTTCTGCTTCCTTTTGGAGGTTTTTCCTTTCTTGGATACTTCTCAACATTTGCACCCTTCCAGAGTTCTTTTTTGGCACAGGTGTATTGCCGAGGGCTTAGCATTCAATTCCCTTCAGCTTCAAATTCCATTCTTAGCTTGTTACAAGGGCTAGGTATATTGCTCTTCGATTACTTCTCAGCTTCATGTAGTTCAGTTCCTAAACGGAGTACGGTATATTTGTACACCTCTTAGAAAGCCCTGTCCAGAGTACAATCTTCAGGTACTTCTTCGCAGTTTACCGAAGGCTTCATTTCCTCTTGTGGCCATGGTTTCGGCTCTGCAGTTTTCCAAGTTGCAGGCCTTGTTCAGCGGGGATTCCTATTTCTGATTTCCAAAATCTGGGGTATCAGTTCGGACGGTACCACACTTCTTTCTAAGGAGGTGTCATCCTTTCTTTTATGACACGCTCACTTTTCCTTCCTTCTTCCTGGGAAGAGAAATGGGGAGACGTGCTTTTATTCACTGCATTTTTTGAAAGTGCGTAGCGTTCTCCGCGAGCAAGGTTTCTAATGGCTTTTAGTTGTTTAGATCATCTTTTTGTATTCTTCAAGGGACGCCTCAAACATATGGCGTCGTCCAAAGCCTCCATCGCTCGATGGGTCCAGGAGGACATTCTTTACGCTTGCTTGATGGCAGGGAAGCGGTTAGCGAAAGAACTTCATGACCATTCCATCAGAGTAATGGCTACTTCTTGGACTCGGTCCAGAGGTTTTTTTTCCCTTGGAGGAGTTTTGTCTCACGACTACTTGGTCTTCCGAGAGTGCTTTCTCTCAGCATTACTGGTTGGATGTGGGGGCGCATGCAATAGATGCGTTTAGTGCGTCGGTTGTTGCGGAGGCGGCGTTTGCTTCCCACCCAGATTGAGGATTGCTTTGCTACATCCCATTGGTCTCTGGATTCATCTGCTGCTGTTGCTAGGGAAGGAAAAATTATGTTCTTATCTGTTAATTTTCTTTCCCTTAGACGCAGCAGATGAATCCAGAGCCCCACCCTTTCTGGATATTGTCTGTCGGTTTTTTGTTTTGCAACTTACGAAGTTTGTTATTATTTAGGGTTCTATTCTGTATTATTGCCTTTTGAGATTTGTTATGGGAAAGAAGTTGTTTTTTTTTCCATGCTATGCCTATTGATGGTTACGGATGCTTGGGCAAGGAGCTATACTGGAGATACAGGAGGAGTGCCAGCCAATGGGACCACCTGTTAATCAGTTTCTCTATCTCCGCCTGCTGATAGATGTGTGCTATCCCATTGGTCTCTGGATTCATCTGCTGCGTCTAAGGGAAAGAAAATTAACAGGTAAGAACATAATTTTTCCATATGTTTTCTCTGAATTTTATTTTTAAAATCTGCACACAAGACTTTATTCTGAGTCTAAGTTGGCTTTCTTGCTGGACCTCTGGTATTATGCTTCTGTTCCAGCAATTTTAGTTCACTTCATTTTGGTTTTCCTTCATTGCGTACTTCTCTGTGCAACATTGAGGTTTCTTCTGGTTGCCATTTCCTCTCATGTTTTCTGATGCTGGTGACCATTTTTACATTACATTACATTACATTACATTACATTAGGGATTTCTATTCCGCCATTACCTTGCGGTTCAAGGCGGATTACAAAAGGTTAATTTAAAAAAAACAGAGTTACAATGATAAGCAAGAGAGGTAAGTTGTAGATCTTATAAACATTTAGCGGGTTGTTGAGGGTGAGGTGGTTTGTAAAAGAGTTAATAGGTGGTCATAGTGGAAGTTCTTTTGTTATTATTAGTGCAGTAATGGGTAGATCAAATGTCAGTTTTAGAGTTACTAAACGGTCGTGATGTTATTGCTGCTTCAGGAATTTCTTGAAAAGTGTGGTTTTTATTTCTTTTCTGAACGTCCTATAGTCTGGGGTGGTCATCAAGAGGTTGGAGATCTGGTTGTCCAGCCTTGCGGCTTGGGTGGCTAGGAGGCCGTCGTGTAGTTTTGTTCTTTTTACTTCCTTGATTGGGGGGGGTATGAATGGGGAGTGCGTTTTTCTGTGTCTTGTAGTGGGTGCTTGGATGAGGCGATTGTTCAAGTATGATGGGCTGTCTCCGTGTAGGGTTTTAAATAATATGCAGTAGAATTTGAATTGGATTCTTTCTTGGATTGGAAGCCAATGTGAGTTGATGAAGGCTTCAGTGATGTGGTCATGTTTTTTCAATGAGTAGATGAGTCTCAAAGCTGTATTTTGGATTGTTTGGAGTTGTCTGATCGTAGTTGCAGGGCAAGGAAGGAAGAGGATGTTGCAGTAGTCCAATATACCTAGTATTAGGGATTGTACTATAAGTTTTCTAGAAGTATCTCTATTGCTTCCTATTCAGCACCTTAACTCTGCAGGCACATTGTCTCTTTGTTTAGTTGGGTCACTCTCAACTCTAAAGTATCTCCTTACCTTCAGTTGATGCCACTGGCTCAGGAGTAATTTATTTGATTTAAACTCAGGTTACCCATGTTTCCTATTCTATATTAAAGTAAGGGGGTACAGGAGTTTGTTACTTTGGTTTCCCTGTCACTTTTATATGGCACTTATGCTAGGGACCGCATCTGTCATGGCTCGTTTCTCCATTCCTTATTTTTTCGGGGTAAAATTTTATATATTTTGTTTCCCAAGGTTTTAAAGAGTTATTACCAAGAGACAGTTAACTACACTTCTCCCTCCGAATCCGTGTTTTCAGTATCCGCAGATTTGGTTATTCCCAATTTTTTTTTTTTTTTTTTAAGAAACAATTTCCTTTTGTGGGTTATTTTTATAGCGGTCTGAGCCTCCCCGGAGCCTTACCTGGTGGTCTAGCGGTGAAGCAGGGCAGGAGCGATGTTCCTATGCTCCTGCTCCGTGCAGAGCCATCACCAAAATGGCTGCCATGAGTTCCCGTTGTAGTCTCGAGACCTAACCCCTGCGGATACGGAGGGAGAAGTTGCAGGCCTTCCTTCTACTACTTTCCTTCTAGACATATGCTTTCATGGGTTCAGATTCCATTTTTAGTAGTGTTCTATCCTTACTAAGCTCCTCTTGAGGAGATTTAAAAAAAACAACAACAACCCAATAATCAAAAACACTAAGGCCTCCTTTTACTAAAGTGCACTAGCGTTTTTAGCGTGTGCTAAAGATTAGTGTGTGATAACCCCACGCTACATAAAAAATACTAATGCAAGCTCATGTACATCGCTTAGAATTATGATTAAGCGATTAATCAAAACCTCATTAAACTTGAAACTTGAAACTTGAGGCGTTAGTGTGTAGCACACGCGGTGATGTAGCGTGCATTAAGCGTGCGCTAAAACCGCTAGCGCACCTTAGTAAAAGGAGCCCTAAACCAACTTTTACCCCCTATTATACAAAAGTGCACTAAGCTTTTTAGTGCTTGCTAAATATTAGCGCGCGCTAAACGCTAACGTGTGCATGTTATCCTATGGACGCGTTAGCGGTTAGCGCACGTGTTGATTTAGCGCATATTATATCTGTGCTAAAACGCTTAGCACTCCTTTGTTAAAGAGGGCCTTAGTTTTTTTCAAGGTTATTAAATAAATCTATTTACACTTTCCTTGTTAAATCTTTGAGGGGATTTCATACTTATTGCTGTGGAGGAACATAATTGAAAAGGATGTCTAAGTTTTCAAGTTTCAAGTTTTATTTATATTTGATTAATCGCTTAATTAAAGTTTTTTTCTAAGCGAGTTACTGTATATAAAAATAACATATAGTTAAACATAATATTAAAATAAAAGAACAACATACAGAAAATCCAAAAAAGCAGACAATTTACACAATAAATATAATTTAAAAAAATGCTTACATAATAAGTATAACTAGCAAATTGATAAAATAATATAGTGGGAAAAAGAAAGATAAACATAAAGAGGAATAAAGTTAAGGAAGAAAACAAGGGAAAGAAGAAGGGTTGGAAAACAATTTATAAGCTGAAAGCATCCTTAAATAAAAAGCTTTTTAAATTATTTTTAAAATAGCTTAGATTATTTTCATCTCTTAATTGTAGAGGTAGAGAATTCCAGAGTTGTGGTGCTAATACTGAAAACATATCTTGTCGACGGATTCCAATAATTTTCAAGGAGGGAATCGTTAGAAGTCTTTGGTTAGTTGACCGAAGAGAACGTGAAGTACTATATGGAATAAGTATTTTGTTAATGAATTGAGGTTCGTTAGTATCAAGAGTTTTGAATGTTAATAGTAAAATTTTATAAGTAATACGATGATTAATGGGGAGCCAATGAGATTTAATCAGAAAAGGAGTGGCATGATCACATTTTTTACCTTTATAGATGAGTTTAACGGCAGTATTTTGGATAATAATAAGTCCGTTTGCGTCTAAGTAATAAGTCGTCCAAATTGAAAAACTGCATTTTCAAAAAATACGTCCCAAATTTTTTTTCTTTCCAAAATCGTCTAATTATACCTTTTGCCGATCTGATCATCCAAGCCGCTAAATTGTCCATCTTTATACCACATTTTCATCCAACTTTTCGTCTAAGTCAAAAACGCCTAGAACAAGCCCTGTTGGACGTGGGAGGGGTCTGCAAAGTGATGGATTGAAAACCCAGACATGCCACCTAAATAGTGGGATACCTTACAGGGCACTGCTGTGAACTTCACAAAAAGGGTGCCATGTCATCATCTCACTACAGCTCCCTTATAGGTCATGGTGAGCCCCCCAAACCACATCCAGAATCCCCTAGACCCACTTATCTACCACCCCAATAGCCCTTATGACTGCAGGAGCCACTTATATGGCAGTACAAAAGGGTTTTGGGGTGTATAGGGGAGTGCACATGTTTAAGTATTAATGCAGTGATTACAGGGGCTTATGGGCATGGGTCCTCCTCTCCATGAGTCCCTAACCCACCCTCAAGATGGCTTAAGCCGCCTATGTGCTGGACGACTAGGCTTTCCTATGCCAGGCTGCCAGGTGATGATGGTCTGGATGCTGAATTTTAAAGGTGTGATTAATATTTTTATGGGGGTAGAGGGGTCGGTGATCACTGGGGTAGTGTGTGGGGGTCTGTTTTATGTGTTTGCAGTGCTTATCTGGTGACTTTAGGTGGGTTTTTGTGACTTAGACCATGTTTTACATGGTCTAAGTCAGTGATTCCCAACCCTGTCCTGGAGGAACACCAGGCCAATCGGGTTTTCAGGCTAGCCCTAATGAACATGCATGAGAGAGATTTGCATATGATGGAAGTGATAGGCATGCAAATTTGCTTCATGCATATTCATTAGGGCTAGCCTGAAAACCCAATTGGCCTGGTGTTCCTCCAGGACAGGGTTGGGAACCACTGGTCTAAGTCACATCATCCAAGTTCCGTCGATCCTGGGCTGTTTAACTTTCGGTTATACATGCTGTACGACTAAGTCTACGCTGGCCCACATCCCGCCCAACTCCCGCCCTCGACATTCCTCCTGAAACGCCCTGTTTAGCTTTGGTCATTCAGCGGCACTATGAAGGTCTAGGTTGTTTTTAAATACGTCCAAAACCCGGTTTTATCATTGGCACTTGGACGTTTTTGACTTATGATCGTCCAAGTGCTAACTTAGGCCGGTTTTTGGATGTTTTTCTCTTTCAATTATGAGCCCCCTATTGTTTTGATAATATACTTCCCCTCTTCTGATTTTTTCATTTTAAGGCTTATTACATTACTTTTTTAGCCTTCGTGAGATATAACAGAATAATACCTATTTATCAAGAGGTTGTTTTTCTACACAGTAAACTACTATGTCATTTTAATTTTATGCTCCATATTATCAGTTTTTCTAGGATATTTCATACTTTTTATCCTCTAAAGCAATTCTTTTCAAGGAAATCATGCTTTTGTTTGAATATGAAATTCCTTCTCCTTTTCATTCGTGTCAACAGTTTTTTGGGTCGGCTGTTCCATATAGGTGCATTAGCCAGTAGTCCTCTCTTATTTGGTTTATGAATCTTTTTGGTGTCTCCATCGCCTTTATTTAGATTCAACTGATTTTAGGAGGACACGATCAGCTCAGCAGTAACACGATTCTCTAACCGGCACCTGTGACATGGACGCCGGTTAGATAATCGGAGTGGTTATGTGGGACAGACACAATTCTTTTGGGGTGGTCATGTGGGGCAGACGCGATTCTATATAGGATGCCTATGTGCGATTCTCAAAAGCTGGTTATGTGGCTGAGACAAGGCGTCCTATACAGAATATGCTGCCATGGAGGAAAATGAAGGTCTGCAGTGTCAGATTAAGCTTATCATTCAAATTGATAAAGATATTGAAGATATTAACAACAACCATGCAAGACTAATGGAGAGCAGAGAAGGGCAGAATCATAGTAACATAGTAACATAGTAGATGACGGCAGATAAAGACCCGAATGGTCCATCCAGTCTGCCCAACCTGATTCAATTTAAATTTTAAAATTTTTTTCTTCTTAGCTTTACCCAGTACTGTGCTTGGGTTCCAACTGCCGAAATTTCTGTTAAGACTTACTCCAGCCCATCTACACCCTCCCAGCCATTGAAGCCCTCCCCAGCCCATCCTCCACCAAACGGCCATATACAGACACAGACTGTGCAAGTCTGCCTATAAAATGTTTAGAAAAATTCATCCCACCACTCCTTGATTTAAAATTTGAGAAGGACTTTGAGATTGAATGAGTGCACATATGTGAGCCCCTATTAAATTTGAAGGCAGAATAATTCATTTTCTTCTAGACCTGAAAAAATCCACTGCTAAGCTCTGTAAGGGAGGGATGATGGATGGAGGGCATTTGGTGGGTGGGGAAATTGGGGGAGGAGGCAGGGAGGAGATGAATTGGGGGCCCCCTCCTTAATTTCTGCCCTGGGCCCCAGCATATTTAAGACTAGCCCTAGCCTGTGTAATATAACCAAGATGGGGCTATTTATCTGAGTTCTATCCACAGACTACATTTGGCTATTCAAAACAATGCACCACATTTTGAGAGACAGAAATGATTGCTCGTCAATGCAGTAAGCATGTTCAGTGCAAACAGAGGCTCTCTTGCTTTGTGAAAGTGAACAGTTATCTATTTTGAAAATCTATAAGTGCTCCTCACCGTATTTCAATTGGAGTCCATGATGGAGAAGGATTTACACAAAAATGAATAAAAAATAATCACTACACTTCTGTGCCCAAGTTAGAAAAGAGACACAACTAATTAAAACACTATTAGATACACATCTCTCATAATTTTTTTTTTTTTGGTTAGTGTTAAAGATGCTTTTTAATTTTATTCCAAAATTAAGGGGCATAGAAACCATTATAATGAAAGACCAATTGACAGCTGTAGAAGTGGTACAGAAAACCCCAAAAAGCAATGAGGCAGAAAAATGAGGGAACAAGGACTGAATTTCATAGTTAAATTATTCTGTTGGGTCTCACATCTTGATTTTATATTGAAATTTTATGTGCATACAAATTGTATTTCATGGCAGCTTTGAGGAGTAGCTGTATGTTGCTATGCATGGGGAATTAGACATGCGGATCCCATTAACATTAACAGAAGCTGGGTGCTTAATTCCCCTCAGACTGTGCCGGCAATTCACACTAAATCTGCATGTAGTTAGCACATTATCACCAAACAGCTGGAAGTATCAGCAAGGCATTTAAAGAACCTTAGAGTTCTAGTAGTTGTACTGGTTCTACAGAAAATTGGATTCTTTTCTACAGAGGTGGTATTCATGTCCATTTGCGTTTCTCATTGTTGTATATCATGGTGGGCTTAAGAACATAAGAACTGCCATACTGGGATAGACCGAAGGTCTATCAAGCCCAGTATCCTGTTTCCAACAGTGGCCAAACCAGGTCCCAAGTACTAAAACAGATTTTAAGCTGCTTATTCTAGAAATAAGCAGTGGATTTCCTCAAGCCTATGGACTTCTTTTATCCAAATATTTTTTAAACCCCACTAAGCTAACTGATTTCACCACATTCTCCAGCAATGAATTCCAGAGTTTAATACCCATGTGCAGGGCCGGATTTAGATGAAAAGAGGCCCTAGGCTATTCCACTTATGAGGCCCTTTCACCTCCCATTTTTAAGTTTGTAAATTACATGAGAGATAATAAAATACATCATTACTGTGATATATGTTAAATGAAACATGTTGTTATTGGTACTAACCTTTATAAAAAATGTGACACGGATAATAAATAAAAAAAAGTCAAGAACACTTATTTGAACATTTATTCTCAGCACCATATATAGTACTTGTAACAATAACTAATCAAACATAACACACAACATTGCCCCTTCCTATGTCCATAGTGCCCCCAGTGCGTCCTTCCTCACCTCATCCCCCCTCCGAAGCCCGCCTGCCTCCCATCTCTCTTCCATTGAACACCCCCCCATGCCATCCTGCCTGCCTGCCTTCCATTAACCCCCCACCCCCCCTTTGATGCCAGCCTGCCTGCCTCCCATCCCCCTTCCACTGAAACCCCCCCCCATGCCAATCTGGGCCGTCCTGTCCTGACGGATCCACGTTTTGCCTCTCTCCCTGCGGGGCTGGGCTTTGCCCAGCTGTTTCCAGACTGACGTCTTTCCCTCCCCGATCCTCCTCCCAGGGCGAGAAAAAGAAAGAGAGAAGCCGAGTCGGCGCCCCGTTGCAGCCGGAGCCGGTTCCAATCTCGAAGCGTAGAATTTCTCCTTATTTTCGTTTCAGTGTTCACTATTTTTAGAATAGTGTAATTTTAATTTTGCTAACAATTTGAATGTAGGCCCCTCTTGATCTTGAGGCCCTAGGCTAAAGCCTAATTAGCCTATAGGAAAATCTGGCCCTGCCCATGTGATGTAATATTTTCTCTAGTATGTTTTAAATCCACTATTTAGTAGCTTCATCACATTCCCCTTAGTCCTAATATTTTTGTAAAGAATAAACAAGCAATTCATATCAACCCTTTCCAATCCACTCAGTATTTTATAGACCTCTATCATATCACCCCTGAGCCGTCTCTTCTTCATGCTGAAAAGACCTAGCTGCTTTAGCCTTTCCTCATAGGGAAGAACCATCCCTTTTTATCATTTATGTCGCCTTCTCTGTACCTTTTCTAATTCTGCTATATATTTTTTGAGATAGGGAGACCAGAATTGTACATGGTATTCGAGGTGCGGCCATACCATAGAGCCATAGAAGGGCATTATAACATTTTCATATTTGTTTTCCATTCCTTTCCTGATAATTTCTAACATTCTATTTGCTTCTTAGCCGCTGATATTTCAGCTATGGCTTCCCTTGTGCTCAGCCCACTACTCTAAACATGTGCGAAAGGGGTACGTAAATTCAGTCTCCTACATTATAAAATTGCTGTTCAAATGCAGTAACGTACCTAGGGTATGTGGCACCCGGGGCCCATCATTTTTTGACACCCCCCATGTAAAAAAATATTTTTTGTAATAACCATGAAACGGAATAAATGGTCAGAATAGAAACAGGCAATGAAAATTTTCTTTTATTGAACCTCATATATGTACACATTATTCCAAACATAACATAACATAAATTATGTCTGAATTGTCATGACATCAGAAGTACATATGGAGTAGTTGCAGGTGATGCTTGGGACAGTTCTGATTGTGTTAGTTCGGTTTTATGTGTTTTTTGAATAGAAGGGTTTTTATTTCTTTTTTGAAGGTTTCGTAGTCTGTGGTCGAGGTCAATAGGTTATAGAGTTGGGGGTCGAGTGTTGCAGCTCGAATGGCTAGGAGGTTGTCGAACAGTTTTTTTCTTTTGATGTTTTTGGTTGGAGGGTGTGTGAATGGTGCATGAGTTCTATGTCTGGTTGAGGTGGATTGAATTATTTAGCTGAAGAAATTAGTTACCCCCCCACCCATTCCACACACATTAATTCTCTTTCATTTTTGTTCCCATTATAAAAAACACTGATAAGTTCCCAGAAAAAAAATACATTAAAATAGGAAGTGAAAACAAAGGCCCCTACAGATGAGAACATAACATAAGAATAGCCTAACTGGGTCAGACCAGTGGTCCATCATGCCCAGTAGCCCATTCTCATGGTAGCCAATCCAGATCACTAGTACCTGGTCAAAACCCAAAGAGTAGCAACATTCCATGCTATCGATCCAGGGCAAGTAGACACTTCCCCCATGTCTTAATAACAGACTATGGACTTTTCCTCCAGGAATTTGTCCAAACCTTTCTTAAAACCAGCAACGCTATCTGCTTTTACCATAACTTCTGGCCACTTCATTTTTAAGCTTAGATCTTTCCTTCCAAACAGAGACCTTGCTAGATGTCAAATACAGAAAGAACAAAGTAACTTCACAAGGATTTAGCTGTGCAGGAAATGTGAATCTCCTCATACACCCACCATACAGTGCAAAAATGTGCAAAGGTCTGGTTTTTTTCTTTCGATCACTACATAGCCTAATGCCACACAAGCAGCGCTGTTACAAACATATTCTGAAGGTCAATCCTAAGGTTAACAAAGTTTCCTTCCTTGGACCACAAGGAGATACTGACAAACCACTGGAAGAGATGACAAAACAACTACCCAGGCACAATACCCAAAGACCCACTCAGTGTGTAAACCAGTTGAGTGGAGTGGACTAACGGGGGGTGGAAATGGGCCCGGAGTTTGCTCAGCAGAATTTCCCAGACTACCTCTTCCTCTCAGCACACTGACACGCTGCCACCACCACCACCACCATTAGGAACACCTCATTGGGTAGGCCAGCAATGCTTATAAACTTTATAAAACACATTATATTTTCTTATAAAGCACATATTTTAACTGAACTCTCTGACATCCTCAGCTTTTCCATTCACAAAAATAGAAGGAAGAAAAGTTCCCATTTCCTGCTGTCTCATGTCCCCGGCCTATACAATATTTTTCTTCTGCAGACCCTTCAAAAGTCTGACCAAATCCTTGTTTCACTTGCATTATAAAGTACTGAGGATGCCAACTCTCCCCAATCCCAGGATCTAAAGTCTAACACAGTAGCGCAAACTAGTGCTGCCCGATTCAGGAAAAAAAAAAAAAAATTCGATTAGATTCAGCTTATTGAATTGGTTTTTCGATTTGATTTTCCTGCCCAATTGGGTGGTTTTTTTTTTTTGGTTTTTTTTTTTCCAAACATCCTGGTGGTTTATTTTATAGCTTTTTCACCCCCCTTTGGCTTCTCCTAATCACACTGGAGCTGTGGTGTAAATAAAATAAAGAAACAAAAAGGACTTTTTCTCTCTCTGTTAAATCCTAGCTCACGTTTGCAGTCTAACACCAGCTCTGGCAGGATACACATTTCAAATCTGACATATTGTAATCACAAAACAGAAAATAAAATTCGTTTTTCTACCTTTTGTTGTCTGGTTATTTTTCAAATCTTGTTGGTCCAGGGCTCTGGCTGTATTCTGATAACTTGGTGCCAGGGTCTCCTTCTTTCTTCTTTCTGCATGCTAACCATCCATCTGCCATCTCTGTCCTCCCCTTCCGTTTCCCTTCCCTCCCCAGGAGGTCTGGCATCTATCCTTTGTTCGTCTCCCTCCACAGATCCATCTTTTCTTAACTACTCTTTCATCCAGCATCTCTCCCTCCTTCCCCACCACCCCAGGGTCCACCATCTCTCCCTTTCTTTTCCCAACTACACTCCTATCCAGTATCTCTATCTCCCCTCCACACCATCCCTTGTGTCCAACTTCTCTCCATTTCTGTTCCTTCCCTCCCTAAAACCCATGGTCCATCATCTCTCTCCCTCTCCTCTATTTTCAGACCCATTATTTCTTCCCACCCAAAGTCCAGCATATGTGCGTCTCTTTGAACCCCCCCTTCCCTCTGTGTACTTCTACACCAGGCCCCCCCTCCCCTGAAAGCCTGTCCCCCCCCCTTAAAGGTCTGCATCCCACCCCTGAAGGCCTGTCCCCCCCCTTGAAGGCCTGTCCCCCCTTGAAGGCCTGCATGTCTGTCCCCCTTGAAGGCCTGTCCCCCTTTGAAGGCCTGCCTGCCTGTCCCCCTTGAAGGCCTGTCCCCCCCTTGAAGGCCTGTTTCCCCCCTTGAAGGCCTGTCCCTCCCTTGAAGGTCTACCTGCCTGCCTGCCTGTCTCCCCCTGAAGGCCTGCCTGCCCGCCCCACCCTGAAGGCCTGATGCCCTGCCCCACCCCAAAGGACCACTCGCCCCCCCCACCCCGAAGGACCACTCATCTCCCTGGCCTCCCCGCACCACCTACAGTAGAGAAGCAGCCCGCAGCAAGATCGCGATGCCAGTGATCCCTGCGCTGCTTCGGTGCTGCTTCCTCTGTCGCGGTCCCGCCCCTCCTCTGATGTCATAGGAGGGGCAGGACCGCGGCGGAGGAAGCAGAGCCGAAGCAGCGCAGGGATCACTGGCATCGCGATCCTGCTGCAGGCTGCTTCTCCACCGCAAATGGTGCGGGGGGGCCGGGGGGGAATCCGGACGCCAGAGGGGAGAACCAGACGCCAATGGCTTCAAAGCCGGGAGCACTCCCTCAGGGCTTTCACCCGGGGTGGACCGCCCCAGCCCCCCCTTGGTACACCACTGTTCAAATGTATTGATAGACTTGGCTCTCTACTGGTGAAGAGGCACATCTTTCTTTCGCGTGGCCCGCAGGATTTTCATACATTTATAATCATCGGATAGGCAGAAAGGGAGGCGGATTAGCCGTTATTTTTAAATATTCTTTATTATTTAAAGTAGACCAATCACCAATAGGAGCACCTATCAAATTCCAACATTTTAAAATAAATACCTCCCCACCAACTGATTTTTTGCTTTTATATATATCCCTCCACCAATGAGACGTGACACCTTTGTTCCTCGGGGCTCTAGTGTGCCAACTAACCCATGTATACTCGTTAATTAGTCATGTATGTCTAACCTGTCAAAACCCTAGTATACTCGTTAATTAGCCAAGTATGTCCAACTTGTTAAAATAATTATTCGTCTCTATGTTATTTTTTAATATTTTGTAAATCGCTTTGTATCTTTGAATAAGCATTTAATCAAATACTTGAATAAACTTGGAAACTTGGATTAGAAGCACTACTATTTGATTTTAATTCATTATCAAATAATGCCATACTACTTGGTGATTTTAATATGCACTTAGACGACATATGTAATCCTTTTACAGAAGAATTTTTAGAACTAATCTCAAATCTAAATGTTACCACCTTGATCATAGATCCTACTCATTCTGCTGGTCACACATTAGATATGATCCTTACCTCTACATCTCTTAAAGAAGCATTTCAAATCTCAAAATCACCTCTGTTCCATGGTCAGTCCACTTTCTGATTACCCTGAACTATCTTTTTAAATCTATTAGGAATAACTATCGCCCAAAAACAATCACCTATTGAGACTATAATAAAATTGAACTTTCCTCAATTAGTGCATCATTTCATTTAAAAATAGAAGACTTTTGCCTTTTACCAATAAATGAATAAATTAAAGTTTGTTCCAATGCAACAGAATAACTAATAGAAAATTTAGCTCCTTTATGCACAAAAACCATTAGTCAAAAGAAAATAAGAAACCCTTGGTTTACAGAAGAACTCACTCATCAAAAAACAACTTAGGGCTTTAGAACGGAAATGGAGACGAACTAAATCAAGAGAAAATTTAAATAAATATAAAGAACAACTGCTATATTATAAAACTAAAATAAACTTAGCAAAACCAACATATTATTCTAAAAAAATTGAAAGTGCCAAAAATTCCTCTGCCCTTACAGCTCCAAAAAGAATAGAAAACCCTGATTTAGAAGATAAACCAATAGCACAAAATCTAGCAAATTATTTTGTAAACAAAATTAATAAAATTAGAGATAGCATTGGTTCGAAAAGCAATTTTAATGTAGACACTGAACCAATACAAATTCTACCGACTTCAAAATGTATCAGTTTTCAAATGCCAACCCTAGAAGTCCTTAAACAACTCTTAAAAAGAATCAACGTCAAAGGCGCAGGTTCTAACTCAATCTCTCCTTTTTTTATAAAACATTTCTTTTCCTTCTTTGGTCCTTTCATTCAGATAATGATTGAAAACAGCTTAACCACAGGATTTATACCAAAAGAATGGAAAGAATCAATCATCCGTCCAATAATAAAAAATCATAAAGACTCAATTGCAATTGAGTCAAATTACCGACCTATTGCCAATCTACCATTTATCACCAAATTAATAGAAAAAGTTGTTTTCAATCATGTAAGCACCTTCGTTGAAAAATCTCATACACTACATCCTAATCAGACAGGTTTTAGATTTAATCACTCAACAGAACACTCTATGATAGGTCTTACAACCAACATTCAATATTACTTAGATCACTATAAATCTGTACTTTTGATCTCACTCGATTTATCTGCAGCATTTGACACCATTGACCATTATTTACTCATCAAGAGACTGTCTTCCATTGGCATCTCTGACCAAGTGCTAAACTGGTTTAAATCATAGTTTCAAGATAGGTCAGCTAAAGTTATTTTCAACAATTCATCATCAAATAACTATACAAACTCATATGGTATCCCGCAAGGTTCAATCTTGTCCCCTCTTTTATTCAATATGTTTTTATCACCACTCCTCACTTTAAGTCGATCCATTGGATTCTCCGCTTTTGCCTATGCAGATGACATTCAGCTTTTATATTCTTTAAATACTGCTGACTCCAATGAGATAACAAATATAAATAATAAGTTAAAACAAATTAGTCAATGGCTTAAAGACAACATGCTAGCCATGTACGCAACTAAATCTTCAATAATGTTTTTTCCATGGAAAAAGGATCTTATATTCTCATCACAAATGCTCCTGGACAATTTCCCACTGCAAAAAGTGACAACAAAAATACTGGGAGTATTATTGGACCAAGAATTATCTTTCCATGATCAGATTAGTTCTGTAGTTAAAAACTGTTTTTATAAACTACATCTCATTAGATCCTTATCCAAAGTCTTAGAACCAAAAGCACTTAATGTTCTAATTCATTCTTTGGTTATTTCCAGGCTGGACTACTGCAATACATTGTACCACAGCATAACTCAGAAAGAAATAAGAAGGTTACAAATTATACAAAATACAGCAATAAAAATTATTACAAACTCCAAAAAATACGATCATGTCACTCCTCTTCTACGAAAAGCACACTGGCTACCAATTTCACACAGAATCTAATATAATAAAATGATAGGCCGCACATGCGCACTAAAAAAACGTGTTCCCTGATCCGTCGCGGAAAAAACGAGTGCGCATGCATGCCCCTGGCTCTCACTGTGCACTATGCTCAAGCTGCCGCCATGGCTCCTCTCTCGAACTGCAGCAGGATCGAGAGAGGAGCTGCGGCGGGGGCTTTCAGGACAGAATATGATTACCATGTTTCTTTAGGCAGCCCCGGTTGTTTACTTGGATTCAATGTCAGCATTAGGGTTCGCCGGCCGCCAGCCGTGAGAGCCGGGTGAGGAAGGCCGCCGCAGCCTCGCGGCTATGTAGGGGGACAACATTCGCGCTTATGCTCAAACCGCTGCCACGACTCCTCTCTCGAACCGCACCAGGATCGAGAGAGGAACTGCGGCAGGGGCTTGAGCATAAGTGCCATTGTTGTCCCCCTAACTAGCCGTGAGGCTGCGGCAGCCTTCCTCACCCGGCTCACATTGAATCCAAGTAAACAACCGGGGCTGCCTAAAGAAACAAAGTTTCACGGTGCTTGGCCCGCCAAACAATTCCTGCCATTGCCGAAATTTGCCCCACCGTTCCTTCCCTTCCTCCATCAGGTACAGTTCAGCTCCGCCTATGTTAAAAGGAGCTGCTTTGAAATTGGAGCCCTGCCACCACCGTAACACGTTCCCTCTGCCGTGGTCCCATATGTCAGAGAAGGGGCGGGACCAAGGCAGAGGGGAAAGTGCTACGGCAGTGGCAGGCCTCCGATTTCGACGCGGCTCCTTTTAACATTGGTGGATTCACTGCACCTGATGGAGGGAGGGAAGGAAAGGTGGTTGTGCACTGTTGAGCCCCTCTTTGCCCTTAGACCCTCTCCTAACTGCTCCCTCCTGTCTCAGACCACTGGGGAGAGGTGCCTGTCCTCAGCTGCCGGGATGGAGGGAGGGAAGAAGAAAGAAGGGGCCCTGGCAAGCGAGTTATCAAAAGCCAACCATAGCCTGGGACCCCTACATGGTATGAATAATGACCAGACAACAAAAGGTAAGAAAAATAATTTTATTTTCTGTTTTGTGATTACAATATGTCAGATTTGAAATGTGTCTTGAGGGAGGCTGCCGCCACGGCTTTGGACAGAGGGGTACCATTTTTGTGGGAGCCGGCCTTCGGAGAGGCTTGGGACGTGGGGACGGATGCGGGAGGGGCTGCCGCTGCGAAGGGCTTTGGTGGGGGAGCCAGCCAGACCGCAAGTGTGGGGACGTTGTAAGCGCGGATTGGTCAAGGAGCCGCCGCTGCCGAGGCTTTGAAATTGCTCTCACACCGTCACTCCCTCCCGTCCCAGCTCTGCCTCTGCCTCTGCCCCTGCCCAGGTTCAAAAGTAGGAGAGGCGTTCATCTAGCACCCGTTAATCTAACGGGCTTAAACACTAGTAATCTATAAAATTGCATTAATAATCTTCAAAATCTAACAAACCAACACACCAATATTTCTACATCGTTATTTGACACCATACTCTTCAACCAGATCTTTAAGATCAACAGAACAGTATTTGCTAAGTATCCCTTCTTTGAAAATAATAGGCACCAGAAGAGCTACAATTTTTTTCAATCATAGCACCCCAGCTTTGGAACAAGTTATCAATTTATCTGCGCGGTGAAACCTCTCTAGAAAAATTTAAAAGCACATTAAAAAGCTACCTATTTAAAGATGCATTTGAGTTACCGACAGGTTAATTCTTTCATCAACAATCTCGGGCTCAAATACTTAAATTTAACCAGATCTATATATAGGTCACAACTTCTCCCTTTCACTTTTTAGGCCTAGCCTTATTTGTAAAACATTTTCAATTACCCTCCTGATGTTGTTTTTTCCTTAAATGTTCTTCTACTTTCTTTAAAAAATTGTAGTTCACCCCTCTTCCCTTATGTTTCGCTAATTAATTGTGTACATAGATTGTATGTTTACTTGTATAAATTGTTTTACTTTGTCCCCCCCAAATTTTTTTATTGTTATACACATTGAAAATATTTGACACTGCATTTATATCAAACTTTTAATAAACTTGAAACCTGAAACTTACTACCTCCTTCTTGTGCTAACTGCACAAGTGACCATAAGTGCACAGTGAAATACCATATGATGACTGCAGTGGACAGTTCACACCCATTTCCTATCCTATAACAGGATAATGCCAGCGCAGTAACATATATTGGCCTCATGTGTGAACTGTGTGCACTAATCGACATGCTAACTGCATGGTCCCATAGTTTCCTTCTTACCCTATCAAGGAAATGGCTTTCTTTAGCACAAAGTTTTTGCATGTTGAGTCGCTTACTGTAATGCCTACTGTTCTGGGCTTGAGACTCAGATACTAACAATTAAGGGAGCCATAATTTCTATGAATCCACCTCCAATAAAATGATTTGTAAAGCTAATAATAACTATGTAATACAATTTTTGTTCCTGAGCAGTAAGTGTAATTTCCTAATTGCTCATGCCTAAAAAGTATAGAAAATATATTTTATTTCCATAAAACTTTGCTAATATGACCAGGATAGTCAAATTTTACAATTTACCTATTTAAAACTTGAAAATACCTAATTTTCATCTTTTCATTCTTATCAAGTCATAAAAAGCAACACATGAATCTCAATTAACATTTATACTGAAGTTATACAAAGATGACCACGGAAGATATAGAAGTGAGTAGTATTTGAGATTTGTGATTATATTGTATGTCACTTTCATGAATCAGCCCCCAGATGTAGTCTCTCATCATGTTCTCATTATATTGTCTTTGGTTGCGGTATCTGAAATCCAGTATATCCTGGTGGAAGTGCTCATCTTGCTGCTCTGAGTATTCTTCCATATTCCCTTTGAATATTTTCCCATATTTTCTTTGAATATCTCAAGATGAGCATTAAGGACATGAACTTTTAAGAAACATCCTACAAACCATTTTACTGTAATTTTTCACCAGATTCTCAATCAACTCCACATAGTTTTTGGCCTTGTGATTGCCCAGGAAACCCCAAACCACTGCAACAAAGCTGTTCCAAGTGCTTTCTCCTTCTTAGTTAGCTTCTTGGGAAATTCCTTGTACTCCAGGATCAAATGCGAGGCAGTATAAGCTAGGACTCGAACATGAGTCGATGGCACCTAACAGCAACAACAACAATATAAGCCTGAATAAACATAACCATTTTTTATCTCTGGTCCGACGAAGACACCAGCTGTGACCTTTGCCTCAAACAGACTAGGGAAAATGTTTTGAAGGAACTTGAAGGCTGTCGACAAACTGTTTCATTAGGCCAAATCTGATGAGCAGTGGTGGCACCAGTACCTTCCAGGGGTTCACCTGTGGTTCCCATTTGATGTCATCTCTCCCAACAGAGAACTCAGTTCGCTGTGGCCAGTCCTGCCCTGCCTTTGGTAGTGTGCTTTTGTGTTCTTGCTGTCCCAAAGGCAGAGATAGCAGGGAAACTTGGTAAAACCGCCTTGGAGACCTATTAGTAATGTACCATTTTGAAGTCTCTGACCTCCCAGACACACTCATCATACTTCAAGATGCCTTTAAGGTCTTGATGCTGTTGTAATCCTTTTAGAAATGAGCCAGTGGAAGAGACAGGTAGTTCCCATTATGAAGCAGCTTGGCTTTAATGCTCCTGGATGAGAAGTCAGTGAAAAGACAGGTAATTCCAATTGCTTCAAACAGACAGGTCACATTGTGGCAGAAGCAGAGCCCATCTTGATGAATGATGAAGGTAGAAAAAGCTTGGTGACGCTCCCTCTGATCTGTGACTTGTACACTTTCATCCAACTAGTTCTAATGCTTTAGCCTAGATGTCAAAAGCTCAGCATTGGAGTTGGTGAGACAAAGATCTCTGATCAAATCATTGAGATCTTTTTGAATATTGTATACGGGATCTACAACATTTCCCTCACTCTCTTACTTGCTGTTCTCTTCTGAAGACAGCTGCTCTCTCTCTGGGGGAGTAGGTATGGAAAGCTCAAGGTAATGTGGCACTGGGGAGATGGATGAAAGAATGTCTGGATATGTGATTGCAGATGCATGCTTGATTCGAAGTTTGGAAGGACCCACCATAAAGAAGTAGCAGTTGCTTGAGTAGTCAGTGGGTTCCTGCCAAATTCTTGGTATAGCAAAATTCATGGCTTTCATCACAGCAAAACCGGAAGATATATTGGAAAGAGGAACTCGGCGACAAGAAAGTTCTAGAACAGTGCTGCATGCAGGAAGCTTCTAACAGGCTGGTAGGCCCATCCCGGGAGGCATGAAGGGGCCATCCCAGGAGAGTCGCAGGTTTGTTGTTTTGTTGTGGGAGTATTTTTGCTGCCCACGATCATGAGCCAGGGAGGGAGGCTGTGAGGGCTGTTGGACCCATGATAGGGAGGGAGGAGGCTGCTTTACTCGTGAGTGGGAGCTTCTGACTGGGAGGGGTGGGAAGGGAAACAACTGCTCCACTGGGCGGTGAATGGCCTTATCCTTATACCTGTGACAACCAGTCAATTTTTTCTCCCCGTTCCTGTGGGCTACCCGCGGGTAACAGTCACCGTGTCATTCTCTTTAAGATCTCTTTAATTATACTGTACTACTATTTATTTTGATGCAAAGTTCTAGAAAGTTCTTGAAATTACTCTAAGGGGCCGTTTTACTAAGGCCTGTATCCAAAATTAGTACAGCAGGTGCTTACCACTTGCAAAAAAGGTAAATTTCAAAATATTGATGTCCTGATCACAAAAACAAAGTTTGAGGGGAATGATAGTCATTTTCTATACGTTTATGGCATAGACAATTAAGAAAGATCACTTATTACCCAGGAACAAAGAAAAAATACAAACTTGTTACATACCCCCCCCCCCCTTTACAAAGCTGCATTAGGTTTTTTCTATCACTGGCCGCAGCAGTATTAGCTCCGATTCTCATAGAATTCCTATGAGTGTCGGAGTTAATACCGCTGCGACCGGCGATAAAAAAACCTAACATGACTTCTTAAAAGGGAGGGATAATAAATGGATACTTTATCACAGAGGTTGTTTGCATTTCTGGCACAGATCTTAAAGAAATACGTTCACTTAAGGCTAGATTTACTAAAAATCCCTAGCATGTTAGCAATGTGATAACACCATAAGAACATAAGAATAACCTTACTGGGTCAGACCAATGATCCATCTAGCCTAGTATCCCGTCTTCATGGAGGCCAATCCAAGTCACAAGTACCTGGCAAGAACCCAAATAGTAGCAGCATTCCATGCCACTGACCCAGGGCAAGCAGTGGCTTCCCCCATGTCTGTCTCAATAGCAGAGTGCTGACTTTTCCTCCAGGAACTTGTCCAAACCTTTTTTTAAACCAGCTTCAGTAATGCATGCCATTAGTAAATAAATCTTATTGCATAAAATGGGATTTGCCGTAAATAGGGGTAAATTTAGGAAAGGGAAACTACAATTAGGCGCTGGGATACAGCATGCTAAGTCCGATTTCTATCACAGCAATTACGTGTGTAATTGCCATTCTAGAATACTATGAGTGTAAGTCTGCATATATGTGCCTAACTTTAGGTGCGAGTACATTCACCATGTCAAAGGCTGATGTAAGTGCTCATGCCTAACTGTAGGCAGTTAGGAACATAAATGGTATTATTCTATAACATATGTATATAATTGATGGGCATGCCCCTGACACCCCATGCCCCTCCCATGGACACATCCCTTAGTAGATGCATGTGATAGAATTTACATGTGCATGTTATAGAACACTGACTAAAGGCAATTGCATGTGTAACTGCTAATTGGTGCCAATTAGAGCCACTTAGAGCTCCTTTTATCAAAACGCGCTACGGGGATTAGCGCGTCAGACATTTCATCATGCGCTAACCCCAGCCTAAAATCCTGACGCCTCGTCAATGGAGGCGTTAGGTACTAGCGCGGCAGGTGGTTTAAAGCGCGGTATTCTGTGGGTTAAACCGCTACCGCGCCTTTTTAAAAGGATCCTTAATCCAGGTGTAGCCTATTATGGCTCATTAATACCACTTAGAAGTGCGTTGTTAAATGAATTTACATGTACAACTGACCCTATTCTGTAAGTTGTACATGGAAACTTTTACACTAAGGGCCATATTCTATATATGGTGCCCAAAAAGCAGTGCTGACTAGAATGGTGCATAGTATGTTTCTATAAAAGCTATGTACACCTTATAGAATTGCACTTAATGCCAGTGTGTAGCATAACTTTTAGGCGCATCCATTTAGGTCAAAGAAAACCAGGCTTAAATGTCTGTGCCTAACTTGTGTGCACATCTGGCATAGTCTATAACAGTGTGCATAAATTTTAAGAATGTCCACTCTCTGCCCATACTTCTCCCCTTGCCATGCCCCTTTCTCAGATTCGCACAGTTCTTTATAGAATACGCCTACCAAGTTATGTCTAATTAGTACCAATTAGCATAGATTATGAGGTGTTAATTGCCAATTATTAGTGCCAATTAGGCTTGTTAAACAAGTTGTGTGTGCAAACTGGCACCAATTTGCGCATACGATTTAAGGCATCATATACAAAATTTGGGGATAAGCGTACACTTGGGCACAAAGGTTTATAGAATCTGATGGATAATGTACATTAATATGTGTTAGTACATGGTAATGCGTTAGTGTATTTCAGTAAATCAAGCTCTTATGATTTATTTCCATCCTAAGGGCAACACAAGACTTCAGTGCGAAGCATGGGCTTCCAAAAGGCAATGCATAGAATCAACTGTCTCTGTATTACTATACAATGCATTTTTCAGTTTTATTGTTCATCTCTGACTCCTTAATCTTTCATAGTTCACAGGACACAGATATTCTCAGTGACAACCCAGAGTCTGACCTTCTAACTCAATTGAAATATAATTAGCAAAATTAGTCTAGCATAGTTGCTGTTCTCATGTACACATAAAGTAACCATTCTGGAGAACCATTCAGTGACCTGGTACGTCGGGTCTCAACAATTTATTGCTTGTGCTTTTCTGTAGCATGATAGCCTAACAGGCATTGATGCAGACTCTAAATCTGGTCTTATTTCAGTTACAAATTTTCCAAATTGACTAGCTGTCCTGGGGTACATAAAAGCCACAGCGAAACCGTTCCTCATTGTAAAATAGTTTTTCCCCCGCTGTAATTTTTTGACAGATTGACCAAGTGAGAAGGTAAGTTTATTTTAATCTCTTTATTTAGACACAGCATTGATATATAATGCATTTACCCCCCAGAAGTGGTGTGTGTTAGCAGGCAGCGGGGTGCTTATGTATGCTGATGCATGCATGCACACCCTGCTTCAAAGACACACTAGCAGACATGGAAGCTGCAGATATTGGTGGGTCTCCAAGAGAGACGCAGGACCTGTGGAATCATGGGGACAAGAAGAAAGCTACAGGACCATGAAAGTAGGAGAGACATACAAGTTAAGAGTCACAGTGAACCGCAATCAAGTGTGTGTGTGTGTGTGTGGGGGGGGGGGGGGGGGGAAGGAACTGGTAGGATGAGAGTGCTGAGTAGTAGAAGGTGCAGGAAGATTAAACATAACAACAATAACTTTTATTTACAGTATATGCAAGCAGAATTCTGGCATATTTGTAGAACTCCTGAAGCTGAATGCAGGTTTCTCTCAGGGTAGATGGTCTAGATACCTGGACAGAGGAGAGAGAGGAAAAGGTTAATGGAACAATTCTTACAATTGCAGCTGAGAACATTGAGACAAATAGATAAAATAGCTTAAAGTCACATGGGCAGGGATGGAACATGGAAGTGATCTGATCTTTGACTTTTTCTTTCCTTTTATTAGTCAACACTGCCTCCTTGAGTATGAAGTTGGTTCTTATACATACTGCTTGAATGTTATATTTGTGGACTAGGGAAAGGGATTGGGACTTTTATACTGCTTTTTTGTAGTTTTACAACCACATTCAAAGCAGTGTACATGTAGGTTCTTCAGGCATTTTCCTTATCTGTCCCTGTAGGCTCATGATCTATTTAATGTACCTGGGGCAATGGAGGATTAAGTGGCTTGCCCAGGGTCACAAGGAGCAGCATGGGGTTTGAACCCACAACCTCAGCTGTAGCTCTAAGCCAAAGGATGGAAGATGACATCTGTGATGAAAAATAAGAAAAACAAAGTTGAAAGCACATCTTTTCAAATCTGTTTATTATATTTTGTTTTAATAATTAATTCCTATCAGGGAAATCCTAAGCTGTTTACAGCTAAATTATATATAATAAATTACAAAAGCAATTTGCATACAAGCAAAATATATATTACAATAACACAAACATAACTACTACTTAAACAATGCAAATCAAAATATGCACCCTCCTCATTTGAGTGTTGGGAGCAACACAGAGCATTCAGCTGTTATCACGGTTTTGTAAAAAGTGTGTGTGGGGGGAATAGTTAAATATGTATAAAATACATGCAATTATAATAGAATGGGATTTAACACTATACCCAAATCATAAATCATAAGCATTAATAAAATAAATGTACTTTTACTCATTTGAGTCTGTTCCCCGTCGCAGTAATATAAGAAGCAAATCCCATATCTTAGGGGTAAAACAAACAAAAAAGCATAAAAGCAAGTTAACGGCTTCATAGAACAAAGCTGTGAAGGAACACATAAAGCCTCCTGATTTCTAGAGCATAGCTCTCTATTAGGAGTATAAGATCAAATGGGTTGTATCAACTATAAATAATTCCAAACATGCAAATTACTTTATAACCATATATAATACTGTAAACTGTTTTCTCTATTGCTAAAATTGCTGCTGTGATCTCTAGCGGTAGCCTTGCAAGATTGCTGTTGGAGAGCATGGCATCCAATACTTAAACACTCATAAATAGTTATATGGGAATTCAGATTCCACCATTTCATGCGAAATTGGTAGTAATGGTATTCTTCATTCTTCCCTTAACTTATTTTTATAGCTTACTAGCTGATGCCCCGGCGTTGCACGGGTATTTAATTATAGCAATAACACTGTAAATGGATTCAAATAAAGATATTTTATAGTGGTGAATGAAATTATTTTTTTACAGCTTAATAAAAAGTACAATATTCAAATTATAATGTGAAATATTTGACAAAATGAATACAATACAACTAACGCAAAACGTGATTATAAACAACATTTTTAGTTTCACCTCCTGGAGCAAGAACATATAAATTCTTGGGTGAACCCACCCTTGAGCAAGCAACATAGAGTTGTGGGCCGCGAGACCCCCAGAACATATCACCCCAGGTAGTGAGGGATCTGCATACCAAGTTTCGTTCAAATCGGTCAAGTCGTTTTTGAATTACTGTGAGAATGGCAGCTTTTTACATTTTTTCCATTGACATGAATGGGTGAAATCTGATTTTCTGTTTGTAGCTCCGCCCACGTGTGCAGGTGGGCCACGAGACTCCCAGAACATATCACCCCAGGTAGTGAGGGATCTGCATACCAAGTTTCGTTCAAATCGGTCAAGCCGTTTTTGAATTACAGTGAGAATGGCAGCATTTTACATTTTTTCCATTGACATGAATGGGTGAAATCTGATTTACTGTTTGTAGCTCCGCCCACGTGTGCAGGTGGGCTGCGAGACCCCCAGAACATATCATCCCAGGTAGTGAGGGATCTGCATACCAAGTTTCGTTCAAATCGGTCAAGCCGTTTTTGCGTGATCGCGGCACATACACACACATACATACCTCCGATTTTATATATATAGATTTTTTATATGCCAACTCTTATAAATCTTTATTTAAATACAACTTATCTTATATCATCGTTGGTTCCCCGTCCCGACGCGTTTCGCTGATCTTTATCAAGGTCGGGGGAACTATAGTAAGGGTTAGACTTCTCTCATTTCTGTCTGCCGCTGGCTCTTTTGATTGCCTTACCTTATAAGTTAAGAGAAGAATGAAGAATACCATTACTACCAATTTCGCATGAAATGGTGGAATCTGAATTCCCATATAACTGTTTATGAGTGTTTAAGTATTGGATGATTTTCGATATTAGGGAGTCAGAAAAGTTTGGGAGATCATGGCAGCCATTTTGAGATTGGAGCTGGCATGGGTAGGTGTGACTAGGGATTGATCCTGCCCTTGTCGGCTTCAATCTCAAAATCGTTGCTGCGACTTCCAGGAGCAGGCATTTTGGCAGCCAGAGAGGACATGGGTAGGACTGACTTGAGGTAAGTCCTTTAGGCAGTCAGCTGACATCCATGCCTCTTCTCCTCGCCGGTGCCTTTCCTCCATGCCTCTCCTGCTCCAGCAGCTCCCACTGGCTGCTCAGGGCCCCGTCTAGAGAGCCTACGCACATATGCAGATTTCCGGGTGCCCTCCAGCCGTGGCCCAGAGTTTACTGGACCGCCGAGTAAAAAAGTTTGCAGGACGCTGGTATAATGGAATGCTGGACCATGACATGACATGACACTTTGGAATGCTCTTCTCCTTCACATTAAGCTAGAACCTTCCCAAGAAAAATTCTGATCCAAAATCAAAACCTTCCTTTTTAAAGATGCCTTCAATACCTGAGCCCCTCTCCTCTCTATTCAAGAACTTCTTTATAGCACAACTCAACAAAATGCTTCTTTAGGAGTGATCCCTTCCTTCTTGTATTACCCCCTCCTCTTTTCAATTTTTTTTATCTCGATGTATGTTTTACTCCCTAATGTTCCTTCCCTCCTGTCTAATTAGTTCTACCTGTCCTATAACGCCCTTATTATAGCAAATTTTAATTGTCTGTATTTTATTTTAAACTACATGTTTTTATATATTATTTACTGTAAACTGTCTGTCTAGATCAGGGTGGTCCAAAATGTCGATCGTGATCTTCAGGTAGATCGCAAAGGCAACACGAGTTGATCATGGAGCCCAGCAGATGGGTGGGTGGAGAGGTGTCAGCGCTCCCGCCATGAGGTACGCATGGGGGAAGAATGCAGGGGGGCAAATGGTGTGGCAATGCTGGGCACCTCCTCTACTCACTATACTTCTGAATGGCAGAGAGGGCCACCCATGTGGCATACTAAAATAAAGGGAATACTATTGTGACTTAGTATTCACTAGTCTTACTTCATCTTGTCTGTGCATTACAAAGGAAGCAATCCATTTTGAGACTGAACTGCCTACTCTGGTATCCACTAAACACTGCAACAAAATGTTAGGATGGACTGTGTCAAAAACAGCTGTCAATGCTCACAACTGACAAATTCTTGGAAATGATGGTGAAAATTTAAAATTAAAAGTCAAATAAGACAAGGCATGCAGTGCAATTTCATGACACCTTCTGTGACACTTCATGCATGGTTACTTTAGATTATCTTTACAAGTTTCCTACCTACACTGACTCAAAATATATTAATATTGTCAAGGGATGGCAAGCACTTTTACTTTCAAATTATCCAAAGCCTGTTTTTTTTCCTCCTTTACTACACTATGCTCTTTCATCATAGTCACATGCATCTTGTCTAAACTTTTGCATCTTAACTGGGATACAAAATAAATCAGGGTGGTATGTCAGCTGAACTGAATGTTCACTGCTAAGGGACAAAGCTATTAATGCTTCTTGAATTGTAGAGGACGACGAGACTTCGGTCTATATATCTGAATCTTGTGAACTAAAAGCAGGACTGGATAATGGTAATTTATAGTAGCTGAAGGAAGAAAGAGAAAAAATGGGCCCATTTAGGAAGTAGAGGTCTGCACGGGAACAGGGATCGCGGGAATCCCGCGGGTCCCATGGGGTTCCCTTGGGAATCCCCCCTAACCCACGGGACTCCCACGGGGACCCCCCTCTGGCCCACGGGACTCCCACGGGGACCCCCCTCTAGCCAACGGGACTCCCACAGGGATGGAAGGCTTTGGAAGCAGGGTTCGTCCATATAATATAATGGACACATCAGCCTTAGTAAAAGAGGGGGGTTTATAAGTTAATTACCTGAACAGAAAACAAAAAAAGGGTTCCACCAAAGAGATTCCACAAGGAAAACAGCAAAAGAAACTGTGGAATTGATGATCCTGTCAGAAGTAATTGCTGCTTTTTATGGGGACGGGCGAGGATGGAGGTAATTCCTTGCAGGGATGGGTGGGAACGGAGAGGATCCTGGCGGGGATGGGTGGGATTTCTGTCCCCGTGCAACTCTCTATTAGGAAGTTTTAGTTTCACTGAAAGATTTTGGTGGCATAATGAAAACACAGTGGAGGTGTAGCCTAATGGTTAGTGCAGTAGTCTGAAAACAGGGGAACTTGCTTAGTTTTTAAATCAGACTTGTTTGTGTCCACTGAAGACCAGAATTGAGAACCCCGAGATGAATTAGGTTCACCAAATTGCATCAGATTAGATGCTTCCAGTCCCAGCACTATTCAAAGCCCAGAAACATTTTGACCTGGAAGACTCAGATTTATTTTAGCTTTGGTTTTGATAATCTAGTTCTTCTATTGCCACCTTCAAACCTCGCTAAGTTAGAAATGAGATCAATGGCAATATCTGGACATCTTTAATGTTTTCTGAATGTCAATAACAGAGCAAGAAGAGTCAAATCGTTGAAGAATCAGGTTTTGACCTAATAAAACTTCAATCTTACATAAGGGATTTGAGTTTGGTCACGACTATTGAACACTGATTCCACACTATGGGCTCCTTTTACTAAGATGCGCTAGCGTTTTTAGCGCGCGCTAAAGATTACCGCATGCTAACCATGCGCTAACTGAAAAATACTAATGCAAGCTTTATGGAGGTGTTAGCATTTAGTGCGTGCGGTATTGTAGCGCACACTAAGCGCATGTTAATATCGCTAGCGCATCTTAGTAAAAGGAGCCCTTTGTGTGGAAGTTTCAAAACTGTGCAGACAGATGCAAATTCATCATGGAATTTTCCACGCAGATTTTATACCAATTCTCAAAGTAAAAATGTGTGAACACTTCCCTGCTGAAAAATTTCCGAGGAGAAAGAACCCATAGAGATTTATACTTACTTTTTCTGTGAAACTTTTTCCATGAAAATTAATATGCATAGTTCTGGGCCTAATACAAACCAGGAAGTAACCACAAAAATGCAGGCTGCAATATGTATAATTTTACTTCCATACAGAGTACATCATTTTTAAATAGCCTTTTACCTGCTCTGTTGGCTCCAGGTATAATCTAACAGGGCAGATGCAGTATGTTAGGCAATTCTTCGGCCTTGCACCAAGTCTTCCCCTTATTAATCTTTGATTTGATTTTTATACCACTAAAAACCGAAGTTCTATAGCGGTTTACAGTTCTAAAAACAGCTCATTGTAACAATTTACAAACTTAGAATCATCTCATTGTGCAACAATTTTTATTATACTAATTATACCATCACATCCATAGGACCCGCCTCAAATATAATAATCATCTAATTGTAACCCTCATTATTAAATCCATTTATTAACTATATAAAAAAACCTCAATAAATAGCTGTTACCTCTAGCAGTCTGATTCTCCTTACTATCCATGTTATAATGTTCATTCCATAGTACAAAAATTTTCAGTAAGAAAAACATGTTTTCAATAGCTTACGAAAACCCAACTAACTTTCTATCGAGTGCAATTCAATTGGCCTCCCCCCACAACAGACACGATTTCTCTAATATGAACCCTCCCAGAATAATATGGGTAAATGGGCTACTTGAAAACTTCCCACCCTACTGGAAAAAGTACCTCTTGTTGTTTCTTTTGAGTTTGTGTTTTTTTGGGGGGTGTACTGTTTTTCTTTGACTGCAGCTGCTATTTAGTGCCCCCCCCCAAACCAGAAGCAAGTGCCTCAGGTGTCTGCCTAATCTTGCCTGCTGGTTGGGCTGACCCTGTAATACAACCTGCATTCAACTTAAACTGCTGCAAGATATTTTGAAGACTTTAATAATATTTCTGCTTTATAGCATAAAAGAAATAAAATTGTACTCTGTTCATCTGTAACTCAGGTTTATAAAATGAGCTGTGCTTTTATAATCCAGGGTATCCTGGACAGTATTCAGGCTGACCACACATCTACATCATTCTTACATTCATACAAAAGAAGATGTTAGCTAATATTATATCACATAGCCTATGGCCTGGCTGCCCTGAGTAGGCCTGCTCTTACTATCAGAAGCTAAGCAGTGTCAGGTCTAGCTAGTACCTGGATAGGAGAACTCATGGGAATACCAGGTGCCATAGGCTGAGGGGGTCCCATGCTGGGCAGTACTGACATAGTGGAGTCGCACACTGCGTGGGAGAAGGCAATGAATGGCAAACCACTCCTGTGCTCTGCCATGAAATATCACAGGGTGGATTTCTCACTGTGCATGTTGCCATGAGTCAGTGGCTAACTTGGTAGCATAATCCATCCATTATGTAAAATACATGGTCTAATACTATACCAACCATTAGATATTAGGTAAAATTCTGCAATTCCTGAAAACCTGATGACCTCTAACTCCTATGCTATTTTCATGTTCTATTTGCAGAGTACTTTTGTTAAGATAAGTTAAAAATATGAAAGCACATAGCACAGGCCACATGCACCGATGATATTCGGAAGGGAATTGTCATTTTCAGACTCCGTCCTAATATTAATCACTCTTCTAGCTGTATTTGGTTTATGGGCTCAGGGAAGTGTGATGGCAGTTATTAACTGCTCCAAAGGAGCCCACTTACCAGGAGGATTTATTTCTTGATTAATGATGGAGTTGATCTAAGCACTAATTCCATTTTTTTGTTAATATCACAGGTTTGATGTTAAAATCATTCTGCTTCCATCCACCCTTAAAATTACAATGATTGCACCAATTGTCAAAATGCTATTATGTGATCCAGATTTGCACAGTAATTATCAGCCACTAGCACATCTGCAATTTCTCTCTAAATTTTGGAACATATTGTTGCATCTCAATTACAAAAACCCTTTCATCTGAAGCATTGTGACGTGAATCCTAGTGAAGCTTCTGAGCATGACAAATCAGAGAGGCAACATTTATCTCTGCCATAAATTTTATCCTACTTAATTATGATTCTCACTATGTGCTTTGTAACTAACTTTATTGCATTTTCAGAATTGTTCCTTCTGTTCTGTACTTAATGTGGAAATGTTTAATGCAAGAATACTTGATATGGAAATAGATTATGCAAGAATTTGTCTCATTGTGCAGTGGCCAGTCACACAGTTATTTTCAATGGCTTTTATTGCCATTATTTTCACTGTGTTTATTGCATCCTGGTGTGTTGCAAGTTGTGTGGAGTTTTTTTCCTTTATTTATTTATAAATTTTAAAATTACATACCAAGTATACACTTGTACAGAAAGTTGGTTAGACAGTACGTTACTTCTCAAAGTATAAAACAAACATTTTACACCTTGATATTCCATAAAACAAAACAAAAGAATATTAGTTTAACTAACACAACTCAAATCCTCCAAATTGGATCCAAGATATCATATAAGCGAGAAAAAAAGAAAATATAAATCTATTTAAGAATAAACTATACATAGTGCTGAGGTAGAAACATAGAAACATAGAAATAGATGGCAGATAAGGGCCACAGCCCATCCAGTCTGCCCACCCTAGTTACCCTCCCCTACCTTTACCCTGTGAATAGATCCCACGTGTCGATCCCATTTGGCCTTAAAATCAGGCACACTGCTGGCCTCAGTCACCTGAAGTGGAAGACTATTCCAGCGATCAACCACCCTTTCAGTAAAAAAGAATTTCCTGGTGTCGCAGCGCAGTTTCCCGCCCCTGATTTTCCACAGATGCCCTCTTGTTGCCGTGGGACCCTTGAAAAGGTAGGAGTACCATATTCAAACTATTGAGCGATTGATTTTTCCCCATTTATTCGGGACAAGGCCAAGAAAGCAGTTAACTGTTGAGGTTCAAATGATACACTTACAAGGGTGTCTCAAATAGAATGTAGCCCCCAATAAAATGGCCCCTGGTCTCAGAAGAAGAAATTCTCGACAATGTTTTTGAGTTTCTCTTGAGAGATGAGGATACATTTGAATTTTATATCCAAGAAACTCTTTCTGTTTATTTTTAAAGAAAAGCCTCAATAACCATACTTTATCAATCGAAAGAGCTACAGTTAATATCAATATAGAAGGTGTTACAATGTCCTTATCAGATGTTTCCAGAATTTTCAATACATTCAGTAATGCTTGATCAGGATTTTTTTTGACTGTGTTTGAAGCCCATTTTTATTAGGTAGATAGTACACTTGAGAAAATGGGGGTAATGCATCTTCCGGGGCTTGTAGATCTTCTACCAAGTATCTCCTAAGCATCTCCCTAGGAGTTATCATTGTTAGTCTAGGAAAATTAATGTCTCAAGTTATTATTTTGTGAATTATTCTCAAGCATTTCTAATTTTCTTCTAAGATTCACATTATCCTTGATTAGGGCCTCTTGTAGTTGTTTAGACTGTAATAAATCTTGGTCAAGCTTTTGAATAGAGGAGCAAGTTGTGTTTTTATATGAATTTAATTCTTTTTCTCTGTGGGACTGCTGGCTTAGATAACTACCTTCAGTTCACTTTCATTGTATTGATGCTACTCAGCTATTATTTGATAGTGATATAATTCTTACATTTGTAGATGAGGTTGGCCAATTGAACTTTTTGTGATCCATAACCAAAAGGTGATACACCCATTAACTAGATCACATTTAGGAGCACATTCTACACCATAATTATATATAGGGAGACAGAGATATCCAGAAGTATTTTATATCAGTGTATAATGTTCTACTTATGTTCTCATCATGTATAGATATCTTATTATAAGTTTAAGATGTATCTATTAATAATATCTTTTTTTCTTCCTTTTGGATTATTTTTGGATATCATTCTAAGGGAAGATGTATTCAGATTTTAATTGATATTTCATTTCCAGCTTCTATAACCATTGTGATGGAAAGATAACAACTGGATACCAGCAAAATTAGCAATTTCTTCTTGCAAACTGTTTAGTTTTCAGAAAGAGAGTTTAAGAGGATAACCATTACATATAATTTAAAAGCACAGAAACAAAGGGCTCCTTTTACGAAGCCGTGTCAGCGACTTTATTGCATGCAACTTTTTAGCACACGCTAACCCCCGTGCTAGCTGAAAAACTACCGCCTGCTCAAGAGGAGGCGGTAGTGGCTAGCGCGGCCGGCAAATTAGCACACATTATCAACAAACTGGCTATGCTGTTTCAGCATAGCCAGTTCAGCATGGCTGTTTCAGCCAGCCTGGTTCAGCATGGCCATTTAACCACAGCTGTTTCATCGTGGCCGTTGTAATGGTGAGCGCTTACCTTGCTGAAGCTGCAAGGTTTGAAAGAGAGGAGGGAATAACTCTCCTCGCCCCACTAGTGCTTCTTTCCTTTCCCTTCATCCACCCGTGGCCGTGAAGAACTGTTCCGTGCTGAAAGGACTGCTCTGAAAGGGCCATGCTGAACTGGCCATGATGAATTGTCCCATTCTCTCACAGGTAGGCCAGATTTTCAGGATATCCACAATGAATATGTATGAGAGAGACTTGCAAGCACTGCCACCTTGGCCATGCATATTTATTGTGGATATCCTGTAAACATGGTCTACCTGTGTACTAGAACTAAATAGCCTGTTCTAGACTCTGTTTTGAGGCTATGAAATTAAACCATCAATCGAAGCACTAATTAGAATTTTCATGTGTAACTTAAACTAGCCACAAGCATATCAGGGCTAAGAGATTAAGGACTCAACTCCATGAAACAGCCAGAGAAATCCACTGGTTGCAGCTCTCAGCTTGTAGTGGTCTTTATTTGCTGCTACTAGCTCACTCAAGGTAAAAAGCAAAAGCAATATGAGCACAACCACAGGGGACAAATGCAAATAGGAATGGAGGTGTGGTAGAGCCTGATCAATTTTCAGAGGATTGTGTTCATGAAGAGCTAGCTAAACTATAGGTGGACAAAGTGATGGGGCTGGAAGGTGTACATCTGAGGGTAGTGAAGAAACTTAGGTATGTTCTGGTGACTCCACTAGCTGAGCTTTTCAACGCTTCTCTAGAGTCAGGATGGAACTGGAGGACTGCAGAAGGGCAAATGTGGTCCCTCTCCACAAAAGTGGAATTAAGGAAAAGGAAGTCTGACTTCTTTGGTAAGTAAATTAATGAAAAACTTTTAAAACAGAGAATAGCAATGTTTCTGCAATCTAGTGGATTACAGGACCCAAGGCAACATGGTTTTACTAGAAGCAGATCTTCTCAAACAAATCTGATCAGTTTGACTCAGTGACCAGATAATTGGATAGAGGAAGAGTGCTAGATGTGATATATTTAGAGTTTAGCAAAACCTTTGACATTGTTCCACACAAGTGTCTAATAAATAAGCTGAGTGCCCTCAGTATGGGTCTCAAAGTGATGGACAAGGTCAGGAACTGGTTGAGTGGAAGGAGACAGAGGGTTGTGGTTAATAGAGATTGTTCTGAGGAAAGGGATGTTACCAGTGGTGTGCCTCAAGATTTGTTTCTTGGACCTGTTCTTTTTAACATTTTTGTAAGCAATATTGCTGAAGGGCTATCAGGTAAGATGTGCCTCTTTTAGAATGCACAAAAATCTGCAATAGAGTAGACACCCTTGATGGTATGAATAACATGAGGAAGGACCTAATGAAGCTTGAAGAATGGTCTGAAATTTGGCAGCTAAGATTTAATGCTAAGAAGTGGGCTGCAAAAATCAAAGGGAATGGTACAGTATAGGAGGTGAAGAACTTTTGTGCATGAAAGAGGAGTGGGACTTCAGTGTGATAGTATGTGATAATCTTAAGGTGGCCAAACAGGTTGAAAAGCTGATGGTGAAAGCTAGAAGAATTCTAGGGTGAATAGGAAGAAGTAATGCCAGTAGAAAAAAGGAGGTATTGATGATCCTGAATAAAACTCTGGTGAGACCTTATTTAGAATATTGTGTACAATTCTGGAGACTGCCCCCTCAAAAAGATAGAAACAGGATGGAGTTGGTCCAGAGGAAGGCTACTAAAATGGGCAGTGGTCTTCATTGTGATAAGTATGGGCACAGACTTAAAGTTCTCAATCTGTATACTTTGGAGGAAAGGCGGGAGAGGGAAGATATGATAGATACATTTACAAGTAAATACCTACATGGCATAAATGTGCATGAAGCAAATCTCTTTCATTTGAAAGGAAGCCCTGGAATGAGAGGGCATACATATGATGACATTAAGAGGTGATAGGCTCAGGAGTAATCTAAGGAAATACTTTTTTGCAGATAGGGTGGTAGATATGTGGAATAGTCTCATGGTAGAGGTGGTGGAGACAAAGACAATGTCAGAGTTCAAGAAAGTGTGGAACAGGCACATTGGATCTCTTAGGAAGAGGAGAAGATAGTGAATACTGTAGATAGGCAGACTAGATGGACCATTTGGCCTTTATCTGCCATAATGTTTCAGTGTTAACCCTTCCGCAATGAACTACAACACTACTACCAAAACATCTTAGATGTTCAGATCTTTGTGCCCTCCAGAAGAGGAACAAAGCAGAGGTACTCGTTAGAGTAAAATAGATATGCAAATTAGCTTATTAGCCAATGTAGGCTCCAGCAAGTAAGGCTTTGATTGTTGCAGGTGTCTTGATCTCACTGCATCTGGGTAGGTAAAACCTATGTTTCAGCCATCATGCTGTGGCTTTCTTCAGGGTGTGCTGTGAGGTCTGCAGTTTGTCTTATATATAGTGGGTCCTCAAACCTGATTGGCTGGAGCTTGAGATAATTGAGACAGGAAAGTCTGCTGGTCAAGAATTTGAATTTTGGCAGGAAAATCTGTTGGTCACAAATTTGAATTTTGATGGGAAAAAAATAAATTTGAATTTTGGTGGAATAGTGAATACTGTAGATAGGCAGACTAGATGGACCATTTGGCCTTTATCTGCCATAATGTTTCAGTGTTAACCCTTCCGCAATGAACTACAACACTACTACCAAAACATCTTAGATGTTCAGATCTTTGTGCCCTCCAGAAGAGGAACAAAGCAGAGGTACTCGTTAGAGTAAAATAGATATGCAAATTAGCTTATTAGCCAATGTAGGCTCCAGCAAGTAAGGCTTTGATTGTTGCAGGTGTCTTGATCTCACTGCATCTGGGTAGGTAAAACCTATGTTTCAGCCATCATGCTGTGGCTTTCTTCAGGGTGTGCTGTGAGGTCTGCAGTTTGTCTTATATATAGTGGGTCCTCAAACCTGATTGGCTGGAGCTTGAGATAATTGAGACAGGAAAGTCTGCTGGTCAAGAATTTGAATTTTGGCAGGAAAATCTGTTGGTCACAAATTTGAATTTTGATGGGAAAAAAATAAATTTGAATTTTGGTGGAAAGTCCGTTGCTCACAATTTTAAATTCTGGTGGGAAAGAGGCTGAAAACTTAGAGAGGAAGGGAAAAGGCATTTGTCCTCGGCTCCAGCCTTTTTTGCACTAAATTTCTTTAGGATGAGTGATTGCCATGCTTTGTTTATGGAGAGCCTTTTATAACATAACATGGCATTTATATACCGCAAAACCTTTCAGATCCATGCGGTTAACAATTGAAGAGAAGTTGGAATTTTAACAGTGAGCTACAAATAATCTTAATAAATTAGTCTTTACAAAGCTTCATAAATGCAGGATTTTATCTCCTTTGAAGTTACTGGGGTGCCTTGCTATCTTTGTTGTCTCTTTGATTCTTCTTGGCCACCAGGGGTCTTCTTTCTCCAAGACTTTTGTGTTCTCTAATCGTATGATCGGTTGCATTGGTATGGAGGACTACAGCTAATTTTTCTGTGTTACATAGCTTGTGGTGTGTCTTGAGCTCTTGCAGCCTTTCCTCTATAGTGTGTTTAGTTTTCTGTATACCAACCGTTATCTGCATGCAGAGTCCCATCGCCACCCAGCCACAAAAAGAGGGGTTCTACGTAAAATAATGAACAGAGCACCAAGAGTTTGTGACCCGGGCAGTCTTCAGAAAGGAAAGGACGCCTTCCAGGACACATTTCTTGTGACCAGCTACAGCAGAAGACTTACTTCTCAAGCCCTAAAACTTTTGGACAACTTGACCCATGAAATTAACAACCGACAACAATTCTGTGACAGAACAAAAATTGTTAGTGCTCTCCTATGTCCAAGGAGTAACAGATAAGAACATAAGAATAGCTTTACTGGGTCAGACCAATGGTCCATCAAGCCCAGTAGCCTGTTCTCACGGTGGCCAAAACCAATCCAGGACAAGCATTGGCTTCCCCCATGTCTTTCTCAATAACAGGAAAACTGCTAAAGAAAAATAACATCAAAACAGCCTACCGTGTACCACAGAAACTTGTATCCACACTCACATATGAGAGAGATTGGCTAGAACTATATGGGATTTTGTATACTCAAGGGGTTTGGAGCAGAGGTAACCAATCATACATTGGCGAAACTGGATGCACTATAGAGGAAAGGCTGCTCGTAATGTGCTATTCATTTCTAATGGCTTGTAGGACACTTTGGTTAGGGGGTGGAGATATGTTGATTTTACAACATATTTTTATATTAGTCCTGCATTTGTAAAATATGTTACAGGCTCTAGATATTTTGCCTAAAATGTCTATATGCTGACATCCATGAGTTTTATAAAATGGCACTGCCCATCTTTATTCTGGAATAATTTTATGCTTTGAATAAGATACCATTGTTTTTGTACTATTTTTTGTATTTTCCGTGAAAAATGTGAAAACTGAAATGGTATGACTATTTATTAGACCTATCTTTTCTGGAACATTCAAAAGTGGCATTTGAGTAGGAGTCTGGGAGCCTGTTTGACCACTCCCCTTCCCCTTATTGACTTTTAGCCCAGAAATCTGTTAACCCATTCTCATTACTCAGGGCCAAGAGAATCTCCCCTTCCATTGCTGTGGCACTTCTTATAGCTTGCCTTCTCCAGATATACCTCTGGGCTTCAGGGTTCTCTGTCTCCACCCACTTTTTGATAATTCTTCCCTTTAATCCTACCCCTTTGGACTGAGCTATCCCTGGTGAACCCTCCTCCTTTGGATAGGCTGTCTGATCTCATAGCTCACACCCTTCTGGGACTTGTAGTTCCCCCTTTTTAAAGGCAAAGGGGGCCTTTTCTGCTTTCTATGTGTTGAATTGAGAAATCATGGTCTTGTAGTTTACTCAATATCACCCACATGACTGTGGGTTGTCATACATGCTCAATTGTTAATTTAACTGTGACCATCGAATCTGACAAGGATATCCGATTCACTGCTATCTAACTAATCTAACTGTTTAATTTAACTGGTCTTATTGAATCTGATCTAATACTATCTGATTCACTGCCAATTAATTATCCTAGAAACTGGAAGTAACGGAAACACTAATAGCCATTAGGACAAGTAGGAGTCAGTTTAATCTACAAACATGCATCTACTACTGATTCTAATAATCTATCTAATATGCAATAACATCAAGGATGTTAAGTCACTCTATCCACAGCTACACTCAACCCATTATCCTGATCTACCCATCAGGCTTATAATTACCCAACAGGAAGACAGAGCAAATCACATCAAGGTAATCTCAAGCAACGGAAGACATCAATGTGCCCCCAAAAATAAAAAGATAAGGGAAATAAAACCTATCAAAACCACTACATCCACCAGACCTATCACATCTACTTCCATTCCCTGTGCATATCTTAACACCAGATGTTAGGAACAAAACATTTTTAATTAAAGATTGAATCATCAACAAGCAGATAGCTTGCCTTTTCTTAACAGAAACGTGGCTACTGTCTGAAGACAACCCTATAATAAATGATCTTCTACCAGATAATTTTAAAATTCACATGCTAAATCGTGATGGAAGAAGAAGGGGAGGTTTAGCAATTGTCGCCAAGGAAGGATTTATAGTTAAACTATTGGATTCCAAAATGACCAATCAACTAGAAATATTAGCCTATAAAATTAGCAATAAGGATCTAGAAGATTCCCTTTCTTGTATACTATTCTATGTTCCACCAAAAAGCTGGCCAAAAGCTAGAGAGGACTTCGGCGAATTCGTCCTACATAACTCAATCACTTCATCGCACAATCTAATTGCAGGAGACATATACTTACATCTAGATGAAATAGACAACCCAGAAGCGAAAGACTTTAAAAACTTTCTTTCTTTACTCAATTACAAACTCCCTTCACCCACTCAAACACATGAAAAAGGCCATCATTTAGATGTGGTAGCGATGTCCGTAAAGGAGATTATAACCCCTCCCATCTCTCTTTCGGACGGTACTTGGTGTCATGATATCTGGTCTGACCATTTCACTTATTATTTCAATCTAATCTGAACACGGCTGAAATCTAAGACACACCCATGGACAAAAAGAGAATACCTCACAAGGGGCCATATCAACCCAGAGGAATATTGGTCACAATATGATCTACAAGCGAAGATAGAAGAAGGAGTTGACTTCTATGATCACTGGATGATAACTAGCACATCCATTTTAGATAAAAATGCCCCTAAACGAAATAGTAAAAGCTGCTCAAGCAAATACAACAAATGGTTTGACATCAAACTCCTAACAATGAAACAATCAGTAACCTACTCCTAGGAGACCTAAATCTACACCTAGATGATCAATCATCCAAACAAGTAGACAACTTTCTCTCATTTCTCAAAGCCTTATCCTTCCAAATGCTAAATCCACAAACAACTCATGAAAAAGGCCACCAACTTGATATTGCAGCCTTCATGACCCACCAACCATCCTTAACAGAAATTCATACATCTAACGGAACATGGTCCAGATCCATCTGGTCAGACCACTACACCTACACGTTCAAGATCAACTGGACCAAAAACAACAAAAAACTATAACAAAACTCAATAAAGTAACATACACCTCACACAAACACATCGAACTCTCCATATTCTGGTCTAAAATAGATGAAACTATTCTAGAAAACAACCCCGAGGACTTCATCTTACATTGGGAAAGACTTTGCTCCAACACCCTTGATGATTTAGCCCCACTGCAAACCAAATCCAGACCCAGCAGGAGATCAGATACATGGTTCGACTCCGAAGTGCTACAACTCAAAAGACAATGTAGACGACTAGAGAGAAAATGGAGAAAATCGAACTCGGATCATACAAAATCTGCCTGGAAAAAAGTCAACAAACAATACAAATCACAATTAAAGGACAAGAGAAAAGCACACTACACCAACCTAATAGGCACTGAAACCCAAGACACCAAAAAACTATTCCAAATTCTAAAAACCCTAACCGACACCAAACCCTACCTGACCACTAACAATATTACCCCCCCCTCAGCCACTCTATTAGCAGAACACTTCCAAAATAAAATTACCAATGCAATAGCTACCCTCAATGACATCTCTATCCATCCTAATGAATTCACAATTCTCCCCATAGATAGAGATTCTACTGCAACAGATAGAATATGGTCTCAATTCCCCAACATACAATGGCCTGAATTCAACAAATACTACAAAAAATTCAGCCATGCATCCTGTGACCTCAACAACTGTCCACCATATCTCCTAAAAACATCCAGCACAAAATTCTGTGCTCTTCTTCTAAACTGGATACAAATCTCGCTAATAAACGGCCACTACCCTACCAACCTCAGCGAAATCATCATCACCTCGATCCTCAAAGACCGCAAAGGACCGATAGACCAAACAGCCAACTACAGACCCATTGCCTCTATTCTACTCTACGTCAAAATAATAGAAGGACTAGTTGCCAAATTCCTCTCCAATTACCTAGAAAACCATAACATACTCAATCCCACACAATCCGGCTTCAGAAACAACTTCAGCACGGAAACACTACTAGGATCTCTCTTGGACACAGCCAGACAACATCTCAGCACAGGAAAAAATTGATGCTCATACAACTAGACCTTACCGCTGCATTCGACTTGGTGGACCATAACATTCTACTACAAATCCTGGATACAATAGGTATCACAGATAAAGTATACACATGGTTTGATGGATTTCTTAAATCAAGAACCTATAAAGTAAAATCAGACAAACAAAAATCTGAACCTTGGTCAAACCCCTGCGGAGTTCCCCAAGGATCCCCTCTATCCCCAACTCTCTTCAATCTCTATACAACCTCCCTCAGCTTTCACCTGGACAAACAAGGCATAACCTCCTACAGCTATGCTGATGACATTACCATTCTCATACCCTTCGATCAACCTGAACTCTCCATGACGAACACAATATACCAAACACTAAAATCAATAGCAACCTGGATGAAAGATCACAAACTGAAATTGAATCCAGATAAAACAAAATTCATCCTCCTAGAAAACAACAAAATACCAACCATAACCAACATTGAAATCAACGCAATCAACTACCCAATACAAACCACCCTAAAACTGCTAGGAATAACTATCGATAGATGCTGCACCATGCAACCGCGAATCAATAAAACAATACAAAAGTCATTCTTAGTCATGAGAAACTTAAGACAAGTTCGGAAATTCTTCGAGAAAACTCAATTCCAGCTCATAGTTCAGTCCTTAATACTAGGCCTACTTGACTACTGTAATATCCTCTACCTCCCATGCCCTACAACCATAACAAAACAACTACAAACTATCCAAAACACAGCACTAAGACTCATCTACTCATTAAAGAAACATGATCACATTACAGAAGCATATCTCCAATCGCACTGGCTTTCGATCCCAGCAAGAATACAATTTAAATTCTACTGCCTACTATTTAAGACTTTATACGGAAACAGTCCAAACTACCTGAATAACCGCCTCATCCACAACACCGCAACCAGACATAGGAAAACTCACACCCCATTCTCATACCCCCCAATTAAGGAGGTCAAACGGAAAAAACTATATGATGGCCTCCTGGCCACTCAAGCAGCCAAACTAGACAACCAAATCGCCAATCTACTGATGGCATCCCTCGACTACAAGACTTTTAGAAAAGAAATAAAGACCATACTCTTCAAGAAAACTCTGAAAAAAGAGATAATACCGCAAGTCTCAAACTCCACCTCTCACTAAAGCCAACTACCCCAAACAAATAACCTTACCCATTTCTTACTCTTTTTGAAAATGACAAATTTTTTTTATTTTTATTGTAAGTTCTTGTTGTAATACATCTTGGATAATTCTTTTGTAATCCGCCTTGAACTGCAAGGTAATGGCGGAATAGAAATCCCTAATGTAATGTAATGTAATGTAATGTAAGACGATTAGAAAGAATCTGGAAAAAAATGGGAAAACTGTCAAACCGAAACAACTGGAGATCCAACATAAAACTCTACATACAACAAATAAAATGTAAAACGTTTTACTCATCCAAACTCATCTAATACTAATTCGAAAGGAGCCAATACAAAAGAACTGTTCAACATAGTTACAAATTTATTTGACACCACACGCTACACTCAACCCATGCATAATACCAAGCTACCCTCAGCAAATGATCTAGCACAACATTTCGTTTCAAAAATCAAAAACCTAAGAAATAACTACTCAACAATTGTTGCATACGAACATCAGTCAATTTATAGGCACAGAAATGAAATACCAGTGGATATGATCTGGAGCTCCTTGCATAAGTTAGAATGGAATAACTACATCAATCTATATAACAAATACTCAAAATCATACTGTGTCCTGGACTCATGTCCCCCAGAAATTATGAAAGCAGCTCCATTAGATTTTAAATTATCTCTACTGAATTATCTAACCAATAACCTAAACAATGGAAAATTCCTCACTAACAATGGTCACATTATAATAATCCCAATCCCCAAAAATCATCAACAACAGTAACCAACTATAGACCAGTAGCATCTATTCCATTTATGGTAAAAATCATGGAAGGATTGGTACACACCCAGCTAATGGAATATCTCGACCAATTCTCTCTTCTGCATGAAACTCAATCTGGTTTTAGGCCTATGTTTAACACTGAGACAGTAATTGCGGCTTTCCTGGACAATTTACGCTACCTATTTAGTAAGGCCTTAATGCCCTAATCATGCAATTTGACATGAGCTCTGCCTTCGACCTGGTGGACCATGGAAAACTGTTACAATGCCTAGATGCCATCGGAATCAGAGGAGATGTACTGAACTGGTTTCGAGGTTTCCTTATATCACGCACCTACCAAGTCCGTTTTAATCACGATCTCGCTGACACCTGGAGCAATCCATCTGGCGTGCCACAGGGATCAGTACTATCCCCTTTGCTCTTCAGTGTTTACATGTCCTCACTGGGTGCGCAATTGTCCCAGCTGGGGATAAAACTATATAGCTACGCTGACGACTTCACGATAATTATCCCATTCACTAACTCTGTCTCAGAAGTCACCCCCAAAGCAACAGAAGTACTAAATCAGATGGAGCAATGGATGACTGAATTCAGACTAAAACTAAACTCAGAGAAAACAAAATTTTTCATAGCATCGCCACACCACTTGACACTAAAACACCATTGTGTATCAATAACCTTAGTTATCCCATTCAACCCACTATGAAGGTATTGGGAGTAACACTGGACCAGAGCCTGACCATGAAAGACCAGGTAGACTCCTTGATTAGAAAAATCTTTCTCACCCTCTGGAAGCTTTGGTCCATCAGAGCTTACTTCAATGTCTCATCATTTTGAATTCTGGTAAAATCCCTTATACTGAGTCAACTCAATTATTGTAACATCGCCTACTTGGCACTCCCACAGAAGAATATGCAACGATTGCAACTGGTACAAAATGCAGTGGTCAGACTACTTTGTGGACTGAAGAAGTTTGACCACGTAACATCTTCCTATCGACTTCTACACTGGCTGCCGATGGAGGCACGTGTGAAATTCAAGTTTGGTTGTTTTTGCTTCAAGGTACTTTATGGCTTAGCCCCTAAATATATAACAGACCTTTTCTCTTTCTCAACCAACAGACATAGGTGAAGCTCACACCTGAACTTTGTTTCTCCACCGGTCAGAAGCTGTAAATTTAAAAGTCATCACCAACATCTTTTCTCACATCAAGCAGCTCTGTGGGGTAAAGACCTAGAACAATTACTCGTGCCTACTACCTATAGGGAATTCACGAAACGTCTAAAAACACATCTGTTCCTGAAATACTTAGGAAACCAACCTATACAATCCTAGCCATCAACAAATGATCTCTAGAACTGTCAATCACCAAGTCTATACTTTGTTGATTCCACTCTATCTGTAACATCTTTAATCATTGTAAACCGCATAGAACTTCACGGTCCTGCAGTATATAAAAAATTGTTATTATTATTATTTTTAATATGGTACTTAAGTCATGTTAACAGTTATGCTGCTGTGTTAATGGTTAATATGTTGCCATACTGTTAGCATAAATTAAAAGCTGCATTAAACATTTAACACAGCTTTATAAATAAGCCCTTAAATGAAAAAGGGGGCAGTTTTAACAAACAGCCTATCCAGGTACAAGTTCTGTGGGTAATTTGTAACTGTGGACTTTGTATATATTTTCAAATGATAGGACCTGTGCAAAAATTGTGCCCTAACCTGGGATAGTACACAACATGCATGTTTATTTAGTTCTGTACTAAGGGCAGCTAGCTCTGTGCACACATCTGCTGTCTTTATATTTGCACTGTACAGGAGGAAACCTGTCTTATTCTTTTTTCCAGGTATTGTGCTGCTTGCAAACTCTGGCTTCTTTGGGGTTCTAGGTTAATTTGTTTGTATATATTTCTACTTTCTTTTTGTTTGTGATCACTTTTCCTGTATTTGAAGAGGGCTTATCTGTGTTCTGCATGTGTGACCGAAGCCAAGTGTCTCAATAGGGATCTGTAGTAATCTGGATTGTTCAGTTTTCCCAGTTGGTGCTTGTTCTGGGGCTCACTGTTGCCTTTTCCTAGGTATGGTATTATATGAGTTTTGGAAGTTGGTGGAAATGGTAGATTTGTTTGGTAAATCCTAAGTGGTTTACATTATGTAGTGCTTTGTATTACTTCACAAGATACCTGGTGCTGTTACTGAGGTATCACTAGAATCAGACATTTATTTTGTTTGGAGAGCTCTTTGGGGAAGGGTCCTGGTTTATAGGCTACACAATTTAACTGCAACATTTTTGTGGAGTACATTCAGGGTATGCAAAGTTTTCTTTATTTGTACTATATAGCCCTTTTCTATACTCTGCTGCTGGTAACAAAGTGTGTGGCTGTATTGGGGGCAGAGCCATGAATAATCACCCCATCCCCTAAGGTTTGTCCTGCATGAGTATCATCGCCTTTTTTCCTAGAAAAAAAGCACTTGGTAAAAGCAATCCTGAGCACAGAGCTCACTCTGATTTAACTGTTTCCTCTCACCTTTTCTGGTCCAGCAACTTCCATAACTACCCCCAATTAGCCTTGCTACTGCCTAGTGATATAAAAGCAGATTAAAAGTACAGAGCCACTAATAGGAGGGACACGATTGGCAAAGTTGATGTAGACTTTTGTTTATGAGGAGCAGGACTGTCAGAGCCAACAGTGGCACAACCAAGACAACAGCTCTATGCCCTTATACTACCTTTTTTTTGCTGGATAGTGACTTGGCTAGCATCGGAGTGAGGAAATTACCTATGCAGATGGACCTGAAGAAAGGGGCATCCACAAATGTTTGCCCAGGGTTCCACAGCTGGTTAAAGTGACTCTGGATATGAGGTTTTCTCTTATGTTCCTGACTGGGATTTATTGTATCATTATGAGTAAGCTTCCCCTCCCCTCCAATCTCTTTCATGTTCTTTAATAGAGAATGGGGGATGGGTGGAGTGGTGGCAATATCAGTATCCTAAGTTCCTTTCACTGGTTAAACTGATGATGTTTCAGCTATCTGTGAGACTTTATTTTTAAAACATTGTGGTTCTAGTTCTTTTAGTTTTTGTTATTGGTTTCTATCAGGTCTGGTGCTCCCACTAGGCAAGCTAGGCATCTACCCAGGGCAGGGCTGCCCAAGTCCAGTCCTCGAGATCTACTGGCAGGCCAGGTTTTCAGGATATCCGCAATGAATATGCATGAGAGAGATTTACCTGCACTGCCTTCTTGGTATGCAAATCTCTCTCATGCATGTTCATTGTGGATATCCTGAAAACCTGGCCTACCAGTAGATCTCGGGGACCGGAATTGGGCAGCCCTGGGCCTAGGGCATCACATTTCACGGGGTAGTGCTGGTACTGGTGTGGCAGAACAATAGTGGCAGAAATGCAGATAGTGAGGCACATGACTTTTGAGCACATGAATTTTCTTGGGCCTGCTATACTTGGCCCCCTCCAAAACAGGAAGTTTGAAGGGAAAGGGCTATGACAACCCTTGAGCGCACAGACATGGCTCAAGGCTTTCTGCTGCACTGATCAATGTAGTGTGGCCTTGGCAGAGAAAGTGTGGGAAGAGGCAATGGCAACAACATCAACAGCAATGAAAAGAAGAGGTGAGACTGGCTAGAGTAAGGCAAGAATGGGAAACTGCATGGGAATGTAGGACAGGGAAGAGAAAGAGATACTGACATACGGGGGGTGTAGGGAAGGGGAGATACTAAGTAAAGGGAAAAGGAGATACTAGGCAAGAGGGATGGGTAGGGTCTTGAGGCCTTCCTTGTGGGGGAACTGATGGCTTAAGGTTCACCAGGAGGATCAAATACCCTTGGTCCATCCTTTTATTCCCTATTGGCTGCTGATATCTCTGCAGTTACTAGTTTATTAGAACTGATCTCAGAGGTTGTTAATTGCTCTCAGGCTTTAGTTATCTAGATAAATTTTAATTTCTCTGTTGATATTAGTGGAACAAAGGCCATAATGTGTATTTTGTTTCCTGAGAAATCTGAAGTGTCACAGTGGAGACCTAATGAAGCACACTACGGTATCTTTTAAGCATTACCAAGCTTTCCATTTCAAAAATCACAATGCCTGTCATCCTGGACAGCTGTACTGTAGAAAAATGGGAAACAATAAGTGGCCATACCATATTTGTGTGTAAGAGTACATGATCTCTGCCCTATCTGCTTGTGTGCTAGGATTTGACATTTTATCTGAAGGACAGCTGCACAAAGGGCAGAGCCAAGCAAACTGACCTTTTAGGTCTGAGTTATAATATTAAACTCCTCTCAAGTCCTGACCAAAGCCTGCAATTGTGAGTATGCTTACAAAATTGTATTGTTAATAATAAATCCAGATGAACAAAATAGTTGTATTATGAAATTCTTTGGAATTTTGGCTTTATATGGGCTACTGTGCGTTTCATGTTTGCACTTGGAGTATCATTTTGTATAAATATAAAGGGGAAATGACTAAGTCGTGGTAAAATATGGCATTTTATCAGAGCTTAGCTTGTTAGGGGAGTCACTAACCTGTGGTAATGCAATAATGCAGTTCCACAGGTTAGTGATGACCATGAAACTAAATAATAGAGCTTGTGATCAACATCGCATGCTGCGTTACGTATTCTGCTTCCTGAGAGCATCTGCTATTGAGACAGACATGGAGAAGCCACTACTTGCCCTGGAATAAGTAGCATGGAATCTTGCTATTATTTGGGATTCTGCCAAGCACTTGTGACCTGGATTGTGGGCCTGATGGTCCATTGGTCTGCCCTAGTATGGCTATTCTTATGTTCTTATCTCTTAAAGGGGCTAACTATGTTAAAATATGTATAAAGGCCTTTATATAGCAGTCTGATCCTTAGCATTACTATTGCGAGATAACTGCCCATTCTCCATCTCTGTGTGCTTCTCCCTTACAAAACATCCGTCCCCTTTGGATATCCATGGGAAATCATCTCATGTCATTCTTCAGTGTCTATCTCAACCTCATTCCTTCTACACCAGCATTCTTCAGTGCAAGGCTTGTGCCCATTCATACTCTGATTCTTCCCTCTCTCCTTAAAGAATAACATGAGGATGGTTTCCCATGGTTATCCACAGGGATGGTGACAAATTCTGTCATCATGTCATTTTCTAGAGACTGTATTTGCAAAGTAATGGTTAGTTGTCATGCTGATATATATGTATATCAGTGCATATATGTGTGTTTATTCTAGGGCTGTACATTGATTAAAAATTTTAATCGCACAATTAATCACACAAAGTGCCCCTCACTTTTCCTCCTGTATAGTGCAATATATACATAGCAGACATAAATGCTCAAAACTGACACATTTCAATTCAATTATCCCATGGAAAGGTGGTATATCAAATCCCATTACCCCCTTACTAAAGTAAAAATAAAATCATTTATCTTACCTTTGTTGTCTCATGATTTTATCTTTCTAATCATCTCGTCCTGCATTTCTGTGTTTTCTGTATTCACTTTCTTTATTTCTCCTCTTTACTTCCTGCCCTTTATCCATCTTTCACGATCAACTTTTCTTTAATTTTTCTTCCTCATATTCAAATCTATCTAGTTTCTGTCTCTTTCCTTCCCTGCCATTCATGGGCACCATCATCTTCCTCCCCTTCCTTTCCTTTCCTTTCCCTTCCCACTCCATGCTCACCATTTCTCCCTTCCCTCCTTTCTGTCACCATCTCCCTTTTTTTTCCATCCTTATTTCTAGAATCAGGTCCTCTCAAACATATCCCACCCACCCCCACCCGCACCTCTTTTCCCCAGCAAATTATTCCTGTGCTCCTACCCTCTCCCTCCTTGTGATTAGGTATCTCTCTCTTCCTCTCTGTGATTAGGTATCTCTCTCTCTTTCCCTGTGATCAGGTATCTCTCTCTCTCGTTCCCTGTGATCAGGTATCTCTCTACTTCCTCCCTCCCCCAGTCAGGTATCTCTCTCTTTCTTCTTCCTACCTCCTTTTCTCTTCCCCCTGTAGTTGGGCATCTCAGGCATCTCTCTCCTTCCTCCCTCCTTCCTTCTCCCCCTAGTCAGGTATCTCTTTCTCTCTCTTTTTCTCCCTCCCTCCTTTCCCCTCGTGGTTGGGTCAGTTGGGTCTCCCTCCCCTCTCTCTATCCTTTTATAGCCTGCCAGCTAGTGATTAAAGTAAAGCACTGCTGGTAGGCTAGCCAGCTCCAGACTCTCATGGAATCTTCAGTCCCTGCTACACCGGAACAGTTGATATAACTTACTGTTCTGGTATAGCAAGGACTGAAGAGTCTACGAGAGGCAGTGCTCTACTTTAATTGCTAATACTGTCGGTAGGCTGTGCAGAGTTAAAGGAAGGAAGAGAGAGGAATATAGTGGACTTTGGCAGTGGTGGTGGCATCAGGTGGCAGGTAGCAGTGGCTGCAGGTGGAGACAAGTGGCAGACAGCAGCAAGTCTGTTCTGGGAGGGTAGCAGCAGCAAGGGTGACTCTCTGGGGTGGGGGCAGTGGTAGCAAGGGTGGCTCTTGGGGTAGAGGAAATGGCAGCAACAGCAGAAGCAGCTCTCAATATGGCTGTAAGCCAACGTTCCTCCAATGTTGTCTTCTGCCTGATTTCATTTCCAGTGGAAAGAAAGGTAGGCAGGCCTGACCGCAATAATCCCATTAAATTTTTTTTACATTGTTAAACAATTACCGTGTTAATCATGTTATTAACGTGTTATTGTTCTCCTTAATTTATTCTAGTATTCTATACCTTTACACACATAGGGAGGAATTCTGTAAATGCTCACAAATAGGCACTAGAAATATATCAGTGCTAAATGTTGTTCCATAAATTGTGTGTGTCTTTTATAGAATAGCACTTAGGCCCAGATTCTGTAACTGGTGCCATTGTCAGCCATCATAAAAGCAGCCTCTGATTGCGTGTCAATCATGCGATGACGCCGGGCCCAGAATTGTGCCTCCGGTAAAGGTAGGTGCCAGAATGTAGGCAAAGGTTTTCCAGGCCTACATTTCTGGTGCTTACCTTAGATGTAAATTGCGGCTCCTCAGGCACTTTAGGCCGCCTAACGCCACTTCCAGCATTAGCCATGCCCACGGTGGCATTTGGAAACCTAAAACACCCATGGAGGTGTGATTCTGGTGCTGATTTTATAGATGCTGGTAGACGCCTTGAAACTCAGTTAAAAATGTCATTGAAATGGTGTTTTGTTTTGTTTTTTACTGGCGCCCAAAAAATTAGTACTGATTAGAGAATCCGGGCCTTAATACCAGTTTTCGCTCCCAACTCTGGGTGCCTGACTTATGTCTGCTGAAAGCTGGGCATGGTGACTGATTATTCTATAGCACTATGTGGAATGCCTTTGACCCACCCATGACCCTTTCATGACCATGCCCGCTTTTTGATTGCACCCTATGGGATTTAGGTGCCCAGTGTTATAGAATAGCATGCAGCCAGAGGTGCACAAATTCTAATTGGTGCCAATTAACATCAATAATTGGTTATTAGCATCCAATTATTGATGGTTAACTGCTTGCTAGCAAATTAAGCTGCACCCACATCTTAGCAGTGTTCCCAAATTTATGTGTCCAAATCTGGGCAGCATAGGCCATATTCTGTATATGATGCCTAAAAAATTGGTGCTGAAAAGGACAGTGCTTACTGTAGTTCTATAAAATGCATCTGAAGTTAGGCGCAATTTACAGACTCATGCTTAGTGTCTGTCCACGTGACTAACATTTAGGTGCAACCATTTATGCCAATAAATACCTGCACCTAAGTGATGTGTGGATCAGGATATTCTATATCAGTGTGCCTAACTTTTAGGAATGGCCATGACCCATCTCTGCTCCTCCCCTAGCCATGCCTCCTTTTGAGATCTGTAACCTAGAATTTATGCACACCAATTTATAGAATATACTTAGGGCTAGATTCATCAACCTGCCCGATTAGGGCAGGTCCGACGAATTCTGGAAGCTAAAATATGCAGATGGGGGCAATCAGAGGAATGCCTCCATCTGCTGGCACGGATCGCGACAGAGCCACAATCTTTTTTTTTTTTAACTTTTAAATTTTTAATTAGTTTTTAGCTTTAAACATGCAGGTTAAAACCATGAGCTCGCTGGTCGGGGAAGGGCAGGAGAGATTTGGGGAAGTCAGGGCAGGAGAACCAGGGTAGTGATGTGGCGAGCAGGCGGGAGATTTTCGGGGAAGTCAGGGCAGGAGAACCAGGGCGGCGAGAAGGCGAGAAGGCAGGAGATTTTCGGGGAAGTAAGGGCAGGAGAACCAGGGCGGCGATGCAGCGAGCAGGCAGGAGATTTTCGGGGAAGTCAGGGCAGGTCAACCGGGGTGGTGATGCGGCGAGCAGGTAGGAGCGGGCAGCGAGCAGGGCTTCCAAAGTCCGAAAGATGTTTTCAACTGGTTCCCAGCAGTCGCTTCTTCAGTTGATTGGCCAGCCCAGTCGGATTGAGAATTTTGTGTTGTGAATTGTGTCCCTGCCAACTTTGCTTGCATTTCACTTAATTTGCATGCACGGATTTGAAGTGGATCGCAGGAGAGGTTAGTGAAGGGAAATCTGGTCGCAAAGGGGTCGCAAACCGATCAGTACACGATCGGTTTGCTTTGTGAATCTAGCCCTTAGAAAGTTGTGCTTGAAAATTCTGATTAGTGACAATTAATACTTGTTAGTTGCCAATTATCAGTGCTGATTATCTTGTTAAACAATTAAGTTGCACGTGCAAATCGTCAGTGCACACAAATTTCCATGCACGTTTGTCGCACTATACAGAATCTGGCCCCATAAATGGAATCCCGAAGATAGTGGGCATGTACATGTTAATGCCTGTTTTATAGAAGTGCCCCCTTACTTATAGAACACTATGTTTCACATATATCTGCAAACAAAAACAGAAGACAAAAAAATCATCTGTAGATCACAAGCAGCGGATAACACAACGAAGGAGACGAAAACCACTGGAGTAACCAAAGATAAATTTATTGGGTAATTCAAGATGGACAATCCTAAAATCAGTTTGACTTTTCATCAATTAATCCTACACCCTTGACTCCTGATGCAGGCCTTTGGCCCGAAACATGAATCGTATTGAGTCATTTTGAATTACCCAATAAATTTATCATTGGTTACTCGAATGTTTTTCATCTCCTTCACTGTGGTATTGTTTACACATATATCTGCAGCACGTAGGCAGTTAGACTTGCACCAGCTATATGCCTGGTATAAGTGCTTGGTACCTAAAAATTAGCCCCTAAATTCTATATAAGACATCGAAAGTTATATGCATATGTTAGCTGATGTATGTCAGGGCCGCCATCAGGGCAGTACTACCAGTCCTGCATTCAGGGGCCCGGAGCTGACAGGGGGCCCGGGCTCCCCCAGAGTCGCAAGCATAGTCTCCTCTCCTTCTCCTTACCTGCCCTGCCGCAGCACACAGCCGAACGGAAGTCTTCCCGATGTCAGCGCTGACGTCGGAGGGAGGGCTTAAGCAAAGCCCTCCCTTCCTCCGACGTCAGCGCTGACATCGGGAAGACTTCCGGTCGGCTGCTTGCGGCAGGGCAGGTAGGGAAAAGGCAGTCGTGTTCCGAAGGGTGGGGGGCGTTCCGCCTCGGGTGCAGCCATGGGGGTGTGTGTGCGCAGCCGGTCAGGTCCCCTTAGCCTTGTGGCGCTTCCCCCGACCGACCGACAACAGGCCCGGCCAACAAACCTCCCTGCCATGTAGCAGGAAATCTAAATTACCTTCTTACAGCAGCTTCAATACTCCAGCTGCTGTAAGAAGGTAATTTAGATTCGCGGCTACAGGGCAGGGAGGTTTGTCGGACCGGGCCTGTTCTGTTGTCGGTCAGGTGGGGAAGCGCCACAAAGGTAAGGGGCAGGGAGGGAGAAAGGGAGGAAAGGTGGAGTGGAGAAGAAAAGACGCTTAAGGGATGCTTAAGGTAAAACTGAAGGGGGAGAAGGACGCTGAAAGCACTGGGGAAGACAAAGGGGTGGAGAAGGACGCTGAAAGGACATGGGGAAGACAGAGGGGGAGAAGGACGCTGAAAGGACATGGGGAAGACAGGGGGGAGAAGGACACAAAGCAAATGGGGAGACAGAGGGGGGAGAAGGATGCTGAGAGGACATGGGGAAGATGGGGGGAGAAGGACGCTGAAAGGAAATGGGGAAGAGAGAGTGGGGAGAAGCACACTGGCAGGGAAGAAGACAGAGATGCCAGACTATGGGGGGAGTGGAGGGAAGAAGATGGGTGCCAGACCAATTTGGGAGGGGGGAGAAAGGGAGAGGCACAGTAACAGAGCAAATGGAAGACGCAGAAAGAAGAGAGACAGTGGATGGAAGGAATTAAATGAGAACATGAGGAAAGCAGAAACCAGGCAACAAAGGTAGGAAAAAAATTATTATTATTTTTTTTTTTGCTTCAGGATAAAGTAGTATATTAGTTGTGTTGATAAAAATTTATAAACATTAGAGGCTCTGGTAGAAACCCGTTTACAAAGTATGTATTCTTCCCAATTAATATTTCCAAATTAATAAAGTCTTTTTGCTTATTTTTAAATGGGTTTCTACCAGAGCCTTTAATTCAGTAGCATAATTAAATGAAATAGCTATTTCTGTAGTTTATAGGGACGGGCGGGGACGGAGGGGATTCCTCGCGGGGACGGGTGGGACTTTGGCGGGGATGGGTGGGATTTAAACATGCACCTTTCTTCCTCCATCCCTTGCACCTTTCTTCCTCCATCCCATAACACACACAACCTGGCGGTGATGATTATCAGATTGATTCATGAATATGTAATGATGTTATGAGTGTGCACCTCTTCCTTCCCATCCTCCTTAGCATGTCACATACAGCATGTTACATTACACAAAGTCTGTGTAATGTAACATGCTGTATGTGACATGCTGAGGAGGATGGGAAGGAAGAGGTGCACACTCATAACATCATTATATATTCATCCATAGCTGCATGTTAATGATGTGTTCATATGCACTTATTTATCATCATAACATATACATCATCATTAACATGTAGCTGTGGATGTGTAAGGACAGGCTGAGGAGGATGGATGGGAAGGAAGGAAGGTGCACATATTAACATATCGTACATTTTTAACATGCATGATGCAGCTATAGGCAAGCTGAGGAGGATGGGATCATACAGATGTGTATGTTCAAATATGCGCTCAGATGTGTAGTTTTTCTGATATATTTATTAAGCTTACAGTATTTATAAAAACACATTTAATACTTGTTACAAAAAATATTGTGCAATTGTGATCTACTTCTGGCCTACAAAGGTCAAAAGAAATCCTTAACTGAGATTTTACATTCAAAAGTGAATTATAGCTACTAGCACTATTATTTATTAGTTATTTATTATGCAGATGTTTGCTAGTTTGTTATTAGTTCAGTATTAGACATATGTTAGTTTAGAATAGATAGGTATAGATTAGTTTAGTTTAGGTTAGGTTAGAGCCCTGCTGAAAGAGTCTACCTTGACGTGGTTGCAGGCTTACAAATCTTTTGGTCAACGAGTGCGGCGACAGAGAAAAGTATGTGTGTATTCGGCCCATGGAAGAAGGGGGGGTCGGGGGGAAGGGGTGCGTGGGGGGCCCAATAGGATTGCTCAGTAAGGGGCCCAGAAATTTCTGATGGCGGCCCTGATATATGTACATAACTTAATGAATTAATAGACATAATCAGTGTCAATAAATAGCAATTAATACCTGTTAATTGGCAACTTGGTAGGTGAATAACACAAAATGCTATGCATCTTATGCAAAGTGCATAGTTAAAAGTGGCCCTGGTTAGGGGGTGGATCATAGGCAAGTTTTTGAGTTAGGCTCATGTTTTTGACAGGTGCCATTGTGTGCATAAATTAGGTGCAGGCATTTAGGCTATGAAACCCTGGCATAAATAGGGGACACATATAGGACTTATTTTGAAAGCATTTAGACATAGAAAATACCAGAGAAACTTATGGTACTTTGTGTGCCTAAGGGCTAGATTCACTAACCTCCATAAGGGTTCCCGATCCGTGCAGGCCTGATGAATTTACAAAACAAAAAAATTAAAATGAGGGTAATCGGAGGAATGCCCCCTTCGACTGCACGAATCGCTAGTGTGCGAGCCCGACGCATGCGTATAAGAGCCGTCTAGAGCTGCTACTTTTTTTTTTTTTTTTTTAAACTTATACTAGCCCAGAGAGTCTGTGGTTTTAACCCGCTATAAACTTGCGGGATAAAACCATGGGCTCGCAGTGCGGGAAAGGGTAGGAGAGGATAGAGGGGTATAAATAGAGGATTACTGCACAGGTCCTGGACCTGTTGGGCCGCCGCGTGAGCGGACTGCTGGGCATGATGGACCTCAGGTCTGACCCAGCAGAGGCATTGCTTATGTTCTTATGTTCTTATGAGAGTCGGGGCGGCAGGAGAGATTCGGGGCAAGAGCAGGGCGGCGAGTTGGGGCAGGAGAGATTTGGGGCAGAGCACAAGATTGGGGCAGGCAGGAGGCAGCAGGAGATCGGGGCAGGCAGGGGATCGGGGCTGAGACAGGGCAGCAGATCGGGGCAGAGAGTAGGGCGGCAGAAGGCAGAGCAGTTGGAAAGGACCTCAGCGACTGGTCCTCAGCAGTCGCTTCTTGTGTTGATCGGCCAGCCCAGTCGGTTTGCAAGATTTCTGTAGTGAATCACATCCCTGTTTACTTTGCATGCCATTCCCCTCATTTGCATGCATGGATCAGAATCAGATTGGAGGAGAGGTAAGTGAATCAGTCCGAAGTATAATCAGGTCACAAAGGGGTCGCAAACCAATTGGTACACAATTGGTTTGCATAGTGAATCTAGCCCCAAGTGCTTTGAAAATGAGCCTTTATATGTTAGGATGCCTAGCAATGCTTGAAAAGCAAGCATATGCATTAGTATCTCAATAGGCAAGAAAAAGTACAATTTTGTCAATACAATAAAATTTAACAGATTAATATGTGATCTGTTCAATAAATATTTTCTGAAAGGAAATAAGATGGAGTCAGGTACCACTTGTTGGACATGCAGAAAAATGTTCTGTTCTGTGGCTGCCAAATATGACCAGCGACACCAGTCAAAGCAATTCCTAACTGGTGCTTAGGCAGCACTAAGCGTGATTCTATACAATGCACATAGTTTTATAGTCTCATGCATAGCACCGTACTAGCTGGTGCTGATTTCTTAGGTGACATATATAGAATCTGGCCCTAAGTACATATATACCTGGTTAGGCTAGTATTCTATATAGGGAAGAGTGTGCCTATGTTCCTTTTGGAATAGGCTTCTGCCTAGATCCTGTCCTAGAATTGATCTTTTAAGGGGCAATTCTATAGGTGGTGACTCTATTTGGGCTGCATGATGTGAGCTATTATACAACAGCATCTGTGAGCCCAGATGCTGTTATAGAAAACTAATGTACCCAGGTGTCGGTGCACCTTACATGTAAGCTCATACAGTTAAACCAACCATAGACTGGGGTAACTGTAGGTGCCTAATTGCAACAGGAATGCATGAAACTTAGGGATCCTTTTACGAAGGTGCACTTGAATGATTGAGATGATTGAAATCTTATAAAGCAACTTAAGCAGTTCATGCGGCTGGACCAGACATGTTTCGCAATAGCTTCGTAAGGGATCCGCTCACTGCCGCTGTCATCCAACTTCTATAACTCTTTTTTTATTTGTTTAATTCTTTATTGATTTTCAAATTTTGACAGTGGAATACAATTATATTAAACATGAGCATTATACATAACACACTTAAAATACACAAAATTACCAATCCTTTTCTCCCTCCCTTCCTCACATAACTATTACACTGCGACTTCTATAACTCTTATTTTAAAGTAAGATCTGCTTAAGTTGCTTTATAAGATTTCAATCATTTCAATCATTCAGATAAGTTAAAAAAAGCAAAAAAAGTTAAAAAAGTTTTAAAAGAGATATTTATAAAAATATTTAAGTAAAAATATGACCTAGACCAATGTGGATTTAACACCAAGATTTCCCCGCTGATAAGAATATGCATAGGGCGGTGGAATGGTGCATCTGAGGTCTTGGGAGTTATCAAATGGATTAATTGAATTGAAATGAATACTTGATGAAATGTTAATGAATTTAAGAAAAGTATTGGTCTTAGGGTTTGAAAAATTAGAATGATCTTTTGATATTGCTCTAAGGAGAGAGAATTTAAGCCATTCTAAATATTAACTAATTGTAGAATTAAAAACATAAGCATTTATTACATTACATTACATTACAGATTTCTATTCCGCCATTACCTTTTGGTTCAAAGTGGATTACAAAAAGAATTATGGATGAGGATTACAATGTTAGATCAGAAAAGGTTTCCAAGAGACATCTATTAGAGACATCTATTAGATTAAATCTCTGATCATTTTCTGGTGTGCTCTATAGTATTTTGTGATCTGCTTTGAACCTTGTTCTGGGAATTGGCAAAATATAAACATCATATCATATATACCCTGTTGTAATTACATGTTATGCAACTTATGTGCACTGTTACAGAATAGTGCTTAGGTATCCTGCGGGCACTTTCAGGGGTAGATGCACACTTTTGTGTCTAATGCTAGTATTATGTGCAGTTTACACATGGTAAGGGGACAGCCAGTTATAGAATTGCTCCTTTACCTTCAGATTCCATATAGGGAACTGTGAGTTGTGCATTCAGATTTGGGCGCTTGCCCAATTTGCATGTACAACTTAAATGAATAACAAGCCATTTAGAGCTAATGGGTGTCTTAACAGCAATTATTAGTGCTAATTGGATTTAATTGAAATTTACATGCCGTTCCAAAAAGAGAACATGGCCAAGGGAGGTTCATGGGTGAATCAGGGGCATTCCTCAAATTTATAGAATATGGGGGATCCATTTCTAATTTTGGTGTGAGAATTTTACACCACATTTCAGTTGGTATAAATGGTTGTGCCAATTTAGTTCTCATAAATATCTCAAAAACAACCCCACACAGAACAAACGAACCTGCTCAGCAACGCTACAAGGCTTAAACATACATACACCCAACCATCCACAACAGGAGAAACACTCAATCAAACAGAAAACAAAAAAAAAGAAGTGGAGATAAAGCTTCAGTTCAACTTCATTTGGCAAAAAACTCCACTTCACATACACTCCTACACAAACAGGGTGAAGAAAGCACTGTAATAACTTGCAAAGTCAATGTTCAAAACCACCAGGGGTACATAACCCCACACGTGAAAAAAATGTGGCAACAGGGCCCAAAGGCACAGTGATCCGAAATCATAGCATTAGGCCAAAAAAAACCACTTAGCTGCTAAAGTCCATAAGATATGTCTCAATCCAGCGTAGTAACACAGCAGCTAGAGTACTGTGTTACTACGCTGGATTGAGACATATCTGATGGACTTTAGCAGCTAAGTGGTTTTTTTGGCCTAATGCTATGATTTCGGATCACTGTGCCTTTGGGCCTGTTGCCACATTTTTTTCACGTGTGGGGTTATGTACCCCTGGTGCTTTTGAACATTGACTTTGCAAGCTATTACAGTGCTTTCTTCACCCTGTTTGTGTAGGAGTGTATGTGAAGTGGAGTTTTTTTGCCAAATGAAGCTGAACTGAGGCTTTTTCTCCATTTCTTTTTTTTTATTTTCTGTTTGATTGAGTGTTTCTCCTGCTGTGGATGGTTGGGTGTGTGTATGTTTAAGCCTTGTAGCATTGCTGAGCAGGTTCGTTTGTTCTATGTGGGGTTGTGTTTGAGATATTTATGAGATTTAAATCGCCCTTCTTTCCTTAGTTTACATAATTTTGTGCCAATTTAGTCCCAGGTCCCGGGAATAAGGACTATTCTTTAAACTGCACCTAACTTTAATCACCATTTATAAAATAGCACTATGTGGGTATTTTGGGGGGTTTTTTGTACCAATTTTTTAGGTGCCATATACAGAATTTAATCCTTAATGTATTCCCAAATCTGTTACACTGTAGGATTTAAAAAAGGAAGAAATCAGAATAATTGGGATGCATTCTCATCTTTAAAAAGCAGTTAGGCTGGAGGTGGGGTGACAAGATGTTTTATAATGCAAAGGCACAAAATGAATCCTTGAATCTGTCTGTTCTAATTATAACCCTTTTCATTGCTGGGAAAAAAGAAAAATAAATGGTGTCGTAAATGACAACCCTAAAGGCATATAAACCATGAACTTAAGATTAAATGTTGCAGTTATGTATGGCAGGAAATTATTTTAGATAATCCTGCTTGAGACTATGTAGCTCAAATACTGTTCTATAGGTTGTCATGTTTCTCTATATATAAGTAGGGATGAGATGTCTGTGAGGAGTTTGGATTTTGGAGAAAATGTTAAAATTATGTAATGGTGAGTATGTAAAAGTGCCAAAAAATAAGAGTTAAACTGAAAGTAGTTAAGTCTGCAAAGGACAATTCTAAAAACTGGCGCTTAGTCTAGGCTGTGCACTTAGCACCAATTCTATAATGACATTTTGGCACCAAGATTCCATTATAGAATATTAGCGTAAGGTTGGCATCGGTATGCTCATGTATAGGAATCTTATTACCATAAGTTTTCTCAGTAATAGTTTAAAGATATCTCTATACAGCAAAATTCACAGAGTCCAATAAAGAATTCACCCATATAAGGTGAGTTCATGAATGAGGTCTGGAAGGGGTATCAGACAGCCCTACAAACAATAATGTTTGAAGAGGATAACTCTTCATTTGCCCCACGGTACCTCCTCCTCCGTGTTAATAAACTTTTTTTCTATTTTACTCGTGCTTAAGTCTTATTATTTCATGCAATTATTCATTCTGAATACTTAGCTTTCAGCCTGAAATCATTCCCCTGAACGCCAACGCGTTTCGGATTCTTTATCAAGGCGACACGGGGAAGCTATTAATGTGAGCATACACTACGTACCGCCGCACAACTTATCAAAAAGATACGGTATGTAGTGTATGTTCACATTAATAGCTTCCCCATGTCGCCTTGATAAAGAATCCGAAACGCATTGGCGTTCAGGGGAATGATTTCAGGCTGAAAGCTAAGTATTCAGAATGAATAATTGCATGAAATAATAAGACTTAAGCACGAGTAAAATAGAAAAAAAGTTTATTAACACGGAGGAGGAGGTACCGTGGGGCAAATGAAGAGTTATCCCCTTCAAACATTATTGTTTGTAGGGCTGTCTGATATCCCTTCCGGACCTCATTCATGAACTCATCTTATATGGGTGAATTCTTTATTGGACTCTGTGAATTTTGCTGTATAGACATGTATAGGAATGTCATCTTATGTAAGTTGATCGACTTAGGTACAAGAAGTAATGCATTTTTCTGTCCAATAGTCAACAGCACAGTGCAAAATATGCAGGCCCAGAGATTTTTGCTATATATGAACACAAAGGTTAATGATAAACTTTATTGTTTGAGGACACCCTGTGTGATGGAAATTTAATAGTTTTCAAAATATTTGTAAAGCACTTACAGGTAAAATATCATCTGTTATGACTTAAATAACCTATATAGGATAGTTTATCTTGAACAGACTAAAACATTTTTAAAAATGTACATTATATTTTAAACTGAAACAATAAGATGGTAGACACATTGAAATAATATGGCCCAGATTCTGTAAGTGGTGCCTGCCATGGCAGGCACCTACAAAATGGATTCCTTCTGTGTGTCAATCACCGACAGGTGCCGCTTCCAGAAATGTGGCTCCCAAGGACCCTAGGCACCAGAAATGTAGACCAGGGTTTTACAGGCCTACATTTCCAGTGCCTAGGGTCCTTCCTGAATCGTGGCTAGCCTCACCTACTGATACTGAAGTCCGGCGCCACCCCTAAACACGCATATTTGTGGACTTCAACATCACTAGATGATGCTAGGCACCATGAACTTAGGCGCCAGTCTGGGAGACTGACTAACATCACCTAATATTTTGTTTTGATTAGGTTTTAATTGGTTTTAATGGTGCAACCAATTATCATGCTATTTAGAACCAATTAAAACCCTTAAGTTAGTCACTAGTAGGCATGATCTGCTGGTGACTAACCTTCGACGGCTTTTTGAGAATCCGTGCCTATGTGTTCATACATTCCAATAACAAGGAAGAAAAGAAAAGTTCCAAATATAAATATTCTATATAATATCATAGCAAATGCCTGTTAAATTGTAATGAAAAAATCTTAGAAAAAACAGAGTTTGATATTAAGATGTATAGTTTGGTATATTTCATACATGAATGATCTGGAATAGCTTTTACTGTAACAGAGGAACTCATGAACATTATGATTTGAGGTGTGATAAATTATTGCAAACCCCCTCAAAATAGATAACAAAGAAATATATACCGTATCTACTAAGGTCCGGATTCTATAAATGGCACTGTTGTCGGCAGCCGCTGATTGTGTGTCAATCACTTGACTGCGCCATTTACAGAATCATGCCTTTGGGAAAGGTAGGAGCCAGAAATGTAGACTAGGGTTTTCCAAGGCCTACATTTCCGGCACCTACCTTTGACGTCAGTTGTGTGTACGGAGGTGCTTTATGATGCCTAACGCCACTTTTGGCGTTAGCCATGCCTACAGTGGAATTAGGCACCCTAAAGCGCCTCTGTAGTTGCGATTCCAGCACTGGTATTTTTAGGCACCGATAGGTGCCTTGTAATTTGTTTTAAAAGTTCTTGTAAATGGTGTTTTGCACTTAACTTGTGTTATGAGAAATTATTTCTAAGGTGCTCTTCACATTCCCCTTCCCGATTTACTGAATTAATTAAACAATTTTTAGAGACCTCAGACCCACCACTCCTCCGTTCCAACAGTGTTTCAACGGGGAGATTCAAGTGGTGAAATCCTCACCGGTCTCTAAAAATTGTTTAATGAATTCAGTAAATCGGGAAGGGGAATGTGAAGAGCACCTTAGAAATAATTTCTCATAACATTCTTTGATTTTTCTAAGGAAGTATTTTGCCAATTATTAAAGTTTGCACTTAACTTAGGCACTGCAAGGTGCCATTTATAGCATAGGGACCTAAAAGTAAATACATGCTGTATTTCAGTGTTACCAAAAATGCGTTTTCTGTTAATTCAATTTGGAACAAATTGCTGACTTCTTTACCTCTATCATTTAAAGTAGTCTTAGATTATGGCCCTTCTGCTCTGTCTTGGTAATTAGCAGTAATTAATTTATTCCAACAAGTCAATGAAGATGTAAGGTGAGAAGATTTGTATTTCGTATGTTTAATTACTGCAACCCTAAGATGAAGTAAAGATGCTATCTGCTGGATGCTTGGCAAGCAGGCATATACGTACATTAGTATCTCAAAAGGCAAGAAAAAGTACAATTTTTGTCAATACTCACAATAAAATTTAACAGATTAATGTGTGATCTGTTTAATAAACATCTTGTCTGCTAATTCTGAAAGGAAATAAAATGGAGTAAGGTACCATTTGTTGGACATGCAGAAAAATGTTCTGTTCCGTAGCTGCCAAATATGACCCGTGACACCAATCAAAGCAATTCCCAACTGGTTCCTCTGAATGAATTGCAGGCAAAAATGTTCTTTTCATGAGATTGTGGGGTAGAAGCCATTTCCGATAGTCATTCAATAAATGCTGCCTGTATGCTGTACAGCTGACATAAAGTACCTTCCAAGGTGGCTCCATCAAGCAGGGCTGGGTTTTGAAAAGAGCCTCAGGCTGCATGTAACAAGACACTGCTCCCAATGCTGGCAAGTAACTCATACTACAGTAAACCTCCAAATCTTTTGGTCGTCCACGTTTTCTTGACCTTCGATGCTGCCTAAAGTCCCCATGAAGAAAATCATTGAAGTTTGCAGGATGGATACTCCAGTAATTTCCTTTTCCATCTTCACACCTTCCCACTTTAATAAAACAGTCATTTAACGAAAGGTTATGTCTCACACTGTTTCTCCAGCCTTGCCTCTGGTTTCTGTAGAAAGGAAAATTATCCTCAATATATTTGTAAATAGAAGCTAAGTTCAGCTTACCCACAGGAGAAGATAGAATTGCTTTTGCAATTAAAGCTACATATGATAGAGAGGGGTTTTTGTAGAAGCTTTCATGCGTGCTTTTTGGAGAATCAGAATTAACAAAGTTGAGTTTCTTTCCATGACGCAGCTGTTCTTCTTCCATTTCTCAGCTGCCTATGTGCTCTTCATTATTTCAGGTGTCTACTCAACTGATGTAGTACTTGTGGAAGGCATATAACAAGTACAAAGTATGGTAGCTTGACTATGATTTCATCACCTGGTACTTAGACATTTAGTTCATCACATGAAAAATGTAGAAAAGCAAAATGGTATGCACTAAATGTGCTGCTTTTTCTATTTTATATAGTGTTAAGTCAACATTTAATCAAAGCAGCCTTGCCTGTGTTCACATAAAACAAAGTATAAATTAAATCTGAATGAAAGAAAAACAAAAAACTAATTACGATATGTTAGTTTGAAGATAAACAGACTTTTCACTTCATTGTAATCTTGGAAACACCCTTCACTGTTCTCAATTGAAATTTAATGATTAATAAAGAAATTATTGTGGTTAGATAAGAGAATGAAAAAATAAAATCTCCACCGATACACGGAGCAAATGGAAATATACACCTTGGTCATAATGTTCTACACCTAGTTAAACAATATACAGTGTTTGTTTTATAAAGAATGCAAGTGAGCACAAATTATTAACATCGTCACTCACACTTCCGCTCACCTCCAGACAATCCCACAACAAAATAATATGACCAACACTCAGTTGATGGCAAAACATTCTGACCACAACTTTATTACTTAAACATTAACACAATTCTACCTTAATAAAGTAATATCCAGCAATTTCCCCTCACATGCTCCCGTCCCTACCCCTAAGGCTAGTTGGTAATGTCCCAACCTCTTGTACCTTTTACACTCCCCGAAAATGGGGCACATCAATGTCCTGCAGTGCTGCCAGGCCTTGTCCCTTATTTTCTATAAATCCACTTTGATAAAGCATTCACCCCTCATGGTCTGCAGTACCACCAAACCACTATACCACTTATGGCAGTAACACCCACAAGTATCCAACACCATTTTTTTTACTTCAACCAGTAGGTGCAGTGGTTAGAGCTACAGCCTTAACACCCTGAAGTTGTGGGTTCAAATCCCTTGCTGCTCCTTGTGACCCTGTGCAAGTCACTTAATCTCCTCATAGATAGAGTTTGAGCCCACTGGGACAGATAGGGAAATATGATAAAGTACCTGAATGTAAACCACTTAGGATATAAGTGGTATATAAATGATTTAATAAAATAATAAAATAAACACCAGTGAAACTTCATGCTGCACTCCACACCCAAAACACCCAAGCTGCGACTGCCCCCAAACCCATACACCAACCACCAATCCAACCACCAAAACTCCAACCCCCCAATCCCCAAAAGGAGGGACAGAATGTGGGCAAAATTTTCCACCTCATACAGTTAACACACATCCGTTCCCTCCCTCACCCACCCAAAGAATAACTTTCGCTGATCTTAACAGGGAACTCCGCCCACACCCCAATCCACCTATCAGTATCTTACCCATAGCTATCCCCACCTGGCAACAGATCCTCACAATTCGGCCAAACCCCACAAACTCCCTCCCCCACACCTCCTGACCCCTTCTCTATTTTCCATCCCTTTTGCCAGCTCGGCTGCTGTTAATTGCCCCCAATTGAATGCTCACCTCCAGACAATCCCAAGACAAAACAGTAAGACCAGCACTCGATGGCAAAACATTTTGGCTACAGCTTTATTACTTAAACATTAACACAATTCTACCTTAATAAAGTAATTTCTAACAATTACTCCCTCACATGCTCCCATCCCCACCCCTAAGGCTAGTTGGTAACGTCCCAGCCTCTTCTGCCTCTTACACTCCCAGAAAATGGGGTATAACAATGTCTTGCAGTGCCGCCAGGCTTTGTACCTTATTTTCTATAAATCCACTTTGATAAAGCATTCACCCCTTGTGGCCACAATACCACTTGTGGTGATAACTTCCACAAGTGTCCAACACTACCATGTCTTACTCCAACCAATTACTATTAAATGACTACTACTACTATTTATCACTTATATAGCACTAAAAGGCTTATGCAGCACTGTACATTAACACCAGTGAAACGTCACGCTGTACTCCACCAAAGCAGCGACAGTCTAAAGCTTGTGGCTGCATCACCGAAAGGTGGCGCTTTTGCCGAATTGCCATAACAGTCCTGCAATAAGTTCTGTTGAGTACTGAGAAAAACATGAAGGCCAATGTCGGAAAGATGAACCCCATTAGGGCGGTAAATCCCAGGACAATCCTGTGTGATGAGCTCATGCACCACTACCAACAACCCTCCCCCCCAACTCATGCACAAAATGAGCCACATCAACATTTACCCGCTTGCGCAGATGCTCTACTGCATTCACATTCTTAGCACCCTGCCAAACCACCCTAGGAATATCAGATCAAACCAAACAAGATTGAGGAAAATAACATACAGTCACAAATAAAACCCTTTTCATAGCCCTAATTAACTCCACTTCTTTTACAGAATACAAATCATTTCCCCCCAAATGAATAAAACTCAAGTCCGGAGAGGAAACGCTTTGCTTGAAGTAAACTCAGGAGCAGCTGGTCCCAAACCATGCTGTGAATCCCCAGTCAGCGAATCCTGATGCCAAGAGCAGCCAAACTGAGGTTCAAGCCCCATTGAGTCTCAGCTGATCTCTTCTGTAGGAATGTAGGAATGGTCACACAACTAAACAGAAATCTCCAGAGGCAAAGATCCTGAAAAGAAACTAAAATACAGTGAAGCAATGCTGAACCAGAGCAATTCATAAACGCACATAGCAATGATAAGCAGCAGGTGAACGCTACTGAAGCCCCCTGTTAAGCCGCAAAACTCGCAGCTCCAATCCAAAATGAATGAGACCCATAGGACACAGGATCTAAGCCTTCTTCAAAACAGCAATGAACTGAGAGCAGGTTAAAGGAGTCCCATCCGCATGCACCAACCAAAACATGCCCCCAATTGGTCAAAACTCCACTTACTCAGCCGCCAAATGAACCGGGCAAGATGCCAAAGAAGCAACAGCCCATAAACAGACCAAACAGGCCCTGCATAACTGATCCATCTCGATCTGCGATTCTGCAGAAACAGAAAATCTGACTGCAATGGACATTGGACAATAACAGTCCAAAATGCCCTTCAGCAAATTTAGAGGAAGGCACCAACTCCCCAACCTGGAATACCCCGCAAAATAGAGTTACTAGATCTTCCCGAAGGAAAATCCAGACCCATGGCTATGGCCCCAGATCCACCCAGTTCTGCCCCATTCCGCCTGTGTCATGCCCCATTCTGCCCCACAGCCGTGCCCCCAAAAAGCATCTATGCATGTGCGGACGCAACACAATGATGTCATGCCCTTGCATGTGCAGATGCCCCTTCCCAATACGATTTTGACGGGAAGCCTTTCAAAACGCATCCGGGGAAATCCGGACATCTGGTAACCCTACCAAAAAAGGCAACTGGGAAGGCCAGATGAAATAACAATACCGCAGGAGGACTGGCAGATCTTCAGCAAAGCGTGCAGCAACTCAAGTAAGGTATCATGCAAAACAGGAAGATGAACAGAAGACTGGCCTACCAAGCAATCCCCACAAGCGTAACCACCCAATAACTTCCTCATCAAAAATGATGTACAAGGATCAGAAAAGCCATTCAATTTAGATACATAACTCAGGCCTGCCAATGATTGTACCACCAAACCATATAACCAACTTTGAGTCTTTGCATGTACAATAAAGGCCACACCAAATCACCCACTGCCCCTGCACAAACTGAAGAAAATGAGTCTAGGCCACACGATAAGCTCTCCAAGTATTCACAGCCATGGACACCTTCAACAAGACTGAACCCACCACTGGAAAATGTCCCATAGGACCACAGACATCTCCATCGAGAATCTGTCCACAGCAGGAACCAGCACATGAAAACATGTCCACAGCTAACGAGAATCAGCCACTTCGTTCAGAACCCCAGGAACATGTCACTCTGTCAAAGTAAGATTACATTACATTAGTGATTTCTATTCCGCCTTTACCTTGTGGTTCAAGGCGCATTACATAAGAGTTGTTATGATATTAAGAAGTACATATTGTTAAGATATTAAGAAGTACTTAGGGAATAGTTTGAACATTTTCTAATTTGCTAAGGAGTAGTTGGTATTGCAGGAGGATTCAGCTGCAAACTTCGCAATACCATTAGGCGTAATTCCACCAGATACAGACAAAGCGTAGTCTGCATGTCCACCACCATCACCACTGCCATGTTATCAGAAGAGAGCACTAACCTCCAGTTAAGCAGTTGATCACCCCCAAACCTCCAAAGCCACCTAAACCAGGAAAAGCTCCAAGGCAATGTTTGAACAGAAGCCCAATGCTCTCCACCATGCTGGCCACACCAAGCCCCTTGGAAAATAAATCTCAAACCCAATGCCACCAGAAACATCTGTGAACTACTGCAAATCCTGCACCAGGACTGCAGGCAAAGGCCACACACAAACACCACAAATTCAGCCAGGAAAGTACTTCACAGATCCAGGCCCTCGTGCACTGGCTGAGACAGCTGCACCACAACTTGCGGCTTCTGCCCTATGAAGCAAGTTTCAAGTTTAAGTTTCAAGTTTATTAAAATAATTTTTATACCGCTTATTCAAATTTCTAGGCGGTGTACAATAATAATAAAAAAAGAAATATCTTAAAAGGAATAAAACAGTTGGAGTTAAAATATTAAACAAAACCATGTTAGGTTAGTAGACACATACAAAAACATATATACTAACTGCACACAATTAGGAAAGGAGGGTAGAACTATAATATTTGAAAAAGGCACACTTAAGGATAAAACAGTAGGTAAGGGTAAAAGCTATAGTTGTTTTAGTCCTAAAAAGGACAGTTGTATCTAAAAGCATCTTCAAATAAGAATGTTTTTAGTTTTGCTTTAAATTGCTTTAACGTGGATTCGATTCGTAAATGATTAGGCAGTGAATTCCAAAGAGAGGGTGCAGTGACAGCGAAGTTGTTAGATCTCAATGTGTTGATTAGTTTTAATGATGGTATAACGAGGTGATTTTGTGATGTAGAACGAAGAGATGTAATGGGATAATAAGAAATTAGGAGTCTATCAATGAACTCTGGTTTATTTATTTGCGTGAGTTGTAAAAGTTAATAGTAGAATTTCGTAACTAATTCTATGTTCGACGGGTAGCCAATGTGCGTTGAATAGAAGAGGAGAAACATGGTCATATTTCTTTGTGCCACAAATGATCTTGATAGCAGTATTTTGTACTATCTGAAGGCGTCTTATTTCAGGATTCAATTTAGCTCTTCTGTCTTCCACAGTCCTTCCTGTAATAGTAAATGTCCTCTCAGAAGATGTGCTGGTAGTAGGAATGCACAGGATCCTCCTTGCAAGTTTTGCCAATTTTTGCATGAAGTTCTCAGGTGGATATGAATAGGGGAGGGGCTTTCTAGCTGTGTATAGGTGCGGTGCAGGTTTTTTCGAGGAATGAGTCTCAGCTGTCACCTGTTATGTCTCCTGAATTCAGTGTTCCTGTTAAGGATGGTCTCTCCATTAGCACTGGGTTGGTGGTGGCTGTTGGTGAGTGTTTCTGTGGAGAGAGTTTGGAGGGTGGTTTAGGTGGCAGTTCTGGGGTAGGGAGTGTAGGTCTGGGGACTTCTTCCAAGAATGTGGCTTTGCATGGTCATTTAGGGAAGCGCTTGCATGATAAGAAATTTAAGAAGCATTATAAGAGCATGCTGCAGCATGTGGAGTTGGAAAAGCATCAGCGGTTTACAGTTTCTGGTGACCCAATGGCTGTTTGGATGGCTTCTGACTCATGGGACTCATCTGCCACACAAAACTCAAAAGTCTTGCATTTCAAATGTGCTGACTTTAGTAGCATGGGGGAAGTATCTGAAGAAAGAGCTAATATGATGGGAGGATATAAGGGAAGTAGAAAAGCAGTTGTCCAAACTAAAAGGAGCAATAAAAATGGTTACACACCATTATGTGAGGAAAATAATAATAAAAAAAAACCCAAGAGAAAAAGGCTTGTCTCCCTATTTTACCATGCCAGCTATTTTTTCTTCCATTTGTATCTTTGCTTTTCTGACTACACGACCAGCCTCTCTTAACTTTTCCAGATATTTTTGCCTGTCTTCCTCTTTCTGCGATCTTTTGTAGTTTATGATAGCTAACCTCTTATTCCTTACCTTCTCCCAGCTACTACGGTACTTTTGAGAACCAAAGTGGCCTTCTTTTTCTCTTACTTTTACTTATTTGCCTTACAAAAAGGTTTGTCGCCCTTACAATTGCTCCTTTCAGTTTTGCCCACCGCATTTCCACTCCTTCCAGATGTTCTCACCCAGATAGCAATTCCTTGACATAAATTCAATTTATCTGAACCAGAATTTTTTTTTTTTCCATTTTTGTTCCAACTTCCTGCAATTTTGCTTCAGTTCCCTATGATAGGGCAAAAACCAAAGTGCTTTCCGAGCATAAGAGATTGAAGAATCAAGGCAGGTACTGGGCAGACTTGCACGATCGGTTTCCCCTATATGGCAATTTGGTTTAGGATGGGCTTGGGAGGGCCTCAATGGGAGCCTCAGCAATTTGGAACATGAGGATGGTGCTGGACAGACTTTCACGGTCTGAATCCTGCAAATGGTTTCGATAGGCTGGAGTGAGCTTTGGCGGCAACTCCAGTAGTTGGAACCATAGGCAATGGAATGCTTTTTTGTTTTGGAGGGCCCAAAAGCTCAATCTCAGACCCTGCCCAAGCTCCGTCCCAGACTCCACCCTCATAATCGTACTAATTGTAATACCATTTTCCCATTCATTTTTCATATATACACACAATATAATCTTATTAATTACACATAATGGTTAACCACAAAATTAAACTACACAAAGCACACAGGTTGTCTCTCAATATTCATTCCTACCAGAACACCTGGCTTTGGTCATACATGACCACAGATAACCCTTATGCAGATAAAGACCACAGATAACCCTTATGCAGAACACAGATAACCCTTATGCAAATAAAGGACCACAAACTAAACATACTAATATACACAAACAAAACCCTAAGATGCAAGACTGCATGCAGTACAACCCCAGAGAAATAGAAACAAATGCATTTCTTCCTGAACAGTGCAAAATATATACATACAGCAGATGTAAATTTTCAAAACCGCCATATTTCAATCACTAAATTGAAATTAAATCACTTTTCCTACCTTTGTTGTCTGGTGATTTTATTTTTTTATTCATCTTTTCCCAGTCTCTGATTGAACTTCCTTCTGTCTGTACTCTTAACTGTGTTTCCAGGGCCTTCTTATCCATTTGCTGTTTTTCTCTCTTTCATCACTTTCTGCCCTACATCCATCTTTGATGAGTTTGTTTGTATTACAGAATCAGTTTCACGGACATCTTAAACTGCATTTCAGTTCTAGGGACCCTACAGGACTTTTTCCTCATAAGATAAGAGAAATTGTAACAATGCTCCAGTGACACATGTTTCAAACAAAGGTGCAAAACAAGAAAAGAAATGTTTTTTGAACTAAAAAATTTGAAAAATAGATATAAACCTGAAAAATAGATATAAACCAGCGTTTACCATTTCTCAGAGAGTGATTTATCAAATATGAAATATGCAATGACTGGATGGTAAACTCTTGTCCCAAGAGGGGGTTGTCTCTCTCTTCAGAGTTTCGCTTCTCTTAGCGTACTTCAAAGTAATTTCACTCTCTTGGAATTGGTGTTCATTATAGTCAGTTTGTTTCTATCATAATTAGACTTTACTGACGTTCTATAAAAGCATATTATCCCTGTTTTTTGTTAGACTACATCCATCTTTGGCGTTAACTTTTAACATTCAACTTTCTTACATTTTTCTACCTTCTTCTCAAAATTTATCTGCAGTATTTTTTGCTCCATAAGACGCACTTGACCATAAGATGTACCCTAGATTTAGAGAAAGGAAAACAAGAACAAAAACATTCTGAATCAAATTCTCCCTGCCAGACTCTGCACCCCACTCCACACTCCTTGCCAGGCTCTGTACCCTGTCCCCCTCTCTGGTGGTCTAGCCTTTGTACCTGGTGGGACAGGGCACAGGGCGGGCAGGGACAGGGCACAGAGCAGGCAGGCCTAGTGAGAGGCAGGCAGGCCTAATGGCAGGCAGGCAGGCCTAGTGGCCTAGTGACACAGGCAGGCAGGTCGAGTGGCCTAGTGACAGGCAGGCAGGCCGGCCTAGTGACAGGCAGGCAGGCAGGCTGGCCTAGTGACAGGCAGGCAGGCAGGCTGGCCTAGTGACAGGCAGGCAGGCAGGCAGGCCTAGTGACAGGCAGGCAGGCAGGCAGGCCCCATACTCCCCATGTACTCCCCCAGTACCTTAAATCATCCCCCCACATACCCCCAGTACCTTTTTAAATCATCCCCCCGTACCTTTAATCATACCCCCGGTACCTTGTTAAATTCCTCTCTCCTTAGACGGCTGTCTCATCTATATCCCAGCTAGCGGTGCACAGGCTAGAAGTGCAGAGATCAAGAACAAACCCTCCATGCTCCCACCTGGGCTCGCACCAATCTCCGAATGGCTGCAGTCAGTTCTCATGAGTATAATTCTTTATAAGTGTTTGAGTTTAATTGACTGCCTATGGTTCACCACTGCCTTTAGCAAGTGTCTTGAGTATAACAGTTTGAAGTTTTCTAAGTTGTGCCTGAAAGAAAAGAGCTTCCTATGTTAGTATATATATATCTGATATTTGTGTTGCCCTTACTTATGCTTCTTTCTTCTGTATTTCTTTCCTATTGTACTTAACAAGTGCAGCCCCTTTTGCCTGATGTTTGTTTGCAAGAAGGAGTTAAGTACAGAAAGTGTCAAACATCAGAGGGTATTTTCTGTTTCCAACCTACTGGTTTTGAAGTTTAAAAGTGGGCGGATCTGCATTGATAATGTTGAGGGTCCACTTATCAACCAGACTCTTATTGTAGACCCCACTCGCCCGGTGTCTTTGTATTGTGATACATGTGTGCTATTTGATGGTTTTGCCCCTAATACAGTTTTGTGTGGCTCCCTAGATTGACTGTGTTATTATACCAAATGTGCTAAGTATATACAGTGGAACCTTGGTTTACGAGCATAATTCGTTCCAGAAGCATGCTCGTAAACCAAATTGCTCTTATATCAAAGCAAGTTTCCCCATAGGAAGTAAGGGAAACTGCTTTGATTGGTTCTACCTCCTCCCCCACCCCCCAAGGCTACAGGCGCTGCTCCATTCTCCCCCCCCCTTGAGGAATACAACGATGTTCCAAACCCCTCCCCGTGATCCAGCTTCCCCCCCTGCGAACCGGCATCCTCCCACCACTCGCGGTGGAAGGGGGGCAACGCGAGCGGTGGGATGCCGGATTGCTGGGTGGGATGCCGGATCGCGGGGGGAGGGCGCTCGTACAGCGAGGCAAGCTCGGTTTATGAGGCACCAAGTTTGCAAATGTTTTGCTCGTCTTGAAAAACACTCGCAAACCGGTGCACTCGTAAACCGAGGTACCACTGTATGTCTGTATAACCTGATGCCTTTAAGAACTGCCCCTATGAGGAAACCTTCACTAATGGTGGAGCCTGTCCTTTATGAGAAAGTGTCTTGTGGGCCACCTACAATAACCCACACAAATATCCCCCTAATACCCCGTCTGCCTCCCTTACTATAGGTCCTAACTCCGGCCCCTTGTGTACTACAGGCTACTGTAATCCCATGGTTTTCACTTTCACTGACCCATATAACTGGAATGCCAATGTCCAAGTCCAGAAGGCCAGAGATTGCATGGCATTGTATATTGATGGTAAAAGGTGAGACCCAGGTACTGATGTATATGTCCGTATTGTATCCGGCTCATGTGCTCCTGTCCATCACTCTGTGGTGTTTCCCCAGTTTTATGAAAGTAGATTCTGATATCCTGTAATCACTAGAAATCTGTTTATACAGTTTGCTGAAACTATAGGCCAGACGCTTAGGGGTAAATTCTCTATTAGTATGTCTAACATAGGCGTGCTTTAGACGTCCGGCAAATGCAAGTGTCAATTAAACGGTACTTAGGCGTGCGGTAGACGTCTTTACAACCGCTTGGCGCAAGATAGACGCAGGTTTCTGAAACGTCATTAAGACATCTCCAATAGACCCGTGATAGTCGTCGGTACGATGTTTTTTTGTTTTTTTTTAGATTATACTTTTTTTATACTCTTTATTATCAGTCATTCAGCATTGTAAGTATAGGATGATGAAAAGGATAACCAAAACACAGTATACCATTTTATAAACTATATATTAGTTGATCTGGCAATATCAGTGAGGTAGGGAATGGCAGACAGAGAACACTGCTGTGTTGTATCTTTTTCCTCTAGGATATCAGAATTGTACAGTTTACCATTAATACAAGGAAAAAAAATATGTTATGTTTCAAAGGAGAACTAGAAGATGAAACGTACCGAGTGGGTGTTGAACTTACATTATCAGTATGGAAGGTGGGAACCGGTAGATGTATGCTACACAGAAAACTGTACAGGAATGTCATACTCACCTCCTATTAGAAGTGGAAAGGATAGGACTTTGAACACCATATAAACTTTGTTTAAGTTCCACAAAGACTGGCAGGAAAGGCACCCTAAGTCATCCAATAAGCTTTCTCTCGATTTCCCAGAGACATTATTTCAGAGAGGATAGTTTAGAAGTGATATCTTGCTCGAAAGAACACTCTCCTGGTCTTAAAACATTCCTACAATCAGCTCATTCTTCACAACAAAGGTAAATCCCATAACTTACACTGGCCCAACTTAGAAACAGAATCAAAACACAGATCAGACCTGAATGTGGCTTCTAGTTCACAGGAAGAGGAAGTAGCCAGCAGCACAATGCTGACCTCATTGTGACATCATCAAGGTGCACCTGGAAGGTAGATATGCCACAAGTAAAAGACAAGCCGGGAGTTGAACTCACAACCTAAAGATGATCGATATAGTGCTTTTACTCACTGACCTACACCTGTGTCTCTGGTTCCCCTGTCATAGCATACCTTAGTGATGTGCTAAAGTATGCTCTACTTAGCTATCATATCACAGTCAGTTGAGGCAAAAGACTGGTAGCTCAATGGTGTAAAGCACTGTTGTCACGGATGCAACACCCATATTCTTAAGTATGGTTCAATAAATATAATACAGAGTTAAAATTATGCTGTTTATTTTATCAAACCCAAGCTCAACTTTGTAATGTATTGTGTATAGTCTCGCTAATGTGTTTGTGATGAAAATGAGATGCGATAGGTGTAATCCTATATAATAAAACCCTAGCCGTGCATGCGCACATACCTGCGTGCTTCTGTGATCTCTGCTCTATGATCAGTAGGTCTGTGGCCAGCAGGAGTGCAGATGCAGCAGCCAGGTGACTCCCCCCTCCTGCCCTCACTCACCACCAAAACCACCACCGCCAAAGCCTCCTCCTTCTGCCCAGCCGGGAGGAGGGCTCCGAGTCGCTGAAGACTGTCCCAGATCAGCTTACACGGTCCCTAAAAAATGAACCTTTTCATCTGAGGCGCGAGGCTGCGGTGACCTCCCTCCCCCGGCTCACTAAGGTTTCGTCTTAAGAAATTCAAATGCGTTGTTGAAAATGCAAGTGACTGTTCTCTGTCATCCTAGACACCCCTGCAACACCCCAACAACACATTCCTGCAGCATAAACCCCTCATGTTATAATCAAGTAAAAGACAAGCCGGGAGTTGAACTCACAACCTATGGATGATTGGTACAGCGCGTTTTACTCACAGAGCTACTGAGCTAACCCTAGCCATAAAGTAGCGTCTGACGTCATAGAAGCCATTAGAATTTTGAAATCGTTTTGGACGTTCATTGGGTGTTCTCAGATCAAATACACCTGTAGATACTTGCAATGATTACCCCTTGTCAAAGCTTGTACCTAAAGCCATTTCTGGAGACTCCCATTCCCAAATCCCCAACATAGCTCAGTGCTTAAAAGCACTGCATGTATCTTCCAAAGGTCAGGGGTTCAAGTCCTGACTAAGGTTACCAAAGACATAATATTATTTTGTTTTTCCACCCACCCAAACATGCATAGCTAAGCTAAAATATGTGAACCTCCTACTTCCCAATCTTCATTTATTTCATTTATAACTTGTCATTGTGTTTGGGGGGAGGTGAAGTTTCATTAGGTTTACATGGTAAGCTTCTAAGCGTTCTGCTATACTTTTTTGTATAACAGCGATATCGGCGTGGTTTAGGATGTAATCAACAGTGTTGATGTAGCGTGGAGCGGCCGCTGCAAGCACGCCCAAGCGGCACAAACACATCATCGTGTTTTTTTGCGTTGTGACGTCATAGAATCGCCCGTTCTTCATACGTAGTTATTTTTCCTAAAATGGCTGCCAGGAGACAGCCAAACTTCAGCACTGAAGACTCCAGGCTGCTGGCCAGGCTCTTTTTGGTACATGAGCACCACTATTTTAGAGTGGCAGGCCATCGCAGGTCATATCTGCAGTTCAGGGACTCCTGGACCCGCCTGACCCGGCGGTATAACAGAAGAGCCTCATGTCCCAGGGAAGTAAGTATTCCAAGTCAGGCCCTCACAAATAATCATGTAAAATGTAATGATGGAAACCTGTCTCAATCAAATTGGTCATGTTTCTGTGGGTAAATTTTGATTCCTTTTAAAAACTGTGCATAATAAATTGTGCATAATAAATCTTTTACATTGAATACTGAAATTAAAGCACATCCCAAAGGAGCAGTAGTAGGATTTCAAATGACAAATTCAGCTCCTAGAAGGCATCTATTCCATTCACAACATGCACACAACTAATTTTTGGGTCACGAGCTTCGCATTTGTAATAGAAACATCTTGAAATCAACTTTGCCAAAGGAAAACAAATATATTAAAGTGCTGCTATGTCATTTCAAATACCTACAACTTTCCTGTATCAATCTGCTGGTCTAGGGAGATAGTGGCATGACGTTTAAAGTGACAGCGTCAGTACCCTGACGTCAGGGGTTTCAAGCCACGCTGTTCCTTCTGACCAAACTATTTTATTGCCTCTGCTGCATGATTGTAAGCTCACCAGGACATGCTGTAATGTGGGGCAGTGCTGATAGGCTACAGCCTCAGCACCCTGGGGTTGTAAGTTCAATCCCACACTCCTCCTTGTGATGCTGGCCATGTCACCTCAACCCCCCCCCCCCCACTGTCCCAGGTACAGTAGAGAGATAGCGATGCCTCCAGCACAGAAAGGGGAAAATGCTGGAGTACGTGAATACATTCATGTAAAACATGTGGCAGAAGGGGGTGGAGGCAGGCAGCAAAGCGGATAGGGGCTCTTGGAGGGCAGCATACTCAATTTTTATGTGCTTATAGAGGTCAATACTTAAGTAAACATGTTATGCTAGATGGCACTCATCATATCCCTCCCTCTCTGTTCTTTCTCTCTCTCTCTATTATCCAGGTTGAGGATCTCAGGAAAAGGGAGCGGCTGCTGAGGCACCAGGAGCGGGCCTTCCTTGAGGGGGTGAGGAAGGAATTGTGCGCTGAAGCCGGTGAGTAATGAGTCCAGCGTGTGTTTCTTTGTGATCAGCCTACCAGAATAAATAGATGAAAATGCTCGAGTAGCTGTAAACCATTCTTAATCATAAAATCTGCAGTAAAGCTGCTATTGTGATATCATGTCACAATGGCTTTATGGTGTTCTACTTGCCTCACTTACTTATGCTACATTTTATGTTTACAGTGGAGTAGGTGCTTTGCATCCTTTTATTAGCATTTGAAGAAAATAACGTAGTAAAGAATGTCATGTTCAAAAGTGTTGTGGACATATCTGACTGTATCCTATTTCTCTCTTGTCAAGCAGCAGCGCAGGCACCCCCTCAGGAGGTGGCACCCATGACCCCACCCTGGGCCCCGGAAGTGAGGGAGGGGGCTCCGCCAAGGTCATCGGCGGAGGAGGAGGAGGAGGAGGGGGAAGAAGAGGAGGGGGAAGAAGAGGAAGATTCCCCATGGCAGCTCGCTGAGCCACCCACACCGCCTGCCCCACCACTGCCCCCTGGACCTCCACCGCCTGCCCCACCACTGCCCCCTGGACCGCCTGCCCCACCACTGCCCCCTGGACCCCCACCGCCTTCCCCACCACTACTTCCAGGACCCCCACCACCATCCCCTGTTGGACCTTCCCCTTCCCCCACCCATAGCCCTTCCCCTCACTCTCCTGCCCTTCCTGTTCCCATCCCACCCCCTTTCCTTGCTGTTCCCCCCCAGGAGCAGCCCGACCAGCCTCAGGAGGGGGCGGTCAGGGAGATAGAGCCCTACTCTGCCCTCTTGGAAGAGGTGCAGGTATTGAGAGGGTGTGTTGAGAGGATGGAACATGTCCTCTTGTGGCTGGTAGCCGAAAGAGGGCATGGTGCCAGCAGCCATACACACTCTCAATAACTGCACCTCTTCCGCCCCCCTCGCCTGAGGTAGCTCAAGCTGCTCTTGGGGGGCACCCACCCTCTTTCCCTGCGTTATGTGTTATGTAAATAGTTATTTTTTTCAAAAGTTTAAATTTTTAAAAGTTTTATACTTGAATAAAAAAATTGTTTATAGTTTAAACTTTCCTGTGTGGTTTTAACCTTGTAGCATCAGCAGTTTAGTGGACAGAGTCCAAGGTAGATAGGGGTTCAGGAGGGACTGCTGAATGGGCCCTTTTCAATATAACAACAAGGTGACATATAGAAAGTTTGACAATCTTTATTGGGGTCTGTCATTCATTCTATTACCTGCTAGCCACTCTGATGTCAAATCATTGCAGAATCTAGGAAAGAAGCAAGTGAATGCAAGGGTATATGCAACTGTAGGTAGATGACGACATCTCAGCTATGATGTGCAAAGTAAGCCAGTCCCTGTTCCAAAGTAAATGGCTACATAAGGAAGAGAATATAAGTCACTGTGGTAGATTTGTTGTTGAGGAATAGGGTTACTGCTAGTAAGAGTTGGCTCCACACCAGGAGAATCCAAATGAGACATGTGGGATTTTCTTCCTTTCACGGAAGGTGATGGAAGTAAAGGCCAGATACCTCAATCTATCCTCCTGGTTCTTGAGCTGCACTATTTTGGTTAAGCAGGTATGGAAACCACAAAGATGCTCACAGCTGCACTGCTCTCAGTAATACAAAACTCCATCTGACAATACTGCAGTTGCCTGTCTAAGACACCTGAAAACAGAAAAGAGGAGAAGCTGGTTTACACAAGGTTCACAAACAGGGGGTTCAACCCCCAAGGTCCATATCTGTCCTCCCTTCCCTGAAGCAATGTGTTAACCTCATTTATGTTGAGCTGCTTAGATGTCACTGTGGTATAGTTGTTAAAGCAATAGCCTTAACTCGCTGATGGTGTGGGTTAATATCACCTGTAATCCTCCACTGCTACTGTCTAGAACTCATGTGAGGGAATAGACTAACTGAAAACAAAAAGTTTGTGTGCATATAACAGCAGGAATGCGTGCCATGGTGTTCTATGAGGCCAACATTATCAATTTACTATTGTTCTTGAAAGTCATCAAGGATACCTGTGTGAAGAGAACAATAGAAGTGTGAAACATTTATTTCACTCATCAGAAGAGTGACTCAAGTGAAGAATAGTAGAGTAAGCAAATAAAGGTTACCATATATCATTCTCACCTACAACTGTTTGGCTAAGTGCAAGCTGGTGTGCTGAGCTGCTCGTCTGGTCTCTCTCTGGCAAACACATAGGTGATGAGCATAGTTAACCTGAAATGAAGAATAGAGAGAAACTGTTAACAAAGACCTATGTCTCCAAAATTAAACACTGAAGTTGTGGCAGAACACACACCTAGAAGTAACAGAGGTGCTAACATACCTTTAGACTCCTTATTAAAAATGACAGCCATTAGGCACTCATTAGGAGTTTTCCACCTGAACCATGTACACTGATTGGATGTCCACTGAATGGCAGTGTTTCCCCCCCCCCCAACACACCCGACCTATTTTTATCAATGAGTTAGTACACAGAACCATTCCTCACCTGATTTTAACTTGCCTGTAATTTGATTCTACAAAGAATTAACTTTAGCTCTATGAGTAAACCCTCTCAGATGTGTGAACACATCCATTTTACTTACATATCCATTTTTCTACCAGCAAAATTTCTACCAGCTTCTCAGTCATTTTTGTCAGCCCTGTGGAATGGAGAGTAGGAGATATCAGAAATAAAATAACTATTATAAACAATAGCACACAATGAAAGCCCATAAAGAGAAGTCAGTTTTTCTGGTTGGTTTCTTTAGTTCTATCATAAGGACACCTAAGTAGCTTACAAAATATCATTCTCACCTGGACTTACTATCTGAGCTGCTTCTAGAAAAGATAACAACAACACACTCCTAATTTGCCAAACAAATCCTAAACTAGAAAAAACAAGGAAGGCAACCAAGTCACATCAAGGTCTGTGAGGGGGAAGCTCAAAGTGCCTAACTTGGCTCTTGATTGCGGTGCTCTTATTGGTGGGTGTTTCTTTTTCCCTCCCCTTTTCCCTCCCTCTTCTCCTTCTCTTTTCTGTGGTGCTGATTGTGTTGAGTGCTGGCACTGTATGATTGGTTGGTTCGTGTATGATGTCACCTGTGGATCTGTTTTAGCCGGTGTGCTCTCCCTCCCGGGCACCCCGCCCTCCAGCCTTCCTCTCTGCTTGTGTTCTGTTGGAGGCCAGGTTCCTGAAGAAGGGCTCCTCCCGAAACCAGCGCGGTTGAACCTCTCCTCCTGGCGCGGTTTTTCCGTTTGTGTGACAGTTTTGGATAAGTATTGTTTCTTTTGGACATGTTTTTCACTTTTTGGTATGGTTTTTGACTTTGTTTGTGATTTGGCGTGAGTTTTTTGAGGGGGTTTGGCTGGCAGGGTTTGTGTGGGGGTCGCTCAGGTTGCTTGTGTTGAGTTTCATTTACTCACTTTGATTGTTGATTGGTTTGATTTCTGCACACACAGGGCGCTCGATGATGGTGTGCGGGTGGAGGCTTATGGCCTTGGCCCAGAAGTGAAGTGTCGGAGCTGTGCTCCTATCACTGAGGGTTCACACTGAGAGCGCCCTATAACATCATATAATGTGACATGTTCTTTGACATATTACACTATATTTGGTTTGCAAGTTGTGAGCCAAGTTAGGCACTTTGAGCTTCCCCCTCACAGACCTTGATGTGACTTGGTTGCCTTCCTTGTTTTTTCTAGAAAAGATAAAACAACATATTAGAATGACATGTAGCTTGTTAATGGCTCTGTGGAATAGAGAGAAATGGGAGGCAGAGATAGGAAAAAAAATGTAAAAGACTAAGCCAGAGTAAAGTCTCAAACATCTGCATAAGCAATAGGACAGAATAGAAAGGAAACACTGCTCACCTGGACCTTCTTATACCCATGCACGCCTATGTAGCGTTTGACGTCAGCAGGGCGGGAAAACTTTCTCTATGCCTATTGGGCGCCTTTCGGGCGCGGTTGCTTGTCCCGCTTCCTAACCACGCCCATCACACCTCATTGGCTGTCCTATGGGGGTGTGTTTGAACGTGTTCTACAAGTAGCCTGAAAAGATGTCTTCACCTTGCAACATGGCTCCAAAACGGAAATCGAATTTCTTGCATGGAGAGTTGCAGATATGGAAAATGGAGGTGGGGCAGGCCATGACATTATGAAAGCAGGGAGAGTGGTGGGTGTGGGCATCTGTGTATAACCTGGCCTGGCCCCTTCTTTTCCCTAACAATTGATTCCCCTCCACACTTAACACAAAACCTAAGTCCTCAACAATCCCTCACACCAACACCCAGAAAAATCCATAAACTAAAGAAATACAGATAATGGGGGTGGGGAGGAGTGTCAAAGGCAGAAGGGAGTATAAAGGAGAACAGGCAAGTCATAGCACAAAGTTTCATCATTGAGGAAACGGAACACCACAAACACCAACTCACATGAGGGGGTCTTACATAGGAAAAATGGCTGTGCCAAAGCTTTCTATATACTAAGCACGCCTAATTAGCGGCTGATGTCATAGGAACCATTAGGATTCAAATCTAATTGGATGTCCATTGGATGTCGTGTTGCCATATACAGCTGTAGTGACGTTGTAGTCATTTCCTTCACATCTCTAAGCTTTGATACGAAGCTCTATGTTCTAAACAAAGTTACCTCTATAACTCTATGCCTTAAGGCATTGCTTTTCATCTTCCATACATCAGGGGGTTCAAGTCTTGAGTAAGGTTAGCAAATAGTTTATATTCATTTCTCAGCCAGGACACTGGTAACTCTTTAGCCTTGCCTTTACATATCAATATTTTGCTTCAGCTTTTATTATGTGCAGCCCATTGTCTAATATTTAATGCAACCTGTTCTCTCTCATGCTGAACACCCTCCCCCCACCAAAAACATCCCCCCCTAACTGGATCATTCTTCAACACCTGTCCAAGCCCTCTGAAGTTTGATTTAACTCATAGCTGTTGGCCAATGCCTATATTGCATCAAAAGAAACACATTCCTACTAGAATGGCTTGCAGTTAGGAGCAAATGAAAGTATCTCATGCACCTGTGGCTGCAGAATGCTGAGGAGAAACAGCAAATTCCACCACTTCTGAGAACTGTTAGGATGCAAGGAAACAAAAGTGAAGGTGAGGATGGGATTTGAACCAGGGTGCTTGAAAAGATGGACAATGCATAATAGAGCACATTAACCAGGCGATCCACAAATGTCATCTTGCTGTCAGAGGAAAGGTTTCCTCTCATCACTGCTTAGGATGTCCGAGCCATGGAAAGTTGAAAATAGGTTTGCCTGGAAAGGGAAATGTGCACCTTACAAATGGCAAAGTCCACCATGTAGACCCTGTTATAAGAGCTAATAGGAAAAAACTAGGACCTTATTAAAATGAGCAAAGGTGGGATTTGAACCAGGGAGTTTCAGAGGTCAGAGCTCGGAACAGGAGCATTACCGTGTTGAGCTAGAAATGCTTTCTTGTGCTTATAGCAGTTTGGATTTGCTTATACCGCTTCTTATAGGCAGTTAATTCTGCTAGGAGACAAAACACTGCAGTTGTATATTATTGTTTCTTCACGATTTCAGAAATGTATACTTTACCATGATAAAAACTAACAAAGTATGCCATGTTTAAAAGGAGAAATATAAGATGAGTTGAACTCAAATTCTTAGCATGGAAGGGGGAAAAGTTTATTTTTCTGCTATACAGCAAAGTTGTACAGTAATGTTATATTCAACTCCTATAAGAAGTGGAAAGCATCATCAAGGTGCACCTGGAAGGTAGATATGCCACAAGTAAAATACAAAATATACAGGGGTAACTCTTACACAATAAGGTTACTGTTGAGTGACTAAAGAAATCGGTAGCACAAAAAATAAAGTCACCACATTCATCAATATGCTTAGTAAGCTTGTTTTTTGCTTAGAACTCTGCTCAGAGACATGAAGGCTGATTACTCGGCCTCACCTACCAATCATTGCAGTGTTCAAAAAAAAAAAAAGCTTTTGAATCTTAAATATTCTTTGTATGCGCTAGCTTATCCGCTATGCTAAAGATATTAATATTGTCATAAGTATTTGTGAACTATACAAAATGACTTAACTTTGAACAGTGACTGGTTCCGACGTGCACGTTTCGTTTGCTGCGTCAGGGAACCGACAATAACAGCTGAGTTTTAAAGCTGGTAGTGAAGTCACTGAAACAGAAAATAAATACTGTAAATACTTATATAATACGATGTAAATACAAGTTGTCAAGTAATACAGCACTATCTTATGGCTATTAACTGGAAGGGCTCACTCACCATTGGATTACAAAACTGGATATCTCAAAAAAGTGTTTCTTCTTAAACGTTTCAAACAGGGCAAGCAAAGTACAGACGCTATTTATAGGTAATGCAGAGCCGGTGAGACTGTCACGTCAGAACGTTGAACGTCACTGTCCCGGCCTGCCGAATACTATTGCATCATCAAACTTTCTGATTGGAACAAAAATCCTCGTTCTCAATAGAAACCTGTTGTTCACTAATGAAATTATACTGAAGAGGTGAATAAATAAATGAATGAAAATAGGATCAGTAATGTACAAAATGATCACAAAAAAGCTCTCCACTCAACTTCACTGTTTAACCCCCGGGGGAGCAGAGTGTCCAAGGTATAGATCCATTTCTGCTCTAAGGCATTTCTGCTCTAAGGCCTTCTCAACATTTTGCAAAGTTTCTATTATGGAAAAGATATATAGACGATGTTTTTGCAGTCTGGGTGGGCACAAATAGTGAATTAGAGCATTTTTTAGAGTGGTTGAATCAACAAGACCCCACGTTACAATTCACTGCTCAATCTAATACTCATTCCTTACCATTCCTTGATATGAGTATTTCTATCGTAGATGGGGAATTCAGTACTTCCATCTATAGGAAACCAACAGACCGCAATAATCTTCTCAGATATGATAGCCATCATCCAAGGCATCTACGTAGAAATATCCCTACGGGCCAGTTCTTAAGATTAAGAAGATTATGTTCATCCAGGACTGAATTTGAACGTAAAGCTGAAGAAATGAAAGTGCGGTTTAAAGAAAGAGGTTATCCTACCTCTGTGATAAAGAAAGCTTACAAAAGAGCATATTGGTCTAATAGGGAAGTGTTGTTATCCCCTTCTGCCAAATCCAATGAAGCTGAAACAGTATGTGTTTTGCCATACTCTCAACATGCTTTTCAGATAAAACACATTATACAACAACATTGGGGTATTTTACAGTATCATGAATGTTTCAACACTTTTCCAAAATTTGCTTATTCACGAACATGGAACCTGAAACAGCACCTTACGAAAGCCCTTTACCGTTCCGAATCATTTAGACAGCATGAGAAAGGCACTCACTCACCATGCACTGCGTGTTCTATATGTCAGTATAGTGTCAAGTTGGAAGATTTACAACTTCCTGAATGGGTGATTAATCGCAGATCTATAGCCCTTACTGACTGTAACACGAAAAATGTGGTTTATATCATTCAATGTCCCTGTCAGATGTTATATGTGGGGCACACTGTAAGAAAGATACGTGTTCGCATTGGGGAACACGTGAGCAGGATAGTTAAAGCAGTTGTAGAAGCCCCTCTTACACCACATTGGCTTCAACATGAACATCCTATATCCTCTCTGCGTTTTTCCATTCTAGATGCCCCTATTCTCCCTAGGGGAGGCGATATGAAAGCCAAACTGTATGCCTTAGAGCAGAAATGGATCTATACCTTGGACACTCTGCTCCCCCGGGGGTTAAACAGTGAAGTTGAGTGGAGAGCTTTTTTGTGATCATTTTGTACATTACTGATCCTATTTTCATTCATTTATTTATTCACCTCTTCAGTATAATTTCATTAGTGAACAACAGGTTTCTATTGAGAACGAGGATTTTTGTTCCAATCAGAAAGTTTGATGATGCAATAGTATTCGGCAGGCCGGGACAGTGACGTTCAACGTTCTGACGTGACAGTCTCACCGGCTCTGCATTACCTATAAATAGCGTCTGTACTTTGCTTGCCCTGTTTGAAACGTTTAAGAAGAAACACTTTTTTGAGATATCCAGTTTTGTAATCCAATGGTGAGTGAGCCCTTCCAGTTAATAGCCATAAGATAGTGCTGTATTACTTGACAACTTGTATTTACATCGTATTATATAAGTATTTACAGTATTTATTTTCTGTTTCAGTGACTTCACTACCAGCTTTAAAACTCAGCTATTATTGTCGGTTCCCTGACGCAGCAAACGAAACGTGCACGTCGGAACCAGTCACTGTTCAAAGTTAAGTCATTTTGTATAGTTCACAAATACTTATGACAATATTAATATCTTTAGCATAGCGGATAAGCTAGCGCATACAAAGAATATTTAAGATTCAAAAGTTTTTTTTTTTAACACTGCAATGATTGGTAGGTGAGGCCGAGTAATCAGCCTTCATGTCTCTGAGCAGAGTTCTAAGCAAAAAACAAGCTTACTAAGCATATTGATGAATGTGGTGACAAGTAAAATACAGGCTGGGATTTGAACCCTCAAAGCCCAGAAGATTGGTAGAGTGCCTTTCCTCACTGAGCTACAGCACCTTTTGCTCCAATGTCTCTGGCTCCCTTGTCATATCATATCTTAGTGAAGTGCTAAGAGAAAAGGAGTTTAGCTATAATGTCATAGTAGGCTGAGACAAAAGAGTGGTAGCTCAATGGTTAAAAGCGCTGCTTTCACTGAGCCCCAAACCCATATTCCCAAGTGTGCTTGAATGCATGTGAGGTGGAGCTCCATTTTTCTCACACGCTAATCTTCATTCTAAGCACTGTACTAATGGATATATGACTGCAAGTAATCTGTTCCGTTTAGGCGTCATACCCGGAAAAGTGGTGTTTTTTTGCCCTTACTGATCAGCGTCATTTGTGCTGCAATTCTTTAATACATATTTGATATTTGTTTTCTACTTGAAAACCTTCCAAATCTTTAGGCATTCCTTTGCTTAAACTTATTTGAGTTCATCCTGATATGATAGCTAATGAGCATAGACAGCTCAGTCAAGTATGATATGAAAGGGTGGTGAGATGGGCCTAAGTAGAAGCAGCTGTAGCTCTATGTGTTAGGAGCCAGCCTGTGCTCCTAACATCCAGAGGTTGTGAGTTCTACACCCAGCACATCTTTTAATTGTGGCATACTACTTTGAAGGTGCAGATTGATGAGGTCACAATGAGGTCAGTTTTGTGCAACTGAAGACCTCCATTTTGCAATGAGGGAAGCTGAATGTTAAGGTGTGTATCTGTTTATTCTCTTTTTAAGTGCTGATAATGTGTGCTGATTTTTCTTTGCTTTCAAAAGAGAGCTGATTGCAGTGCTGTTTGTTGAGAAAAAAAAGGGGGTTGTAAAAGTCATGTGTAAATTATATTATTGTTTGGGCAGAAATGTGGTTTGTTATCCATGCAATATAATGTGTTCCATTGACATTATATTTATTAGGACAGAGAAAAGATGAAAATTACCTATTCAAACTCACTATTGGAATTATTGATGAAAAAAACACAGCGAACGTCTGCCTCGCGTCTAACAAAGAGCCGCAATTACGAAAGTTGAAAAGGCATTGAAATCCAAGTTAGACCAGGGTTTCTTACGTCTACATAATGCACGATATTTAGACGCAGGTGGTCGCTCAGGTAGCGCCTATCTAGCATCCCCATTTGGCACGCCCATGGAACGCCCACGGAACGCCCACGTCCAGAGCTGGAGACGGGACTATGCTTTCTATAGACGTCAGCCGTCAACTACCTCTTAGGGACGTCTATGTGTCGTTTATTTCCCAATTAACATTAATTAAGACCCTTAACTCCGTAATTATTCACTTACTTCGGACGTCCAAAGCACGCCTAAGTTAAACGCAGTAATAGAGAATTTACTCCTTAATGTTAGCAATTGTTTTGTATGAGGAGGGACTGGTATGGGAGAACAGTGGCTATGGGAGGCAAAGCAGCTGGACATGTTAAACCTGACTTCACAGACCCTCACTTTTACGTCAGGTCCACAACCTTCACGATGGGCCTTGTGACCCTCCATTGTTGCTTCCCACTGTCTTCAGCGCCCTTCAGACACTGCTTAATGAAACTTCCTATGAATGATGGTCAGCTCCTGATAGTTGATACTGGCTCTGTGATCTGTTTGCCTACTCTTGGTTGCCTGCTAACTGGACTGGTACATGTGTACTTTGCATGATCCGTCCCAGCTTCTTCCTGTTACCGCTGGCCGATGGTGAACACCTGGGAGCCCCTGTATTCAACACCAGGGGTCGCCAAAAGCGGTCTACTTCTACCAATTCCCTTAAAATAGGTGAATGGGGTGATGACTGTCCTGCAAAATGGATCATTGCTGCTTATGGACCTGCCACATGGACCGAGGATGACACCTGGGGCTATCGGACCCCAATCTATATGCTGAACTGCATTATTTGTCTACAAGCTGTATTCGAACTGGTAACTAATAAGACCACCTGAGCTTTGAGTACCATTGTCAGAGCGAATGCTAAAATGCACACTGCTATCTATCAGAACTGCCTAGCTCTAGACAGAAGGTGGTGTCTGTGGTAAATTCAACCTCTTCAACTGCTGCCTTGAACTTGAGTAAAATGATTGAGGACGATGTGGATCGTATCACCAAACTGGCTCATGTTCCTGACCAGACCTGGCGTGACCTTACTGCAGACTGGATCTCTGGTACCTTCGGCTCCTGGTTGCCCTCTGGTTCAGCACTGAAGACCATCTTGCTGGTTGCCGCCCTGTCTTCTCTGCTCCTTTGCTGCCTGCCCTGTGTAGTCCCCATAGCCATAAAGCTGCTCCACTGAACTATGGACTCTGCTGTCAAACGTTCCACTGCTGCATTGGCCCTTGCCCTCTCCCAGTATCGTCCCTTACCCACTGGGGACCCAACTTTCCTGTTCCCTAACTTTATTTTGCCAGGCTTGGCTCCTTAGGTATGCCAGCCTGAAAGGGGGGAATGTAGGGTCATGAAATGGTTAACTATTGTTTAAAATATTGCTCTGGTCTACATAGCTGAAGAAAGTGTACAATCTATTGACTTCATCTGCCTAAAATGTATGTCCCTGCCTTACCACATTGTAAGCTGAATAGATAAGAGTTTGAGCCATGATGTACCCTGCCCTTCTGTACATTTAACATTTAGAACTGTAAGAGTTAGATAAGTGACCTGCTAGTGTGAGCTTAGGACCAATAATAATTGTAGAAAAGATATAGAAGTAGCAAATGAAAATTGTAGTTTTTGCATATATTAGTTTGCAAAAAGGGCATAAAAGTCTGTGTATTTCCTGTTTCTGACACTCTAGTAGGCAGGCTATTAACTGCACTAGAGTCCGATATACCATAATAAATTTCTTGTACTTTCTTCACGCCTCTGACTTTGTGTGTCCAAGTGACCTTTCACCGTGACAGCTGACTGCAGCCATTCAGAGATTGGCGCAGGCCCAGGCGGGAGCGCGGAGAGCTTTCTCCTGATCTCTGCACTTCTGGCCCATGCACCTTTGGCTGGGAAATATGCTGGACCACCAGGTACGATGACAGTGGGTGGGCAGATTTAAAAGATGCAGTGGTGGCGGGATTTTAAAAAAACAGCGGTGGATTTTAAAAAAAATATGCGGTGGTGGGGGGTTTATAAGATGCGGCGGCAGTGGGCTTAACAAATTTGTTATTTCGCTTCATAAGACGCACTTACATTTCCACCCCCTTTTGGGGAGTGGAAAAAGTGCATCTTATGGAGTGAAAAATACATTATTTTCCCAAATCTTCCCTTCTCATCTATCCATGTATACCATCTCCTCCCTCTTTCTTTTCCCCTATTTCCATTTATCTATACGAAGCATTTCTTTTATCTCTTTTCCCTGCCACACTCATTGCTATGCACCATCTCCTCCCTCTCTCTCTCTCCCCTTTACCTTCATCTTTGTGCACCATCTCATCCCTCCCTCTCCCTCTCCCGTGGTCAGACATCTCTGTCTTCCCTCTTCCCCACTCCTATGGTCTGGTATCTTTATCCTCTCCTTCCCATAGCCTGGAATCTCTCTCCTCTCCCATGGTCTGGCATCTCTCTCTCCTTCCCTCCTTCTTCCTGTGGTCTACCATCTCTCTCCTCTCCCTTCCGCAATCTGACATCTGTCTCCTCTCTTTTCCACGATCTGGCATTTCTGTCCTCTCCTTTCAGCGGACTGGCATCTCTCTCCCCTTCTTCTCTTCTATTCCCTGGTCTGGCATCTCTTTCTCCTTGTGACAGTAAAACCAACAATTTATGAAATTGTCACTCACTAGCAGTGGAGTCAATTTCTCAGATCTTACATTCAATCAAAAAGGTGGAAAAAAAATCTTAATTATTATATCACGTAGCAATCATTGATGATTTGTAAGCTAGCGTTGTTTTTGTCATTGGCAAAAAACTCACACCCAAAAGAATGTAGGGATCTAGAGAGATTTAAAATCCACTACTCTGCACAGTAGAAAATAATATTTTTAATTTTATATATGTAGAATTAGTTCATCATAAACCCTATACAGTGATACCTTGGAATCCGAACGCCCCAGTACTTGAACAACTTGGAATCCAAACTAAAAATTCAAGCAAATTTTGCCCCGGAATACGAACTCTGCTTTGGAATCCGAACACCCTGAACATTGTATGTGTGTGTTTGTGCCCCAGAATCTGAATGCTTTGGAATATTTGTTAATATTTAACGTTAAAATCCAGTGTGTTTACTGTTAAAATTTGAGTTTGTGGGATCCAGTAATGGATTAATCCAGTTTCTATTATTTTCAATGGGAAAAATTGTCTTGGAACTCGAACGCTTTGGAACTCAAACGGGGTTCTAGAAAGGATTAAGTTCAGATTCCAAGGTTTCACTGTAGTTTTAAAGGTGTTTAAACAACAACAGATGAAAGGTAGAAAAAGAAAAATTTAGCTCTGGCGCCAGAACTTTGCTGTAACAAAACCAGCTTTGCCGATAACAAGAAACCTTCTTTTCAATGGTGTTTAGGTTTGCAGCATAATCAACAGCGACAGGGCAGCGGTTCCTCCTACAAGATCTTGTTTCACCAATCGTCCGATGGTTTCTTCAGGGATTCAAAACCAATACCAACTTCATAAATTGTTGATCTCTTTCTCCTTCCCATTCCAATGGTCTGACATCTCTCTCTCCCGTCCTTCTTTTACCCTTCTCCAAAATTTGATATCTTTCCCTTCTTTGAGTCATCTCTCCTCCATCCCAGTGTAACATTTCTTCCTCCCTCCTCTCCACAACTATAATGTCCAACAATTCTCCCTCTTTTTTCCTTTCCCCATTATACCGTCTCTCTTTTACTCCTACTTCACACACCTATGTCCAATAACTCTTTTTCTCTTCCTACACCCACTGGCAGCATCTCTCTTTCCCTTCCTTCCCACCACCCCACCCATACATCTTTCATTCCCTCCTTTCCTATCCCCCAATCTATGCAGCATCTGTCCTTCCCTCTCTTCCCAATCCCCCAGTCCATGCAGCATCTGTCCTTCCCTGCCTTCCCAACCCCCTTCCAGTCTGTGCAATATTTGTCCTTCTTGCCTTCTGAACCCTCCCCAGCATGTGCAGCATCTGTCCTTCCCTCCATTCCCAATCCCAACCCACCTCCCCCATAGCTGGATCCTGTGGCATAATCTCTCTCCAGTTCCCGACTCCCCCATCTACCACCTCCCCACCTTTGTAATTTAAAATCTTCCGGCAGCTGGTTGCGCAACAAAGTGAGCCTCCCACCATCGGCTTGCCCCAGAAGTGTTTTTTCTGCAGCACTTTCTCTTCTCGCGAAGGCAGGACGCTGCAGAAAGAAAACTTATGGACAGGTCAACGGCAGGAGGCTCACTTTGTTGCGCCGCCAGCTGCCCAAAGATTTTAAATTACAGCGGCTGAGAGGTGGTAGGTGAGGTAGTCTTGAAAGCCATACTTTGGATTGCCAATTTTTGGGGAGGCTATGGCCCCTGTACCCCCCTGTTCCAATGCCTATGGTTGGACCCTAAGGAAAGTACCAGGAGGACTTCTAAGGTCTGTGGTCCAGAAATAATCATGAAATTGTAATGTATGTAATTATAGGGCAGACTGGATTGACCATTCAGATCTTTTATTCTGCTGTCATTTACTATGTTATTATAGTGCAGAGAAACAGGCACCAATTTGGGCTGACACTTTAGGTTTTGGTTCAGACATGCACTAGAAGCTGCACTTGCCATGAAACCGTGTCCATGTGTCTGACATACTGTCCCCCAATTTGCCTTAGGATTTGCGTGCATACAATGTGCTTATAGTTAATGTTTTGCATGCTGTAGTATTAGGCTCATGTGTAAATTGATTTTTTGTCACCTGAATGAGCACACTGTGCAGCACTATTTTATTTGCATAATAAAAAAGCTTTCTAGAGGCAAGGGGAAAGGGGTTGGGATTTGATATATGCCTTTCTGTGGTTATAATCAAAGTGATTTTACATATTATATACAGGTACTTATTTTGTACCTGGGGCATTGGAGGGTTAGGTGACTCACCCAGAGTCACAAGGAACTGCAGTGGAAATTGAACCAAGTTCCCCAGGTTCTCAGGCCACTGTACTAACCACTTGGCCACTCCTCCACTCCTGCCACTTTTTAAATATTAGCCTCTTTTACAGCCTTGTTTTACTTTATCTAAATGATTTGGGTACATTTGCCTGCTTAAGAACTCAATTTTCAAACTTGTGTCTGAAAATCAGTTTGTTCTGTGCAGGCTTTCAAGTATTGCATAACTATGCAGCTAGGTGCATTATTGACAATACAGCCCAGTATGTGTTGCATATGATTGCATCTCCTAAATCTACATAAATCAAATTTTAAAAGTTATTTTAATTTTCATTATCCAGTTGGGCACTATAAAACAACACTACTCAATGCTCCTAATTTAAAGAGTAATATTTTTGCTAGCAGCTTTGTGGCCTTTAGAGAAAAGACCAGCACAGCTGACCCTCTGTTGCACATATTAATAGACTTGACTCTCTGCTCCTGCAATGTCAACGGTAACACTAATCCTTGTCTTAAATCACTGAGGCTCAAATGTCAGCTGCCACTAGTTGTGCAGATCCCCTTCAGTTTATATCGGAGAGCCCAATGGAGTCTTTTGAAGAACCTAATTGTGTTAGTAGGGACAACTTATTAGAAGTTCCTACTTTAAATGATTCTGGTGGAGAAGAAGAGGATGTCAAAGTCACCATTAAGCCATGTTTCTCCCCTCTTCCACGGAGAAGAAGTTCTGCTTCTTCAGATGATGCTGAATTAGAAGTTCCCTCTACAATTGCGAGGAAAGTTTCATTTGCTGATGCATTTGGTTTCAATCTTGTGTCCGTAAAAGAGTTTGATAGCTGGGAAGTACCGACTACATCTCAAAGCGATATCATGGAAGATGAAAATATTTCCACAGATGAATTTTTTTTAGCCCCACTATTTGTGTTGCCTACAGAAAATGATATTATGCAGAAACTGTACAAACAGAAAGTATTGCTAGAATCGGTGCACTTTTTGCCTGGGTTAACAACCATGAAAGGTATTATTCGAGTTCTTAATGTAGCATTTGAAAAGTCGGTATATGTTCGAATGTCGCAAGATGCCTGGCAGACTTATTATGACATCATGGCGGAGTATATGCCTGAATGTTATGATGGTGAAACAGATCAGTTCTTCTTTAAGGTTTCATTGGTGCCTCCTTATCAAAAAGAAGGGACAAAAATTGAGTTCTGTATACGTTATGAGACTCCAGTTGGCATATTTTGGGCGAACAACAATGATGAAAATTATGTGCTAGTCTGTCAGAGAGAAAATTGGCTGGAAACTGATAAACCAATTGAGGATTGGACAGACAGACTCAAAAAAAGCTGCCTAAAGACATCTCAAAGGTGAGATTCATGATATTTTTTTAATGTATAAAATTAGCATTCTATGCAATGTTTATTTTAGGTTTGATCTTAATATGGGACAGATAAATAGTGAATAGTTTAGGATTCTGTTCCATTAAACCCATATGTTATTCACATGCTATATGTAAAAACGGTAGCAACTGTTATAGCTTAATATTTTACATTTGACTATAATTTTCAATCGAAATATGAATTGTGTTTCCTTTTTAAAGCTCTTAAAAATCATGCAGTTTTGACAGAACTTTTTTTAAAAATTAACGATGTATTTTTATCTAACTTAAACATTTTTCTAATTTTAAAAACAGTAATGAGGATCTCACAAGATTTGGACTTCTTGACAGCAGGTTAGAGTTTGCTGTTAGATCAATGTTCATGTCCCTCTGCTCATGATTTGTAACAGAAGGGATGATTTTTCCCCTTTTCTGTCTGGGATCTTGTTTAGACCATGGAAGTAGTGTGACATTTCTTTAACTGAGTGTTGGGGGTTACTTAAAGATACTGGGATATAAATCATAACCAAGAAAATTATCTAGCAGGATTTAGGAAAACCAGGTTGAATTTCAAAATAAATGATTTTGCTCTCTGGGCTGGCTGACAAAAAGTGACAGGACAGAGTAAAGATTAATCATGTATTTCTTCTGTGGTGCTTCATGCAAATTGATTAGAAGCAACATTGGAAGCTTAGGGAGGGAGAGTTTTGCTAGAATGTTTTAGGAATTTTAGATGTTTCATATTGATCAATCTGTTATTTTTATATGACCTTAAGGTAGGGAGCTAGTACAGGTGCTCTCAGAGTCAGAAGCAGTCCCTAGTATAGTGGTTCTCAACTCAGTCCTCAGGGCACATCTAGCCAGTCAGGTTTCAGGATATCCACAATGCCTATGCATGGGATAGAATTTTATACAAAGGAAGCAGTGCATACAAATCTATCACATGTGCATTCATCTTGAAAACCCAATAGACTTGTCGTGCCCTGAAGATGGGGTTGAGAACAACTTCCCTAGTAGATCTGCAATATTCATACACTTCTAGGTTAGAAAATGCTGCTAGAAATGTAGAACTGTGAAATGAAAAGAGAATACTGGGGCACATCCACAAGTCTTGCTCTACTTACATATCATATATTGTGTAAATCCTATCGAGTAGGATAAATATAAATTTAGTAATGCAGAACAAAACTTATTTCATTTAGACATAATTAGTAATTTGGTTTCATCAAGATATTTCCCATAGAAAAAATAGGAGATGAACCTTGGTGATTTGGGTTCATAATATTTATTATCTTACTAAACTTACATAGAGCTGGCATTAGTCAAGCTTAAAACACTTTTTTTTCTAAAATATTTGAAAGTCAAAAGTTTTATCTTGCATTTGCAGTATCATTCAAGAAGGGGTTCTGGCTTTAATTCTTCAAAACTCCTGAATGACATATTCTATTGACTGACTTCTGCCTACCTCTGTTGTACATCACTTCCAGATTTGGAAAAGTGTTTCACAAATTTGATAAAAGAAAAGAGAAATGACATATAATCTTACTGCTTTACTTTTCATGCTGCAAAAAAAAGTTACTTAGGTTGACTTGGGAGATAATCTACTTACCAGATCAGTATATAGATGTAAATCACTATTCTGAAATAAGTAGCAAGGAACTATGGGTAAATGTGCTTTGAAGAACATTCTTAGGATAACAATCAAGTGTGAAGGCAGTGACAAATGATACTTACAATTATTGAAGATTGCAGACAGAATTGATTGACACATTTATGATTTATAGAGTTTTATTCAGTTTTTACTCATTTGAAATAACTTATTGTGGTATTTAGGTTATGGGTATTTGAATCCCTAAGAAAGCAACTGGATTGCTATGTTTTTATCTAATTCTTGAAGCAAGGCTATGTTAATATTTTATTTATTGCAAGAAACATGCATTTTATCATTCATTAGACAGTTGCTGACTGCCATCTTTAGTTTGTGATTGTGCAGTCTGCGGCAGTCAGTTTTTTTAAAGTGCCTATTGCTGAGGTTAAACTGAAACTGGATTCGTGCTAGCACTAAATATCTGGCTTCAGTACCAACCCGGAAGTGTTATCTGGTTAGCAGCCATATTTAGACCATTATCAGGATAATGAAGTGAACCAATTTTGTCTGCCTTTCTGCAGTCCTAACTTTATCTGTTCGTTATCTTGCTAATGGTCTGACTATGGCTGTAAACTGGATAACCTCTGGCTTCATCCACACTCCTATAAACCACCCCAGCCCTATCTGGATAGTACCAATGTTAGCAGCATCTGCCAAGCAGATAAGTGGCTTTGAATATCAGCCCCTACATTTTTTGATTTAGCAATGAAGGCACATTTTTCTCCTATTGTCTAGTATAAACAAAGGCTTCTGATTCTGTCTGCATTTACGTTTTATGTGGATATAGCTCAAGGCTTTTGGAGTTATCCACCTCGTAGTTACAGGCTAAGGTTTCCTATCTAGGCACTAATTTTGAACTTTGAATTGCTAGAGGAGTTTTGTGACTGTGGCCTCTTGGAATTGGTTCTTTCTAGACTGTAAAAGAATGGGAGACAGTGATGAGGAATCTTCAATTTACCTAGAGGAGCATTATCGCTGTGGGACCCTAGTATGGATCATCTTGGACTGGAGGGTTATAACAAAGGCAGTGTTTGAATGTTATAGTGCAGGGTTCTCAACCCAGTCCTTGGGACATAGCGAGCCAGTCAGGTTTTCAGGACACCCACAATGAATATACATGAGATAGATTTACATAGAATGAAGTTAATGTATGAAAATTTATCTCTAACACATTCATTGTAGGTCTCCTGAAAAACTGACTGGCTGAGTTTTCCTGAGGATGGGGTTGAGAATCCTTATTATAGTGGGGTTGGAGTCGTAGACCAGATTGTGACTAGGAGGAAAATGTATAGGGCCAGATTTTTTTTTAATTATTTTAAGTACTGTATCAAGGTTATCTAAGCGATTTACATCAGGTACTCAAGCATTTTCCCTATCTGTCCCGGTGGGTTCACAATCTATCTCAATTCTGTAATTGGCATTTAAAAATGATAGGCACCTAAAGTTAGGTACCAATTACATGTCAATCACACTTAGGCGCCCATTACAGAATCATGCCTAACTTAAAACATAGGTGCCCGTAACGTAGGCCAGGATTTTAAAGGCTTACATTATAGGCCTAAGTTCTTTAGAGAATCACACCTACCGGTGCCTAAGTCTCCACCCCTAAACATGCCTACTTTGGTGTTAGGCACCTATCTTTTGTAGAATTGTGCCTAGGAAGATAGGCGCCTATCTACCAATTAAATTATAGTTTTTCAATTATGAGCTTGTTAAAGCTCATTATTGAAGCCAATTTACTAATAAAGTTAGGCGCCTAACTGAGGGCACCGTTTATAAAAATAGAAACATAGAAATATAGAAACATGGCTCATCTTGAGGGGAGGAGGAACTAAGATGGCTGACGGTGCATTACAGCATCTGTGCTTCCCTATGTTTCTTTGAGCAGCTTACCTTTTTGGACTCTTCTAGTGGTCTTTTTTTCTTTTCTTGTTTGAGAAGAAATGCCGCATACAAAAAGGAAGGGGTCTATAAGGGCTGTGATATGGGCTCACTTGTTGACCTTGCTCCAACAAACTATTCCCTAGGTTTTGGAGAGGCTAATGGCCACTGCCTACCCTTGGGCTGAATGTCAGAGGTTGAGTTCCATACTGTGGTCGAGCGTGGGAATGCTCTATCTAGAGGAATGGGAGATCTCGTTGTCTCCCCTGATTCTCAATGCTCCACTGTGTTTAGCGGAGTAGCATAGTCCGGAGTTGATCCCTGGGTGTGTGGAGAAGGAGACGCTGGATGTAGCTCTGGAGGCAGTGTCTGCCCCAAAGAAGTTGCAGACAGAGGAGAACATCGGGAAGGCTGGGAACCCAGCACTAGAGTCAGCAATAACTTTGGAGACTCTTCTTGAGACTATAAAGAAACTGGACGTGACAGTTGGAAAGACTGTTCAGGATTTTGATGAACTGGTTTCTAAAATTGACGCCTTTTCATTAAACAGAGATAAAGTTCACAGGGACTGTATGGAAAAAACTCAAACTGAGACCACTTCATTGAAAGATACATTGTTTAAAGTGATTAAAGATCAGAAATCTCTACTATGGAAACTAGAGCAAATTGAGAATTGCCCCAAAATTTTGGCTTATCACCTGTAGAAGTCTTCAAAAAATACCTCTTGGAAAAGTATCCATAGGAAGCTATTCCCATGATAAATAAAACTTATTATTTGCCTGCTACCAAATCTAAGAAGGCTGAAACAGATCGAGATAATGATTTAAGCCCTGCAAACATTATACAGTGTGATAAAGATTTGCATAATATTACTGAGATCCTTAAAGACTCCCTCTCTCAAGTTAAGGAACAGGCTACACTTATTATATTGTTTTTGAGCAAAATTTGAATTCTATTACGAGGATATACTTCAAAAATCCATCTTCTTATTATTGTGGACAGAGGTTATGGTTATATCTAGATGTAACTAAGGGCTCCTTTTACTAAGTTGCACTAGTGTTTTTAGCGCATGCATAAGATTAGCACGCGCTAGCTGAAAAATTACCGCCTGCTTAAAAGGAGGCAGTAGTGGCTAGCGCGCTGGGAATATTGCTCGCCTTTGTAAAAGGAGCCCTAAATCTACTCAGGAGAGAAGAAAGCAATTCCTAGGAATGAGAGAGGAAACGAGGCAACTAGGAGCTAATTATCTATTAGCATATCCATGCAAATGTGTGATAAAATATTTAGGCTTAAGATATGTGTTTTTCCAACCTGAACACCTGAGGTCTTTTTGGACCTCAAGAGGATAAAAGTGGACACTGTATAAAGAGAAATAATGTAATGTAAAGGCCCAAGGTATAACTTGCCTTTGTTGATGTATAGTTTTGTAATGATTCTCTCAGATCCTTTTCTTAGTTCCTCCCTCTCTCCACTTTAGTGGTCTGAGGAAGTGCCTATGTTTTCCCTTTTTTTCTCTTCTTAAAAATGTTGGAACTTTAATATTGTGTTAGGCACTGTATTGCATTAACAAGTGGTGTAACTTATAATTATTTGCTATAAATCAAAAAGAAAGTAAAAAAAAAAAAAAGAAAGAAAGAAATATAGAAACATTATGGTAGATAAAGGCCAAATGGCCCATCCAGTCTGCCCATCCACAGTAACCATTATCTCTTCCTCTCTCTAAGAGCTCCCAGCTTTCTTGAATTCAGACACAGTCTCTGTCTCCACCACTTCTTCTGAGAAATTGTTTCACGCATCTACCACCCCTTCTGTAAAAAAGTATTTCCTTAGATTACTCCTGAGCCAATCACCTCCTAACTTCATCCTGTGCCCTCTCATTCCAGAGCTTCCTTTCAAATTAAAGAAACTCGACTAATGCGCATTTACATCATTTAGGGGTCCTTTTAATAAAGTGTGCTAACCGATTTAGAGCATGCAAATTGATTTAGTATGCACTAAAGATTAGCGTGCACTAAATTGGTTAGTGCACCTCAGTAAAAGGATCCCTTAGGTATTTAAACATCTCTCAAGAACACTATCGTAGTGACAATTAAACCCAAAATTCAAAAAATGTCACTCACCAGCAGTGGGTTACCACAGTAAGACCTAACATTAAGATATAAAACAGGTGGAGAAAAAGCCTCAAAAACTTATATCACGCAGCAATCTTTGATGATTTTCAGCTGGCTTTCATATTGTCATCGGCAAAAAACTCACACCCATGCAACAATGTTGAAAGATCTAAAAAGGGAACAACCCCACTACTGTACACAGTAATCAATATTTTTAAAGTTTTCAAAACATTTTAATACTTTTTTTAGTGTTTTTATCGTTTCTATTTTATATAAATAGTTTTGTAAAAGATTAGCAAATTATCAAGCTTCAAGCTGAAAAAAGCAGAAGCAAACTACTTAGCTCTGGTGCCAGAGAACTCTGTTAAGAGGCAGCTGCCGGCAGTCAATCAATTTCTTCTTTTCAACAGCAGTAGTCCACAGCCTCACGCAGAAAGCTCAAAAGCTCCACAACAGAGCTAAGAGTCCAACAAGTATTCGTTTCACCAACTTTCATTTGGTTTCTTCAAAGATTCTAAATCAGCTTCAGATAGCAAAGTGCTTCTGCTTTTTTCAGCTTGTTATACTTTGAAGCTTGATAGTAAGATGATGCGAAGAACACAAAAAAATAAAAAGCCACTGTTAATCAAACATTTTCATGTGCCTACTGCCAGCTCCAATAGCATCTCTGTTAACGGATGCTAGGGTCCACCTTTGGGATTAGTGCCCAAGAAAAGGATCTGGGTATCATTGTAGACAATATGATGAAACCTTCCACCCAATGTGTGGCGGCGGCCAAAAAAGCAAACAGGATGCTAAGAATTATTAAAAAATGGATGGTTAACATGATTAAGAATGTTATAATGCCCCTGTATTGCATGGTGCGACCTCATCTGGATATAATGGCGCTAGAAAAGGTTCAAAGAAGAGTGGCCAAGATGATAAAGGGGATGGAACTCCTCTCATATGAAGAAAGACTAAAATGGTTAGGGCTCTTCAGCTTGGTTAGGGTGCTGATCTTTGACCAGAGGGCCGCCGCGTGAGCGGACTGCTGGGCATGATGGACCACTGGTCTGACCCAGCAGTGGCAATTTTTATGTTCTTATGGAAAAGAGACGGCTGAAGGGAGATATGATTGAAATCTACAAAATCCTGAGTGGAGTAGAACGGATACAAGTTGATTGATTTTTCACTCCGTCAGAAATTACAAAGACTAATTTGATGAAGTTACAGAGAAATACTTTTAAAACCAATAGGAGGAAATTTTTTTTCACTCAGAGAATAGTTAAGCTCTGGAATACATTGACAGAGGTTGTGGTAAGAGCGGATAGTGTAGCTGGTTTTAAGAAAAGTTTGGACAAGTTCCTGGAGGAAAAGTCCATAGTCTGTTATTAAGAAAGACATGAGGGAAGCAACTGCTTGCCCTGGATCGGTAGCATGAAATATTGCTATTCCTTGGGTTTTGGCCAGGTACTAGTGACCTGGATTGGCCACCGTGAAAAGTCCTATTTTTTTCTCTGGATGTTTTTGCAAAGTTCCATTATTGCAGAAAAATGTCCAAATCACAAGCCTTCCCTAGTTCTGCCCAAAACAGACCTCCAACACAACCCCTTGAGATTTAGACAATGTGCATAGAAAAATGTCTTAAAATGAGATTAAAAAATAGCAATTTGGATGTTTTTGTGAAAAAAAAATCTACCATTGTGCGTCTTTAAAAAGTAATGTTTTTCTGTTTAAAAACATGAGCCCCACAATTACCTCAGTTGGGGAAGTCTTATATCAGTAATACTACCCGTACAATATACTCCTTCTAATTTTTATTTTATTTATGAGGGAGGTTGCCAACACATTGGAAAGTAAGGGGGGAATTTCATAGGCCCTCTTTTACAAGCCGCAATAGAGATTTCTACTGCAGCCCGGAGCGTTAAATGCTCCGACCCTCAAAGGAAATTTATGAGTGTCGGAGCAACATCAGAGCATTTAATGCTCCGGGCTGCGGTAGAAACCTCTACTGCAGCTTAGTAAAGTGTGTGTGTGTGTGTGTGGGGGGGGGGGATAGTGCATGCTAAACACTAACCCCCCTATTACAAAATTGCTCTTGCGGCTGCTTTGCAGCAAAAGCCCCGAAGCCCTTTAAATACCTGTGGGCTTCGGGGCAGTTACCACAGCAGCAGCCGCTAGCATGACTTTGTAAAAGGGGGGGGGGGTGTTGTGTGTAAAGGGGAGGTGTAAGACACCTAAAGGAATATAATGGGTGTATTAGTGTTTTGTGTACACTAACATGGTTAGAGCATACTAAATTGCTTTAGTGCCCATTGATGAATTCTCCCCTAAGTGCTTTTATATTATTTTCAGTTGAAAACAATGGTTATATAAGAAGTTATGAAGAAAAAAATTAAGCCAAAAGACACAAGAGGATATTAAAAAATTTAAAACACTAAGTGGACCGATGAGGAATTGGGTGCTCGCTCAGTATTCAAAGAACATTTTACTGAGGCCATCGTCTGATGGTTCAAACTTTCTAAATAAAAATAAAAAAATTGAGGGAGTATATTGTAGTGTCATTTATAAAATATATGCATACTTGTTTGATTTAGATACTAATATTTATGAATGTCTGCTGTTTCAATCGAGCAGTGATTTTTGCTGCTCCGCCCCTAATCTTTTATAAAGACAGATCGGCTTCTATATGTGTTTTAAAAATAGGTGTCTCTTGCTTCTCAAAGTAGGTGATGTGTTATAAAATTATCTAGCCATAAACATTCAATATCCATAACATAGAGCTATACACATTCACCATTTATACTTAGTGGAGAAAAAAAAGCCTTATTAGTTTTATAAGAGAGCAATCCTGTTCAACAAATGAAAACCAGGGACCGACACACCTCAATCATTGGCCGAAAAAAACCCCCTGCTGACTCATTCAAACCCACACTCCATCCATGCCACTGTTCTACATCCATGTCCTTTGAAAAAAAGATCCAAAACAGCAGTGGCATAGCTAGTCGTCTCCGCCCTCTCCACTCCTTCCCTGATACCCCTGCCGCATGTTGCCCCCCTTCCCTTCCCCTGTACCTATAGTTGTTCACTGCCGCGAGCAACAAGAACTTCAATGTGTTCTTCGCGACCCCGTCGGCTCTCCCTCTGACATCACTTCCTATGCATGCGCGGCACCCGGAAGTGACGTCAATGGGAGAGATGACGCGGTCACGAGGAGCACATTGAAGCTGTTGCTCATGGCGGTGAACAACTAGAGGTACAGGGGAGGGGAAGGGGTGGCGAGGGGAGGAGTGGGAAGAGGAGGAGGGGTGCAGACACCCACACCAACATGGCGCCCGCAGTGGACCCCCCCCAATAATACACCACTGCAAAACAGGGCTTCCCATAGATTGTGAGGCAAGACAAAATATCAACTCTACATGTGAAGGCTTTTTGTCTCTGAGTCGTAATAAGTTTGATCCAATCACTACAGGAAAGTTTTCAGTTCAATAACAGCAGCATCCAATCCAATTATGAGTGATATTTCTGATTTAAGGAAGAAGGTGTTACCTTTGAAAGCTAATCATAAATTACATTTAGTCAAATAACCCCACTTCCCCTTTTACAAAACCTTAGCGGCTGGTGCTAAAAACCGCGTTACGGTTTTGTAAAAGGGGGTAAAAAGGTATTATTATTTTCATTTATGTCTTTGTTTCTACATTCCAATTAAATAATTCCAACCAGTAGTTATTTACTTCACAACCTTGAAAGAAAGTGAATGTTGTACTTAGCTTGCCGAGGTCCTCCACTCCTGACTGGAATCCCGTTTTGTGAAAAAAAAATTGCTGCTTCTGGGGAAGATTGAAACATTTAAATCATATTACTGGCTCCTGGTACTGGCGAAGTGTTATACCACGCCATTTTTAAAATTAACAACAAAGCCCCTCCGCCCTTTGACAATTCCATACGTGGTGAACTAAATTTATGCTTCCTAGATAATGACTGCTGCTTTGTCATCTCTCACGGTAGAGCTACTGAAATCCTGATAATTTTGGCAAGGTAGATGCCTGAAATACAGATTTGACATTGAATAGTCTCTGAAGGAAACCCTATAATTCTTCCCTTATATTTTCCCGTCCATCCTCATATTTATAACTATTGTAGGTGATGTGGGTATTTGACTGCTTTTTTTTCTTGTTTTGTCAAGTGATCTTGAAAGGGTTCTTTGACTTCCTAGGTCATTCCTGCAGCAGCACTTAGAAACATAAAAACATGATGGCAGATAAAGGCCAAATGGCCCATCTAGTCTGCCCATCTGCAGTAACCATTATTCAAACTGCAGACCGGTAGACGGTATATTTCCTGTTTGTGAGCTGATACTTGGTTTGTGTCGAACCCTGGGTTCCTGCTTGAGTCACGCTAATTTTATTGGACATGGTGAGAAGTCAGTGAACCTCGCAAGTACAGCTCCTGATGACACCAAGTGGCGTAACACAGTCCTGTGTCGGGCTGTATGCATTGTGCTTTAAAGTGATGGAGAGTTGAAAAGAATGAGGGGAGCAGTGGATGGTGATTGAGGAGTTGTCATGGACAGCAATTATTGCCACACAGTTGTTTGCTGTTTTGAAACTTTATGACTGACACCCCTCTTTTTGAATTGACGTCCGTTGAACTAAAATTCTTTATTGGATAATATACAATAATTGTGACTATACAGAATGCTGCTATTGGTTGTTTGAGTGAATGTATGTGTGTGAATAGTGTGTTGTTAGTAGATGGAAGAGAGGTTCACAAACTGAAAATATTTATAAACTGTGAAAAAATTATATAATATTTATAATTGATTAGTGATATAGGGAGTTTGATGTTGTTTAGGTCATTAAAAGAATTAAAAGGAAAATATTTTCTAGTAGCAATAAAAAGCTGAGTTTATTTGAATAATGAATATGCATGAGATAAATTTCCAAGTCTACTACCTGTTTTATAGTCAAATGTCGCTCATATTCATTAAGGATATCGTAAAAACCTGACTGGCTGGGGGGGGGGAGGTCCCCCAGGTCAGGTTTAAGAACCATTGTTCTAGAGAATTTAAAATAATTACTGCTACTTCATGAAACCTGCCTGGTTTCCCTGGGGTCTTGAGGGACATGGGTACTCAGTGCTGTAACCCTCCCCTTCATTCTGAGACCTGTTTAAGGGACACTATATATATCGGTCTCTCATATTGCCCTTGAGGAATTTTGGCATGTTCTTCTATATAGAACTATTTAAAATCTGTGACATTTCCAGGGCTTCCTTGCATGGACAGATTGCTTCAAGTCTTGTCACAACATTTCAGCAGGATTTAGACTGAGACTTTGACTGCTAATCCAAGCCTCAAAATCTCATCTTCGTCAGCCATTCTGTAATATATTTAATAGACATTCAGAATATAGCTGTTAAAAGGAAGTATTATTAATAAGAGATTATAACATGCCATGCTAGAAAAGCTGCTTTAAAGCAGAAATCTTTTCTGAATATAAGATCTGACCTTAAAGACATGGGGGCAAAATTTGGATTGTTATATGTTGATTGGGGTATCCCTATTGCAGGGTCTTCTAGAAGTAGGGAGATCCTGGATTCTCTACAAGGAGAACTGTTCCAGCTGTTTGGAATAGAGCACAAATGGGATGGGATCATACTTAATGTGACCATTTATTTTTTTCCTCAAAACGGGACAGGAACCCCCCTCCCGGACCCCAGACACATCTTTTTTTAATCCCGGTAGCTGCCTCCTGTTCTGATGTCTTCCGGCAGCGGCAGGCATGAGCTTTTCATGCACCTCTCTGGTCCCGCGCCACTCACTGCATGGCTGCCGTCAGCTCTCGCGGGACTTGTGAGAACTAACAGCAGTGAGTGGCACGGGACCAGGCAGGCGTGCTGCTCTGCCGCTGCTGGAAGACAAGAGGACAGGAGGCAGCCGCCGGGATTTTAAAAAGATACCGGGGTAGGGGTGGGGGCTGTATTCGCTACAGTACTTATTTCTTCAGTGGGCCCCTGAAAATGGAGCATTTTGGCATCCTGAAACTGTGTTTGGGGACAATGGGACAGACTACCTAAAAACAGGATGGTCCCATTCAAAACGGGATATATGGTCACGTTAGTCATACTGGACTTAGCATTAACAAACAGGGAAAGTGTTTCTACAGATGCGGTGGGTGATCATCTGGCATCCAGTAATCATTGCATGGTGTGGTTTAATATTAAGAAAGGTGTAGGGAGGGCTCATTCAAATGTAAAGGTTCTATAATTTTTTAAAAAAACTTTGTTTCAGATGGGGGATTATGTCAAGGTATTGTCTGGATGGGAACATCTGGAAGAAGTAGGAAAGCAGTGGGCAAAACTGAAAGAAGCTATTGTAAGGAAAGTAAATAAAAGTTAGAGGAAAAGAAGGCTACTTTGGTTCTCAAAAGTAGTAGCTGAGAAGGTAATGAATAAGAAGTTAACTTTCATAAACTACAAAAGATCACAGAAAGAGGAAGACAGGCTAAAATATCTGAAAAAGTTAAGAGAAGCTAGTTGAGAAGTCAGGAAAGCAAAGACGCAAATGGAAGAAAAAAAATAGCCAACGTGGTAAAATGGGAGAGACAAAACATTTTTTAGGTACATTAGTGAAAGCAAGAAGTGCAAAAGTGACATTATGAAACTCGGTGATGAAGAGGAGAAACATGTAGAAGCTGATAAAGATAAGAACTTAAGAATAGCCTTACTGGGTCAGAACAATAGTCCAACCAATCTTCAAGGAGGCCAATCCAAGCCACAAGCACCTAGCAAAACCCCAAAAAGTAGAGCATTTCATGCCACTGATCTATGGCAAACAGTGGCTGAAATGTTTAACAAATATTTCTATTCTATGTTAATAGCTGAAACTCTGGGAGTGGGACCGCAGAAGAAAAACGCAAGTAGGTTAGGTAGACTCTGATCAATTTTCAGAGGATTGTGTTCATAAGGAGCTAGCTAAACTAAAGATGGACAAAGCGATGGGGCCAGATATTGTAAATCTGAGGGTACCGAAGGAACTTAGGGAAGTTCTAGTGGCTCCACTGGCTGAACTTTTCAGTGCTTCTCTAGAATAAGGAACGGTACCAGAGAACTGGAGAAGGATGGATATGGTCCTTCTCCACAAAAGTGGAAGTAAGGAAGAAGTAGGGAACTACAGGGCAGTAAGTCTGACTTCTATGTTAAGTAAATTAATGGAAACATTTCTAAAACAGAGAACAGTGACGTTTCTGTAATCCTGTGGATTACAGGACCCGAGGCAACATGGATTCACTACAGGCAGGACTTGTCAGACAAATCTGATCAGTTTCTTTGACTCGGTGACCAGAGAATTTGATAGAGGGAGTGCACTATATGTGGTATATTTAGATTTTAGCAAAGCCTTTGATAGTGTTCCACACAGACATCTCACTATGGTCAAGAACTGTTTGAGTGGAAGGCAACAGAGGGTAGTGGTCAATGAAGATCTTTCTGAAGAAAGGGATGTTACCAGTGGTGTGCCTCAAGGTTTGGTTCTTGAGTCTGTTCTTTTAAACATTTTTATAAGCAATATTGTTAAAGGGCTGTCAGGTAAGATTTGCCTCTTTGTGGATTATACCAAAATCTGCGATAGAGTAGACACACCCCTAATGGTGTGAATAACATGGGAAAGGACCTAGCAAAGCTTGAAGAATGGTTTGAAATTTGACAGTTAAGAATTAATGCTAAGAAATGGAATGTTATACATTTGAGCTGCAAAAACCCGAGAGAACGGTTCAATTTAGGGAGTTGAAGAATTTTTGTTCACGAAAGAATGGGACTTGGGTGTGATAGTATATGATGATCTAAAGGTGGCCAAACAGGTTGAAAAGGTGATGACAAAAGCTAGAAGGATGTTAGGGTACATAGGGAGAGGTATAGCCAGTAGGAAAAAGTCTATATTAATGCCCTTGTTTAAGACTCTGGCGAGACCTCATTTAGAATATTGTGTACAATTCTGGAGACTGCACCTTCAAAAAGATATAAACAGGATGGAGTCAGTCCAGAGGAAAGTTACTAAAATGGTTGATGGTCTTCATCCTAAGACGTATGGGGACAGACTTAAAGTTCTCAATATGTATACTTTGGAGGAAATGTAGGAGAGGGGAGATATGATAGAGACATTTAAATACCTTTGTGGCATAAATACTCCAGAATGAGAGGGCATAGGATGAAGTTAAGAGGTGACAGGCTCAGGAGTAATCTAAGGAAATACTTTTTTACAGAAAGGTTGGTAAATGCATGGAATAATCTCCTTGTAGAGGTGGTGGAGACAAAGACTGTGCCTGAATTCAAGAAAGTGTGGGACGGGCACATGGGATCTCTTAGGGAGAGGAGGAGATAGGATGCTGTAGATGGGCAGACTGGATAGGCCATTTGGCCTTTTCTGCTTTTGTGTTGAGTGGCGACATTGCAGTATAGCTGACAAGCAGTTTGATAGTTAGTGCAGGCATGTTGATGCACCTCATTCCCTGATGAAATGAATGAAACGGTGTTCACATGGAAGAGGTGGCACTGAAAGTTAAGTCCAGCATTCTCAATGTGATAAATAAGAAATAGAAAAATTATAGTTAAGAAAGGAATGCAAGATAAATTGACTACCTTGCGTGGATCAATGAGGTTTGTAGTTGGATCGGGTTAGGCTACCTATTTGGTAATCTGAAGATCCTTGTACCTTGATAGTTCAGTCCTTGTTAGGAAGGCTATATAACAGGTTTTATGAACTAACAGTAATAATTGTGCAATTAGTGTGACGTATTTGTCTATGCTTGAAGTCTATAAAATCTTGAGTGGAGTAGAACGGGTACAAGTGGATCGATTTTTCACTCCGTCAAAAATTACAAAGACTAGGGGACGCTCGCTGAAGTTACAGGGAAATACTTTTAAAACCAATAGGAGGAAATTTTTTTTCACTCAGAGAATAGTTAAGCTCTGGAATGTGTTGCCAGAGGATGTGATAAGAGCAGATAGCGTAGCTCATTTTAGGAAAGGTTTGGACAAGTTCCTGGAGGAAAAGTCCATAGTCTGTTATTGAGAAAGACACAGGGGAAGCCACTGCTTGCCCTGTATTGGTAACATGGAATATTACTACACCTTGGGTTTTGGCCAGGTACTAGTGACCTGGATTGGCCACCATGAGAACGGGCTACTGGGCTTGATGGATCATTGGTCTGACCCAGTAAGGCTATTCTTATGTTCTTATGTTAAGCCTCTATCTCCTTGCCTGACAGGCAGGTTGACATTCTTACTTTGCAAGGCAGTGATTCAATTTTCCGCTGGCCTAGCCAGAGATCATTATTCCAAAAGACATGTGGACAATCCAGATACTCTTTGGAAAACCTGAGGGGGGGCAGCAATCAGTTGTTTCTTAGCTATCCTCCCATGAACATCATTCCCATTCAGTTTTTTTTCTGATGGTTGATTCATGTGCCCTCACGTCTATCATAGTGAGAGATGTTCATATCTAGATGTCATTCTAGAGTTGTTTGTGACTCTGTGACTGATTCTCAAGTTTGGCTTTGATGTGATTTTGGCAGGAGAACAACTCCTGGCCAGAGATGTTGTAGTCTTCAGCTTTTTCCATTTGTAGACTCTCTCTGTCTGACAGTGTTTAGAAATGGTTTGGTAACTCTGTCCAGGCAGATAAATATCAATCTTTTTTTTTTTTTTAAGATCTTCTGAAATTTCTTTTGATTGTTGCATAGGGTTGCTAACTGGATCCAGATTCTCCTGATAGGATTGATCCTGTCCTGGGCTTATCCTATTGCTTGCAGTGACTTGTAGTTCTGATTTCCTCATTGCCTTCCTTAAGACAAAGGTTCCTAACCTCGTCCTGGAGGCACTCCAGCAAGTCAGGTTTTCAGGATATCCATAATGAATATTCATGAGAGAGATTTGTATGCACTGCCTCCTTGGTATGTAAATCTATCTCATAAATATTCATTATGGATGTCCTGAAAACCTGACTTGCTGGGGTACCTTCAGGACCAGGTTTAGGAACCACTGCCCTAAGAAAAGCAAGATTACAAGTCTCTGCATGCAGTGAGTTCTGAACCAATCCTGTAGGGTGTATGTGGATCCAGTTGGCAACCTTATTGTGGCATGATGAGTTGGCACTAATTTTTAATTCTTTATATAGAACAGGATGCCCAAATTCAATCATGTATTTTACTCTACAGGTGGTTTACTATTTTTCTTACGTCTTCAAGTCAAGTACCCCTTAAGTTGAACAAGTTTCAACTAAGTACCTCTGTTAGGGTTATTATATGACTCCAGAAAAAGGAGGATGGATTAAGACATCCAGGTTTTACTTCCATTGCTTTCAATGAATGTAAAGCCCATATGTTTCAAACTGTCCTACTTGACCCAGACAGAAACGTGATGTGAAAGCACCTGTGAACAGACTAATTTGTTAGAAAATAACTGGATTTTTTAAATCAAATTTACCAGCAAATAATGTCCCTTCTTTTCTATCATGGCTGAGACCAAGGAATCTAAATCAGACCAGCAATATTCAGTTTCTTCTGGACTAAAAAGACAGAAAACAGTACCTTTGACCCCTGACAAAATGGCTGAAAAGTACAAATCGAAAGTGCAAGATCCAATCCTGAAGGAAATAAAGACACTTAAGGACATGCTTAAAATGCAGTTAGAGCTTACCAGAGATATGCAAAAAGAGCTGGAAAGCCTTAATGCAAAGCTAAATATTTTTGAGCACAAAGTTGAAGATCTGGAATAGAACTTCTTGGAATAGAACAACTTGGAATCTAGCATGCAACTTTGTAAGAAAAATGAAACTGAAATAAAAAAATTGTAACTGGCATAAATATGGTGTTCCTAAAAGTTAGGATGCCTAGTAACACCCAACTTTTATAGAATCACGGTTAGTCATACTAGTCGGTGCCGATTTCTTAGGTGACCTCAATGAAGTTACATGGAAATACCTTAAAAACAAATAGGATGAAACAAATAGTTAAGCTCCTGAACTTTTTGCCAGAGGATGTTGTAATAGTGGTTAGCGTAGCTGGGTTTAAAAAAGGGTTGGATAAGTTCCTGGAGGACATAGGGGGAGCCACTGCTTTCTCTGGGATCGGTAGCAAAGAATCTTGCTGCTTTTTGGGTTTCTGGATTGGCCACTATTGGAAACATGATATTGGGCTAGATGGCCCATTTGTCTGGCCCAGAATGGCTATTGTTATGCTTTTATGGGTATATATTGATTAGACAGTATTGATTTTGTGACTTCCTACATTAAAAACATTTTGTAACACATACAGATTCATTCATTTACCTTGTTGTTTCTAATCAGCACTTATGCTAATATATGTCTCATATATCTAGAGGCATTTTACATTGACATTAGTAGATATTCTGTGGTTTCCATTAACAGTTCTTTTTTTGCTTGAACATCTTTCCAATCTGTTACAATTTGAGATCAATCATGATTATTAGGTTGAATTACTTATAAAGGCTAAGCACAAATGGCTTTATATAATTTACCCTGATCATAAACCTTTGGGTGCCCTATGTCCTTGGGCACCTTAGGTGAATCACATTTATGATGGTTTGGATTTGCTATTATCTACTTGTTCTCCCTCTGAAATACAATTTTTTGGACATGAAACAGACTTTTTAAAAATTGTTTCAGTTTTTATAGGTGTTGCTTGGCTCAGTTTAGTGTTAATTTTAATGGTTTTGTCGGCTTTTCTTTAACAACCCCTCCCTCCCCCCAAAAGCAATACATCAGTAATGTAAACTTTTAGATGTGGAATGCTGTCAAGGACTTTCTGGGCACAATTGTGGAATGCTTCTGGAGATGAACCAATTCCAAATAGAAGTAATAGAAAAAGAATGCTATCCAAATGGAGTGTTAAAGGTGAAGAGTCTGGCACTGATCCCAGAATAGGTACAGTCTCTCCTGGCATGTCTATAAACATTTGTAGCTTAACTCTTCACTTCTAGTGTTATATTACATTTCTTGCATATTTCTCTGGAGAATATGAGCTCCTATTGTATACTTTCTGTTTAATTGGTTTGTTGAAGTTTCTAATCTTCATTCTAATAATTTGCCTGTATTTATATTTAAAGATAACTATTCCCCTGTATTTATACTTAAAGATAACTAGTGTGCCAATAGCAACAAGTGTCAAAAAATTCCTTTTCTTCATTAGGCATCTCTAAGAAGTCTAAGAATTAGTTCTCTTTTGAAGGTCAAGGTATGTTTTCCCTCTAGTTATTCATCTGTTAAGATTTCTTTTACATCTTGTACTTTTTACATTTTTTTTTTCTTTTGAATTTTCTCATGCATATAAATAATCTAAACATCAAGGAAAGGAAAGAGGACTAAGTAATTATAATCTGTCAAAAGCAATCAAAAACTAACTCCCCTTTTTATGAAGCAGCATTAGGGTTTTTTATTGTCAGCCGTGGCAGTAAAAGTTCCGGCACTCATAGGAATTCTATGAGCGTCGGAGCTTTTACTGCCATGGATGGCGGAAAAAAAACCCTAATACAATTTCATAAAAGGGGGGTAAATTCACTTGACCTGGATCTTCTTAATGTGATGTGACAAATTAAACTCCTATGATTGTAACTATTTAACTACCCTATCTATCAATAGATTTTCCAGTTCATCTGGTTCAAAGAATACATAGGGCCCCTTTTATAAAACTGCAGTAGTGATTCTCACACAGCTAATGTACTGAAGCCCATTCAATTCCTATGGGATTCTGTGTATTTGCCATGGGAGAATTGCTACCACGGCTTTGTAAAAGGGACTCATAATTAACATCTGAAAAGGTAATACAGGCAGTCTGAGTTACAGACGCCTGACTTAAGTACGACTCATACTTAGAACACAGTTGTGGCTTCATTTGATTTCACTGAGCAGTATTTCCAGTGGCATAAACTCCTACACTTCTCCTGTAACAGATTCGGGAATGATGCATGGCCACATTAAGAACAGTGTGTGGTTGTGCATGCTGTACCTTAAAGGGAACACTGATAGGGACAGTTGGCCCTTTTGTCAGCTGGGAGCAGAGATAAGCAGCAAGAATATTAAAATCTATAAGTTTTGAGTTACATACAAATCCGACTTAAGAACAGCTTTATTGAATTTTCAGACATTGGCAGTGCATTACAAATAGTATAACATTAAAAGCTTGCATAAAATGCACCTTAATACACAAAATATAAATGAAACAACCATTTTCCCCCCTATCATCCAATTATTAATACTTTAAATAATTTTTATTACAATAATATACTCATATATTTTTACCCCTCAAAATATCCCTCCCTCCCCTCCCCCCCACCCTGTACCTTGTTCTTAACCCGGGGACTGCCTGTAATATATTTAGAAGGGGGAAAAAAAGTAGCCCCTAGGAATATAACCCTCTCTTTAAATGTAAGAAATTATCTACATCTAGGGCTCCTTTTATTAAGGTGTGCAAGCATTTTTAGCACACGCAGGATTTTAGTTTGTGCTAAACCCACCTACGCTTCTAGAACTAACGCCAGCTCAATGCTGGCATTAAGGTCTAGTTCGTGCGGCAATTTAGTGCATGCTATTCCATGCGTTAAGGCCCTAAAGCACCTTTGTAAAAGGAGCCCCTAATCTGAATGGCTCAAGATATATCTGAAAATTCTTGCAATACAGGTAATCTTTCTTTTTAAAGTAACTTTTCAAAATTAGAACTGTATCTATTTCTAAGAGAAAGGAGACCAGGAGGGTAGAGCACACCGATAAATCATCCTGAGTAGTCTCTAAAAATGCAGTCAAGTCTATTACTTCATTACCTTTAACAGATAAGATCTCAGAGGTGATTTTTTTCTTAGATATTTTCATAAATGTTGAGTGCTGGCTCAGTTTCTGGTTCCTTTCGTTCTGTGTGCATCTTTATATTCTCTTTTATTCTTGTGATTTTCCCCCTATATCCCTTAGAATATATTTCGTATTTGTGGAAAACATCAGTCAGTCAACTAGAATAATAACAGCAGAAGCTCTTTATTGTGGGCCGTGTTTCGGCATAAACCTTCATCAGGAACCAAAGCAGTTCAATATATACTCAGTAAACCACATAGATACCATTAGTTCCACAGATATAAAAACAACTATATAAAAGCTTGTGCTGAAAGGACGCAGTGGCAACTTATAGCGAAAAAACCCTTGTTGAGTCCTTGATTAATATTCCACAATAAAGAGCTTCTGCTGTTATCATTCTACTTCACTGCCTGGTGTTTCTCACAGTTTTTTGCTTACTTTATGAGAGAGTGCTGAAAAGTTCTCATCTGACCCGAGAAGAGAATGATGTGGACATGGTTCAATCAGCCCAACCAACAAGAGATTGACATGGATCTGAAACAATGTCAAAACATAGAATTTTCTGTGACTGCTCCTTCTCTCTGGAATAGCATCCCAGCTTATTTACACAAAGAATCAACTCTTAATCAATTCCAAGATAAAGCTAAAGACATTTCTTTTTGATGCCTTTGAGATTTAACTGCCCTTTTAAGGGCGACTTAGAATGATTTTATTTCTATTTACCCTCCTATTGTTTTTCCCTAAAATTGTTATCTTTTATCTTTATTTTATTTTTATTTTTATAAATTCTTTATTCATTTTACATCTTACAACAAGTGTATCAGACAATATCATTTAAACTTATACAATATCACTTGATTAACTTTCATATACAACTTAAGTTATAATATTTAAACCCACCCCCATCCCCACTATTTCATTAAAGTGATTACATATATAACATATTATCTTTTATCTTTAAATTGTAGTTCTTGCCCATTATCCTCTTGTTTCCACCTGTTATGGTTTTATATCTCCAAAAGTCTTTGTCGCCCCCTGTCTTCTTAAATTTGTATTTTAACTATTGTTTGCTTTTAGGATTTTGTACACCGCCTAGAAGGCTGATTAGGCGGTATAAGAAATTTTAATTAAACTTGAAACTTGAATTTCATTTCTGCAAATTGGCATTTAACTAAATAAATAACACTCTTTTCATCTACAGAGGCATAATAATACTCAGAATTTAATAAGTTGGTTGGTTGGATTGATAACTTTTCAACACCTCCTTGTAATTGTTTCTTGTGGGAGTCTTTGATTTTCTATTTTTTAGTAGTATTTTGTACTGGCCATGAAAGATATAATGGATACAACCCCCTCTTACCTTGGATTGCCTCAGACCACTCCTTTTTCTGAAAATCAGTTTTTGACAGGTACTTGTAACTTGGATTGGCCTCCATGAAGATGGGATACTGGGCTAGATGGGACCATTGGTCCGACCCAGTAAGGCTATTCTTATGTTCTTAACAATTTTTAAAAGAGTACTAAAATTTAGGTGCCAAATATTTGTGCACTATTAGTATTCTTTAATGGCTTCTGGGCACCCCACTTCCATTACAGAATAGAGCAGGGGTAGGCACTTTTACTCCAAGCTGGGTTTTCAGGATTTCTTCAAAAAAATGTGCATGAGATCTATTTGCATACAATATAGGCAGTGCATGCAAATAGATCTCATGTTTATTCATTGATGAAAACCTAAAAACCCAGCTTGGTTGTGACCCTCAAGGATTGAGGTTGCCTACTCCTGTTATGGAGCATAAGTTGGCATTTGCACAGCAATATTTAGATACTATCACCTCCATGCAATTGTGCGTTAAACATGTGGAGGGGCATAATTGAAAGGAACATCTAAGTCGCAATTCGTCCAAAGTAAAACAGCCTAGGATACATTTTCGAAAAATACGTCCAAAATTTTTTTGGATCGAAAATCGTCTAAGTATATGTCCTGCCGATCTGATCGTCCAAGTCGCTAAATCGTCCATCTTTATACCACATTTTCGTCCAACTTTTCGTCCAAGTCAAAAATGCCTAGAACAAGCCCTGTTGGATGTGAGAGGAGTCTGCAAAGTGATGGACTGAACACCCAAACATGGCATGGAGTACCTTGCAGGGCACTGCTGTGAACTTCACAAAAAGAGTGCCATGTCTTCTCCTCACTACATCTCCCTTATAGGTCATGGTGAGCCCCCCAAACCACCTCCAGAATCCCCTAGACCCATTTATCTACCACTCTAATAGCCCTTATGGCTGCAGGAGCCACTTATATGCCAGTAAAAAAGGGTTTTGGGGTGTATAGGGGAATGCACATGTTTAAGTATCAATGCAGTGATTACAGGGGCTTATGGGCATGGGTCCTCCTCTCCATGAGTCCCTAATCCACCCCCAAGACGACTTAAGCCACCTCTGTGCTGGACAACTAGGCTTTCCTATACCAGGCTGCCAGGTGATGATGGTCTGGAGGCTGAATTTTAAAGGTGTGATTAATATTTTTATGAGGATGGGGGTGGGGGGTCGGTAGGGCCGGATTTTCCTATAGGCTAACTAGGCTTCAGCCTAGGGCCTCAAGATCAAGAGGGGCCTACATTCAAATTGTTAGCAAAATTAAAATTACACTATTCTAAAAATAGTGAACACTAAAACACTGAACCGAAAATAAGGAGAAATTCTACGCTTTGGGATCGGAACCGGCTCCAGCCGCAACGGGGCACTGACTCGGCTTCTCCCTTTCTTTTTCTCACCCTGGGAGGAGGATCGGGGAGGGAAAGACGTCAGTCCGGAAACAGCTGGGCAAAACCCAGCCCCGCGGGGAGAAAGGCAAAATGTGGATCCGTCAGGACAGGGCTGCACAGACTGGCTTTGGGGGGGGGGGGGTTTCAGTGGAAGGGGGATGGGAGGCAGGCAGGCTGGCATTGGAGGGGGGTGGGGGGTTTTAATGGAAGGCAGGCAGGTAGGATGGCATGGGGGGTGTTCAATTAAAGGGGGATGGGAGGCAGGCGGGCATCGGAGGGGGGGTGAGGTGAGGAAGGACGCACTGGGGGCACTATGCACATAGGAAGGGGCAATGTTGTGTGTTATGTTTGATTAGTTATTGTTACAAGTACTATATATGGTGCTGAGAATAAATGTCCAAATAAGTGTTCTCAACTTTTTTTAATTTATTATCCGTGTCACATTTTTTATAAAGGTTAGTACCAATAACAACATGTTTCATTTAACATATTGATATATATCAAAGTAATGATGTATTTTATTATCTCTCATGTAATTTACAAACTTAAAAATGGGAGGTGAAAGGGCCTCATAAATGGAATAGCCTAGGGCCTCTTTTCATCTAAATCCGGCCCTGGGGGTTGGTGATCACTGGGGTAGTGTGTGGGGGGTCTATTTTATGTTATATATGCTGTACGACTAATTCTAAGCCGGCCCACGTCCTGCCAAACTCCCACCCTCGACACTCCTCCTGAAACGCCCTGTTTAGCTTTGGTCATTCAGCGGCACTATGAAGGCCTAGGTCATTTAGAAATATGTCAAAAACCCGTGCGTCTGTGGGCGGAAGTATCAGAGGTTGCGTCAGAGGAGAAGCTTCGGCCCACAGATGCATGCGACTGTTTGCAGGCTCCAGCGGCTTTGAACAAGTTACTCTAAACTTAAAACGCGCTGTGAAGGTAAGGAGGATGGAGATGCTCAGACTGTGTGAGAGGTGCCGAAGGGCGGTGTGGCAATGAAAGGAACAGATGCTGAAGTGGGGTGGAGAGGAACAGACGCTGAAAGGAAATGGGGAACAGATGGTGGGGAGAAGATGTTGAAGGGAAATGTAGAAGACAGAGTGGGGAGAAGATGCTGAAAGGAAATGGGGAACAGATAGTGGGGAGAAGATGTTAAAGGGAAATGGGGAACAGAGAGTGGGGAGAAGACGCTGGAAGGGAAGAAGACAGAGATGCCAGACTATGGGGGGAGTGGAGGGAAGAAGATGGGTGCCAGACCAATTGGTGGGGGGGGGGGTGAAAGGAGAGGCACAGTAACAGAGCAAATGGAAGACGCAGAGAGAAGACGGACAGCGGATGGAAGGAATTGAATGAGAAGATGAAGAAAACAGACAACAAAGGTAGAAAAAAAAAATTCTATTTATTTCCTTTTTTTTTTTTTTCCTTTAAGTAGTATATTAGTTGTTTTGATAAAAATTTATAAACAAAGCCCTGCCAGCTGAATATCTCTTTCTCTAGTTCAGCAGCCAGAACTTTGATTTATAAAGAAGGGAATAAGCTAAATATTGCAGTACTGAGGCTTGTATGGATCCTGCGGGGATAGTAGTCACGGGGACGGGGACAGGGAGGGGACATTGGCCGTGGGGATAGGGTGGTGACAGGGATGGTGATCGCGGGGATGGGGTGGTAATGGGGACAAATTTTTTTCCCCGTGTCATTCTCTATTAGGCATCCTCAATTAGGATGCCTAGTGACTCCAAATGTAGGCACTGTATACACAATCTGGTCCTAAGTACTCACACACTAACCATGCACTAATTAGTTAGCAAACAGTAATGCAACTACGCTAAGTGATTAGTGCAGAACATGTCTGTTCTCCATTCCCAGACCTGCCCCCCAGTTTCAATTGATGCCAAAATTACTGTGGGATGCCTGAGTGCGCCCCACCATAAAGCATTTTAAGCTAGAGTAAGCACATGTTAGGGCCCCCTTTACAAAGCCATGGTGGTGATGCTGCCATGGTAAATACACCAGATCCAATAGGTGTAGTTTTTCTGGGAGTAAGCCGAAGGCACAAAACTAGATTGTAGGTCATCTGAGGACAGGGAAATACTTAGCGTACCTGAATGCAACTTGCCTTGAACTACAAGTATTATTGAAAAGGCATAAGCTAAATCCAAAGAAGTACAAAATAAAAAATCTCATGGGTGAAAAAGTAAAGGGCATGGTTTATTACAGGAATAATAGATTTTCAAGAGTATAACAGTAGATAAATGCTAGGAGAAATACATCGAAGAATAGCAACCCTCACGGGGTAACTGTATTGTCCCAGAATTTCTCAATATACAACAGAAGAATGCTGCAGACGGCTGAAAGTTTTGAGTGCAGGAGAAGCTAGGGGTGCAATTATTGCATGTTGCAAACCTGTTACGTACTTAAATAAAAACACAGAGGTGAAAGAAGTCTTGTTGAGGCTTAGAAGCTACTTTTCAGGCAGTCCCTTCAGGATTTTCCCAACTATAAGGTTTTCATTTTAGTAAATGACATAAAATAAGTTGAGTGTGGGAATATTCCTCTAGTACTCGTCGAGGGGCATAATCAAAAGGGACGTCTAAGTCCGTTTACGTCCAACTCGCAAGTCGTCCAAAGTAAAAATCAGCCTAAGACACATTTTTGAAAAATACATCCAAAATTTTTTTTGTTTTGAAAATTGTCTAATTATATGTCCTGCCGATCTGATCGTCCAAGCCACTAAATCGTCTATCTTTATACCAAATTTTCATCCAACTTTTCTTCCAAGTCCAAAACATCTAGAACAAGCCCTGTTGGACGTGGGAAAGGTCTGCAAAGTGATGGACTGCACACCCAGACATGCCACCTAAATAGTGGGATACCTTACAGGGCACTGCTATGAACTTCACAAAAAGGGTGCCATGTCTTCTCCTCCCTACAGCTCCCTTATAGGTTACGGTGAGCCCACCAAACCATCTCCAGAATCCCCTAGACCCACTTATCTACCACCCCAATAGCTCTTATGGCTTCAGGAGCCACGTATATGCCAGTAAAAAAGGGTTTTGGGGGTGTATATGGGAGTGCACATGTTTAAGTATCAATGCAGTGATTACAGGGGCTTATGGGCATGGGTCCTCCTCTCTATGAGTCCCTAATCCACCCCCAAGATGACTAAAGCTGCCTCTGTGCTGGACAACCTGGCTTTCCTATGCCAGGTGGCCAGGTGATGATGGTCTGGAGGCTGAATTTTAAAGGTGTGATTAATATTTTTATGGGGGTGGGGGGAGGGGTCGGTGATCACTGGGGTAGTGTGTGGAAGTCTGTGTTATGTGTTTTCAGTGCTTATCTGGTGAGTTTAGGTGGTTTTTTTTGACTTAGACCATGTTTTACATGGTCTAAGTCACAACGTCCAAATTCCGTCGATTGTGGGCTGTATAACTTTCGGTTATACATGCTGTATATCTAAGTCTAAGCTGTCCCATGTCCCGCCCAACTCCCGCCATTGACACTCCTTCCGAAACGCTTTGGTCGTTCACCGGCACTATGAAGGCCTAGGTTGTTTAGAAATACGTCCAAAACCCGTTTTTAGTATCGGCACTTGGATGTTTTTGAGAAATGTTCGTCCAAGTGCCGACTTAGGCCGATTTTTGGATGTATTTCTCTTTCGATTATGAGCCCCATAGGTTCTGTGGGATCACAATTTTTTGCTATTTAGGTAGTAGGTGATACAGGTGATTTCTAGATGAATGGGAGTGTAACAGCAGGGTAATGAATATCCTTGCATTTCAGTGATTAATCTCCAGTAGGGAATCCTGTTGTCCCCGCAGCAGTAGAAATACTAATTTCTAGCTGCTTTTTAATGCTTTAAAAATTACAGTAACTCTCTATTTCTGATTGAGCAACTGTGGCTACATGATTTTAATGCAAAAAGAACTATAGCAGGTATAAAGATAAACCAAATAAAAACACAGTGGAGTGACAATGTTCCTGAAATGGACTTTATTGAAAGTTAATAAGAAAATGATTGTTTTATGTATTACTTGTGTACTTAATAGTGCATTTTATGCAGTATTTTATGTTCAATTAATTGTATTGCACTGTCAAAGTTTGAAAATCAATAAAGGTTTTTTTTTTAAAAATGAAAGTTTCAAAGTTCTAAAGATACAATTAAGCAATCCACATGAAAATAAGGTAATCCACATAAAACCTTTGGTTTCAAGCAGCACTTTCCTCACGACTCTCCACATATCAGTTATTCCACGTATCTACTACCATAGGACTTTCAGGGACCTCTGAAGAAGACTATCTTGTCAAATCGCGGACCGTGTTGGGTCCTACGCTTTCAGCAGACTAGGTCCTTTAGGTTTTTATGTGGATTACCTTATTTTTATGTGGATTGCTTAATTGTAACTTTGGAACTTTGAAATTTTCAATAAAGTCCATTTCAGAAATATCGTCACTCCACAGTGTTTTTTTGGTTTCTCTTGGACTCTTTTCTCTGTGGATTCCCTAGGGTCAATTTTTTCTGGTTTTGGCAGTATTAAGATAACCAATAAAAAATAAAGGATAGAAAAGGCCTTACTAGTGATACCTTTTATTGAACTAATTTGTGTAGATTTATGACTAGTTGAAAATTATGCATCTTCGCTACATTAGCACAGAGAAATGGGTATGAGCATATGAGTATATTGTTGGTTGGATGACATCAGAAATATTTGCTTTCAAAGTCGTAAATAGATTTAAGGACCCTTTTACTAGTTGCATTAAGCAGCTCACATAGGTTTTTCAGTGCTGAAGACATCGGTGCAGGCCCGTGATCTTGTCAACTGTGCTAAAATGGGAACCTTTGCGTTAAAAATGCCATATTAGCTACCTGATCTTGGCTTGACAGGGGCAGCAGAGGTACGGCTGACTGTGATAACTAGTGACCCCTAATTTCCCACTGAATATGAAAGAGTGCAAAAAATATCATTAACTAACTGGAAGGGCCTCAGTCATCGAGCCTACGCAAATCATAGACTCTGACCATACAAGTCTGTGTGCTTCCCCGGCTCCTTAGCTCTAATCATCGGCAACCTTCCAGTCCCTTACCTCAACTAAAAGGGTTTTAAATTTATTGTAAGTAAATTCCTAAAAATTTTTTTATCTTTTTATTTAAATTTATTTCAAATAACTTATTCTAAAATATCGGCTTTCTAAAAACCTAAATTCTCTAAATAGATGCACTATTTCCTTATGAGAGACTTAATTTAAACATCCAATATCCATTGAAATTACTTAGCTTTCAAATAATATATCCCCAGCAAACTGCTTCAGACCATGCCATCGGCTTTCTAAAAACCTAAATTCTCTAAATAGATGCACTATTTCCTTATGAGAGACTTAATTTAAACATCCAATATCCATTGAAATTACTTAGCTTTCAAATAATATATCCCCAGCAAACTGCTTCAGACCATGCCAACGTGGCCAGCGTTTCGTGGAAACTTATTTAAACCCACTGCTTCATGGCCAGTTAGTCAAGCATGCTACTGAAATATATTAACTCGGTTTAGAGACTAAATCCGAGTTAATATATTTCAGTAGCATGCTTGACTAACTGGCCCTGAAACAGTGGGTTTAAATAAGTTTCCACGAAACGCTGGCCACATTGGCATGGTCTGAAGCAGTTTGCTGGGGATATATTATTTGAAAGCTAAGTAATTTCAATGGATATTGGATGTTTAAATTAAGTCTCTCATAAGGAAATAGTGCATCTATTTAGAGAATTTAGGTTTTTAGAAAGCCGATGGCATGGTCTGAAGCAGTTTACTGGGGATATATTATTTGAAAGCTAAGTAATTTCAATGGATATTGGATGTTTAAATTAAGTCTCTCATAAGGAAATAGTGCATTGAGCATGGGGCATTGACGCCATTTGTGAAAGCTTCAGGTTTGAAAATAATTCTACATGCAAAATGACACCAGCGCAAGGTTTTAAAATTATAACCAGGATTTATTGAATTATTGGTTCTATTTTCCCATTATTAGATCAAAAGAATAGCATAATTGCTTACGTTGCGCTCATGGGAGATCATCATCGTGGCCAAAGACTGGCCTTCTCACAATGGTCTCGTTTTTCTATCTCATTACAGTCTATTATATAACTTTTGGTTTAGTGACATCATCAAGTTTGACGACCAATAACATTTCTCTGGGTGGTCTTAAAGTTTAGACAAAGAAACATTCCTCCATGTTTAAAAGTTAGTCAAAGTTTCAGATGATTTCTGAATTAACATTAACATTCAAAAGAATTCACAATTATTAACATGGTAAATTCTCAGTCCTTCCATGCTGACAAGTTCTGAGCCTTAAAGGAAAAAAAAAACTCCTAAGCTGACAGATTCAAATTGCACAGTCTTACACAGAAATCTTACTCAGGAGAAAAAGGGGGGGTTAAATCCCCCTCTCCTCTTCCTGAAGCGTGTTTATGCTTATAAAACCATTTATATATCCACAATCATATTTTACATTCATGTCACCACATATCACATTCAGGGGCCCCAAACATTCATAATTTCATTCATATCTTGGCCATTCATACTTCATACATTTTATATCTCAGTTTGGAATAAGGAATCTAATATGCTTTTTCTAACTGGTCTAAGCACATCTGTTTTCAATTAGAACCACGAGGCTAAAGGCGGGAAGCTGAACAAAGAACAGAAACTATTCACTGGCACAAGATGCTGGCCTAAGACAGGACAGTTATAGTAAAGAACCTAAACTGGACTCCATGTAATCATGATTTCATGATTTCCACCATGATTTAGCTCAAACAGCAAAGTACACAAAAAACACCATTCTTTTCCTTATATTAATCTTTAGTATATTTTTCTCTGGCCTTAGCTACATTATATTTAAATGTTTTATTCACCTATTTTTCATACGCTTCTATTTGGGCGTGGTCCTTAACTAACACAGATGTTTGTCTAACTAGAATTACCCAGAATCATACGAAAAAACTGGCGCTATAAAAATACTGCACTATCATGCTTCTGACATCCATTGCATCGTACCATAAACAACACGCTAGCCACCACGAGCCACGCGCCACGCGCCATGCGCCACGACTCAGTCCCCTCTTGAATATTTCTGAATTTATGAAGTAATATTCATAATTGAGCTCGTGGTCTTATCTGTGGCGCTGGGGTTTACTCTGGGTACGGTTCTTCTCATGGATCAGTGTGTCTGTGCAAGTATATTCTTTTAAATGCCAATTAGATAGCAAAAGCCAGAAAAATGTACTACCTAGGCCTGCAACGGCAGGTGCCTAGAAGATCTTACCCAAAGCTTACTTGAATTCTCTAGTGAGAATGCAAGCAAATCCCATCCACTATTCTAGATAAAACCCATCTAAGTGTACATTTATGTAAGTTGCTGTCTAAACCATATCATATAGGAAACTTACTATTCCAGTGGTAGTTAGACAGTGTCTGTTCTAGGTGCAAGTACAGTCCTAGAGCAGAGACGTCTGTTGTTTTATTCATAGAGGTATTCATGAAACTCCAGTACTTTTAAAGTTTAAAAAGTCAGAAATTTAGAGAAAGTATAGCTAAAGAAAAATAGAACCCTAGATTTCCCTAAGATAAAGAGAACCTCAGTATTATCTAATTTAATTAGTCCCTATGCTCAAAAGTGTTATGTTATAAAATCTTGGAATTATATCAATAAAGTGTAAAATAATGCACAGTGTTAAGAAAACCCAAATATATGCTTAATATGGAAATGTACTCATGTGCAGATAATGCATGCACATCAGATATAAGTTTTCTTTTTCTGTGTGTGTTGCAGGAACTCATTTCTCAAATTTAAATTAAAATCATTAAAAGGACTGATGATATCAGCTGTTAAACCCAATTAAACAATATTGTGGCACTGTGTTACAGCTTAGAAGCTGCCACTGTGTATAGAAATACAGTCATATGAAATAAAATTTAAAATACAGGATACACAAAATATTTTCTGAGAACAATGCATGAAGACAATGATAAAGAAAATACAGTTATTAATACAATATCAGAATAAGTCTATGAAATTTTGCAAAAGCATAATTAAAGTTCAGAAGCCTAATTCAAATGAAGTGATTTAAAGTAACGTGGTTTAAGATAAAGTCTGTTTTTTCATTCAAAAATTTTTTATATGAGTCCAGAAATGTCTTTTGCAAATAGTTTTAGCAACTTGTAAGGTCGGAGTCTCTAAATTAATTTCAGTGAAATTTAAATCATGGCTTTAAAAAGTTCATGCTGCAACGTTTTCATAATTCAAGCTTGGCTTTTCTGTAACTATAGAATTGCTTTTTTCTTTACACCCGGTACAACTGAAAGGTAAGCACAGCTCATTAGTTGAAGACAAAGGAACACTGAAATTCCCGCCGAAAATTCAGCATCGGAATTTTTCTTTCTCTGTGTTCTCCACAGCTCTAGTGGTGGAATGTGGTACTGCTGGTCAGTGTAAATCCTGGAAGGAAAGCACATGTTCATTAACAAAAGAACAAAGAAAAGAGAAACACATAGCACTTTATCCCCTCTGCAAACAGTACTAATTCTTGTATTGCAGAGTCTTCTGTGCAGAATTGTTGAAACGATTCAAAGAAGGTTCTTAACTGAAACACAAAACATACAGATTAAATAGACTTTTTTCAGGGTCCTGTAGTACCAAAATATGGCTACAGGAAAATTTAAACATGCAGACACATTCTCTACATGTTAAAATTAGACTTTCTTTTTTTCTAACATCAGGGAATTATTCTCAATTTCATATTTTTTATTAGGTTCCTATCCTGAAGAGCTTACTTGTAAAAAGTAAGCAAAATTTCAATTCCGAATTCATCCACTTACATAAAAGTTTATTATAATTGTTCATTTCCGGTAACTAAGTTAGCAAGCCCTTTGTTTCACATTTATTTCGATTTTCAAAAAAATATAGGTACTTAACCTCTACTTTTCTTAATCTTTTTATTTTAAACTTCCCAATTTAATTTTAAAATGCATTTAAATTTAATTACTCCCTAATCATACATTCCAGGCAATGCACAAGTTTAAAAATACTTTATAAACCATGCAGGGGCACAAAAATTCATATTCAAAACTAATTTGAACCCTGAGATAAAAATATAAAGGCAGGGATTTTATTTTTCCCTTATGCACACTTGCCTGCTTTTAAGCATGGTATCTGTTTTTTGGAATAAATCTTTTTCTTTTCCACAAAATTATCCTTTCATTCCCAAGTCCAGCAGAATTCTTTTCTCTTCTCCCATCTTCCCTATCGAACTTCTAATTAATACATTTCACAAGCTTTCTTTCCACATTCCTGTACATTCGTTCTACAAACTATCTCCCTGCTTTGAAATCGCCAGACATTTAACTTTCTTTTCCTTTTCACTTCACTTTCTTGTTTAAAAATCACTTTCCAATTCCTTCTGATCCTACAGTTCTGTTCTTCCAACATTCTGATAACCTTTTTTTTTTAAATATAAAGAAACAAGGGAAAAATTCAAGCTACATAACGTCTTTTTTTTTTTTTCTAGAATGCTTCTTATACAGAGCCCTTAGGCTACAAACAGCTTCTGAAACTCTCCCAAAGTACCTCCATTGTTCTTAACACCGCAGGGATCACTTAGCTATGTGATCGGAACTCCAACCTGCATGCATTTCCCTGTTAAAGTTTTATCGGAGAGAGACCACATTGAATCCTGACATTTACACTACATAAGTTTTTCTTTTTTTTTTTCTACTACATCGGAAACAAATTTAAGCCACGGATACATAGGATTCTCATGTCTTGCTAAACTACCAGTTCTCAATAAACCCTTTTAATATGCAAACAGACTTGCTCCGAGACTTCTAAAAAAAGAAGAATCAAATTCGTTAACTGACTAATAAGCAAATACCTGTTGGAAATCTGTAGCCCTGAGACAAAGGACTCCATTGCTGCTATTCCCTCCCCCTCTTTCCTCACGTGATAGCTCTGTGGAAAGCATCGAGGGAGGAAAAAGGTGGGGGTGAAAATCCCCCATTTGTAGCCCGCTCTTTCAAACAAAGGAACAGCATAGCAAGGGAACGGGAAGCCATTAACTTTATTTTTCTTTTTTTCAGAGACAAGAGAAAAAGTTAGGGCAAAGCAAAAAAGACAGAGAGAGACAGAACTGGAGTTTAGAAAGACAAAGCTGAGAAACACAATTTCTTTTTTCTTTTCAAAGTAGTTACTTCAGATAGGCACTGAAAATGCACAGAGGGAGACAAAGAAAAAGGGGGGGTGCCCTCAGCCCGTTTTTTCAAACAAAGAGACGGGACAGAGGGAAACTTTTCAAAGTCAGATTAAAACAGACAGTTTTCTTTGTCACAGAGAGAAAGAGTTAGTTCAGAGACAAAACTTAGACACAGTAACTTCTGTTATCAGACAAGCAAAAACTTACGTTCACAGAGGAGACCTGCTTAATTTTTTCTTTCAGACAGGCACTGCTCAGTTTAAAAGCCAGATGGAAAAATGCCAGCACTGCAAGGGCTGTTACATTCTTTCTGTGTTACTTTTATTTCTAATTTTTTCTTTTTCTTTTTCCATTAATATTTAATTTCCACTAACTTCATATCATTATGTACAGATATATACAAGCATGCATGCTCCTTACTGTTAAATAATTTTTTTTAATATTTTTAATTTTTAATATTTTTTTTTATTTTTTATTATTTTTTCTTTAATTTTTTTTTTTATTAATTTTTTTTTTCTTTAAACAGGCGTAATACTCACAATTTTCCAGTTTTCCGGTCCCGTTTTATCTCTAATTTCCGCCATATTCCTGCGCAGCCAGTCAACCTGTGACTACCTTTTGTTACACAACCATGCGAAATCTCCAGAGCTCCTAGAGTTTCCATGAATAACCTATAAGCTTTTTCAAGACGTCAAATTAGTTAGTTCCCGGGTTTCGCCACCAATTGAACATGGGGCATTGACGCCATTTGTGAAAGCTTCAGGTTTGAAAATAATTCTACATGCAAAATGACACCAGCGCAAGGTTTTAAAATTATAACCAGGATTTATTGAATTATTGGTTCTATTTTCCCATTATTAGATCAAAAGAATAGCATAATTGCTTACGTTGCGCTCATGGGAGATCATCATCGTGGCCAAAGACTGGCCTTCTCACAATGGTCTCGTTTTTCTATCTCATTACAGTCTATTATATAACTTTTGGTTTAGTGACATCATCAAGTTTGACGACCAATAACATTTCTCTGGGTGGTCTTAAAGTTTAGACAAAGAAACATTCCTCCATGTTTAAAAGTTAGTCAAAGTTTCAGATGATTTCTGAATTAACATTAACATTCAAAAGAATTCACAATTATTAACATGGTAAATTCTCAGTCCTTCCATGCTGACAAGTTCTGAGCCTTAAAGGAAAAAAAAAACTCCTAAGCTGACAGATTCAAATTGCACAGTCTTACACAGAAATCTTACTCAGGAGAAAAAGGGGGGGTTAAATCCCCCTCTCCTCTTCCTGAAGCGTGTTTATGCTTATAAAACCATTTATATATCCACAATCATATTTTACATTCATGTCACCACATATCACATTCAGGGGCCCCAAACATTCATAATTTCATTCATATCTTGGCCATTCATACTTCATACATTTTATATCTCAGTTTGGAATAAGGAATCTAATATGCTTTTTCTAACTGGTCTAAGCACATCTGTTTTCAATTAGAACCACGAGGCTAAAGGCGGGAAGCTGAACAAAGAACAGAAACTATTCACTGGCACAAGATGCTGGCCTAAGACAGGACAGTTATAGTAAAGAACCTAAACTGGACTCCATGTAATCATGATTTCATGATTTCCACCATGATTTAGCTCAAACAGCAAAGTACACAAAAAACACCATTCTTTTCCTTATATTAATCTTTAGTATATTTTTCTCTGGCCTTAGCTACATTATATTTAAATGTTTTATTCACCTATTTTTCATACGCTTCTATTTGGGCGTGGTCCTTAACTAACACAGATGTTTGTCTAACTAGAATTACCCAGAATCATACGAAAAAACTGGCGCTATAAAAATACTGCACTATCATGCTTCTGACATCCATTGCATCGTACCATAAACAACACGCTAGCCACCACGAGCCACGCGCCACGCGCCATGCGCCACGACTCAGCATCTATTTAGAGAATTTAGGTTTTTAGAAAGCCGATATTTTAGAATAAGTTATTTGAAATAAATTTAAATAAAAAGATAAAAAATTTTTTAGGAATTTACTTACAATAAATTTAAAACCCTTTTAGTTGAGGTAAGGGACTGGAAGGTTGCCGATGATTAGAGCTAAGGAGCCGGGGAAGCACACAGACTTGTATGGTCAGAGTCTATGATTTGCGTAGGCTCGATGACTGAGGCCCTTCCAGTTAGTTAATGATATTTTTTGCACTCTTTCATATTCAGTGGGAAATTAGGGGTCTTTATTATTGTGAATATTATTCTCACTAAGGGATTTGAGTATAGTGTGATAACTAGTGCACAGGTTGTTACTATGCACTGGCTGTCAGGATTGCTGATAGCGTAGCCAAACTTGCTACTGCCTAAGAGGAGGTAGTAAGTGAGCTGTGCAACAAGCAATCCAGTAGCATGGTTGCTGTCGGTCCAGGGTTGGCAGTCCTCTGAAAATAAATAAATAATATACAGCAGGACTGTGGCAGCAGCACATATTGTCTAACTCTCTCTTTGTAATCCAATTTCCCCCACACAAGAGATTTCTAATATCCCCCCAATACCCTGACACACTGATCCATACTACAAAGCTCCCATCCATCTCCCATCTGGCCTGCTGATTATCCAGTTTTGCCCTTAGTAACACCCAGTGGATTCAGGCAATCTTGTGCATAAACCCCACCCCGTCACTAACCTTCCAGAGGTTGCCCCTCCTCCATCTCTCTGATTTCTCCCAGGACCTACCTACCTAGCTCAGTGGTCCTGGATGGAAGGGATCCCTCTCTGCTCCTGTCCGGGCCTTAGTCAGTCTCCAAAAAGGCCACCATAATCCCTAGTAGTAGAATCATGGTACTGCCAGTAGGAGTCGCCTTCCATATAAGGAAGCAGCCTCTACAAAGTTACTTAATCTTTTTCTTTGTGCTGTATATGATTTTATATCTGTAGATATCCATTTAGGTTCTGGCTTGTTTTACCAAATAACATTTTTATCTCTATGTCACATGTTTAGAAGAGTACAGATAGGAATATTATATTTTAAATGTCTTCATGTGAATAATGGATGGATGCTGGGATTTGTGCTGCATGGTTTCTTTTTCTTTTTTTTAAATTAAATTTATAATAATAACATATAAAGAAAGAACCAAGTATACAAATATTGATTAGGACATGATACATTCCAGCTGTAAAAGCCAAGTGGAGTATATGAAGAAATTAACGTAAACAAGGTAATACAATACAACCAGATATCTCATGTCAAATAGATATAACAATTCAGTAGACATGTTTAATTGACGTTGCACATGCAAAGCATGGAAGAGATTCTCAGCGAGCGTCACAGTATAACTTAACATAGATTAAGCAATCCAAAAATACTGTGTGTCAACGGTCTAAAGTGCAGTAAGTTTGAACAGGGCTCCATATTTTGAGAAATGAATTAGTAGCATTATGTTTTTCTGCTGTAGCGCTTTCAAATTTGATGGTTATGCAAACTGTGTTCCCCCTATACGTTTGATAGGTCCTTCCAACAGTGCAAGATGTTTTTAATAGCCAAGAATAGTAAGATGTTGAGTAAGTGTGCGTTATGTTCAGATAGGGAGTGTTTCAGTCCTTTTAGTCCTAGAATAATGATTTTGAGGTGTAACGGTTCATGGATGTTCAATATAGAAGAAATGGTATTCCAGGCTCTGTCCCAATACAATTTAAGGTGAGAACACTGATTTCTTACAGGACCAGCATAGATTGGAGACAGCACAAGAGAATTTGGTGATTTTCTGTGGGGTCCAGTGGGATCGATGCAGCAGAAAGTACATCGATTGAAGTATCGAAGCCGATCGAATGGACTTAAATGCTCTGATCCACACTTCCTACCATAACTCATCCTCAGCAGATATTTCCAAATCAGTATACCAGGCATTTATTAGCTGTGATATATGTACTGTAGATGTCTGTCGCAGTATTGCATACAGCATGGTTTCTTGATAAATTTTGTACCACTCCCTATGATTTGTGAGTTTCTTTAAAAGTTTGGGAATGTTATGGAAAGCTACGTTGGAGGATTAATTCATTAAATTTGTGAAATGCATTATACCATCATTTACCAATTAGCATCATGGTGGTTTACAATCAAGCAACTAAGGAGCAGATACAGAAAAGAAGGCTGCTTGTTGCTACAAGAAGTATAATATTGGTGGGCTTCCATTGCTTATAATGTCAAAAAGATTTTGTTGTCTTTGAGGTGCTTTTGTAACTGCAGTCTTGATAGTAATAGGCACTTATTAGAATTTAAGATTGACTCAGCAATCTCCCCTTTATGCTGGTCCTGTAATCAAGTACCTGGTACTTTGAAACATCTAATATTTGATTGTGGTCACCTAACTGTGTACTGGACGAGAGTATGGAATACTATCTGCTCCATTCTTAATATTACTGATTCCCTGTCATTTCCCATGTTGATCTTAATGTCAATGGGTCTTCATTCCACACTGAATGTTAATCAGTCTAGGTTGTTTACTGTTTTAATGTCTTTAGCTATTCAGAATATTCTTTATAACTGGAAAGACCTGTCTAAGGTTGAATATCTTACATGGTGGAATAATATGTGTTTAACTGGGAAATATGAAAAGGTACTTGCTGAAAGGAAGAATAGTCTTTCCTCTTATACGCTCATAAGGGAACCATTATTGCGCTATTGTGAACATTAATTAGCCCCTGGCTAGTTATGTATTGTTTATTACTTCTTCCTGCATTATAATCCTCATAATTTTCTATAATATGTTACTTGATACATCCATGTATATTTACTATTAGTATGTAATTTGACAGTACACACTGCTTATGTTTATTTCACATGCATTTTTATTTCTTGTTCTTATTCATTGAAATTCAATAAACATTTTTGAACTTTAAAAAAAAAAAAGAATTTGTATGCGTATGTGGTTGCACATTATTCTAAAAGGGATGGCGCCTAACTCTACTATCACGTAACTTAATAGGGCTTTAAAAAAGTTGCTTGCGGAATTATAGAATATATGGCCTCAGCGTGTCTCACTTGGGCACCAGCATTTACACTGGGTTTCAGCAGGTGTACATCTGGTGCCTAAAGTTAGGCACGAGAATTAGCGTTAAGTCTAACACACGCACACACACACACACACACACACGAGTGACACCGGCTGCACATGTTTAGCAGGATATGTTTATCCACTCCTACCCTGAGAAAGCATCATTCTGACCTGATATGCAACTTCTTTAAATTAGTACCCTTATCTATCTATATGCTCTGTCTTTGCTTACACCCTATGCTGTCTATTCTGTCTATTACAACTAAAAACATAATTAAAGAAGAGATGGTGTTGAAATATTACACAGATTTCACAAGGAGTCAAATAAGAGAGATGATAATCTTACATTGCAAATTGCCTTTAGTGTAGACGTTATTGCGTATGTTGATATATTGATTAAGACAGATGAGAGTTGGTTTATAACCTCTGTTTATAAAAAGCCCACTGACACAAATAAATGGCTTCATTATGGCAGTTTTCACACAAGATCCCTAAAGGTCAATTTACCGTGTTGTCAGCTATTCAGTCTTAGAAGGTTGTGTACGCTTGATAAGAAATTTGAAAAGCAAGCTAAAGGTATGAGGAATTGTTTAAGAGAGTGTATCCAGAACACTATTCAGAAGGGTTATTTAAGAGCAAAAAACAGAGCTATAAGGGAATTTTTAGTAAAGAAAAAAAGGTCAAGGTGAAACATGAGAAAGTAGTGGGCTGCATTCAGTTCATTCATCTAGCAAGGCATATTGCTAGAATCTGAAAAGAGGAGTGGCACATTGTGTGACCCTGGAATGCTTTAAAGATAAGGATCTTAATGCAACCTACAAAAGGGGAAGAAATTTAGAAGATAGACTTGTCCTTTCGGTCCTCCACCTAAGTGAAGAGAAGCAAGTGATTGGCCACATTAAATGCTTGCTTAGATGTTTTTTTTAAAAAAATTACTGTATGTACACCCTGATAGAAATGCAAAAATATTTTTCTGACAATTTTCTGAAACCAGGAGCATGATTTATATGGTACAATGCCCATGTGTGCATAAAAGTTATATTAAGAGATTGAAGGCAAGCCATTGGTGGGCCAATGTATAGCAAATTTGGGCCCCCTTTTACAAGACATGGTAGAGGTTTTACCACGGGCCAACGATGCCCATAGGAATTCTACAGAAACCTCTACTGCGGCTTTGTAAAAGCCAGCGTTGATTTTTTTTGCAATGTGATTTGTGGTTTTTGCAATGTGGAGAGGTAGAGATTTTGATTTAAAAATTTTTCTGGTATTAGAGCAGATTTATTTATGAACCCCCAAATTCTGTATATGGCACCTAAAGTTGTATGTGTACATCGGTGCACATAGCGGATGTTTGCGCACAACTTAATTGATTAATATGCCTAACTGGCACCAATAATTGGTAATTAATACTTCATAATTGATGCTAATTAGAGTTAATTGAAAATTATACACACAACATAGTAGGTACATAGCATAAAGCAGGGCTGCCCAAGTCCGTTCCTCGAGATCTACCAGCAGGCCAGGTTTTCAGGATATCCACAATGAATATGCACCATGGCACTTACCAGGTTCTACCATGTGGAATTGATCTTAGTGCGTATTGATATCTGTCAATTAACAGCTTTTGCTCTAGATATTCTTACACAATAGAGAGTGATGATAATTCTTAAAAGATTTATGGTGGTTGGAATTTATGAAATGTGAGAGAAAATTATTTTCTTTAGTTTTTATGTCTTAATTATGAATATCTTACTGTAATACTAGTACTACTATTAATTATTTCTAGAGTGCTACGAGATGTACACAGCGCTGTACAGAGTCACGAAGGAGACAGTCCCTGCTCGAATGAGCTTACAGGCTAAATAATCAAGACAGAAAAAGAGGATGCTAGAGGAGGGGTTACAGCTAGAGGTGATGGTTAAACTGCTGGCTGAGGTAGTGAACAGAGGACAGTGAACAGTAGGGTTATGAGTTGAAGGCTAACTTGAAATTTCACTTAAAGATGGGTTTTCAGACTACTTTTGAACAAGGGATGGGGTGTGATGGACGGACTCAGGTAGTTTATTCCAGACATACAAGGCAGCGAGATGAAAGGAATGAGGTCTGGAATTGGCAATGGAGGAGAAGGGTACAGATAAAAGCAACTTATCTGAGGAATGGATATAGGAGGCGTATAAAGAGAGACAAGAGAGGAGAGATACTGAGGAGCTGCAGAATGAACGTACTTATAGGTTAGGAATAAAAGTTTGAACTGTATGTGAAGGCGGATAGGTAGCCAGTAAAATGATCTGAGGAGAAGGGGGTAAAGTGAATGTGGAAAGGTTGGCAGAAGATAAGTCGTGCAGCAGAGTTTTGCACAGATTGCAGGGGGAGAGGTGGTTTAGTAGGAGACCTGTTAGAATTAAGTTGCAGTAGTTTAAGCATGAATTTACGAGAGTGTGGACAAGGTTCTGGGAAGTGTGCGCAGAGAGGAAGGGGTGAATTTTGGTAATGTAGAGATAGAAGCAACAGGCTTTAGCAGTCTGTTGGATGTGCATAGAAAATGAAAGGTCAGAGTTGAAGTTGACTCCAAGGTTATGAGCAGAGGAAACAGGAACAATAACGGTATTATTTACAGAAAAATGGAGGGAGAGGAATGGAGGGTTTAGGAGGAAAAAGGAGTACCTCTGTCTTGGACATGTTTAGTTTCAGGTGGCAGTGGGATATCCAGGCAATAATGTCAGCCAAACAGGCTGAGATGTTTTCTTGGATTTTAGGTGAAATTCTGGGTGTAAAGAGATAGATCTGGGAATCATCAGATATAGGTGATATTGGAAGCCATGGGAGGAGATCAAGCACTAAGAGAAGAGGTGTGGAGAGATAAAAAAAAGATTTTCTAAGACAGAACCCTGAGCAATGCCAACCACTAGTGGGATAGCAGCAGAGGAGGATCCACCAGCTCATACACTAAAGGTGTGATGAAACAGGTAGGAGGCAAACCAGGAGAGGACAGATTTGTGGAATCCAAGCGAGGACAGCGTATCAAGGATTAAGCAGTGATTAAAAGTATCAAAGGCAGCAGACAGGTCAAGAAGGATAAGATCGAGTAAAGGCCCTTAGATCTGGCCAGAAACAGGCCACTGCAGGCTTTGGTAAGGGCAGTCTCTGTGGAGTGTAGGGGGCAAGAGCTAGATTGTAGAGGATCAAGAATCTGTTGAGGTGAAAGGAAGTCATGGCAGTGATAGAGGATAGCACACTCGAGAAGCTTGGCTAAGAACAGAAGAAGGGAGACAGGGCAATAGTTGGAGGGGCAGGTGGGGGTCCAGTGAGGATTTTTTGAGGATATAAATCTTTTAAATAAATAAAATAATTAAATTATGGTTACATAAATTTATGTGAAGTTTATAAGTGTGGAGGGGCATTTTAGAAAAGACTTCCAACTCAGAATATGGATGTCCAAGTCAGAACGTCACAAATGGATGTCCTTCTCACATGCATTTTAGAAGAGGATAAAGCCTGTTCTAAAATACATGCGAGATGGAAGTCCATATGCTGGAAGGGCCAGATTCTGTATAGGATGCCTACATTAGGCACCACTAGATGCCCTAATCAAGGATACCTCGCAGTGCCTAACTTTGGAATCCGCAAGCAACTTTATTTTTTTAAATCAGCTTACCGTAATTGGTGTGCCAGTTTTCAGCCAATCAAAAAATAAAACTAAATCACCAATTAAGAGTTTGGCGCAGAACATTTAGCAATGCCTAGCAATGCCTAAGTCGAAGCACTCTCTGATGCCTAATGATGCTTATCTGAAAGGTAGGCATGGTTAGGGGCACAGGATAGGTGTGGTTGACGTAGGCATCACTAGGCATCCGAGTTAGGTGCTGGTTTAATAGGCCAAGTAAAACTTGGCCTAATGTACCGGAACCTACCTCTAGGATGCCGAGAAATGCCTAAGCATGCCTAGGTACCACTAGGCGGGATTCTATAAAGGATGCCTAGTGGTTTATTGACAACCATACTGAGTGGCGCTGTTTATAGAATCAGGCTCAAAATGTCCCGCATGAGCATCCATGGGAACTCAAGGCAGTCATTTTTAACAGCAAAACTGCAAGTGCAGGAGCATAGGAGGATCGTTTATGCCCCACCTTATCTCCAGACTTTAAGATAGTCCCAAAGGGAGGTCTCTGCTGTTTTCAGGAGGGGAAGAAAGAGGGGGTGTGGGGCACAGTGGTTGCAAAGTCATCCAGGACAGGACCTGACATCTCACCTCGGGGGATGGAGGGAGTCCCAGCTCACCATTGGACCACAAGGGCTTAAAGTAAGCCTGGGGAGAGACAAATGCTGGGTCCGGAAGGGGGAAAGGGGTGCATTAGGTGTTGAGCCAGCTGGGACAGGACCCGAGACCTCACTTCAGGGAAGGAATGGAGGGATCGCCACTGGATCACCAAGGCTTAAAGTTAGGGGTACCAGACATCTGGCAAGAGTAGGCAGCGGGGGGCAGGATTTGGGGTGTTACAGGGTGAGGATGGGTGGGACTGGGCAGGCCTGGCGCAGGTCTAGGGGGGTCCAGATTTTCTGATTGGAAAATCTGGCAATCCTACTTAAATTAAGCCCAGAGAGGCCAGTACTAGGTCCAGCAGGGGGAAAACTCAAATATAAACTGAGACCCCCATTTTTGGACCCAAAACTTATATTTGAATACATACAGTATTTACATTGTAGTTATTATTTTTTTTAGATAAATCTCTATTGGTTTTCAAACTTTTATAGTGTAATACAAATGATAAATCAGAAATACTGTAGAACACACACTATTAACTATACAATTATAGATTAAAACAATTATTTTCTCCCATCCTCATCTTCATTCTAAAATAATACTACATTTGATGTAAATACAATATTATAATTAAATAATTTATCTTTCAAAAATAAATTCCCCTCCCACGCACCCACCCACCCTCCTTGTAGTTATTATTGATGATTGGTATGTATATATTTAATCCCTATTTATTTATTTATTTATGTTTGTTTGTTTTTTTTTATTTGTGGTTTTCTGGTTTTATCCTGAAGTAACCTATGGTCTTTATGTTGGAGATTAATTAAAAGTTTTAAAGACTTTGGAACATTTTTGTCTTCTTTTCTCCTAGCTACAATGAGTTTGCATAAGGCAGATTTGCAATGCCTGCAAATCCCTCTCATGCATATTCATTGTGGATATCTTGAAAATCTGATGCTACTGAGCTTGCCCTCAAGACTAAGGGCTCCTTTTACTACGCCGCGGTAGCGTTTTTAGAGTGTGTTGCAGATTAGCCTGTGCTAACTCCCGCGCTATGTGGAAAAACTAACACCAGCTCGATGGAGGTATTAGCGTCTAGCGCAAGCGGCATTGTAGCATGCGCTAAAACCACTAGCACGGCTTTGTAAAAGGAGCCCTAAGGAACCCTTTTACTAAGCTGCAGTAAGCAATAGCGTATGCTTACTACAGCTTAAAAAGGCATACCGTGGGATGCCTACCACTCAGGTGTCTTGTGGTAAGAACCCTATTAACATGCACAAATTATGCACTAAAAAATATTTGTATTTTTTCACAAAAGGGGCGTGTTGGGTTAACCAATTAGTGCAGGGTTAGTGTGTGTGTGTGCACTTACCACCTATAAAATAGGTGTCAGTAAGTGCTCATGCACTTTTTTTTTTAATAATGGGAACATTAGCACATGGCCATTAATTCAAATACTGGAAAATTGGCCATTTTTCTGCTGTGGTAAAAATGGCTTTAGCATGCAGGGAATAGTAGGGTTGCCAGATTTTATGATTATAAAATCCGGACACCCTAAACCTGCCCCCCAAGCCCGCCCCAGTCCTGCCCTGGCTCCGCCCCCCACTGCCATGATTGAGAGGAGGCTTTTCAAAACCCGAACAAAGTGCCGGTTTTGAAAAGCCGTCCGGACCCCCGGCCATGTCCTCAAAAGAAGGACATGTCTGGGGAAATCCAGACGTCTGGGAACCCTAGGGAAGACCCGTGTAAGAGCGCACCAAGGCAACTTTTTACTGCAGCTTGGTCAGTACTGGGCAGACATGCACGGTCTGTGTCTGTATATGGCCGTTTGGTGGAGGATGGGCTGGGGAGGACTTCAATGGCTGGGAGGGTGTAGATGGGCTGGAGTAACGGAGATTTCGGCAGTAGGAACCCAAGCACAGTACCGGGTAGAGCTTTGGATTCTTGCCCAGAAATAGCTAAGAAGAAAAAATTAAAAAATTTAAATTGAATCAGGTTGGGCAGACGGGTCTTTATCTGCCGTCATCTACTATGTTACTATGTAAGGGTCTCTAAGTTGAAAATCTTTGGTTTAGAAAGTGTGTGGTGTCTGATATAAAGTGTCTGTGTTTGAGAATTCTGTATTTTATGCCACATATTTCCTCTGTGGGTACACCAGTCCCTGACATAATTAATCTGTCACGGTTTCCATGTTTGTGGATTTGGGGGTAGTATAAAGAAAGCTCCATTTATTACATTGTGCTGCTACAGTAACTTGTGCTAATATTGTTAATGCATACTCCCCCCCCCCCCCAGTTTTACAAAACCGTAGTGCGGTTTTTAGCGCCATCCGTGGTGGTAACAACTCCAACGCTCATATATTATTATATACAGTAGGTATAATTGAATAAAATGAGACTTATGGTAAATAACATTAGTAAATCCTGCCCTATATCTGGTGTGCAGTGTACAGATGTGATATTTCATGTGTTTGTATTTTCCTATGTAAAGACTCTTCAGCCTTGCTGAAATTGAAGCAAATACTCGTATTTTGTAAAATTCAATTTCCTGTTCATTTTTGTGCCAAACTGTTGCCTAGAAGTTTCTTCAAAATTCAGTGCTTTTACTCCATGTTGATATGCAGTCTGGGTTACGGTTCCTTCCACTTGGTAGTGTGGAATAGATATTCTTGGGGTTGGGTTTTTTTTGTGTCTAGAAATAATCCTAAAGACACTCTCCATGGGTACAGTCGTTTTCTTACACTTGACTAGGCATAATTATTTTAAGTAATTGTATTGCTGAGGAACCTAACCAGTGGGAATTGGAATTAAAACCACAGGGTGAGTGGGAGAGGTATGACTGGCTATCAGGAGGGGAAGATCTTCGTGGAATATATGTATCACAGCGTTTCACCTTCTCCAACCAGAACAGAGAGTTAGGAAAAATTATGGGTAGCCTGAGGAAGTATCTCTTTTCACTTGGGGAACAATCAGGCGGAGTCATATGTTGCCAGAGAATATGGTCAACATAACTGGGTTGAAAAGGAATTTGGACACGTTCCTGGAAATTTTATAAGCAGTTATTAGTCAAGTAGATGTTGGAATACTCTATTTCATTACTAGGAGGGGGGAGGGGGAACTGCAATCAATATAATTTTGAGGGGTTTGCTGGATACTTCCTAGTGACCTGGATGGGCCAGATACAGGATGATGGGCTTGATGGAGCTTCATCTGATCCAGTATGGTATATTTTATGTTTTTAAGACATTTTAGGGCTGGTTTCAGTAAGTGACACTCAAAATTCATTGCCCACCCCTTCCATTAAAGGCGTTAGCATTTTAGGCTGCCGCGGGGGTTAGTGCGTGATGAAATGTCCGACGCGCTAACCCCCATAGTGCGCCTTGATAAAAGGAGCCCTCTGTCTGGATATTTCTAGTTCTCTTTTATTTGGGGCTCCTTTTACAAAGCCACATTAGGCTTTTTTATCGCTGTCTGTGGCTGTATTAGCTCCAATGCTCATAGAAATCTTATGAGTGTTAGAGCTAATACTTCTGCGCTAGTGATCATAAAGCCTAACACAGCTTTGTAAAAGAGGGGTTGTATTTGATTGCATGATTTTCAAATCAAAGTTCAAGGTAATGTATGTTGTAGGTTTTTCTTTTCTTTTTTTCCAGCTGAATTTGATCCAGTTATTCAATTTTGCCCCTATTCCAGGCACCGGCATTGAGTACTTGGGTTATAGATAGCTGCCAGAACGTATCTGGGTGTCTGGATAAGTGCCTGGATTAAATTAGGACAGCCTTTATGTTCTCTTAACTGTGTTGAGCACTTACCTGATTAGCAGACTGACTTTCTCTGCTAACTGGATAAATCCTATGCCACCCTAACTTTACCCCTAGATCAGTGTTTCTCAACTCGATCCTGGAGTACCCCCTTGCCAGTCAGGTTTTCAGGATATCCACACTGAATTTGCATAAACTTGATTTGCATACACTGCCTCTATTATATGCAAATATCTTTCATGCATATTCATTGTGGATATCTTGAAAATCTGACTGGCAAGGGGGTACTCCAAAACAGAGTTGAGAAACATTGCCCTGAATAAACCTGGCATTAACCAGATAGTGCCATGGTGGTCACACCAGATTTTCAGTGCACAGGGTGGTTAAGTGTGATGAAAATCTGGATATGGCCCACTCACCACGATTAAACTGGGCAGGAGGAAAAATTTTATTGCTCTAAGCATTAGGCCACCTCTCCATTATTAAAATGTACTTAAATAAATGGGATTATAATACTCCCCTGATATTCACGGGGGTTCCGTTCCAGGAACCCCCGCAAATGTTGAAAAACCACGAATACGGTTTTTAGCGGGGGAGACAGGAGAGGGCAGCCGGAGAGGCAGGAGAGGGCAGCCGGAACGCCGGCAAGAGAAGGAAATCACTCGTGGTATGCTCCGACCACCTCTTCCTGCACTAAATTCGGGCCTCACCAATCAGGAGCTGCATGTCAAAGCAGCTCCTGATTGGTGCGGCCCAACTTTAGTGCAGGAAGAGGGGGGTCGGAGCATACCGCGAATATTTTCCTTCACTCGCCGGCGCTCCGGCTGCTCTCTCCTGCCTCTCCGGCTGCCCTCTCCTGCCCGGTCATTCGCGATCGGAAAATACCACGAATGACCGGGACTGCAAATCGCCAACCGTGAATGACTGGGGGAGCACTGTATTTACAAATGCATGCACATATATATGTATCTTTGGAAACATTATCTTATATCTAATCTCCCCCTTTTACACAACTGCGCTAGTGGCTGCTGTTGCGGTAACTGCCCCAAAGCCCATAGGGATTTAAAGGTTACTGAGGGGTGGGGAGGGGGTGCGGTGCGTAAGTTAGCTTTAAAAAATTCTCTAACAAAGTAGAAATTGTAATGCTACTGAAATCCTTTCTATTTGGCAACGGATTTCCTAAGTGTTCCATATAATTCTTTGTGTAGCAGCTGAAACTCAGATGAGAGATCACGTCGTTGGCCACACTCCTTAAGCATTAAATTTTTAATGAGTTGTTCATCAAAGAGGAAGCTGGAGATGTACCACTCAAGAATTCATGGTTTGCACCACAAGGGCGGAACTAAGCATTCTAAAACTTATTCAAAAAGCCTTCCTGAACTATTTTGAAAACCATAAATAGAGTCGGATTACTAAAACATTTTTCCCCAGGTGTGAAATAGTGAGGTTGCCATGTTAGTTAACTTGAATGCATGAAAATAGAAGTTAAAAAAAAAAAGATAATATCTTATATTTCTTGATTAGCTTTTGGAAGTTAACATTCCTTTTCTTACACCCCCCCCCCCCCTTTTACAAAACCGCTTATGAGGTTTTAAGCGCCGGCCGGCACTCTGAATGCTCTGCGCTGCTCCAACGCTCACAGGAACTCTATGACCGTCGAAGCAGTGCAGAATATTCAGCGCGGTTTATATACCGGATCATCTCGGATCATCTTGTAACAGAGCTCAACTCGGTTCACAAATAATTAAAGACCAGAATACATAAAAATGAGAACATGAAAAAGAGAATGTTAAAGTGCTATCAATTCATTAGTTCAGTAGGTAAGCCATTTAGATATTGTGTAAACAGCAGAGTTTTTAGGACTTTGCGAAATTGTTGTAACTGACCTAACAGAGTCAGGAAGTCTGTTCCAAGTTTCTACCAGTTTGAAAGCAAAGGATTGGCTAAGCTTCCCGAAAGATTTGATTCCCCTAAAGTTTATATTTCTGTGTAATCCTCGAGAGGCAAGATCTAGAAGTATTCCAATATATGGGGACTAAAGGATCAAATATTCCATAGAGAAGCTTAAAAATAACACAAGCATATTTGAACTGGATCCTAAAACAAACTGGGAGCCAGTGAAGCTTTCTCAACAGAGGAGAAATATGATCGTACTTTCTTGAACAATTTTCAATGCTTGAAATTTGCTAAAAGACATACCAAAGTATAAAGAATTATAATAATCAAGTTTATGAAACACAAAGCTTTGCACAACTACTCGAAAATCTGAAAAAGGTATCATATCTTTAAATGTACTCAAAACTCGAAGGTGGAAGGATCCACTTGATTTTGCATTGACAAATTTGATGCCAAAATAACTCCCAAACTCCGCAAACTAGATCTCACTTTATACTCTACTATCTGATAATTCAGTACTGAAGGCAATGTTGGATCCAAGTTTCTTCCCACAAACATAATTCTGCCTTTTTCAAATTCAATTAATGTAAGGGCGGACTGGGAGCAGACTCAGGGAGGAGCTAGGGCATTATATCTTGTGGTATATGATAACTGTACCTGGATAACTGCACAAATAACTTAAGACAGCAGACTGTCCTAGGTTTACTGGTAATCATCCATGCACTGCCTCTGAATATCGATGATGCCAGAGTAACTTCTGGCAGGCTGCCAGATGCCCAGATATTCAGTGCTGATACCACTGGATATTCAAGTCTAATTAAGCTAACATTTCAAGAATTTTAACTGTCATCAGCTGATCCACATTAGTATTAATCTGCTTCTGTTGTAAACCTAAGGAGTACAGACAAACTCATACACTTTTTTATTGTTTCAAATGTTAACTCTTTAATTACCAGCTAACTGTTGAAAGTAGGGAATTTGCTCTTGCCGTATTTAAACACTTGAGTCCCCAGTCCCATAGTCCCATCAAGCATACCCCATGGGAGAGAGGGCCAGTCTTTTGCATATTTCATTTGAACTCTGTTTCATTATTGTCTGGGTCAGACCAAAATTCCATCTAACTCAGTATCCTGCTACCAATAGTGGCCACACCAGGTCACAAATGCCTGGCAGAATCCCCAAAAGTAGCAAGATTAAGTGGTTTTCCCCAGGTATACCTTAATATCAGTTTATGACTTTACCTCCAGGAACCTATCCAAAATTTAATTTAAAGCCAGCTATGTAATCTGCTTTTATCACATTCTCCAGAAATGAGTTCCAAGCTTAAATATTTATTGAATGACAAAATATTTTCTTCTATTTGTTTTAAAGTGTTTCTATGTAATTTCATTATGTGTCCCCTAATCTTTATACTTTTTGAAAAAGTCAACAATCGATTTGCATTTACCTGTTACAGACTTTTATAGACCTCAGATGAAAATAAAAACTGTGGATACAGATGTTCTGGAGATAATTTATTAAACACAGACATATAAAACCATGAAAATTCAATTAAAAAAGTACAATGATAAAAAATACTGTGATAAAAATCTAACCAGACCCTACACGGTCCGTATTTTGGCGAACACGCCTTCCTCAGGGGTCCAATGGTTTGCAACCTCACATATAAAGAATTGGACTGAAAACAGTCTATTGTCTTTAAACATGTGAGCAAAGAACACCGCAGACAAGCATTTTTTTTTTTTGCTACTTCAGTTTGTCTGCGGTGTTCTTTGCTCACATGTTTAAAGACAATAGACTGTTTTCAGTCCAATTCTTTATATGTGAGGTTGCAAACCACTGGACCCCTGAGGAAGGCATGTTCGCTGAAACACGGACCGTGTATGGTCTGGTTAGATTTTTATCACAGTATTTTTTTATCATTGTACTTTAATTGAATTTTCATGGTTTTATATGTCAGTGTTTAATAAATTATCTTCAGAACATCTGTATCCACAGTTTTTGTTTTCACTGTGGATCATTGGGTCTCCCCATTTTTCTTTGTTTTATAGACCTCAATCATATCCCCCTTCTGTCATCATTTTTCCAAGGTGAAAAACCCCAACCTCTTTAGTCTTTCCTGAGTTCCATCTCCTTTATCATTCATTTATTTATTTAAAAAAATTACAGCCCACTTAAAACCTAAGCAAGTACCAAAAATACATACATAAAATATAATATAAATCAATAACATAAAATAACAAACAATTGTATCAAAACATATAAATTAAGAATTACTCATCCTTCATCTGCTGTTTCCTATTAAACAGAGCTCCTCATCATTTTAAACAAAGCTTCTAAAGATGTTTTAAAAAGCTTTTTAAAATGCTGTATATTAACCATCATCTGTAACTGCACAACTAAGTTGTTCCATGGTCTCATATCTGCCACCAAGATGGCTTTTGTTCTTGTATCAGCATATTTAAGTTACCTTTCTTTGTACCTTTTCTAAATCCACAATAATCTATTTTGAGATGCAGCAGCCAGAATTACACACAGCACCCATGATGAGATCGCACCATGGAGTAATACAGAGACATTACGATATTTGTTTTCTATTCCATTCCTAATAATTCCTAACACTGTTTGCTTTTTTGGCCAAGACAGGTCATGTTGCTGCTAACTTCTAAGCGTTAATGGATTATATAAAGTAGATGTGAATTAGAAATTGTATATGTTTATGCATGTATATTATTGGGCAGTTATTAGTGTAATGATATATATTTGAGAGTTATTGTGAGGTCAGGTTAATAATTTAAATCTATATTTGATATTCTACCACTAGATATACAGTAAGATTACATTTAATTTAGGAGTGTGTGGCACAGTAGTTAGAGCTACAGCCTCAGCACCCTGAGGTTGTAGGTTCAAATCCCATGCTGCTCCTTGTGACACTGGGAAAGTCACTTAATCCCCCCCTTGCCCCAGGTACATTATGTAGAGTGTGAGCCTGCCAGGACAGATAGGGAAAAATGCTTGAGTACCTGAATGTAAACCACTTAGGCTATAAGTGGTATATAAATACTAAAAAATAAAATAAATAAAATCTTAGAGTCTGGGCCAAAGTGTCTATATAAGGTGTATGCAACCAGGAAGTCTCCTTGAAGCTCATTTCACTCTTCCCTTCAATCATGCAGAACTGGAATCCAGTCCATTCACTGCTGAAAACATTTCATATTTCAGCAAATAATTTCTTTTTCATTGTTTTCATGTTACTTCACTTGCATAGAACATATAAAGTGCATTAAACCTCCATAGAAAGCCAGAGCAATGTCTGCACATTAGTATAATTATTCCAGAATTACTTCTTATACAAAAAGAGAAATAATAGTAAAATGATAATCAGTAACATAGGGGCCTTTCATTAAATTGCATCCCCAGAACTACCAAAACAACAAAAAGATTGTGGAACAGAAGATCAGTTGTACCAGTTTGTAGTTTAATCAGTGTCCAAATAACTTAACAATAATCATAAAAACAATCCAGAAAGGGTGCATTCAGTCACAAGTGACCTACAGGATAGAAACCTAATAATGTATGCAATAAAAACAACCCAAAATGGGTCATGTTTGGCAAAATAAAAATGCCTTCCTCAGAGGTCTTATAGAGGCCTTGGCTGTCTTAAATATAAATATGAAAAGAAAAAAGATCTCTACATATATATTCACATATTTCAAATATCAAGAATATAGTAATTCACATACACTCAGAATTGTGTAATCTGACCAAGAGCCGAAGCTCCTATAGCCAAATCCACCACCCAATCACTGTGTATGGAATAGTGACAATAGAAGACCTTCTTATTTAGTGATGCCTTTTCCTGTGTTTAGATTTTCCTTTACATACATATAGGTTTTTTTGTTTGTTTGTTTGTTTTTCTTTCTCTCCTTACTTCCATTCTTCATCTTTTTCTTCTTTTTATATTCAACCAACCGCTTTTATAAAGCGATCCCACCCTATTTGTTTTACCCTCTTCCCTCTTTCTCCTTTTAACATGTAACTTTCCCCCCATCCTTCCCATTTTCCCTCACCTTCAAGTCTGTCTAGTTAATGTCTTCAGTGTACACTTTGATTATTTTATATTTATTTATTTATTTAATTTTTCCTTTCAAATTTTTATTGTAAACCGGCCAGATACTTGTTGATGGTCGGTATATTAAAAGCCAATAAACTTGAAACTTGATCTATATAGTGATTATTCAAAAGTTTTTTTTATCATTCAAGAAATGCATATAACTTAGCTTTTGGGGTGTGAACGGATCCCGACGTGGGCCACGTTTCGAAAATCTTTTTCAAGGAACCCAAAAGTGAAGGCAAATAAGTTGTTGAATTGCCATTCAGGTGATATAGAGGTGTGCTTACATATGCGACCTTTCCTGTAAAGAGCAAAGTATGCACGGAAGTTTTTTTCACCACGAAAAGGTCACATATGTAAGCGCACCTCTATATCACTTGATTGGCAATTCAACAACTTATATGCCTTCACTTTCGGGTTCCTTGAAAAAGATTTTCGAAACGTGGCCAACGTCGGGATCCGTTCACACCCAAAAGCTAAGTTATATGCATTTCTTGAATGAAAAAAAAACTTTTGAATAATCAACCACATAGATACTCTTTATTGCTTGTCACTATTCCATACACAGTAATTGGGTGGTGGGTTTGGCTATAGGAGCTTCGGCTCTTGGTCAGATTACACAATTCTGAGTGTATGTGAATTACTATATTCTTGATATTTGAAATATGTGAATATATATGTAGAGATCTTTTTTCTTTTCATATTGATTCTATTTGATCTCTAGTTTTTGTGCAATACTTTATTGGACAGCTTCCCTACCCTTGTTCTGTGACTTTGTCTTAAATATAAAAACATAAAAGTCACAAAAAAATCCAAGTAGTTAAGCTGCTAGCAAGCACCACAGCTCATAAGACTACAACGTAGACTGCATGTGCTGTGTAGAATACAGTAAAAAGTATTCATACTTATATATAGGGCACTGCACCAGACTGACTCATTGTATCTATCATGGGCAGTACAGTTTCACAGACAAGAGTGTTGAGATCTGAGGGAACTGGATATCTTTTAGTTCTGTCTTTGGCTGGTATTATTTTGGCATTTGACCAGACCAGGAGTGAAGGAATAGCGCTAGAGGTTTAAACAGTAGACTAAAAACCAAGATTCAGATTTCACTGCTACTCCTTGTGACCTTTGTCATTAATTGATTCACTCTCCAGGTACACATGTAGGCCCCTGTTTACTAACCTGCTGTAAAATAGCATTGTTGTGCCCATGGTATCTCAGCACTACAGGCAGTGGTGTAGCCAAGAGTGGGCCCGCTTGGGTTCAGGACAACCCATTTGGGGCTCAGGCCCATAAAGTAGCAGCACACCTACGATGTGGTTGGCAGGGATACCCAAGCCCCGCCAGCTGAAACTCCCAATACCTCTCCCTCCAAAGTATCATTTAAAAGAGCAGATCTTCACCTGCAGCGGGCAACGTGACCGATACACACAGCTTGCACCAGCTCCACAGCCTTCCTTCTGACGTACACCCCCCTCCAATGTACAAACAAGAAGTTGCATCAGAAGGAAGGCTTTGGGGCAGGATTAACCAATAGGCCAAGTAGGCATGTGCCTAGGGCCTGAAGTTGTCAGCGGGGCCCGATGAAACAAGACTCATTTTGGGGGGGGTTTCCCTTGGCAACACGGGCCCCCCAGGAAAGATCGGCAGCATTGCCCCCCTCTCCGAAAGATCGGCAGTGCTACCCTCCCCCAGGAGATCGACAACACCGCCTTCCCCTGGCATCGTCATCAACCAACCTGAATAAATGACGTTGGAGGGGGGTGGACCAGCAGATGCAAAGAGTTACTGCAAGGTCTCATGATGACTGCATCTGCCTGCTCTGCTCAGGGAAGAGGTAAGTGACCGGAGGGGTTGGACCAGCAGACGCAGTCAGAGCGGGACCTTTCAGCAACTCTTTGCATCTGCCGATCCACCCCCTCCAACATCACTTATTCAGGTTGGTTGATGGCGATGCAAGGGGAGGGAGGTGTTATCGATCTCTTGGGGGGGGGGGCAGCACTGCCAATATTTCCAGGGCGGGCCCAGCGCTGCCAATCTTTCCTGGGGGGCCCGCGTTGGGGAGGGTGCTCTTTATTGTAAGGGATTGGAAGTAGAGGTCTGGAACGGGAGTCCTGCGGGAATCCCCCCTAACCCACGAGACTCCCACGGGGACCCCCCTCTGGCTCACGGGACTCCCATGGGGACCCCCCTCTGGCCAGCGGGACTCCCACAGGGATGGAAGGCTTTGGAAGCAGGGTTCGTCCATATAATATAATGGACACGTCAGCCTTAGTAAAAGAGGGGGATTTATAAGTTAATTACCTGAACAGAAAACAAAAAAAGGGTTCCACCAAAGAGATTCCACAAGGAAAACAGCAAAAGAAACTGTGGAATTGATGATCCTGTCAGAAGTAATTGTTGCTTTTTATGGGGACGGGCGGGGATGGAGGTAATTCCTTGCGGGGATGGGTGGGGACGGAGAGGATCCTGACGGGGACGGGTGGGGACGGAGAGGATCCTGGCGAGGACAGGTGGGGATGGAGAGGATCCTGGCAGGGACAGGTGGGGATGGAGAGGATCCTGACGGGGACGGGTGGGGACGGAGAGGATCCTGGCGAGGACAGATGGGGATGGAGAGGATCCTGGCGGGGATGGGCGGAGATGGGTGGGATTTCTGTCCCCATGCAACTCTCTAATTGGAAGCTGTGAATGTTAAATTTAAACATTCACAGGATGCATCAGCTCACACGTTAATGGGCCAGTACTTCTTGAGTTGCTGCTTTCAAATAATAAATGCAGCAAGTAAACCTATGCTATTCATTTTGCATAATAATGAGCTACTTTGTATAAATTTGCATGCTTAGCAGGTTATTATTATGTAATGTGCATTAGGGTGAAATATTGTTTTTAAGCTGCCTTACTGGCAAAATCTCACATAATTGCTAATTACCACCGTTTAGAGGCCCTTTCACTAAGCAGGTTTAGGCACTAGCATGCACTTAACACTATAAAAATGGTCTAACAGGAATACAGTAAAGTGTTTTGGTCATTTGCACATGCACCCCCAAATTCTACATATGGCAACTAAAGTTGGCCGCACGGTGCGACACTTAATTGTTTAATGAGCCAATAAGCACCGATAATTGGCCACTAACAAGTAATTTTCAGCATCAATTGGCACTAATTAGAATTTGCAAGCACAACTTTCTAAGTGCTAGATTCACTAACCCTCCAATCCGTGTGCGATCCGTTTCCATTTGCATGCAGGTCGACAAATTCACTAAAAGTCTGCATGCAAATGAAGATGATCGTTAGCATGCCCCCAGCCAACTGCATAGATCGCTAAAGCCTTGACACATGGACACACCCAGACACACGCAAAATATGTGCCCAATTTTTTTTTTTTTTTAAATTAAGCCCCCCCATCCCAACAAGTGCCCCGAAAACCCCTCCCCGAACACCACAAACAATTTGTCCCGAAGCCTCTTAAAATTATGGCATGAGGGTTCCCACTCCCTCCTGCCATCAGTCCCACCCACCCAAAAACTAATGGCAGGAGGAATGCCAACTTCCTCCTGCCACCCCCCTCTCAGTTACCAACAGGTCTGCAGCAGCCAGGTTTGCCAATAGTAAAACCCAATTTGAAATAGCCAAGCAATTGTTGGTGAATCAATCACTTGGCTTTTTTGCATGGGGTTTTACTAATTTACATGGGAGGATCGGGATCAGATCGCTATAGGCATTAGTGAATGGGGTTGGAGGGAAATTTGGTCGCAAAGGGCTTGCAAACCGATCGGTACACGATTGGTTTGCTTAGTGAATCTAGCCCTAAGTGTATGCTATAGAGTGATACCCAAAAATTCTGATGCAAGGATCTGAAAAGCAAGCAAGGCCTTGGGAAGGGTATGGGCGGGCTATGAGACTAGACCAGACTAGACAAGACTAGGCTTTCATTGGTTATCTGTGGTGTTTAGGGTCATGTTTAAAGTTGTGACCCTGGTTCACCAGAGGATTTATGTCAAAGTTTCAGCATATTTTTAAATATATTAAGCATTTATCAGTCAAGGCATACTTTTAAGATCAGAATCTACTATGCAGTTGAGTGTCCACTCCCCCCTCCCCCGTCTTAACCTATCATTATGCTGAGACTTTTTCTCAAGTTTTCTTTGGCTGGCGTTATGATGTGAAATCATTTGCCAGGATATCTGAGACTATTCAAATTCTTGTTTAGAAATGGTTTGAAAACATGGAGGGGCATAATTAAAAATTGTGCCTAAGTCTGAGGTTGTACGTTTTATGAAAGATGTCCACAAACCTAGCAGGAAATATGTCCATTTTCAAAGCTGCCAAACATCAATCTTTTACTTTTGAAAATGAGCTAGGTATAAATTTTGGTCCTTGGGATGTTTACCTTTTTTGCCCATTTTCAAAAACAAAAATGTCCACACAAAAAATGTACAAAAGCAAGTTTTGTAGACGTACTCACCAACTACCTTGTCTGATCGTGGCAGAAGGAATCACCATCAGCTGAGCTGGTTTCAGGGATTCCTGGTGGCTCAGCTGATGGGGATTCCCCCTGCAAGGATCAGCTGAGCCGCGGAGCCCTACACTCCATCCCCTGACATCCCCCACATGCCCCTTGACATCCCAATATCGCCCTGAAATCCCGTACCTCCCCCGACATTCTGCTTCTGCAATATAAATGACAGCAAGAGAATATGGCGACATTTAAAAGATAACTGGAGGAATGTTGGACATATTGATGGTGGGAGAGATGTGGCATTGTTCTGGAGAGGGATGATAGAAGGAGAAATGGGCATGGGGCTGGTGGGCAGTAGTGAAAAATGCTACACATGATCCAGGGGATAAGAGAGGGAGAAATGTTGGATGTGGCAGTAGAAATGGTGGGAGAGATGCCTGGATCTCTCAAAATAGATGGACAGTGAGAGAGAGAGAGAGAGGGAGACGTTGCCAATAGGGGTGGAGGAGAGAGAAGGAAAAGTTGGACTAATGGAGGGAAAGAGAGAGATTTTGTTAGGGGAAGGGAATGAGGTCCGGAGGAGAGGAAGAATGCAGGAGGCAGAAAGAAAAAAATATTGGATGCACAGTCAGAAGGAAATGTAACTAGAGACTCATGAAATCACCAGACAACAAAAATAGGAAAAATGATTTTATTTTCAATTTAGTGATTGAAATGTGTCAGTTTAGAGAATTTATATCTGCTGTCTGTATTTTGCACTATATTTGTCTATTTTTCTATAGTTGTTACTGAGGTGACATTACATATTTTAAAGTCATCTGCCTTGACTTCTTTGAAAAAAAAAATAACACCTGACTGGTAAACAGCACTGAGATAGAAGCTTTCTCAGAGACCCATTGTGGACCCCATCTAGCTTTTATAAAGTGTCCCCATATATTCAGGCAAAACAAACCTCTGGAAAACTGTCAAAATGTCAAATGACTGAATAAAAAAGCATTGACAGTGCCTAATATTAAATTCTCATAGAATATTCATGGGCCAGATGGTAAATAAGTTAGTAAATAAATAAATATGAGACACCTCAGTACGGGCCTAGATATATATCGGGTGGCTTTTTTTGGGGGGGGGCCCAGGCAGAGATTCATAGGTGACCAGCACCAGGTTTTCAATCTAAATAAGCTCTGCCCCGTACATCATGTGGTCTCAATTACCATAAATAATGAGAGTGCACAATTGGTCAGTGAAAAATTCTAAGAGAAAATAAAAAGAGGACGAAAAAAGATTATATAGTAAAGAGAGATCACCTGATATTTTAAATGATTTTTTTTACCCATTTAAAGGGGAAATTATTTTTCAATCTATTCCATTCTTCCCCTTTGAGATTAATATTTAAAGTTTCAGTCTTGTCTAAATTGTCCTTAAAACCAGACACCTCTCCGTATTACTTCATCTGTAAAAGTATCATTGGCAGAGACATAAGAACATAAGAAGTTGCCTCCGCTGAGGCAGACCAGAGGTCCATCTCGCCCAGCGGTCCGCTCCCGCGGCAGCCCATCAGGCCCACTGCCTGAACAGTGGTCTCTGACTAATTTTATAAATTACCTCTAATCCTATCCCTATAACCTTACCTCTACTCTTATCTGTGCCCCTCAATCCCTTTGTCCTCCAGGTACCTGTCCAGACCTTCTTTGAAGCCCTGTAGCGTGCTTCTACTTATCACATCCTCCGGTAGCACGTTCCATGTATCCACCACCCTCTGGGTGAAAAAGAACTTCCTGGCATTTGTTCTAAACCTTTCCCCTTTCAATTTCTCTGAGTGCCCCCTTGTACTTGTGGTTCCCCATAGTTTGAAAAATCTGTCCCTGTCCACTTTTTCTATGCCCTTCATGATCTTGAAGGTTTCTATCATGTCTCCTCTAAGTCGTCACTTTTCCAGCGAGAAAAGCCCCAGCTTTTTCAGTCTGTCAGTCTGAGAGGTCCCCCATACCCTTTATTAGCTTAGTTGCTCTTCTCTGGACTCTCTCAAGTACCGCCATGTCCTTCTTGAGGTACGGCGACCAGTACTGGACACAGTACTCCAGGTGCGGGCGCACCATTGCACGATACAGTGGCAGGATGACTTCCTTCGTCCTGGTCATGATACCTTTCTTAATGATACCCAACATGACAAATGAGGCTGAGCCACAGATAAGATGACATCATCAGCAAACAAAGAAATCTTATGTTGCTGTTTCCCCACCAGTATCCCTGAAATGTCTGGGTTCCCCTATATTTGATAGGTAAAAGACTCTATTACAAGAGCACATAACAGCGAGGATAGGGGGCAGCCCTGCCTAATGCCTCTTCCTAGCCTATTTCCCATTAATCTTGTTCTGAGCCTAAGGATTAGCATACAGAGTGGATATCTATTTGCTAAAACCTTCCCCAATGCCCATCCGTATCATGACCGCAAACATAAATTCCCTGCAAACTCAATCGAATGCTTTTTCAGCATTGACGGCAAGTAAGATAGCTGGGATAGTATTATTCTGGGCTCTTCATATTAAATTAAGGCCTCTTTTGACATTATCTAAAGTTTGATGGCCTGTGAAGCGCCGTCCATGGTTTTGATTGGGCCTCTCTTCTTTCACCACACATTACCATCCCACTGGATGTGAAGTTGATTTGTGCTTCTTCAGTTCCGCCATTACCTCTTCTGGTAGATTACCCACTTGCAGTTAATGTAAAGCAAACCACGCCACTGCTGGTGAAGAGACCATTTTCGTTGCACCATTAAAAGTGAAAGTAAAACAAAATGGGAATCTTGAATTAATAGATCTTAAAAAGGACACTGTGCCACCAAATTCTCTTCTCCTTTGAAGCATGATTAATGGAGGTCCTGATAAATTTTCAGCTGCACTGATTTCCATTGAAGTTTCCCCAGCTTCCTCATGGCCACAGGCTATATCTCAAGCCTGGTTAAGTCTCTTTGCCCCTAATGATCTGTGTGCTCTGTCTACCATAATCAGGTTCTCCACCAGATCAGAGGCTTCCTCCATGGTAAGCAAGTGGGCAGCAAACTCTCGAACCAGCACAACACAGTCTTGATATGGCTGTTCGTCTGGGACTCCCTTAATCCTGATATTATGCCTTCAAGATTGGTTCTCCAAATAGCGATAAGCACTTTGTGTTTCATACCCAGGCTGCATTGTTTCTATAGAGTCTTTGCAGGCCACAATTCTGCCCTCCATCTCTTCCTGTTAAGCGCCTACTACCTGGACTTTCTTCTTTAATTTATCTATGGAGTGTTTACAGTGTACCAGCTGGAGAAGCAGTGAGACTGAGGTAGAGGAGGAGGTTGAAAACTGCAGGAGGGTGAGAGCAACAGCCCAACCCCTCCTCCACGGCCAACTAGGCAAGACATATGGGAGAAGTGGTAACCGCCATAACATAGGACAGTGACTGAAATGGCGTCTTCAGGGCAGAGCTAGGCTCTAGTTAATGCCAGCAGGTGGAAAGAATGACAGATAAAAAGGTCATGGACATAAGCGAGCTTGTTGGAGATAGAGTGGTCATTCCATTGAGCCCATGAGAAGGGGAGAGAAGAAGGTAAGAGGAGGGGAATAGAAATAGGATTGGATATGTTGTGTTGTGCTGTGCATGAGTAGTGTGAGACTTGATTAGGAGGGCCAGGATTGGGGTTGATATTACCAGCAGTGAGTATAAGGAGAAGAAGAAGAGTATGGAAAAGAGCAGAAGAGTTGCAGTGATGGCAATACCAGGGTAATGAAGTCAGTCAGGATGGAGAGGGTTGAATAAGGGGGAGAAACTGTTGAAGCCTTAGAGCTGTGAAGAAGGTGGGCGATAGAAGTGATGGAGAGATGCAGAATTAAAAAAGTGGAAAGTGTGGATATGAGGAATTCATTGGTTTGGGGAGGATAGGGAGATTGGTTAAGGTCAGTTACAAGAGAAAAAGGTGTAGTGGAGCCATAGAGGGGCATAATCAAAACAAATGGCTAAGGCCGATTCAGATGTATGGCACTAGATGCCCAAAGCCAGCAGTGGGAAAATGCCCATTTTCGAAAAATAAGTCTAGAATTTTTTTTTTTGAAAATCATCTATCTGGACGTCCAGGCTATTGTTCGTCCATCTTTATACCACATTTTTAACCAAAATTTCATCCAAGTCCCAAACGCCTAGAACAAGACTATTTGGACGTGTGTGGGGGGAGGGGGGCAATCTTGTAATGGACTAGCCACCCAGACATGGCAACAGAGCACCTTAGAAGGTACTGCTGTGAACTTCACAAAAAGGATGCCACATAAACATCTCACCAGAACTCCTTTATAGGTTATGGTGAGCCCTCCCAAAATCACTATACCCACCTATCTACAACTCTAATAGCCCTTATAATTGCAGTATGCACCTATATGGCAGTAGAGTAGGGCTTGAGGGGGATTTTGATGGACACACATGTTCCACCATAAATGTAATATTTATAGGGGCTTTTGGGCCTGGATCCTCCTCTCTCACCCATCACCCAGCCTATGTAAGACACTTGTGTGCAGCTCTACTAGGCTTTCTTTTACCAGGTGCTGATGTTCTGGAGACATGTATGTACTTTTTTATTCTTATCTTTGTGAGTATGTGAGGGAGTCAGTGAATACTGGGAGAGTATATGTGTGTCTTTACTTTGTCTCTACAGTGGTTATCTGGTTACTTTGGATACCTTTTTGGCACTTATACCTGTTTTATATTGTCTAACTCACAATGTTTAAGCTTCGTCCAGGATGTCTAATAAAACAAATGATTATCCCTGCAGGACTTCTAAGTCTAGGTCGGCCCCCATCTTGCCCACATACTGCCCTAACCATTCCTCCAGATATGCCCCTTTTTTGCTTTGCATGTACAGCGGGATTCAGAGGCCTTAAAAGTCCTGTGACATGTCCAGAAAATTGGTTTATCGGCACTTGTATGACCTGTCTTTTAGGTCGTCCAAGTGCTTACTTGGGTGGGTTTTAGACATGTTTAAGTTTTATGAGCCCCATAGTGTAAAGATGAAAATGGCACCGGGGGTGTGGTTGGTACTGGTGGGTTATGGGTCACCCTCGAGAGTACTGGGAGAAGTCTGCAGATGGATTGTAAGGTTTCTATTACAGTATAAGGAAGGTGGATGTGATGGTGAGGTTAGCTTGGATTGATAAAGATGGGGATCACGAACAGATCAGAGAGGATTATCATGCCGCTGTACCGGGCCATGGTGCACCCTCACTTGGAGTACTGCATCCAGCTCTGGTCGCTGTACATGAAGCAGGACACAGTACTACTCGAAAGGGTCCAGAGAAGAGCGACTAAGATGGTTAAGGGGCTGGAGGAGTTGCCATACAGCGAAAGATTAGAGAAACTGGGCCTTGTCTCCCTCAAACAGAGGAGATTGAGAGGGGACATGATCAAAACATTCAAGGTACTGAAGGGGATAGACTTAGTAGATAAGGGCAGGTTCACCCTCTCCAAGGTAGGGAGAACGAGAGGGCACCCTCTAAAATTGAAAGGGGATAGATTTTGTACGAACATAATGAAGTTCTTCTTCACCCAGAGAGTGGTAGAAAACTGGAACGCTCTGCCGGAGTCTGTCATAGGTGAAAACACCCTCCAGGGATTCAAGACAAAGTTAGACAAGTTCCTGCTGAACCAGAATGTATGCAGGTAGGGCTAGTCTCAGTTAGAGCGCTGGTCGTTGACCAGAGGGCCGCCACGTGTGCGGACTGCTGGGCACGATGGACCCCGGGTTTGACCCAGCAGCAGCAATTCTTATGTTCTTATGTACTTATGATTGGTGGCAAAAGCTAATACAGCAGTGAAGTTGTAGGTTGTTTTTTAAGTTTAGGGAAGGGGTAAATTGATGATTGTCAAGAGAGCCATCTGATGAAAGGTTTAGAAGTAGGAGCTTCAATTAGTGATGATTTTCCTTCATCTGGAATAGCTGGGGATTGTTGAGAGCAAATAATAGGAACAAAAATATAATGTGAGCCTAGGGATGGGTGGGATGAGGGGCAGGGTGTTTGGGCCTAAGCACAGTGTCCCCAGAATCAGTCTCTTCTGTTATCTTGTATTTCTGTAGTCCCTGACGTAAATGGCTACTTTACTACAGTGATAATAGAGCAATCTAAGAAACAGCAGTTCTTAGATGGGTCTGGTTTTTCGCAATTATTCCTTTGTTCTAACTAGTATCACAGTGTCTTTGCTAATGCAATTTTTAATAAGGGCATCAGTACATTGTCTAGTACTCCTGGAAAAATGTTATGAACCTCTGAATAGCAGAAGCTATGCTAATGCCAAATGTCTGATGCCCTAACATTGCAGACAAGCTAGTTCTTAGTCAAGCTGAGTGGTTTGTGCTCTACTTTCCTTGTCGGTGATGTCATCTAGTATGCTGAAGGAGCCTAGATGCAGTTATGATGGCTGAAACTTCAAGATGGAACTGCAATGTGTTCATTTTGTAAAACATGCCAACCCTGAGTCCTTAACACGCAGCATTTTTGTTTTTTCCCCTGAAAGAGCTATCAGGATACATGCATGTCAAAATTGTAGAGTCAGCACTTGTGTTTCTTACCTATAGAATTTGAGCTATATATGGCATCTTCACTGTCCACAAGTAGGGCCTTGATTTACACCTGTGTTTTGTATGCTTTCTGCTATCGAATGCAATACGCAGCTGATTTGCATCTGATTTTGTGAATGCTGCCTTGATCTACAGCCATCATTCTTTCAGATACCAGTAGCTCCAACTGTTCTCTGCCATTGTCTTACTAGGTGAAGGCTATATTTGTTTACATGCTATGGAATAAAGCACAGGCCGGAGTAGCAACTCTAATACATGGCCTACCAGGTGGGCAGACAAAATCTGGGCAGTTTTTCCACAATGGTATCAAGTCCTCGGGCCAAGATTGGGCTTTCTTCACACCATCTGCGTGATATTTGTGCAGAGATAAAAGACTGAGTCCTGGCTGTTCAGCTCATTCTTTTGCAATACCTGAATGACATTTGGCTTGCTTCTCTGAAATGTTTCTATGGTCTTTGAAATGACATATAACATAAATGACATATAACATAGTTCAGCTGAAATGGTAGAACCCTGTGGCTTTCGCTTTCGCTACACTGTCTCCATTGAAATATAGCACTTGAATAATGGCTATGCTAGTTGTGTTAATCCAGCCTTAATATCCGTCCATATAATACAGTGATTTAATGGTAAAAAATAGGACTAGATACCAAATCTTCTCGTAAAGTAGTAGATGATTAAATGCAAAAGCCTCAGTCCCACCACTCCACCGCTGTTATCATTTTGAACCGCGGGAAGAAATTACGTGGTGACTTTCATCATTGGCTCTTGTGCATTAACCAGTAGTCCAATACTAGTGTCTAGTTTTTTTTGCATTTAAATTTACGTTTTCTATTTTTCTTCAATTATTTTATCATATATAATGTGCACTTATCTCTGCATCGGCCAACATCTGGGAGCCTGACCTGACCTGATCTTTTCTCCTTCAAAAGCTTACACTTGGAGTCGGATGACAGCAGCCACCTCGGGAGACCCTTGATAAAGCGCAACGGCGCGAAACATGTCGGGTCAGGCTCCCAGATGTTGGCCAATGCAGAGATAAGTGCACATTATATATGATAAAATAATTGAAGAAAAATAGAAAACGTAAATTTAAATGCAAAAAAAACTAGACACTAGTATTGGACTACTGGTTAATGCACAAGAGCCAATGATGAAAGTCACCATGTAATTTCTTCCCGCGGCTCAAAATGATAATAGCGGTGGAGTGGTGGGACTGAGGCTTTTGCATTTAATCAACTACTACTTTACGAGAATATTTGGTATCTAGTCCATTGAAATATATGCATGTGCATTTCAACATGGGTACTTTTAACAAATATATGGAAAGTAGAGTGCACGTGTTTTGTAAACTGCATAGTTTCTGCCAAACAGTTTACAAAATACCTTGGCAAATTAGGGCTGAATCTAGTTATATAGGTTTTCATTAAAAAAAAACTGAAAACGGTTTTATATGACAGAAATTAGTTTGCATTGTGTTTTGACGGACATTTTTGCTTTGATGTGATATTCTGTTATTATTGATGTTTGTTGTTCTTCACTCCCCTTAGTAGCTTAAGAGTTTTTATTCTTATTATAAATCATCACCTCAAACCAATATCAGTGTTAGTGTGCTTAATACATTTTAGATTAGATTAGATTGGATTTAGAGTAGCCTCTTTTCTAAGCATACACAGAAATAGATGCATTTAAAATTGTGTATCTGATACATGTATAAATTTATGAGTATACAGACTGTACATATACATAATCTGAGCAGAGGTATTCCAGGGAGTAGGGTTGGGCGCTAAGCTTTGTAGTGCACGCATGTGCTAAATGCTAGCGCATGCACGCATTAGCAGTTAGTGCACACATTGATTTAGCAGGCGCTAAATCTACGCTACAACGCTTAGCGCGCCCTTGTAAAAGAGGGCCTTAGGGCTCCTTTTACGAAGCCGCGTTAGCGGTTTAATGCGCGTAATAGCACGCGCTAATGTGCCGGCCGCGCTAGCCACTACCGTCTCCTCTTGAGCAGGCGGTAGTTTTTCGGCTAGCGCAGGGGTTAGCGCACGCTAAAAAGGTGCGTGCGATAAAGCCGCTAACGTGGCTTCGTAAAAGGAGCCCTTAGTGTTTGTTTCTTCAAATGTTTAGCGTGCACTAAATCAATTTACTGCACGTCGAACTATTAATTGAATATGTGTTAAGTGAGTAGCGTAAGCTACAAAGTTCTAAAAACAAATGTTTGAAATGAACTGAACAAAGTTCAGAAACAGGGAAACAAATATCAAGACGAACAGCAAATTTTGGCTTGTGTGCATCCTTCCTATTTATACCTACAATATAATATACAGTATTCCCCCCCGATATTCGTGGGGGTTCCGTTCCAGGAACCCCGCGAATCTTGAAAAACCGCGAATACGTTTTTCGTGAGGGAGACAGGAGAAGGTAGTGGGAGAGGCAGGAGAGAGCAGCCGGAGTGCTGGCGAGTGAAGGAAATCACTCGCTGTATGCTCCGACCGCCTCTTCCTGTACTAAAGTCGGGCCTTACCAATCAGGAGCTGCGTGTCAAAGCAGTTCCTGATTAGTGAGGCCCGACTTTAGTACAGGAAGAGGCGGTTGGAGCAAACAGCGAGTGATTTCCTTCACTCGCCAGCGCTCCGGCTGCCCTCTCCTACTTCTCCAGCTGTCCTCTCCTGGTCGGCGGTTCATAATCGGAAAATACCATGAATGACCGGGACCGTGAACTGCCGGCCAGAAATTTGTGGGGAGCACTGTATAGAAATAAAACAAAAGGTGCCTTTTACAAAAATGTAGCGCAGTTTACAGCGCAGCCATGGCGGTAACAGCTCCTACACTCTGTGAGTGTCGTAGCTTAGAGAATGACACGGTGAAAAAATTGGTCCCCGTCACCGCCCCGTCCCCGTCTCACCATCCCCGTCACCGCCCCGTCCCCGTCTCACCATCCCCGTCACCGCCCCGTCCCCGTCTCACCATCCTCTTCACCGCCCCGTCACCGCCACTGCCACCCCATTCACCGCCCCGTCACCGCCACTGCAATCCCATTCACTTTTCTTTATTTACGTATAAAGGAAACATTCTTTAAAACTTTAAAACTTTAAAACTTAGTTAAATATTAGTTAATAACTATACAAAAACAAAACACGCAGAGAAAAAATAAATTAATATAAATTCTCAAAACTGACACATTTTGATCACTAAATTTAAAATAGTTATTTTTCATACAGTTTTTCAATCACTAATCTTCCACCACCCCTGGGGCTAGCAATGCAAAAACAAACACGACATGTACTTTAAATGCTTACAATGTTAGCCTATATGGTAATTAGACGCGGCCGCTGTACCTAATCGCGGCAAAGATCTCCCTGCCGTGATTAGCATAGTGACCGCGGCTACGGCTGCAAGTCTCCCCTCCCCCCAGCGATCACGGCAGGAGGGCACCCAACCCCTCCTGTAGACCCCCCCCCAATGGCCCTCCCGACAATCGCAGCAGAAGGGTACCCAACCCCTCCTGCCGGTCCTCCCAATGGCCTCCCCTAAGATCGCCGGCAGAAGGGTACCCAACCCCTCCTGCCGGTCCTCCCAATGGCCTCCCCTAAGATCGCCGGCAGGAGGGTACCCAACCCCTCCTGCTGGACCCCCCCCCCAACGAACCCTCCCACCCCGGAACCCCCTTAGTCTTACTTTCCAAGTTGGACCGGACGGCTCCTCACACGTATGGCCAGCAGGCTTGCCTCCATCCAAATGAGGCGGGCCCGCCCCTACCCTGCCCAACCCACAGGATCCTAGGGCCTGATTGGTCTAGGCACCTAAAGCCACTCCCGCTATAGGAGGGGCCTTAGGTGCTTGGGCCAATCAGGCCCTAGGATCCTGTGGGTTAGGCAGGGGAGGGGAGGGGCGGGCCCGCCTCATTTGGACGGAGGCAGGCCTGCTGGCCAGACGAGCGAGGAGCTGTCCGGTCCAACTTGGAAAGTAAGACTAAGGGGGTTCCGGGGTGGGAGGGTTCGTTGGGGGGGGGTCCAGCAGGAGGGGTTGGGTACCCTCCTGCCGGCGATCTTAGGGGAGGCCATTGGGAGGACCGGCAGGAGGGGTTGGGTACCCTTCTGCTGCGATTGGCAGGAAGGGTTGATCTGACAAATGAGGAGCACGGTGAAACACAGGTAAATAGCGGTTCCTAGAAGGGGGTACATTGGCCCGCGGGGACAAACCTGTTCACCGTTTCCGCGGTCGGTGAATGGCCTTGTCCCCGTCACCGCAGCGACTGCTAGTTTTCTTCCCCGTTTTCGGCGGTGACCCGCGGCTTAAATGCGGTGGCCGCGGGTAAACCGTCACCGTGTCATTCTCTATCGTAGCTGTTATCGCCATGGCTGGCGCTAAAAACCACGCTATGCTTTTGTAAAAAGGGGAGAAAGGAAATAAGGTAAAACCTTTTATATTGGACTAATTCAATGCGTTTTATGATGAGCTTTCAAAGGTAACCCTTTCTTCAGATCAGAAATAAGCAAATGTTGACATTTCTGATCATAAAATGCATTGCGTTAGTCCAATAAAAAAAAGGTATTACCTTATTTCCTTTGGTTTTTTTATTTCTATATATTACCTTGGAAAGTGGACTAACATAGCCACCACAACATTTACCTACAATATAAAATTACCTCCTTAATATGTTACATCTAGTCCTCCTGTATTCTTCTACCATTGTTGAAAATGCCTTTAACATATTCCTTTTAACTGACTCTTTTGGTAATTGACTCTGTCCCCTAGTTCACTGGTCTTGCCAGAGGAGGGCGCAGTGCCTGGATCTGCCTCATAGAACTTCTATTTTCTTTCTTGTCTGATAATGTAGTTTGTTTCCCGTACTCTGCTTCTTCCTTCTGTGTTGTGTGATTTGTCTGTTATTTGTACTGTTTCCACGAATAATGTGATGTATTATTTTTTAGATTCATCAATTTTTAAATAAAACTTGAGACTTGAACTGTAAACCTCTCAATGGGCAGTACATGAAGACTATAATAAACTTGGGAAACTAATGTTTGATTCCGTTGTTTGAAAACAGAGATAAAATATACTGTAACCAGTACTGTGGTCTGACAGGGACTCCACAGCACCTCCAGTGGTCACAAGAACAAATAGCAATAGCATGTGACCCGGCCTGGAGTCACCCTGCAGACCTGGATTGACACCAATTAGAAAAACAAAAAAATCACAATCCTCTCAAAAGGTTATAAATCAGAATGCTTCAGTTTTATTCCTTCCAAACATATAAATCAGGAAAATCATGAATCCAAACAAACAGGTAAGTAGACCATAAATCTTCAAGCAGTCCAAACTTCCAAAAGAATAAGCAAAATAATCCAAATATAAAGTGCAAACTGCTTTCTTCTTATTTCTTGAGTTTATCACCTCAGGGTTTAATGCAGCCTGCTCCCAAGCAGGTTTATTCAGTTCCTCATTAACAATATGGCTCAAGGCACTGGATACCCTATACTCAGTGCTACTAAAATGAAGCCTCTGGCAGACATTTACTAAACTGCCAGGCAAAGGAGAGTGCCACAGGTTTGCTTTTTATTTTGCTACAATATAGCCTACAAAATGCCCTCCCAGGTAACAGCAAACCTCTCCCAAAACTGACACTTTCAGCTTCATAAAAAAGACAAAACAGAAAAGAAAAGGAAAAGGAAAAACCCAAAAAGGTTCAGTTCCAGCACCCAGTTTCTTTCAATCAAACCAAGCTGAAAAACACTCACAGTTTCATCAGGTTAGCACTTGCAGCTGGTGGAAAAACCAACTTCCATGGCTTCCTCACCAAGGCTCATTTCCTCTGGCAGGCTGTCCAGTTCCATCGGGAGATCAGGATCTGACACGGCTCCATCCAGCATATCTCCTGCCTCCTGCACCTCCATAGGTGAGGCTGGTTCGCTCCTGCTTGGCCTGAGGAGACTCTCAGGGAGGAAAAGTCTCAACCTTCTCCTTAGCCTGCCTGCCTGCTTGTAATCTACTGCTGGCTTTTGTATGTTTGGGACACGCCCTAACCTGGCTGATTCAGCAGTCTTCAAGGTAGCTCTAGAGCTCCTCTTGTGGTGACCTGAATACTGCTAGTCTAGTGGATTCTTGGGGATTTCAGGTTCCCCCTGGTGGTCAGCCTGAGAATCAGCTAAATCCACACTGGGACAGCCTTTAAACACTCCCTTCGGGGTTTTACTATGTGTCTTTGCTGGAACCTTGGCTGGAACCATGGCAGGCACGATGCCTGTCTGGTTACAATACGTATACTAAGATAATAGCTCAGGCTGTAGTGTGGTCACTGAGGTTCGGAACAACTAGGTTTCAGTTAGCCATCTATTGGGCATGCCAATCCTAGAAACACCACAGGGCTCTGGTGTTCAGTCCCAGGCATGGAGGGAGAAAGGCCACTTCTACTGTGAAGCTAATAAATAGCACAGAAAACGGGCCATATGGAGGTGTTCTTTCAACCTTCAGGCTACCGCTACTGTCATGCCATCTGGAGAAGGGGAAAGTGACCGAGACTGCTGGGGAAAAAAAAGGGAAAGCTGACAAATATAAAAGTAATTAGGCATGATACCATATGGACATTTCTCTTTGATTAATAGTAAAATATCTCTTATTTATGCTGCTACAACTATATACTAACCTAGTAACATAGTGAATGACGGCAGATAAAGACCTGTATGATCCATCCAGTCTGCCCAACAGTCACATTCATTCTCAAGGCAGCAAACCAGTATTTGTTTTACTTGCTAAATTTCAGTATAAGATGTCTTTGCCCCCCCCCCACCCCCGAGATTAGTAAGACCTGTACTCAGATGATTTAAATTTGGTATAAAATACATATAATTACAGTGGTACCTTGGTTTACGAGTGCACCGGTTTGCGAGTGTTTTGCGAGTGTTGATACTATCCTCTTTATTTTAGGGATCCTTTGTGTCTATCCCACACATTTTTGAACTCCACAATTATGGAATGCCCTACCTCAGTATCTTAGAGATGAAAACGACTTAAACCGTTTTAAAGGCAATCTGAAGAGCTTTCTTTTTAAAGACGCTTTTGACTTATAAACATATTTAATGTTCATTTAAAAAAAAAAAAAGAAAAATCTCTTCATTCCCCCTTCCCTACTGTTCTTACCTTTTATGTCTTCTTCTATACCTAATAATAATAATTGTAGTTCAGCCCTTCTTTTCCTTATGTATCTGTAAGTTGTATGTCAGTCTGTTTAACCCAGTGGTCTCAAACTCAAACCCTTTGCGGGGCCACATTTTGGATTTGTAGGTACTTGGAGGGCTGCAGAAAAAATAGGTAATGTCTTATTAAAGAAATGACAATTTTGCATGAGGTAAAACTCTTTATAGTTTATAAAACTTTCCTTTAACAGTTAAAAGGAAAGATATATAAACTATAAAGAGTTTTACCTCATGCAAAATTGTCATTTCTTTAATAAGACATTAACTATTTTTTCTGCAGCCCTCTAAGTACCTACAAATCCAAAATGCGGCTTTGAACGGAACAATCGACTGAGCAAGGGAGCCGGCCAGACACCCTGCTGCTCCACAAGGAAGGGAAGGGGGAAGAGAAATGCTGGTGTGGATGGCGTGAGAAGCCACTGTCGGCCGCAGCTTTGACCGGAACAATCAACTGCAGCAAGGGAGCAGTTGATCTTCGCGTCCAGACCGCAAGCCGCAAAATAGCACCTGGAGGGACGCATGCGGCCCATGGGCCGCGAGTTTGAGACCACTGGTTTAACCCATGTTATTTACTGATTAAATTGATATAAATTTATATTTTATTTGTTTTAATTTTTACATCGCTTAGTAAAATTTAATAAGCGATTCATTAAGTTAAAAATAAACTTGAAGCTTGATCACTGTTTTTGCCTTCACCACCTCTATAGGGAGAGTATTTCAAGCATCCACCAGCCTCTCCATGAAGAAGTATTTCCTGACATTACTCCTAAGTCTACCACCCTGCATATGCATTGTGGCCAAGATTCTATTATATATAGATCCCTGTGTCTAGCCAATCTAGGTGCTAGCTTAATTATTTAAAAAAGCTTAACAGGCACAGATAACAAGTAGTTAGCATCTCATAATTAACAAATTAAAATTAATTGGATGATAGACACCTACCAGAAAGTAGGATATGTACTTTTAAAGGTACTGGTGATTTTTTATTTCCTTATTGTTTTTATATTGTGAATTGTTGTATACGATGTACAATGTAATTTGATGGTTTATTACAGGGGTCGCCAAAGTCCCTCCTTGAGGGCCGAATCCAGTCGGGTTTTCAGGATTTCCCCAATGAATATGCATTGAAAGCAGTGCATACACATAGATCTCATGCATATTCATTGGGGAAATTCTGAAAACCCGACTAGATTCGGCCCTCAAGGAGGGGCTTTGGGGATCCCTGGTTTATTATTAACTGCTTTGATATTTTGTGCCAAGTGGTGCCAAGTGAACAAATCAAATCAAATCTAACTTGGGTGCGCTCAGGCCGTATTTTTAAAATACGTGTATAACTTTTTGGAATGCCCCCCCAGCCAAGCCCCTTTTCAGATACATACTATGAAAGTTAGGTTCTGAATCTTATAGAATAGCGTGTGGCCAGATGCATGCGCAAATCCTAATTGGAGTCAATTAACTGCAGTAATTGTTTGTTAGCACCCATGAATTTGGACTTGGAAGATGAGATGTACAGCATCAGCATCTATGAGACAAACATGTTTTTTTTTGTTACATAGAAGTTTCTGGACCCCTGTTCGTTTACAAAAATTAGACAGTTCTAAATCTAATAGATGTTGGCACTGTCACCTTGATGTAGGGACTAGTGCTGTCTGATTCACGATTCGAGTCGATTCATCAATTCATTTCGGGTGAATCGGTTTGAATCGATTCAAAAGCCAAAAAAATCAGCCTCCCGATTCGGCGTCTGACCCTCCCCTCTCGCCCCCTAAAGCAGGATTACCAGCGCTGCCTCTTACTGGCTGGCCACTGCCGCTCCTGCTTTAGAGGGTGAGTGGGGAGTGTCAGTGCTTCTGTCCGGCTTCCCCCCTGGCCTCCCGGCATCGATTCACCTCATTTAATCAGCCTGCATAAGATCGCTAGTGTTAGCGATCTTTGCAAGCTGCCGTCGGGTCTTCCGAGCTGTCTTCTCTTTGCCGCGGTCCCGCTCCTCCTCTGACGTTATTTTCTGTTTTGTGATTATAATATGTCAGATTTGAAACGTGTATCCTGCCAGAGCTGGTGTTAGACCACAAATGTGAGCTAGGATTTAATAGAGAGAGGAAAAGGTCTTTTTTGTTTGTTTACACCAGTGCCAGTGTGGTTAGGCAAAGGCAAAGGGGGTAAAGAGGCTATAAAAGTGTTGAAGAGGTTATAAAATAAACCCACCAGGATGTTTTTAAAAAACCACCCAATTGGGCAGGAAAATTGAATCGAATCGAAAAATCGATTCAATAGGCTGAATCGAATCAAATCAAAATTTTTTTTCCTGAATCGGGCAGCATTAGTAGGGACACTGGATCATCTGCTGTTCTATTGTCCTTTGATACTCAACTTTTGGAAGTCAATATGGGGACAGACTAATACCATACTGGAGGCATGTGGAACATTATTGCATATTAAGCCCCCCATGGACTGCTATAAATGCCGGCTTTTCCTAATTATGACCGGGATAGCCATGCAAATGATTACTCGCAATTGGAAGAATTGGGATTACCTTAGTTTTTTTTCTGGTGGGCGAGCTTATACTTAACTTATAAGTATGAGAAAATGAATGCTGACTTGCTGGGGCATAATAAGATATCCAAATTGGCTTGGTGTCCATTGACGTCTTATGTAGATTTGTTATAGTTGCCCTTTATCTTTATTTTCCATTGTACTGCACCCACACATCCAGGGGGGAGGGGTGGGAGCAGGATGGGGATATATCTTTTGTTTTGGTATTATTCCTGTTGGTAATGATGGATGGGGGAGAGAATTTTTATCTTTTGTATAGATTCTGATTGTTTATAAGTGCTTATTTGATTATTATTATTTATGTAAATTGTATTGCACTTTTTGTTGGCATTAAAAACTAAATAAAGTTTACTAGTTAATGGCTCATTATTCAATTAAGTTGTGTGCACAACTTGGGCACCATATATTACTCCTGGCAAAATTCTGCTCCTGCAAGATCACGGTTCATATAAACAGTTAGGTTTAAGCCGGCACAGGAGGAGGATGTGACCTGCTGTGCAGCGGATCACACCTTCCTCTACTGCCTGTGTCTGCACTGAATTTTCCGTAGCATGTGCAGAATTCTATGCATACTGGTGAGGGATTGAGCACAAATTGCAGAATTCCGCCAGGAGTAATACCGTATGTACTCGAATATAAACTGAGATTTTGGGGGGTCTCATTTTATGTTTGAGTCATCCCAAGATTTGCACCCCCTGCCCCCTCCCAAACCTGTTGCAGTCCTCCCCCGGGCTTGCCTTGAATCCTGGTAGTCAAGCAGTGAGCCAAGACAGGAACGACCCCTCCCATGTCCTGTCCCAGCTGCCTCTGAACCACTCCACCTCCCTCCCACCTAAAAAGGCCTACCTTGCATGCCCTGGTGGCCAGCAGTATATTTTACATAGTGAGTATTTATTTAACAGGTGGACGTACAAATGGGTGGAGTTGGGGGGTGTAGCATGAGTGGCACATATGCATTTATGCACATAACTTAATGAATACTATAAATGTAATCTGTATCTCTAGCAGTTAGTTGCAAATATTTATACAAGTTTTATGGCTGGCATAAGTGTTCACACCTAAGTCCATATCAGAGGGAGAACTGGGGTGGTGGTGCCCAAGGGTGAACTGGAGGGGGGGGGGGGGTTAACAGGTCAACAAATTCTTTCTTCCTTTCTCCTCTCCCCCCCTCACCCGATGCACATTCTAAATATGCCTTTGCTGGCAGGGATGCGAAGACTCTGTCAGCCAAAGAAATACAGTTCTTAAGCTAGACTTGGGGGCTTTAATACTAAATAGGGCATAAGAACATACCCTATACCTGACAAAGCTTTATGGTTTAGTGAATGGACCCTTGATTCTTCCCCGGTGGGATGAGCTTTACCCTGTTGCTCTCATCTACTCAATCTTATGTATTTTTTTTTAATCTTGGGGGTTGAGTTGGGCTTGGGTAGGACTGGATGGGGATACTGGTAGGTGTTTTATATTGTTTAGTGCAAACACAACCAAATATTTGAAACAGTTTGCTGTGCATATGATTGTTTATTGATTTCAATAAAAAAAAGATTTTACATAAACTGTGATAGGTGGATGCTAGCACCTAACGCAGCTTAATAAAAGGACTTTACACCAGTGGTTCCCAACCCTGTCCTGGAGGACCACCAGGCCAATCGGGTTTTCAGGATAGCTCTAATGAATATGCACGGAGCAGATTTGCATGCCTCTCACTTCCATTATATGCAAATCTCTCTCATGCATATTCATTAGGGCTAGCCTGAAAACCCGATTGGCCTGGTGGTCCTCCAGGACAGGGTTGGGAACCACTGCTTTACACTCTTAAATTAGAGCACATTCATTTGCATTGCTACATGTTAGCTGATGAAACCATGTTAGTAAAGGAGGATCATAGTTTTATACAGTAGACTCTCTGTTAACCGGAACTCAAGCAACCAGCAAAAAAATATCAAATAAATACTGTAATACTTTAAATAAAAATGAAAATAAAATCAATTTCTGGAGGAAATTTAAGTGTAAACTTGGCACGCCACATCTGAGTATGCTCATGCTTTGCCTACCACATGTCTGGTAGTTTGTCTGGCATAGTACGGGGTATAGTATTAGTTAGGCCTATTTTTAATAGTAACTCTCAAGCAACTAGAAACTACATTTATCTGGCATCTACCAATCCCCATGGTGCCGGTTAACTGAGAGTCTACTGTATCAAAGCTACTTGCACTGTTTCAAATAGAAAAACTGCCCATAGAGAGAGCAGGCATGATCTCTCTGGGTAATTTTTTAGGAGGTCAGTTTTGCTGTGACGATTGAAACAAAACCCTGCCAGTAAAAACCACTCACAGTTTAATTATTTATCTCAAGTGTTACATTGTTCGATATTAATGCAGAATGACATATTTCTTTCTTGTTTCACTTAACAGCAAAGATGAAGAAGAAAAAACAGCAAGTAGTGAGGCAGAAGTACAGAATAATGCACAGACCTCAACACAGACCTCAGGTACAACATGTTTCAATTTAATGTCTTAGAACTTTGCAATAGTGCTAAAAGGCAGATGAAAATTGCAGTTAGCATGTTTTACTTTTCATTTTCAGTTCCATCTATCCCAGAAATAGTTTATCACCATGATGCTGATTTGGAAGAAAGTAATGATAATAGTGAAGATATGAACATAGAATTTAGTGAAGAAAATGAAAAGGATATAAAGCTTTTGGTAAGTGTTTGTTGAATGGTTCTCTAATGGTAGAAATGCATTTATACAAACCAGTTTCAAGGATTCAGTATAAAACATTTCAATTTCTTTGTAACCATCAGACATAAATCATACAAACGTTTTCAATTTAATAAAATATAACCCAGTAACTGTGATTATTTATTTATTTCTACCATTGAAGCATTTTTAAATTATTGCAGACAGAAAGAGATATTAGCCGATTGAGCATCAAATTACCAATCAGAAACAATCATTTTTTTTTACCAGGAAGATAACACATTCTTACTTATATTGATTGCTTTTATTTTGATACTAAGAACATTATAGTCCTTGCAGATTGTGCTATGCTTTAAAACATCATCAGAGAACATGTGCAATGCTTGAACATTTCAGGCCACAGAGCAGTGGATCTTAAACTCTGGCTTGTGACCCCAAATGCATTTGCAAATGTCTCATTTTGAATTCTGAGTAATCTACATATGAAAAAAATATATCTTGTAGAATCAGCACCACAGGTTAACTCCTTGAAGTAGATGCTAAATCCCTTATTCTATAACAGGTTGCATTATTGTTCACTTAGATTTATAGAATACTGTCATGTCACTTAGGGGGGGGGGGGGGGACGACCGCCCTGGGCACCATCTTGATAGGGGCGCTGGCACCTCTCCTCCTTTCCACCCACCCACCTCTTCAATTCTTTGCTGGCAGTTAGCAGCATCTCTTATCTGCTGCTCATGCCAGCTTCAGCTCTCCTTCTGATGTCACTTCCTGGCCACAGAATCAGGAAATGATGTCAGAGGGAGAGTTGAGGCCCGCACGAGAAGCAGTTAGGAGATATTGCTCACTGCTGGTGAAGATTTGAAGAGCTACATGGGGGGTTGGGGTGGGAATGGTGCACCGCACAGTGATTCCGGGTGCCTCCTTCCTCCTCCTTCTCTTGCTATACCACTGTTACATAGACATATAAAAGGCAGTAGCTTGCCTACACGCTATTCTGCAATGATGTGCTAAAATAGCTTACCTCGTGCCTGCCAGAGGGTGTTCACAGGGGTGGAGCATAGGCATATCATAGACAAGGACAATATTTATCTGGATAGCTAACAGAATTCTGTAAGCTATGTGTGCAAATGCTGAATTTAGGTGTGTGAATGCCAGTCTATATTAGTATTCTATAAAAATACTTACATATGGAAGTGTTTTTATAGAATAGGCTCGCAGCCCATTCGAAATTTGATGTCTTCATTTTGGAAACTTGTTGGAAAATTGCTTCCCAATTATATATGCAGATTGCACATATAAATGTTAGAATATCAGCATATACTGTATACCTGTAGGTATGCACATATGTGTAAAAATGCTGAAAATCCACCTAAATACTATTCTGTAAATACATGTATATTTTACATAGTAAATATCTAACAGGTGGACATACGAATGGACAGAGTATGGGTGCAGCATGAGTGGTACTCCCACTTATGCACATAACTTAAAGAATGCTATAAGTTTCATCTGTATATCTGGCAATTAGTTGCAACCATTCACACCTAACTTAAGTGTGAGCACTTATGCCAGTCTGTGACTGGCATAAGTGCTCACACCTAAGTACATATCAGGGGGTGGACAGAAGGGTGAGGCTGGACTGGGGTGGTCAACAGGTCAATGCATTCCTTCTTCCCCTCTCCTCTTCCCCTCCCCACCTCCTCCACTGTGCATGCTAAATATACCTTTGCCGGTGGGGATGCCAAGACTCTGTCAGCAAAAGAAATACAGTTCTCCATCCGTTCCCCTTCTCCTCACACTGCTTCTTTAATGTCAAAATCAGTGGCACACCTTTAGCTATTGGTGAGACTTTTCGCATATGCTCAGTTTGCGAACTGAGCATGCATGAGAAGTCCTGATGGCGGCTTGAGGCACAATACCCAGCAGTAAAAAAGCAGCGCGAGGAGGAGAGGAATAGTTCGGGAGCTGGTTAGTGGGGCTTTGACATTTCTATCAGCCATTTAAAGGGGTGCCACAGCTCTGGAGGGGGCCTGAGCACAAAATGGCCTAGGCCCCAGGCCTCCATGCCCCTCCCCCCTTCCCATGGCTTTGCCCAGTTATGCTATTATTGCTATACCCAATTATGCTATTATTCTATAACGTAGACTCTTATCAACACAAATGTCAGTAGGAGGTGCACACAGCCTGGGCTTTCTTACCTTCATCCCTCCTCACTTTCTCACCCCCTCTCCTCCACTGAGGCACACCTATTCTATTACTTTGCATTTTAGATCTGATTAAATGTCCTGAAAAGGGGGAGAGATGGAGAGATAGAGCCTGGAGGGGGAGAAGGTATCAATATTAGAAATAGGAGGAACGGATAAGTGACTGAAGGGCTGATGCACAAAGCTCTGACACCGTGGTAAAAAATACCATGCTTTGTTTTCCAGGTGATGCTCTGCACAAATGGCATGCAAATTATATGCATGCTATTTGTGTGGAGCAGCTCCGATAAAAGGGGAAGAACTGTGCCTAGCACTTGCTTAGAAGAGCAGTCACTAGCATAGCTCCTCCCTCATCCCTCCTGTCAAACTTCTGCCCTGCTGCTGCTCTCCCTGCCAGTTCAGCTGATTGTGGCAGGGGAATCCATGATCAGCTGAGCCAGCAGGAATCTCCAAGGCTGTCGATGAGCTTTAACGAGTCTTAATGGCACGGTAACCTTTTGTGCATTGGGACCTGAGTTTGGTGGGTGATGTAGAGGCATTAGCAAGGGCAGAAGAAGAATGGTTTTCTGCAGCACAGGGTGACAGGTGGGAAATAATGAGAGGATGAGCTCTAGCCCCAACATTAGTGGCATTTAGGAGTTCATTGCAGGTTTCATTTTTCTTCCCTTTTTCCTTTTTATTTTGGTATATAAATTAAGTTGTAGTTTGCTTGAATATGTTTTATCTGAATTCATGTGTGTTCTTGAATATTGAATCTGGAAGCATATATAAAAACTTTTAAAAAAATTAGTTGAATTCTCTAATAGAGGAAAGCAGAACCACACAGATTCTTTAAACTCACAAACCTTAGGTATATAGAAAAAAAATATGATAAGATTTGCATGTAATTACTGAGATCATGCATATGTCATTTATGAAAAGATAAAGCCCAGGCATCTCACTGTTAAATCCTGACAGCTGGCACCACTGAAGAGCTCACATACCTTTGAGTTTCAGTTGGCAGAGGGTCATTAAAACAGAATTTGTAGAGATATTAACTCCCTTACTTCTCACTGAGTGACATTTTGCTATTAATAGTTTGCAGAGGGTTTGCAGAAAACATATTAATAAGAGAATCTATAATAGAGTACCTACACAAATGATAAATGGAGAAGGGGAAAGGGGGTGAGTGATGAGATGTTGATTGATTAGTATGAAATTGTGTCAGTGTGCATAGGTTAAGAGAGGAGATATCAGCAAGGAAAGAGTTGTAAAATATATAATAATACTTGGAAAGTAAGAAAAGACATGATTAGTTTCTGGCCTTTTCTCCCTTGTCATGAGATCTAAATCAGGTTTGACTAGAGTGTAAAAATATCATGGCTGGTCAAATGCCAGTAACATATGTGGCTCCTAAACTGGGAGAGGTCCCAAGTATCGAATGCCATTTTCTAGTTTGAAAATATATTTTTTATCGTGTGTAATACATTACATGTACTTATATTTTGTAATAAAAGATTGTTCACAGAAGAGGCCTAGAAATGAAGGCAATATGGGACGTGGAATATTTGTTTTTAGGCTTTGATTTTATTGCTAATTTTTACCACACCAAGAACTATAGATCATTCTTGGGTTACAAATATATATATATTTTGTATATCTTTTCTATTGGTAAGCCAGGTACATTATACATAATACTAAACTAAACTAAAACTTAAGTTTATAGACCATGTCTTCTCTATACAGATAGAGCTCGACTCGGTTTATAGCAAGATTAAAAATAATAAAGATAAAAGAGGAGAGGACAGAATTTAAAATTTTGAGAATAACCAAGTTTTCAGATGTTTGTGAAATATTTGAAGAGAGCCCAGGTCTCGCAACTCTAAGGGAATACTATTCCATAAATCAGTTATTTTAAAAAAATAAGGATTTCCCCAGTGTGCCAGTAGAGGTGGTTTTTATATGGTTCTGGTTATACAAGTCTGTTTGAATTCCATGGCAAAGGGATTAGTAAAGGAACAAGATTTTAAATACAGTGTAGAATAATAATCCTCTATAATAAAACCCTTACCGCACATGCGCAGTAGAAAATCCATGTTCCCTGCGTCCGTGAGATCTGCCTCCATGCCGAATTCGATTGGAGGCGCGTGGGCGGCTTCAGCAGCAGTGGCATTTTGACTCCTGCTCTGCCGCTGGCGGGACGCCTCTTCTCACCCCCGGACCAGCAAACGCAGCAGCCGCAGGGCATTTGCTAGGCCGGCCCACTTCAATAATGTGAGGTGGGCCGGCCTAGCAAAAGCCCCGATGCTGCCCAGGCTAGCGGATGCTGGACAGGGGGAGCAGGGAAAGGAGAAGGCCTACTGCTGGACAGGGGAATCAGGTAAGAGGTGCAGATGGACGGGGGGGGAGGTAAAAGGAAGGGAGAAGGCCTACTGCTGGACAGAGGGAGCAGGGAAGAGGTGCTGCTGAACAGGGGGGGAGGTAAAAGGAAGGGAGAAGGCCTACTGCTGGACAGGGGTAGCAGGGAAGAGGTGCTACTGGACAGGGGGGAGGTAAAATGAAGAGAGAAGGGCTGTTGCTGGACAGAGGGAGCAGGGAAGGGGTGTTGCTGGACACAGAGGAGGTAAAAGGAAGGTAGAAGGGCTACTGCTAGACAGGGGGAGCAGGCAAAGGGTAGTGGTGGACAGCTGAGAAAAGAGAGAGACAGAAAGAAAGACAGACAGCGGCCAAGGAGAGAGAGAGAGAGAAAGAAAGACAGGCAAAAAGAAAGTGGCCAAGGAGAGAGAAAGAAAGAAAAAAAGAAAAAGACAGACACACATATCTATTCTAGCACCCATTAATGTAACAGACTTAAAGACTAGTATAATATAATAATATAGGATATAAAGAACCACTGGCATACTAACATCAACCAGAAAGCAGTCAAGATAAAAACAGAGAAGTGCTCAGTACTTATGAAAGAACGCCTGTGGAAGCAAAGACAACACTAATAGGTAATCAAGTGAAAAACCAAACACTTACCTGGAACAGTGGCCCCAAAGAAGCACACGTAGGTATCAATTTGATTCAGGCAACACAGGTGTTACAGTTCTTTATTAAATAGGCACCTGCCCAGAGGGTGTAAATTCTACTTATCTATTGCTCTTTTCTGACCTGTTCTGTGCTTCCTTTCTCCAGCTTTTCCATTCCTATTCCTCTTGTGTCTAGATGGTTTTTATTTCACACACTGTATTTTGGCAATATTTGTTAAGCTACCCCACTCTCTCCCTTGTGTACTTAGTTTCATGTTATGTTTCTGCTTTTTCCCCCATGGGTCTCATTAGCCCTTGTACTTACTCCTTTATAAACTGCTTTAATACGTTTTGATCATTTGGCGGTATAACAAAGATTTGAATAAATAAATAAAATACATGTATTCTTTGCATGAATATACATATTTATATGCATGAATATACATATTTATAACTTGAATGTGTATGTTGCAGTTCTGTCTATTTTCCGTCCCAGGTAAGACTCTGCACAGTGCTGATCTAAATACAAACAATATTGTCAGAGAACATACTTATACCCACATAACGCAGTGCCTCAATTTTATAGAAGTCTTTTCCACAAATAAAACGTGCTTTAGGAAAAAGGGATGGGACTTGATATACCACCCTTCTGTGGTTACAGTTAAAGTGGTTTACATATTATATACAGGCACTTATTTTCTCCCTGTGGCAATGGAGGGTTACGTGAGTTGCCCAAAGTCAAAACGAGCTGCACTTTCTCTACTTCTCAGGCCGATGTACTAACCATTAGACTATTCCTCCACCCATTTAAAACACATAAGCCTTGAGCTTTCCTTGGCAGTAAGAGTCGTTAAAGCAGATGTTAGTGCATCAATCACTTGGCTACTTTGCACGGGATTTTAGCTAATTTGCATGGCCAGATCAGAAAATGGGTGACCGAGGGGGAAAACAAGCGGTGAGCCATTTTGGGCATGGGGTCGGTAAAAGCGATCGTTGCTAAAGATGTGAAAACAGTTTTAGCGACGATCGCTGACTTCAGTGCATTTAGTCCTTAATTGCTTTTTCTAGAAGCTGCATGTACAACCTCTAGAGGGCATAGCCATGGCAGGGACAGGGGTGGGCACACAGGTTGTAGAGTATTAAGGGTTATACTCCTAACAGTGAAGGAGTGGAGAAGTAGCTTAGGTTTGTACTAAAAGAAGTATGATGAGAGACTGGAAGCTCTGAATATGTATACCCTAGAGGAAAAGAGGGACAGGGGGAGATATGATTCAAACGTTCAAATACTTGAAAGGTATTAACATAGAACAAAATCTTTTCCAGAGAAAGGAAAATGGTAAAACCAGAGGACACAATTTGATAGATCCCAATTGAACTATGAGCCAAAGGCACAGGGAGAAGATCAAAGCAGCACTAATGTTGGTAGAAATATACTAAGCTATTAGGGTAATAAGTTTGGGCACTGCCTTTCTGTGTGTGTGCATATGTGGGAAAGGGGATTAATCCCTAAAGATTTGACCATTGGTCTCTAATGTATTGGTCAGCATTATATGGCATCGATACTCAAATTCTCTTGAGTTACTTGGGTACATTGTATTTATTAGCCTGGGAAATGTTATCCTGGAGGACACTTAGGCCCTGATTCTATACACGTTGCTTAAAAAATCAGTTCCACAATTCTATAAAAGTTAGGCGTAGTATGTTTAGAATCACGCTTAGCACCACGTAATCAGCCTTAAGCATCACCGGGTGTCCTAACTTTTAAGTGCTCCATATTTATGCCAGGCCTCAGTGCTTGTACTTAAGTTAGGCACACAACTTTGCCTGTCAAAAACAAGTCCCTAACTTGAAAACACATCCATGATTTGCCCCTAACCACACTTTTAACTATGAGGGTAGGTGGTGGAGAGGAAAACGGCGACAGAGTTCAAATAAGTGTGGGATGAATACAGAGGACCTAGAATCAGAAAATAATAGCAAATATTGAAGAACTAAGGCCGGTACTGGGCAGACTTGCACGGTCTGTGTCCGTATAAGGCCGTTTGGTTGAGGATGGGCTGGGGAGGGGCTTCGATGACTGGGATAGTGTAGATGGGCTGGAGTGAGCTTTGACGGAGACTTCAGTAGTTGGAACCTAAGGACCGGACAGAGCTTTGGATTCTTGCCCAGAAATAGCTATGAGGGAAATAAATTATTTTTTTTAAATTAAATCAGGTTGGGCAGACTGGATGGACCATTCGGGTCTTTATCTGTCATAATCTACTATGTTACTATGCTATGCTGTGGCCTGAGATCCTGGGAAATTGGGTTGATTCCCACCTGCAGCTCCTTGTGACTTTAGGAATTCACCTAACCATCCATTGCCCAAGGTATAGAACCAGAACTTGTATATAATATGTCAACTACTTTGTAACCTCAAAACGATGGTATATCAAGTCCCATTCCCTATTCCTTTGACATGGCATAAGTACTTGTGCCTAAGGTTAGGTATGAAACAGCAAACTTATGCTAGTGTTCTATGATGGCAGTTTCACACAGAATTCATGCTCAGGCTCAGATTCTCTAAGTGGCACTTTTTTTTAGGCACCTAAACTCGATAAAAAAAAAAAAAGAAGATGTTTAAATAACATTTTTAATTGAGTTTCAAGGTGCCTACCGGTGCCTAAAAAAGTCGGCCCTGGAATCATGCCTCAGGAGACATTTTAGGCCGCCTAACACCACTGTGGGCGTGGCTAACATTAGAAGTGGCGTTAGACAGCCTAAAGCGCCTACGGTGGTGCGATTCATATCATAGGTAGGTGCAGGAAAACCCCAGCCTATATTTCTGGCAGCTACCTTTGCTGGAGGCATGATTCTATACCCAGCATCATCACATGACTGGCACTCAATTGGCGGCCGCTTTTAGGCGGTCCCTGACAATGGCGCCAGTTACAGAATCCAGGCCTCAGTGCCTAAATTTTGGTACCTGTATGCTTCTATTGCATGAGAATTTGCTTACAGTTTATTTTTCTCATGAATAAAACAATAGGACTTTTTTTTTTTTTAAGAACATTTTATATTCCACCCTAATCAAAAGAAACCTTCATGTGCTATGAAATACAATATATGCAATGCAAATGCTAGAAATGCTTTAGAACATTGTTTTATAATGGCTTTTGTAACCAGAAACAAAGTTTTCAGCGCTGATAACAAAAGCTTGCTCAATTGTTATTCAGTCATTCTTCACATCTTTCTTAGCTTTTCTAATCTATTTTTTTTTTTTAATTCTATTGTTTCAGCTAAGTCAGCACCTTGTAGGAACAAGCAGTGCTTCCTCTGAAGATGAAAATAATCTATATGCATCAGGACAGGTTAATTTTCCAAATGAAGCACAAAGAAGGGAGACAGAGCTAGCCCTTGAGGGAACAAGTGTGGACTTGCAAATGCAGCCCCTGCCTTTCACGTCTGCTTCAGACAACAATTTACCGGAGCCAGGACTGCAGGATGCTGGATTGTATTTCACAGAAAGTTATACAAGTCAGCCTCTTGCAAAGGAATACACTGAAGTTGCCGCCAACAATGGTGAGCCTTCTATGGAATGCGCTGACGCTTTCTCAAAGGAGGACTTGTCTGAAACAGAGAAAAATGACATGGTTCACCTTACAGATGCTATCGCGAGCAGACAAGGAATTAGGTTTGTAGATATTTCAATCGGTAAAACAGATAGTGCCGCAGGAAGCCAGATAATAGAGCCGTTAATCATCAGTGAGGAGTCTACCGATATTTGCAAAGAAACTTGTGAAATAACTCCAGGAGCAATTTCTTCAGCACCTGAAGATGAATCAGTGTGTTTAGTAGAAGTGCTGGATGATAATGCTAATCCAGCCCCTGAGGTTTATGCACTCCAAGACTCTAGTGTGTCTCTAGATTCATTGCTTATAGACAACACTGACAATGAGAAAATAACTGAGGCAACTGTAAAGAATAATGAGGTTCAATTAAAGGGAACATGTGTGGCTGATCTTAAAAATTATAGTGCCTTAAATAATTTTACAAAAAAACTTGAATTTGATGAAGTAAGAGTGCAAGAAGCATCAAGTGATGCTTACGATAGTGAAAATGTAATGGAGAAAGATAATGTGTTAGATGTTCCACTGGTAATTGATGAAGAGGCAATTACTTGTCCATTTAGCCTGAATGATTATTACTTACCTACAGGTCAAGACACAAGTGTGTTGCCAAAATCAGACAGTAATCAGGAAATTACCACTATAAGTGGGCCTTTCCACGTGGAAGTTTCAGTGAATCTTAGTGAAACTGAGCCAAAAAGTTCTGCAGGTAGTGGAACATCAGATACCATGACAAACGAAGGCCCAGAAACAACACATTATGTTCAAGGAAATGAGACATATGATGAATTAAGTGTTACAAGTAGGAGGACTGACAACAAACGCCAAGGTGTCTTTCAGAGTTTTGATCCTGTAATAGTGGCAAACAAAGAAAGTTCTACATTCACCTCTTTATTAACTGATAATAAAAAAGTTGATCAGAAAGCTTTAGAAAGCATGGGCAGAGAGGATCAGGCTCCTCAAGCTCCTAGAAACAGGTTGGATAGAGACTTTTATCAACCTGAAGTTGAAAGCTGGAAATCAGTGTCGCCTATTCAGGATGACCAGAGTAGGACCACATCTGAAAATGAAGGTTTGTGTGCTCCAGAAAGTCAGCTGTTGAAAGGAGAGCACAGCAGAGAAGAAGTAGATAATGAAGACATTTGGGTAATGAGTGATTATACAAGCTATTTCCACAGCGTTCCTACACCATTGCTTACATCACAAGAAATGCTGAAACATGAAGTACCTTCCATAGACGATGACATTGTTCCAGAGGAAAAACCCGCTAGTAATCCTTGCATAATTAAAACATCTGAAGATAGCATGAAAGGCATTCTAGCAGATAAAAGGAAAGCGACTGACTATGCACCCCAAGAGGTAATAGAAACTGGTAGGTTTATAAAAGAACAGGAAATAGCGTTTCAAAAATATGAAGGGAAAACAGAAAGTTCACAACATGCACTTTGTAAAAGCAGTATCGTAGGTGCCACAGATAGCAGATTTGGTTTACTGAACATGGATGTAGATGAAAAACTGCAACATGAAAACATTTCTGAAGAGGAATTCCATGTAGATACAAAAGATGATGTCAAAATCAGTCTACCTATAATTGAAACTGTGTCCTCTACTTGTGCAGAAGGAAAGGTCTTCTACGGGCAGGACTTTGAGGCACCTGAAGTTCTGAAACATTTTGAACAAAGGCCAATCACTGAGGCGTTGTCTGATTCGAGTTTTATTGACAAAACCAGCACAGATCTTGTGTCTGACTACAATTACGGCAGCTCTTCTGTGACCTCTCCTAGAGTATCTACGGTCACAGTTGTTACTAAGGAAGATGATATTCCACATCAAATTACCACATCTTCATTTCAATACCAACCCAATGTATCTACAGATTCAGGATATAATCTTGATGCTACAAGTGAAACTCCATTTATCCTTAAGAATTTATACGCTCATGGTGAACCCAGAGAAGCTGAAACGAATTCCCTCTTATTGGCTGAACAGGAAAGTGAAAAAGATACAAGCAGTTTTTTCTATGAGCGAGAGGGCAGGCATGAGGAATCATTGGGGCCAGTGATTTTAATTAGTGAGCCAAATGAAGAAAAGGAAGACGTGAATGCAGCTGCTCAAGAGTTACTAACTCAAGAAAACATAATGGAAACGTCTGACAGAATGCAACAAGAGAGCCATCAAGTTTCTGATTATGTAGAAGCTTCTAATCAGACATGTGATATGTCTAATTTATCTAGAGAGTTCTTAGTTTTAAAGCGTATCAGCTATGAAATATTTTACTTTCTGATATTTATCATACTTGCTGTGATAACTTACCATTGCGATTTGATAGTTTGCTTTGCAGTTTACTTTCTCTCATTGTATTGGTTATATTGGGAGGGAGGCAAGCGTAAGGAGCCAGTCAAAAAGAAGTGAGATTGTTTTCAGTTTAAGATACATTGCGATGGAAATTTTTTTTTAAAAAAAACCCAACAACAACAACCGTTTAACAGAAATGTTCATTCTTCCTGAAAAACACAGTTGTCTTCTAGAAAGATCCTTGATGAGAAGATAAACGTGAAGATGTTTTTTTTCATATAAGCAATATTCTACATAGGACCATTTTGTTTGGATTATTGAAAAGCTATAACAATATGACATTTGAAGCACGCTAAGTTAAAATTAGGTGCTGCTGTTGCTCTTATGGGGCAATAATGGTGCAATGCTTCACATCTCTATTCCCAGGCCACCTCTTGCATTCAATTGTTGCCATGAAGCTTTAGTATTTTAACATTATGAGTTTTAAAGATTTTGTATAGTAGATAATTACAGAATGGCATTACTACGTAAGAATTAATTTAATAATTACCCTACAATGGATGGTTTGCTAATATAATAAATCATTACCCCCTACTCCGTTTTACAAACCTGTAGTGCAGTATTTAGCGCCGGCCATGGTGGTAACAGCTCCGATGCTCATAGAATGCTTATGAGCATCAGAGCTGTTACCACCGCTAGAAACTGCGCTACTGTTTTGTAAAAAAAAAAAAAAAAAAAAGGGGGGGGGGGGAGGGAGGTACATTTGTTGGATTAAGCTCATTGGTAAAATAAAATGATTAGCAACTCAACGTTTCCAAAACTATGCAAGACGCCAGCCGGCACGCTGAATGCTCTGCGTTGCTCTGACACTCATAACTCTATGACTATCGGAGCAGCGCCGAGCATTCAGTGCGCTGACCAGTGCTAAAAATCTCTTGCACAGTTTTGTAAAGGGGGGAGGGGGAATTTATATTTTAGAAAATGTTCTTAGTTTTATGCAGAGCTGTAACTAGGGGTGGGCCAGAGGGCCAGTTGCCCAGGGCACAAAGCCCTAAGGGGCATAAAAATGACTGCAGTGTAAGTATGGGCTCTTAAAGCAGAGTGCTGCTCTTCTCCTATTGTCTGGGTTAGCGGAGATAGGGGGGGAGGAGAGAAAACAAAGGATGCGGATCAAAGCAAAGAAGGCCAGGGGAGGGAGAGCGAGAAAGGCATTCGGATACAGGCAGAGGTGAAAAAGATGAGCAAATATGCTAGTTATGACTCTAGTTCTCTTTCACAGTTGGAATAAAGATAATAGTCATGAAAAACAGAAGAAATGTTTAATACACTTTTTGATGCAATGTTTTGTCTGAATAGAAAACCGGTTTCCAACACCACAGAGCATAGAGAGATTTGTTATGGGTTTGTTATTACAAATTTGCACAACTAAGGTACTTCAAAATAATATATGTATATATCTATCTATATATTTTGTATGTGAAAATTGGAAAACAACATAGAAAAAATTCAGTATATTTTCAGAAAGATCTTATTAATCCTGTATTTTGTCACTGTTGCTTAAGAAGGCATTCGTATTTATCTAATATTAAATAAAAATGTCCAAATAATTCACTTTGTGTAGCTTGTTTGCAACTGGCTTAATGTCCTTCCGTGTAACCTCTCACTTTGGCCCTGATGCTCAAAAGATTTCCATGCTGGTAAGAATTGTTAAATCAGTCTTACTGGCATAAAAGCTCTCCTCCCAGTGCTCAAAAGGGTTCTCAGGGCTGCTATAGATCCTCCTAGCAGCCCCTGTGCAAATGCATCACAAAGATCTCATTAGGATTTAAATGAGCTTTCCTTATGATACACAAAACCCCTCAACTACACCTAAGCACACCTAGGCACCTCTAAGAGTGATTCTATAAGCAGCTCCTAGCAGTTGATTGATAACCACGCTGACCAGCACCTTCAAGTTAGATGCAGTAAGGAGCCATTTACAGAATTGGGTCCAAGGTCCCCATGAAGTATATAGGTTCCTCCTACCTGATACGTAGAAAGATAGTCTCAGAATCAGAGTTCCTGCAATTCAAAGTAGAGCATCGCTTTCAAAGCACATGACCTTTGATATTTGTGAGGATAATAAAGAATTTCAGATTTTAGAATTTTGAACAGCAGGTAGGACTGAATGGGCCCTGAACAGAAAAACTGAGATGGCCCCCCTATAACACCATTTCTCTCAAGGTAATGGGGACTGGGGGAGGGGAAGAGGGCGGATACACATTTCCCAGAGCTGGCATATTACAATTAATATATAGTATTCAGAAAAAATAGTTTTATTTTACCTTTGTTATCTGAGCATTGCTTTGGTCTTATAATTTCCATTCTGCTTTTCTTCAGGGTCTCCTCTCCTTTTTGAAATTTCTTCTATGTCCAGCACCTCCCTCTGTATCCCTGCCCCTATCCTTCCCCCATGTGTAGTATGTGTCCCATCCATCATAACCCTATCTGTCCCTATACTTCCACTTATAACCCCTCCGTGTCCCTGTCCCTGTGTTCCTTCCATAGCTAGCATCTCTTCTGTGTCCTTGTCCTTCCCCATGTCCAGCTTCTCTTTTTCCTTCATCCTGCTCCTCCCTGCTCCTCTGTGGTCAGACATCTGTTTCCCTCTCCCAGGTCTCTCACTCTGCTCCTCCCCCAGTCCAAATCTGCCCCCTCACTTCTCCCTCCACTTTGCTACATGTCTCTCTCATTGCCCTCTACTCCACACCTCAAGTCCAGTATTTTCCTCCCTTCTACCCCACCCCCATGGTCAGTTTGGCATTTCTTCATCCCTGCCCCCCTCATGCCCAGGTCCAGGGTGGCATATTTCCTTCCTGTCCACCTTCTCTCCTGTGGCCACATGGGACCAGCATTGCTCCAGTTCCCCCTCCATCAAACCACATTTGGCAGAGAACATTGAAATCTGCCTCTCTTGGCCAGTGGGGCCTTTCTAGTGCATATCCCACCCACTGGAAGTTGCATCAGAGAGGTGGCACATGCATAGGAAAGGCCTCGCAAGCCAATAAGGCATGTTTCAGTGCTTTCTCTGTCAAGTGTGGAGGATTGCTTGCAGGTTGTGCTGGGGTGATGCTGGACCAGTAGGAGAGTAGAGAGGGAGGAGGGAAGGAAGTTGCAGCCTCAGGTGACCCTTCCAATGGGTGGCACTGGTCGTTTTGCTGGGTTCAAAGGGTAGCTATGCCCCTGCATCAAGTTGCTGTAGAGTTTACTTATTTGAACAATATGAACTGCAACAGAAACATTACAATAAAATGTGTTGTGCACTTTTGCATATTTTTGAAACGAATTCTCCACCTAGTCCTAGAGACATACCTAGCAAGTAAGGTTTCAGGATATCTCCGATGAGTATGCATGAGAATTTGCATGCACTACCTCCATTCTATGCAAATCAATCTCATGTATATTCATTGTGGGTATCCTGAAAACTGGACTGGGATTTCGTGACCTTAGAATTACAGAGTTCTAAGTGACAATTTTCAGTATTTTTAACTCCAATGACTTCCGGGTTCTATCTGACATGTAGATGTTACAACACTCATGAGGATTTATTGCAACTTAACCGATCCTTCATTTCATAAGAAATAACATGGTTCTATGTACAGAAATTAGTCTATGCATGGGATTACAAGGTTCTAACTGCGTGCCAACTTTCGGGACAGTTAGAACCACGTAATTCTAAGGTCACGATTTGGTGATTGAATGGGAGAGTGTTGGAGGGAATTTTGGATGGGAAAGATGGAGTAGGAATTTTGAGGGGATTGTGAGTGCTTGGTAATTGGTACATATAAGTGGTGGTATGGGAGAATGAGTGAGGGTGTAAAATGGGGATTAAGAGAGAGAGAGGCCCAAAGCACCTATACTAAAAGTGGGTGTGGTTAGGGGAGGTTAATGGGCGTATTTTTGAGTTAAGTGCCTTTTTGTGAATTAGGTGCCATTGGGCACTTAACTTTAGGTGAAGAAAACCCTGACATAAATTGGAGAGTGTGGCGTAGTGGTTAAAACTACAGACTCAACACCATGAGGTTGTGGGTTCAAACCCATGCTGCTCCTTGTGACCCTGGGCAAGTCACTTAATCCCCCCATTGCCCCAGGTACATTAGATAGATTGTGAGCCCACTGGGACAGATAGGGAAAAATGCTTTAGTACCTGAACAAATTCATGTAAACCATTCTGAGCTCCCCTGGGAGAACGATATAGAAAATTGAATAAATAAATGTTTGATGCTGAGCAGTGCATAAGCATGCTTAGGCAATGCTAAGCATGATTATATAATGGGCGCCTAAGTTTTTACAGAATCGGTGCTGATAACGGCACCTAACTTTAGGTGGACTTTCAGGGCCTGCATGCAAATCTAACTCATGAATATTCATTGTGGATATCCTGAAAACTTGACCAGTAACTGTATCTGAATTTAAGAAAGCATAGGACAAGCATGTGGGATCTCTTAAGGGGAGGAAGAGATAGAGGATGATATGGATGGGCAGAATGGATGGACCATATGGCCTTTATCTGCCATCAGCCCCCTTTTTTGAACCATTTATTTACAATTCATCTGGTCATTTATTAATTCTAGCATACAGAATCCGACACGTTAGTCTCTTGGTGCAGTGGATTCATGGTAATTTGCCTAGTGTTGCTGTAGCTGGAAACATTGCATGTTCCTGGCCAAAGCATAGTAGTGGTCTCCAGTTTTGGTCCACTGGTCACTTATAAACACTCCCACCTTCCTCAGCTAGCCACTTCCCTGTTAGTTTAAATAGTAAGTCCCTGTCCTCTCTCCATTTGTCTGTGTCCCTGCCCCACTCCTTCCCCCTGGCACTTAACAAATCTCATTGGTTGTCTAACAGAGGACAGGAGGCACTCCCCAAATGTTCCTGCATTAGCTCCAGCATTTTCAAAATGGCACCAACTGCCTCCTAACAGTATATGCCGATATCCTGCTAGAATAGTGGTCTCAAACACACGGCCCATGGGCCGCATGCGGCCCCCCAGGGACTATTTTGCGGCCCACGATCTATCCTCTCCACTTCACAAATTTTACGATTTTGGAGAGGACAATCGCGTACAAACCGTGAGTGCTGTAATTGACTTGCGTCGGAGGGAATGTCGGCAAACGGCCTCCTGGTGGCGCTGTGCTTCTCCCAGTCTCAGCCTCCCTCCGCCCACTTTGGCTTGTGTCTCTAGGCGGCATTAGCGGCTGCCGGGTTGTGCTGTGCATCTCGCGATCTCAGCCTCCCTCCGCTCCCTCTCAGCCTGGATCCAGAGCACACAGCTCACTCTGCCCTGCAACACAGCTCACTCTGCCCTGCAGCTCGTCCACAAGCACCGGAACCAAGCAACGAGGTATCCAAGGCTGTGGTGGTGGTTGCAGTGTAGGGCTGTAGGCCTTTGGCAAGTATGTGAAAAATGCGTTTCTTTTGGAAATTGCAATTATCTGTCCCACAGAAATTTCTTTTTTAACCCCCTATGATTTCTCCTGTGGTGGTGTTTCTTCACATAGGCTTTGATTTATTACAATTGTCTGTCACACAGAAATTTTTTTTGATCCTCCCCGTATGATTTCTCCTGTGGTGGTCGGCAAACTGCGGCTCTTTAGCCACTTGAGTGCGGCTCGTGGCTCGCCTAAAGCAGGGGTCCCCAACATGCTTCCCTTCTCACTGCCCTCCCCCAAATCACCGCCATTGGGGAACAGGCCACAGCCGGTGAATAGGCTACCACCGCCAGCATTGGGGAATAGGCTAACACCGCTGCAATCGGGGAACAGGCTAGCACCGAGTTCTTAGCTCTCCCTGCTTATCTTCCCCAGCGCGGAGCCGACCAATTCTCACCACCTGACGTCAATTCTAACGTCGGAGAAGAAGTTCTGGGCCAGCCAATCACTGCCTGGCTGACCCGGAACTTCCTCTCTGATGTTAGAATTGACATTGGGTGGCGAGAATTGGTCAGCCTCGTGCTGGGGAAGATAAGTAGGGAGAACTAAGAACTCGGCGCCGGCCTGTTTTCCGATGGTGGCTTGGGGGAGGGCAGGGAGAAATAAAGAAAGAAATGGGGGGACAGGGAGACAGAAAGAAAGAAGGGAGACAGGACACAGAAAGGGGCATGGAGAGAGAAAGAAAGGGCAAGGAGAAAGAAAGAAAGGGGGCACAGAGAGAGAGAAAGACAGACATATAGAAAGAAAGGGGGCATGGAGAGAGAGAGAAAGAAAGAAGGGGGCAGGGTGAAAGAAATAAAAAGTTGGGGGAGGGAAGGAGACAGATGCTAGAGCATGGGAAAGGAAGGAAGGAAGGAGGGAGGGAGAGAAAGGAAAGAAAGAGATGTCAGACCATGGAAATAGGGACTTAAGAAGAGAGAGATAGAAGGGAAGGTAAGACATGGAAACGTAGATTTTGAAAAGAAAACAGAAAAATTGAATATTAAGTTAATGCCAAAGATGGCTCCCATCTTTTGGCGGATGCAAAGATAAGTGCATTTAAGCATTATTAGCTGTATACAAAAATACAAAAAAGCATATAAAAAACATATAATAAATGATATGGAGTTTTTAAAATTGGTGAATGCAGAACAGCCAATGATGAAGGTCACCACGTAAATTCTTCCCGCAGTTGAAAGATAGAACGGCGGTGGAGTGGTGGGACTGAGACGTTCACATTTATCTACTTATAAAACTTTTGTGAAAAATATCTATTATCCGGTCCTACGCTGTTATAAAACTACTGAAAATTGTCGGACAGATATTGAAGGCAAGGTACCAGCAGCCAAATTTATATAAAGATGGATGCAAGGCAGAAAGTGAAGACGGAGAGAAAAATGGTCAAAGGACAAGAAGGCCCTGGAAACATAGTTAAAAGCAAAGAAAATAAAGTCACCAGCCAACAAAGGTAGGGAAAATGATTTTATTTTCAATATAGTGATTGAAATGTGTCAGCTTTGAGAAAGGAAAGATATTAAACTTTAAATGTGAGGGCTGCAGAAAAAATAGAGTACTTGGAGGGCCGCAGAAAAAATAGTTAATGACAATTTTGCTTATAAATCTTTCCTTTAACTGTTAAAGGAAAGATTTATAAACTATAAAGAGTTTTACCTCATGCAAAGTTGTCAATTCTTTAATAGGACATTAACTATTTTTTCTGCGGCCCTCCAAGTACCTACAAATCCAAAATGTGGCCCCACTAAGAGTTTGAGTTTGAGACCACTGTGCTAGAGGATATTCATTTCCATTTTCCAGTGTCGTTAGGAAGGGACCCTAAAAAAACAACAATGGCTTCCCCTAGCAATAGTCTCAAAATCTTAAATCGTTGATCTGCTGCAATACAGGTTTCATCTTTAGCTGCTGCATTCTTATTTTTAAAATGTGTTTTTCTTCTTTATTTAGGCCCCCTTTTATCAAGCCATGTTAGGGTTTTTTTTTATTGCCAGCCGCTGCAGTAAAAGCTCTAAAGCTCATAAGAATTATATGTGCATCAGAGCTTTGACTGCAGTGGCTTAATAAAAGGGGGCCTTAGTTACTGCATTGTTTTTGCAATCTGTTTTTATGTTAATGTTAAAATAAGGCTGCACAGATTTAAACTCTCTCATAATTACTTATATGCACACATCCACATCTGGTTTTGCCATTTCCCTTGGATGCTCCAAATGAAAACACTGCAAATGTGAGTGTGAAGCCTGAATAATGTTAACAAATTTGATATTATTATAGTTAGAAGTCACTTTTTTTGAAATAAGAAGTCATTGCAACATATGCATTTGTGGACAACCCATTTTTTAAGATCGGAGCTATCTCCGGAAAATGGCAAAACCAGATGTGGATGTGTGCATATAAGTAATTATGAGAGAGTTTAAATCTGTGCAGCCTTATTTTAACATTAGGCTTTATTAGCCAACAAATTCCAGCTCTTTGTTTTGTTTTTAGCTCTTTGTTCTAACCCTTAGGATTGGCTTTCTGATCTATAGATCAGTGCTATTCAATTTTCTTTTGAAATCACCACCCTGGATGTACTCATTTACTATGAAAAGAAATTTGTGAATGCATGTTGATTTTCAAGACATTTTGATAGTGACAGTGCTTTGGCTTGGCTTTACCTGTACAAATATAACTCCTAGAGTATGTCTCAAAAAGATGGATTTCAACTTAGAAGCTGGTAGTTATCCCCAGCGTTTAAAAGAGAACTTGCCAGTAAGAACATTTTTTTGTGGCTCTGATACCTGTATTGAAATTACTACTACTCATACTTTTGTGTGCTGGTAGATACTACAATGAAATCAATGTCACAATGTGCAGCAGCCTCAAAGAAAGCAAACAGAATGTTGGGTATTATTAAGAAGGGCATTACAACCAGGATGAAGGAAGTCATCATGCCGCTGTATCGTGCGATGGTGCGCCCGCATCTGGAGTACTGTGTCCAGTATTGGTCACCGTACCTCAAGAAGGACATGGCGATACTTGAAAGGGTCCAGAGAAGAGTGACGAAAATGATAAAAGGTATGGAAAACCTTTCATACGCAGACAGGTTGGGAAGGCTGGGGCTCTTCTCCCTTGAAAAGAGGAGACTTTCAAGATCATGAAAGGCATAGAGAAGGTAGAAAGGGACAGATTCTTAAGATTACTGGGAATCACAAGCACAAGGGGGCACTCAGAGAAGCTGAAAGGGGACAATTTTAGAACCAATGCTAGGAAGTTCTTTTTTACACAGAGGGTGGTGGACACCTGGAATGCGCTTCCGGAGGTTGTGATAGGACAGAGTACACTACGGGGGTTCAAAGAAGGATTGGATAAATTCCTGAACGATAGGGGGATTGAGGGATACAGATAGAGGTAGAGTTAGGTTTTAGACAGAGTATGGATAGAAGGATAAAAGAGATCAAAGGGCTTAGAGAAGGATCACATTACAGGTCATGGGCCTGATGGGCCGCCGTGGTTGCGGACTGCTGGGCACGATGGACCTCTGGTCTGACCCAGAGGAGGCAACTTCTTAGGTTCTTATAGTGCTGAAAGAAGTACGCAGGGCTGTACATTTTAACATACAATAGACAGTCCCTGCTCAGAAGAGCTTACAATCTAATTTAGATAGGACATTTCAGGGTTGGGGAGGTTATAGTGGGTATAGGTATCTGACAGCAGTGAGGGGGAGTTAAGAGTTGAAAGCAGTTTCAAAAAAGTAGGCCTTTAGCTTGGATTTGAACACTGCCAGGGACAGAGCATGACGTATTGATTCAGACAATCTGTTCCAGGCATATGACGCCGCATGAAAGAAGGGACTGAATCTGGAGTTGGCAGTGGAAGAGAAGGGTACAGATAAGAGAGGCTTGCCCGACGAGTGGAGATCACGGGGGGGGGGGGGAGCATAGGGGGAGAGGAGTGAGGAGCGATATTGGGGGGCTTCACAGCGAATGCACTTGTAGGTCAGCAAGAGGAGTTTAAACTGTATTCAGAAACAGATGGGGAGCCAATGAAGTGACTTGAGGAGAAGGGTAATGTGAGTACAGTGGCTTTCACGGAATATGAGTCACGCAGCAGTATTTTGAATGGATTGAAGAGGCGAGAGACAGGTGCATTGCAGTATGTTGCAGTGCGTTGAAGTATGTTGCAGTAGTCTAAGCGCGAGGTGATGAAAGCACGGACAAGTGTTTTGGTCGTGTGTTCAGAAAGAAGAGGATGGATTTTGGTAATGTTATAGAGAAGGAAGCGACAAGATGTGGCGGTCTGTTGGATCTGAGCAGAGAAGGAGAGAGAGGAGTCAAAGATCACCCCAAGGTTGCAAGCCGAGTCAGGGAGGAGGATAGCGTTATCCACAGAGATAGAGAACGGCGAGAGGGAGGAGGTGGGTTTGGGGCGGAAGATAAGGAGTTCAGTTTTAGCAATGTTCAGTTTGAGATGGCGGCGAAACATCAAGTGGCATTGTTGGACAGGCAGGCTGAAATTCAGGACTGAACTCCTGCAGAGATATCTGGCTGTGGAGAGGTAGATCTGGGAGTCATCAGCATAGAGGTGATATTGAAAACCATGAGAGGAGATCAGCATACCAAGAGAGAGGGTATATAGGGTAAAGAGGGCATGAGCCTTGGGTACACCAATAGACAGCGGGATGGCAGCGGTGGTGGATCCACCGTAACATACGCTGAAGGTACAACGAGAGAGATAGGAAGAAAACCAAGAGAGAGCAGAACCCCAGAATCCCAGCAAGGACAACGTGTCAAGAAGGAGGCAGTGATCAACAGTGTCAAAGGCAGCAGACAGATCAAGAAGAATGAGGATAGAGTAGAGCGCTTTGGAGTTAGCCAGGAACAGATCGTTAGACTTTAGCAAGGGCAGTTTCTGTAGAATGGAGAAGGTGAAAGCCTGATTGAAGCGGGTCAAGAATATTATGAGAAGAAAGGAAGTCCAGGCAATGGCAGTGAACAGCACGTTTGAGTAATTTGGATAGGAAGGGGGGGAGGGAGATAGGGCAGTAGTTGGAGGGGGACATAGGGTTTAGCAAGGGCTTTTTAAAGAGGGACGTAACTACAGCATGTTTGAAGACATCAGGAACCGTAGCAGTGGAAAGCGAAAGGTTGAGGATCTGACAGATGGGAAGGATCACAGCGGGAGCTATGGATCCGAGTAAGCAGGTAGGAATCGGATCAGAGGAACAGGTGGTGGGTTTGGAGGAGGAGAGAAGGTGAGCATTTTCCTCTTTCATAACTTCAGAAAAGGAAGAAAGGGTCGTAAGGGTTGTCGAAGGGAGGTCGACAGAGCAGACAGTTGGAAGGAGTGGCAGGGGAGGCAACACTGTCGAGAATTCAAGTTAGATCTTGTGAATCTTGTCGCGGAAGAACTCTGCCATCGTTTGGGGGAGAGCGAAGAGGAGATGGGAGGTGGGGGCACTTTGAGTAGAGTCAAGCGTGGCAGAGACGGCGAGGATTAGCACCAAGAGAGTTAGTTAAATGGTTGTAGTAGTCCTGCTTGGCAAGTGAAAGGGTAGATTGGAAGGACATCAGCATGAATTTATAATGGACGAAGTCAGCAAGTGTGCGGGATTTAAGTCAAAGACATTCAGCAGCTCGGGCACAGGAGCACAGGTAACAGATTTTGGGGGTCAACCAGGGCTGGGGTTTGGCACATCTTACAGGATGGGAAATGGAAGGGGCAAGGGTTTCGAAAGAAGATGAGAGTATGGAGTTATAGAAGAGGACAGCTTCATCAGCAGAGTCGTTCGACATAGTAGTAGAAAGGAGAGATTAGACAGTGGTAGAGAGCGTGTCAGGGTCAATAGCCTGAAGGTTCCTATACATACGGGTAGTGATCAGTCGGGGTCATGAAGGTTAACAGCTGATGGTCAAAGATGGTAAGGTTTGAGGTGCAAAATTTGGTGATAGAGCAGTTGGAGGAGAGGACGAGGTCAAGGCAGCAGCCTTTCTGGTGAGTAGAGGCAGTGGAGCACAGCTGGAGGTCATACGAAGATGTTAGAGTGAGAAACTGGACATATAGAAGTCACCGAGAATAAGGGAGGGAGATGAGGGTTCAAGAAAGGAGGAGAGCCAGGAATCAAACTCATTGAGGAAGGAGGGGAAGGATTTGTCAGGGGGTCAGTAAATAATCACTACTCTGAGAGACAGGGGGGGGGGCGAATAGATGGATGGAGTGAACTTCAAAGGAAGGAGAACAGCGACATTGAGGCAGAAGAAGGGGGTTGATATTTACAGGATGGTGAGTGTAAGAGTCCAACACCGCCTCCATGACCATCTGGGCTAGGTGTGTATGAGAAAAGGTACCCTCCATGACACAGGGCAGCAGCAGAAGCGGAGTCTTCGGCGCAGATCCAGATTTCAGTTAGTGCTAGCAGGTGGAGCTTTTTAGAAATAAAGAGGTCATGGATGAGGGTACGTTTGTTGGACACGGAGCGGGCATTCCACAGGGCACATGAGAAGGGCATGGAGGGATGAGGGGAACAGAAATAAGATTTGTTATGGATTAACTTAAAGCACAGGCAAAAGAAATGGCTGTCAGGCTTGTATATCAAGGCTAACCTCTACTGAATATTGAAATTTATTGTTAATTTCTGCTTAAATATTTATTTATTGGGTTTTATTAACTGCCTTTTCATGAAGAGATTCAACCAAAGTGGCTTACAATATATTGAATAGGAATCAGGTACTCTTGGGTATTTTCCCTATCTGTCCTGGCAGGCTCACAATCTATGAACATAAGAATTGCCATACTGGGATAGAACGAAGGTCCATCAAGCCTAGTATCATGTTTCCAACAATAGCCAACCCAGGTCCCAAGTACCTAGCTAGATTCCAAGTAGTAAAATAGATTTTATAATGCTTATCCTAGCAATAAGCAGTGGATTTCCCCAAGCCATCTCAATAATGGCCTATGGACTTCTCTTTTAGGAAATTATCCAAGCCTTTTTTAAACTCCGCTAAGCTAACTGATTTCACCACATTCTCCGGCAACGAATTCCAGACTTTAATTACACATTGTATGGAGAAATATTTTCTCTGGTTTGTTTTAAATCTGCTATTTAGTAGCTTCATCACATGCCTCCTAGTCCTAGTAGATTTGAAAAGAGTGAACAAGTGATTCACATCTACCCTTTCCACTCCACTCATTATTTTATAGACTTCTATCATATCACCCCTGAGATGTCTCTTCTCCAAGCTGAAGAACCCTAGCCATTTTAGCCTCTCATCATAAGGAAGTCATCCCAAACCTTTTATCGTTTTTGTTGCCCTTCTCTGTACCTTTTCTAATTCCGCTATATCTGTTTTGAGATAAAGTGACCAGAACCGCATACAGTATTCAAGTTGTGGCCGTGCCATAGAGTGAAACAAGGGCATTATAACATTTTCATCTTTTGTTTTCCATTCCTTTCCTGATAATTCCTAACTTTCTTTTTGCTTTCTTAGCCGCTGCTGCACATTGAGCTGAGGGTTTCAAAGTATCCTCAACAATGACACCTAGATCCTTTTCCTGGACAACGACTCCTAACATAGAACCCAGCATCATGTAGCTGTAGTTCGGGTTCCTCTTTCCCATATGCATCACTTTGCACTTGCTCACATTAGACGTCATCTGCTGAATTCTTGAGTGTTGCCACTGTAGTGAAATAGCAGACGATGGCCAACGTTTCACGATTCGATTATCGTTTCTTCAGGGCTCTGAATACGCAGGAAAATTACCTATCCTGCATTTACTACAGTGGTAACACTCAAGAATTCAGCTGCAGCTTCAGCAGTTCACTTTAGTTCTTTAATAAATGGACCATAGCAACAGGAGCCGACTGCACTGAGAACGGCAGTAATACAACATAAAGATAAGTTTGGTCCTTTTGCCTTTTATCAGTCGAGTTGAATTCCTATGCTTATATACAGCACAATCGCTGCAGCATGTTAAGGGTATTTTTGGCTGATGATCAAAGCATGGGGGGAGCCAAGATTCATTTCTAGCTCTCACTCATAGTTTTATTTGCACCTCGTGGCTTCTGAGGCCTTTTCCCTTATCCAGCCTTTGGTCTGTAGAATACATGATAAAGTGGAGTTTTTTTTGCAAGAGAACACAGCATAACTGGTGGTTTTTGTTAGATTTGTATGTTTTATTCTACCCCAGTTCCTCTATTGTTAAAGGTAGTTTGTAACGCAATGGTGATAAATGCATAATTCCCCTCTCCTTAGAGATAAAAAAAAACAAAAATTGAACAGCTAATACTGAGCCACTTAAATTGCTAAGGGCTCCTTTTACAAAGGTGCGCTAGAGGTTTTAGCGTGCACGCTAATCGCTACCGCCTCCTTTTAAGCAGGCGGTAATTTTTCAGCTAGCGCGTGCTAATCGTGTGCGCGCGCTAAAAACACTAACACACCTTAGTAAAAGGAGCCCTAAATGTTCAGAAAATATCCATATTATTAGGGGCTGGGTTGGGGGGTAGGGCAGAGGTGGCAACACAATTTGTCTGTTTAGTGGCGATATTCAGCCGTAAAATTGAGCAAATATGGCCATCCATATTTTCTTTATGAATCAAACCCAAATGTAGTCATCTGTTCTCGATGTCTTTCACTTCTATGCACACTGTCTGTCTCATTCCCAAAGTCTTTTCTTCCCACCAGTCTTAATAAAACTGAAGTTCTCTGTTGCCTAATGTCTTTGTATATCTCTGCTATCACCCTAGTTCTCTTTCCATTACACCTTGTCACATCTGACTTTGTTCCATCTCCATTATCATGTTTTCTCATCTTATGTTCTTGCCATTATAATAATAATAATAATAATAACTTTATTCTTATATACCGCCAGCAATCTTGTGACTTCTAGGCGGTTTACAATACGAGAGACTGTAAATACAATAAAGAGAAACTTTACATACAACGAATTAATGAGTATAGCAGTGTGCATCTGATAACATTAATAATGTTTACGACAGTTTGTGTGCTGCAGGCCAGGAAGTGCCAGGCTGCTTACACAGAAGTAGAAATGTTCCGTAAATTGAATAGAGTGTTCATGGTTGGTGATTAGGGGTTGAGGTTAACAGTTTATAAGTACAGGTATGTGATGATGTTACGAGGGGGGTTGATGTTCCGGTTCATTACCTAGGTATTTCAAGAATAGGTAAGTTTTTAGGTGTCTCCTGAATTCTTCATAGTTGTTTGTGTGTGCAATTAGTTTTTCTAGGTCTTTACCCCATATGGCTGCTTGATACGATAGCAGTTGTTGATGGTGTCTCTTATATTTGCACCCTCTAGCCGGTGGGGAGACAAATTTCATGTGTGTTTTTCTTTCATGAACTATGCAATACTTATACAATTCCTTTTAATTTTGAAGCCTGTGAACCTTTACTTCATGCTGGACTACTGTAGCATCATTTTTGTTAGGGATGTATTGTCATTTTAAAATGTCATTTTACAAATGCATAGCATATGTTGATATGCTATGCATTTGTATCTTTGGTATCTTAAAAGAGCTGCTTCACTTTCAACTCTTTAAGCTGTGGGTTCTTCTGTTTTTTTTTTCAACTCCTTTTAGATGAACATTCAGGGAGGGAGTGGAAAGGAACCAGAACCAATCATTAAACAAGGATAAAACTTGACACAGAGCTCCTGCGCAGACTGCACTGGCAGATGTCTGAAATCTCACTCAGCAGAGAACAGCTGCTCTGCTGTGTGGTAAATCTGCTCTCTTCCCAGGCAGCCTGCAGAGAGCCTGCTTGGAGCAAGTTGCCCGAATCCCTACGGCGGGCTCTGTCGTTGGCAGTGTTCAAGGCCCAGTTAAAAGCCCACCTCCTTGAGAGGGCTTTCAACTCCTAACTCCTTTCACCTTGGGTTCTGCATCTCTAACCGTATATGTCGTGTCTGTATGGCCAAGTTAGATTGTAAGCTCTTCCGAGCAGAGACTGTCTATAAATGTCAAAATGTACATAGAAACATAATGGCACATACAGACCAAATGGCCCATCTAGTCTGCCCATCCACAGTAACCATTATCTCTTTCTCTCTCTGAAAGATCCCACATGTCTATCCCACATCTTCTTGAATTCAGACACAGTCTCTGTCTCCACCACCTTTTCCAGGAGACTGTTCCATGCATCTACCACCCTTTCTGTAAAAAAGTATTTCCTTAGATTACTCCTGAGCCTATCACCTCTTAATGTCATCCTATGCCCTCTCATTCCAGAGCTTCCTTTCAAATGAGATTCGACTCATGCACAATTACATCATGTAGGTATTTAAACGTATCTATCATATCTCCCCTCGCCCGCCTTTCCTCCAAAGTATACATATTGAAATCTTTAAGTCTGTCCCCATACGCATTTCAGAGCTATATAAGCGATAAGTAGTAGTGGTAGAGAGTGGAAGAGAAAGAGATGCGTCTGGAACAGAGAAATGCTAATCTGCTTCCTAATCCAGCTCATCTCCTATTCCTCTTGTGCCCTTTCCTCTACTCCTCCTTCTGTCTTATGCAGAAAGCAGGAAGGGTGGGTGGATTTGGAGCATAGAAACATAGAAACATAGAAAGGTGACGGCAGAAAAGGGCTACAGCCCATCAAATCTGCCCACTCTATTGACCCACCCCATTAAGTCTGAGTGCTGCTCGACCCACGTAGGGATCCCATGTGGATGTCCCATTTATTCTTAAAGTCGAGCACGCTTGTGGCCTTGATTACCTGCGTCGGAAGTTTGTTCCAGTGATCCACCACTCTTTCTGTGAAGAAATACTTCCTGATGTCACCTCTAAATTTCCCTCCCCTGAGTTTGAGCAGGTGCCCCCTTGTGACCGAGGGTCCCTTGGGAAGGAATATATCATTTTCTACCTCGACACGACCTGTGACGTACTTAAAAGTCTCAATCATGTCGCCCCTTTCCCTGCGCTCTTCTAGAGAGTACAGCTGCAATTTGCCCAGTCTTTCCTCGTATGAGAGACCCTTGAGTCCAGAGACCTTCCTAGTGGCCATTCGCTGGACCGACTCAGCTCGAAGCACATCTTTACGGTAATGTGGCCTCCAGAATTGCACACAGTACTCCAGATGAGGTCTCACCATGGTTCTATACAGTGGCATTATGACTTCAGGTTTGCGGCTGACGAAGCTTCTATTGATACATCCCATCATTTGCCTCGCCTTGGATGAGGCCTTCTCCACCTGTTTGGCAGCCTTCATGTCTGCACTGATGATCACTCCCAAGTCCCGTTCCTCTGAAGTCTTAGCTAGTGTTTCTCCATTCAAGGTGTATGTATGTTCTGCATGGATTTCTGCTGCCGAGATGCATGACCTTACACTTTTTAGCGTTGAAGCCCAGCTGCCATGTCGTGGACCATTTTTCCAACTTGATCAGATCCTGCGTCATACCATCCGTGGGATTGCTTCCACCCACTATATTACACAGTTTGGCGTCGTCGGCGAACAGCGCTACTTTACCCTGAAGCCCTCGGGTCAAGTCCCTTATGAATATGTTAAAAAGGGATGGTCCCAGGACTGAGCCCTGCGGCACACCGCTAGTCACCTCCGATGTCTCAGAGAGGGTGCCATTGACCACCACTTTCTGAAGTCTTCCACTCAGCCAATCGTTGACCCACGCCGTTAGTTTCTCACCTAACCCCATCGATTTCATCTTGTTTAATAGTCTACGGTGTGGGACACTGTCAAAAGCTTTACTGAAATCCAAGTATACTATGTCCAGAGACTCTCCCGAGTCCAGCTTTCCTGTCACCCAATCAAAGAAGCTGATGAGATTGGACTGGCATGACCTGCCCTTAGTGAATCCATGTTGACAGGGATCCCTCAGATTCCCATCATCCAATATTGCGTCTAATTTCTCTTTAAGTAGAGTTTCCATGAGTTTACACACTATCGATGTGAGACTTACTGGTCTGTAATTTGCGGCCTCCGCTCTGCAACCCTTTTTGTGCAGAGGAACCACGTTGGCAGTTTTCCAGTCCAGGGGGACTCTCCCCATGCTTAGGGAGAGATTGAAGAGTATTGCTAATGGTTCCGCCAAAATATCGCATAGCTCTCTGAGCACTCTTGGGTGCAGATTGTCCGGTCCCATGGCTTTGTTCACCTTGAGTCTTGACAGTTCTTTGTAAACATCAGCTGGTGTGAACTCAAACTTCTGAAATGGGTCTTCCATGCCTTGCTTTGAAGACCCATTTCAGAAGTTTGAGTTCACACCAGCTGATGTTTACAAAGACTCAAGCTGATGTTTACAAGACTCAAGCAGATCAGAGAAAACTACTCTCCTTACGGATTGAATCCCTCTCCTCCTGTCATATCTTCTTGGGCCTTTCCTTCCTCTCCTGGGCACAGAACAGGAACATTTGACATGAGCTGGAGTCAATAGAGCTAGTCAGTTCTTTATTCCTCTCTTGTTGTTTAACCTTCCATGACTCTAGAGAAGTGGGGATGGCAGTGAGGACTGCAAAGTATCATGTCTGTGATTCTACTCTATAAAACTATACAAACCCATATAACAAACATAGGCCTGATATTGAAAAAAGAGCTGCACTCCTAAATTTGTGCCTTATTTTAGCCAAATTTAGGGAGCATACTTTTTCAAGTTTGAAATTAAGAGTTGATAGGCTCAGGAGTAATCTAAGGAAATACTTTTCTACAGAAAGGGTGGTAGACGTGTGGAATAGTTTCCTGGTAGAGGTGGTGGAAACAAAGACTATGCTTGAGTTCAAGAAAGCATGGGACAGGCACTTGGGATCTCTTAGGGAGAGAAGGAGATAGTGAGTGTTGCGGATGGGCAGACTGGATGGGCCATTTGGCCTTAATCCAGTGGTCTCAAACTCAAACCCTTTGCGGGGCCACATTTTGGATTTGTAGGTACTTGGAGGACCGCAGAAAAAATAGTTAATGCCTTATTAAAGAAATGACAATTTTACATGAGGTAAAACTCTTTATAGTTTATAAAACTTTCCTTTAACAGTTAAAAGGAAAGATATATAAACTATAAAGAGTTTTACCTCATGCAAAATTGTCATTTTTTTAATAAGACATTAACTATTTTTTCTGCGGCCCTCCAAGTACTCTATTGTTTTCTGCAGCACTCACATTTAAAGTTCAATATCTTTTCTTTCTCAAAACTGGCACATTTCAATCACTAAACTGAAAATAAAATCATTTTCCTACCTTTGTTTGGTAATTTCATCAGTCGCTGGTTGCACTTTATTCTTCTGATTGTGCATCCAATACTTCTTCCCTCCTTTCAGCCTCCTGTATGCTTCCTCTCCTCCAGACCTCATTCCTTCCCCCAACTTTTTCTTTCTTTCTCTGATTCCATGCCCCATTTTTTGCTTTGTTTCTAGTTCCCTGTCCCCCCTCCTTCTTTCTTCCTTCCTCCGTGCCCCATTTTTTGCTTTTTTTTCTGGCTCCCTGTCCCCACCCCACCTTCTTTCTTTCTTTCTTCCTTCCTTCCTGCCCTCCCCCATGCCACTGCCGCCGCGGAATAGGCTGCTGCTGCTGCCGCTATCGGGAACAGGCCATCTCCCTGCTTCTTTTCTGCACAGGGCCGACCAACTCTCGCTGCCCGATGTCAATTCTAACGTCGGAAAGGACGTTCCAGGCAGCCAGGCAGCGATTGGCTAGCCAGAACGTCCTCTCGACGTCAGAATTGACGTCGGGCCGCCAGAGTTGGTCGGCCCTGCAGGGAAGAGAACAGTGGACCGCCCCCCCCCCCCCCCTTGGTACGCCACTGGAGCAGCAGCATGTCTGGCCGGCTCGTTCGTTCAAAGCCGCAGGTGGCGGCTCCTTGCAAGATCTGCGCCTACGGCTTTGAGCGAACGAGCCGGCTACTGCTCCAAAAGGAAGAGAATGATGGCCTCCAGACCACGGGCCGCAAATAAAACCTGGAGAGCCACATGTGGCCCGCGGGCCGCGTGTTTGAGACCACTGCCTTAATCTGTCTTCATGCTTCTATGTTTCAAAGTTATGGGGCTCATTTTCAAAACAGACAAAGAACTATAGTTTTCTATGGTACTTTGTGTGTCTAAGTGCTTTGAAAATGATCCCCTATGCCAGGGGTAGGCAATTCCGGTCCGCGAGAGCCGGAGCCAGGTCAGGTTTTCAGGATAGCCACAATAAATTTGCATGAGATAGATTTGCATCTCAAGGAGGGCAGTGCATGCAAATCCATCTCATGCATATTTATTGTGGCTATCCTGAAAACCTGACCTGGCTCCGGCTCTCGAGGACCGGAATTGCCTACCCCTACCCTATGCTTATAAATGTAAGCCTGTCATTTGTTATGAGCTTAGTGCTGAAAATCAGCATTAAGCTCCTAACTTCCTTTACCTGCCCAATATTTATCCACTCAATATTCAGTTGCCTGCAGTCAACATTTTGCTGACTGCCAATGCCTTTATTCCTGGATGTTCAATGCTGGGCCATGTCCGGGCACTGGTTCTGAATATCCGGGCTCATGAGAGCAGATAAACATACCTAGTTAAGTGTAATATTCAGCACTTAACCGGTTATGATGAACTGCTTAAAGGTAGGACTGTGTTCTAAGTGGTCCTGTTTATGTGGTTATCCAAACTGGTTAATTGCTAAATATCAGCACTTAAACTGGCTAAGTGCTGACTCCGTTCCTTGAACACTAGCAAAATAGCCAGTTTCAGTTTGGGTGCTAACTAGGTATTTTCAGTGGCACTATTTAGTTAAGGGCCACTGAATATGATTGGTTAGCTCTAGACAAGTAATTTAAATGGCCTGAAGCCATTTCTAGCCATTTAAATTGCTTTGAATATTAACCACTTGGTTTAATTTTGAGTAAAAATTATGCACCAGGTCCTAGTAAATTTTCAAACAGGCCAATTTATGAACATAACTGTCAAAGTTGGAGAGCTTAAATCCTTTAAATATCAGGCCCAAAGTTTATAATCTACTCAAGACAATCACACATTAGTTCTACCTCATATTCTCTGGATAGAAGATGAGGGGAGGGGAAGGGACTGGATTAGGATAGGATTACCATATGGCTCCAGAAAAAAAAGGATGGATTTTAACATCCAGGTTTTACTTCCATTGCTTTCAATGGAAGTAAAACCCGGGTGTCTCAATCTGTCCTTTTTCTGTAGGAAATTCATCTCTATAATAAAACCCTAAGTGGCGCATGCGCACTCCCACCTGCGTGTTCTGTATGTCCTTGGCCGGAAGGAGTGCGCATGCGCGCCTACAACTGCCCCACACTTGCGGCCCTGTTTGCATTCCAGTGGCAGCAACTGAGTGGTGGAGAGCAGCCCCGCTCCACCCGTTGACCCTCCACAAATCTCCTGGCTCCAGCAGCATAGGCAGCACTTTAAACACACTGCTTTACGCCCTTCTACTGCCGTTTTCCTCTGCCGCGTCTCTGATGACATCCCGCAAGCATTTTTGCAGTGCTTGGCTCAGCTCAAAGGTCCATCTGACACTAAAGAGTTGGGAGACATTTTTGAGGGTTTTTGTGGTTACAATTGAGTTTTTTGACTGTGAGATAACCCACTTTGCACGACAGAGTTTTGCTGTTCTGGGATTACCGTATATAATCTGAGGTCTCTTTTTCTCCACTTTTGTTGATGGTGCTTTGTCTAAAGGATTTATATTGTTTAAAGCTCCTAGATTAGGGTATAGGCAAGTTCTTCTCCAGCTTAACTCTGATCCCTCATGTTCTCTGTAGAAGTCAGTTTGCTGGTCCCTAATTGAGCTTCCCCCATCCTGTTTGCTAATGGTTAGCAGGGTTGGTGTTAAATATACTGGGGCTCAAGGAAGAAATTAGGTAGGGGGACCAAAGCCTACCAGCAGGCTAGATTTCTTTCAGATTCACACAGACTGGAGGGATGAGACTTGATATACTGCTTTTTCTGTTTGGCTCTAATCAAAGCAGTTTACATGTTTTAGATGGGTATTTATTTTGTACTTGGGGGCAATGAAGTGTTGAGTGACTTGCTCAGAGTCACAGGGAGCCGCAGTGGGAACTGAACTCACAGCCTCAGGGTGTTGAGGCAGCTGCTCTAACCACTAGGCCACACCTCCACTTGGGGCCCTATGTACCATGAGGGCACAGGACAATTGCTCTGTTTGCATCCCTGTAACCCAGGGATCTCAAAGTCCCTCCTTGAGGGCCGCAATCCAGTCGGGTTTTCAGGATTTCCCCAATGAATATGCATTGAAAGCAGTGCGTGCACATAGATCTCATGCATAGTCATTGGGGAAATCCTGAAAATCTGACGGGATTGCGGCCCTTGAGGAGGGACTTTGAGACCCCTGCTGTAACCCAAGCCCTTAAGGCAACGGTAAGGAACTCCGGTCCTCGAGAGCCGTATTCCAGTCGGGTTTTCAGGATTTCCCCCAATGAATATGCATTGAAAGCAGTGCATGCAAATAGATCTCATGCATATTCATTGGGGAAATCCTGAAAACCCGACTGGAATACAGCACTCGAGGACCGGAGTTCCCTACCCCTGCAAGATAATTCACAGGGCTGCTATTCTTGAAATTTGTCTTCTAATGCAAGGCTGCCCAAGTCCGGTCCTCGAGATCTATTGGCAGGCCAGGTTTTCAGGAAATCCACAATGAATATGCACGAGAGAGAGATTTGCATACCAAGAAGGCAGTGCAGGCAAATCTTTCTCATGCATATTCATTGTGGATATCCTGAAAACCTGGCCTGCCAGTAGATCTCGAGGACCGTCTTGGGCAGCCCTGCTCTAGTGTGTACCAGTAGGATGAGGAATGGAGGGCTTGGGATGCATAGCAGAACATAGGATACAATATGACCTTGCTCTTTTCTTAATTTTATATTACCGTATTTATATTATGAATTGTAACTTTTATCTATTCACATTGTTTCTGGACTCTTAAAACATGCACACACATTTATTATCCAGTACCTGAAAACCAAAAAAATCCAGCAGCTCAGTGTCAACAAGAAGAACTCTATTTTCTGAATTTCAACTGTTTATTGCAAAATAAGAATAGACAATTTAACTTATGATGCGCAAGAGCTAAAACCAGAAACATATTTTGGGTCTATTTAAAAAAGACAAGAAGGTGTTCTTTATAAAATGCACTTGGCTGTATTTACATTTAGGAGTGTAAAATTCATGCTTATAAACTTAAGACTGCCATTAGTTTATCTAGATTTATGAGCATAATTTATGAGCTTAGCATGAAATTCTATACATGGCGTCGAATGTTAGATGCAACATCCACTCTGAAATTTCAACATAAGCAAAGTGTTATAATGGATGCAAGGTGCTGAAATGGGGAAAAACAGCAGGTCTGCATGAAAATACACTTATGCTCATTTATAGTATAGTGTATGTTTCTGCATAGAACTGCAAAGGAGGTGTGGCCAAGGGAGGGGCATAGGTGTTCCCTTAAAAAGCACTGTTTTATAGAATTCGGGGATCCATGCCCACCTTGCTCACCACAATTTATATCTGATTTCAGTTGGCATAAGTCCTCATGCCCAAATTTGAGTGCAAATCCCAGTTCTCCGTGTTATTCTATAAAAGGCACTGATCCCAGAACCCCCCATTGTAGAATTTTTCAGCACCAAATTTTGATTGCCATTTATAGAATTGTTCCCATAGTGCTGAAAATAGGTTCTAAGCTTCTAACTTCTTTACCCATCAGATTGCATCCTATATTCTGCTATGCATCACATGCAAATAATAAGAGGTAAACAATCTACATTATTTCCATTTCAATTCATTTCTTAAACTTTTTCTAATAACATCAATGTGGTGCACAAAACACAAAAAATGTGAATCAAATCAGAAGACAATCAGAAACATCAATAAATACTCACACATCTAAAATAGATAAGGGCGAGTCATTGATCCTGAGGACTTTCTTAAGAGACCAGACTCTACAGCTGACCCTTGACGGGAAGAATGCTGGCCTAGTTCCTAACCCTCAGTAAAGCCTGGTTCTAAAAGAGAGGTTGAGTCCATGATTCGCAAGATATTCTTATGATTGACAAGACATGGTTCATATTATATATTGCTATTAAAGTGGAGTTTGAAGACCAGGCTCACTCTATTCTTTTCTACTGGATTTGCTTTAACCACTGCGCCAGAGCAGTACTAATAGAAAAAGTTCACCATTCAACTTACCTATGAGCCAGCTGGGCCCATACCTGCCCTCTTCAAATTGCTAGAAGACAGTTGGATGACACAGGATATAGGAATCATGAGTTGACTCTGGGAACCTAGCTACCACATTCAGGATTCACATGTTAGCATCATAGACCACCTACGCATTTAAGGAATGAAAATCCTTACGATTGCAATAGATCATTTACCTTTAACAGGGTGGCAATCAATTGCTCCCATCACATGTGGTAACCCTGTGATATTGTGAAACTGGTCACCAAGGGCCTCCCACTGTTGCCTAGGAAGCAAGATGTAGTTCCTAACCCAGCTCATCATGGCATGCAGTACCTGGTGGAGACAATGAGACACGGTGGAAGAATCCATTCCATCAACTATGGCCACAGATGGTTGACAATTGCCAGAGGCAAAAAAATGTACGACAATCAGCAGCTTGCAAGGCTAGGTATAGTGTGGGACCTGTCTGTGATGGGATCCAGCTCTGGCCTAATCGCTGCTAAGTTCAGTTGGTACAGAGCAACCACCTGATCTTCCCGCTACCCATGCAGAGTCCTATGTAGGGGGAACATGCGAGGGTGATGTGGATGTTCCTCCCATCTACGAGGGTGGTGGTGCCTCTGCACAGACTGATACTGCTATCCTTGTTCTACTGGAGCCTCCAGTGCTGGTGCCTGTGCCTGGACTAGTGCCTGGTCCTGAGCAAGTGCTTGAGCTGGGGCTTGCCTCTGCACCTCAGCATTTCTTTGTTCTGTACCAGGCCAATATGGGAAACTAGATTGGTGGGTATCTACTTGCCTTTTATTGGCTGAAACTAATATATGGAGGTAGAGATGTTTGGCGCACATGTAGCATGGCCAAAAATACACTGCCTATACCATTGTTGTGGCATTAAAACCTACTGCACTAACTCATGCATTAGGCCTGCACTAGCACACTTGTTATATACCCATACACACACCCCGCCCTATCTCTGCTCAGGTACGTGCTATGCATTAGTGTGTGGATCAACACACGCTAAAGAAGAACACCAGATTCATCTGGTGTGATATAACATTAGCTGAGCTGATGTCACCGGCTGGTAATATTTATTGAATGATGATGTGGGTAAAATGGGAGGGGGGACAGAGGGTAAGGGGAATATATGAGGTGTTAATAAGGGTCTGTAGAATAAGGATTGACAATTTTATAAGAGGAAGTAAGAAAGGTTAATAGACAGAGCTTGTAAGAAAGAAAAATGATTAGGGAGGTTTCTAAGGTGATGGGGTGGAGCAGTCACGTGATTGGTTGGATGTTGTGGCAGGCTGGAGTGAATTCTATGAGGAAAGGGGAACAGTAGAGTAGTCTCTTCAGGAAAAGATTATCCCTCCCTCCCTCCCAATTGTGCTGGTGTTATGTTTTGTGTTAGTGTTGTGGGGTGGGGTGGGGGGGGTGTACATGTTATATGTTGACTTGGGTGGATTTGGTGGAGCTTATGGGGTTGGGGGGAGGTGGTCGCAGCTTTGGGTGGGGCAGAAAATGGGGTTTGGCCCAGTTGGATCTGGGAGATGAGCAGTTAATAAATAAATAAATGTAACACTCGTAGGCGATACCGCTGCGAGGGGAAGCATGGCCTTGCGTCACCGTGGATCATGTTTGGGGGGAGGGGAAGCATGACCATGCGTCACCGTGGGTCATGTTTGGGGAAGGGGAGGGGAAGCATGGCCTTGCGTCACCGTGGGCCATGTTTGGGGGAATGTTATAAATTTTAAGACTTAACGGGAGCTAGTTTCGACACCGAATAGCTCCCTGGGGATGTGTGAAATATGCATTGGGGGTTTGTTGGTTTTTGGACACAGATTGTATTATAAGTGAAGATAATATTCAGATAGATAATAAAGCTGCAGCCAAATATTTATTCCAATAAAACTGAGTTGTGTGATTATTGATTGATGGTGATTAGCTTTCAGTTGCAGGTGACGGGAATGCGAATGCTAATGTTATGCACATTTTACCACAAAAAAACCCCTAACGCAGATGCGTGTCACAGTTCTCACGTGCTAATCCACCCGTTAACAACCTAATGTGGTTTAATAAAAGGAGTCCTTATTGTCATGAGAACAACGATGAAATTGTGTTTAGTAAGTGGATGAAAAGCAGAGTGACTAATGATAGATAATGATGATAGTAACGAAAAAGATATTGACCTTAGAAAGCAGTCGTGTACTTGTCACACGTTTTACCTCTGAGGATCAAAGTGGATTGATCTAAACATGAGATGCTTGGCTGGAATGACCAGCATGTTTTACAAGCCAACTTTAGATTGGGACAACTTCTACACTACACACATGGTTAATTATGTGACAGTGAACTTTCTCAATCTTTCTTTCTCTCTCTCTCTCTCTCGCTACAGCTCCAAAGACTGAACTAACTAAAATTCTTGCACATGAAATGCCGTTGCATGAAAAAAATTACAGCAGAGATGCATATATTTATTTGCTTATTTTAAAGTAAAATACAGTACTTAGATAAAGCAATGTAATGGTTCAAGATTTTACTAAACGTCACAAGGCACAGAGTACAAGACATATGATAGGAACAACTGTAGCCATGACCTTTTAGACTGGCTGATCTGGGCATATTTACACCTGTCTTGCCCATCAGCTGTCACAGATGACAAATTGTACAACAGCTAGATTTGTTTCAGTCTTCAATGGATACTAATTGAGGCAAGACTCTTTTTTGCATAGATTTAATCAAATTTTTTTTTCTCTTCAAATCCGGAAAATTAAGACAAATCTATTGGGAAGATCTTCAAAACAATTTAATGGGCAGAGGAAGCTCTGCTGTTGGTTTTCAGTGATATTGAATGTCAACTGTGAAACATAGAAATACGGCAGATAAAAGCCAAATGGCCCATCCAGTCTGCCCATCTGCAGCATCCACTATCTTCTCTTCTCCCTAAGAGATCCTCCTTGCCTGACCCAGCTAGCACAGGATGGTCCAGGGTTGGGCTCAGGGCAGAACATGGACTTATCCGGTTGGTGATGATTTTCAGTTTGCTAACTGGGTAAGAGCTTGGATAAAGTTAGGACAGCAAAAAGGATGTTGTGACTTTATCTGCGTAGTTATCCAAGTACCGGTCTGAATTTCTGCCAGCACCGAGGTAACTGCAGCATCTCCACATGACCTGGATATTCAATGATGGATTAAGCCTGGCATTGATTATTTGAGTCTAATTCAGCCCACAGCTGTCAGTATCTCTAAAACCTCTGACTGCGGCAGACTGAATATCGGGGGTCTGTCTGTGTGACCAGTATTGCAAATAATGTATACACAGTTCATTATTTCCACTACTAGATATCTGCCAAATATTTTGATTGCGATTGAGGGCTCCTTATACTAAGCTGTGATAGTGTTTTTAGCACGCGCATGCTAAACCCACGCTACGCAGCTAGAACAAACGCCAGCTCGATGCTGGCATTAGCGTCTAGCGCGCGCGTGCTAAAAACGCTAATGTAGCTTAGTAAAAGGAGCCCTGAAAGTAGCAGTGCAAACAAATTCCCTAGATTCTATATATGGTGCTCAAAATTGTGCATGCAAATTTGGTAGTATGCCCAATATGTATATATAATTTAATTGAGCAATGTTTATGTTAAGTTTTTATATACCGCCCCTCGTTGGACATCAAGGCAGTTTACAATAGTGGTTCTCAACCCTCTCCTGGAGGACCACCAAGTCAGTCGGGTTTTCAAGATAGCCCTAATGAATATGCATGAGAGAGATCTGCATATAATGGAGGTGCCAGGCATCAAATCTGCTCCATGCATATTCATTAGGGCTATCCTGAAAACCCAACTGGCTTAAGGTGGTTGTCCAGGACAGGGTTGGGAAACACTGGTTTACAACAATCTTGAAAAGAAGTACAGCTGTGATAGAGTAGGGGTCCCCAAAGTCCCTCCTTGAGGGCCGAATCCAGTCGGGTTTTCAGGATTTCCCCAATGAATATGCATTGAAAGCAGTGCATGCACATAGATCTCATGCATATGCATTGGGGAAATCCTGAAAACCCGACTGGATTCGGCCCTCAAGGAGGAACTTTGGGGACCCCTGTGATAGAGAAATAAAGGAGAATGGAAAAAAGGAGCGAGAGAAGAAGAAGAGGAACATAGCTCTTACTCACATACCTACCGTCTCAACAACCTGGCCCCAAGCTCCTAGCAAAAAAATATGAGTTTTAAGTAGTGTTCGAAATTTGATATGAGACCTCAGTGTGGAGCTCTAGAAATGAGGAATTCCTTAAGTGCGGTACTAAGGAGAAAACTGCAGAATGACGAGTGGATTGAGACCTAATCATTTCAAGTGATGGAGTGATGAGCTGATGTACGGTTGATCATCATAGTGAGCGTGCTAGACTGTAAGGAATAAGAAAAATTATAAATAAAATGGAAGTCAACAATTTAATGTCCTATTCATTAGGGAAATCCTGAAAACTCGATTGGATTCCAGCCCTTGAGGACTGGAGTTGCCCACCCCTGTCCTAAAGGCTAGAATTAAAAACTTATACTCAATGCGTGATTTAACTGGGAGTCAGTAATGAGCCAATCAGCACCAATACCAGGGGATGCTGAAAAGTTCTCAGCCCAACCAAGAAGAGAATGACATAGATATGGTTCAATCAATGATCTGAAACAATGTCAAAACAGAGAATTTTGTTTCTGCAAATTGGCACTTTAACGAAATAAGATAACATTCGTTTCAGCTACAGTGGCAAAATAACGCTCAGAATTTAGGAAGTTAATTGGTTGGTCTGAGAACTGTCCAGCACCCCCTCATAATTGGGCACTGACTATTATTAGCATTAATTGGCAACAATTCTGATATAGGCACCCACTTACTAAGCACTTTTCTATCATGTTGCTGTGTAAGTCTTCTAGTGTGCAACTGAAAAGAAGGCTTGGCCATGGGAGAAGCATAACTTACAATATAAATTAATCAGAGCTTTGTGTCAGTAAAAAAAATTGTTCTAAGCATGCATCAGCATGTTTTAAATGGAAAATGTAGCATTTTTATTGATAATTTGCACCTGCTTTAAACTTCCATTGTTTTTCTCATTTCAATATGCCATTTTAAAAATTACGATCAAGCTACACTATATTTCATTCAGTTTTCACTTCCAAAACAAGCATTCTTTCATAAACACACATATACTAGTATTTAGCATATGGTTAAGAAACTTGGCAAAATGACAACCAGGTTTGGAAAAAAAGAATTATGGCCTCTTTTACAAAGCCGCACTAACAGCCCTGAAGCCCATAGAGATTTAAAGGGCTTCGGGGCTGTTGCAGCTTTGTAAACGAGGCCATTAGAGTAAGCACTTCTTGTGGTTTGGCATCTGGATGCATATTTCCTGTTTTATTTAGTTCTGAGGATATTTTTTTTTTTCTAACTTCAGGGTATTTCGCATACCTGGCATTGTCATGCTAAAAAAAAAAAAAATTGGTCTTGAAAGATAACTGCTACTTTGGTAATGCATATACTGTAAAATCATGTCTGATTTTGTCCCTATTGAATTTTTGAAAATCTGTTCAATCAGTGATATTGGGAGAGTTGCATTATTACATCACAGTGCACTTGGGGGGGGGGGGGGGTGTTATCAGGTTCTTGTATACACTTCCTACAAGTTGTTCAGAATTCAGCTGCTCATTTTAGTATAGATTGTAGCAGAGCGATCATATCACTGGTTGTTTTTTCATGGCTGTTGTTAATAAACCTGGCACGTCATAATTTCTCCTTTGAATATATTGTGACAATGTTCAAATATATGTTCCCTCCCAGTCCTTGCAATTGGAAAATACTTGCCCGCTTCTTGTTCCGTCATATAAACAAATACGATTGGACTACACCAGAAAGCGAGTTTTGGTTGTGCGCGGTCCTGAAGAACGGAACAAATTACCAATCTGAATCAGGAAACTGGAATATTTAAAATTATTCAAATCTGAACTGCTCTTTTACGTTTTGCATTTGGCATTTGGACAATCTTTAAGACCTTATATGGACTTTTAAAAAAAATCTACTTTTTTGTACTTATATATTGCGTTATTTCTGTATATGTTGATGTGCCTTTGATGTTTGTTTTAATTGTGCATGTTTGATTGTAACCCGCCTTGGATAAAGGCAGGCTATAAATTCAATAAATGCTAAATATTAAAAATACTAAGAATAGAAGAGATTAAGTATATTAAGATTGTTTTTATGAGTCTTTTAGCTTTTTGACAGCAAAATCCAATCACTGTTTTGTTAAGCACTTATTTGTTTCAGGCTCAGCTACTTTCAGTGCATGTTCTCATGGAACTAAAAGCAGTACCATATTGGGATAAACAAGTGAGTAAAAAAGTAATGATAATATAAAAAAATCTCTGTGGATATGGTGCAATCATTTTGTACAGTGGCATTTGGTGCCATAAAGCGCCTATGGAGGATCAATTTTGGTGCTGATTTATTTAGGCACCAGTAGGCACCTTGAAAATCAGTGAAAAGCATCATTTAAATGTCATTTTTCACTGAGCTTGGGTACCTACCAATGCTTTAAAAACTAGCGCTGTTTAGAGCAGTGTTCTTCAACCTTTTTACACCAATGGACCGATGGAAATAAAAGAATTATTTCGTGGACCGACAAACTACTAAGACTGAAATAAAAAAAACATCTCTGCCCCATCCACGCGAGCTTGTCCCCGCAAACCATCCGATCCCATCCGCACGAGCCTCACAAATAGTTATGATTTTATATTGAACGTATTTTATTAAAGTATAAAAAGAAACAATATTATGTACAATTGTCATTTTATAAATACAAATAATACAGGACAAGGATCAACAAAACCACTGTCTCCCCTCCCCTTCACATATATCTACTATCAAAAAACTGAATAAGTTAAATTATTACAGAATGGTACACAGAAATATCATGCTAACAGAATACCACAGTCACACATGACAGGAATAGTGTTAGGGGAGTGCAACTAGGGCAACTGCCCCCTGGTCAGAGAGAGAGCCCTAAGCCAGCTGGAAGCTAAAGAAGTACTGCCTGAGCTTTGCAGTCCCCAGTTATGTCAAACACCAGCTCTAGCAGGATGCATATTCTAATCACAAAATAGTAATAAAATTATTTTTTTCTACCTTTTGTTATCTCTGGTTTCTGCTTTCATTGTCTTTTCACTCTCTTCCTTCCAGCGTCTGCCCTCTGTCTCTTCAATCCAGCATCTGCCCTTTCCATCCACTGTCTGCCCTCTCCCCCTTCCATATGGTATCTGCCTTCTTTCTATGCCCCTCTCCCCTTTCTATCCAGCCTTCACCCCCTCTTTCCTTTTTACATGATTCATTCTGCTCTCTTCATTTTTATCTCTCCTATACCAGATCTAGCATCTTTGTTCCTCTCTCCTTATTTCTCTGCTGACCCCCTTCCCAGCATCAATTTCTCTCTACTTTCTCATTCCTCTGTCTTTCCTCTTTCCCTCATCTGATCTCTCCATTCTATCCTGACCCCTTCCCCTCCTCTAATCTCCCTGCCAGCTGTTTCCTTCCCATTTTCCTCCTCCCCTATCCAGCAGTACCCCTTTTCCTTTTCCTCCTCCCCTTATCCAACAGAAACTCTCTTCCCTGCCCTTTCCCTCCTCCCCTGTCCAGCAGTACTCCTTCTCCCTTCCCTCTTCCCCCTTATCCAATAGTAACTCTCTTCCCTTCCCTTTTCCTCCTCCCCTGTCCAGGAGTAGCCCTTCTCCCTTCTCTCCTTCTCTCTCCAGCAAGCTTTTCCTTTCTCTAGCCGAGTGGCAGCTCTGTGTACTTTTAACTCCACCACAGAGCTTCCACTAGCAGTAGTTTAGATGTGGTTTCATTAGGCAGCCTTGGGGCCTTTGCTAGGCCGGCCCACTTCGATGATGCGAGGCGGACCGACCTAGCAAGGGCCTCGAGGCAGCCTCATGAAATCACGGCTAAACTACTGCAAGCGGTAGCTGTGTGCTGAAGTTAAAAGCACACAGAGCTGCCGCTGCTGGTCCAGGATTGGGAGACAAGATAAAGGCAGGAGGCTTGGCATACACAGCGAAGGCAAGAAGCATAAGCAGCAGGAATCCCAGCGATGGAAGAAAGCATATGCGGCAGGAGTCCTGGCATATGCGACAGCAACAGGAAGTTTCAAGTCAGCTGATGCCAGCAACGGATCCTCTCTTCCTGTCCAGTGTGCAATTTGTGGATGGAACCCGAATCCTTCACGGATCGGCAGGAAATTTTTGCGGACCAGCACCGGTCCACGGACTGGTGGTTAAAGAACACTGGTTTAGAGAATCTGAGCCTTAATGATCTATAAGATTGAATGCTGATAGAAAAAGCCAATTTTTCAGCATCTTTTAAATGGCAAGCTATCATAAATGATCAGAGATTACCCAGGGCAGTGTGTTCCACAAAAAGTTGCCCATATATGAAAATGCCCTTTTTCTAGTACTTGCTAAATGGATATACGGTAATGAAAGAAGTTCAAGCAAACTGTATTAAGAGGAATGTAGCACTCTGTCACAACTTAATTCTTTCAACTTCTCCCTAAGATAGCCTGGCTGTAAAAACCGAAATGCTTTGAAAAAAAAAAAAAAAAAGGCACAAATGTTTAAAAGATATTCATTTGTGAACTGGGTGTCAGTGCAGATCTTTCAAAACTGGAGTGATATGATCTGTTTTTTTTGGAGAGTGAGTTAATTTTTTTTGTTTACTTAGAAGCTATTCCCCTTTATATGTGTAATTTGCTAAGCAAATAGAAACATGACAGCAGATAAAGGTCAAATGGCCCATCCAGTATGCCCATCCACAGCATCCACTATCTCCTCCTATCCCTAAGAGATCCCACGTGCCTGTCCCATGCTTTCTTGAACTCAGATACAGTCTTTATCTCTACCATTTCTACTGAGAGTCATTCCACGCATCTACCACCCTTTCTGTAAAAAAGTATTTCCTTATATTACTTATGTCCTCTCATTCTGGAGTTTTCCTTCATTTGAAAAACACTCACCTATTGTACATTAACACCACAGAGATATGTAAACCTATCTTCCAAAGTATACATATTGAGGTATATAAGCCTGTTCCCATAAGCTTTGTGAGAAAGACCACTAACCAATTTTGTAGCAGCCCTCTGGACCGACTTCATCCCTATTTAAATCTTTTTGAAGGTGTAGTCTCCAGACTTGCATACAGTATTCCAAATGTGGCCTCACCAGAGACTTATACAATAGAACTATCACCTCCTTTTTCCTACTGGCCATTCTTTTCCTTATGAACTCCAAACATCCTCTTGGCTTTCATCATCACCTTATGGATGGATTGGATTGGATTTATTACAAACAAGAAAAACCTAAAATACATTAAGGATAGGAGTTACATGTTTATAAACCATCAGAGGCTAAAATAAAAGGCAAAAGGGTTGATAGAGGGCATGAAAGTACAGGAGATGAGAAAGAGGGTGGGGGTAATGAAGCTATGAGAATCAGAGACACATAGATAAGTAAGAATTAGAGTCATTCTTGTAAATGCTAAACAGTCATACACAGACTAAGGCAAGTAATCACATAGGGTTCCATAGTGCTGGTGGAACAGAGTTGATTTCAATTGTTTCTGGAGGGGAAGGTAGGGGATTTCTTCAAAGAATCCTTGAAGTATGGAGTTCTTTAGATTAGGACCCACATATGAAAAGGCTCTCTTTCTAGTTGATTGTAGTTTTATATCTCTCAGGCCTGGGATTTCAAATTGGTGATGTTGAGATGATCTTAGAGCTCTATTAGGTTGATATCTGGCCAGTTTCTTGTACAGATATTCTGAAAGATGAAGGTACCAGGCTTTGAAGACTGGTCAAAGCAGCTTAAATTCAATTTGTTTGGTTATCAGCAGCCAGTGAAATTTGAATAGTAATGACATTATGTGGTCAGTAATGCATGCACCTGTTAGAAGCCTGGCCACAGTGGATTAGCTGTAGGCGGCAGAGGTTGGCTATGCTTGACCTTAAAAATAATGTGTTGCAGTAATCTAGCTTAGTAATAAAAGCATGAATTAGTTTTGCTAGATTATCTGCTATCTGCATAGATTTTAATTGTCACAGTAGTTTTAAGTGGTAGAAGCATATTTCTACTACGTGGCTTATCTGAGGTCTGAAGCTTAGCTCAGAGTTGCAGCATACTCCCAGTGTCATGATTTCGAACAAGTTGCATGGGTTTGCTAGTGAGTTCTGGAAGTATACATAGGGTGAATTGGTTGTGTGATAGCCATATAGCTGTGGATTTGTCTGAATTCACAATTAGATTGTTGTCTGCTATCCAGATGTTAAGATCCTTCAACTTTCTATTGAGGTAGTAAATTACTTCTTCTTGGTTGTTACCCACAAATATTAACAGCTGTATATCATCTGCAAATATGTAAAATTTGATGTTCCAGGACTCTAATACTTTGCTAAAGGGACCAGATACAAATTGAAAAGAATTGGTGATAATAAGGGCCAGTGTGGAACTCCCAATTTGACATGTGTTTTCTGACCTTTCATTGCTCTAGTGAACTGAACAGGAATGATTAGTGAAGTAAAAGTAAAACCATTATAAGATGGTGGAATACAAACCAAACTCCTTAAGTCTTCTAGGAGTGTTGGATATGAGACTTTATCAAAAGCTGCGGTCAAGTTGAGTTGGATCCATAAAGCATCAAAACCCAATTCAGCTTTTCATAGGATTTCTACCTGTTTTGCCACTTTAAGATCATCAGACACAATCACATCCAAGTCCCGCTCTTCATTGATACATAGAAGTACTTTACCCCCTATTCTCTACCGTTCTGTTGGCTTTGCCATTTTGCAGTTTTGAAAATGTATATGTTTGATACTGGACTTTTGTGAATGTTCTGCAAAATGTCTAAACTCGGATTTAGACATCGTATCAAAAATGTCCCTCTCTATAAAGTAAGTGCAAAGTGAGGCATGTGGGAAAAAGGAACCAGAACTATAGCTACATGATGCAGGGTTCCATGTTAGGCATCACTGCCCAGGAAAAGTATCTAGGTATCATTGTTGAGGATATGTTGAAGCCCTCAATTCAGTGTACAACATAACTTAAAGAGCTGTCACACTGGGACAGACCAAAGGTCCATCAAGCCCAACATCCTGTCTCTAATAGTAGCCAACTCAGGCCACAAGCACCTGGCAAGATCTCAAGAAGTAAAACAGATTTCATGCTGCCCATCCTAGGGAAAAGCAGTGAATCTCTCAAAGTCCACTCATGTGTACTCAATTGTGATAAAATGTAAGTATCATGACAGGAGACTGGAATGATGTTGGAGATATTAGAGATCACATGTATGTTGAATGGTCATTCTGTTTCTTTAGCTGCCCTCATTCCTAGCAGATGGCCCAGCTGCAATACACATATGTTCTATATCCCTCTAAACTGCTGCAAAGAAAGCCAGCTCATAAAATGCCGTCATGATTTTCTGTATTTGCTGTTCTTGCTCTGGGAAAGCAATATATGGATTGAATCTCCTAAAAAAGTGCTAAGAAACTGAGCTATATAGTAAGATGGCTGGAGGGAGGACAATTTTTTTTTTTGCTGGTGATTTTTTTGGGGAGGCTAGTTGGTTGAGCGTTCCGGTTGGTTGAGTACCGATTAACTGGGATTTTCTACTATCTACCTATCTATCTATAGTCAGCATGCTGAATTTATGTATCACCAGTGACCTATGGGGATGATTCTATAACAGGTTTCCAAAATGTAGGCATCACATTCCTGTGGGCCATGATTCTGTTCTATAAGAACATTCATATGTATTAGAGTTCTTATAGAATACTATCATAAACTGGCATTAGCGTACCTAAATGTAGATGCAAACAAGAGTCAAAAGGAAAGGTGGGAGGTAACCAAAAAATGGACTAAGAGATATGAACAACGGTTTTATTAATTTCCAAAAAGAATCATCCAATATAGTCCATGTTTCGGTTATTTATACCTTCATTGGTCTAAGACAGGGGTAGGCAATTCCGGTCCTCGAGAGCCGGAGCCAGGTCAGGTTTTCAGGATATCCACAATGAATATGTATGAGATGGGTTTGCATGCATTGCCTCCTTGAGATGCAAATCTATCTCATGCATATTTATTGTTGATATCCTGAAAACCTGACTTGGCTCCAGCTCTTGAGGACCGGAATTGCCTACCCCTGGTCTAGGACAATTCAGAGCAGCTGTTTCAGTGTGGCCAGTTCAATTATTACAGCAAGACATTTCAGTCTAAGCCTTCCCAAAGCACACCCATAACAGGCCTCCCACATGCCCCCCCTGTAGTTCTGGATGTACAGCGGGTAGAACAACTTGCAAGTCATCCAGAAATACAGTTTTGAAAATCAGCACTTGGCGATTAGGACATCCAAGTGCCAATTTATGTTGGTTTTTTTGGAAGTCTTAATGTTTTGAAAATGCTGGTAATAAATGACTGTATTAATTTTTTTTCTAATGATGAAATTAAATACATTACATGAATTGATGCAAGAAATACAATCTAGTCCACATCATGGAAGAAAAAGGGAGCATAAAAAAAAAGAAAATAATTTAACAAAAATCCAACTAGGGTCATATTCCTGGATAGCTTCCAGGCAATCTCAACATATTGTTCCCTTCTTAGATCGCATTATATAACTTCTTTCTCTATTAATAGTCTTTCCAGCAAATGGTGCTTAACTTCAGGCGTCCTATTATAGAATGAAAGAATATAGTGGCAATATTCAGCCTCTATCCTTATAGCTAAACAACTGAATTTAGGGCAGCCTATTTGCTGTCCTACATTAAACGACCTAGCTCCTATATAGATAGCTGTTGAATACCACTAGGTATCTATATAGTTTAGCAGATGCACCTCAGGATGCTATATATAGAATTTGGGCCTATGTACATCATCCTCTTAGTCTAAAAAAATATTTTGCAAGACAAGGCTTGTTAGCTCATCGTGACATCCTCTCAATGAATTGTGAAGGCTTGCAACAAATTCTGTAAACCTCCAGAGGAAAGAACTGAATATCCTCTGGCCAATGTGAATATGATTTTTGCAGCTTGAAGAAAAGATAGCACAGGCCAACTGTTTCCACATATCTGGCTATTTGTGTGGCACATGAATATTGTAGACTAGAGGCTAGGGTGGCGGCTGACTTGACCCCTGCCGGGTGCAGTGCAACCTTGTTTGTTGAGCTGAACAATTCCGTGAACAATACTGTAAGCCTATTCCTTATCTTAACTTCACACACTGTGTTTGGCTAGGAAAGATCCTTCTGGATAGTGAGGTTGTATGTGGGAGGTTAGGGCCCAGTAGCTCTTTATTCACTCTCTCTTGATGGCATGAACAAATACAGAAACAATAACCCTATACTGCTTTCATTTTATAAACCACACTTTAGCATTGTGTCGCCACAGGACACTTCAGTTCTCCAGTCTAACTGAAAAGAATAGACATATTAAACCTATATGACATGAAAGCTTCAGTGATTCATTATTTAATATGATGTGATTGTACAGAATATGTATATTTTTAAATATCGAATTGAAAGTGTAAAGTCTGCACTTAATGAATGCAAATTGCACATTTGATACGATTCAGTATGTCTTATTTTTTTTATTGCATTGTGCTATTGTAAACTACACTGTACTGACCTTATGATGGAAAGGGTGGATGATAAGCTTGAAGATTAAATTAAATATTAAATTAAATTAAAAGGTGCCAAGTGTTTCATACAATCAATATTCAGAAACCTGCAATTAAATTCACAACTGATCCATTTGTCCTTTGACTGTGAAATCTACTGGGTAGAGTATTCAAAATAATAGAATGTTTCAAGCAGAGCTTTTCTGGGGGCTTACTATATGTCACTTTAGAGGGCATTTTGAGACATGAGGCTGAAAGTTAAAAGGGAAATGTAGGAACGGATGTACTGTATACTAATATCAAGAAAACTGGAAACATTCTACAAACCCTTAGAAAGCATACTACTTCTGATTTGTGAAGCATTTAAAAAAAGAAATTTGGGTCTCAATTATTTCGGGGCCTTTTCACTAACCCTCCCTCCCCCCTTTTACAAAACCCCCACAAGAGGTTTTTAGCACTGGCCGGCATGCTGAATGTTCTGCGCTGCTCCGACAGTCATAGAGTTCCTACGAGCATCAGAGCAGTGCAGTGCATTCAGCGTGCTTGTCGGCGCTATAAACTTCTTGCGTGGTTTTGAAAATAGGGGGGAGGGGGGGTTAAGTTGCTTGAGGTTCTAAAGTGTGCTAGGCATCCTGTGGTAATGCCAAATCAGCTTGCGCTAACTGCGTGCTAAAAAAAATATTTATTGAGGCGGCTTGTGAGAGAGCGCAGAGTGGGCGTTCCTGTACCAATCAGTTAGCGCAGCTACATTAGCATGTGCTTACTGGTTTGTGTATGGATTGCGTATGAGCCCTTAAAACCCATAGTAATTTTTTTTAATGGCCACATTAGTGCCTGGTTATTAATACACACAATAGAAAAAGCAATGTGTATGCTTATTTATAAAACTGCTATATCTAATAGGTCAAAGTAGTTAACATATAATAAAGCGAAAAATGAAAAGAGTTCCATTTAAAATAGAAAAGTACACTTTCATTCAAGACAAGGATAACTACTCGTAAAAAAAAGAGAAGAAAAACATAAATATATTACTAATAAGATACAAATTTAAGTAAAATAATAACAGAAAGGTTCTAGTGATGCATTAGCACTGCTCCAAAACCAAATGCCAACTCAAAATAGTAGGCTTTGAGTAAGATTTTACATTTTGGTAGGGAAAGTTCAGAACCAATGACAGGAGGCAAACCATTCCATAATTTATGCTGAGCTCCTGGTCGATTCATGACATGCTACGTTAGCTCTGTTTATAGCTGTGGGAAAGACGGTCATAGCGCGTGGGAAAACCTCATGTAAGAGTGCACTAAGGTCACTATTTGCCACAGCCTAGTAAAAGTGCCCCTTTGTGATCTCTGGGCTCATTAAGGGCCTGTTTTACAAAGCCGCGCTAGCAGCTGCTGCGCTGTAACGGCCCCGAAGCCCATAGAGATTTAAAGGGCTTGGGGGCTATTGCCGCGCGGCAGCCGCTAGCGTGGCTTTGTAAAACAGGCCCTAAGTCTGTGGGTTACTCTTCTAACCACAGCGATCCTTTGTTCTATAACTGGAACCTATAAGACACCAGTTTAGCTCTTGGATTGGCAAGGAGTAATTTTGGCATATCATCGGAGACTGAAAACTTCCTGGGCAGCCTTAGGCTCAAATAGCAGCTGCACAAGCATAGCAGGGCTGGCAGAGTTCAAAAGTTATTTTTAGGGGACATCATAAAACTACTCCATTGAAACGGACTGACTTGGAGAAAGGACAGAGCAAACAGAAAAAAACAAAAAAAAAAGGTCTGTATTTAATAAAAGACTTGCCATTAGAGGGAGGTGAGCTATAAAATTTGATAGTCAATTGGTCAAGCCAAGGAGTCTGATGTAATTTTAGATTCAGGCACAAACCAAGTACAATCCAACAATGAAATAAATACTTACCCAGGCTCTGAGTTACTCTCTGTCTCTGCTTAGCCTTTCTTTGCTTTGACTCCGTTTTTTTCTTCCATAAAATATCTGTCTCTGTATCTGTCCAGGGCAATAGAACTCTCTGCAGAAAGGAGAGATAGTCACCAAATTTGACTTTCTGGAAGAAAGCAGGAATCTCTCATATGAGTCTGAAGACTATTAAAAAATGGTTTAAAATTTGCTGAGAAGGAACTCTCCAAACATCAGAATGTTTTCAAATGATTCATTCCTAAACCACAATCTGTCCATTAGTTTGATTAAGAGTGAGACAGAGATACACATATACTTCTCCCCATACATAGAGCTGCATCCATATTTCGATCCTACTTACCCCACTTCCCAATATTGCCCACATTCCCTACATTTACTATCTCCACATCCATCCAATCTCACACAGACATACCCCCCTCTACATCCCTACTTGCAAATCCTCTAATATTCCTTTGCTAAATACACCCCATATACCTTACACTCTCCCTTCAATATAACTCCCACATGCACTCCATCTACATACCTGTATACTCCCCCCAAAAACTATTATCCATTGCTTAAACACCCTCCCACAACAGATCTCGCTCTCACATATACAATCTCTTACATGTTCCCTCCATTCCTATCAACCAACACACCTGGAAAACGCAAATACCCTAATATCTCAAACACCCAGCCCCACATATACAACAACCATTCCCCCTACACATACCTCTTTTCCCATAAATCCTCCTACACCACTGATAGCATACATAGTCTACACTGCCACCAAACCTAGAGTTTCCGGATGTCTAAGAAAACCCGGACATGTCCTATTTTTAGAGGACTGTCTAGATGCATGGATGGACTTTCCAAAACCCAGCAGTTTGTCCAGGTTTTGGAAAGCTCTGATGAGCTCTGGCTGCATCTGGAGAACCTCTGAGCATGCACAGATGAAGTCACACCCATCTACGCATGCTCCAGGCCCTCTAGATGTGGTCGGAGCTCATTGGGATAGAAGAGAAGAGGCACCCTGGGGGCGGAACGAGGCAGGGCTAAAGGTAGAACTGGGAGGGGCTGGGGCAGAATGAAGCGGGCGTCAGAGGTGGAGCTGGGTGAGACCTTGTGTTCGGGGTTTTGCGGACCAAAATATGGTAACCCTAACCCAACCCTATCTCAAAAATTCCCAGAATGCACAGAATTTTTCATTAAGCACAATATGTACTTGACTATGGATGACATTTTCCAGATTCTGTATAAACTACACAAATTTGGGCTATTCTATAAGGTCCATGCCTAAATTTCATAGTATGCAATTCAAAAAAAATTAAGAGCATTCCCACAAATTAGGCAGAATATATTGTATGCCTAACTGCCATCATTTGGACAAGTAATGTGTACAGCAGTCCTTTGTACTGTTATACTATCACTCATGTTCTCCACAAACAGTACTTCATAACATGTTCATTTATAATTTTTATTTATTCATTGGTCTTCAGAAGCACCAGTATTAGCCAATTGGTTTTAGTGACCAAATACTATGTGGCACTAGCTTCCTCATCAGACCGTTATGTTTTATATAAAGTACTTTAGTGCTTTAATGCTTCTATACTTCAGTGCTTGAATAAATAAATAAATAATTAATCTTTCAACTTATCTTTTTTTTTCTGCATTTTCTGAGTTTTCCCTTTGTCAGTAGTTATCGGGAAGGAACCTGTCATTCCGACATGTTTCGCCCGAAGGCTGTATCAAGAAAAAGTCCCCTGAAATAAAATGCATTCATTAAACTCAGTATAAGATATCATTTTAATTAAAAGACCTTTCTGCTATTGCAAACATCTCTAAAAGCATCTTTAAAGAAAGGGGTTCTTCCCAACCGGCAAGTCCTTTAGTAGTTGAATAGTTACCCCTTCTGCTTTAGCTCCACACCATCCCGATCATTGGTAATTTTGTGACAAAGATGGCCGCGGCATTTTGTGCTCCTCTTTTTAATCTCCCTCTTCTCTGACATCAGGGGCAGCAGTAGCGAATCAGGAATCAGATAAGAGACATCCATTCTATTTCCTGGTTTAGACCTCCTGGGTATACCGTATTCAACCTAAAAATCCAGTTTTGTTCACAGTAATTTAGTTTGTGTTCATAGTTACCTCCCTCCCACCCTTCTTTGACATGATCTATCACTCGCCATTGGATATCTTGTAAAGTATGAGGAGCAAAAAATGCCGCAGCCATCTTTGTCACAAAATTACCAATGATCGGGATGGTGTGGAGCTAAAGCAGAAGGGGTAACTATTCAACTACTAAAGGACTTGCCGGTTGGGTTAAAGATGCTTTTAGAGATTTTTGCAATAGCAGAAAGGTCTTTTAATTAAATTGATATCTTATACTGAGTTTAATGAATGCATTTTATTGCAGGGGACTTTTTCTTGATACAGCCTTCGGGCGAAACATGTTGAAATGACAGGTCCCTTCCCGATAACTACTGACAAAGAAAATGCAGAAAAATACAGAAAATGTAGAAAAAAAGATAAGTTGAAAGATTAATTATTTATTTATTCAATCACTAAAGCACTTTATATAAAACATAACGGTCTGATGAGGAAGCTAGTGCCACATAGTATTTGGCCACTCAAACCAATTGGCTAATACTGGTGCTTCTGAAGACCAATGAATAAGTAAAAATTATAAATGAACATGTTATGAAGTACTGTTTGTGGAGATCGCTTGGACAAGGGCATTTATACCAGCTTTTGGCAGGCATAAATCCTCACACCCCAAATTAGGTGCAAGAAGTATACTAAGCTAGAATTCTATAAAGGACACTTTGTGCAGCACACCCATACATCTTAATGCAGATTGGCACCTAATATGGTATGCCATTAATCTGGCTCAATATGAATGGAGGGAGCTATCCATCTTAACGACAGCTTTCCTGAGTGATAATAGAACTATTCAGAGAAACAAAAAAGTGCAAGTTGAGGGTATATCCACTTCCCTGTTCTTGGAACTTCAGAGGTTCTTACCTTGGTAATCTGGGTTCTTTTAGGATACAGAGGAGTCCATACTTGAGCTGTTGATTCCCATTTCCCGCAAACTGCAGAAGGATATCCCTTTAAGAAATTGAGAACTCCTTCTCTTCTGCAGTGGATCACAGCACCCTCCTCAGTTGGTACCAAAGCAATCAAACTCCACTGAAACATAAGAAAAAAGAAGGAGAGGCATGAAGAATTTCCCTGGAAAGAAATACATTTTGCTCTGCTCCGAAACTTAGAAAAAAGAACAATGATCAATTAACATTTCACAAGTAAACAGTGAACATTAAACACTTCCAAGAGTAAGTCAAATCCAACCTGCTAAGAGCAGCAAGCAAGAGCTATGGGACCCTCCCAGGAGGAAAGAGAAAGGGAAACCCTCACTACCTGAAACGCATCTGTTCTTTATCTTAGGTATGATAGCAGAGGTCCCAAGACAGACACTGGCAATGTCCGAGGCAGAAATCAGATGAATCAAAATAAAATCACCCAGGGAGGGTAGTATGAACTCCCGTGCATCCTAACAGAACCCAGATTACTGAGGTAAGAATCTAATCTGTCGTTCTGTTGTGGATACACAGGAATCTATACTTGAGATACATGTCTAAGGAGGGACAGATGAGTCTGCCCACAGAACCGAGGACCCAAAGGCAGCATTCTCTCAAGCTACTACATCTACTCTGTAGAACTTTGCGCAGATTTCATCAGGTGAAACGGACTGGGATTCCACCCAGGAGGTTGTTACACCTCTGTTGGAATGCACTGCCAGAGAAATAGGTGGCTTTTTCCTGGCAGAAATGTAGGAAGAGGAGATCACCATGCAGGTCTATCTAGCAGTGGTTGCCTTGGCTGCCTTGAGTGACTGGTCAATACAAAAAGATGATCAGAAAGCCTGAAGTCATTAGTCCTTTCCGGGTAGAAGAGCAGGGCCCTGGGCACATCCAGCTTGCACAAAATTTTGTCCTATTTGGCAGAACCTGAAAGGTGGGCAAATGGATTTCCTGATTGACATGGAAGGCAGAAACCACCTTTGGAAGAAAGGAAGGAACTGTGTGCAGAGAAACATCTGTCTCAATGAAACGGAGAAATGGTTCCCTGTAGGAGAGAGCTTGCAATTCTGAGGTCCTTTCTGCCGAGACTATGGCAATTAAAAATACTGTTTGATCATAAAGTCTAGCAGGGTGACTCCAAAAGAGGCTCGTAAGGAGCACAGGCCAGATCTTTCAAGACCACATTAAGGTTCCAAGATGGGAATGGTCTGTGCAACGGGGGTCTTAGCTTGAGAGCCCCCTTCAAAAACTAAGTGACATCTGGGTGAGAAGTCAGAGCCCAAAAAGCACAAGATACCAGCTATCTGCACTTTGAGGGATGAAATCACAAATCCCTTTTCGAGACCAGCTTGTAGGAAGGCAAAGATCACCGGCAAAGGAGCACTCTCTGGTTCCACCTGCTCTTTGGCACACTATAACTGGAAGGTCATCTTAGCATAAGCTGCAAACATCGCTGGCTTCTTGGCCCTAAGAAGAGTCATAACCACAACCTCCAAATAACCCTTACGAATTAAGACCATATGCTCAAAAGCCATGCCATAAGACCAAAGTGTTCCAGCTTCTCCATTGGAACCGGACTTTGACTGAGAAGCCCTGGATGGACAGGCAACTTCAGAGGTCTGCCTCTCTGTAGACACACCAGGTCCATGTTTCAAGGTCTTTGAGGCTAGTCCGGTGCCACCAAGATCACCAGACCCCGATGGGTCACTATCCTGTAGATGATCTGACCCACTATGGCCCATGCAGAAACATATAGAGGAGCAGATCTGTGGGCCAAGGTTGGACCAGGGCATTCAGCCCTGTGCTTCCCCACTCAACTACAACTGTAGAAGTGGGCTGCTTTTGCATTTTTGGCTGTGGCCATGAGACCCATGTCTGGTTTGCCCCAAGTCTAGGCTATGAGGAAAAACGCCTTTTGAGACAGAGACATAGAAATTCTATGAGTGTTGAAGTTCTTACTACCGAACTCTATGAGTGTCAGGAGCAGTGCGGAGCATTCAGCGTGGCTCCCGTCGCTAAAAACTGATAGCGCGGTTTAGTAAAAGGGGGTGTTAGTGTTAGAAAGGTAGGTTCCCTTTTCTGTAGTTGACCATTGTTCTGATTTGGCTGGATGCTGCTAGATTTTGGTATTATCATTTGATGATAACACTTATACATTTGAAAATTTGTATGTTCCAGTTGTGGATTTTCTGGCCACTGGGTTTCTGATTCTTGGCGGTGATTTTAATTTGCCTCTTAAATTATTTCCTCAGATTACTTCTATCATTTTTCACCTTCATCCTATGCCCCCTCATTCCAGAGTTTTCTTTCAACTGAAAGAGATTCACATCCATGTCATGGAAGCATTTACATGTCTTATATCCCCTCTCCTGCCTTTCCTCGAAAGTATATAGCGATACTTGTTGGCTAACACTCAACTGGGTAATAAATGCTTATATATATCAAATCAAAATAACCCAGATATCAACCAATATGAATTTTTTTGTAGATCCTCTATAAGCTTGTTATACTCCTTTATGCATTTCATATAGATTGCATAAGCTATTATCTTCATAGGATCCGTTTTTAAATGTTTTTGTGAATCCTTAAAATATAACTTATCTTTTTTAGCAGAACATATATAAAGGGAATTAAACATATATAAAGAGTAGGGTAGAGGCGCTCCCTTTATATATACTCAATTAAAAAAGATAAGTTATATTTTAAGGATTCACAAAAACATTTAAAAACGGATCCTATGAAGATAATGGCTTATGCAATCTCTATATGAAATGCACAGAGGACTATAACAAGCCTACAGAGGATCTACAAAAAATTTCTTATTAGTTTCCTCAAAAGTATACTTATTGAGGTCCTTAGGTCTGTCTTCATATGCTTTATGATGAAAAACTGACTATTTTAGTAGCCACCCTCTGAATGACTTCATCTCGTTTATATCTTTTTGAAAGTGCTGTTTCCAGAACTGTACACAATATTCTAAATGAGGTCTCACCAGAGTCTTATACAGAAGCATCATCACCTCCTTTTTCCTACTGCCCATTCCTTTTTTTTTGTACCCAAGCATCCTTCTAGCTTTTGCTATCGCCTTTTCTACCTGTTTGGTCTCCTTAGGATTAGGATTATCGGACGTCTGGATTTACCCGTATATGTCCTCTTTTTAGAGGGCATGTCCGGGCATCCAGATGGCTTTTCAAAACCCGGCACTCTGTCCGGGTTTCGAAAAGCTTCTTTTTTTGGGACCGCATTGGGAAGACATCTCCGCATGTGCGGATGCAATGCGGTGATGTCATGCGTGCATGCACATGTGACATCACCGCATTGCATCCGTGCATGCACGGATGCTCTCCCAACCAATGAGAACAGATTGAAGGGGCGGGGCTGGGGCATGACATGGATGTAACTGGACTAAAATCTGGTAACCCTACTTAGGATCATCACATACAATCAAATCACAAAAGTTCTTCACACTACCTATTGCACCATTCTCTCAGGGTTTTGCAGCCCAAATGCTTGGTCCTGCATTGGGGCTTAACTGGGCAGGAGCCTTTCCTGCCCAGTTAAACCCTTTGAATATTGACTTTCTAAAGTTCAATACCAACAATAACTGAAAGCATATAATATTTGCAAATGCAGATAAAAAAATAAATGCTATAATCTTTCCAATATCACACACGTTTTCAGCTGTGAAATGTTCAGTTGCACTCTGTGAAACATTTTACCTGGCTTCTGTAAATGATTAATATTATCTGTACAAATCTAGGCTTCATGTTTCATGACTTGGTGAGAAAGGTCATGGTACAGTAGGAGCCATCGTCTTGATAAGTGCTAGTTGTATTTGCATATGTCAGAGTGGCCTGTGACTACTAGCAACACAAACACCACACAGCTGCTTCTGTTTACTCTCAATTCTTCCACTAAAACAGTACAAAAGTGCTGTTGTTAATTACTCGATTACATACTGGCTATTGACATGTTCTCCTCAGAGCTTTTCATAAATGCACCATAGCAAATAAACCGCTAATGACTTTGCTTATTACCAGTTAGTTTTCTAATGAAATCAGTGCACACTGGGATTAAAGATTTTGCCATTAAGAAATGTATCTATTAACTGGCAGCTGTAAAAGTTTGTAAGAAATATCAATTAATTAGCAATTATCCATGAAGAGGGGGAAAAAGTTGAGGCTGTAAACAAATGTTGTGAGGAAAGTAACAATATTTAAAAGGAAAAAAAAACACACCAGCTAGAGGTAAACTTTAACCAAGTGCACAGAAAATCAAGAAAACAAATCTTCTTTTCAAGTTCTCATCAACTATAGTAGGCCTAAATGGGCATTTTCGATACAATGGCCAAATCTGAGTTTGAATGTTTTTGTGGAAGACGCACAAAAATCCAGTAGCAAACATGACCATTTCGAAACAGAATAAAACACGTTTTTGTTTACTGTCCCATTGCCTACCCACTAGTTCAGTCTTCTTTGCCCTCTGAGTTAGAAAATGCCAAAAGCAGTGACCCCTCCTGAGGAAGAGTGTGAAACTCGAGTCGGGGAGCTATTTTACTCAAATGGCTTTTTGCTGCATTCACTGATGAGCACTAGCACGTACACGAGTTTTAGTCTATGGCCGCGAAAAGAGTGATCAACAAGCCTCCCATACAACACACAAGATAAGTTTGTTCCAGTTATTTTTGTTTTGATTTAATTCAGCTTGAATATTTGTGTGGTAAAAGAGGGTAGGCAATGGGATAGTAAAGGCAGTGATGGTCCCAAAGGCAGCCATAGTTTAGTGACATCACTAAACAGTATGATTGAAGGGTCTGAGCACTTAACTTTTATTTTTTTAAAATCTTTATTGATTTTCATATATCAACAGTGCAATACAGAAGTATACAAACGTGATGAATCAAGAAAATCACATTCATCTTACAGACATACATGAGCATTTAAACCCACCCAACCATCCAATAACTAGTCAACAAAAACATAAATACATAGATTCTTTCAATAACCTTTCCCTATTTAAAGTAGTAACGTAATCCCACTCTCCTCCCACCCACCTGGATGTATGCATTCAAAGGGCTAAAATTAAGATAAAAGTATCCCTCCCCCCTCCCCCTTCCATGGATGTGTATGGAAATAAACAAAAATTAAAGACCAAAGACAACTCTAATGAAGAAATAAAAGATGTCAATGGTCCCCAAACCAATTTAAATAAATTGCTATGCCCCAACATGTCAGCATTCATTTTCTCATATCTATAGCTTGAACATAAATTCGCCCACCAAAAAGGAAAATTGAGGCGATCATAATTTTTCCAATTACGAGTTACCATCTGCATGGCTATCCCGGTCATAGTTAGAAAAAGCCGGCATTTATAGCGGTCCATGGTGGGGCTTAATATGCAATAATGTTCCACATATGACTACCTCATATGTCAATGGAATTGATGATTCCAGTGATATTAATCTGTCCCCATATTGACTTCCAAAAGTTTAGTATCATAGGACAATAGAACAACAGATGATCCAATGTCCCAATGTCCAGATGACAGTGCCAGTATTTATTAGATTTAGAACTGTGTAACTTATGTAACCTAACAGGGGTCCAAAAAGATCTATGTAACAAGAAAAACCAGGTTTGTCTCATAGATGCTGATGCTGTACATCTCATCCTCTAAGACAAATTCGTGGCCATTGACACGCAGAAATGTACTGCTTTATCTCAATGCTCTAAATTTCTCTAAGACTAGATTTTGGTTTTTTATTCAAGAATTCAGATATTAATTTATACCACTGGGCAGCCTGATGTCCTAGCAAATCTATGGAAGCATAGGACCTGCAAGCATAAGATCTGCATGCCCAAGCAACCAGCTTCCTAAATTCTGAATATTATTTTTCCACTGTAGCTGCAAAGAGTGTTATTTTATTTCGTTAAGTGCAAATTTGCAGAAATTAAATTCTATGTTTTGACATTGTTTCAGATCATTGATTGAACCATATCCAAATTATTCTCTTCTTGGTTGGGCTGATAATTTTTCAGCACCCCCTCCTATAGCTTCAGATGGTCACACAGACATCATTCTGGGCCCAGAGAGCAGAGGGGCACTTTAAGGGTTGCTGCAGTGAATTTCACATTAAAAGTCCCAGGTATAGCTATCTATATAACTTTCTTATATTGTATGTTGAGCCCTCCAAAACCTAATGTACCTACATTAAGATGACACCTGCAGGCATAAGGGCTATTGTGGTGTACAGGTGGGTACAATAATTTTGGGGTAGGTTTTGGAGAGCTCACCATACAATATAAGCAATTTATAAGGACATCTGTACCTGGAACTTTTTATATGGTATGCACGATAGTACTTCTTAGAAGAGCCCTTCTGCTATGCTCAGCTGTCTGAACAGTTTGTTAAGAATGCAGGCTGCCTAGAGGAAAACTTGTTTTGTGCATTTTTCATGTGGACATCTTTATATTAGAGAACGGTCAAAAAAGATAGATGTATCAAGGGTCAAAACGTCTAGATAAGCTATTAAAAAAAAAAAAAAAAAAAGATAGATGTCTTGCAGTTATCTCTGCTGGATTTCTGGACATCTTTCCAAAAACGTCCAAATACAGACTTAGACGTATTATCAAAAATACCCCTCTCAGTGTCTACTTCTATGTCTGCTATCACTTTAAGCTTCTTCCTCATTATCTATAGATTGAAAACCAATTTCAAGACACACAAGTTTGTATCAGGTGGTAAGCATTGCACTTCAGTGCATTGTCCCTTTGCTGTCCATCTATAAAGGTGGATAACAGGTATCTCTGCTCTGTTACAATCCTATTGAAACTGCCTTTTTTGCAGGTTGTGATATCTTTATTAGCCAAAACCCAATGTACAGTATAGCAATATCTATGAATAAAAGACATTTTAAACTGCAGAGAATCCAGATAACAGTTATCAACTACAGCCTGGCTATCATTTGCTTAATTCTTGATTTTCTATTTCACTCTTATAATCTACTTTCTAATGAGTTCCCACTCTCAGGAGAATAAACATTTAAAAAAAAAAATCATGGGTGCTTAACAACTTAAGAGAACCTGGCATGTCAAATGAAAACATTACTATAGAAACGATAAATAGTCCTAGTATATAAGAACATAAGAATTGCCGCTGCTTGGTCAGACCAGTGGTCCATCCTGCCCAGCAGTCCGCTCACGCGGTGGCCCTCAGGTCAAAGACCAGTGCTCTAAATGAGTCCAGCCTCACCTGCGTACGTTCCAGTTTAGCAGGAACTTGTCCAACTTTGTCTTGAAACTCTGGAGGGTGTTTTCACCTATAACAGTAGTAAGTTTTCCCCTATAGTAGTAGTAAGTTATCTTGCAAACCTAAATACCAACAATGTAAGACAGATTTTGATCTTGCTAAAAAATAATATTATGCAAAATTAATCAATAGTCCTTCTTTTGATTCTAAAGTATTGTTACAAATAATTAAGAAACTTAGGCCCCCCTTTTACAAAGCCATGCAGCTGAGTGCCACGCAGCAAATGCGCCGTTGCCCATTCAATGCTGACCTTTGTAAAAGAGGGGGGTTACTCAACAGCCCCCCCCTAGTGATACACAACTGGATAAACCTTATCTGGTTAAGTGCAAGATATAGCACTTTACCAGTTATGGTGAACTGCAAAAAGATAGCACTGTGTTTTATGCGATTCTATTTATGTGGCTATCTTATCCGATTAAATGCTAAATATTGGCACTTAACTCTAGTGTTACCAGATTTTACTATAGTAAAATCTGGACCCCTAGACTCGGCCCCCAGTTCCATCCATCCCTGCCCCATTACACCCCAGGCCCACCCTAGCTCCGCCACCCGTTGCCTGCTCTCGTAAGGCAGGAGGGCATCCGTGCATGTGCAGATGCGATGCAATGATGTCAAGCACATGTGTGGATGCCCTCCTGCCTGATGCAATTTTGAGGAAGCTTTCAAAACCCAGACAAAGTGCCGGGTTTTGAAAAGCTGTCTGGACCCCTGGACATGTCCTCGAAAAGGAGGACAAGTCCGGGGAAATCTGGAAGTCTGGTAAGCCTACTTAACTCTAAGAAGAAACCAGACAAAGAGTGTCCCTAACCTGCTGGGAGCCAAGATGGCATAGGATGAGGACACTTGAAAAGAGCTTTCTGGTTCGTGGACTGATTCAAAATGTTGTGCCCTGTAATAATGGAAAAGTGAAAGGGAGTTACCCGCATCCACAAACCTCCACCCGTGGGAGCCTTATCACATTTGACTCAGACTATGATACCAGGACTACTTACCTCCCAGGATGTAGCTGCATCTTCTGCTTTGGGAGGGAAGCCTGGTGTTATGGTGGACCTCAGTGTGGACTGGGCTTTGCTTAGCCCGGAACAGCATGCTGCAACCTCATGCCCTGGAAGTCAAATGGACTGGAGAGAGGGAGCCTCGTTGCGGAGTTGGGAGGATGGCATTCCTCTTTGGAATAGGGAAGCACCAGAGTTGGAGCCCTCTGTGAATGGCGACTGTCATGGAAGGCGAGACCCATGCCGTTTCAAAGTCAGCAGTCTCCGGAGGGAAAAGCTTTGTATCTAGGGAATTGCAGAAACCAACTGTGGTGGATATGAATGCCTTATGGAACATTATACAGGCCCTGGATGCAGAAAAGAGTTCTTGTCTTTTAAGTCAGGAATTCTTGTGCTCGGTGTTACATCTATATTGAAGTTTCCTGCCAAATGTTTTTTGGTTTTAAGTGGTAGAAATTATTATTTTTTTATCCAAAACAGTTGCAAGAATTTCTGGTCTCTAAAAGTTTGGAAGAGGTAGTGGTATCATCCCATAATTCACACGTTCTGCAGGATTATAGTGACTTTTTCATTCCTTTTAGTGCAATTTTTTTCCCCTTTGAAAGTATTTCAATATTTTTGTCTCTCTGCATTGTGCATTAAAGAAATATGAGTATTTTATGTCTGGATTATATAATTATTGCTTTGATTTTTTTTCTGTTTTCTTATTTCAAGTTTCATTGCTTGGATGCATATGATATACTTCATAAATAAACAGTTAAAAAATAAATTAAATACAGTACTTACAGTCCACCATTTAACCTCTCAGCTCCATGTGGATTACAAATTTAGGGCCCCTTTTATCAAGCCATGTTAGAGTTTTTTTTATCACTGGTTGCTGTGATAAAAGCCCGGACACTCATAGGAATTCTGTGAGCGTCGGAGCTTTTACTCTAGCGGCCGGCGATAAAAAAAAGACCTAACGTAGCTTGATAACATAACATAACAGTAGATTTCTAGACCGCATAACTATGAGTTTGATGCGGTTAACAAAAGATTATACTAATGAAAACCCCCCCAAAATATTATAAAGAATACAGAGGTATCTAATTAATCAAAAATGTAGAAAAAAGAAAGGTTTTCAGCAACTTTCTAAAGTGTTCATATGAAATAGATCTAACTAATAATAGTCGTAAATCTTGATCATAATATTGTAGCCACACAGCAGCTCAACCTTGATGCTCTCCTGCGCTCCCAGTGGCTAAACACAAAAAGTACACCAGCGTGTGACCCGGCCTGGAGTCACCCTGCAGGATTGGGTTGACAAACAGGAATTCAAATCAAAACCACAACTACGGTTGTATAAATGTTAATAGCCCAAGTTTACTCTTCCAAAAAGAAAGGAAAGGTTAGCCCAAATAAAGTGCATAGGGCTACTGGCAAAAACCCATCAAGAAAAACTCAAAACAAAACATCTCCAATAACAGTTCAGGATTTTCTTTTTCTTTTTCTTTTGTCCAAGTCAATAATTCCCCTGAGGTATTGCTCTCCTCAGAGCTGCTTTTCCTCAGGTTTCTCGCAGCCTGCTCTCAAACAGGTAGAAATTTTAAAAAATATAGTTCTCTGCTCTGGTACACATTGTTCACAGTTCTCAAAACAAAAGCCTCCAGCCGCTTCTAGAGCACTGCTGGGAAATGGAGAGTGTCTTAGGTTTGCCTTTCAAAAGCCTTGACTAAACAGAATTCAAATTCCCTCCCTGGGTGTTTGCAAACCTCGCCCCAATAGACACTTTCAGCTTCTTTAATTCAAAATCCCAATGCAGAGTTCAAAAGAGTCCAAAACCACAAACTCACGGTCTTAGGCTTATTCCTGGTACCTGGTGACTAAGCCAACTTCCATCGTTTCAGGAAATTCAACAAACTCCTCTGGCAGTACTCCTTGCAGCTCCATAGGAGTTTCTTCCTCTGACCTTGGCAGATCCATTGACTCACCAGCTTCTACTACCTCCATAGGTGTATAGCTATCACCTCTGCCTGGACCAGGTAGGTCATCGTGGGAGAGAGACCTTAACTTTCTCCCTAGCCTGCTTAACTGTTTGTTCCAAACTGCTGGCTTTTCAAGTGAGGGGTCACGCCCTGATCTAGCTGAGACAGTACGGAACTTCCCGGCTCTTGGGCTCCCCTGGTGGTGACCCGGATACTGAATGCCTTGTAAGTCCTGAGTTCTATTGGCTCCCCCTGGTGGATGACAAGTCTTCCCAGCCCTTGATTCTAGAGGGTTAGTGAGCTTCGGGAAATCTACACAGTGACCAGGTCGGTCCTTAGGTATCCTCTTCCTGGACTTCTCGTCTCTTTTCCTCTCTGCCTTGACTGGAACCTGGGTAGTCACGGCGTCTGACTGGTCACAATATGCTGCCTGATAAGCGAGTGTGTGTTCGTGGCATTTCTTACTTTTACAGCCCTTGACTGAAGGAAATGTAAAGAAAGCATGTGATTTTCGACTGTTCTTCTGCGATAAAATATCAAATCTGTCAACAAGATATCGTGGGGCAAGTCCGAAGGCTACTTTATAATATATAATAATAATAATAACTTTATTCTTCTATACCGCCATAGATGTGAGAATTCTAGGCGGTTCACACTGAAGAGAGCTGGACAATCAGCGAGTTACAATGTGTTGTCCAGGATACAGTATATAGAAACTTACAAAAAGCATATAGAATCTTACAAAAGGTCCGGGATACAGCGTATAAAATCTTACAAAGAGCATATAGAGTCTTACAAAAAAGGCAGAGAGATACAGCATATAGAATCTTACAAAAAGGCAGTGAAAATACAGCAAACAGAGTCTTAAAAAGGCAGCAGGATATAATGTTAGTGTAGTGTTAGGTGTAGATACTTTTTTAGGTGACAATTCTGTTGAATAAAGCAGTTTTTATGGCTTATGTGACTTTATGGCTTTTATAAACATTCTAACTTAAAAATGACCTGAGCCTCCACCGGAAGCCAATGCAATTCGCGGTAGCAAGGCATCACATGATCAAACTTAATATACTGAATGAAAAGAAACATCCAGGAACAGTGGTGTAGTGAGGGGGGCTGGGGAGGGGGGTGGTCAGTGCCGGACACTGTCTTGGTGAGGTTGCTGGCACTCCTCCTCCTCTCCTGCCGAACTCCCCCACCATCCCTCTATCTCTTCACTGGGCTCAGCAGCAACTCCAACCTACTGCTTATCCCAACATCGGCCCTCCCTCTGATGTCACTTCTGGATCCTAGGAAGTAATGTCAGAGGGAGAGCCGACGCAGGTAGCAAGTTGGCGATGCTGCTGACACCGGGGAAGTTAAAAGAGGAAGGGAGGGGTGTGCATTTGCAGCAGGGTGGGGGGTGGAAAAGAGAGCAGATTTGGGTTGCCACTGCCCTCGATGGCTTCACCCTTGCTACGCCACTGTCCAGGAATTACATAAAAATCATAAAAACAATTCATATATTTCTACCTTATACTTCCCAAATTCAAATCATTTTAAATATTCTTAAAAAAAAATAAAAATTCTACATTTGAGATAGTTTGTAATCTGTCTAACTTCCAATGGTACTGGAAAGTGAAAGTAAACATTTTCTTGTATTTCACTCCTTTAACCGAGGGATAATCGGGAGCCCCTCTCCAGCAGGGCACCTGGTCACAGTTCCAACGCATGTAGATCTTCATATTAATATTGAAGAGTGTCAGCTCAGGAGTGGCGTGTGAGCACTACTCCGCCTCTCCCACGACCCAGCAGGGAAAAAAAAAAAAAGATTGCTTTCAAGCAGCGGGCCGACATCTTTTCGCCAGCCCACTCCGCCTCTCCCACGACCTAACAGGGAGAAAAAGATTTAATCCGCAGCGCCAACGTGTGCGCTTTTCTGAAGCATCCTTAGCGAAGGAACCACGTAATCTAGACTCAGCGCACAACAAGACATAATTAATCAAAGAACCCCACGGATTTCATTCTCCTCCCACCTACTCCACAGGTTCCTTTGGAAGGTCTCAGAAACCAAACCCTCTTCGACGATATGAGAGCTAATTACATTAGAGAGTTGGCCAAAGCCATTGGTTTGAAGCACAAATGGGTTGTGACCAGCTCTCAACACTTTTATCAGCTCACCAAACTCATGGATTCCATGCATGAAATATCAAGGAGCTTACCAGCTTTCACTCCTTGGCATGTCGTCATTAAGAACTTCTAATATCAGATCCCATTGTCTGACAGGAATTGTTGGGATGTTCATATCTTGTTCTCTATCACTGTCTTTTATCTTTTCTTTCTTTACCATTTTTAATTTTTTTTTTCTCAGGTACTTTAGTTAGATTGTGAGCCTTCGGAACAGTTAGAGAACTTCCAAGTACCTATCTTTATTTATTTTATTTTATTGTATCTTTAATGTATCTTTATTGTAAACCGCTTTGAACCTCACGGTATAGCGGTATATAAGAAATAAATTAAATTAAAATTAAATTAAATAATTTAACTTTAGACAATTTTTGCAATTAAAAGATGATTTCTTAAAAGGTGAGACTACTAATTGAATCAAATAGGAAGGCACCCAGACATGATATATCTTAAACATTAAGGGCTCCTTTTATCAAGGTGCGTTAGGAGTTTAATGCGTGGCATAACGTGCGTTAAACCGCCTGCCGCGCTAGTCGTTAACGCCTCCATTGATGAGGCATTAGTATTTTGGCTTGCCGCAGGGGTTAGCGCGTGATGAAATGTCCTACGCGCTAACCACCGTAGCGCACCTTGATAAAAGGAGCCCTAAAATACTCACTTTAAATCTAATTCAGACTTTGTCCCCAGACTGCTCACAAAATAGTTAGTTATGGCTTAGGTACTAACTGGGTATATTCAGCGGCACTGTCTGGTAAAGTGCTGCTGAATATGTGTGGTTAGCACCTGACAAGCAATCTAAAAATTCAGGAGCTGTGTATCTGGCCATTTAAAATGCTTTGATTATCGACCCCCTAATGCTTGTTTGTTTTGCATTGGGAGTATTATGTCAATGTTTACTGGTTAAAATGTAAAATCAGAAGTAGAGAATGGCACGGTGACAAAATTCATCACCGTTCCCGTCCCCGCGGATAACCGCGGGAAACCATCTTCATGTTATTCTTTAAGGAGAGAGGGAAGAATCAGAGTATGAATGGCCACAACCACTGACCCTCAAGCTTTGCTTTGAAGAATGCTGGTGTAGAAGGACCGAGGTTGAAATAGACACTAAAGAATGACATGGGATTATTTCCCGCGGTTATCCGCAGGGACGGGGACGGTGATGAATTTTGTCACCGTGTCATTCTCTAATCAGAAGCCCGTTAAGTAGCATAGTTATCAAGGTGGGCTACTGTTAAGACGTTATTTTACCACTAGGTTGTGCTATTTTGGCACAGGTCCCAATTCATGCAATGAGACATAGTTGCTAATAACAGTAAAATATCACATCCTAACGGTAGTCCCTGTTGCTAACTTTTCCCCTTAGCTCCTTTGTGTAACCTGCAAACTACTTTTTGAAAGTGAAATGCCTTGCTTTAAAGTGATTTTCGCAATATTGTAAGGTTATACTGTACACACAATTTAGTTCCTGCATGGTAAGGAAATATTTTATAAACAGTAATAATTAATATGCAGATGCCCCCATTAGTGATTATCCTAATTTTCCTTATTAACTGTTTCATCTATAAATGCTTGATAATACTAAAAAGAAAGTTTTAGGTTCTCATTTAAAATAGGATTAGTTAAAGGATAGGACTGACATTGACCAAATGCCAAATACAAGGTGCCATCTAGTGGTTAAAAAGAAGAAACAAAACTAGGCTTTAACATTGATTTTGATTTCATCTGCAATTTGATATATCTGTTTTTGTGAACTTTATACTGTAAAGGAAGAAGTCATTCAAGAAATCACTATAGAAAGGTACAATTCCCTTGTCCATATATTGAACTGATATGGATGAACCAGTATTCTTTAGATCATAGAAATTATTTAAATTGTAAACTGCTCGGAAAGGCTCCTCAATGAGTGGTATATTAAGTGTATAATAAACTTTGAAACATATGTGCTCATATGCATATATATATGCCAATATGTTAATGATTTATGTGTATAATTAGCATATAACTATTAGTGTATGCTTTATAGAATTACTCTCTGTAAGTGGACTGAGAGACAGATTGAGAGAAAAAATATTGTAGTAAAACATTTTAATGCTGCCAATCTCTAATTCTAATTGGCTCGCAACTTATATCCATAATATAACACAATAAACATAATATAAAATGGAACATGCCATAAATAATCTGCCTTCTGGACCATTTTCCAGTTAATGTAGATAGCTGGCTTCTATCCCCAAATACAACCAATCAGTGCCTGATGGTAATTGCAGCTTCAAATTAATTAGGATGAAAATGCCTGCTGAGAAAAGAAGGCTTTAATTTTTTTCCTGAACAGTTAGCATCATTTATCATTTTTAATACCACTAGGATTTTTTTTCCCATTCATTTGAGCCCGCAATTGAAAACGAATGGGCCCAAGAGTTCACAAAATCTTGTATATCCGCCTGAAATATGGATTTGATATCAGCTGAGTTTCATCAGACTTTAGTACTCCTTGCAAATTTTAAGGGGTCTTTTTATTAAGGCTTGCTAACCAATTTAGCGCACGCTAAACATTAGCACATGCTAAATGCTAAGGCGCCCGTAGAATCTAATGGATGCCTTAGCATGTAGAAACATAGAAACATAGAGTATGACGACAGAAAAGGGCCGGCGGCCCAACAAGTCTGCCCACTCAAGAACCCTCCCTTCCTTGAGAATCCATCTTTTAAGCATAACTCTGTAACAACCCTACCTATTTGTCCCATCGACTCTCGAGGTCGAGCACACTACTGGCCCCGACCACCTGACGTGGAAGACCATACCATTGATCAATCACCCTTTCGGTGAAGAAGTATTTCCTGGTGTCACCATGAAATCTTCCCCACTTAAGTTTTAGCGGATGCCCTCTTGTCGCCGTGGGACCCTTAAGAAAAAAGATTTCTTCCTCCACTTCAATGCGGCTCGTGATGTTTTTGAATGTTTCTATCATGTCTCCTCTTTCTCTGCACTCCTCGAGAGAATATAAGCGCAATCTGGTCAGGCGTTCTTCATATGGGATATCTTTAAGTCCTGAGACCATTCTAGTGGCCATTCTCTGGATCGACTCCATTCTCTTCACATCCTTTTGATAATGTGGCCTCCAAAACTGGACACAGTACTCGAGGTGAGGTCTCACCATGGATCTGTATAACGGCAGTATAACTTCAGGCTTTCGGCTAATAAAGCTCCTTCTGATGCAACCCAGCATTTGTCTAGCCATTGCTGAAGCTTTCTCCACCTGATTGGCAGCCTTCATATCTTCCCGGATGATTACTCCCAAGTCCCTTTCTGCAGTAGTTCTTGTTAAGTTTCCACCGTTCAAGGTGTATGTTCTGCATGGATTTTTACTTCCAAAATGCATTACTTTACATTTTTTGGCATTAAAGTTCAGTTGCCAAGTACTGGACCATTGTTCCAGTAAAAGTAGGTCCTGCTCCATAGTGTTGGGCCTGGTTGCGCTGTCAGGTTCTGTTGTCCTACCCACAATGTTGCATAGTTTAGCGTCATTGGCAAATAATGTAATTTTGCCTCGAAGTCCCTGAGTCAGATCCCTTACAAAGATATTAAATAGCCTCGGACCCAAGACCGAGCCCTAATCTTTAGTGTTTAGCGTGCCTTAAGAAAAGGACCCCTAAGTTTAAGTAAAGAGGCACATCCCTACAAAGGGCCCTCTGAATGAGAGACGACATTTTTAACTTTATTTTCCATGCCACAGTTAACCCTTGTAACTCAGATAATTACTACTACCACTTACGCACCACTGTACATTAAATAGGCAATAATGTGAGCAGATCAAATTTCTCCATTAAGAATCTGATCTGCTGTATCACGGGCATTTCTAGTACCTTAAAAGTGGCATTTGTAACCCAAGATACAAAGATTTGCAATAATCTGGGTCTATACTAAGGACTGCAACACAGTTCCAAAATCATCAAGTGGCAATATAGGTTTTAATTTATGCAGCAAACCATAATCTGAAAAAAAGGTAGCTGAATCATCTATTTGCAGTTTCATTGTTGCTGTGATTTTTGTCATACTGTAAACATACCTTCCATGGGACTCCTTTTACAAAGTCGCAATAGAGGTTTCTACTGCGGGCTGGTGAGGTAAAGGCTCCAATGCTCACAGAAATTCTATATGCATCTGAGCATTTACATTACTGGCCTGCAGTAGAAACCTCTACCGCAGCTTTGTAAAAGCCAGTGACAATTTCTTCATATTATACGTAGTTTGTTGGATCCATGCTTGATTATTTTGCTTTGGCTGATCTAGGGATTCTCCTACCCAGTTTTTTGTGCTTTTATCATGCTAATAACTCAGAAAATGTAATTTTCCTAATCATGTGATTAATAATTCAGAACAATACATCACTTCCTCTCAGTACATATATGACAGATCATGCTAGCTGTTGTATTAGTCTCTATGATTCCTGGTTAATACTGTATTTTTCACGCCATAAGACACACTGGACCATAAGACGCATCCTAGATTAGGAAAACCAGAAAAAAAACATTCTGAACCAAATTGTGTACTAATATATACCAGGATCTGCACCTAGCTCCCCTCACTCTATGCCAGGCTATGCACCCTGATGTTGGGAGAAGGCTTGTGGGCCGGCGACGTGCAATCGCTGCACACTGGCCCTTCCCTTACCTTCTTTGAGTTGCAGCGCAGCGGCGGCAGACCTGGGCCAGAGGAGGAGGACTCGGCGGAGGGTGGGCAGGCTTCAGCACGGCAGGGAGGGAGGAAGGCAGTGTCTGATGCGGCACTCTGGCCCTACCCTTCCCTTCCTGGAGTTGCAGCGCAGTGGCATCCAGCAGGGAACAGCGGTGGCAGGCAGGCAGGCGGCAGGCAGCCTGCATACCCCAACGAGTGGTACATTATGAAAAGGTACAACGGGGTGGGTGGGGGTGTTTTAAAAAAGTTACCTTCACTTCATAAGACGCACCGAAATTTCCACCCAATTTTGGGTGGGAAAAAAGTGCATCTTATGAAGCAAAAAATACGGTTATATGTCACTTCCCATTGCTATTGTGTGTTAAAATAAAAGCAAGAAGTTGAGACCTTGGAATTCATCTGCTGTCTGAAATATGTTACATGGAGAGGCATTTTTAATATGATGTCTAAATCTAATCCAGTAGAGAAAATGACCAGAAAGATATCTCTTTTTTTTTTTTTTTTTTTTCTTTCAAAAATGGCTATTTCCTAGATGTGCTTGTCATCATCTATCTTTTTGAACCATTTAAAAAAAAAAAGTCCAAATGAAAAATACACAAAATAAAAATAATCATTGGGACATAGGAGGGGCCAGAATTCTTAACAGACTGGCCACAAAGACATCACAGACAAAGCAGTGTGGTACCTTAGATGGTACTGCAGTGAACTTCATATACATGGTCCCAGGTACACATCTCACCATAACCTCCTACAAACTCACCCATAACCTATTGTACCCAACTGTATACCATTCCAATAGCGTTTATGCCTGCAAGTGTTACATATGTCGGTACAATAGGTTTTGGGTGGGTTTTGGTGGGCTCACACTTTCCATCACAAGTATGTTATTTATTGTGGGATATATGTAAACACCCTGGTAGCAGAGCAAGATTTTACACTTTAAAATGTTAAAATATGTCACAGTGGTTTCCCCAAATAATTTCAATGCCAAACCAGGGAATTTAACATTAAAAATATGATTTTATTATTTTGTTAATATTAGATGTGTGGGAGCCATTAACAAAATATTGTTCTGAATAAATGACATTTTTTCCCTTAATTTTACAGGTTCAATTATGAGGGGGGTGGGGGGATAATTTTATGATTTTATTATTATATATTGTACAATGTATTTGATTATATAATAGAAAGGGGTGGGAAGGGTGGAAGATAATAGCATATTATTGTACTATTGATGATTATTAAGTGATATATTTATGATTAATTTGTTTTAGCATATTGATACACTTATTGTATTTTTGAAAATGAATAAAGATTTTATAAAATTTTTTAGATGTTATATAATCATCAATCTAATTTCAAAACTTGCAAGTGATAAATTAATATTTGTTTTTCAATTAGAGGGTAGCAAGATCAAACATCTTTGTCATCAAGAACATCAAGAACATTCTATGCATCCATGCATTTGCATTATACTTGCTAGTTGCCCTGGTATTCCAGATGCTGCAGTTGCTGGTGAGAGTCAGTTGGGAGGGAGCTATGATAGTGTGTGAAGGCTGCATTTTTTGCTCTCATAGCTGAAATTTGGTTGATTCCTTGAGTGTACAGCTTGAAACCTTTTCTCTAGAAGTTTAAGGTAGACTGTGTGAGTATGTGTGAGGTTTAAAGGAAAGGCATCAACCTGGTAAGAAAACTGAATGGTGAAAGACAGAGAGGAGTGGCTGAAAGAGCAAACGCGAGATGTAAGGGCTGCCGCTAGAGGAAATAGGGATTTCTAAAATAAGAAAAAGTTCCTAAGAAGTGTACATTTGTTCAGAGAAGCTTTGATGGCTGGCAGTCTGGTAAAGCTGTTCTAAGTAATACATAGCAAGGGTGCAAGAATCATCAGCTCAGTTCTCACAGGCAACTCTATAGAGTTGGTTCAGTTTCTGATGCACAGAGCATATATGCTTGTAAATTGTTTGGGTTGACTGTAAGGTATTGATGATTATATTCCCTGATGAGAGAGTGATTTGGTTCTGGGTGGGAAAGTCAGGGACTGTTTTTGTTAAATTTTATTTCTTGGGGCTAGCTAGTTATTCAGTTATGTTGAGGCAACACTCACATAGACATTCTAGAAAACACAAGGATACTCCGAATTACATATTGTTAGGGAAGTAGATTTTTTTTAAAAATTAATTTGGTATAGATAGGATAGTAGGTGTGCTGCTGAGATTGACACTGGAGGTTCCTTACCGTGGTAACCAGAAAGGAAAGACAAAGGCACCCAGAATTCAAGAAAGCTCTGGGAAGATGAGAAAGTTAAGTGACTGAGATCAATACTTATAAAAGTGTGCACACTTACCCAGGTCACAAATATTTAAAATTCTGAGTTTGAAGAAATTTAAGAGAGAATAATTTCTGAATTATTATTTTCAGCTAATATGTAAAACAAGTAATCCGCTTTGAACCGAAAGGTAATGGCGGAATAGAAATCTGTAATGTAATGTAATATATCTAAAAAAGTTTTTGCTGTGTGTTTTTGCTTCCAGTGCAATCTTCTTTTCAAGGTCTCTCTTTGCCTTCCTTATTAGCACCTTGCATTTGACTTGCCATTCCTTGTGCTGTTTACAATTATTTTCAGTCAGATCCTTCTTCTACTTTCTGAAGGATTCTCTTTTAGCTCTAGTAATTTCCTTTACCTCACTCATTAACCACGTTGGCTACTATTTGGTCTTCCTTTCTCTTTTTTAAATACATGGAATATATCTAGTCTGGGCTTCCAGGATGGTATTTTTGAATAACATCCACAAGTGATGTTAATTTTTGACCTTTGCAACTGCTCCTCTAAGTTTCTTTTTTTACCATTTCCTCATGTTATCATAGTCTCTTTTTTAAGGTTAAATGCTTTTGTATTGAATTTCCTCTGTGAACTTATTAGAGGCATTATCTCAAATCTGATCATGTTATGATCACTGTTATCAAGTGGCCGCAGCACCACTACTTCCCATACCAATTCATGTGCTCCACTAAGAACTACTCATTCAACAACTCGTTCATCCATTTTCTCAGTAACGGCGCCTCATCTTTGGAATTCCTTACCTATCTATATTAAAGAAGAGACATTATTAGATCGTTTTAAGTCAAAGTTGAAGACTTTCCTTTTTAAAGATGCTTTTGATGTATAACTTGTACAATTCCAATTCTAAAACAGATGGGCCCCCCTCCTATTGTTCAAACCTTATTATGTTCTCTGTTCTATCTAAAAATGGAGTTCATCCCCTTATCTACACCTGTTCCTGTACTTTAAAATGTGTCATTTGACTATGTCTTTACCCAGACTTTTAAATATGTTCTCTGCCTAGAAATTTGATAGGTGGAATAACAAATTTTAAATAAATTTGAAACTTGAACTAGGCCTAGAATTGCTTTGACTTTTATTGATTTCTGAAACAGCAGCTCCTTAAAACAATCTGATTTCATCAAGGAATTTTATCTCCCTAGAATGTCCTGATGTTACTTTTATCCAGTCAATATTGGGGTAGTTGAAATCAGCCATTATTATTATGTTAACCAGTTTGTCAGTCTCCCTAATTTCTGATAACATTTCAACATCTGTCCTTTCATCCTGAGCAGGTGGATGGTAATCCACTCTTATCACTATAGTTTTTTCCTTTATACATGGAATTTCCACTCATAGGGATTCCAAGGTATGTTTCTGCTCCTGTAAAATTTTCAGTCCATTCAACTCAAGGCCCTCCTTAACATATAATGCTACGCCTCCACCAATTAGATCCATCCTACCACTATGATATAGTTTGTGCCCTGGTAGAACAGTGTCCCGTTCGCTATCTTCCTTCCACCAGGTCTCAGAGATGCCTGTTATATCTATCTTTTCATTTAGTGCAATATATTTTAACTATCCCATCTTGTTTCTTAGCTTTCTGCCATTTTCAAACAGACATTTCAAACAATGTTTGTCATATCTATTTACAATTTGCTCAGCAGTTGGCATGGATAATTAGCAATCTTTAAAATCAGTCTATTCTGTATTTAAGGAAACCTGGTCTATTGTGGCCTATATTGCAATCTCACTAATGGGGTTTCTGATTTCCTTTTTTTTAAATAATCTTTATTCATTTTAAAACACTTTCAATAAGTGGAAACAACATAGATTATACATTTAACACTTTAGACATCACTTATAATTTTATAAGATTCATACAGAACATTACCCTCCCCACCCCACTTCCTTTTATGATGATAACTTTTAAAGGTACTTTGTTCTGAACCATGCTAATTTGAGCAACTGTCGGCCTTCCCACAGTTTCTAGTTTAAAAACTGCTCGAGCTCCTTTATAAATATTTTAATAGCATCCTTCAAAGATACTCCACTCTGAACCATATATAGTTTATAAGCTACTCTATCTCCTTTTTAAATGTTAGTGCCAATGGCTTGGTTTCATCCCGGTTAAGGTAGAGTCTATCCTTTTGGAATAGCCTCCCCCTTTGCCAGAATGTTGCCCAGTTCCAAACAAATCAAATCACTCATCCCTGAACCATTGTCTCAATGTTGCATTGAGAAAACTGATCTAGGCTTTGTATTCTAGAGGCTATTCTATTAATGTTGTAGATGGTAACAGTTAAATTTCAACCTTTTTCAGAAAGTTCAAGTTTAAACTATGGAAAAAGAGTTTTACACTCTTTAAACTAATTAATTACATTTGCTTTTTAAAATCAGACTGATTTTATCAATAAGCCTAAACATAGGGCCTGATTCTGCAATTACACGTCCTGATGCTGGTGGTGGTACGTGTCCTACTGCTGTCTCTCAGCCAGCTGGGACACATGTTTTGTTTTATTTAAAAAAAGGGAAGGATGCCTACATTGTTGGTGTGTCGCTCTTCTACAGAGACACGTAGGGCTGCTTAAGCACACCTAAGGCAGGGCATGGGTGTGGCTTCTCACAGAAGTGGCCTTGGGCATGCTTTAGCATCCCTATCCATCTTCATAGGTGTGAGACAGACGCCTTAAATGTAGGCCTGCAAAATGCTGGCCTGCATTTAAGGCATCTGTTCAGTGATGCAGACATAATTCTCTTTAAGATGCCACTGTGTGATTGACATGCGATTGGAGGCCGCCTCTTAGGCATCTGCTGAGATCGGTATCCTAAAGAGAATCAGGCACCTAACATTTTCTATGTTCTACCCCCCCTTCCCCCCACTTTGCTACCTGATTTGGGAATTCCTATCTATAATGGTAATTGCAGGCTGTTTACTTACTTGGGCTTTTCGTATTACCTTACTGTGCTTGCATTTGATGCTGATTTTGTCATGCGCCTAAGCTGTTTGTACTTGTACCCTCACTGCTTATGTATGGTCTTTAGTTAATTTTTGTTAACCACATCAAACCTCACGGTGTATCGCAGTATGCAAATACAATTTTATGTTATGTTATAGCAGGGATCTCAAAGTCCCTCCTTGAGGGCTGCAATCCAGTTGGGTTTTCAGGATTTCCCCAATGAATATGCATTGAAAGCAGTGCATACACATAGATCTCATGCATATTCATTGGGGAAATCCTGAAAACCTGACTGGATTGCGGCCCTCAAGGAGGGACTTTGAGACTCCTGTGTTATAGCTTCTCTTTTATCCCAGTCTTTAAATCACCAGTGCACAGAGCAATATAAAAGTCACAGAGAAATGTCATCTTATTTCAGAACTCCTTAGAAAATAAGGTTATTTATTTATTTATTCAGATCCAGGATCTTTCCTCTGTCTATAGCTTTGATTCTAAGGGGACTGCTTCAAACAGCTTCTTTTGTAGTTAACAGAGTAATGAGATTGGCTCAGGGAGCTCTGTAGCTATTTTACCTTCCTCATCGTACCTTAATTAAAACTGAATTCAGATTAGAAGCACTGCTTCTTCTCAGTTTGGTAAAGGAAAACTTATTTTCTGTTAAGTCAGAAAATTTGACCCTGTTCTGCCTTTTAATGCTGTAGGCTGAAACAACTAAGGGCTCCTTTTACAAAGGTGCGTTAGGGCCTTAACGCATGGAATAGCGCGTGCTAAAATGCCACGCGCGCCAGCCGCTACTGCCTCCTCTTGAGCAGGCGGTAGTTTTTCAGGTAGTGCGCGCTATAGTGCACGCTAATCCATTGCGTGCACTAAAAATGCTGGCGCACCTTTGTAAAAGGAGACCCAGATTTCAAACTCTGATAAAAAGTTCATGTTTAAAACTATTGGGGAAAGGGTTTTAGTCTATTTAAACTAGTTAATAAATAGAGTTTGCTTTTTTTTTCTCTCTCTTTTAATGAAGACTGCTGTGCCTTCTAGAAGCTAACTGTTAATGCTGTATTCTATAATAGTTAAGTTTCAACCTCTGACAGAAAGCTCAAATTTCATAATATAGCAGATAGGGTTTTATACAATTTAAACTAGTTAATAAATAAAAGGGTTCTTTGGTTTGTTTTTTTTAAAAAAATCAAACTGATTGTATCAATAATCCTAGTTTCTCTTTTATTTCAGTCTTTAAATCACCGAAGCATAGAGCAAAATAATGTTCATTTACCCAGAGAAATATCCTCTTCTCTCAGAATTCCTCAGATATACTCTAAAGCAGGGGTCTCCAACTTTTTGACTTCCCTGGGCTGCATTGGCCCCAAAAAATGTTTCTGGGGCCACACAAATGCTGCAGCATGACAGAGGAGGGAGCCAGCAAGACGGTAAACACCCGGGGGCAGCAGAGGAAAGCACTGCATCGCCCTCGACCGGGTCCGCAAAAAATACTTCACGGGTCCACTTGCGGCCCTTGGGCCATAGGTTGGACATCCCTGCTCTAAAGATTATGCTTAAATTGTCTTATCTGCTTCTTTATATCTTATCAGAATAAATGTTTAACAATGCTATTGCATATATGCCACAGTGTCAATCAGTATTGTTCCATTATTTTCATATTATACCTTTTCCAGATGTAAGGCACATTCATTACTTTAGTGATGGATCTGCTGCATAGTACACAAATTAGTACGGTGTTTGCATATATGATAATCATGATGGGTTGGAAATGTGGGTGACATTTTTTTAAATCAGCTTAATTCCTCCACAGGGTGTTGTGCATTTTGGCCCCGATTCTATATAGATTGCCTATAAAATTGGCACTGATTAGTATGGCACCAAACGTGATTCTATAAAAGCTAGACACACTGCATAGAATCATCCTTTAGGCCGCTTAAGTGGCATTAGGTGTCATAACTTTAGGTGCACTTTATTTATGTAATGAGGGCTGTCTTAGCCTAAATACGTGCGCTTACATTAGGTGCACAGTGGCGCTGAATTCAAAAACAGGAACCTATCTTGAAAATATGCACATGACGACCCACCCCTAACCATGCCCACTTTAGGTAGACCCTTGGAACTATGCGCCTACTTTTTATCGAATCGTGTTTCTTGAGTTAGGCGCCTAACTTTGAGTTCAATTAATGGCAATTATGAGGTGTTAAGTGCCAATTATCAGCATGAACTAAGCCTATTAAGCAATTAAGTTAGGTGCCTACATTGGCCAAGCATTCCAATGTAGGTGCCTAACTTTTGATGCACTTTATAAATTTGGATGTTCTTGCATTGGCCAAGCTGAAAAGATTTGGGTTGGGTTCCTGAATGGCAAATTATTGGAATCCTTCCTCTTCCTAAAGCAATTATACTTGGAAGATGATACAGTTATGCAGAGATTGGTCTCATGTGAATGAAATATTCATCTCAATGTATCAATAAAAACATTATTATTGTACCGTTGTTGCTGCCAGGCTTTCTAATATATTCTGTAAGAATAATTTTTGCTATGTCTCTGCAAAGTTTATTCAACATTGCTGCATTTGTCTGGAAGTAGTATGCTAGGACAGAAGACTTTATGAAGCTTTGTCAAGCAATACTTCTATAATATACTTGTCAGAATATTAGACTTAGGGCTCCTTTTACTAAGATGCGCCTCCATAGAGCTTGCATTAGTATTTTTCATCTAGCGTGTGGTTAGCGCACGCTAAAAACACTAGTGCACCTTAGTAAAAGGAGCCCTTACTGCATGAATAAGTCTGGTTATTCTGGACTGATTTTGGGCCGCAGATCTTTCTGATCCCAAAAGAGAAAACCATGATCATAGAAGCAAAACATGTGGCCTTTTCAATAGGATTGCAAAGAAAAAGATCCGATATGACACCTGTTGAAGTTCGAACCTAAAATTAGAGCAAAATTCAGTATATATGTTTTCTGCAAATTTTCAGCTAAGGGCTCCTTTTACAAAGCTGCGCTAGCGGTTTTAGCGTACGTGCTAGATGCTAACACCGGCATCGAGCTGGCGTTAGTTCTAGCCGCGTAGCGTGGGTTTAGCGTGCGCTAAAATTCTGTGTGTGCTAAAAACGCTAGCGCAGCTTTGTAAAAGGAGCCCTAAGTATATTTCACAAAAAAAGCTTCCAAAGACATGTTTTCTTTTGCCTTATATTAGCAACCTTGCTGTCAACAAACTAGTAAATGATTGTTTAATTTGAGCTCATTTTCGGGTAGGGAGCTTAGTCCAAACTTTCATGAAAATGATATTATGCATATTTTTTCAACCTACTTAGAGTCAAATTTAAGAAAAATGCTGAGAAGAGAGAGCCTTAAAAATAAAATATTCAAATTCAGCAGCATAATTTTACCTACGTAGATGAATTTCAGGGTGCCAAATGATGTTCAAAGAAAATGAGACTGCAAAATTTGCATTATTGCATGGCAAGGGATAATTATACTGCTTTTTCTGTGTGGTTTACAAAATCAAAGCTGTTTACATATTTTAGACAGGTTCTTATTTTGTTCCTGAGGCAAGAATCTTGTTCTAAAATTTTGAATATTGTAGTTTGAGACCTCCAAGAACATAAGCACGATGTTTAATCAACAGTGTGGGGATGATTTCTTGAATTGCTCCACTTGACATTGACTGACCCAAGCACTAATTTATAGAATTGCCTCCTTAGCTTTATCTGGTATGATAGTTCTTATACTTTCCTCCTTTCTTTGGACTACCTAGGCTATAGAGTCACAAGCCCTCATTTACAACTGTCTGGGGATTTCCACATTTTATCTCTCTCTTATGATCCCTCCTACATAGTTCAGCCATTGCAGTGAAAGGTCTTACTAGAAATCAAAAAATACACCTCCATTTAGAAGCCAGTACTTTTGCACCCTGAATCTGACTTTTAGCCTGTGTCTCCATCTAGCTTAGGAAGCAGAAATAGCATTGGAAGCCACCAAACAGCTAACCACTGGACTGGCAAAGGAATGGAGAGGAAGTGGGAAGGCAGAAGGCAGCTATAGGTAGAATTGTAATGAAGATGAGGTCTGTAAAAAGTCAAACATGGTGAAAATATAAAGGGGAAAACAAGGTGAAAGTGGGACAGGCAGGGCCGCCATCAGGGCAGTACTACCAGTCCTGCATTCAGGGGCCCGGAGCTGACAGGGGGCCCGGGCTCCCCCGTGTTCTCCCCAGCGCTTTTCAGCCGGGCGCAACGCCCAGCAAATTTAGATGCCCGCCCGGCTGTCATCTGCCGAATCCTGCTGCCGCCACTGCTTAATGCGCAGCCTGAAGAGCCGCCGAAAAACCCGCCGGACTTTAAACAAAAAAAACCCCAGCAAGCGACTCGAACCCAGCTTCCCTCCGAAACCGGAAGTTACGTGGGTGGGTGGGGGTAGAGAAGATAAGCCGGCACGGACCATTAGAGCCCCGGAGCATGCGGGAGATAGGCCAGCCACGGAGGGAAGCTTACTTGCTCTTGCTTACTTCGGACCTTTCTCGCTGCTGGGTCCTGCCTACTTTCTGTTTCTGTGAAGGCAGGACCCGGCAACGAGAAAGGCCCGAAGTAAGCAAGAGCAGCAAGTTGTAAACTTCCCTCTGTCGCTGCCCTTAGGGAGATAGGTCAGCGACCAAGGGAAACTTGCAACTTGCCTTTGTCTGTAGCGAATCTGCCGGGTGTGTGAGACGGGGGGGGGGATGGGAGGAGTAATGCTGCTGCACCCAATTAGGGGGGAGGGGGAAGAGAAATGCTGCTTCTGCTGTACCCAATTGGGGGGGGGGGTGAAAGAGAAATGCTGATGATACTGCTGTATCCAGTGGGGGGAGGGGGGAAGAGAAATACTGCTGCACCCATTTGGGGAGAGAGAGGGAAGGAGGGAGAAGGAAGATCAGGAAAAGGAGGAAAGAGATGCAAAGACCATGGGAGGGAGGGAAAGGAGATACCATACCATGGAGTGGAAGAGAGAGATGTCAGGGCATATGGGGGGGAAGCAGGGCCAGATTAAAGGATAGGCCCAGTAGGCACAGGCCTAGGGCCCAAAATAGTCAGGGGGGGCCTGCCAGTGCTGTGTTTTGGGGCCTCACCCTTGCTGGATTCGCTGGCAGCAGCAGCAGCCTCATCATCATCCCGGGCGACCCCCCCAACCCGATCCGACCCTCCTATCTCTCCCTCCTTCCCTCATCAGTGACGTGCCAGAGGGAATCACGGCAGGAGAAAGCCCTGAAGCAGCCTGCTTAGAGTAGAGCAGTGCTGGTTAGAGTCTCATGATGGGAGGGAGGGAGAGATAGGAGGGTCGGGGGGGGAGAGTAGCAGTCTGGCCCGGGTGTTCGACCTGGCATCATGAACTTCTTCGGCTAGCATCAGCATTTACAATTCACTGCTGTTGCCAGCTTCAGGCTTTCCTCTTCTGTTTCCATGAAGGCAGGACCCAACAGAGAAGAAGGCCCGAAGCTGGCAACAGCAGCGAAATGTGAATGCTGCTGCCTGAAGAAGTTCATGACGCCAGGTCATGGGTGACAGAAGAAGGAAAGGGAGCAGAAGGGGAGAGACTTGCTGCACCCAACTGGAGGGAGAAAGAAGATGAGGGAGGGAATGAAATGAGATGCCAGGGATTGGAGGGAAGGGAGGGAGGAAGAGATGCCAGGGCATGGAGGGAAGGAGGAAAGTATGCCAGACCAAGGGAAAAAGAAGGGGAAAGGAAGGAGGAGATGTCAGAGCATGGAGGGGGAGGGGGAGATGGAAGAAAAGGAAAGGAGTGAGATGCTAGAGAATCAGGGAAGGGAAGATACCAGAATGTGGGGTGTGAAGGAAAGAAAGGAGAAGAGAGAGATGCCAGAGCATAGGGGACGGGGTAGTGACAGAGAGAGAAAAATGGAGAGGTGGCAGAGCTGAAATCAATCATGTACAAAGGAGAAGAGAAGGGGCACAGGATAGACAGTTTATTGAAGGAGCATAAAAAGAGGGAAGATGCCATATGGAACGGGGAGAGGGTGGACAGTGGATGGAAGGGGCTGATGCTGTATGGAAGACAGAGCGGACAGATGCTGGCTAGAAAGAAGAGTGAAGACAAGATGATTAAAGCAAAAACGACAAAAGGTAGAAAAAATTGTTTTGTTGCTTTACGTAGAATCAAGTAGTATTGTATCTATTGATTAAAGTTTATAAATAGGAAATGGAAATCAGGCAGTTTTTTGGGGACTAAACCCCTTTCCTCAGGTCAGGACAGTATACCATAACAGCAGGGGTGCCCAAATGGTCGAGCGCAATCGACCAGTAGATCGCAAAGGCAATGTGAGTCGATCGCGTTGCCTTGGCAATCTTTTTCTTCCTGCCTCCCTGAGCCAGGCCAGGCGCGTAGAAGCGCCGGACTCACAAGACTTCACTTCCGACGTCAATTCTGACGTCAGAGAGGAAGTTCTGGGCCAGCCAATCGCTGCCTGGCTGGCCTGGAACTTCCTCTCCGTCGTTAGAATTGACATCAGAGGTGAAGTCTTGTGAGTCCGGCACTTGTACATTCCTGGCCTGGCTCGTGGAAGCAGGGAGAAATCGACATGGTGGCTTAGGGAGTAGGGAAAGAATCGGGGAAGTGGAGAAATTGGCGCAATGGCTTGGGGGGGCAGGGGGAGAGAGAAAGAAAGAGAGACAGAAAAAAAAGGGGAGAGGCAGAAAGAAAAAAATATTGGATTTATAGTCAGAAGAAGGAAGTGCAAACAGAGACTCATGAAATCACCAGACAAAAAGGTAGGAAAAATGATTTTATTTTCAGTTTAGTGATCAAAATGTGTCTGTTTAGAGAATTTATATCTGCAATAGCGTTTTTTAGCGCAGAGAGCCTATGAGCATCGAGAGCAGCACAGGGCATTCAGTGCATCTCCCTGCTCTAAAAACCGCTATTGCGATTTAGTAAAAAGGGAGGGGGTATATTTGTCTATTTTGTATAGTTGTTCCTGAGGTGACATTGCATAGAATCGTCTGACTTGACCTCTTTGAAAACCCACGGAATATAAATGATAATTAACATTTTCTCTGCATACAGTGTGCTTAGTGGTTTTTTAAAATTTTTTATTGTTGGTAGATCATTTTGACTTGGTCATTTTAAAAGTAACTCGCAAGCCCAAAAAGTGTGGGCACCCCTGCTATAGAGCCATTTCTTGTATGACTGGATGAACTATATTTATCTTTTTTTTAGTTGTTTAAATTCATGCAGAAATAAATGGCTAGATTGAACCTAATGACTTCATTAACGCCTGTCCCTTTTTTTAACTTCTATACCATTTGAAAGAGGGCAAATACTTCTTAAATTTAGTAAAAATATTCTGGCACAAGTGTCAAACCTTAAAAAAGGAAGTCATATTGAGCATTGGAAAATAATAATAATAATTAACTAATAAAAATAGTACACATTTAGGGCTCCTTTTACTAAGTTACGATAGTGGCTTTAGCGTACGCCATACACGCTAGATGCTAACGCCAGCATTGAGCTGGTGTTATTTTTCCCACGTAGAGCAGGGGTTTGTGCGCGCTAGACATATGTTAGTTTAGAATAGATAGGTATAGATTAGTTTAGTTTAGGTTAGGTTAGGGCCCTGCTGAAAGAGTCTACCTTGACATGGTTGCAGGCTTACAAATCTCTTGGTCAAAGAGTGCGGTGACAGAGAAAAGTATGTGTGTATTCGGTCCATGGAAGAAGGGGGGGCCGGGGGGGAAGGGGTGCGTGGGGGGGCCCAATAGGATTGCTCAGTAAGGGGCCCAGAAATTTCTGATAGCGGCCCTGGGGACAGGAATAATGAATGAAAGGGAAGAGGAAAGACAGATGAGAAAACAAAATGAAGAGAAACTTAAATTTAAAGCTCTTGTATAGTGGGGAGGATACTGGAGCTCTGAGAGGCTCCATTCACTCCTCAACCAGAGCTCTGAGGGGTACATGCTCCTCAGCTAGTGCTCTATCCATGGCTCCTGGATAAGCAAGAGTCATGAGTGCTGCCTTGTGCAAAACCTAGTTTGACCGCCTTGAGTTCAGGATACACAAACAAAGGCGTGGTATAGAAAGAAAGAGCTCCTTGCTGGATGCTTCCTTCAGACTTACTGTGCTGTCAACCAATTGTACAACTCACAAAGATATATTTACTACAATAGTACAGTAAATGCAGTATTTTGTCATGATAAACTGAGCCTAATCATGTACAGCATATCCAGAATATGACCAGAATATAATTGTAAATGAATAGAATCTTAGCTCTACAATTTTTTTTGTGAGAACAGATTGACTTACACATAGCAAATGGAAGAAACAGCTGTTATTTCTTCAAAGCACAGTACAGAATTAGCTTGTTGCACTGACTCAACCTTGCTTGAAATGCTTCACTGAGTACAGCAGGTAAAGAAACATTAAGGCAAATAGACTTGAACTCTACAGTATTCTCTTTTAATGTTTGTGCAGCGGTGTATTGGCAAACACATTTACAACTAAAGCAAGTGTGGGAAATCAGTCAGTCATTAATAACTAGTCCATGAAAAATGGTTACAATATGCCAGTACCTCTGAGTTTGAAAAGAAATATTGCTTCATGCCTGAAAAATTATCCTTACATTCTTAAAACTTTATTTTAGACTGTTCTTCTAGCTAATCAGTGCCATAAGTTACTGAGTTAGAACTCTACAAATAAATGTCTAGATGCATTAAATAATTTTTTTTAAAACATTGGCCATTATTTTGGAAACATTCACACTTAAGTACTGTAACAGAGTATTTGGGGCCAGATTCTGTAATTGGGCGCCTAAAAAGATGGTGACGGATCTTAAGCGCGCGAGACAGACGTGCGCCGACAAACGAGCGCTGACAATTCAGTGCACGACTTCATTGCGCCAAAGAAAAACCTTCTTTTAAAGTTCTCCGATGGGGGAGAGTCTGGGGGGGAGTGTGGGGGGAACCCCCCCCTACTCAATAGGAATCGTGCTGGCTTTGGGGGTGTGTGGGGGGTGTAACTCCCCACATTATACTGAAAACTTAACTTTTCCCCTAAAAAAATAGACAAAAAGTTAAGTTTACAGTATAATGTGGGGTTACAACCCCCCAAACCCCCCCCAATGCCAGCGTAATCACTATTAAGTAGAGTGGGGGGGGGGGTTCCCCACCAAGACCCCCGTCGGAGCCCTTTAAAAGAAGGTTTTTCTTCGGCGCAATGAAGTCCTGCGCTGAATTGCCGGCACTCGTTTGTCGACGCGCATCAGTCTCGCGCGCTTAAGACTATGAACCAAAAAGATAGGCCCCTACCGTTAGGTGCCCATTGCACATCAATCACACTTCACCCATTAAAAAATCTAATCTGGTATTTGTGCGTCGCACTGTGACTACAAAGGTTCATGGCGACTTACAGAATCATGCCTGCAGTGTAGGCAAGGGCTTTACAAGCTTACATTATAGGCACCTACATAATAGGCGCCTAAGTACTTTAGAGAATCACACCTAATGGCACCTAAATCCTCCGCTCATAAACATGCCTACTTTGGAGTTAGGTGCCATTAGGTGCCATGAGATAGGCCTAAACAAATAGGCGCCTATCCCCCAATTAGTTTTTATTTTTTCAGTTAGCTTATTAAAGCTCATAATTAAAACCAATTTACTAATTAAGTTGGGTGCCTAATGTAGGCACCTATTTATTTAGGCACCTCTCTTGCACCTGTCTTTAGGTGCCTTTCATAATCTTTATTGTGAACTGCTTAGAACTTGTTATGGTATTAGCGGTATGCAAAAACAAAGTTATTATTATTAAGGTTTAGATTAGATTAGATTAGATTATTATATAGAATTTTCCTCTTAGATCATACTTAGATAAGATGTACTGTCTGATATTCAGCAGAACTTAGCCAGATGGGACTGGCTTTTGGCTGGCTAAGTACCACTAAGCTGGCTAACTGCTGATATTCAGTGGGATATAACTATCTCCCGCTGAATTTCCCTTTCATGGCTGATGGGCCATGTCACATGACATAGTCAGTCACCACCAATATTCATCAGCTCACTGGTTAGGTGCACGGCTAGATAGATCTCCCTAAAAGAACAGATCTATCTTTTGCCGCTAGGCCTTAGCTGGCCAACCGATGAATATTGACTTGGCTGGCTAAGTCCATAGCAGCTAACTTTAACCTGGGACTTCAATGCCAGTGGCCAGATATAGCCCTAGCATTGAATACCAGGGGAGGTGGCCAGACTGCCTCCTGCAGTCTGAATATTGGGCCGATATTGATTACTTTTGTCCATGCTCTCTATAATGGACTCTCATAATAATATGAACTGACTACAGCTGTTATGCAACATGGTTGCTAAATGTATGTCCTATGCCAAGAACGTTGACCATGTGACTCAATTACTAATGAAAGAACATTGGGTATCAGTTCTTACAAGGTCAAGTCTAAGATTCTTCTTCTGACATTCCAGACTCTTTATTTGGAATTTCTACTCTGTCTCTCAAATCTTGTTAAATTCTATATTTTTGCTTGATCTCTCCATTCTCAAGCAGAAAATCAGCTTATGGTTTCAGCTCCCTCCTGGGCTAGACTGGAGTCTGCATTGTACTCTTTGGCCACTTTTCTGAGGAATGCACTGATACCACATTTAGTTGTCCCCTTCTTTAACAAAGTTTTAAACAGCCTTGAAGACATTTGTTCATCCCCAACATTTTAAACTTATTAGGTTGTATCCCCCGGATTCTATACTGTATATGGTGCTTTGAGTTGCACACGCAAATTTGGACATATGCCCAGTTTGCGAGAGCAACTTAATTGATTAATGAGCCAATAAGTGCCAATAATATAACAAGTAATTATCGACACTTATTGACACTAATTAGAATTTAAGTGCGTATCTTTGTAGGCATTTTCTATAAAGAGGTGTGTATAAATTCTAGTGCATGGAACTAAAAAGAGGCATGACCATGGGAGGAGGATGAGTGGATCATGGGTGTTCCAAAAATTTATGTGCACTGTTATAAAATATGTCTGATTCACACCTAAGTTGGACACATATTTACACCAGATTTTAGTTGTATTTTATTTTAGGTCATGCCTAAATTTAGTCACACTATTCTATAATCTTTGTGGAATATTGACTCCTAAATTTAGGCGCCAGTTTATAGAATTGACTTTCACTGTCCAGATTTTTGTCCTTAGCAAAAATATCAAATTAGGTCATTAGTATTTAACTCTTGGAGCTGATTTTGTGGGACTCAGATCTCTCAGTTTTGTTCATGCAAAAAATTATGACCACATTGGCTGCCCATCACACACCAGCTCACTTATAAAATGCTACTTCATGCCTTCAAAACAAAAATCTCCCATCAACCAGCTTTCATTGATAAACTTCTAATTCCATATGCATCTTGGAGAGCCCTCTGATCCAGTAACTAAAACCTGCTCACCATTCCTTCAATACGAGAACTCTTCTATGACACTACCCTCAAATCCATTTTCTCTGTTACAGCTCCCACTTTGTGGAATGCCCTTGCTACTGACCTCCAACTAGAAAACTTACTAGATAAATTTAAAATCAAACTCAAAACCTTTCTTTTCAAAGACGCCTATACCCTTTAATCCCCATCCTCTTTGACAATTCATCCTCATTTGCAGAACTTTTCTGGAAATCAAAACGCTTCTTTCGAAGCGAGCCCTACCTAAATGTATTTCCCTTTTCCAATTACCTCCTTTTAGTTTTATTTTTTATCTCGTATTTAATACCTTCCCTTTCTTCTTTTTCCTCTCGTTTCATGTATGTCAGCGTGTAAATGCTCCCCTCCTCATAGCCTAGTTACAATTTTTCATTTTAAATTAGCCTACATATGATTTTATTTTATTTTTTTAAATTATATTCTATTGTTAACTGTTTAGATACCTGTATGATAAACAGTATATCAAAAATAAAGAAACTTGGATCAACAATAGAGGAATCAAGATGTTTTATTTTAGAGTCTGGGGAGAATGCTACCAAAAGAGCCTAGTATGTGAAGCTTTGTGATAAAATTGCCAGCAGGCTTGGGGTGGGCAACCTTTAAAGACACATCAAAATTGAAACCTGTACTTAGAAAAACAAAACAATGAAATGTTACTATCTAAATTTATATGGCATGATCTTAACTCGCGCATTGCAATGCAAAAGCTTAAGCTACCATGAACTTTGGGAAGTATAAATCTACTTGACTTTAAACTGTATCACTGGGCTTTTCAAATTTCGCAGGCAAAGTTTTGGTTCTCAAGTGATATGGATCCATTTTGAAAAAGATCTGATTTGTAATGTCCCTTTGCTTCCCTCTATGGAAAGATTTAAGTTCAAAAGTAATATTTATATACTAAAAGCAACATCTTAAGTTATCAACAATATTTATGAAGCATTTACACCAGAAATGGACAGATATAGTAGATGTATATCTTTGGTACACTTCCATATTCGACCACAAAATTGCTTATAAAGCTAAAAATGTTTGGCGTGCAGCAAATCTTTGGTCATTCTCACAACTTTATGAAAATGATTTTTTGATCCCCTTTCATACTATTTGCGACAGATATAACTTAGATTTTAAGCAAAAATCATTTTGGCTTTTATTAACCCAATCTGCAGATATTTTTTGTAACTTGTCAAATGTTGGTATAAAGGTCTCAAAATACTTGCATATCTCTTCTATCTATACATCGCTCCTGCATTCCAAAAAAATCAGCAACTTTAGTATGCAAAATCCTTCAGGCGAATAAGGCCCAATCTGAAATGAACTGTAAATGGAATAAACAACTGGGTTTGCAGCTGTCCCCTCCAGATTGGGAAACCTTCTTGTCCAAATCAATACGCCCTACTCTGTCTGCATCCTTATTACAGTCCTCTTATTTCATTTTGCATAATGCTTATTAGACGTCTGAAAAGCTGTCTAAACTTCCACGTGTAACCATTGATATTTGCTGGTCATGCAATACCTTTATAGGTACCTTATCTCATATGATATTTCACTGTGAGAATTTATCACAACACTGGTCTCAAATATGGAGTGTTATCTCTAAGGTGTTCTCCTTATCTGTTCAGGCCATCTAATCCCAAAATTGATATTACCCCCAATAGCACCAGATTATTTTATCTCTGCACATTATTCTTCACTGGAAAAATAACCAATGTATCATATCACGAATGGTGGAATAATTTATGTGCATACAGGAAGTATGAAGAGATTTCAGCATTACAACAAAATCACCTACCATCCTTTATTAGAAACTGGAAAATCCTAGATACATGGAGGGGCATAATCAAAAGGGATGTCTAAGTCCGCTTACGTGACTGTTCCCTCTAAGCTGAGCAGGAGTCCTCCACCCACAGTCTCACCAATAGAGGGTGCTGTTTTACTGTCACATTTTTCAATTGTGAGGGACAGGCAAGTTCTGCAGGACTCCAGGGAACATACCTGTCCTTAGCGACTGAAAATATTCCACCCCCTAGTGGTAGCAATGCAGCTGGAGGACACCTGCTCAGACCATCTCGCAAGTCGTCCAAAGTCAAAAAGAGCCTAAGACACATTTTCGAAAGATACATCCAACTTTTTTTTACTTTTGAAAATCGTCTAATTATATGTCCTGCCGATCTGATTGTCCAAGCCACTAAATTTATATCACATTTTTATATCACATTTCCGTCCAACTTTCCATCCAAGTCCAAAACGCCTAGAACAAGCCCTGTTGGATGTGGGAGGGATCTGCAAAGTGATGGACTGCACACCCAGACATGCCACCTAAATAGTGGGGTACCTTACAGGGCACTGCTGTGAACTTCACACAAAGGGTGCCATGTCTCCTCCTCCCTACAGCTCACTTATAGGTTATGGTGAGTCCCCCAAATCACCTCCAGAATCCCTTAGACCCACTTATCTACCACCCCAATAGCCCTTATGGCTACAGGAGCCACTTTTATGCCAGTAAAAAAGGGTTTTGGGGGTGTATGGGGCAGTGCACATGTTTTAGTATCAATGCAGTGATTACAGGAGCTTATGGGCATGGGTCCGTCTCTCTATGGGTCCCTAACTCACCCCCAAGATGACTTAAACTGCCTCTGGGCTGGACGACTAGGCTTTCCTATGCCAGGCGGCCAGGTGATGATGGTCTGGAGGCTGAAATTTAAAGTTGTGAATAAAATGTTTAGGGGGGTTGGTGATCACTGGGGTAGTGTGTGGGGGTCTATGTTATATGTTTTCAGTGCTTATCTGGTAAGTTTAAGTGGTTTTTTGTGATTTAGACCATGTTTTACATTTGAGTCAGCAGTTTTCTACCTACTTCCAGCTGGGGTATGTTTTTATAGTATCATGCAAATGTAACATGCATAATCTTAACACATAATCTTAACAGAGGTAAGAACGTCTTCGGACACCGACTAGCCCACCTACTTCGAAGGGCTTTAAACTAAGTAAGTCGGGGGTGGATACCCACTTTTACACCGGAGCAGTAAGTAACAATCCTGATGTGGCGAACCAAAACTCCGCTTCTAAGTCTGAGGTAAGTACCCTTACTGCAAAAGAATTGCTAGGAGACACTTTAACTCAAATGGGTGGCTCTCTACAGGAGCTTAGTAAACACAAAGAGTGGAGAGCTATGTATGTTAACGCACACAGCCTAGGGAATAAATTTCTAGAACTGGAAATAGAAATGGTTAATGCAGACCTAGACGTAGTAGCAATTTCCGAAACATGGTTCACAGACTCTCATGGGTGGGATATAGCTATACCAGGATACAACCTGCTTCGCCAAGACAGAGAGGGTAAGTTAGGAGGAGGGGTAGCACTTTACATCAAAGAGAACATCAAGACAACCAGGATCACGGATGTCAAGTATACTGGGGAATCCATCTGGGTAAACCTGGCCAGAGGCGGAGAAAAATGCCTGTACCTTGGTGTGGTATACAGACCTCCAAGACAATCGGAGCACAAGGACGCAGAATTAATTGAAGACATTGAGAATATCACCTTACGGGGGGACGTTGTTCTGTTAGGAGACTTCAACCTGCCTGATGTAGACTGGAACACACTCTCAGCGACAACTTGTGATAGCAGGAGGATATTAACGTCCATGAAGGGAGTACGGCTCAAACAAATGGTACTAGAGCCCACTAGGGCCCAGGCCATCCTGGACCTGGTACTTACAAACGGGGAAAGCGTCTCAGAGGTCTTGGTGGGAGAAACGCTAGCCACCAGTGACCATAACATGGTATGGTTTAACCTTAGGAAAGGCTTCCCTAGATCACAAACAAAAACAAGGGTACTCAATTTCCAGGGCACTGACTTCGCACGTATGGGAGACTTCGTCCATCAGACGCTGCAGGTTCAAGAAGTAACGGATAATGTGGAGGCTATGTGTTCAACCTTGAAATCGACCCTTCATGAGGCAACTATCCGCTACATAAAATCGGTAACTAAACAACAAAGAAAAAAGAAACCCCAATGGTTCACTGATGAGGTCTCGTACCTCGTCAAGGAGAAGAAAAGAGCATTTCTCTCATACAAACGCACGGGGGAAAAAGAAGCAAACATTGAATACAGGACAAAGTCTGCAGCGGTCAAAACAGCAGTCAGGGGGGCCAAACTTCGTATGGAAGAAACTCTAGCGAAGAACATTAAGAAAGGGGACAAATCCTTCTTCAGGTACATTAGCGACAGGAAGAGGAACGCAAACGGGATAGTACGCCTTAGAACGCCAGACGGGAATTATGTGGAAACAGATTCCGATAAAGCCAAACTACTGAATGATTACTTCTGTTCAGTCTTTACCTGCGAGGCACCAGGGCATGGGCCATGGCTGGAAGCAAAGCAAAGCATGGAAGACCCATTTCAGAATTTTGAGTTCACACCAGCTGATTTTTACAGAGAACTGTCAAGACTCAAGGTGAACAAAGCCATGGGACCGGACAATTTGCACCCAAGGGTGCTCAGAGAGCTATGCGATGTTCTGGCGAAACCGTTAACCATGCTCTTCAATCTCTCCCTAAGTACGGGGAGAGTCCCCCTGGACTGGAAAACAGCTAACGTTGTTCCTCTGCACAAAAAGGGTTGCAGAGCAGAGGCTGCGAATTACAGACCAGTGAGTCTCACATCAATAGTGTGTAAACTCATGGAAACTCTACTTAAAGGTAAATTAGACACGATATTGGATGAGGGGAATCTAAGGGATCCCTGTCAACATGGATTCACTAGGGGCAGGTCATTCCAATCCAATCTTATAAGCTTCTTTGATTGGGTGACAGGAAAGCTAGACTCAGGAGAGTCTCTGGACATTGTATACTTGGATTTTAGTAAAGCTTTTGACAGTGTCCCACACCGTAGACCATTAAACAAGATGAAATCGATGGGGTTGGGTGAGAAACTAACTGCATGGGTCAATGATTGGCTGAGTGGAAGACTTCAGAGGGTGGTGGTCAACGGCACCCTCTCTGAGACATCGGAGGTGACTAGCGGAGTGCCGCAGGGCTCAGTCCTGGGACCATCCCTTTTCAACATATTCATAAGGGACTTGACCCGAGGGCTTCAGGGTAAAGTAGCACTGTTCGCCGACGACGCCAAACTGTGTAATATAGTAAGTGAAAGCAATCTCAAGGATAGTATGACGCAGGATCTGATCACGTTGGAAAACTGGTCCTCGACATGGCAGCTGGGCTTCAACACTAAGAAATGTAAGGTCATGCATCTCGGCAGCGGAAATCCATGCAGAACATACACCTTGAATGGAGAAACACTATCTAGGACTTCAGAGGAACGGGACTTGGGAGTAATCATCAGGGCAGACATGAAGGCTGCCAAACAAGTAGAGAAGGCCTCATCCAAGACAAGGCAAATGATCGGATGTATCAATAGAAGCTTCGTCAGCCGCAAACCTGAAGTCATAATGCAACTCTACAGAACCATGGTGAGAACTCATCTGGAATACTATGTGCAATTCTGGAGGGCACATTACCGGAAAGATGTGCTTCGAGCTGAGTCGGTCCAGCGGATGGCCACTAGGATGGTCTCCGGACTCAAGGGTCTCTCATACGAAGAAAGACTGGGCAAACTGCAGCTCTATACTCTAGAGGAGCGCAGGGAAAGGGGTGACATGATTGAGACATTTAAGTACATCACAGGTCGTGTCGAGGTGGAAAACGACATATTCTTTCCCAAGGGACCCTCGGTCACAAGGGGGCACCCGCTCAAATTCAAAGGAGGGAAATTTAGTGTTGACACCAGGAAGTATTTCTTCACAGAAAGGGTGGTGGATCACTGGAACAAACTTCCGGTGCAGGTGATCAAGGCCACCAGCATGCTCGACTTTAAGAATAAATGGGACATCCATGTGGGATCCCTACGAGGGTCGAGTTAAGGAACTAGGTCATTAACACTCAGACTTAATGGGGTGGGTCAGTAGAGTGGGCAGACTTGATGGGCTGTAGCCCTTTTCTGCCGTCATCTTTCTATGTTTCTATACTGTATTTCCATGATCTTATACTTATATGAAACAGAGGCATAGCTAGAAGTCAATTTCTGGGAGGCCTAGGAAAGACTATGGAGCTTATGAATTTTCTCTCCACTGCCTCCCTATATTAAACATACTCTGGCTAACGGGGATCTTCAAGCCCCACCAGCTGATGACAACTTCTGTGGAGACCCCCAGGCAGTCTGGGCAGTGGGAAAAATCAGCAGTGCACTTCTAGCTGCTGACGTCGGCACCCGCTTCACCAGCATGCCACCGACTTCAGTGCTGTCTCTTCCTGCACATTCAAGGCCTTTGTAATAGCGCATAAAAGGATTCATGCCACCCCCCAGCCTATATAAGCTCCAAGCTACACCTGTATGCCCCTAAAGCAGACAGACGACTGTACATCCCCCCAGGAAGATCTCTCCTGGTGGAAATCGCCCGCAAACGCTCCTACAGCCACTTCATCCCACAGCTTTGGAACCAACTCCCCCCTCAAATCAGATTACAGAATTCATTGATAACCTTCCGAAGAGCAGTGAAGGCCTTTCTCTTCAACTAAAGGTCCAACTGCAAACAGTCCCCTCTGATCTCTCTCCCGCCAACAACCCCCTGGTCCAATCTTCTGTAATACCCCTCCAGGAATTCCCTATGAATGTCCTCAAGTTACTGTACTAACCAGCCTTGCCCTTTGTGACTATATTGTATAGTACTGTATCGTATCACCAAATGTACTGTCCAATGTAACTTCTGTGAATGTTGGCTTGTAACCCGTTCTGAGCTCCCGGGAGGGCGGGATAGAAATCAAATAAATAAATATTAAACTGACAACTTCTGGTTATGACTACAGACATCAGATTCTTCTAAGAAGGTGGTGAAGATGGTTTTCTTTACTATACTGTTCTCTCCAGTCCCTTTATCTGAATCGCATTCTAATGTAGGCAATTATCTGCAAATTAATTCATATAAGTCTAGAAAAATATAGTCAACTTCCCACAGTCTAAAAACTGTCTCTTTTTAAATTAATTTATGGACAGAAAGCACAATGAAAGGAAAGTTAATGCATGGCAGCTTATATTAAGCATCGCAGGGAGGATGATACAGGAAATTAGTACAATAATGAGAAAACAAAGAAGAGCAGAGGAGGTTGAGTGTTGCCATGGAAATGGAGTACAGGGAAAGTATTGCCTTGCTGAAGGATAACAAACATTTAATCAAACTAATATCTCATTGGTGTTGTAGATTATGCCTTTATTCTGGTGATTTGAATATGCATTTGGGCAAATTCATTAATGTGCAAGCTCTGCTCTGAGTCACATTTTCATAGTACTAAGAAACATGGATAAAAAAACCCCAAACTTTTCACCCCCTTCAGCTTGCATTACTGTATGCTTTCTTCATAGTTTTGCCCATAAAATTCCAGGAAATGTGATTATGCAGCTGTGTTGATTTCTACTGTTGGAATATAGAAACATGATGGCAGATAAAGGCCAAATGGCCAAGCCAGTCTGTCCATCTGCAGTAACCATTATCTCTTCCTCTCTCTAAGTGATCCCACGTGCCTATCCCACACTTTCTCGAATTTAGGCAAAATCTTTGTCTCCACCACCTCTTCTGGGAGTTTGTTCCACGCATCTACCACCCTTTTTGTAAAAAAAAAAAGTATATCCTTAGATTACTCCTGAGCCTGTCACCTCTTAACATCATCCTATACCCTCTCATTTCAGAACTTCCTTTCAAATGAGACTCGACTCACATGCATTTATGCAACGTAGGTATTTAAATGTCTCTATCATATCTCCCCTCTCCTACCTTTCCTCCAAAGTATACATATTGAGATCTTTAAGTCTTTTCCCATACTTCTTATGACGAAGACCTCACACCATTTTAATCGCCTTCCTCTAGATTGACTCCATCTTTTTTATATCTTTTTGAAGGTGCGGTCTCCAGAATTGCTCACAATATTCTAAATGAGGTCTCACCAGAGTCTTATACAGCAGCATCAATATCTCCTTTTTCCTACTGGCCATACCTCTTCCTATGTACCCTAGCATCCTTCTAGCTTTCATTGTCACCTTTTCAACCTGTTTGGCTACCTTAAGATCATAAACAAACAAGAAAAACAGTGGGAATGGACAATGAGCAATCCACAGGAGCCAGCAGGATAAAAACAAAGCTTATTTAGTTCAGTCCGGAATATGCAATGATATGGACCCAACACAGTACTGTGTTTTGGTGAACAAAACTCGCTTGCATCAGGGGTCAATAATATAAATAAAGCAAAAGACAGATTAACAATCTAAAATCATATACAAGAATACATTTGAACCAAATGACTTAAAAACTAGGTAAACAAAGAATAAAAAACCCATAAAATCAGTAAACATCATTAAAAAATGAAAAAGGATGCCATAGCACACCTGAATCTTGAACTTTATATCAAATAATGACACACTTGATAACAGAACAAACAACACTCTCAAAATATATACAGAATACATAAAGTCATGAAAAGCCAAGCAAAGCCCTATCAATGAGAAGAGCAATGCCTGTGGGGTCAACACATAAAAGCAGCTTAAACGTCAATATCTCTACGAGGTAGGAAAAAGCTTCAGAGCTCCTCCTCCACCAACCAACAAGGCAGCTATATTAAATGGAGGACTCAACGGGGTAAGATAATGTCACTGGCATAAAAAAACCTTCTCAAGTAGATATTTAAACAAAAAAGCTTTGAGCAATGCAGAACTTCTGGGTTAGAATAAAGCCACCACTGGACTATGTGTTAATAAAGGAGTACTTATCTGGAATTAGGTTTACTGCACATTGACTATGACCAGCGTTTCGCTAAATACATGCTGCCTCAGGATGTAAAGGTGTTAACTTCTCCAGATGCTCCACTGGGTGGTAGTGGAGCGTGCTAGATTGCCCCTCTTGCTAACATTATTTGAATGTACTTGAAGCTTTTTTGCTATTATCAAGTGTCATTATTTGATGTGAAGTTCAAGATTCAGATGTGCTATGGCATCCTTTTTTGTTTTTTAATGGGTTTTTAAAAATGATGTTTACTGATTTATGTTTTTTATTCTTTGTTTACCTCGTTTTTATGTCGTTTGGTTCAATTGTGAAATATAAAACCATAAAACCACAATTTGGTTCAAATTGTGAAATATAAAATCATAAGAAGCATATAAACGCATGCAAAACTTGTAATAAAATATTTTTTTTGTGAGACCAGGAATAAAAATATTGTGAATCAACCAGCTGAAAAAACATACAAGACTGTGAGGGTACAGACAAGGGAAAATACCTTAGAACCAGTGTGATGTAGGTGTAAATACATTAACAGATTAATGTAGCCCAGTGAATAATGTAACCCAACACTATTAGACACATATATACAGTATATATTGCATACCATATATTTTAGAAAGCCAGGTTATACAATTCCAAATCATGAATATATGCATATGGAAAGCGGGCATGGTCTAGGTGTGCTTAGGATGGAATTAGGTTAGGGCTAAAATATCCATGCGCATTCACTGTTTCATAAGGGGAATGCATGTTTACATCTGTAACATCAGGATTTACACCTATTCCAGGGGAGGTTTAGATTATGTGAAGGTGCTCATTTTATTTAGTGGTCTACTGGAGGAATTAGGTTAGATGGCTGCCCAGGCTATTACCCCAGTATTTTTGTTATCACCCCTACAAATGATATTGCCACATAAGACTGCTTGGGGAAACAGATATGTAGGTTTCTAAAATGGCAGACATACTGTACATGTGCATGTTTCTGTAGATACTTTAGATGTTAACACTTGTAAAGTGGATTGCCTCCCTTTCCCCTTTTTCCCCTCTTGGTTTCTTATCATAGAAACATAGAAATAGGCGGCAGATAAGGACCACAGCCCATCTAGTCTGCCCACCCTAATGATCCTCCCCTACCTTTGCCCTGTGAATAGATCCCATGTGTCGATCCCATTTGGCCTTAAAATCAGGCACGCTGCTGGCCTCAATCACCTGCAGTGGAAGACTATTCCAGCGGTCAACCACCCTTTCAGTGAAAAAGAATTTCCTGGTGTCACCCCGCAGTTTTCCGCCCCTGATTGTCCACGGATGCCCTCTTGTTGCCGTGGGACCCTTGAAAAAGAAGATATCTTCCTCCGCCTCGATGCGGCCCGTGAGATACTTGAACGTCTCGATCATGTCTCCATTCTCTCTGCGCTCCTCGAGTGAGTATAGATGTAATTTGTCTAGCCGTTCTTCATATGGGAGATCCTTGAGTCCTGAGACCATCCGGGTGAACTGACTCCAGTCTCAGCACATCCTTGCGATAATGCGGCCTCCAGAATTGCACACAGTATTCCAGTCCTGTTTGTCCATGTATTCCCCTCAATTTTATTAGAGCACTTTTTTTAAAATCCTTATACTGTATTTACTTTATTGTAAACCATCTAGATATTTGTCATAGATGGTATATCAAGAAACTATTAAACTTGGAAATTTGGAAACTTGGATGCATACATGCCCATTCCTGAATGTATTTTAGAAAAGCTCCACTTTGGCAGACCTTTTTCTAAAATATGAGCAGAAATTGACATGTTCTAAGTTGAGCATCTCAATTCCTATTTCTATGTTCTATCTAAAATGGGGCTTGATTCTGAAATGAATGTAGTTAAATTTTACTAATTATGGATTAGTGGGAACAGAAATGATGCTTAAAACTCTAGATTGGTTCTAGTTTTCAAGATATGCTACCGAGTCAGATTATGCAAATGGTGGAAAATAAGTGAGTTAGAAAGGGAAGGGATCTCAGTTTTCCTCTTTTTTTAAAACTGTGAGCCCTCCAGAAAAATGCTTACTATGATTTCCCTTACTCCATCCAATGGAGAACTGCTCAATTGGAGCTCCTTTCTGTAACTGTGCTGTGCGAAATACCTCGTCTAAATACAGATGTCTGCCTTTTTTGGGCATGGACATTCCTTCTACTTCTACAATTGAAGTTGGACATTCATCTTTTGGCCCCTCCCTAGTCCCATCTAAAACATGCCCATACAACACCCCCTTACCACATGGACATACTGCAGTTATAAACATCCATATTCTGATTTTATAAAATTGGGATCTGAACATCCATGCAATATGTGCATCTAAATATCAGTTTTCAGAAGTCCAATAGAGGAAAATAGTTTCTAAATAACCATGTTAGTGTCATGCTCTCTTAATTGTCAATGTTTCATTTTGCAAAGGAACACATTTTCATTTAGCCAAAGAGATGTTTCATTTTTGTTTGAACAATGCATTAAAAAACTGGAGCATAACCACTGTGCTTATTTTGGCTGCGATATTGTGCTTTATTTTGGCTGCAATATTGAAGATCAGTAGAAGAACTGGACCCCGCATATAGGCAACAACATCTGTGCAACAAATCTTTGCCAGTGATTGAAGAGAGTAAACCAGTCATATCAACAATTGTTACTTCTGCATGGTGTCTTCAGTTGGAAAAGGTTTATCAAAGATGAAAAAGTGCACTATGCAGTATTCATGCACCAATTACCCTACAGAGAAGGACTGCAGGTTCCTGATTCACCAGAATCATTCTCACTTGAGTCTGAAGAGGATGAGGTCCTGAATCATCAGCATCACATGATCCAGATTTATTCCCACCCTCTTCATTTGAATCACACCTCATAATGTATTCATAAACGGAATGATCTTGTCAGGGATTTGGCGCTACCTAAGAATAGTAAGTGATGTTACAATCTCTATGGCCTAGATCAGGGGTCTCAAAGTCTCTCCTTTAGGGCCGCAATCCGGTCAGGTTTTCAGGATTCCCCCAATGAATATGTATGAGATCTATGTGCATGCACTGCTTTCAATACATATTCATTGGGGAAATCCTGAAAACCCAACTGGATTGCGGCCCTCAAAGGAGGACTTTGAAATCCCTGGCCTAGATTCACTAAGGGCACGGATCCAATCTGATCCATGAAGGATCTGATCCAATCCGTATCCGGGGGGCTGATTCACGAATTGCCCTCATGCAAATTAGAACAATCGGAATCATGCCCCCAACCACCTGCCCAGATCACACTATAGCGATCCCCACGCATGCACAGACCATCTGTAGATGGTCTGTGCATGCACTGGCCCTCCATGCCCGGCAGAACTTAATTTTACTTTTTTTTTTTAATATCTTTTTGAAGCCAAAAATAAGTACAACATATTATATAATCATACTAGCTGATGCCCCGGCGTTGCACGGGTATTTAATTATAGCAATAACCCTGTAAATGGATTCAAATAAAGATACTTTATAGTGGTGAATGAAATTATTTTTTTACAGCTTAATAAAAAGTACAATATTCAAATTATAATGTGAAATATTTGACAAAATGAATACAATACAACTAACGCAAAACGTGATTATAAACAACAATTTTAGTTTCACCTCCTGGAGCAAGAACATATAAATTGTTGGGTGAACCCACCCTTGAGCAAGCAACTTAGAGTTGTGGGCCGCGAGACCCCCCAGAACATATCACCCCAGGTAGTGAGGGATCTGCATACCAAGTTTCGTTCAAATCGGTCAAGCCGTTTTTGAATTACTGTGAGAATGGCAGCTTTTTACATTTTTTCCATTGACATGAATGGGTGGAATCTGATTTTCTGTTTGTAGCTCCGCCCACGTGTGCAGGTGGGCCGTGAGACCCCCAGAACATATCAGCCCAGGTAGTGATGGACCTGCATACAAAGTTTCGTTCAAATTGGTCAAGCCGTTTTTGAATTACTGTGAGAATGGCAGCTTTTTACATTTTTTCCATTGACATGAATGGGTGAAATCTGATTTTCTGTTTGTAGCTCCGCCCACGTGTGTAGGTGGGCCGCGAGACCCCCAGAACATATTGTATTACTATTTAAAAAGGCTTACCAAAGACCTTCAGTCACTTTCCGCACTGGACAGAATGCCAGGAAATCTAAATAGTATACAAATTAAATTTTATTACATATATACAATATTTCTAGCCATAATCATTGATTAAGTACAGAGTTTGAATTAATACGTTACCGGTTATTACATCATCACTCCGTCGGGGGACCACGATCAGGAGGCTTACTCAAAAAATGTCATCACACAGCTTGTCAGTAGTGGAAATGTCCCCTGCCTTTCTTTCTAGGGGAAGCAGTATTTATCCCCCTCTCCTTGTGGATTGAGCTAACTGAATGCCGGGGTGATGTTTACCAATCAGTATGTGTTAGAAACTCCTAGCCTGCCTCATGAGCTGATTTCCCATCCCCTTCCTGTGGAGGATGTTTACCAATCTGACTACACATCCCCCCCTTATGGATTGAGCTAACTGAATGCTTGTGGATTGAGCTAACTGAATGCCGGGGGGATGTTTACCAATCAGTATGTGTTAGAAACTCCTAGCCTGCCTGAGCTGACAATGACCTGCTCTCATAGTTTATCAGCAGGTGCTGAAAATTCCTGGCCTTGCTCGTTCTCATAGTACTTGTGTTTCCCTGTAACAGCTATCATGGATCCTAGGCAGTGTCATTCAATATTAATAATTCTTTCATACCATACGTTTCACATTCGTGTCACACATATCACCCCAGGTAGTGAGGGATCTGCATACCGAGTTTCGTTCAAATCGGTCAAGCCATTTTTGAATTACTGTGAGAATGGCAGCTTTTTACTTTTTTCCCATTGACATGAATGGGTGAAATCTGATGTTCTGTTTGTAGCTCCGCACACGTGTGCAGGTGGGCCGGGAGACCCCCAGAACATATCACCCCAGGTAGTTGGAATTACTGTGAGAATGGCAGCTTTTTACATTTTTTCCATTGACATGAATGGGTGAAATCTGATTTTCTGTTTGTAGTTCCGCCCACGTGTGCAGGTGGGCCGCGAGACCCCCAGAACATATCACCCCAGGTAGTGAGGGATCTGCATACCAAGGTTCGTTCAAATCGGTCAAGCCGTTTTTGAATTACTGTGAGAATGGCAGCTTTTTACATTTTTTCTATTGACATGAATGGGTGAAATCTGATGTTCTGTTAGTAGCTCCGCCCACGTGTGCAGGTGGGCCGCGAGACCCCCAGAACATATCACCCCAGGTAGTGAGGGATCTGCATACCAAGTTTCGTTCAAATCGGTCAAGCCGTTTTTGAATTACTGTGAGAATGGAAGCATTTTACTTTTATTCCATTGACATGAATGGGTGAAATCTGATGTTCTGTTTGTAGCGCCGCCCACGTGTGCAGGTGGGCCGCGAGACCCCCAGAACATATCACCCCAGGTAGTTGGAATTACTGTGAGAATGGCAGCTTTATACAATTTTTTCATTGACATGAATGGGTGAAATCTGATTTTATGTTTCTAGCTCCGCCCACGTGTGCAGGTGGGCCACGAGACCCCCAGAACATATCACCCCAGGTAGTGAGGGATCTGCATACCAAGTTTCGTTCAAATCGGTCAAGCCGTTTTTGAATTACTGTGAGAATGACAGCTTTTTACATTTTTTCCATTGACATGAATGGGTGAAATCTGATTTTCTGTTTGTAGCTCCGCCCATGTGTGCAGGTGGGCTGCGAGACCCCCAGATCATATCACCCCAGGTAGTGAGGGAGCTGCATACCAAGTTTCGTTCAAATCGGTCAAGCCGTTTTTGAATTACTGTGAGAATGGCAGCTTTTTACATTTTTTCCATTGACATGAATGGGTGAAATCTGATTTTATGTTTGTAGCTCCGCCCACATGTGCAGGTGGGCCGCGAGACCCCCAGAACATATCATCCCAGGTAGTGAGGGATCTGCATACCAAATTTTGTTCAAATCGGTCAAGCCGTTTTTGCGTGATCGCGGCACATACACACATACACACACACATACACACATACATACCTCCGATTTTATATATATAGATTACAGTACAATAGCACCTAAATTCAATCAAAATTGTAATCTATGACAAATATATATATCACCCCATCTTCATATTCAAAAATTGCACTCAAATTAAAAATTAAAAAATATTTTCCAACCCCCCTTCCACCCACCCACCCACTCATTAAAGTGCCAAATAGCACAGTGTCGTATGTTAGTGCCACTGGATTTTACTTTTTTTTAACTGGTTTTTACTTTTTCATGAGCCCGTGGTTTTAATCCTCTTTAAATTCGCAGGTTAAAACCTCAGGCTTGCACAGCGGAGAAGGGCAGGAGAGTTGGGGAAAATCGGGGCATGAGAATTGGGCAGGAGATTCGGGGCAGAGCAGGGTGGCAGGAGAATCATGGCTTGAGTTGGGGCAGAAAGCAGGAGATTTGGGGCAGAGCAGGGCGGCAGGAGAATCGCGGCTTCGGTTTAGAGAGCAGGAGATTCGGGGTAGAGCAGTCGGAAATGACATGAACGACTAGTCCCCAGCAGTTGCTTGTTTGCTGATCGGCCAGCCCAGTCGATGTTTTTGGTTTTTTTTTGAATCGCTGCCTGCCTACATTTGAATGCCGTTCCCCCTCATTTGCATGCGTGGATCAGAGGATGATCGGGATAGAGGTTAATGAATTGGGTCGGAGGGAAATCTGGTCGCAAAGTGGTTGCTAAGTGGTCGGAACTTGATCGATGGACTTAGTGAATCTAGCCCTATGGTCTGAGACCATCAAAAGGATCTTGTCCCTCCCATTCTTCTTCATGGAGGGTAATCATCTAGCCTCCAACTACATTGATGGCTTATGGCAATCCTCAACATCATTTATGATGAGTGGAGACTATTCATCGATTCCTTATAGATAAGTCTTAAAGCTGTTGTGTTGCATAATGGCAGTGTTTTGTCATTAATTCTAGTTGGTTGTGCACTTCATATGAAGGAAAACTAGGTTAACATGAAATAACTTTTAAGGTGCATAAACTATGACCAGTATCAGTGGCAACTTGAAGGTAGTTGTTAAACTACTAACTAGGTTTATATACCGCATCCTCTCCATGAATATAGAGCTCAGCACGGTTTACAAGAGCTTAATAAAGGAAAGTATAACACATTGAATTCTCTTGCTTGGTCTGCAGATTGGATACACAAAGTACTGCTGCTTTCTTTGGGATAACCGTGCAAGAGATTGCAATGCATCAAGAAAGACGAGAAAATCATTGCTGCCTGAGAGAAAAAAGTGTTCAGCATTCACCACTTGTTAAGTCAAAGATTTTTTTACTACCCTTACGCATCAAGCTGGGTCTAATGAAGAACTTTGTTAAGGTCATGGACAAGACAAAAGCAGCTTTCAAGTACCTCCATGGAAAATTTCCAAGATTAACCCCCTCTTCTATGAAATTGCGCTACCAGTTTCTAACACGGGCTGAATGTCCCGCACTGCTCCCGATGCTCATAGGAACTCTATGAGCGTTGGGAGCAGCGTAGGACATTCAGCGCGGCTCTCTGCGCTAAGAACCACTAGCGTGGTTTCAAATAAGAGGGGGGTAAGTGAAACCAAGATAAAGGAAGATGTCTTTATGTGTCCTCGGATTCGCTAACTTCTTCAAGATGATACATTTGACTATGTACTACTTGGGAAGGAAAAGATGCCTTGGACAACCTTCCAGTTAATGGCAACAAAGTTTTTTGGGGGAAATAACAAGGTAGACAATTACAAACAGTTGGTAGAAAACCTCAAGGTATACAAAAGACTTGGCTGCAGCACATAGAAACATGATGTCAGATAAAGACCAAATGGCCCATCCAGTCTGCCCATCCCACAGTAACCAATATCTCTTCCTCTAAGAGATCCCAAATGCCTATCCCAGGCTTTCTTGAAATCAGACATATTTTTTTGTATTCTCATCTCAATTTTTTTCTACCCAACTGAGAAGCAGTGCGAGATGATCAGAGAGCAATTTCAGCAGGACATTGTAGGAATGGAGAAATGTCATCAGGACACATGGAGCTCATCAATGCTTGCAAACAAACTATTGCTGGACATTGACAAGAAATGCTCCATTTCATAAATTCAAGAGATGCACCAAACAGCACTAAGTAGATATGCCTACTTTTTCTTTCATAATAAATTTTATTTATAGAACACTTTTGCTGACTTTTAAAGTTTTACTTAAAGAAGACAGGTAAAATATTATCATGTAAAGCAACCATGCACAGATGAAAATTTCCAAAATCAAAATCCATAAAAAAATAGATCATACAATCTCTAGGACCAAGAAACATAGAGAAAGTAAAAAAAAAAAAGACTATTAATCAGGCCTTCAGGAAGCCAGAAGAACAAGAACACAGGCAATAGTAAATGTATCACCACTAAATCCCTGTAAGGATCAGTGTGAGGCACATCCCATAGGGAGTCAGATGGTACTGTGATATAAGGCCTGACCTCCAGGGATCCAGAAGACAATGTGGGAGAAGAGCAGAAGAAGCAGCTGGCAAGGCATAGGAAGTTTAAAGTTGTCATGAGACAGGATGAGCTGACAGAAGTGATTTAAATAAATGATAATTATGGCTTCCAATAAAGGTAAATGACAATAATCATCTGCCTGAGTGATATGATTTGCAATAATAGGAGAGCATAGATGTTTTAGGACTCATCCTTATTGTTTTTATAGTAAAAGGAATTCTTTTCTATTTTTATTGAAATTTTACAAATACAAAAGTATAAGAATAAAACAAAACAATAAGCTGCAGATACCAAAATATACATAATAATATGCAAAATATACTATAGATAATTGGGATTTAAATGAGTTCTTACATATTCATCAAGAGGGGTCCAATTTTTGTGAATCTGGCTATGTTATTTTGTTTGAATGTTATTATTTCCTCATACTTTCTGATGACACAAAGGTGATTCCACCATTCGTAAAAAAATTGTCTTTCCAATTGGAAACAATATGGTGGATAGCTAAGGCAATCATGAAATCAAATATTTTTTTATAAAAGGAATTCTGATGTACAAACTTATATAAAGCCTTGTGCAATCAATCAATAGTATTTTGAATATACTGAAATATGTTTTACTCAGTTAAAAAAAAAACATTAGAAGAGGAAAAATCATACTAGAAAATTGCAAAATGTTTAAATATCACAATTTGCTACAGACTGGCAAGGGCAAAAATATGCTATGACCATCCTGTTATTATTTATTTATTCTATTCCTTATACACTGCCTGCAAACCCAAAAGCTATTAAAGCGATGTACATTCAGGTCCAGCATATATTTTTCTGTCACTGGAGGGCTCACAATCTAAGTTTGTGCCCGAGGCAATGGAATTAGAGAACAATATGAAGTAAGTCATAAATATAACCAGATTAATTTAGAATATTGTGATTAAAAAAGAGAGCGCATGAATATTAAATAACACAATTATTGGTCTGATCTTATTAAAAAGCATTTCAGTAGTCAAGGTGGAATAAAAACTAATTTGCAACTGGTTATAATGGGCTGGAAATGAGCTTTTACATTGTTGGAGAGTTAAACAGGTTGGGAGTGTAATGCAATAAGGCAGAGGCTCATGGGGCTGATTGAGAAAATGAAATGAAATTCAATGAAATATGCAAGCAAGGCATTTCTCTATGAGGGACGTGTAAACAGAAGAGCAGCATGCGGCATGAACTACCCGTATTTCACCGAAAATAAGACAGGGTCTTATATTAATTTGTGTTCCAAAAAACGCACTAGGGCTTATTTTCGGGGAATGTCATTTTTTTTTTCATGTACAACAATCATCTCTTCCTTCCTCTCCTCCACCTCAATACTTCTTCTTTCCTTTCTTTCTCCCTCCCCTCCCCCCATGTGCAGCATCTTTCCTCACCTCTCACCCATCCCCTTGTGCAGCAGCTCCCGAGGCCTCCAAAAACAGCGGCAGCGCTCTGAATGGACTACTTCGCAGCCTTCTCCGCTGGGGACGGGCCTTCCCTCTGTAGCGTCTTTCTATCCCTCCCTTCCATCCCTTTGTGCAGCAGAACCCCACCGACCTTCCCACCATGAGCCTGACATACCTCTACTCCAAAAGAATCCAAAACTGCAGCAGAGGGAAGGCCCCGGTGGGGAAGGCAGTGAAGCAGCCTGTTCAGAGAACTGCCGCTGTTTTTGGAGGCCTCGGGAGCTGCTACACAAGGGGATGGGTGAGAGGTGAAGAAAGATGCTGCATATGGGGAGGGGGGGGGGGAGAGAAAGGAAAGAGGAAGATTTGGGGTGGAGGAGAGAAAGGGAGAGCTCTAGGGTCAGAGATGGAGTCGGGGAGTGTAAGGGTGGTTTCGGGGGTCGATCTTAACTAAGGCTTATTTTTGGGGTAGGGCAACGTAAAAGATTCAATTCCCAAATGAAGACAAACCCGAGTGAATATTGGTGCAATCACAAACGCATGCCACGTTTGTGGCAATGTTGGGTCTTTGTGAATAAAGAATTAGTCCCAATTCTTCAGGCTTTTGTGCTGTTTTTGTGGTTACTATAAAAAGCAATACCAGGTGATACGTAGGCATTCTCGCACATTCTCTTTTATTGTATACTGAATCAGAACATATTTTGGTCGCACATTTGGGAAACTATACCAGAAGATCTTAGGGCCTCAAACTCACATTGGTTTTCTTATAGCTTTTAGCACATAAAACAGGATTCTAGGAACCTTTAGGAACTTTGGTCAGTATGCATAGATCCTGGCGGTAACCGATATATTTATTCTTGTCACAGTGTATCTTGTTAGTAGATACTTTATTACCTTTGTCCACCACAGTTCTCTATTCAGTGTGTCAAAAAGGGGTAATGCAGGCTTGTGGAAACACATTTGTGCTTTGGAAAGCTAATCACATTTGCAATGATGTGGCACATCTTGTTACCTATGTAAGGTTCAAACTGGATATTTTCATTACAGAATCATACTCTCAGTGGTCTTAGCTGAATGCTAAACATGTTATCTTGGCTGCATATTCTGGAATTCATTTCCCAGTTCATATTTTGCATATACAGTCTATATATATCAGATAGCAATGGGTTTAGATGGGCAGTCTGCAAGAAGAGTGTATGCCACTTGCCTCTAAACCTTTAAAGATGATACTCCACGATACAACTGCACCTCAAATATTTTGTCTAATTATGGCTTTTCAAAATAGATATAGCAGAATTAGAAAAGGTATAGAAAAGGGTCACAGAAATGATGGCACAGTTTCCCTACGAGTAAAGATTAAAGCACCTAGGGCTCTTCAACTTGGAGAAGAGACAGCTCAGGAGAGATATGATAGAGGTCTATAAAATATTGAGTGGATTAGAATGGGTGGACGTGAATTGCTTGTCTACTCTTTCCAAAACTACAAGAACTAGAGGGCATGCAATGAAACTACTAAGTAGTAAATTTAAATCAAACCGGAGAAAATATTTCTTCACTTAACATGTAATTAAACTCTGGAATTTGTTGCCAGAGAATGTAATGAAAGGAGTTAGCTTAGCATGGTTTAAAAAAGGTTGGGATAATTTCCTAAAAGGAAAGTCCACTGCTTATTTCTAGGATAAGCAGCATAAAATCTGTTCTACTATTCTGGGAACGTGCCGGGTACTTGTGATCTAGACTGGCCACTGTTGGAAACAGGACACTGAGCTTGATGGACCTTCGGTCTGTCCCAGTATGGCAACTCTTATGTTCTTATCAGGAGCACGCTACAGGGGTTCAAAGAAGTTTTGGATAGGTACTTGGAAGACAAAGGGATTGAGGGTACAGATAAGAGTAGAGGTAGATTATAGGGATGGGATTAGAGGTAAGTGACAAAATTAATCAGGGACCACTGTTTAGGCACTAGGCCTGATGGGCCGCCGCGGGAGCGGACCTCTGGTCTGATTCAGCGGGGGCAACTTCTTATGTTCTTATGTAATTATAAACAAAGAAGGGGGATTAGTAGCTGCATTGAGATTATTTTTGCTTTCATACTACACTTACAAGTAAACATAAATGTTTCCCTTTATGTTTGCAAATCCTTTGAAAATATAAATGCAATGTACACTGAAATCCCCTATAGATATCCCAGTAAGGAATGATCAGTGTGCGGTATAGAATATGAAACTCCAACTACATAGAGCCTATTTTCTAAGTGACCATATAGTTGGATCAAGGAAGAGTGCTAGATCGGGGATGTAGCCAGACATACCAATCTGAGCGGGCCTTAGCCCAAAGAGGGTGGGCACACACTATTGTTCCCTCCCCCCTGTGAGCCCAAATCCAATTTTAATACCTGAGCTGGCGGGGATCCACCAGCTTAAGAGATCCTACTCTGGCCGCCCAGAACACTGCCAGACTCTATGGGCTTCTGCCATACCAGCTTTCCTCCCTTCTGCACATGTGCACAAAATGAACATTTGCAGGAGAGTGGTGAGCCAGTGCAGCAATGAACCATAGAGATTGCCTCTGGCTGTAGCAACTATGGGAACATTCTGGGCTGCAAGAGGAGGACTTCTTCGGCTGTTGGGACTTGAGGATCCCTGCTTGCCTAAACAAGGATGTCACAATTTGGGGTGTGCCACCCTTGGCTATGCCACTATGCTAGATGTGATAGACTTGGATTTCAACAAAGTCATTGGCAGGGTTACCCATAGGCAGCTTATATACACTTAACATTTCCCCTAACATTTTCCCTAATACATGACCTATCTTAGCCTAACATCTTATTACTATCAAATAAAAACTACATGAAAACCCTGCACCTACATTCTCAACAGCAGTGCTGATGCTGTAAAACAAAATACCTCCTGAAATACGCCTGCTGGACCATTACGGCATCTTTTTTGCAAAGCACCAAAATCTTGGCTTTATTCATAATGTGCTTGATTCTGTATAGTGCGACCAAAGTTGTGTGAGCAAAACTGTGCACATTGCCGATTTGCGTGTACAACTTAATTGTTTAACAAGCCAATCAGCACCGAAAACTGGCAATTAACAAGTAATAACTGGCACTAATTAAAATTTACCTGCACAACTTTCTAAGGCCCAGATTCACCAAAGATAGCGATTCAATCGCTGTTGGCCGATTATCTGGCTGATTTTGAAACAGCGATTGATTCACTATCTTTTCTGCATGCAAATGATTTGCAAACTCCTTGACTCAATTGCTCAGTGAGCGATTGAGTCGGTACAGAGCCCTGACAGTAGTGACAGGAGAAGCAGCCTGCATCAGGGGTCACTGTAGCATATAAGTTCACAGATGGCAGGTCTGGGATAAAACAAAGCACGGTCCAACTAACATGTCAGAGTAACCAAAATCACTGAACAGCTTTGTTTTATCCCAGACCTGCCATCTGTGAACTTATATGCTACAGTAACCCCTGATGCAGGCGTTCCTCAGACGTCGAAACACAGTGCTGTGTTGGGTCCACAGCTTCTGCTTGTGGCCTTTTATGAAATAAACAAGTTGGTTTTACATCAATGATCTTCAGTAGAGTGTTCATTGTCCGTTCCCACTTCCTTTTGTACAATTTTATACCCATGGGTTCTCTGTCCTGTTGGACTTTTTGGTGTTTACTTGATACATGAAAGACCATTCTACTCTATCAAAGGCTTTCTTAGCATCCAAGGATAATGAGAAGACTGGAGTATCCATAGATTTTGCCATATTAAGCATATGAAATGCCAATCTGGTGTTATTTTGAAGAATGTCTGTGAGAAACGAAACCCATCTGATGCATACCAATAATATGGGGGAGGACTTTTGCTAGCTTCAAAGCCAAAAGTTTAGCTAACATTTTCCGATTCATATTTATTAAGGAGATTGGCTTGTAATTTGCTATCACACTCAAAATTATGGAAGGAAGGATGCCGACTCCCTCCTGCCATCAGCCCTGCCTGCCCACCGGCTGAAAACCCCCCATGCCATACACCTCCCCCCATGCCGAAAACCCCTCCCTGTACCAAAATGGCAGGAAGGATGCCCCCTCCCCTCCCCTACTCTCATACCTTGTAGTCACAATGTGACTGGACCTTAGACCCCGCCCTGGTACATCATGTGATGCATGGGGAGGAGCCTAAGGCCCTGATTGGCTAAGACACCTTGAACTCCTCCCTGAGGTGGCTGAACCAATCAACGACTTCCTTTGGAAGGAGCCTAAGAAAGTCCCTGATTGGCCATTTGTTTTGGCCAATCAGGGACCTCCATAGACTCCTTTCTAAGGAAATCCCTGATTGGCTCCTAAGGGAGGATCCTGAGGCACCTAAGCCAATCAGGGCCTTAGGCCCCACCCCATGCATCACATGATGTACCAGGGTGGGGTAAAGGCCCAGTGGCACTGTGGCTAGGAGGAGGAGCAGGAGCAGGAGGTGTTCCTCCTTCTCCCAACTACAAGGTATGAGAGGAAGGGAGGGTAGTGGGCATTGCAGTGGCAGGAGGGAGTGGGCACCCCTCCTGCCATTTTTGGCCACTGTTGGAAACAGGATACTGGACTTGATGGATCTTTGGTCTGTCCCAGTATGGCAACTTTTATGTTCTTATTCTTCATCTCTGTGAATGCTTATATAAAGATTACATAAAAAAGACGCTATCCTTGGCAATTTTATTAATATCCAACTGAGCATGTAAAATCCTGTACAAAGTGCTCAAATCACTTATAAAATTACCCCCAATATACATAAAATACTGTGGGATGAATTTTATTAAAACTGATATTACATGATCGCATTTATTATTTAATCTAATTTAATTTATTATTCTCTTTATCAATTACATTGGCTGCTAATAGTTGCAAGGATTGTTTTTCAAGTATTTTTATCATTTTAAGACTATTTAAAAGGAGAAAAAAAATACATATTAAAAATTAACTAGAATTATATGCATTAGCAAGATCATGCATTGCCTCATAATCCCCCAAAACAGAAACCCCCTGCCTTGGGACTCCAAATCCCAAGAATACCTAAGCCTGGGAACCATTGCCCCAAGACCCCCCCCCCCACCCCAAGCCAGAGAGAACTTGCCCTGGGACGTTTGAGTTAGAGAGATCCTGACCTGGGACTTACCAAGAGAAGTTGAAAATAGGAGGAAGGGAAGATAAATTAGTTTTCATGATGCATTTATGTGATTTTTTAAAATCATATAACATTATTAGAAGTCCGATAGCACTATGCTTGCATGAACATATTTCTCTTAATCTTACTCCACTATAGATCAGGGGTTCTTAACCCAGTTCTCTGGACATACCAAGCCAGTCTGGTTTTCAGGATATTACTAGTTAATATGCATGAGCTAGATTTGCATGCAATACCTTCATTATATACAAATCTATCTCATGCATTCATTGGTTATATCCTGAAAACCTGAATGGCTAGAAGTGACCCAAGGACTGGCTTGAGACCCTCTGCTAAAGATAAAGCACCCTTTATTATATTTCATTACATTACATTAGAGATTTCTATTCCGCCATTGCCTTGTGGTTCAAGGCGGATTACAAAATAATTACAAAAAGCGAATTACATGAAGATGATATCTGGTCATTTCTAGAGGAGATATAGAGTAGATGAGGTTGTTTTGGGAAGTCAGGAAGGTATTGGAAGTGGTATAGGGAGGTGGGAAGGAGCTAGCTTTATTAAGTCGTTTGCAGGAATTTCTTGAAAAGTAGAGTCTTTATTTCTTTTCTGAATGTTTTATAGTCTGGGGTCATAATTAGTAGATTGGAGATTTGGTTGTCGAGTTTTGCTGCTTGTGTGGCTAGGAGGCTATCATATAGTTATTTCTGTTTGACTTCTTTGATTGGGGGGTGCATGAATGGAGTGTGGGTTTTCCTATATCTAGTTGATGTAGTTTGGATGAGGCGGTTGTTCAGGTAGGTTGGGCTGTCGCCGTATATAGTTTTAAATAGTAAATAGTAGAATTTGAATAGTATTCTTGCTGGAACAGGGAGCCAGTGTGAGTTGAGGTATGCCTCTGTGATGTGGTCATGTTTCCTTAATGAAAAGATGAGTCTTAGTGCTGTGTTTTGGATTGTTTGTAGTTGTTTTATCATTGTTGCAGGGCAGGGGAGGTATAGAATGATACAGTAGTCTAAAAGACCTAGGACTAGGGATTGTACTAAGAGCTGGAATTGTGTTCTATCGAATAATTTTCTAACTTGTCTTAAGTTTCTCATTACTGCGAATGATTTCTATATTGTTTTATTGATTTGTGGTTGCATGGTGCAGCATCTATCTATTGTCATTCCTAGTAGTTTCAGGGTTGAATGGGGTAATTGATTGAGTTAATTTCTATATTGGTTATAGTTGGGATTTTGTTATTTTTGAGGAGGATGAATTTTGTTTTATCTGGGTTCAACTTCAGTTAATGGTCTTTCATCCATGTTACTACTGTTCTAGTGTTCGGTGTAGTGTGTCTGTCATTGAGGGCTTGGGTTGATCGAAAGGTATGAGAATGGTCATGTTGTCTGCATAGCTATATGAGGTTATGTCTAGTTTGTCCAGACAGGCGCCGAGGGAGGCAGTATAGAGATTGAAGAGAGTAGGGGATAGTGGGGATCCTTGGGATATGCCGCAGGGGTTGGACCAAGGTTCTGATTTTTCTTTGTCCATCTTTACTCTATGTAGATTTATATGTAGATTGTATTATAGCCACAGGAATATTTATCACATACTCCCTTCCCCTGAGCTATTATTTTTTAATCTACAGTAAATTCTTAATTTTGACAACAAATTAATCCCTCTCCTTCATGGTAGTGGCTGCCATGTGGCAAACACTCCAATCCATTAAATCCCTATGGGCATTGGAGTAAGGGGGGACAAGTCCAGGACAAATGTCAGGAAGTTCTGCTTCACGCAGCGAGTGGTGGACGCCTGGAATGCTCTCCCAAAGGAGGTTATTAATGAATCCACTGTGTTAGGATTCAAAGGCAAATTAGATGCGCATCTCCTTACGAGAGGCATAGAGGGTTATGGGTGACTAAAACTACATCAGGTATATACCTGATAGGGCCTCTGCATGTGTGGATCGCCGGACTAGATGGACCATGGGTCTGATCTGGAGATGGCAGTTCTTATGTTCTTATGTTCTTACTGCAGCAGCTTGCAAAAGTTGTACACAAGAGCAAATTTGTACAGACAGTCAAACATCACCTGAGTTGGTCCAAGATTTTTTAGCCTGACTAAAAATACCACTTGCTAGATACTTGAACTTGAAAACCTTGCAGGTTGCATACGCAGGAGTTTCGTCAGCCGTAAGCCTGAAGTCATTATGCCATTGTATAGATCCATGGTGAGGCCCCACCTGGAATACTGTGTGCAATTCTGGAGGCCGCATTACCATAAGGATGTGCTGAGACAGGAGTCTTTCCAGAGAATGGCCACCCGGATGGTCTCGGGACTCAAGGATCTCCCGTACGAGGAACGGCTGGATAAGTTGCAGCTGTACTCACTCGAGGAACGCAGAGAGAGGGGTGACATGATCAAGACATTCAAGTATCTCACGGGCCGCATCGAGGTGGAAAAAGATATCTTCTTTTTCAAGGGTCCCGCGGCAACAAGGGGGCATCCGTGGAAAATCAGGGGCGGGAAGTTGCACGGGGACACCAGGAAATTCTTTTTCACTGAAAGGGTGGTTGATCGCTGGAATAGTCTTCCACTTCAGGTTATTGAGGCCAGCAGCATGCCTGATTTTAAGGCCAAATGGGATAGACACGTGGGATCTATTCACAGAGAAAGGTAGGGGAGGGTCATTGGGGTGGGCAGACTAGATGGGCCGTGGCCCTTATCTGCCGTCTATTTCTATGTTTCTATGTAACTGAAATCCTAAAATATTTTTCTCTATTCGTTGTTTGTACATCAAGGATCCTGCAGAGGGCAGTGGAACACAAACTGAGTGAAAGCACAGCATGTAAAATAAAATGCTTTCTGCCAGTTCAAATGTAAATAAAGGATCCCATGATGCATTCATTTGTGGTCTGAATAGTGCTGCACTAAATAAACTAACCAATCTCAATGAATAGACTTTGAATAACAGAGTGTCAGAATGTTCACTGAAAGGCGTTGTCTTTATTACATTACTAGTACTATTCACAACATACACATTGTACATTTTCGGCCTGATTCTGGAAATGGCACTGCCACGGTAGGCGCTTGCAAAATGGGTGCCTACTGCATGTCAATCACCGGTATGCGACGTGTCCAGAATCATGTTTATTTTCTTCTACAGATGCCTTAAATGTAGGCCGGCATTTTACAGACCTACATTTAAGGTGTCTAACTCATGCCTATGAGAAACACCTAGGCACACCTATAGATACCTAAGGCCACTTCTGGTGTAAACCATGCCTATGCCGGCCTTAGGCTTCCATAGACATGCCTCAATGTCTCTGTACATGCACAAACAATGCCAACATTGTAGGCATCCTTCGCCCCATCGATTTTTTAACAAACATGCATCCTGATTGGTCCATTAGATGGCAGTAGGACTAGGGTTACCAGATTTCACTCACATAAAATCCGGACCCATAGACCCGCAATAGGTCTGCCCAGTTCCACTCCATTATGCTCACGCCACAGCCCCGCCCCCTGCCTGTTCTCGTTGGTCGGGAGGGCATCAGCGCATGTGCGGATGTGACACAATGATGTCAAGCATCGTGAGCATGGGCTGACATCCCCTTCTGAAGCGATCTGAAGAGGAAGCCTTTCAAAACCCAGGTTTTGAAAAATTGTCCGGACATGTCCGGGTAAATCTGGACACCTAGGAACCTTAAGCAGGATGCCTCCCTCTGCCTACATTTGGGATTCCATTTTTAGAATCAGGCCCTTTGTGCATGCGTTCCACTTCCCAATATATTCTGTTTCTGGGCTGCATTTTCTAGCAGTCTATTTCTACCAGGTCTAAAGAATTATAATTCTACTGCTTGTTATGTGCTTGTCATATTAGAGTGTACATTAGTCTCAAAAGACTTTTTAAAAAAATTAATTGCACAGAATAAGGTGACTTTTTTTTTTTAAATATCTTTATTCATATCATTAAGTGAATACAAGAAAAATACATTTTACACTTTATACATCACTTAAAATCCTTAGAATATATAATAAGATCAACACATTTTCCAATCAAAAATTATTATATAGTTATTGATGAAGTATATTCATAACCTTCCAAAAGTGCAAATGTCATATTTTTCATCTTTATAAAGAAATAGTAAGCACCTATATAAATATTTAATTATTCAAAACCCATACCAATCCAACCCACTCACCCCATCAATCAATTTAAAAAAAAAAATAATTCAAAGAAAAATCGACCCCCCCCCCTCTCTCTGGATGTGCATTTGATATAACAACAAATTCAAAACTATAATAAATCTACAAACGACATCAATGGGCCCCATATTAATTTAAAAATTTTTATATTTCCCAACAAATCAGCATTCATTTTCTCATATTTATAAATTAAAGATAAATTTTCCCACCAGAAGGTGAAATTTAAACGGTCCCAATTTTTCCAGTTTCTCATAATTAATTGTATAGCTGTACCTGTCATAATTAAAAACAATCGCCTCCTATATTTATCTAGGGGATCTTTAACATACAATATAGTCCCACAAATCACTACTTCATAGGATAAAGGAATCTCAGAATCTAAAATATTATTAATATGTCCCCAAATCGACTTCCAAAAACTCATAAGGTGACTTTTAAGAATATCAGAAATGGTTTCATTGAATTTAAAATATATGGACACCAGGCTAGGTAATGCACAATACAAAGAAATATACTTGCTTTTTGATATTTAATATAAGGGTCTTTTTACTAAACTGCAATAAGCGCTAGCGCATGTACGCCATACATAAAAAGGCTTACCATGGGATGTGCGCTGGCATCCTACAGTAAGGGGGGAATTCATCAAGCAGCATTAGGGTTTTAAGTCGCAGTAAATGGCCCATACTGTGACTTAAACAGCCCTAACACTGCAGGGCCAAAAACAGTGAAACAATATTTAAGTCACTGTGCGCTGTTAAGTAATGTGAGATGCAAAAACATGCAAATGCATATCTTGCATCTCATTACTATGCAAATTGCCTAACACAATTTGCGGTGATATACCGCAGGTTGTGTTAGGGCCCAAAACTGATGGTAAAATAACCCCAGATCTTTGCTGGGGCTATTTTACAGTCCAGGAGCATCACACAACGCAAAGCCATGGCTCGATACTTCTGAGCTGCTGGGGCATAATTCACCCCCCATTGTCTGAACCCACTCCATGTAAAGCCCTCCATAGTCCCTGAACACCCCCATGCTGACCGCCCCCCCCCCCCCCCGTGGCCCAAACTCCCCACATAGATCCTCCCATGGCCTTTTGAGCCCCCAAACCACCCTGGTGGCTACCTTAATAATCCCTGGAAGTCCGGGGGGGGGGGGGGGGACAGCCAGGAGAGATAGCCCATTGCTCCTGGCCTCTCAGCATTGCTAAGAAAATGGCATAGGTTAGTGTGTGATCCCTTACCACCTACAAAATAGGTGCCAGTAAATGCTCACATGCAAATAGCCAGAGGCTAACAGGAAAATTAGTACATGCTGGAAATGGAAAAATTGGCCATTTTAATGCAGCTTGATAAAAGGCCCCAACATTTGTACCTGAGGAACTCTATGAGAGTCGGAATTGTTACCGTGGTGGTTGGCACTAAAAATTCTAGTGCAGCTTTGTAAAGGAGGGGGTTAGTAAGCTATTTTAAGCTGCAGTAAGTACACACTAGCACTTCCCACAGTTTAGGTCTCAGGGGCTATCCTCAGACTATCCCAAACATTATACTAGTACTGAGATCCCAGTACCCTGCCTCCTTATTGGTCTCCTAGTTTTCACAACAAAAAATTCTAACTTTAGTTTTTCATTTCATTTCATTTCATATTCCAAAATTCCTTTTCTTATATTTCTTTCTTTAATAAATAGATATCCTTTTAAAGGCATAATGGATACTTTCAAAAAAATACTCATCTTGCAACAAGCTTAAGGGCTCTGACATGAATTCATGTTTCACCTTCTGCTGTGTCAAGCACTCTGTTAATGATCTTGGGTGGAGGGTGATTGAAAACCTTTCAGAGGGTTGGGCGGGTGGCCATTATGAAACATTATGGTCTGAATGTTTGAATGGATGACACTTGTTTGAAATCCAGGTGTGGGTTGATGCAGTTCTCTGATTGGATGTGAATGGTATGTGATGTAATCATATATTAAGGAGGAGGAGGGATGCTGAAAGGTTAATGTGATAGAAGTGTTTGAGGAAGATTTATAAATTACTTTTGTTGGTATGTTGTAGGGCAGTGGTTCCCAAACCTGTCCTGGGGGACCCCCAGCCAGTCAGGTTTTCAAGATATCCCTAATGAATATGCATGAGAGAGATTTGCATACCTGTCACTTCCATTATATGCAAATCTCTCTCATGCATATTCATTAGGGATATCTTGAAAACCTGACTGGCTGGGGGTCCCCCAGGACAGGTTTGGGAACCACTGTTGTAGGGGAAGCTCCTTGTGAAAGCAGAAGGAAATGGAGACTTGTATACTACCTTGTTGGTGGCTTTGGCATTCAAAGTGGTGGGCATGGGAGGATTAAGTGACTTGCCCAGGGTCACAAGAAGCAGCACTGGGATTTGATCTCGCAACCTCTGGATGCAGAGGCAGCAGCTCTACCAGTGAGCGACACCTTCCTACAAAGCATGAATTCATGTCGGGGCCCCTAAGCTTGTTGCAAGATGAATATTTTTTGAAAGTATCTGTTATGCCTTTTGAAGGATATTGACGAAAGGGATATAAGAAAAGGGATTTTGGTATATGAAGTGAAATTGATAAATGAAAAAATATATTTCAAATTTTTTCTTGTTAAAACTAGGAGACCAATGAGGAGGCTGGCTACCGGGATCTCAGTACTATTATAAAGTTGTGGATAGTCTGAGGGTAGCAGCAGCACTAATGGCAGTCATGACAGGTAATTGGTAGTCGTAATCCAAATGCTAAGCTGTCAACAACTGACACTCCTCCACTCCACCCTGTCATGCTCATTTACCGTACATTTAGGCACTGAATAGCTAGCACAGTATAGTTACTGTGCTGGCTGTTTTAACACATGTTAAACATTATCATGGATACACGCTAATGTTTAATGAGTGGTAGCACTTGCGCTATCTGCTTAGCGTTGCTTAATAAACACATCCCAGGGGCTTCATTGGTATTTATGTGGGTCTCAGGCAGAAGTACTATTGCTAGGAACGATACTTCCACATAAGGAAGTTTCGCCTTATATGGAAGTGTGCCCTCTAGTGGTAGTACAACAAGACTAGGGGGTCATAGGCATCATTTTGGGGAAGGTGCCGACCTGGGTGGCAGCAGAGGGTGAACTACTGATTTATGCTCCCAGGTAAGTCTAAGAAGAGGTTTGGGGGCATGCAGGGACAGGCTTATGATGTCAGAGACTTGATATTGTTTATATGTGATAGCGCCTTATGCTATTATTTATTCTGTCTGTGTTCAAAATTAAGTGCTATTTACTAGCCAGGAACATTCCCAAAGAGCCCTCCAGCAACTCTGTGACAGAAATCCAATTCTTCACATTGTATTTCTCCAAGTGTGCTTCAAGTTTGTTTACATCAGCTGCTTCAAAATGTTGAACTCGTTTGAGCTAGATGGAACTCCTTGTTTTTTCCTTCTTTTCTTGAGCACAATTCTGCTGAATCGGCACCTTGGCCTTTATGATAGCATTCTCAGTGCCAAGACAATAAAGAAAATCTAATTTTACCAAAGACAAATAGATGAAGACATGAGATCTTTTTTTTAAAGAAAAAGTTACAAGAATCTGATGAGGAACTGCTGTAATTTGTAAGCTCAAACTTAAGGAAACTGAAGTAAAGCCCATGAAACTTGATCAGAAAATGACAGAACTACAAACATGATTTTGCAATGATCAATGACAAAAGAGTGGTCCATGGTAAACTCGAGAATGGAAAATTATAGTAAATGGTTCAGTTTAAGGTTTCTCAACCTTTCAAGTCTCTGCTATTTATACTAACTGATATGCCCAAAAGATATTTTAGAGAAGTTCTGAAGGTTTTACAGTAGCCATTTTTCCTATATGTCTCTATATTGTAGTAGGGAGGGCAAGGAGGAAATACACATGAAAGGCAATTCTGTAACTGGGTGTATGCAGTTGTGTGCTTATGTATACAGAAAAGCAGCACTTATACACATATTTTGACAAACCTACAGCAATCCCAAGGTTTATCACAGGGAAATATAGGAAAACATATAAACCCCGGTGCAGAAGGGCAGACCAGGTCAGAGCCCATGACAGTAATTTAGCTGACTACCCTATGAGCAGTGAGGATGAGATTGAGACAGAACAGGAAAGGTTTGCCTTACCTGAGGCAGTGCCAAAGCAAAGTAAGAAATCTCTGCTCTACTTTTGCCCAGGTCCTGTAAGGCAGAAAGCTGGAAGACAGTTTCCCTGCAGAGAAACATCCCAGGCTGAGGAAGGAAAGCCCATCCCCCCACTGAAGCCAAGGGTATGTGGTTTTTTCCCTCAGCTTAAAGCGAGAGCAGGGGACAAGACAGGAAGAGAGACAGGAAGCTCAGAATGGGACTCAGCTTTCCCCAGACCAGGTAAGGCAGTTTCCCAGCCCTGATTGGGAAATGAGAGAGGAGCAGTCTGAAGAAAACCTATCTTCAGGATTCTTGTCTTCAGAGCCGGTTGAGACAATGATAGTGGAATACAACAATGCTGAGAAATGACCAGAGCAAATGGAAGTAGCCTGAAACAAACGTGAGTTTTTTGGATGTTTTCCTGAGCTGTTTGTTTTCTGATAGGCAGATTGTGTGTGCTGCCAGAGAAATGATTTTCGACTGTAGAATTAGCTACCATTTTTGCCTTTGTGTTTCAAGCCAAAGGACAGTGTCCTGCACTGTACCAAACAGTGACTAAATTAGTCCCAACGTTGGGCAGAAACCTGTCTGTTCATTTCTCTGATTCATGGTTAATAGAACTCTGTGTGGGAACACCAGCTGCTAACTGTTATCATAGCAGCTGGCTGATTGCAGGGTGCCTGCACTTGTCTCAGAAACATAGTGAAAACCTCTGAGTTTAAAACTGCTATGCTTTCTCTGTTAATTACCTCAGAACCAGTGTTTGCTGCCTATTGCCTACCTGTTTAAAGCTGTCTGTATACTTTGCTCAAGAACCTGTTCTCCAGTAGTGGAAATTATACTATATCTCCCTCCTGACTAACTGTGCCAGCCGTCCTGTATCTCTGGCTTATTAAGCATTGCCATAAACGCTGTCCTGCAGCTCAGGAACAGAGAGCTGCTTATTGGAGCTGTTGTAAGACAGTGCAGCAGTTGAATAAAATGGATGTATTTCTTTTGTAAAACATGCCTAAAGTCAGACTCTGGTGAATAGGACTGTGTATACTTACCTGCTAAAGTCCAGAGCTGGCATCAGGGTATAAAGTTGATTTTGAGGAATCTTGTCAAATTGAATTTATTTTCCACGTTTTGCACTGAAACCTGTTATGGTCTATGATTTTGAGGCAAAATAAAACTTATGTTTCTTACGGTCATTCTGACTTGATGGTATTCTGTGAAAGTCCAGGAAAAGAGCCATTTCAGACTGTTGTCTGGGAATAACCAACCTGAAAGGCTCCCCTAGTTCCAGGGGGACCACGCCAGAAGTAAGCATCGTGTCACTACTTGGCCACCCGTGTGCACTATATGCTATTTTTAAAAAAAAATTTCTTTATTCATTTTAAAGCCATGATTAAGTGCAGGATATAATATAATCATATAACTCTATAAAAGCACTTAAATGCATTTACAATTATAATTTATGACAAATAGAAATATCACCCCCCCCCCCAATTATATTCAAAAAATAAACTCAAATTAAGAAACTGAAAAATACATTCCAACCCGCCCTCCTATCCACTTACCCTTGACTTGTATGACCAAAGGGCATAATCACTAATTACTCTTTGCAAAATTTTGTCAATGACTCCTAAATCTTCAGAAACTTCTTTAAAAAAAAAAAAAAAAAATTCATACAAATGTCATACAAATGAACAGTGTCATACAAATGAAACAGTGTCATACAAATGAAAGAACAAAAGATATTCCACATATTCCACTATTATCTATACAGGTAACATAAATATCATTCAATAATTTCATTTTCCTGCATATAGTAATATCATAATATATTCTAATATACAATACAAATAAAGAATAAAGTTACCCAAATATCACTATCAATATTTATTCCCCTCCCTCCAACCCCCCACCCCCTTGGATGTGTAAAGATAAATAAACCAAAGAAAAGAAGAGATATGATGAAAATACATTCTGGGGTTCATAATAATAAAAAAAACATCGTCTAAAAAGTGTCCTAAATGGCTACTTGGACGATCAAAAAACCTGATCGTCCAAGTACCCATAACCAAAGCTGGTTTTAGACGTATCTAAAACCAGCTTAGGCCTTTCCCCTGCCTCTAAAAGCACAGAGAGAAAAGAGGCGTGTTTAGAGGAGGGGAAAGGGCGAGCGGTGGGCAGGAGGTGTGCCGACCTACACCTAGGCGTGCAGCAGGTATAACCAAAACCTTAGGCAGGTTGCCTAGTCGGCAGTTATACCTTTTTGACTTAGACAAAGTCAAAACAGGTCTAAGTGCTGAAAAAGGGGCCGCGGAGCTGATGGCCGCTGGTGCGATCAGTTCAGCGGCCCGGCAACCTACCCACCCACCCACCGCAACCATCACGGCAGGAGAGATGCCTCATCTCCCCTACCGCGATGCGATCATCTCTCCTGCCGCGGGTTGTGGCAGTTCGGGTAGAGGAGTGATCGCATCGCGGCAGGGGAGATGGCCAATCTCACCTGCCACGATACATCACCCCCCCCGACAATATCGGGGCAAGAGGGAGCACAAGCCCTCTTGCCCCACAGCACCCCCGACCTCCCCGACGACATCGGGGCAGAAGGGAGCCCAAGCCCTCCTGCCACGCCAATTATATTCGGGGCAGGAGGGAGCCCAACCCCTCCTGACCTCTCGCCCCCCCACCCTCCTACACAATCGGGCAGGAGGGAGCCCAACCCCTCCTGCGCAGGCGGACCCTCCATCCCCTACCCCCCACTGCAATATGGGCAGGAGGGATCCCAGGCCCTCCTGCCCTCGACACAACACCCCTCCCCCCAACGTCCGCCCCCCCCGAACCCCCACCCACTGATCCGTGGGTGCCCGGGGCAGGAGGGCTTGGGTTCCCTCCTGCCTGACCGTAATTGGGGGGGGTGTTTAGGGATCGCAGGCAGGAGGGCTTGGGTTCCCTCCTGCCCCGATGTCGTGGGGGGGGGTTGGGGTGGATTCTGTAACAGGTGTTGTTTTTGACAGACACCGGTTACAGAATCCAGCTTTTAGGCGAAGGACTGGCTTCTCCTTTGCCTAAAAGCCCTTGTGTTGGACGTTTGGGGCTTAGGCGTTTTTTTGGTTCAATATGGGGTATAAGTGTAGACGTCGTGGGGGGATAAGTGTAGACGTAGTGGTGGTCTGGGTGTTTAAACAGCTGAATGTAGAGGCAGGCCATTATCAAAACAAGGACGTTTGTTTTGGTTATGGACACTTTCCCTGCTTCTGCTTTCAACGTTTAAGGCCTTAGGCCAAAAAGGGACTTAGACGGTTTTTTATATTATGCCCCTCTGTGTTTTTACAAATTTAGTCAATGGGCTCCAAATTTTATTAAATACCTCACTAAAACCCCTACATTCTGCGTTAATTCGTTCGTATCTGTATGTAGTACACACATTCACCCACTAAAATATATAATTAATTCTATCATGGTTTTTCCAATTACTTGAAATCAATTGAATGGCTATACCTGTTAGGATCATAAATAGACGACTCTTCTATTTATCTAGAGTGGGTTTCACATGTAAAATTGTTCCACAAATTATAGCCTCATATGACATTGGAACATTTGAATCTAGTACTAAATTTATTTGTCCCCAAATTGACTTCCAATATATTAATATAAGCGGACAAAAATACAACAGATGATCCAAAGTCCCTATACCAGTATGACAATGCCAGCATCTATTAGACTTAGAACTATCTATTTTATTTAATTGAACTGGGATCCAGAAAATCCTATGTAACAAAAATAACCATGTTTGTCTCATAGATGCTGACGCTGTACATTTCAATCTCTAAGTTCAAATTCGTGGCCAATGAGACACAGAAATATACTGTTTTATCTCGATGCTCCAGATGTCTCTAAGACTATTTTTTGGCTTTTTATTCAAAAATCCAGAAATCAATTTGTACCACTGAGCAGCCTGATGACCTACTAAATCAGTTTGGTAGCAAAGGATTTGCAGGCTAAAATATGTTTTAAAATTTTTCCATTCAGGGAACCCACTCTGAATAGCCTGCTTCAACTGCAACCACCTATATTGTTGAGATTTTAAAATTCCAAATGATTGTTGCAATTGTGAAAAATCAAGCAGATTTCCATTAGACATAACGTCATCTAATGTCTGAATACCTGCCTGCATCCAATTCTTCCAAGCAATACCAGCACCGCCTATTTGAATCTTGGGGTTTAACCATAAGGACTGCAATGTAGACTTTATTATGGGAACATCTGTTAACTTATCAATACATTTAATTGTTTTCCATGTGTCCAATAAAATCACATTATCCTAGGTATTTTAATCTATATATATAAAATCGGAGGTATGTATGTGTGTATGTATGTATGTGTGTGTGTATGTGCCGCGATCACGCAAAAACGGCTTGACCGATTTGAACGAAACTTGGTATGCAGATCCCTCACTACCTGGGATGATATGTTCTGGGGGTCTCGCAGCCCACCTGCACACGTGGGTGGAGCTACAAACAGAAAATCAGATTTCACCCATTCATGTCAATGGAAAAAATGTTAAAACCTGCCATTCTCACAGTAATTTAAAAACGGCTTGACCGATTTGAACGAAACTTGGTATGCAGATCCCTCACTACCTGGGGTGATATGTTCTGGGGGTCTCGTGGCCCACCTGCACACGTGGGCGGAGCTACAAACTGAACATCGGATTTCACCCATTCATGTCAATGGAAAAAATGTAAACAGCTGCCATTCTCACAGTAATTCAAAAACGACTTGACCGATTTGAACGTAACTTGGTATGCAGATTCCTCACTACCTGGGGTGATATGTTCTGGGGGTCTCGCGGCCCACCTGCACACGTGGGCGGAGCTACAAACAGAAAATCAGATTTCACCCATTCATGTCAATGGAAAAAATGTTAAAACCTGCCATTCTCACAGTAATTCAAAAACGGCTTGACCGATTTGAACGAAACTTGGTATGCAGATCCCTCACTACCTGGGGTGATATGTTCTGGGGGTCTCGCGGCCCACCTGCACACGTGGGCGGAGCTACAAACAGAACATCTGATTTCACCCATTCATGTCAATGGAAAAATTGTACAATGAAAATCTCAGCACTTAATTGACTTAAATGGAGATTATTGCATAATTCAGTCCGTTAATGCAAGAAATTATCTTACAAGTGTGCCTCACTCCATTTTAAACTCCTTTGTTCAAAAATTTATGATTTTCATAGATCCTCAGAGGGCCACCACGCACTCAAATGTGTTTCATAGTGCGGGGCTTTATGCACCCTTTCGTCACTGGACCTGATTTTTTAGTTAAGTATAACATACGTTTTAATGTTATGACTAAAGTATAGGTATTCTAGAAGTACTTAGCTTTTTGGTTGACGCTAGTCGGGAGGGTAGAAACATAAATGTCCAACATGTTTCGCCCGTCTGTCTCACAGGGCTTTATCAAGGCTCCCTCTCCCTAAAAAAGTTTACAAATAAGCACGGCCTGTAGAACAAGCAGAGCATAGGAAATGTCATCACTGTCAATGGTGTGACTTCACATTAGAAGGGAGGCAATGGATTGACCCTCAATCAGGGTGTGTAGTAACAGCTAGATCTAATACCAACTGTAGGACCGCTAGAGTGATTTACATCATAATATGCCCGTGTGATTTGGTGTATGTGGGCCGGACTAAGTGAGCGATTAACATAAGGCTTAACGAACATAAATCTCGTATTAACACCGGGACGTTGCAGGCCCCTTTAGTACAGCATTGGCTTGAAAAGGGTCATGTGATTAAACAGCTGCAATGGAGAGTGATTGAGTCTATGAATGATGAAGAACTGGAGGGGGACTGGGAGGACAGGTTAAATTTTTCTGAGCAGAGGTGGATTTACCGCCTGAACACGGTGGCCCCTAAGGGATTAAACAACGAATTAGAATGGGCTTCATTAATATAAGTATAATCCTAGGGTTCATCATTGTTATTTTCCAGTATATAAATAAAAAAAAATCACTTAGGATAAGCCAGTAGGTAAACTTACGTCACACTATGACGTCCCTTAGATGACGGGACGTCGTCGTTGTGATAGCGTATATAACAGCTGACCAAATACGTGACCGCCATTTCGTCAATGACGCAGTGGTTGGTGAAAGTGGTTACTGAACGGTAAGGAATCATTAGTTTTAAAGATATATTTGAATGATAAATATAGGTTATACGGTTAAGGTATAGATACTTAGGAAACCTGTATATGACTTTACTTATTTGTAAACTTTTTTAGGGAGAGGGAGCCTTGATAAAGCCCTGTGAGACAGACGGGCGAAACATGTTGGACATTTATGTTTCTACCCTCCCGACTAGCGTCAACCAAAAAGCTAAGTACTTCTAGAATACCTATAAAATCAGGTCCAGTGACGAAAGGATGCATAAAGCCCCGCACTATGAAACACATTTGAGTGCGTGGTGGCCCTCTGAGGATCTATGAAAATCATAAATTTTTGAACAAAGGAGTTTAAAATGGAGTGAGGCACACTTGTAAGATAATTTCTTGCATTAATGGAAAAATTGTAAACAGCTGCCATTCTCACAATAAATCAAAAACGGCTTGACCGATTTGAACGAAACTTGGTATGCTGATCCCTCACTACCCGGGGTGATATGTTCTGGGGGTCTCGCGGCCCACCTGCACACGTGGGCGGAGCTACAAACAGAACATCAGATTTCACCCATTCATGTCAATGGTAAAATTGTAAAAAGCTGCCATTCTCACAGTACTTCAAAAACGGCTTGACCGAATTGAACGAAACTTGGTATGCAGATCCCTCACTACCTGGGGTGATATGTTCTGGGGGTCTCGCGGCCCACCTGCACACATGGGCGGAGCTACAAACAGACAATGAGATTTCACCCATTCATGTCAATGGAAAGGATGTAAAAAGCTGCCATTCTCACAGTAATTCCAACTATAAAACACTTTCTATGACACTATAACCACTAGGGACATCGTTTCTATTCTACCACGGACACCATACATATAGAGTTTGTATGTTCTAACTGTGTTTGTAACTGTTTTCTTCATGCACCACAGTTCATAATGTTATTACATTACATGAGTACTCACATATGCTGAACTAGGAACACAGGTTCCATTCTGAACCGGGAAAAAACTGCATGGAGTTTCTTTTCAACCTGAGTTTCCACATATTGAGTTGTTTAAATCAATACTGAAACTTTTGGATGCCACTTATTCCAACAGATCTTCCTTTTCAGTTTAAGAGATTGCAAATTCCAGTGAGACTTGCATTCTCTATCACAATCAACAAATCACAGGGACAGACTATTACATACTGTGGAGTGGATTTAAGATCCCCCTGTTTTTCCCATGGACCTTGCTTGCTCAAGGGTGGGTTCACCCAAGAATTTATATGTTCTTGCTCCTGGAGGTGAAACTAAAAATGTTGTTTATAATCAAGTTTTGTGTTAGTTGTATTGTATTCATTTTGTCAAATATTTCACATTATAATTAGAATATTGTACTTTTTATAAAGCTGTTAAAAAATAATTTCATTCACCACTATAAAGTATCTTTATTTGAATCCATTTACAGTGTTATTGCTATAATTAAATACCCGTGCAACGCCGGGGCATCAGCTAGTACTTAATATATGAGACAGTCTCATCAGGGACATGATTTTCCACTCAAGATATAGGCAGTCTGGGTAATGTTCTAAGAGCTCAGGGAGGATGCAATACATACTTTGATACATTATATAGGCTTGATGATACCTATAAAAACTGGGAAAATTTACCTCATCCTCTGCAATTGGTTTTTGTAGAAATACTAAAGCAATTCTTGCTTTTTTCCCTAGCCAAATAAATTTTGTCAATATAATATTTAACTTTTTGTAAAAAGACCCTTGAAAATAAATTGGTAACATACCCAGTTGGTAACAAATTACCGGCAAGATCATCATTTTCACTGTTTGAACTCTTCCCCACTAAGACAAGTGTAAAGGGTTCCATTGTTCATACATTTCCGTGACCTTTAATAAATAATGATTTTTCATTTATTTTCATCGTTTCTTCCAATGTATTTTTAATCCATATACCTAAGTTTTTAATACCATCCTTACAAATAAAAGGAAATTCATCAAATAATCCTTTCGTACAATGTACATTCAATGGAAGAATTTCTGATTTACTCCAGTTTATTTTGTAACCAGAGAATTTTCCAAATTTATTAATCAGTTCCAGTAAACATGGTATGGTAATTCCAGGACTTCTCAAATGAAGCAAAATATCATCTGCATATGCAGAAACTTTGTATTCCCGATCTGCCCAAGGAATACCACAAATCTCCTCTGCTTGTTTAATAGCCAACAGTAAGGGTTCCAAAACAATATCAAACAGCAAAGGAGATAATGGACATCCCTGTCTCACTCCCCTTTCCAAGCGAAACCGCTCTGAAAAAGTATTATTAATGTACAATTTTGCAATAGGGGAGCAATACAAGGTTTAATATCATTTGTATAAATCCAGAACCAATATCAAACCATTTCATAGCCTGATACATAAAGGACCATTCTACTCGATCAAAAGCCTTCTCTGCATCTAAAGAAACAGAAAAGGCTGGATCATCCATTTTTTTTGTCAAATGTAGCATATGAAAGGCCAAGCTAGTATTATTTGAAGAATGTCTACTAGCAACGAACCCTGTTTGGTGGACACCAATAATATAAGGAAGAGCCTTGGCCAAGCATAAAGCTAATAATTTCGCTAATATTTTCCCATCTACATTAATCAAAGAAATCGGCCTATAATTAGCAATGAACAAGGGATCTTTATTTGGCTTTGACAAAACAATAGTTAATGATTCTGCTATAGTACCTGTTATACAACCATTATTCAGTTGATCCTGATATAAATTTAATAGATGGGGTATTAATATGTTTTGAAATGATGCATAGAATTCAACCGCATATCCATCACCACCTGGAGCAGATCCAACTCTAAGGGACTTCAATGCAGATTGTATTTCTTTTTGTGAAATGTCCCTTATGTACAGCCATATTTCATTCCATCTTAAAAATATGACATATAGACTCCCACCAAAAGGTATAGTTCCGTCTATCCCAGTTTTTCCAATTCCTTAAAATAAGCTGAATGGCAACCCCTGTCATAATAAATAGATGTTTATTATTGTGAGATGATATTTGGCTTTTTAACTCTCATCATTGTGCCAATAGCACCGTGTCATGTGTAAGTGCCAGTGAATTTTCCATTACTTTGCTTATCTGATCCCAAATGGATCTCCAAAATTGAAGTATAAAGGGTCAATAAAATAATAAATGATCTAATGTCCCAGGTTCAAGATGACAGTGCCAACGCCTATTAGACTTGGAACTGTCTAATTTCTGTAATCGAACTGGGGTCCAAACTGCTCTATGTAACAAAAAAACAAAAACAAGTTTGTCTCATTGATGCAGACACTGTACATCTCATCCTCCAAGTCGAGATTCGTGGCCATTGAGATGCAGTAATCTGATGCTTTATCTCAATGCTCCAAATGTCACGAAAACCAGTTTTTGGTTTCTTGTTCAAAAATCCAGATTTAATTCATACCAGTGAGCGGCCTGGTGACCTAGGAAATCCACCTGGAAGCACAGGAACATCAAACTATACTGATATTTAAGATTTTTCCAATAAGGGTGAAAGTGCAAGCGATTGTGTAAGATCTTGCTAACCGTGCTTTTTGGGACTAGTATTTGCTGTCATCTTATTTATAAATATACTAGTCGTTAAGCCCGTTACATTAACGGGTGCTAGAATTTATGTCTGTCTGTATTTTTCTTTCTGTCTCTTTCCTCCCTCCATTTCCCTGTGTAGCGCTGTCTCTGCTTTCTTCCTCAGTCTGCACTCTCAAGCCGTAACATTACTGCTTAGCTTTTTCTCCCTGCAAGCATCTCTGCTCTCTTTCTCATCCCCAGTCTCTTTGCTATTTTTCTCTTCTTGCAGGGGTCTCTGCTCTGCTTTCTCTATATGTTCCTGATTCCTGCAAACTTCTGTTTTCTCTGTATCCTGTGTTTCCCTGTAGGTGTCTTTTCCCTTTTTTTTTTTTTTATTCCTTCTTCATGTATGGTTGATTTATTAAAAGTTTTTTTATTTTTCCTATTTGTTGCATGCCTGTCTCCTTTGCCGCTGTATGTTTGTAATTTTTTGCTTTGTGTGTTTGTTTGTGTTTTTTTGCTGATTGTCTACTTGGTCGCTGTCAGTCTGTCTGTCTCATTGGCTGCTGTATGTCTGTATGCCTTTTTTTCAGTCTAACTCCTTGGCCACTGTATGTCTGGAAGGTTTTTTTTCCTGAATTTATCCTTGGGCATTGTAATTTTTATTTTTTTCTGTTTGTCTCCTTGGCTGTTTGTATTTTTTTGCTGTCTCTCTGTCTGTCTACTTGGACGCTGTATGTAAGTATGTCTGTCTCCTTGGCTGCTGTATGTCTGTTTGTCATTTTTTTTCCTGTGTCTCTCTCTCCTTGTCCTCTGTGTTTTGTTATTTTTTTCAATCTGTCTCTTTAGCCCCCTGTCCATCTGTGAGTGTCTGTGTCACTCTCTCTCCTTGTCCTCTGTGTTTTGTTATTTTTTCAATCTGTGTCTTTAGCCCCCTGTCCTTCTGTGACTGTCTGTGTGTCTCTCTCTACTTGTGCACTGTTGTTTGTTTGTTTTTTTCAATCTCTCTTTAGCTCCTGATCCCCTCTCACTGACCCTTGTACGACTGCATGTAATTCCGGTTAGGTTTCCATGGCAACCCTGCTCGCGGGTCTGTGAGTGTAGGGCCGTTTTGTTGGGTCTGGCGGCGCCGGGTTGGGAAGAGTCCTGGCTCCTTTTTTGGTTTGGGCCCGTGCAGAGGGGCTCAACAGCGCACAACCACCTTTCCTTCCCTCCCTCCATCAGGTGCTGTGCAGCTCCACCAATGTTAAAAGCAGCCGCGTCGAAATCGGAGCCCTGCCACTGCCGTAGCACTTTCCCCTCTGCCTTGGTCCCGCCCCTTCTCTGACATATGGGACCGCGGCAGAGGGAACGTGTTACGGTGGCGGCAGGGCTCCAATTTCAAAGCAGCTGCTTTTAACATAGGCGGAGCTGAACTGTACCTGATGGAGGAAGGGAAGGAACGGTGGGGCAAATTTCGTCAACAGCAGGAATTGTTTGGCGGACCAAGCACCGTGAAACTGTGAGGAAGGCCGCCGCAGCCTCGCAGCTAGGTAGGGAGACAACAATGTCGCTTATGCTCAAGCCCCCGCCGCAGCTCCTCTCTCGATCCTGGTGCGGTTCGAGAGAGGATTCGTGGCGGCGGCTTGAGCATAAGCGCGATTGTTGTCCAAGTTGCCGAGTTTGGTGACGTAAACCTGCGCATGCGCACTAAAAAAAACCCGACGGATCAGGGAACACTTTTTTTTAGTGCGCATGCGCGTCCTACCATTTTATTATATTAGATTCCAATAAGTTTTGATTTTGTAACCATTTAAAATCAAGGAGTGTTTTTGTATACATTTCTGGCAGTTTACAAATGAGAAATAATAATTTAAAAAAAAAACCCCAAATGAGAAAAGCGCTGCATAAGTTGCATTAAGCAGCTAAACAGATTTTACACATGGTAACTCTTACCCCCTCTTCTATTAAACTGCGCTAGCAGTTTGTAGCGCAGAGAGCCACGATGAATGGCCCACGCTGCTCCTGACATTCATAGGAATTGGGCCACAAAACACCTCAAAGAAGAAAAAAGGAAAGAAGAGCTAAGCTGATTGGGTGGGTACTTCTCAGCACGTCTTAGCCGCGGCCATCTTGGGTCCATCAAGTGCCATTGCATTCAGGTGCCCAGAATTTTGTTGCTTGACAACCTGTTTTGTCATTCTTTAAAGGTTAAAGAAGTCCCCAGATAAGGCTGAGATTTTGCACTTAGATGGAAACAGAAGGTGTCTACAGGGGAACTCATTAGTTAGTTACATTTGGTTTTCCATTCATAGTAAAGCCCAGTTCAAACTTAATAGAAGAGGGTGTTAGTGTGGGCCCAAACTAAATAATACAATGCGTTAAAACCAGCCAATGTGGTACAAATCTGCACAAGCTATTTAAAGCAGGTAGGGGTGGGTGGTAGGTGTGATGGGGTAGACATCTAGCATATGGATCAGTGCTGCACACTAGCTGTCAAAACTAATGATAGCATATCTGCATGAAACACTGGCGTCAAAAGAGAGAAAGCCAATGTGCCAATATGGATTGCCTTTTTATGGAGGGATGTTACCACGAGACTACCACCAGGGGTCTTTTGTATTATTTTGGCACCCGGAATCAGTGGGTTGGAGTGGAGGGGAATCACTCGTGCCAATAGCTACTAATGTGGGGAGAGGGAAGGAAGGGAAAGAAGATCAGGGTATATTTGGGGGAGATGTGTGTGTTGGAGGTGGGGATTGGATGGGAGAGAAATCAGGATGGGGATGACCTGCCAATGTCTCACTCTATTTTTTTCAACTTGGAGCAGTATTGTGCCCTGTGGCAGAAAGTATGGGTACACTGCGCTATCTACTGGGGCATGCAATGTGGGCCCTTGTTGTAGTTATCTGCCCTGTGTGCTATTTGCAGGGTAGATGCTGGACATACATTTACCACACAGACTTTGCAAATATCACACCTTAACTGTTGCAGTGCTTTGTCTCTCCAGATGAGGGAGCAAGCTCTCTCTTCATCATCTCAAGCTCTTAAATTGAAATGCAATAGGCAAGTGTTAGCAGGTTGGCGACTTTGCCTGCAAAATTGCTGCACATGCACTGAAGTTTTAGTCCATAGCGTCTGGCAGCTCATACATCACTTAAGAAGTTGTTGAAATAGTGGAAAACCTCTAATGACTGAGTCAAAGATCTGCTGTAATCAAACAAGGCTGGAGAGGAAATCATTAGCAATTGAGAACTACGAGAGAACTGGATTACAAGAACAATGTTTCTTTCTATATGAATTTTGTGAGTGTTAGTTTCAAAATATTTTAAATCCTTATAAATACCCATTATAAATGTTCTGCTCCTTTCATATAGGAGAAAAAAAAATCATTTTCTTTGGCTCAAATTTTTTTTTTTGCTGCTAATCTTAAGTGCTCTTCTGCTCATTTGATGTTGAAAACGGTGATTTATGTTTGTTTGTTTTTTTAAATATACAGTATAACATTGGCACTTGCCATTCATGACCTAAGCACTAATGCAAAATATCAGACTAAACATAATGTAAATGGCAAGACATCGGCCACAGTTTTTTTTTTTTTTTTAACATAACCTTATAATGTTCAACTTCACCTGGATGGATTTATAGAACTTATAGAATACTATGCTTTATCTGTGCATCTCCTGAACTAGGCACATATATATCTGGTTGTGCTAGCATTCTTAAAGGAAAGAAGGTGCCTACTTTCCTTATAGACTAGGCTCTTAATCTAGATGTGCCCTTGAGATGAATGGATATCTGGTGACCACACGATGCAGGATTCCCCCCCTTCTCCCTTGTGGTTTTCTTAGCGTGATACAGAAGTAACTTGCCATTGCCTTCACTAGAGGCATAGAGGGTTACATTACTTGTCCCAGGCCAGAAGTAGCTGCTGTGGGATTTCAACATGAGCCTCCAAGCTCCTAACCCATGTACTAATCATTAGGCTACTGAGAATAGGGGAAAGGGACTGGAACTTGTATACTGCTTTTTTTTTTGTGGCTACACATTCAAAGTAATTTACATATATACAGGTACTTATTTTGTACCCAGGGACACTGGAATTTGATCTCACAACCTCAGGGTGCTGAGGCAGGAGCTCTACCACTAGGCCACACCTCACCTCAAAAGCCTTTCAAAATACATGGATAGGGAAATTAATGCTTACTGGCCATCTGAAAATGTGTAACTTCCTTTGAAATTTGACCCCATGGGTATTCCTAAACATGCCATCTATAACTGTTGTGGTAGTTGTCTGAGTCTTGCTGCATCTGGCAAATTGCTGCACATACTGTATACGACATGTACTAAAGAGTTTTAGGCCAGTGTTCTTCAACCACTGGTCCATGGACCGGTGCCGGTCCACAAAAATTTCCTGCCGGTCCACAGGGCCAGCACGTGCATCAGGCCCAAAACAGTGTTCTTCAACCGCCGGTCCACGGTGCGATCGATGCGACGTTATCTTCGAGCTAGCTCCCTCTTCCTAACTGATTCAATGCACAAAGCCACGGGCAGTGGCTCCTACGGGCATCCTGCGCCTGAACAGGAAGCAACTTCAGAGGGAAGGCTTCCAGAAGAGGCACGGGACATACAAGGTGCAATTAGTACTATTATGGGGGCGGGGTCTGGGGTGCAGATTGGGTAAAGATGGGTGGGGTCTGGCCCACGACTTAGCCCCGTGTTCTTCAACCGCCGGTCCACGGACCGATGCTGATCCACAGAATAATTTTTTTATTTCTGCCAGTCCATAGGGGTAAACACTGTTTTAGGCTTTAGCTGTGAGACCCAGACAACTACAACAATCATGATGCCAGCCACGGAAGCCCAAGAGAACATGCCATCTCTAACTATGTATCCTTCTCATACTGATTTCATTAAAATACAGCTCTTATTCCCTGCATTAGGTCATAAGAATAGTCATACTGGGGCAGACCGATGGTCCATCTAGCTCAGTATCTTGCTTCTAGCAGTGGCCTATCCAGGTCACAAATACCTGGTGGAATTCCAAATAGTAGCAAAACTCCATGCCACTGATCCCAGGGCAAGCAGTGGCTTCCTTCATTTCTAGGTAAGTAGGGATACCAGATGTCCAGATTTACCCGGGCATGTCCAGGCATCCGGATGGCTTTTTAAATCCTGGCACACGGTCCGGGTTTTGAAAAGCTTCTTCTTTGGGACTGTGACGGGAGGGCATATGCACATGCGCCGATGCAAAGTGGCGACATCACAGCAACGTGAGCACGCGCCTGTGACATCATCGCGTTGTATCCAAACATGCGCAGATGTCTTCCCGACCGATGAGAACGGGTTGAGGGGCGGGGCTGGGACGTGATTTGGGTGGAATGGAGCGGACCTGGGGGCGGGGCTAAAGGTCTGGATTTTATTTAACTAAAGTCTGGTAACCCCATATGTAAGCGTTATTTATATTTCAAGGGGGTCAGTTATTCCTTAGCATCCATTTTTTTTTTTGTACAAGTCTAAGTACAAGTACAAGTCTCAGTACAAGTCTCAGCTTCTTTAACTGCAATAACAAAACTCATGTATTGCCAACTTGACAGCCAGTGTAGGTTGTCCAAAGCTGGGTGGATATGCTTTTGAAAGCTGGTATCGATTCTCTGCTGCCTAACATGATAAACTTTGCAGAAAGACTCAGTTAGAACCTATTGAAGTAACCGAGCACAAAGGCATGATTCAGTATAACAAGGCCAGTTGTGAAATGTAATCCTTACAATCTTAATGTAGTGGAGAATATAACATAAAGTTAACCTCCTCCTGTTATTTCTTTCTGAAGACTAATATAACCGCTTGGTAAAATGCCATGAAACCAGATTACTTCATCTGAACAATTTTCACAGATGTAGTCAAAGTGCAGCTCTCACGGTCTCATTGAACTTGCCATTCAGTTTTTGCTGAAATTGTCCTTCACAAAAAATGAAAAAAGGGAATATGTTTATACAAATGCCTTAATTCACTATACAATAGAACTTAAGTGGGTATCACCTTGAGAGTTAATAACAACTCATAATTAGAACAGGGGTTATCCACCCAGTCCTCGTGGACACAGCCAGTCAGGTTTTCAGAATATCCATAGTGAATATGCATGAGATTGATTTTTAAACAAAGGAGGCAGTGCCAGTAAATCTCTCTAATGCATTATGCATTGAGGATATTTTGAAAACCTGATTGGCTGGGTGTGCTCCAAGGACTAAGGTCCAGATTCACTAAAGAAAGCGATTCAGTCGCTGTTAACCGATTTTCTTGCCGATTTTGAAACAGCGATTGATTCACTATTTTTTTTTGCATGCAAATCATTTGCATGCAAAATCCCCGACTCAATCGCTCAGTGAGCGATTGAGTCAGGGCAGAGCCCTGACTGTAGTGACAGGAGAAGCAGCCTCCTGTCACTGCTGTCAGGTATCCTGTCAACCGCCCACTGAACTTATGGCAGGAGGGATGCCAGGTCCTCCTGCCATTGGCTCCCTCCTCCCCCGCCCACTCATGGCCGACCAAACACCCCCCCACCTGCCGAACACCCGTGCTTAAACATATGGCAGGAGGGATGCCCACAGGAGGGGCCTTAAGCGCCTGGGCCAATCAGGCTCTTAGACCCCTCCCCGTCAGCTATCAATTCAAGGTTAGAGGGGGGCCAGGGGGGTGGGGATGGGGATTTCTGGGTGGGGTTAGGGGGTCCTGGTGGGGGTAGAGGCAAACTTTCAGGGGGTTCATGGCAGGTGGGACTGGGCATCCCTACTGCTGTGATCATTGGGGGGGGGGGGAGGGTTTCCGGCAGGAAGAATTAAGCATCCCTCCTGCTGATAGTCTTCGTGGGGGGTATGGAGATCCCTTGCCGCAATAAGCTCAGTGGCAACCTGATTAGAGAATCGGGTTCTTTTAGGTGGGCTTAGACACGATTCTGTATAAGACACCATGTGCGATTCTTAAAAGCGCTTAGGTGGCTTCTGAGACCATGCATCCTATGTGTCTGTGTGTGTTTGTGTGTGGGGGGAGGGGGAGGGGGGGAGGTGAGGGTGTTATGGAAAAACACATGGCAATTTATTATTTTATGCAGGTTCCAGCTGATGTTCAGTTGGGACCTGCATTACAGTGCTAGGCAGATCCTGGCTGAATGTTGGCCAGGATCAACATCAGCTTCTGTAACTAGCACCACTGCAATTAGTCTTGGATATTCAGAACTGGTGCCCAGATATAACCCAGAACTCAATATCTGGTGCTAATTTAGCCAGTGATCGTTTCAGCTGAATATCAGTTGGAGTGTTTCTAGCACTGAGCTAGGGTCAGAAGCCTGAATTTTACCCCAAATAATCTATCCTGCATCACATTGGTAAAAATAAAGTTAACCCTTCCTCAATTAACCACATCTGGATACAGTAAACCCCTGCGGTTTGAGAATTGCAGACTCAGTAATTCACGGTATTTTCTGACTGCCACTTTCTTCTATTAAAGTCAAGGTTACACCAATCAGGAGCTGCTTTGACACACTATCTGGTGTAGCCTGACTTTAGTAACAGGAAGAGGCGCTCGGAGCATACCGCGAGTGATTTTCTGCACTCACCAGAGCCCCAGTTGCCCTCTCCTGCCTTTTGACAGGCAAAAAACCATATTCATGGTTTTCTGAAATTCGCAGGGGTTAAGGCAAAGCTTACAGGAATGGGGCAGGGACTGGGACAGAAACATAACTCGCAGGGACGGGAAGGGGAAATTGAGTTCCTGCGGAGATGGGGACAAATTTGTCCCCATGTCATTCTCTAGCTGCAAAAATCCAAATACACAAGAAAAGGATGTCCAAAAAAATCAATAACCAATAAAACACCCCCAAAAGCACAGGTCTACATATCAAATTATATCCAAAAAGGAGAAAAGACCTCAGTGTCCAATAGGGGCTCTAAAAAGCTACCCACATAGACAAGCTGGTTTCAAACATAATTTGAGACCAGCAGATACATCTTTGGTCAAAAACTCCCAAATACGAGAGATGTGTAGTGTATACGGCTCTTTCAAAAAACACACTCTCTTTCAAATTCAATTTTTTCAATAAAAGTCACTTTCACTTTCCAAGATACTTTTTTTTAGTTTTTTTCAATTTTTCAATGAAAGTCACTTATCTGAACGTTGCTGTTTGAATGTAGTCCTGGGGTTAGAAAGCAGGAAAAATTGCTCCATGAAGAGTAAGCTGAAAGTTATTCAAGCATAATCATTACCACACTTCCACACAATCCAGCAGGGCTCCCTGTTTCGCTATCACGCTTCTTCAGGGATTTGCTGTAAAAAAAACAAAACAAGCTGGTTGCAAAGAATTTCAAACGTTATAAAACAAACAAAAAATCAAACTGTAGCTTAACCCACAGCGATCATTCACCCGCTTCCACTCCTGTCATAAAATGGCCCCTCAGCGTTCCAACTGATATGCAACTCCACTCGTCATAACGAACACGTGATGACGTCATACTCATTCATATCCACTCCTGCAATAGCATAAATGTGCCAATATAAACAAAAAACAGAAAAAACGGCACAAAAACAATCAAAACCAAGGTTTCCAGTCCACACCACTATTCAAACCTATGGGAGCATAGGTTTGCAAAGATAAAATCCAGCGCTGCTCCCTTTTCAATAGTAATTGCTTGAAGTCACCACTCCATGCAGAAGGAGACACACACTCCAGAGCCCAGCAGCGTAGATCATCAAAAGAATGGTTAAAGACAATGCAGTGTTGCACCATAGGAGCTTCCACTCGTTCTCGCAAAAGACAAGAGCAATGCTCTATGAGGCGTGTCTTCAAAGCTCTCGATGTCTATCCCACATATAGTTTCTGGCAGGGACATCTGATAATATATACAATTCCACTGCTGGCACAATCTGTAGTCTGATTTAAAGTATAGAGTTTCTGATCTGCTGGGTTCATAAAGGATGAACATACCTCCATTACACTGCATACAGAGCAGTGTCCACATTTATCATGTCCTCTTCCAACACTCCCATTCATCCGCTCATTCACAACTACTATCGCCACTTTACTCGTAGGACATAGATCATCTTGAATAGATTTATTACGTGAAAAGGAAAACATCATCGAACAATCCCGAAAACAGGGATGCACTGACAAACATTTCCAATATTTCTTCAAACTGCGACCATAAGCACTCGCCTGTTGGGAATAAGGTAATACACATGTGATCTTAGAGTCTATATCTTGAGACGTGGAGGGGCATAATCAAAAAAAGCATCTAAGTCCCCTTTTGGCCTAAGTCCCTAAACGTTCAACCCAGAAGCAGGGAAAGTGTCCATAACCAAAACAAACGTCCATGTTTTGATTATGGCCTTCCTCTGCCTAAACGCCCAATCTCCACTACATCTACAAGAACCCCCACAGCACGTCTACACTTTTTAGCCATAATGAAACAAAAACACGCCTAGGCCACAAACGTCCAACAGAAGGGCTTTTAGGCGAAGGAGGAGCCAGTCCTTCGCCTAAAAGCTGGATTCTGTAACTGGTGCCTGTCAAAAACAACACCGGTTACAGAATCCCCCCACCCAACGATCCAGGCAGGAGGGTGCCCAAGCCCTCCTGCCATGTCAAACCGCGACCCCCCCAACAACATCGGGGCAAGAGGGAGCTCAAGCCGTCTTGCCCCCCGACTCTCCAACTCCCCGACACGATCGGGGCAAGAGGGAGCTCAAGCCTTCTTGCCCCAGCCAACCGCAGCACCCCCGACACGATCAGGGCAAGAGGGAGCTCAAGCCCTCTTTCCCCAGCCAACCGCGACACCCCCGACACGATCGGGGCAAGAGGGAGCCCAAGCCCTCTTGCCACGCCGACTCTCCAACTCCCCGACACGATCGGGGCAAGAGGGAGCTCAAGCCTTCTTGCCCCAGCCAACCGCGGCACCCCCGACACGATCAGGGCAAGAGGGAGCTCAAGCCCTCTTTCCCCAGCCAACCGCGACACCCCCGACACGATCGGGGCAAGAGGGAGCCCAAGCCCTCTTGCCACACCGATTCTCCAACTCCCCGACAATATCAGGCTAGGAGGGAGCACAAGCCCTCCTGGCCCTGGTGACTCCCCCCCCCCCGCTAGTTGTTCGGGCCAGGAGGGAGCCCAAACCCTCCTGGCCCAGCCGATCCTGCCCCCCCCCCCGACAACATTGGGCCAGGAGGGAGCCCAAACCCTCCTGACCACGGCGACCCTCTACCCCCACCCCCTGGGGGCGGGGCCTGAGGCACATGGCGGGGTTTTGGGACGGATGGGCCAATCCGGCCTCATTCCGTTGTTGGCTGCCTGCCGGACAGGCGGGTTTGGCTCCCGTCTGTCCGGCCAACTAAACCAAAGGTACGGGGAAGGGGGGTGGGGGTGTCATGGGGTCGGACAGGGGGGTCGCGGGTCGGCTGGGGGGGCGCTCGGAGGTTCTTGGGGGGGGGCAGTTGTTGGGGGGAGGGGGTTTGCGTTGAGGGCAGGAGGGCCTGGGATCCCTCCTGCCCGTAATGTAGTGCGGGGTGGGGGTTGGGGGTCGCCGTGGTCAGGAGGGTTTGGGCTTCCTCCTGGCCCGATGTTGTCAGGGGGGGGGCAGGATCAGCTGGGCCAGGAGGGTTTGGGCTCCCTCCTGGCCCGAACAACTAGCGGGGGGGGGGGGAGTCTCCAGGGTCAGGAGGGCTTGTGCTCCCTCCTGGCCCGATATTGTTGGGGAGTCGGCGGGGCAAGAGGACTTGGGCTCCCTCTTGCCCCGATCGTGTCGGGGGTGCCGCGGTTGGCTGGGGCAAGAGGGCTTGAGCTCCCTCTTGCCCCGATGTTGTGTGTGTGGGGGGGGGAGTGATGCATCGCGGCAGGAGAGATGCCTCATCTCCCCTTCCGCGATGCCATCACTCCTCTACCGGAACTGCCGAGGGTTGTGGCAGTTCGGGTAGAAGAGTGATGGCATCGCGGTAGGGGAGATGAGGCATCTCTCCTGCCGTGATGGTTAGGTTGCCGGGCCGCTGAACTGATGGCGCCAACGGCCATCAGCTCAGCGGCCCGTTTTTCGGCACTTAGAACTGGTTTTATTTCGTCTAAGTGAAAAAGGTCTAAGTGCCGACTAGGCAACCTTTAACTGTTTTGGTTATAGGTGTTGTACGCCTAGGTGTAGGGATCGTGAGAGTAGCCACCGCTCACCGCTCCAGACTGTAAGCCGCGCATGCGCACTTCCTATGTGTCGCTACAGCTCACTGAAAACCGGCGCACACATAGGAAGTGCGCATGCGCGGCCTAGCGTTTTATTATATTAGATACAAATCTGGGATTCATATTTGCAATATTTGCATCCTAAGGGCCGTAGTGCAATTTTAAGTTGGATCTCTTAATTGGGTTTTTATTTAGTTAAATGAAGAGAGTATCATTGGGAAGAGAGTACTATTGGGTGGGGAGGGGTGGGTGTGGAGAGGGACGGTAAAGGTTCAAATTAAATAAATAAATTCTATTACCCCTTTCAGGAAGAAGAAATGGCTGTTTGTGGCACCTTGGCACCAAATTTTATTGTATGAACTTTGAAGCAAGCTTTTAGGTAAAACCCAATACGTGCACATCAATCATTATATTAATGAATACCTTGGAAAATCAGAAACCATGCACTCTATCTGCTTTTGAGAAAATGGAGGAATTGTGTTTGCCTTGAAAGGCATGTTCAGTTTTCAGAAGAATGCACTCAAAGACGTCTTGAAGCTAAAGATGTCAATTGTGCAACAATAGAACAAAACACTTGTTCCTTTCAGCTGCTCACATTTCAGCAGAAAAACTGAAAAAGTACATCAGCAATGATACTGAGAGTGGGCAGTCTGCAATTAAACGCCTGAAATGTGTCAGGACTTGCAATCCTAGAAGAGTTCCTGTGATGTCTCATGACAGGGAGGACTACACTTCAGTTTTTGGCTTTGAGTTCATCCAGAGTGATCTTCAAGTGGAAATAGACATTTGCCATGTTTTGGTCATCAACAACCATTTTTAGAAACTGAAATCATTAGATTTAAGATATATATATATACAGCAGAAGCATAGTCCTGCAACTAACCATAAGAACATAAGCAATGCCTCCGCTGGGTCAGACCCGAGGTCCATCGTGCCCAGCAGTCCGCTCACGCGGCGGCCCAACAGGTCCAGGACCTGTGCAGTAATCCTCTATCTATACCCCTCTATCCCCTTTTCCAGCTGGAAATTGTCCAATCCTTTCTTGAACCCCAGTACCGTACTCTGCCCTATTATGCTCTCTGGAAGCGCATGCCAGGTGTCCACCACACGTTGGGTAAAGAAGAACTTCCTAGCATTTGTTTTAAATCTGTCCCCTTTCAACTTTTCTGAATGCCCTCTTGTTCTTTTATTATTCGAAAGTTTGAAGAATCTGTCCCTCTCTACTTTCTCTATGCCCTTCATGATCTTTGTCTTTTTTGATTGTAGGTAATCTCTTTAAACAAACTGCAAAACTACCCTTTGAGAGATCACACTCTGATGTCCTATTCCCTCTTAGAGATCCGACATGAGCATCCCATCTATTCTTAAAATCTGGCACGCTACTGGCCTCGATCACCTGTGCTGGAAGCTCATTCCAATTGTCAACCACTCTTTCGGTGAAGTAGTACTTCCTGATGTCGCCATGAAACTTCCCGCCCTTTATTTTCAGCAGGTGCCCTCTTGTGGCTGAGGGTCCTCTATGGGAGAAGTTCAATCTCAATTGGCGGATGAATCCACATAAGCAATTAGAGGTGGAAGCAACTATAGAATTACAATCCACTATTTTAAAGATCACAGAGGAAGGTTTGCATCAAGGTTTTTTAATCTCATGGGAATTCAGATTTCTAAATCCTCCAAATCCTGCGATTCCAATTCTCTATTTACTACCCAAGGTCCATAAAAGGTTGGATAAACCTCAAGTGCATCCAATTATTTCATCCAGAGGATCTCTATTTGAACCCCTTTCCATGGGTTTTAAGACCATTTGTACTATCCGTCCACTCCTATGTTAAGGACACAACTCATTTTATTCAATTATTAAATTTGGTGGTGGGGGGGAGGTGTTTGCCTTCTTCATGTGATATGGTTATGGTCACATTGGATATTAAATTGATTCCCTGCAGAGAAAAGGGGCAGACTAGTGGTCAGTTCAGTAGACTTTTTTTAAAAAACTCGACTAGGAGTTCCAGTTTATTTCCATAACCTCTTTGAGGTTATCGTTTATTCCCCCCCCTATTGTTTTTTTTATCATAATTGTCTTCTTTTCTATCAGCAATTTGTATTTCTCTACCCATTCTTTCCCCTCGTTTTTACTGTTTATACTGTTAGTCAATAATTTGTTATGTTTGTTTAGCATGCACTCAAATGTGATGCTTTTTCCCTGGAAGGATAATTTAAAACTAAACTTTCTGATTAATATCAAGGGTTTTCCGTTGCAACAAGTATACAACATCAAGATTCTAGGAATTATTTTTGATCACAAACTTTATTTTCATGACCACATCAGTAGTATTGTTAAATCCTCTTTTTTTAGGCTTCGTCAAATCCGTTCTGTTTCTCAATTTCTTTGCGCTAATTCTCTCAATATTCTTATCCACTCTCTTGTTATTTCCAAAATAGACTACTGTAATGCTCTGTTCAACGGAATAGCTCAAAATGAAATCAAACGTCTACAAATCATTCAAAATGCATCCATTAAGCTCATTTTCAAAGCTAGGAAGTTCGATCACGTAACACCCCTTCTTAAGAAAGCGCACTGGCTTCCAGTTGCCCATCGGGTAACATATAAACTATGTCTGCTTACATTTAAATCCCTTCTTTTTAAAACTCCGGCATTCATCTACAAGTTATTAATTCCTTACACCTCCAATAGAACATTAAGATCCGCTGAACAGCATTTGCTAACGATTCCTTCCCTTAAAATTATCAATACTAGACGACAGTTGATCTTTTCAGTTACGGCCCCCCAAACTTGGAATTCTCTCCCTAAAGAACCCAATATAGAAAAATTCAAAGGTAAACTGAAGAGTTTTCTCTTTAAAGATGCCTTTGTAAACTAATCATTTAGTCTTTGAACTAATTTTATATATTTTTTTTCTCTACAATTTTATTGAAGTAATTTTTTTATCTTCCCTCTCCTTATGTATCTCCCTTATTTGTTTCTTTAACTTTTAAACAAATTGTAATTCTTATCCATCTCCTCCCTTATGTTCCTAGTTTTGTTAAATTTGTCAATAGTCTTGTTAGTCTTAGTCTTTTTATTTATTGTATTATTCCCCTTATTTTGTAATTTTATTATCATGTACATCACTTAGAATTTAGATTAAACTTGAAACATCTATTTGTTTTTGCTGTCCCCTTTATTATTTGTGATTTTAAAGATACGTACATCGCTTAGAAATTTTAGTAAGCGATTAATCAAATATACAATAAACTTGAAACTTGAATGACATTTTTCCCCGTCCCCACGGGAATTCATTTTCCCATCCCGTTCCTGCTCCATTCCTGTAAGCTCTGCCTTAACATAGTAACATAGTAACATAGTAGATGACGACAGATAAAGACCCGAATGGTCCATCCAGTCTGCCCAACCTGATTCAATTTAAATTTTTTTTTTTTTCTTCTTAGCTATTTCTGGGCAAGAATCCAAAGCTTTACCCGGTACTATGCTTGGGTTCCAACTGCCGAAATCTCTTTTAAGACTTACTCCAGCCCATCTACACCCTCCCAGCCATTGAAGCCCTCCCCTGCCCATCCTCCACCAAACGGCCATACACAGACACAGACCGTGCAAGTCTGCCCAGTAACTGGCCTAGTTCAATATTTAATATTATTTTCTGATTCTAAATCTTCTGTGTTCATCCCACGCTTCTTTGAACTCAGTCACAGTTTTATTCTCCACCACCTCTCTCGGGAGCGCATTCCAGGCATCCACCACCCTCTCCGTAAAGTAGAATTTCCTAACATTGCCCCTGAATCTACCACCCCTCAACCTCAAATTATGTCCTCTGGTTTTACCATTTTCCTTTCTCTGGAAAAGATTTTGTTCTACGTTAATACACTTTAAGTATTTGAACGTCTGAATCATATCTCCCCTGTCTCTCCTTTCCTCTAGGGTATACATATTCAGGGCTTCCAGTCTCTCCTCATACGTCTTCTGGCGCAAGCCTCCTATCATTTTCGTCGCCCTCCTCTGGACCGCCTCAAGTCTTCTTACGTCTTTCGCCAGATACGGTCTCCAAAACTGAACACAATACTCCAAGTGGGGCCTCACCAATGACCTGTACAGGGGCATCAACACCTTCTTCCTTCTACTGACTACACCTCTCTTTATACAGCCTAGAATCCTTCTGGCAGCAGCCACTGCCTTGTCACACTGTTTTTTCGCCTTTAGATCTTCGGACACTATCACCCCAAGGTCCCTCTCCCCGTCCGTGCATATCAGCTTCTCTCCTCCCAGCATATACGGTTCCTTCCTATTATTAATCCCCAAATGCATTACTCTGCATTTCTTTGCATTGAATTTTAGTTGCCAGGCATTAGACCATTCCTCTAACTTTTGCAGATCCTTTTTCATATTCTCCACTCCCTCTTCGGTGTCTACTCTGTTACAAATCTTGGTATCATCTGCAAAAAGGCACACTTTTCCTTCTAACCCTTCTGCAATGTCACTTACATACATATTGAACAGGATTGGCCTCAGCACTGAACCCTGAGGGACTCCACTAGTCACCTTTCCTTCCTTCGAGCGACTTCCATTAACCACCACCCTCTGGCGTCTGTCCGACAGCCAGTTTCTGACCCAGTTCACCACTTTGGGTCCTAACTTCAGCCCTTCAAGTTTGTTCAACAGCCTCCTATGAGGAACTGTATCAAAGGCTTTGCTGAAATTCAAGTAAATTACATCTAGCATATGTCCTCGATCCAGCTCTCTGGTCACCCAATCAAAAAATTCAATCAGGTTCGTTTGGCACGATTTACCTTTTGTAAAGCCATGTTGCCTCGGATCCTGTAACCCATTAGATTCAAGGAAATACACTATCCTTTCTTTCAGCAACACTTCCATTATTTTTCCAACAACTGAAGTGAGGCTCACCGGCCTGTAGTTTCCTGCTTCATCCCTGTGACCACTTTTATGAATAGGGACCACATCCGCTCTCCTCCAATCCCCAGGAATCACTCCCGTCTCCAGAGATTTGTTGAACAAGTCTTTAATAGGACTCGCCAGAACCTCTCTGAGCTCCCTTAGTATCCTGGGAAGGATCCCGTCTGGTCCCATCGCTTTGTCCACCTTCAGTTTTTCAAGTTGCTCATAAACACCCTCCTCCGTGAACGGCGCAGAATCTACTCCATTTTCTCGTGTAACTTTGCCGGACAATCTCGGTCCTTCTCCAGGATTTTCTTCTGTGAACACAGAACAGAAGTATTTGTTTAGTACATTTGCTTTCTCCTCATCACTCTCCACATATTTGATCCCAGCATCTTTTAGCCTAGCAATTCCATTTTTTATCTTCCTCCTTTCACTAATATATCTGAAAAAATTTTTATCTCCCTTTTTTACATTTTTAGCCATTTGTTCTTCCGCCTGTGCCTTCGCCAAACGTATCTCTCTCTTGGCTTCTTTCATTCTCACCCTGTAGTCCTTTCTGCTCTCCTCTTCTTTGGTTTTTTTATATTTCATGAACGCCAACTCTTTCGCCTTTATTTTCTCAGCCACTAGGTTGGAGAACCATATCGGCTTCCTTTTTCTCTTGTTTTTATTGATTTTCTTCACATAAAGGTCCGTAGCCATTTTTATCGCTCCTTTCAGCTTAGACCACTGTCTTTCCACTTCTCTTATGTCCTCCCATTCTAACAGCTCTTTCTTCAGGTACTTTCCCATTGCATTAAAGTCCGTACGTTTGAAATCTAGGACTTTAAGTATCGTGCGGCCGCTCTCCACTTTAGCCGTTATATCAAACCAAACCGTTTGATGATCGCTACTACCCAAGTGAGCACCCACTCGAACATTAGAGATACTCTCTCCATTTCTGAGGACCAGATCCAATATCGCTTTTTCCCTTGTGGGTTCCGTCACCATTTGTCTGAGCAGAGCCTCTTGAAAGGCATCCACAATCTCCCTACTTCTTTCCGATTCCGCAGACGGAACATTCCAGTCCGCATCTGGCAGGTTGAAATCTCCCAACAGCAGAACCTCCTCTTTCCTTCCAAACTTTTGGATATCCACAATCAGATCCTTATCAATCTGCTGCGATTGAGTCGGAGGTCTGTAGACTACACCCACGTAGATAGAAGTTCCATCTTCTCTTTTCAGAGCAATCCATATCGCTTCTTCCTCTCCCCAGGTCCCTTGCATTTCGGTCGCTTGGATATTGATCTTTACATAGAGAGCTACTCCTCCACCTTTATGACCATCTCTGTCCTTCCTAAAAAGATTATATCCCGGTATGTTTGCATCCCATCCATGTGATTCACTGAACCATGTCTCTGTGATAGCAACAATATCTAGATCTGCCTCTAATATCAGGGCTTGCAGATCATGAACTTTGTTGCTTAGACTGCGAGCATTTGTGGTCATCGCTTTCCAGCTATTTTTCAGCGATAATCTCCTTTTTCGTATGGATTTTTGTGTCGTTTCACTTTCCGTTGCAATACTAAGAAATGAGTTGCTGATATTGCTTATGTTGCAGCCTTTACTACTATCACATCTTTTCTTTTGCCGGGGGTGGTCTCTATAATTGTCCTTCGTACATACACCACCCCCACCTTCTAGTTTAAATGCCTAGAAAAATATTGTCTAAATTTCTCTGCAAGGTTTCTTTTTCCTGCTGTAGTAATATGTAGCCCATCAGTGCAATATAGCTTCTTGTCCTTCCATGTATTTCCCCATCCTCCTAAGTACCTGAAGCCTTCTTGATGACACCAGGCTCTGAGCCATCTATTAAAGTCCTCTGTGTTTTTCACTCTTTGCTCTCCTTTTCCATATGCAGGCAGTATTTCAGAAAAAGCTAAAGTCTTTACAAAAGGTTTCACGCCTTCACCAAGCTCCCGAAAAGCTTTCTGTGCTGCAAGTGTGGAGTTGTTGGCCAGGTCATTTGTTCCCAGATGGATAACAACATCAGTGTTAAAATCCTTAGTTTCTTCCTTAATTATAGTCAGTATTTGCCTGGAACTCCTGGTAGCTGAGGATCCTGGAAGACATTTCACTATTTTGGTCTCCTCGTCTTGTGTTCCAAGGTTAATGCCTCTGATGATGGAATCCCCCAACAGTAATAGTTTTCTGTTTTTGGCTTTTTTATTTGTACTTAGGGTGCGCTTGTTCTCTTGAGTTACCTTCATTAGTTCCAGTCCCACCTCCCTTCTGTTTTCCTGAGTATCGCAGTGCACTAGTGGAGCGAAGGAATTCTGTAGAGGTAATATTAGTGAAGGTGGATGTTTCTGTGTTACATGTCGCAGTCTTCCTGAGCCTACTGTGACCCATTTATTCCTGGGCTGTTTTATTCTTTGAGGTAGAGGTGGTAAGTTGGTATGATTTTGTGGAGTGATAGAAGCTGCTTTAATTGTATTCAATTCCTGTTTAAGTTTGCAGAGCTCCTCCTTAATACTGGCAAGTTGAAGACAAGACTTGAACACTTATGATTTTAAAGTGTTTGAGGCTTGTGCACATGAGGATAGATCTTGCAGGAATGGGGCAGGGACAGGAAAAGAACTCACCGGGATGGTAAAATGAGTTCCCGCAGGGCCGGGGAAAAATTTGTCCCTGTGTCATTTTCTACTTTAAACAATGGGACTCAAGCACAAATCCCACCTTACTTCCATCATATGTTATTGTCAGCCCTCTAGGAACAGATAAAAACCTGCACCACTTTACTTTACTTTAAAAATAGACAGAAAAATTTCCTTGGTCACAAAATACAAATGTTTCCAGACTTGGCACGGGAGACGCAAAGGCGCTGCCGTGAATTTCTTCTTATGAAACCTGGAGTTTTATCTTTGGGGGCGACTTGTTATTTGAGACATCCGTGTAAATGTATTGTGTGTTACCGTACTCTCAAATATGTGTTTTTTGAACCATCCCAATTGACAAACTTTGTGGCAATGTCTCGTCTGAATGCAAACAACCTTTGAGCCCTATAATTTGATTATTGATGACCTCATTTCAGTGCTATAGCTTTCAGTTTCTTATGTATTATTATTAATTTCTTCCATTTTTCACCAATTTTCTTTGACTCTTGGATCCTAAGTTGAGGACTTGAGCATAAATAGCAAAATTTGTTAATTTATGAGTTATATTTACTGTGTAATTGATATCTACTCTATTATTGCTTTCTGTACAAGTGTAATACTTGAAATTTAAATTGAAAAATCAATAAAAGATTTAAGCATAAAAAAAACAACCTGCACCACTGCAGTAGTCATCACGCTTACAGGTATCTCAAATTCAGGTACAGTAGGTATTTCTATGTTCCAGGAGGGTTCACATATTTGTACAGAAAAGTGGAAGTTACATCTGGATCATGTTGTTCAAAATCCACTGCACTGACTAGCAGGCTAAGCTTTTACTTGTTTGCTGCTCTGTTGGGAATGCAAATAATAACTGAAGCTGTCAAAGAACTTGGCATCCACTGTCACTTTTACTTTTTGGGAGGTTAGGAAGGGTTCAGTATCCATTGGGAGATGATGGAGGGGTTATGCCTTCATTTCTCCAGGGTTCAGCTGCTCAATTAGGGCAACTTTTGGTACCATGGATGTAATTGCAACAGGTCTAGTTAAAAACATCATTCTTTTTTCCTTGGAACATAAAGAACATAAGAATAGCCTTACTGGGTCAGACCAATGGTCCATCAAGCCCGTTCTCATGGTGGCCAATCCAGGTCACCAGTACCTGGCCATAATCCAAGGTGTAGCAATATTCCATACTACCAGGGAAGCAGTGGCTTCCCCAGTGTCTTTCTCAATAACAGACTATGGACTTTTTCTCCAGGAACTTGTCCAAACCTTTCTTAAAACCAGCTACGCTATCCGCTCTTACCATATCTCTGGCAATGTTTCTTCCTGTTCCATTATCACTGAAAAATGCCTCTAACAGCCCCCTCCCCCCTTGATATTTGGATGAACCGCAGTATAAAATATCTAAATTCTACCTTTTGAAAATTGTGATATGGACGATTTTGGCAGATGGACTTGTTTTGGCCATTTTGAGACATCTGCTTCAAAAAATCAAGTTTCATTACAATCTGATATACCACCCAAGGGCCATAGCATCTTAGGCTCTGTGATTTGCTTGGCAGAGGATCCTGTTTTATTTTCCATGGTTTAGAGTCATTTTAAATTAGTCTAATTTGTACCAACATAGATGACGCTGCAATAACCATTAGGACAAAATATATAACACGTCAAGAAGGAGAGTGTGGCAGAGTGGTTAGAGCTACAGCCTCAGCCACCTGAGACTGTGGGTTCAAACTCCACGCTGCTCCCTGTGACCCTGGGCAAGTCACTTAATCCTCCAGTGCTCCAGGTAGAATGTGAGCCCTTTGGGACAGATAGGGAAAATGCTTGAAGTACCTGTATGTAAACTGCTTTGAGTACCAGACTATTTATTTTTTGTTCCCCTCCCTTTTGTTTTGATCCTTCTCCCTCTCTTTCTCATTACACAAATGTATTTCTACCCTTTTCCATTTTGTATCGGTATGTTAATGTTTGTCTGTGCGTTTTATTGTTTGTAATATTAATTGTAATTTGTTTTTAACTTATGCCCTTTTTATTCTTTGTTTTTATATTATGTAAAACCGCTTTGAATTTTGATAAGGCGGTATATCAAATTTTGAAATAAACCTGAAACCTGAGTGTGGTTGTATAACTACAAAAAGGCAGTATACAAGTCCCAGTCCCTTTCCATAGTTCCTCACTGCTTTTAACTGTCAAAAAGCAAAGAATCCTGATTTAAGCATGGAGGAAATTTATTGAGAAATGTTAAGGGAGATCTTGAGGATAACTCCCTAAAAGAGAGTAGGGGGGGGTAGGGAGGGGAAGAGATAGTAATATTCTAACATTACTTCTAATTGTAAGCAAGTTCTATTTTTTTTCCTGTAATCTATTGTGTGAAATATAAAAGTATTTACTTCAGCATAATATCACATAATTCTTGGCACAATCATGGGCTTAATTTTGAACGTTTTAGCACATAATTACATGGAACATAAGAATTGCCGCCGCTGGGTCAGACCAGTGGTCCATTGTGCCCAGTAATCCGCTCACGCGGTGGCCCTTACATCAAAGACCAGTGTCTTATTTGAGTATAGCCTTACCTGCGTACATTTTGGTTCAGCAGGAACTTATCTAACCTTTTGTTGAATCCCTGGAGGATGCGTTCCCCTATAACAGCCTCTGGAAGAGTGTTCCAGATTTCTACCACTCTCTGGGTAAAGAAGAACTTCCTTACGTTTGCACGGAATCTATCCCCTTTTAACTTTAGAGAGTGTTTCAGAGTATAACATGCACATTGTACACACAAAACCCAAGGACTCACTGTCCTTCATATATAAAATACAGATTACCTGTGTCTCAGATTCATATACACACATTTAGGAGATTTGCATTCACTATAAAGAATACCTTTGGAAATCAATTTTGTAAAATCCATGAGCTCCAGTTTTCCAGTCTTATTTGATATTTCCCCTTAGTTTGCCCAGATATTAAATTGAGCATATGACATATTCAGTTATCTTTTTTGAATATAGAATATAACAATTTTATTTTTCTAACACAGCAAAACTCTGTTTGACAGAATTTTTGTGACTTTGCATGAAGGGGGGATTTCTGATCTAACTGAACAGCTGTAGGTTGCACAGTGGTTATGTATTTGACAGACACTTGGCAATGCCTTGAAAACAGCTTGTATCAAACTATAATTGCATAGAAGTTTTATTATTTGGAATAAAATGCCAAGACTATAAAATTCATTATGTTAATGGCAAATTATTTTTATTGGTTTGAATTCTAATATTTATCTGACAGTTATAGAAATTATGCCTCTGAGGATGAGTTTGTGGTTATCAGAGTTGATATTGCATTTGGTTATAATGAGCTAACTTCAACCTTATTTGGGTTGGGGTGATGTGGGTTGGGTCATACACAAAGACAAGTTTCATAGTAACTCCCTGTTTACAAGTACCATGATTTTGCATTAATAAAAATACATTAATGCTCACTGGTTAGTTTTGCATCATCCTGATATGTACACTTTGGAGCTGATTCTATAAATGGGCATCCCGATTGTAGGAAGTGGTAAGCATTCTACCACTGTCTAGCAGCCAATTAGGACACATGTTTTTTTTGTTTTTTTTTTAGTATAATATTTCTTTATTGAGCAAAATCAACAGCATACAGAACAAGAAGAGACAAAAAAAAAAAAAAAAAACCACCTCCGCATCTCGCAAAGAGGCTCTGATACAAGGCAAACAAGAAACACAAAAGCAATAATACAGGAAAACGCCGAGGTGAAAAGGTTAGAGATTGCCCAATACAGGATTTTACCATAACCCCCAACAACCCCCCCTCCAAAACCCCAAAACCCCAACCCCCTCAACCCCCAAAATCACCCCCCCAGACCCAAACTCGTGTGGCTAGATGGGAAAACAAAAAGAAAAATAATAATAAGAAGAAATAGAAACACGGAAAAGAAGAGAAGAGAAAAGAGAAATGAAAGCAGACTGTATAATGGGGAAAATAGCACCCAACCCCTGCCAAGGACACCACAGCCCAAGATATTAGCAGTTCAGCAACATACTCCGCTCCTGATGCGGGAGAGACAACCAATACCCCTCCCACACATCCTGAAATTTGGTCCATCGACTTTCGTCGTATCTCCCCACCACCTTACGCTCCAGGAGCGCTAAGTCATAAAGTGATAAATGCCACTGAGAGAAGGAGGGAGCATGAGGAGTCTGCCAGGAAACCAAAATGGCTTTCTTGGCCAGAAGGAGAGCCTTAAACACCAGCATCCGCTGCCCAGCAGAACAATGGGAGAGAGCCGCTCCATCATAAAAAAAGGACTATAGAAGGGGTGCATTCAGGCAACGAAGGAGAGATAGAGGACAAAAAGGTTCACACTTGCAGCCAGAAAGCCTGTATTCGGGGGCAATCCCAGAACATATGCCCCAGGGTGGCAGAACTCACAGGGCACTTGGGACAACAGGCATGAGAGGCAAAGCCAGCTCGATAAGCCCTCTGCGGAGAAATATACGTTCTATGAAGGAATTTATATTCCTGCTCCCTATGTAGCATATTTAAGGAGAGAGCACGCAAGAAGACAAAACAATGAGAAATCAAGGAGGACAGGATAGCGCACCCTAGATCAGCGCTCCATGCCCCAGCCAACAGATCCGCTCGCTCAGTCGACAACGGTGACAGCAACGCGGTTACAAAGTAACGAAGACGCGGGGCCGGATCCTCCCACAAACCCAAACTCAAGCCAAGACTCCGTGCCACCGAAGCACGCAGGGACGACACTCCGAGACTACGAACATAATGGCGAAGCTGCAAATAACCAAAGGCATCCACTCGATCCAAACCATATAGAGAAGCCAACTCATTAGAAGAGAGAAGAAGCCCCCTATCAGTAAGCACATGCCCCACTCTGCGTACTCCATGCGCTTGCCAAAGTCGGAAGACTCGGTTTTCACTACCAGGACAAAACTGCGCATTACCCACGAAGGGTAACAGAGGAGTTTCACTATAATTGACCCCCAAGTGTTTACAAAGCAGTTTCCAGATACGTCTCATATAAGACCACACCACGTGACCCCTCTGGAAGGAGTTCAACCGAGCCGAAGGGGCATGCAACAAGAACAATCCCGAGGCAGGGGACAAGAAGTCCCTGTCCACGGAAAAGGTCAGAAAGGAAGAACTCTCCAGACACCAATCCCGAATCTGGCGTAAGCCACAAGCCAAGTTATAAGCTCGAAGATCTAAAAGACCGAAACCCCCCTGCACCTCAGGCAGCATCAGAATGCGAAGAGGCAAGCGAGGCCTCCGTCCCCGCCACAGAAAGATCCGCAGGGCACGGTACAGCTCCTCCAAATCTCTGCGACGTAGCCAGATCGGTAAAGTCTGCAGCAGATAGAGCCACCGTGGCACAATCATCATGTTATATAAAAAGACACGACCCGCCAGAGAGACCGGCAAAGCACCCCATAGGCACAGACTCTCGACAGAGGACCAAAGCAGAGGCTGGGCATTAAGCTCATAAAGACGCACCAAGGAGGAAGGTATAAGAACCCCCAAATATTTCACCTGCGATGAAGCCTCCTTCAGAGGGAAGTCTGACCACAGGTGAGAGATGCGTAATTGAAGAGGGAGCGCTTCCGACTTAGAAACATTGAGTTTGAGACCCGAAAGCTCCCCAAACTGCCGAAACAACTCCAACAGTAAAGAAAGGTGCGAGACCGGATCAGTCAAAAGAACCATAATGTCATCCGCAAAGGCCAAACTACGCAGGGAAGAGTCTCTCACCTCCACGCCCGCGAGCAATGGATGAGTGCGAATACATAGTAAGAGGGGTTCCAAAAATAAAATATAAAGCAAAGGGGACAGGGGGAAACCCTGCCGAGTACCCCTCCACAAGGAAAAGACCGGAGAAGCTACCCCGTTGACCAGCACAGCAGCCTCGGGATTAGAGTAGAGAGCATGAAGAGCTTTCATATAAAATCCATCCACCCCATAGCGGAGTAGCAACGGGAAGAGGAAAGCCCACTCAACCCGATCAAAGGCTTTCTCGGAGTCAAAACTAATGGCCAATGCAGGCTGCCGTCGAGAATCACAATGAGCTAAAGCAAGCAAAAGCTTCCGAACATTATGACCCGCCTGACGACCCTTCACAAAGCCCACCTGGTCGTCCCCCACCAGGGAAGGGACAAGCGGGGCCAACCGATTAGCCAGTATCCGGGCCAGGATTTTAAGATCAACGTTGATAAGCGAGATGGGCCGATAAGACTCCACCAAAAGAGGGTCCTTACCTGGTTTAGGCAGTACAGTAATCCACGCCCGATTTGAACCAGGAGGAAAGGAACCTCCATCCACTGCCCGCTCATAATACCGCTTCAACGGATCAACCACAAACCCCTGCAAGAGACGATAGAATTCCCCGCCGAAGCCATCCGGACCCGGGGATTTACAGAGAAGTAAGGTTTTAATAACCCCCAATATCTCCTCCCCGGTAATAGGGGAGACCAAACTTGCACTATCAGTTTCCGAGAGCCGAGGTAAGGGCAGCGAGTCAAAATATGCCTGAATCGAAGAGTCCCGGTCCACCACCTCCGCCTTGTAAAAGATGTAAAAGGAGACAAAAAGTTTTTCAAGTTGAGGCTGGGCTGTAACCAGCTGCCCCCCAGAGTCTTTAAGAGAGGTGACGGAGGAGGAACCCCTCCGCGCCCTAGTCAGCTGGGCCAACATTCTACCCGGGCGATTGCCGAACCTATGAAGGCGATACTTATAATAAAAGAGCGATTTATGTGCTCGTTCATGTAGGAGGGCATGGAGCGCTGCCTGAGCCGCCTGAAACTCATGTTTATGGGAAAGGAGAACGTAACACTAGAAGCCTGCTCTCCCGTACTTTACGCTCGAGAGCCAGAATCTTGGCCGCCAACATTTTCTTCCGGCGGGCACAATAGGCTATCACAGCCCCACGAAGCACCACCTTGGTAGTCTCCCAAAAAAGAGCTCCATCACCCGCATGCACCCCATTGAACTCAACATACTCCTGCCATTGCAACTCCAAGTACCGTTTGAAATCAGGGTCAGAGTAGAGCGCTACCGGAAAACGCCAGCGCCCCCCCCCAGCAGGGGGGTCCATCAGCAAGACTGATGTCCATCCATACCATAGTATGATCAGAAATAACCAACACCCCAATCTCAGCCTTATTAACTGCATAGAAGGAGGAACGGGAGAGAAAGACATAGTCTATTCTAGAAGAGGAATCATGCACTTTGGAAGAATGAGTAAAATCCCTCTCTCCAGGGTGAAGGGTTCTCCAGACATCTACCACATCCAAAGCCTGCATCCAAGCACTCAGCCCATTATCCAATCTCCCAGAGGACCGTAAGGTCCCCCTGGAAGAATCCAGAACAGGGTCCAGAATAGAGTTAAAATCCCCCAGAAAAATCTTGTGGGTCCCAGGCAGCGGAGTCACTGACAGGAGTACCCCCAGGAGCTTTTTATAAAAGGACCGTTGAGCAGTGTTGGGAGCATACACTGACAGCAAAAGAACAGGGCGCTGGTACAACGTACCCTGGACCAGTACATAGTGACCCTCCGGATCTGAAATGACCCGGGACTGAACAAAAGGTACAGACTTATGTAGCAGCAGAGCCACCCCAGCCTTAGCCTTAGAAGATGAAGCAGAATAAAATTGCCCCACCCAGGACTGTCTCAGCTTACCATGTTCCTGCTCAGAAAGATTAGTCTCCTGCAGTCCCACTATATCTGCCCGATGTCGAGCTAAATGCTGCAAAATCTTGGTTCCCTTAATCGGAGAGTTAATGCCAGACACATTCCATGTCACAAAGCGCACTCCCCGTTTAGGCGTCAGTCAAAGAAAAAACCAAAAAGGTCTGCCAAACAAAGGAGTAGAGAACCCCTGCCGAGAGTCCCAGCCCACCCCCCAGCAGTCACAATTCCAGCACACACATGCACATCCCACCAACAACCACACAGAACCAGACCCCCACCCCTCCATCCACTAGCCCTCTCCAACCCCAACTCCCCCCTCCCAAACCTCCACCGTCCCACACAAACCCATATCCCCCTCCCCCCCCCGAGCCCCACACCCCAACCCAACTCCCCCCTCCCATTCCCCCCCTAAAACCCCATTCCACCACTCCAGAAGAGGGTACACCATGGGCCCAAAGTCCCTCCCCCCTTCAGCCTCCCAAACAGAGACCAAGCAGTAAAAAGCAAGAAAAAGGAGAAAAAAGAGCCAAGAGGCAAACACGGGTGGCTAGAGCAGAACCCCTTGTAGAAAAAGCGTCTAAAGGAAAAGAAGACACAGAGTCCCACCATGGCAAGAGCCAACAAGAAACTACCACAAGGAGCAATAAAACAGTAACCAGAACAAACAAAAGTGACCCCCAAAAAGTAGTCACAGCAGAAATAGGACCAGAACAGTATGAACGAGCAGGTCCCAATGGGAACACCTCCCGCTCCCCACGGGTGCTCCCCCACTCAGATCAAGAGGAAACCACAGGACACAGTCAGAGTCCATCAAGTGCTCGGCTCCAGATCAGGGTACCACTGAAGAACCTGCGCCCGGGCGGCCTCACTGGTCTCAAAGAGAAAAGGTTGACCCCCGTGGAGCACCCGGAGCTTGGCAGGATATTGCAAAGTGAAGCGTAGCTTTTTCTCAGTGAGGTGCTTGCAGACGGTCGAAAAGCCTCGACGAAGGGACGCCACCTATGCAGAATAATCCTGGAAAATCAGGATACGCTGGTTCTGGAACTGTAAGTCCTTTTTTTGACGATAGGAGCGGAGAAGAAGATCTTTGATGGCAAAGTTGAGGATACGGAGGATCACCACGCGCGGTCTGGTCATGCCCTCCTGCCTCCTGCCCAAACGGTGCACTCGTTCAATACGCAGGGGGCCCAGACCCCGCGTAGCCAGCAGCTCCTGCGTCAGCCACGCTTCCAGTGTAGTCAGTAGATCTCCATCCGACACTGTTTCGGGGACCCCCACCAGGCGTAAGTTGTTCCGTCTGGAGCGGTTCTCCTGATCCTCCAGTTTCTCTTCACAGTGCCCCACTTTGCGCTGCAGGTGCTGGATTTCTGCCTGCATTGTAAGGAGAGAGACCTCCGCGGTGCTGACCCGCTGCTCAACCTCAGAGACACGTGTATTAAACTCCGCCACCGTCGTAGAGAGAGTCACCAAGGACTCTTGCACCTTATCTAAGCGCGTTCCCAGTGCTAGCACCACTGCTTCTGTGAGGCACGTGATCATGTCCGCCCCAGCCGAGTCAGCGGCATCGCCCGCGGCCGCCATTTTGCCATCCATGCTGGGACCCGATTTCGTGCGCTCACGCTCTTTTTTACCTGCCTTCGCGGCCATATCCATACTCCCTCTCTGCAGAAATCTGTCCACAAAGCCCCAAGGAAACAGGGAGAACCGCTCGATCGTGGATAGATTCGCTGAATATAGTTCAGGGAGGCCAAAGAAGGGGAAGAGCAGCGGAGCTCAAGGAAAATGTGTCTTCCCTGCTCTCTGCACGGCCACGCCCCCACATGTTTTTTTTTTAAAAAAAACAATGCAGGATGCCTGAATGGAAGGCATTTGTCACGGCTGAGGGAGATGCATCTGGACACTTATGCTCGCCAAGGCTGGGTGTGGGTGTGGTTTCGTACAGAAGTGGCCTTGGGCAAGATTAAGCAGCCCTAGACATCTCCCTAAGGCCATGACAGATGCCTGAAATGTAGGCCAGCAAAATGTAGGCCCCCTATGGAAGGGGCCTTAGGTATCTGGCCAATCGGAGTCTTAGATCACTGCCAGTGCAACCCAGGATGCACTGGGAAGGAAGACAAAGACTCCAATTGGCCCAGGTGCCTAAGGGGGGAGGGGCGATAGGGGGTTTGGGGGCATTTGTGGGGGGGGGGGTGAATCATGGGCAGGAGGGCCTGGGATCCCTCCTGTCCATATCTTAGTGGAGGTGGGTGGTAGGGGGTTCGCCTGGGCAATAGAGGTTGGGCTCCCTCTTGCCCAGATTGGATCGGCGGGTTGGGGTGGTCACCGGGGCAGGAGGGCCAGGGATCCCTTCTGCCCCAATCATGTCAGGGGGGGTCTTGGGTCGCCGGGGCAGGGGGGGGTTGGGCTCCCTCCTGCCCTGATCTTGTTGCGGGTGTGGGTGTGGGTTTTGGCAGGGCAGGAGGGGTTGGGCTCCCTCATGCTCTGATCTTGTCGGGGGGGGGGGGGTGGATTGCGGCAGGAGAGATTGGGCATCTCTCCTGCTGCGATGGCGATCGGCCACCCCCCCAAACTGCGGCACTTCGAGGTGAGGATAGCGATCCTCACCCCGAAGTGCCGAGGTTCGGGGAGAGAGGTGGCTGATCACCATCGCGTCAGGGGAGATGAGCCATCTCTCCTGCCACGATGGTTGCGGTGGGGGGTGGGCAAGTTGCCGGTGGCTGCTGAGCTCATTGTGGCAGCCACGAACAGCTCAAAACGTGTAAGTGCCGACTAGGCAACCTGCCTAAACTTTTGGTTATACCTGCTGTATGTCTATGTATAGGTTGGCCCACCTCCCGTCCTTTCCCCTCCTCTAAAAACGCCTCTTTTCATTCTATGCATTTAGAGGCAGGGGAAAGGCCTAAGCTGGTTTTCGATAAGTCTAAAACCAGCTTTGATTATGGGTACTTGGACGATCAGGCTTTTTGATCGTCCAAGTACCCATTTAGGTCACTTTGTAGACTTTTTTTTTTTTTTTTTTTATTATGAGCCACTAATGGTTTACCAGTTGAAGTGCAGTGATAGACCAAGGTGGGGTGGGGGTGCATTTTGGGGCATGTCCCCATTTGCAGGTCCTCTACCTGAGGGTTCTGAGCACTTCTAAAGTATTTAATAAATATAAAATATATACATATGCAAATATGTAAAAGGGATCAGTAACATATTTTGTTTATATATATGGAGGTGACAGAATGCACCTGCCTAAGCTATGGGTAATTGAGTGTTCATGGGCACAAGCAAGGAAGAGATTTCCAAAGGTAAACTGCTTGAGGAATTTGAAAATTGACTTCCAGTACTCATATAGGCCTGCAAATTATGTAGTGATGGTCATGGATGGGTAAAAAAGAAAGAAGGAAAATAACACTGTTTATAATGAGCTGCTGAAAATTGCTATAAGTTTGTTATTGCGATCCTACAATAAACACCTTTAATAAGATCTTAGCATGTTTTTGAAAACTAATTGCATACATTTGATGAATCAACAAGCAATATTCTATTAACCTTGATAGAACTAGAAATACTTTTATTGCCTATAGTCCGTAATACCCACTCTTTGACTAGAATAGAAATTATTCAATTATATCAGTTTGCACAAGCATTCAAGATCATGAGTTCATTCTTCAGATGCTAGCTATGTGATCATAAAAGATAATTTAAAACACTCTTGGTTAGTCTCGTTTATTGGAACTAATCCATGAAAGAAAAATGAAGCTTTACTATTGGTAAATGACAGTATGAAATAAAAGAATGAATCTGTATCCTATATCTTGACATTAAAATTGATTTTAACCTGGGAATAGAATAAAAGTAATTGTCTTATTTTTGAGTGTTGTAGTATTTCACCTTCATAAACATTGGCAAGGTCATTAGCTAAGAGGAAAGAAGATATTCTTTAGAAAATCTGAGATTTATTGGTTAAAATTCCTAGATAAAACTATGACCTACCAGTTAACAGAGATAAGATAGTACACATATGGCTGGATATTATTCATTGTAGAAAATGATAAATGTAAGTCGGATAGAAGAAATAGACTTCTATAGTATATGAGGCGAACCATAACAGAAAAGAAGGTGGCACCTATTGATGGTAATCATTAATGAAACCTAATCTGAAGGACTATCTAGCTCTGGAAGGAGATAGACAAAATAAAAGCAGTTCAAAGCAGAGACACTAAACTGGTGCAGATTCTGTACCATAAGTCTAAGTTATGAGGGTAAATCAAAAAGTAAAGGCAAAATACATTTAGCACAGTGATCTCAAACTCGCGGGCCGGGAGCCACATGCGGCCCGCCAGGTACTATTTTGAGGCCTTCGGTATGTTTATCATAAAAGTAAAATAAAACAGTTTCTTGATCATATATCTCTTTAGCAATAAATTACAATATTACAAAGGCACGCTAGCGGTTTAACGCGCGTAATAGCACGCGCTAAACCGCCGGACACACTAGCTGCTACCGCCTCCTCTTGAGCAGGCGGTAGTTTTTGGCCAGCGCGAGGGTTAGCGCGTGATGAAAAGTCGCCTGCGTTAATCCTGCTAGCGCGCAGGTTTGTAAAAGGAGCCCCTAGCTAAAAGGAAAGATTTATAAACTATAAAGGAGTTTTACCTCATGCAAAATTGTCATTTCTTTAATAAGACATTAACTATTTTTTTTCTGAGGCCCTCCATGTACCTACAAATCCAAAAGGTGGCCTAGTAAAGGGTTTGAGTTTGAGACCACTGATTTAACAGCTTTAATAGAAGTAACTGTGACCAATTGAACATATCACTTTTCCACATAGTCTCCATGCAATATGTCACATTTGTTGTATCGTTCAACTAGCTTCTGCATTCCTGCAGAGAAGATGTTTTTCGGCTGCTCCCAAAGCCAGATGAGCACCATTTCCTTTACTTCATCATGCTTTGTCTTTTGCTCTCCAGGTCGCAGTGGTGCACCCATGCCTCGCCATCACTGACAATTCGCTCCAGAATACTTGGATCTTTTTCATACCATCTTGGGAACTGGGTCACAACCTCCACACCCTATTGCTTGTGCAGATCAGTAAGCTGTTTGGGAGCCCATCGTGCGCAGACTTTCCTGTATCCCAAATCATCACGCATTATGGAAAATGCAGATCCATAGCTTATAATCCAAATCTGCAGCTAATTGAGATGCTGTTATCCATCAGTCTTCTCTAATCAAGGCATCACCTTGTCAATGTGCTCTTGTGTGTGGGATGTTGAGGAACAACCCGAACGACCTTAGTCAGTTACACCTGTTCTTCCTGCCTTAAACCTCTTTACCCATTCATAAACCTTTCATTGATTCATGATGCTAAGTCTATACTGAGTCAATATCCGATGGTGAATTTCCACAGGTTTCACACCCTCTGCCCAAAGAAAGTGTACTACTGCACGTTGTTCCTCGATGGTGCAATCTTGCAGTGGAACGTCCATGTTTCTGACCTCATGGCTGCCACACGACTAAAGTGCGAGTGCTGCACTGTGCATGGACGAACTATCCAACAGGCAATGTATGAGTACATATGTTGCATTTTGCTAGCTCTGCTCTGGTTATCGCGTTAATTAACAATTGCCTTTAATTTTTGATTCGCTCTCGTATAAGGATATAAATACAGTATATAAACACTGGAACAGAGACCAGAGATAAGATAGATATAGTCAAGTACTTTTAAGCTCTGATTCTATAAATTGTGCCTAGCTGCCAGGTATCATTGATCATGGTTGTCAATCATCCACTAGGCACCATTTAAAGAATCACACCTAGCGGTGCCTAAGCGTTCTTAGGTTTCGGTAGGTGTTAAATCCTTAGGCACATTGCTATTTAGGCCAGGCTTTTCTTAACCTAAATGAGTGTGTCTAAGGTAGGCATCTACTAGTGCCTAAGTGAAACCATGCCCAAAACCCACCCCAAATCTGCCCTTAAACATGTCTACTTGCCAGTAGGTGCCTTGTTGTAGATGCCTACCTCAAAGTGATAGGTGCCTACTGAGTAAGGTGCCTACCAGCTAGTGTTTTTTTAATTGGTTTTTAATAGCTCTTTCAATTATCAGCATTAACTAAGCCAATTAAGAAAAGTAAATTATGTACCTAGATCAGCTAGGCACGCTGATCTAGATGCCTAAAGTTAGGCATGTTTTATAGAATCAGGTCCTTAGGGCCTGATTCTGGAAGCGGCATCTACCATGGCTGGTGCCTGTAAAATGGGCGCCTACTGCATGCCAATAACTGGCAAGTACTGTGCCCAGAATTACAATTTTTTTAAGCCTAGGTGCCTTAAATGTAGGCCAGCATTTTGAAGACTTACATTTAAGGCGCTGGTCTCATGCCTACGGAGGCTCATAGGGACACCAACAGATGCCTAAGACCACATCCAGCGCAAACCATGCCCATGCCGGCCTTGGGCATCTGTAGGCCTCCCTATGCACATTCATAAGCATTAGACAGGTGCCTATGAACAGTATCTGAATTTAAAAAATAAATGTGTGTCCTAATTAGTTAATTAGACAGCGGTAGGATGCCTACTACTGCCTAATTTGGGGGGAATTTGGCCCTTATGGGCAAATTCTATAAACGGCGTCCCAATTGTAGGCAGTTGTAGGTGTCCTACCGCTGTCTAACCAGCCAATCAGGATGCACTTAAAAACAAAACCCAAGGCAGGCCACCTATACTACCAAAAATAGAGCAACTAAATAGAGCAATGCACTGGGAAGGAGACCTTAGACTCTGGTTGGCCCAGGTGCCTAAGGCCTCGCCTATGGGAGGGGCCTTGATGCCTAGGCCAGTCAGAACCTTAGGTCCCTTCAAAGGTCCATCATTGTGAAGAGGCAGGCCTGCCGGCTGGAGGGAGTAGGCATCCCTCTGGCCAGCCGTACTACAAAAGTTACCGGGGGGGGGGTGTCATGGGGGTTTGGGGTCTGGGAGTATTGAGGTAGGAGTTTTGTGGTGTTGATTGGGGGGTCATCAGTTCGGGGTGGGCTGCTGCCAGGAGGGAGTAGGCATCCTTGGTGGGTGACTTTGAGGGGGGTTTGGTGGTAGCAGCAGGAGGGATTGGGCATCCCTTCTGCTGTGGACAGTCTGAGGGAGGGAGCCGGGAGTGGTGGCAGGAGAAATTGGGCATCCTTCCTGCTGCAGTCTCAGCTGATTGTGGCAGGGAGATTTCCTTGCCGTGATCAACTGATGGCAATGCAATTTTCTAACTGGCGCCTGTGACATGGGTGCCGGTTATTGAATCAGGGTAGTTAGGCGGGGTTAGGCATATGTCCATTAGGACAGATGCGATTCTGTACAGGAAGCCATGTGTGATTCTCAGCTGTCACTTAGGCGGCAGCTGAGACTGGCATCCTATACAGAATTTCCTCCTTAATGTTCGAATAATGAACAAAAGGTAAGTATTTAAGGTGAAAGGACATTCTACAGCAACAGGTCTCCACTGCAGCCAACCCCAGCAGAAACAGGAAGTTTTCAGAGACCACAGTGGTGAGAAGATACTGGGACCGGAGGCAGGAAATCACTATCGCCGCCCAGCAACTTTTACAGAAAACTTAAGGTAGATGCAACTGCAGTGGCAATGGGAGGGAGAGGTGTAGAATGGGAAAAATGCCACTTGTAGGGAGAAGGGTGAAAACCTAGATGCTGGGAAGGGAAGCGGCAGAGAGGCTCGGCAGCAAGATGCTGCTCCCTCAACAGTAACATACATAGTAAATGATGGCAGATAAAGACCTGAATGGTCCATCCAGTCTGCCCAACCATACATACTCTATAAATTAATTATTTAATTAAACAATACCACGTGAAGATAGATATTAGAGTCAGGGGAGGGAGTGGTAGAAGGGAGAGATGTTGGACTCAAATGAGGAAAGGAGGGAAAGATAGACTCAGGGATGGGGTAATGGAGGGAGAGAGGTCAGATATGGAAGATGGATGGGGAAGACAGAGGGACTAGAAGGGGGGACAGGGAAAGATAGCAAAGAGGGTTGAAGGGGGATAGGGAGAGACAGGACAGACTTCAGTGAGGATGGAGATGGCAGGAGAGGGAGAGATGGCCTTTGGAAAGGATGGAGGGGCTAGGAAAGAGAGAGGTGGTAAATGGGGTGAAAGGGGGTCAGGGAGAGATGGTAGAGGATATGAAAGGGGAAAAGGGAGAGATGGAGATAAAGTTGATAGGTAGGTGAAATATAGAAAAGAGTAGGGTGAAATGTGAGTGGATGGACAAATTAAAAAAAGAAAGGAAAGAGCTATAAAGGAAAAATCAGTATGTCAGAGACAGATACTATATTTTGAGGGAAAAAGGCAGGAGGAGAGAGAAGAATTGAAATTAACAACCACTGGAAACAGATGAAAGACAGGAAAGCAGACAAGTAGCTGGAACCAGCATATTAGAACATGAAGCAGTACAGTAAACAAAGATAGAATAAAGTGTTTTATTTGTAGTATTAATTGAAATAAGTTCACTTTGGGAAATATTAATTGCAGATGTCTTTGTACTGGAGCCCCTTTTCAGGTTTTGTATTTCACAATGTGGCTGTTAGTGTAGAGCTTGTGTTGCTATTGCTCAGATAACATGAAAATCAGGATTTTTTTTAAAAAAATTTTGTATGGTGACTTCCATGGAGAATCTGCACGTTGTGGGGAAATAGAATATCAGCTCCCATATAACTAATTTTATTATGATGTGTTACACTGAGCTTTTCTTTTGCTTTCTTTCTCATTTTGTCCTTGTTGTTTGAGCATTATACATCTCTGTGTTTTTGCTGAAAAGCAGGTTAAAGTATATATGGCGACAAACATGATTCTTTGAGTTTGTCTGGCCCCGGGCAGTGTTCCCGCTAAGCTGCGCTGGCCTGTGCTCGCGCACAAAATAATACATCGCAGCGCACAAGTTTCTCTTCACAGCGCACACACGCGTCGCAAAGGTAAGGGGAGGTAAGGTAAGGGGACGCATTGGGGGGATTGCACTTCCCCACAATTGCCATGCTTCGGTTCCTCTTCTTCCTTCCTTCCTCCCCCCCCGCGGGACCCTGCGGCACCATCAACTCTTACTCCCTCTAATGTCGGCCCTGCAGCTCCAGACTTCCTCGCACCTTCTCCCCTCCCCCTTTGGATCGCTATTATTTTAAATGTTATAGCCGCGGAGCTGTATCCATCAGTGGAGATGTCTAACCTCGGCCTGCCCCGGAACTCTTACTGCAACAGTGACTTCCTGTTCCTGCCTAGACGGGCGGCTGCTGCAGTAAGAGTTCCGGGGCAGGCCGAGGTTAGACATCTCCACTGATGGATACAGCTCCGCGGCTATAACAGCTCCTGCAGCTCTGCACTTCCCCACAATTGCCATGCTTCGGTTCCTCTTCTTCCTTCCTTCCTCCCCCCCCCCCCCGCGGGACCCTGCGGCACCATCAACTCTTACTCCCTCTAATGTCGGCCCTGCAGCTCCAGACTTCCTCGCACCTTCTCCCCTCCCCCTTTGGATCGCTATTATTTTAAATGTTATAGCCGCGGAGCTGTATAGCAGCTCCGCGGCTATAACATTTAAAATAATAGCGATCCAAAGGGGGAGGGGAGAAGGTGCGAGGAAGTCTGGAGCTGCAGGGCCGACATTAGAGGGAGTAAGAGTTGATGGTGCCGCAGGGTCCCGCGGGGGGGGGGGGGGGAGGAAGGAAGGAAGAAGAGGAACCGAAGCATGGCAATTGTGGGGAAGTGCAGAGCTGCAGGGAAGAGTGTTGCGGTACCCAGCTGGAGGGAGAAGGAAGATGAGGGAGGGAATTAAAGGAGATGCCAGGGCTTGGAGCGTAGGAGGAAGGTATGCCAGTCTAAGGGAAAAGGAAGGGGGAGATGTGAGAGCATGGAGGGGGAGCGAAAGATGGAAGAAAAGGAAAGGAGAGAGATGCCAGAGAATCAGGGAAGGGGAGATACCAGACTATGAGGAGAGGTGTGGGAGAGGGAAGGCGAGGAGAGAGATGCCAGACCAATGGGGTGAAAGGAGAGATGGAAGGGGGAGGCATACAGTTTCTGGAAGGGGCATAGAAGGAGAGAAGATGCCATATAGGGGAAGAGAGACGGCAGACAGTGGATGGAAGGAAGAGAGTTACAAGAAGATGAGGAAAGGAGAAACCACAGAAGACAAAGGTAGAAAAAAATTTCTATTTATTTATTGCTTTAGGAGACATGTGTCACTGTTTCTGTGAAGCATTGTATGCAGAGTCCAGCTTCTTGCTGGTTCAATTTAACCTTTGTCTATGTATTTTTATTTTATCCCCCCTTTTACAAAACTGTGAAGCGTTTTTAGCACCAGCCTTGGTGGTAGCAGCTCTGATGCTCAGAATTTTATGAGCATCAGAGCTGTTACCTCCGTAGCTAAAATCCACACTACAGTTTTGTAAAAGAGGGAGGGGTTAGTTTGTGATTACATATTCCTTACTAGGCGAAGGTGTTTTCTGTGTTCTGTGTGTTTTCTGTTAGGATTGACGGTGTAGGATTGATCTGTGCTGGTCTGGCTTGTTTAGTTTTACAATGGGTGTATTGATGTACTGCTCACTGCAATATGTAAGATGCTGCCTTTTCCTAGGTACTCATGTGTGACGTGTGGTTTGTTACTAAAAATCATGTTTTTCTTACAGATGGGGGGGTGCCAAAAAATGATGGGCCCCGGATGTTACATATGCTAGGTACGCCACTGTATGTAAAGATACCAGAAAGCTGGCGTAGCAAAAACTTCTAAGTTTTGAGTATTTAACCCTCCCACAATCTCACGGGCACTCGTTTCAAGTTTATTGAGATTTTGATTTAAACGCAATATCAAATATTTTCAATGCGTATAACAAAAATAAATTTGGGGAAATAAATAAAACCATTTGAACCAGTGTTCCCGCTAAGCTGCGCTGGCGCACAAAATATTACATCGCAGCGCACACGTTTCTCGTCACAGCGCACAATCGGAAGAGGCGTACGGCAGATGGCAGGGCGGCGAGAGGAGAATCGGGCGAGTTGGCTCATAACTTGCTGGCGCCCGATATTTTTGGCTCACGGTGAAAAAAGTTTGCTCACAACACCCGCCCGCTTAGAGGGAACACTGTCTGGCAGGATCTATTGTTTTGCTTTAAACATGGGTGACCTGGGCCTAAAAGGAGTGGTGCGTGAGGCTCTGCTGTCATTTACTGTATTACTGAAGCTAATACCCTCTAAGAAGTTGCTTCCATAGGCAGCTGGCCAGTCTTGCCTAATAGTTGTGGTAACCCGTTCTTCATCCCCATTTTGGATGCTCAGTGAGGGGGGAGGGGGAGGCACCAGCTTATCCCTCACCTCAGGCAGCAGATTGCCTTGAGTTGCTCCTTTGTACACCGCTACAATAGCCCTTATGCAAAATATGATATTCTATGGAGAGAAGCGGCAGCTTTGAAGCATGATAGTAAGTTATTACATTTTAAATAAAATTAAAATAAGAGTGATGTCCTGGTTAGAAACTATTATGTCGTAGCACAGTTTTATTTTATCCCAAGACCAACTAATCTATATAATGAGTCAAAGGGAGACATACATCTAAGTCAACCTTTTTTGTCCTGGAATATTGGTACGTTATTACCCCGATCCTCAGCGGCACCACTTGGAACTCAAACCATTCTCATTGTTCCAAGCTTTACGTGTCAGATCGTCACTGGATCGTTTTACGTTATGACCTTATTCCTTTTTTTTAAATTTTTCTTTTTGAAACTATTCACATTTTTTCAAAATTATTATCATGAAGAATTTTTATCATGAAAACTTTTTTGTTACTTAGCTTAGTTCTGTGGTCTCTGGCAGGGGGTTAACACCGACATGTTTCGCATTCAAGCTTTATCAAGGAACCCCTATCGGACATAAAATAAATTATGTCTATCAGAATAGTAACAGGAATACTAAAAATAATTTACAATGTATAGATAGCAGTAAAGGACATCTAACTTCATAAGACCTAAATCTGCTAAACTTGTCTTACCTCCATATAAATACCGCCACACTCTGACCACTAATCAAGAGCAATGGCGGCGGCGTTTTTACAGGATATTTATAGAGCAAGACCCAAGAGCACTGTACCCACGTGATAACGTGGCCCACAACGTCACGGGACTGCTTGCCGGTTTTAAAGCTATAGTGTACTCATGTAAAGAGACTAACAGCCACCCAGAGTTACAACTAGATTAATGTGCCCCATTCTAATTCTTCATTCAACCCTTTAGGAGATATTGTATTTAGTACATAAATCCATCTCTGTTCTTTATAATTAAGCCTTTCTTCACTAATTCCCCCTCCATCATAACCGGCTTCCAAGCTTTCAATTATTCGCCAGCGTATCTGTTCTATGCTGTGTTGTTTGTCTAGAAAATGTTCCACCATAGGGGCTTGTAAGTTCTTTGTCTTAACTCGTGACTTGTGTTCATTCAACCTGATATGCACGGGCCTAGATGTGCGGCCCACGTAAACCAGGTTGCACGGACAAATTATAACATAAATTACATTGGCTGACTGGCAGTTCGTGTCTTTGTTAGATTTTATTACTTTGTCAGTCTGAGGATCTTTCCAAGAGGCTCCTATGATTGTGGTAGAACACCATTGACAGTGTCCACATTGTATATGTGTGCCTTGTTCCTGTGTCTTGTAGTTACCCAGCTTTTGTTGTATCAGAACCTGCCCTATTGTTTTCCCTTTCTTAAAGGAGAACATAGGGATTTCAGGAAATATAGAATGAACTTGCAATATATGCCAATATTTTCTGATAAGAGATATTAGTTCTTTAGCTGCTATGGAATAGGGAAGAACACATATTAATTTATCTGTATCATCTTCCATTTGTTTTTCTGTCAACAGTAGATCTCGATTTGCATATTTCGCTCTTGTAAAGGCTTGTTTTATAGATTTTGACGGATAACCTCTAGCCTTAAACCGTCTGGTTAGCTCGGCTGCTGCTGTTTTGAAATCATTGTCATCAGAAGATATTCTGCGAGCCCTCAAAAATTGGCTCACTGGGAGGTTAAACTTCAAACGGAACGGATGGTGACTGGAAAAATGTAACAAGGAATTGCGGGCCACTGGCTTTCGAAAAAGTTGGGTGATTAATCGGTTTTCATCCTTCACTATGCGTATGTCCAAAAACTCAATTTGAGATCTGCTATAAGAAGGGGTAAACTGAAGATTAGGGTTTCTGGTGTTAATCCACTCAAAGAACTCCAAAAGGACTGTTTCCGGACCTACCCACAAAAAGAAAACATCATCCAAAAACCTCTTCCACAGGGTAATATTTTGGAAAATATTACCCTGTGGAAGAGGTTTTTGGATGATGTTTTCTTTTTGTGGGTAGGTCCGGAAACAGTCCTTTTGGAGTTCTTTGAGTGGATTAACACCAGAAACCCTAATCTTCAGTTTACCCCTTCTTATAGCAGATCTCAAATTGAGTTTTTGGACATACGCATAGTGAAGGATGAAAACCGATTAATCACCCAACTTTTTCGAAAGCCAGTGGCCCGCAATTCCTTGTTACATTTTTCCAGTCACCATCCGTTCCGTTTGAAGTTTAACCTCCCAGTGAGCCAATTTTTGAGGGCTCGCAGAATATCTTCTGATGACAATGATTTCAAAACAGCAGCAGCCGAGCTAACCAGACGGTTTAAGGCTAGAGGTTATCCGTCAAAATCTATAAAACAAGCCTTTACAAGAGCGAAATATGCAAATCGAGATCTACTGTTGACAGAAAAACAAATGGAAGATGATACAGATAAATTAATATGTGTTCTTCCCTATTCCATAGCAGCTAAAGAACTAATATCTCTTATCAGAAAATATTGGCATATATTGCAAGTTCATTCTATATTTCCTGAAATCCCTATGTTCTCCTTTAAGAAAGGGAAAACAATAGGGCAGGTTCTGATACAACAAAAGCTGGGTAACTACAAGACACAGGAACAAGGCACACATATACAATGTGGACACTGTCAATGGTGTTCTACCACAATCATAGGAGCCTCTTGGAAAGATCCTCAGACTGACAAAGTAATAAAATCTAACAAAGACACGAACTGCCAGTCAGCCAATGTAATTTATGTTATAATTTGTCCGTGCAACCTGGTTTACGTGGGCCGCACATCTAGGCCCGTGCATATCAGGTTGAATGAACACAAGTCACGAGTTAAGACAAAGAACTTACAAGCCCCTATGGTGGAACATTTTCTAGACAAACAACACAGCATAGAACAGATACGCTGGCGAATAATTGAAAGCTTGGAAGCCGGTTATGATGGAGGGGGAATTAGTGAAGAAAGGCTTAATTATAAAGAACAGAGATGGATTTATGTACTAAATACAATATCTCCTAAAGGGTTGAATGAAGAATTAGAATGGGGCACATTAATCTAGTTGTAACTCTGGGTGGCTGTTAGTCTCTTTACATGAGTACACTATAGCTTTAAAACCGGCAAGCAGTCCCGTGACGTTGTGGGCCACGTTATCACGTGGGTACAGTGCTCTTGGGTCTTGCTCTATAAATATCCTGTAAAAACGCCGCCGCCATTGCTCTTGATTAGTGGTCAGAGTGTGGCGGTATTTATATGGAGGTAAGACAAGTTTAGCAGATTTAGGTCTTATGAAGTTAGATGTCCTTTACTGCTATCTATACATTGTAAATTATTTTTAGTATTCCTGTTACTATTCTGATAGACATAATTTATTTTATGTCCGATAGGGGTTCCTTGATAAAGCTTGAATGCGAAACATGTCGGTGTTAACCCCCTGCCAGAGACCACAGAACTAAGCTAAGTAACAAAAAAGTTTTCATGATAAAAATTCTTCATGATAATAATTTTGAAAAAATGTGAATAGTTTCAAAAAGAAAAATTTAAAAAAAAGGAATAAGGTCATAACGTAAAACGATCCAGTGACGATCTGACACGTAAAGCTTGGAACAATGAGAATGGTTTGAGTTCCAAGTGGTGCCGCTGAGGATCGGGGTAATAACGTACCAATATTCCAGGACAAAAAAGGTTGACTTAGATGTATGTCTCCCTTTGACTCATTATACTGGTTAGAAACTATGGCATAGTAGAATTCAAATAATTTAAGTATGAAGGATTGATGTTCTCATTGGTTAAAACTTTGTGTTCTTTAGATTATCTGTGGGAGCCTCAACCCTGATGAAAAGTATTCTTGAAACATGCGTGTTGGTAGAGGCGCTCCCATTATTCAACTATGTATGATAAGAGAAGATAAGTATCTATAAAATTCAACATAATATGAAAAAAAGTTGGTAAACTGTATATATAAAATATACAAAAAGTATAAAATAACAATCCTATGACGATCGGGTTATTGTGATTTGTTTCACATAAACCAAACGGGTTCTGTAGCCCTCTGAGGATCATATCAAAAGAAACAAAGAAAAAAAAGATAAAATAGGAAGACTGGATTGATTATATTGGTGTTACAACTTGTAACCAGTCTATGAATAGCCGGTGTTACTGAAGCTGAGTTTTAAAATGCAGCAGAGCAAATTTCTCCCTCTCCATGCAAGGATATATTCTAGTGAGACTGAGTGGATCTGAAAGGATATAGTCCAACAAAACGGTGTCATTTTTTAGGATTCTTCAGACTCCTGAGGAAGGCCGTTCAGCCAAAACATAGGCCTGTGTCGAGTTTTACAGTTCAGTAAAACTTTGTGAATTCAGAACAAGAGGCCATTCTTGACTTTGTCAGGATTCTTTTTTGTCATCAGCCTCACTGTGGTTTCCTCCCAATATGAAAAAAAGACATATGATGGGTATTGAAGCAGACCTAGGCAGGTCTCTCCTAGATGGAAAGGAGAAATCAAGGTGGTGCTTTATGAAATTAAAATTGTAACTAGCAGGAAGTAACTGGACTGGAACCACAACAAGAAAACAATGCAAAACACATACACACTGAGGGGACTGAATACTGCTGAGCAAGATTTGTTATTCTGTAACAACATATCTTGACAGATCAAAATGTAATTGGCTTGAGTTCTCATTATGTCACATCATGGATTGTGGGATGATAATCTGATTGATGTATAGTGACTTCTAATTAATTCAGCACATAAGTCTGTTTTGATTAGATGCTTTTGAAGATGTAAGGGAGAAAACTAAATTTGTAATGACAGACACAAAAAAAAAATAAAAATTAAGGCCCTGTTAAATGAAGGTGCACCAAAATGAGCTTCACTGCCCATGCTACAATTAATCTTTGCCAAGGAAAGAAATCTCCTCTTAGTAAAGCTTTCTTGAAGAATTGTGAAAGCTTTGACAGATGAGATGCTGAGGTAATTATTTAGCTCCTTTCCATCCCACTAGCTTTTTGTCTGATAAATTCTGAATTCTACAGTTCTAATCTCAGTAGTCCCATCCGTTACAGTAAAATGTCAATATATTTTCCATAGTCAGGTTGATTTTAGGCTTTAACCACTTTTTCTGTTTATAGTTTAAGTCAAGGAATAAGATTTGGTTGCTAAATGTCTTCTCACTACAAATAAACCCCCTCTTTTATTAAGCTAGTGGTTTTTAGCAAGGGCTGGCGAGATAAGTGCTCCATCGCTCATAGAAATTCTGTGAGTATTGGAGCATTTACCATGCCAGCCCATGCTAAAAACCTCTAGTGTAGCTTAATAAAAGCCAGCCAAAGAGTGTCTATAAAGAATAGATGTGATGTGGGTCTTGACTGAGTTTTTTCTTATACTATTCGAAAGGGTCCAGAGAAAAGTGACTAAAATGTTTAAGGGGATGGAGGAGTTGCCGTACAGTGAGAGATTAGAGAAACTGGGCCTCTTCTCCCTTGAAAAGAGGAGACTGAGAGGGGACATGATAGAAACATTCAAGACACTGAAGGGAATAGACTTGGGGCTCCTTTTACGAAAGTGCGTTAGGGTCTTAACGTGTGGAATAGTGTGCGCTAAATTGCCGCACAAGCTAGCCGCTACTCCTTTTGAGCAGGTGGTAGATTTTCAGCTAGCGCGCGCTATAGCATGCGCTAATCCGGTGCATGCGCTAAAACGCATAGCGCACCTTCGTAAAAGGAGCCCTTAGTAGATAAAGACAGGTTGTTCACCCTCTCCAGGGTAGGAGAACAAGAGGGCACTCTCTAAAGTTAAAAGGGGATAGATTCTGTACAAATGTAAGGAAGTTCTTCTTCACCCAGAGAGTGGTGGAATACTGGAACGCTCTTCCGGAAGCTGTTAAAGGGGAAAACACCCTCCAGGGATTTAAGACAAAGTTGGACGGGTTCCTGTAGAACCGGAACATAAGCAGGTAGAGCTGGTCTCAGGGCACTGGTCTTTGACCTGGGGGCCACCGTGGGAGCGGACTGCTGGGCACAATGGACTGCTGGGCACACTGGTCTGACCCTGCAACGGCACATTCTTATGTTCTTACATGGGGGTCCTTTTTCTAAGGCGCAAGCCATTTTAACGCACGCTAAATGCTAACGCATCCATATGATACTATGCCAAAATTGAGGTAACCAGTATCACAAACTGAGATACTACACCAGGGGTAGAGGTCAGGACAGGGGCAGAAATTGGAGATAGCCATCCAGAGCTCACAATTAGAAGTGGAGATTCCAGTATTTTATCTTTCATCCAGAAATAATAATAATAATAATTTATTTTTATATACCGCTATCCAAAAAAGGTTCAAAGCGGTTCACAACATGATAAAATACATACATTCAATAAAACATTAAAATAATCGATTAAATTGGAATATATAAATTAAGAAACAATAAAATTGAAGTACATCAGTTAAGAAATAAAATAAATGAAAAAGTTATAGTTCTAGGATATAGACATGTCAAACAGACGGGTCTTTAATGTTTTCCTGAAATCAAAATATGAAGATGTCTCTAATATAAGCTTTCCTAGCCACATATTCAGTTTAGTGACCTGGTAGGAAAAAATTCTGTCAAAAAACTTCTTGTATTGGCAGGATTTTAAAGGGGGATAGTTAAATAAATTTATTCTGCGTGTACTCTTGTTAAGATAATTCAACAAGAAGTGGGAAGCAAGATAGTCAGGAAACATCCCAAAAGCTGCTTTGTAACAAATACAGGAGAACTTAAACAGAACTCTGGACTCTACCGGCAACCAGTGAAGTTTTTGATAGAAAGGGGTAATATGCTCCCATTTTTTTAGTCCAAAAATAAGTCGAACAGCAGTGTTCTGGATCAGTCTAAGTTTTTTGAGTATTTTTTTGTAAGCACCCAGGTAAACAACACTATAGTAATCTAAAATACTCAAAATACTCATCAAAGAACCTCTTAATGGTCACCAACCCCCTCCCACTGCCCAAAGATGTGATAGAAAAAGTACATTCTAGTTTATATTACAGCTTCAGATGGACACACAAACACATCTGAGCAGAGGGGCACTCTAGGGGATACTGCAGTGAATGTCACTTTAAAAAGTCCCAGGTACAGATCTCACCATAACCTGCTTATATTGTATGGTGAGCCCTCCAAAAGCCACCCCAAACCTACTGTACCTACATATAGATGACACCTAGAGACATCTGAGCAGAGCAGTGCGGCACCCTAGGGGGCAATGCATTGAACTTCACATGAAAGGTCCCAGATTAACCCCCTTGTATTGTATGGTAAGCCCTCCAACATCCACCAAATACCTACTGTACTCAGCTGTACACCACACCAATAGCCCTTATGTCTGCAGGTGAAACCTATATAATAATACAGTAGGTTTTTGTTGGGATTTGGTGACCTCACACTTTCCACCACAAGTGTAGTGGTTAGAGTGGGATTTGGGATTGGATTCCCCTTCTCTGAAGTCTGGACTGACCACTGAACCTAGTTGCTGCTCTACTAGGAGTGGCCATAACATCTGCAGTTGACATTACAACTTTTTGAAAGTGGGAGGGGGTCAGTGACCACTGCAGGAGTGTGGTAGGGTCACGCTTACATCCTTCCAGTGGTCATCTGGTCAGTTTGGGTACCTTTTTGGCACTTATTAATTCTTAAAACAGATCTAGCCCCAAAAGTCCAAATTGTGCTATGGGTGTATTCTAAAATATTTGATTATGGCATAAAAATGTTCAAGTTATAAGCTCACCCTAGTCCCAACCACACCATGCATCTGACATGCCCCTTAAGATTTAGACAAACTGTAGATGAACAACATAGAGATTCATCTAGAAAAGAGGTTCTGAAAATAGCGAATTGGAAGGGTTTGATGAGAAAATCATCCATTTGCTTCAACACTTTTTGGATGCCTTTATTTTTTGAAAATGAGCCCCCATATCTGTTAGTTGTTGTTTTTTGTTTTTTTTTAAAGCAATAACAAGTTGAACTAAAATAATTTTCCCTACAATTCCTTGCATAGTCTTTATTTTATATGTCAAGCACCATTGTTAAATTTGATTAAATATATATAACATGCTATGCATGGCATCCCTTGTATAGGTGGCACTATAGTGTAGTGTTTCTCAACTTGATCCTGGAGTACCCCCTTGCCAAATATGCAAAAACTTGATTTGCATATACACTTACCCTCCATATTCGCAGTTTTGCGGTCTGCGGTTTCAGTTATTCGCAGTTCTTGATCGAAGGCCCCGCCCCCAAATTTACATCACAGGAAATCGCTGCTCCCAGCCTTGCACAGAGAAAATCGTTGCTCCCAGCTGCATTTTCTTCACTGGAACAGGTCAGGTTATTTGCGGTTTTGGGTCTTTTTTTATTTTACAGATAAACCGCGAATAACATACGAAAAGTTGTTCGCAGTTTTTCTCTTTTCACTGCCTTGCTGTTCCCCTATCACCGCGAATGCGGAGGGGGAAGTGTACTACGCCTATTATATGCAAATTTCTTTCATGCATATTCATTGTGGATATCCTGAAAGTCTGACTGACAAGGGGGTACGCCAGGACCAAGTTGAAAAACACTGCTATAGTACATAAAAATATACTTAACAATACATTTAAAGGTTAGTAAACAGCCTGTGGTGACCCATTTTGACAATTTTATTGACCCATTTAACTTATTTCTTCTTCAGGTTCATTTCTGATTGTATTTCTAGTCTATGGGTTGTAGGAAGTTATTAGGTTTAATAAGACAAAACAAAAAGCTTTCTCCTGTATATGAAAGATTTGAATAGAACTTATGAAAATACAATATAAGAAAGCCTTTTTTGTTACAAAAGACTGGTTTCTCATTTATTGCATGTCGGTGAACTGTAATATAAATAGTTTGACTGGATGAATCAAATTATATAACTCTAAGACATCAACACCAAATATGGGAATCAGAGTCTTTAAATTTAATAGGTTCTAGGATGAACATTTCATTTCCCAGACGCATATATTGTAAATCAGGCATTTCTCCAATACTGTTGCATACATATTACTTTTTAAAGCTGTGACAAAAAGTAGCCTTAATATATCCTTGCATGGGTTTTCCCCATGCACTAAGGTCATTTTTGCTCCAGCCGTAAAATGGCTGATTTTCTATTTACAGTATTTGTATTACATAGAAACATGATGGCAGATAAAGGCCAAATAACTCATCTAGTCTGCCCATCCACAGTAACCGTTATCTCTTTCTCTCTCCAAGAGATCCCACGTGCCTATCCCAGACCCTTTTGAATTCAGACACAGTCTCTGTCTTCACCACCTCTTCTGGGAGACTGTTCCATGCATCATGAGGAAGGAAGGGGAGGAGAAGCCCTGCACAGGAAAGTGCAGGTGAAGAAAAGACTACTGAATCCCCAAAATAGAAAACAGGACAACACAGTTAAAGACCTAAAATGGCTGCTGAGAGATTAAAATGGCTGAAGACAAACTCTGACTAAAAGCTGTCAGCTCTGAAAGGCACACTTATGCTTTTCTGAGAAGAGCAAGGTCAAACAGAAAGCAAAGCTGGAAAATAACAATTCTTGTGAAAAAGGGATCCTCCACCCAAGTCAGCAAGGCCAGTTGTTAAAAAGCATCATAAGAATATGGGTGTGAAACTTAAGAAAGTCATCCACAAAGCTAAGAACTGTTAGGCCCATCTGTTCAAAAAGGGGATCTTGGTATATTAACAGGACATTTACGGGAAAAGAAGAGTAGTTCTAGTGAAAAAGGCGTGATGCACAGTATCACTCAAAAATGTTAACCAATCAATAGATAAACAAGTGAAATAATGACTATGATTAACCAATGGAACTGTGAAATGTAACATGCACCAACGTGGGCCAGAGCTGTCAGAAACATATAAAAGAAAGCTCATTGGACCATAGGTTTAGAACTTATCTGAAGTTCTCCATCAGTCTGGCCAGCCTGGTATATGCTCTATTACTCTGTATGCTGTACAATTTATTCTTGTAAGTTGTTACTGATTTATTATTAAATTTATATTATTTGAACCAACATAACGAGTGTCGAGTGGTCTATTAGTGGAGGCTCTTCAATCTACCACCCTTTCTCCAGCTATTAGTACAAATAACGGTCCCCCTCTTTTACTAAGGCGAACTAACCATTTTAGCGCATGCTAAATATTAGCACACGCTAAACACTAATGCGTCCATAGAATATAATGACCGCGTTAGCAGTTAATGTGCACTAAAACAGCTAGCGCATCTTAGTAAAATGACCCGTGTAAGCACTTCCTACCACCCATTTTGTAGGTGGTAAGGGCTCATGTGTTAATTCTGCACTAATCAGTTAGTGCACTAACCCCCCCTTTTACTAAACTGTGGTATAGATTTCTCCCATGGCCCGGAGTGCTAAATGCTATGACACTAATCTGACACTCATTTATTTATTTATTTATAATATTTATATCCCAAAAAGAAAAATAAAGAGGAACCGAAGCAAAAATCCACAAACACAACAACACTTATGTCCTCCAGTTCAAATGCTGAAGCTAAAGCACAAGGCTTAACTATTTTATACCTAAGGCATACAGTTGAAGCACATATGCAGGGGAATTTGCCTCAGAAGTTACCGGGCAGTCTTTGCTCCAGAGCTAAGAAAGAGAATCCGAATTCCTCATTGGTTAACCTTCAATATTCTATCATAGGCAACCCCACTGTGCCAACTATAACGGTAAGGTGATTAAATATTAATCTAACAAAGTGGAAGCCATACTTATCTGTTGCTTCACGGCAGACAGGCTTGATAATGTGGTACAGGCACTTGTGAAAACTTCCTCTCCAAACAGCCAACGAAGGCCTACGTTTCATGATTGCAAAATCATTTCTTCAGGGCTCAAAGGAAACTCAAAAACAGAATCATAAGCTTAAATTTTGATGATGATATAGGATATTGTTTTTGAATTTTATATTCTTATGATTTTGTATTTGTGTTTCCTTTGAGCCCTGAAGAAATGATTTTTCAATCATGAAACATAGGCCTTCATTGGCTGTTTAGAGGGGAAGTTTTCACAAGTGCCTGTACCACATTATCAAGCCTGTCTGCCATGAAGTAACAGATAAGTGTGGGTATGAGTGAACCAAACTGGAACTTTATTGAAGTTGATTAATGAATAGTCATTGCATTGCAATACCTGGTAATATATGTCATCTTCCATTCGGGGGGGGGGGGGGGGGGGGGGAGAATTGTGGGGTGCAGGGGTAGGATGGAATAGGTCATATAGTATATTGAAGGAATGATAGAAATATGTATGTAAATTTCATAATTTATTATAATTTGATTAATTACTTCAATACAATGTGAATAGGCGGGGGGAAGGGGAGGGGAAAGTGGGGGAAGGGAGGTGGGGAGAGTAGGGGGTTTATATAGGTCATATGGAAATATATTTTGGAGGAATGATAAACTAAACTAAACCTAGATAGAAATATGTATTAAAATATCATAATTGTGAATCTATTTGAAATGAAAATCTATTTGTATTATATTATATTTACTTATTTCCTTCAATAAAATATTATAAATAAACTATTTACATGCACTCAGTAAAAGAAAGACACTCTGGTTCCATCAAGAGATTTCTCCCTGTCACTTCCAGGAGCTGTCTTTACTCATTCTATCTGTGAACTAGTTGCTATCTTCTCAAGGTAGCTTCTGTTGCTTTCTGCCCAGGGCCAGATTTAAGAGTTTGACACCCATAGGGTGACCAGGTTACCCATTCCAGAAGGGGAGACTTTTTGGCCAGTCCAGGTTTTAAAATTACATCTCAAAGCAGTGTAGTATTTGTAGTCCATGATTCTATCTATTGAAATCAGTGCTGCAGGTCTCATAATGCTCCAGGATGAGGTTGGCAGAAATCCAGGACTGGCCAAAAAGTCTCTCTTCTGGAATAGGTAACCTGGTCACCCTAGGCACCCATGAGCAAGATCAAGAACTGAACCTAGGGAGCAGGAGAGGAGGGTCAGAGATCTCTAAAAGATTGGAGAGACAGAAGAGAAGCACAGGAAGACCACACAGATGCCCCTTAGAAGTAATATATACATTGGTCCTAAAGCAGAGCTTCCCAATCTGAGAGTTGGGACCACATTTGAGTTCACAACCGGGGGGGGAGGGAGGGGTGTCTCAAGTTTCAAGTTTATTATATTATTTGATTAAATGCTTTTCCAAATTACAAAGCGTTTTACAAAAGATAAAATAGGATTTCAAGAAATCACTTATACATCGTGTATTAGTCAAACATACAAGGGTAACAACTTTTAAAAACCACTAGAAACAGTAGGGAATAGGGGAAGAAATACAATTTTTAAAGAAAAAGTACATAAAAGGGAAGTACATTAGGGGGTTGTGAGGTAAAAAATTAGGGACAGAAGAGAGGTCATTAGAGAGAGATATTAGTAGTCTGGATTTAAGGAGGAGGAAACAATAAGATTTTACCATGAAAGAAAACTATCAGTTAAAGGCTTCTTTAAAAAGAAGGCACTTTAAATTTTTCTTAAATTTTTGCAAATCCTGTTCAAGTCTTAGGTATAAAGGAAGAGAGTTCCAAATCGTTGGGGCAGTAACCGAAAAGATAGAAGCACGGCGTGTTCCGATAATTTTTAAAGAAGGAACATTAAGAGTAGACTGAGAGGATGATCTAAGAACTCTTGACGAACTATGTGAAATCAGAAGCCTATCTATAAATGCGGGTGTATTTGTCTTTATTGTCTTAAAGACTAAAAGAGCTATTTTATATGTAATCCTGTATGATATTGGCAGCTTTTTGAAGTAGAGGTGTGACGTGGTCAAATTTTTTTGAACCTGTGATTATCTTTATTGCAGTGTTTTGTATGAGTTGAAGACGCCTTATATCCTTTAGATATGCCCCTTTTAATAAGGAATTACAATAATCTAATTTTGATATTACTAGGGAGTGAACTAATGTATTAAGGGAAAACAAATCAAGAAGGGGGACAAGTGAACGAATCATTCTTAGCCTATAGAAACAATTTTTGACCAATGCACTGATGTGTGCACGGAACGTGAGATTATTGTCTATTAGGACTCCCAAAATTTTTGTATTGGTAGTTTGATTAAGGGGTTTATTGTTGATTATGATTGGGTTAATGAGTTGTGCCCCTTCTTTCCCTGAGAAAAGCACAGTAGTGGTTTTATTGATACTTAGAGATAGCTGATTGACATTCAGCCACTCATGGATTTTGGCCAGCTTTTGGTTAATATCAAATATGTCCTGGGAACTTGTGGGATCAATGGTATGCAAAAGTTGGAAATCATCTGCGTAAGCATATACTGTGAATCTGATGGATTGACAAAGGGTTAAGAGAGGGGCCAAATAGATGTTGAACAGTAATGAAGACAGTATTGACCCTTGTGGTACTCCATAGTTTGTTTGATAAGGTTTTGAAAACGAGTTTTTAAAGTGCACTGTAGAGAATCTATCTGTAAAATAAGATCTAAACCAATCTAGTACTTGATCTTTTAGACCGATGGAAGAAAGTCGGAGGAGTAATAAATGATGGTCGATTGTGTCAAATGCTGCTGCTAAATCTAAGGAAATGAGAATGACAGATTTATGTTGATCCAGATAGTAGTGGATAGATGTGACGAGACCTACTAGTGAATGTTCTGTTGAATGATTTTTACGAAATCCTGATTGATTGGGATGTAAAACCTGAGTTTTATCAATGAAATTTGACAGTTGCTGAAATACTACTTTTTCAGTGATTTTGGCTAAAAATGGTAGACTCACTATTGGACGGTAATTTGAGCAATCGCAAAGACTGATTTTTGGATCCTTAATAATTGGAAGGAGAACAGTGTTTCCATTCAGTCGGGAGAGATGAAGTAGACAAACTTTTATGAATAATTTGGAGAATAACTGGGCCAAATATTGAAAAATGACGTTTAAGAAGGAAAGGAGGGAAGGATTCAGTTTTGGAACCTTTTAGTTTTATAGATTGAAATAAATGTTCTATTTCAGTTAAGGTTGGAAGAATAAACTTAGAACATGAAGCTTGTAATGACATATAACATTTTTGATCTTCTTCTGAGATATCCGTAGTGGCGCTGGGTAAGGATATGCTAGTGCTATGCTTGTCTAGGCAAGTAGAAACATTATTAGTTATATTAGCTCTAATTGAAGTAATTTTAGTATGAAAAAAGGTTGCTAAACAGTTGGCAGAAGGAGTGTTTTCTGTGGAAATAATTGGTTTATATTTGAAAATTGTTAACTGTTTTAAAATTTTGAAAAGTGATGAGGAATTCTTAGTCATAGAAATTTTTTTACTGTAATATTTTTTCTTTGTCTTGTTGATCATTTGACGGTAATGTTGAGAATGTTGTTTATAGTTATCCAGGTTGTTTTGTGTAGGTTTGGAGCGCCATTTGTGTTCGGCTGAACGCAACTGTCGTTTTAGTAAAGCAAGAGAAGAATTATACCAAGGGTTCTTTTGCTTTTTAGGGGAGATAATTTGAATTGTTATTGGAGCTATTTTATCTAAAAGAGATTGACAAGTATTATTGTTCTGTACTTCCGGGGAGGGGGGGCACACAATTTTATTTAGCTGCTATAAGGGGTCATGGTCACAAAAAGATTGATAAGCACTGTAATGTAAACAGAAACAGGTTTCTTTTTGGCTTGGGTATTTGACACCTTCAAAACGTGACTTCCTACATAGTTGCCTCTATTTAGGGTTATCATATGGCTCTAGAAAAAGGAGGATGGATTGAGACACCCGGGTCTCACTTCCACTGAAAGCAATGGAAGTAAGGAGGCCAGCTTTAGACATTCAGGTTTTACTTCTAATGGAAGTAAAACCTGGTTGTATCAATCCATCAACTTTTTTCTGGAGCCATATGGTAACCCTAACTCAGGGATCTCAAAGTCCCTCCTTGAGGGCCGCAATCCAGTTGGGTTTTCAGAATTCCCCCAATGAATATGCATTGAAAGCAGTGCATGCACATAGATCTCATGCATATTCATTGGGGAAATCCTGAAAACCCAACTGGATTGTGGCCCTCAAGGAGGGACTTTGAGACCCCTGCCCTAACTCTATTGCATATACGTACATTTTGGCCTGTCTCTGACTGCTTCTGCCACTTTTGCTGCTTAGCCCCCAACCTTTTGATCTCACACCTGGGTTTGATGGCTGCTTTACCAGAAGTCCATTTAGAGAATGACACAGGGACAAATTTTTCCCCGTCCCCACAGGAACTCATTTTCCTGTCCTGTCCCGAACTCTTTTTCTGTCCCTGCTCCATTCCTGCAAGATCCATCCTCATCTGCACAAGCCTCAAACAATTTAAAATCATAAGTAAATTATTATTATTATTCTAAGTGTCTGAGGCTTGTGAAGTTAAGGCAGAGCTTACAGGAATGGGGCAGTGACAAAACTCATGAGGATGGGTCAGGGAAACTGAGTTCCTGCGGGAACGGGGAAAAATTTGTTCCTGTGTCATTCTCTAAGTCAGTGTCTCACAAACTTCCCGGTCAGCGGCACACTAAATCCGGTGCCCCAGCTGGAAGGCACCCAGAAGTGTGCGGCCGTCAACGCTATGGCATCATGTGCATGCGTGATGTCATCACGTCAATGTCTGCGCATGCACGGAAGCCCATCTTGCTGCTACCCGCTTTGGTGGAGGGATCCGGGAGGTGCGGGGAGAGGAGGAGAGACGACGGCCAGAAGGAGAGTCATCTGCGGCGACTTACTTCCTACAGAATGTGCCTCTCGCCGCGAGAGGCACATCCTGTAGGCAGTCATCTGACGTGGACAACTCTCCTCCTCGCCAGGGGGTCGTGGCACATTTGAAATCTCAGGAGGCATACTGGTGTGTCGCAGTACACAGTTTGCGATACACTGCTCTATGTCCATTGAGGCATTAGATCCAAAAGATAATCCCTAAAGAACACACCCCATTCTAAATCTCTGGAAACCCAAGGCAGCTTGGATCATCACAAATGTATTTTAAACTCTGTAGTTTATTAATTTTTCCAGCTTTTTAACAACTGAGTTTCATTTATCTTAGTCTGTAGTTTAAAAAATAATCCTCTTTTTGAGATATATGTTTTATGCAAAGATAATTGGGTTGCTATACTCTTCAATTTGAAATGATTCACTTTAACTCCTGTTTAATTCCTATTTCTATTTCTTCACACACTGTGCAGATTAGGATCAAGCGATGATTTAAGGTTTGGGTTAATTAATTCCTTCTTTGATAGATTAAAGATTTGGCTCTGTGATTTAATGGTTGATCCTAAACTAGATATTTTATGTGTTTTTTGAAAGTCGGTTGGCATCTAATAACTTGCTGAATGTATCTTAGTCTTGTCTACCAGACTGTGTGGCTGTTTCCCAACTAGGCCCTGTAGGAAAAGAAGAAATTTTGACTATATTTAAAGCCATTGAGCATTAACAACATTCTGTTACCCAGTGAGAAAATGTATTGGTTCAGAAAGGAGATGCGAAGCCTCATTTTACATGGATGAAAATCGAGATGCCAAGGTCAGGGTAAGCTCAGCTCTTCTGATGTTTGCAGAACCTTTTATAAAATGCAATAATGAGATAAGGGTGTGCTTGTACATCTTCCAGAATGTCCAGTGAGAGCAGTATTTTTAAAAAGCTGCACATAGAGAAAAAAAATGTTCTGCTAGCCCTAATCTCCACATATGCAGCCGTTTAAAACTGCTGTACTATGAAGCATCAATTCCTCCTTCCCATTCTTGCACTTCTTAACAAATGTGGACCCAGTGGCATAGTAAGAGTGGCGGGGGGTGGGGGGCAGTCTGCCCCAGGTGCCATCTTGGTGAGGGTGTAGGCACCTGTCCTCTTCTCTACCCCTGCTCCTTTCCTGTCTCCCACCACCACTGATGCGCATATGCACTCCATCCCTTCCCCCATACCTCTGTAATGTTCCTGGTGCGAGCTGTTGCACCAGAGTCAGCTATTCCTTTTACGTCACTCCCTGGACCTGCACCTAGAAAGTGATGTCAAAGAAAGAGCCAATGTTGGTGTGACAGGAGCTTGAGGGTTGCTGCTCGCACCAGGAATGTTACAGAGTTATGGGGGAAGGGAAGCAGTGTGTGCATTGTAGGAGGGGATGGTGAAGGAACATGTTGAGGTGAGGGGTGGAGGAGGAGTGCCACCACCCTTGTTATGCCACTATGTGGACCCTCCAAATCCTCCAGAAAGAACATAATAACATAAGATTTGCAGCTGCTTGACCAACAGTCCGCTCACACGGCAGCCCTTACGTCAAAGACCAGTGCCCTATTTGAGTCTAGCCTTACCTGCGTATGTTCTGTTCCAGCAGGAACTTATCCAACCTTTTTCTGAATCGCTGAAGGGTGCTTTCCCCTATAACAGCCTCTGGAAGAGCATTCCAGATTTCTACCCCTCTTGACACCCCCTCAATAATAACTCCTTCTGTGACCCTCCAACAAATGCAAAGCTCACAAACCTGACTGACCGTAATAACCCCCTTCCTGATACCTTCTGATCAAGCCCCTGAAGACAAGGACTACCCCCATCCCTGGCTCTTCTTGGGGGTTCCTTTTGTCTTGTAGGGAGTAAAAGTAATTCAAAGTCACATCTGCTCCATCAGAGTCCTGGGTTCAAAATTGCACCCATGATCGCTAGTAGCACTCTAGTGATAATAGCAATAGCCTTGTGCCCTTATTTAGTAGCTTGACCTCCTGTAAGAGAAGTTCCACAAGGATACCACTAGAGCTCACAGGCACAATAATGAACCTAGGACAATGGAGCAGAAGTCTAATTTAATCTGGTATTCTGTGTTAATATTAATGCAGACTAAGATACAAGTATGTTAAACCTAATGTCGTGTTAATACACGTTATAATTATGTTTGATATGTTACCCCGGTGTCAAAAATCCTGATATTATCTAGGTTTGCCATAGACATGCTGGATTTTGCAGGGGAGTCTGTGCCCTGGAATCAGCGTAATGCTGCCTCTAGAAATTTTGTATAGGAGGGGCTGGCAGGTTAGCGGGGGGAACTATTTATACTACATTTTTGAAAAGCAAAATGCTAGACATTCAAAAAATATATATAATGTATATATACTTTTAAATCGCCAACTTGGACATCTTGACTGAAAGGACTCCCAACTTTAGGAGGCTGTTATAGGGGAAAACACCCTCCAGGGATTCAAGACAAAATTAGACAAGTTCCTGCTAGACCAGAACGTACACAGGTAAGGCTAGTCTCAGTTAGGGCTTTGACCTAAGGGCCGCCGTGTGAGTGGACTGCTGGGCATGAGGGACCACTGGTCTGACCCAGCGGTGGCAATTCTTATGTTAACAACAGAAATATCCAAGTCCAAACCCAGACCATTTGGACATGGGAGGAGGGCCAGCATTGTAATGGACTGGCCACAGAGACATGCCAACAGAGGTGGGCACCTTAGAGGGTACTGCTGTGAACTTCAATTAAAAGGTGCCAGATGTACATCTCACTATAACTCCCTTATAATTTATGGTGAGCTTCCCCAACCCTCTCTCTCCACCCCATACCTACTATACCCACCTGTCTACCATGCTAATAGCCCTTATGGCTATAGGTGGAACCTATATGGCAGTAGAGTAGGGTTCTGGTGGCCTCACACTTTCCACCATAAATGAAGTGGTTACAGTGGCTTATGGGCCTGGCTTCTTCTCTCTATAGTTCACTAGCCCACCCACCAGGTTATGTAAGACACTTGTGTGCTGTTCTACTAGGCTTTCACATACCAAGTGCTCCTGTTCTGGAGACAGGTATATACAGTTTCATTGAAATCTTTGTGGAGTGGGAGGGGGTTAGTAACCACTGGGGGAGTGTGTGTGTTTATGTGTGTGTCGTGGTTGTGGCGGAGGTGGTGGTGGTTCATTACTTAAAGCCCTTCAGTGGACATCTGTTAAGTTTGGGTACCACTGAGATACTTCGATGCTTCGAAAACAGGTCCCACCCAAAATGTCTAAGTTCCATCTAGGATGTCCTAGGAAAGGTTTGATTATAACCGCAAGACATTCAAGTCTAACCCATCCAAAGCCCACCCATAACACACCTCCAAACATGCCCCCTGAACCTCTAGATGCATAGCTGGTAAAACGTCTCACTAGATGTCAAGAAAGTCAACTTTGAAAATCAGCACTTGGACTTTCCAGCAATTAGGACGTCTTATTATTAGTGCCGACTTATGATGGTTTTTGGATGTCTTAATTTTTTTATTATGAGCTTCATAATTTGTAAATTGTGTCACAAAATTACTCAAATTCCCATGGGAAAGAACTGATAAACAATTTGGACAATTTCCTGTGATCTTATTTACTAGTAAAGAATAAATCCCTGAACGTGTTGAAAGTGATGGATTCGTGAGTATTAACATTTGTCGAAGACAAACAAGCAGTGATCATGCATATGTTATCAGCATATGGCCAGATGTCACTTAAGAGAAATGACTATGAATGGAGGGTAACACTAGTAAAGCATATATCTTTTTTGTGTTACTTTGTCTATATTAGGTTTCAAAGAGTATAGAAAAAAAAAAAAAAGCAGCACATGGCTTTATGCTTAGATTAATCAACATGAGAAAAGTAATAAGAGAACACTATAACATGCATGCTTCAAAGTGGGAATAAGAGGACAGCCATGTAACGCATTCTCCCCCCCACATCCCCTTTTACAAACCACAATAGTGGGTTTTGGCGCAGGCCGGTGCGCTGAATGCTCTGCTCTGCTTCCGAAGCTCATAGAAACTCTATGAGTATCAGGAGCAGTGCAGAGTATTCAGCGCACCGGCCTGCGCTAAAAACTGCTATTGCGTTTTTTTGAAAGGGGGGATAATCCCATGAGGAATGAAGAGGTTCATAAGGAAACATAAATCTTATCAGTGGGATTTTTGAAGTGTGTGGCTCTTATTAATTTACTGTAAAAACAGAGGCCACATGAGCTCAAAGTCTCTTTGTGTTCCCTTCACCAATATTCTATAATTTCCAGGGGAAATGTATTTTTCTGTTTGGCATTATTGTCATTCTGGCTGCAAGTAGTAATTTATTAACCTCCTCCCCCTTTTGTGAAGCCATGTTAGGCTTTTTATAATTGCCAGCCATTACACCAAAAACTGCCGAATACCCCCAAAAACAAAGGAAAATGGCAGTTTCCACTGTAATGGAGGGGTGGGGGGGTTTTCCCTCTCTCCCCCCCCAAACAGATGTGCAAACAGTTGTAAGTTTATTGGGAAGGGGGTTCTCCACTACCACTCCTCTCAGAGTGCTAACAGGAACTGTTTTAAGGCTGCGTGCATAAGTCCTGTGCGGGATTGTCGGTACGTTTTTGTCCCGTATGCTTTAGTTACGGTACCTGTACCTAGAGATCCAGGATGGAACATAAGAATATAAATAGATAAGAATAGCCTTACTGGGTCAGATCAATGGTCCATCAAGCCCAGCCTGTTCTCACCTGTTTTAAAAGCACCTAAGTGGCAAAAACGTACCCAAACTGAGCAGATGACCACTGGAGGGATTAAGTAATGACTCCTCCAGTGGTCACTGCACCCTCCTACCCCACAAAGATCACCTACAAAATTCTATTACCAACCTTTAAAACTAAAGAAAATAACCAGCCAAAATTTATTAATAACTAGCTGATGCCCCGGCGTTGCACAGGTATTTAATTATAGCAATAACACTGTAAATGGATTCAAATAAAGATACTTTATAGTGGTGAATGAAAGTATTTTTTTACAGTTTAATAAAAAGTACAATATTCAAATTATAAAGTGAAATATTTGACAAAATGAATACAATACAACTAACGCAAAACGTGATTATAAACAACAATTTTAGTTTCACCTCCTGGAGCAAGAACATATAAATTCTTGGGTGAACCCACCCTTGAGCAAGCAAAATAGAGTTGTGGGCCGTGAGACCCCCAGAACATATCACCCCAGGTAGTGAGGGATCTGCATACCAAGTTTTGTCCAAATCGGTCAAGCCGTTTTTGAATTACAGTGAGAATGGCAGCTTTTTACATATTTTCCATTGACATGAATGGGTGAAATCTGATTTTCTGTTTGTAGCTCCGCCCACGTGTGCAGGAGGGCCGCGAGACCCCCAGAACATATCAACCCAGGTAGTGAGGGATCTGCATACCAAGTTTCGTTCAAATCGGTCAAGCCGGTTTTGAATTACTGTGAGAATGGCAGCTTTTTACATTTTTTTCATGGACATGAATGGGTGAAATCTGATTTTCTGTTTGTAGCTCCGCCCATGTGTGCAGGTGGGCCGCGAGACCCCTAGAACATATCACCCCAGGTAGTGAGGGATCTGCATACCAAGTTTCGTCCAAATTGGTCACAGTGAGAATGGCAGCTTTTTACATTTTTTCCATTGACATGAATGGGTGAAATCTGATTTTCTGTTTGTAGCTCCGCCCATGTGTGCAGGAGGGCCGCGAGACCCCCAGAACATATCACCCCAAGTAGTGAGGGATCTGCATACCAAGTTTCGTTCAAATCGGTCAAGCCGTTTGTGAATTACTGTGAGAATGGCAGCTTTTTACATTTTTTTCATGGACATGAATGGGTGAAATCTGATTTTCTGTTTGTAGTTCCGCCCACGTGTGCAGGGGGGCCGGGAGACACCCAGAACATATCATCCCAAGTAGTGAGGGATCTGCATACCAAGTTTCATTCAAATCGGTCAAGCCGTTTTTGAATTACTGTGAGAATGGCAGGGTTTACATTTTTTCCATTGACATGAATGGGTGAAATCCGATTTTCTGTTTGTAGCTCCGCCCACGTGTGCAGGTGGGCCGCGAGACCCCCAGAACATATCACCACAGGTAGTGAGGGATCTGCATACCAATTTTTGTTCAAATCGGTCAAGCCGTTTTTGAATTACTGTGAGAATGGCAGCTTTTTACATTTTTTCCATTGACATGAATGGGTGAAATCTGATTTTATGTTTGTAGCTCCGCCCACGTGTGCAGGTGGGCCGCGAGACCCCCAGAACATATCATCCCAGGTAGTGAGGGATCTGCATACCAAGTTTCGTTCAAATCGGTCAAGCCGTTTTTGCGTGATCGCGGCACAAACACACACACATACATACACACATACATACCTCCGATTTTATATATATAGATTTACTTATCCCCTATAATCAAACTAGGACCCTACAATCTTCTGCTCATAATCTCCTTACTGTTCCCTCATTGAAACATATCAGTACAATGAGGACTACAATCTTTTCTGTTAACGCCTTTTTTCTCTGGAACAGTATCCCTAACTACTTTCATGAAAATACAACACTTATCAATTTTAAGGTGAAGCTAAAGGCATTCCTTTTCCTTGATGCCTTTGAAACTTAAACTGTCCTTTTAAGGACGACTTAGATTTAAGAAAGATTTCTACTTACAGTTCCCCATCCTTTTGTTCTTCTCCTTAAGTGTCCTCTTTCTTTTTTTCAATTGTAGTTCCAACCCCTTCTACCCTTTCGTTCCCGTTCGTCTTTGTTCTTAAAATTGTCTTTTCCCTCGGTTTGTTTTTATTATATTACATTTTAACTGGCATATTGTTATGATATTTTTGTACACCGCCTAGAAGGCTCGAGTGGGCGGTATAACAAATTTTAAATAAACTTGAAACTTGATGAAAAAGTGTATACCTGTCTCTAAAATAGCAGCACCTGGTGTGGGAAAGCCTAGTAGAGTATCAGGCAGGTGTTTTATGTAGCCTGGTAGGTGGGCTAGTGAGTCGTATAGAGGATAACCCAGGGCCATAAGCCACTCTAACCACTACATTTATGTTAGAGCTTGTGAACTCACCAAAACCCTACAATATTGCCATATAGGTGCCACCTGCAGCCATAAGGGCTAGTGGGGTGGTAAACAGGTGAGTATAGTAGGTTTTGGGGGAGTTTTGGAGGGCTCACCATACATAAATTTTAAGGGGGTTATGGTGAAATGTACCTCTGGCACCCTTTATATGAAGACCACAGTTGTGCCCTCTAAGGTGCCCACTGCTGTGTTGGTATGTCTGTGTGGCCAGTCCATTACAATGATGGCCCCTCCCACATCCATATGGTCTGTATTTGGATGTTTTGAACTTGGACATTTTTGTGATCAAAAATGGCCAAATAAGTTAGGCGTCCTAAGGTTAGATGTCCTGATGGCAAGACATCTAAATAGGTGATTTTCAATTTAAAAAACATGGACATCCAGAGGTTTGAAAATAGATGTATTCAGCATCTAAATTTTGGATGCACTTCTCAGGACATCGAAATCAGATTTGGGTGTACTATCAAAAATGTCCCTGTTTCTTTAGTAATATTGGATCAGGTTCATAAAAGTTATTATCATCATAGATCACAGATAAATAAGCATGATTAGCTTTTATTTATCCATTCCACTCGTAACTGTAAGTACAGTACAGATATGTTTGACCCTTTTTGATATCTGCTATCTAATCTTATAAGGTTTGCCCTCTATGGATGCAATCTCATTCTTGGATGGCTATCTATGAGTGTTTTCATTGGATCCCTCAAGGCAAAGTCCAGGATTCGGATTATACCCACTAACCTCAATATAATATGAGCAGCTACATATATTTCTGACTGCTAACACCAAACTAGTTTTCCTTTTTCCTAGGAATATTAAATCTTTTATTAATTAAAGAGTTGTATTTACTAGGGGGTGAGAGACTGATAAGCACAGACCGGGAGAGGGACAAAGCAGTTAATCTTTTTTGTCAGAATTATTTTATCTTTACAAAGGTGTTTTCAGCTTTTTTCGTATTTGACCCATTTGAGCTGTATAGCTATGCCATAAGAATTGGAAATCAACTGAATTAATAACGGGTGTGGTAGTGAATGATAGCAGCCAGGCTTGAAGCTCCAACAAATACACCTACACTTTATTTTTGCAATCAGATATATGGAAGCCTGTTACTTAACCAGCTTAATATAGTATCAGTGAAGCCTCTTTCCAAATCACAATGACCCGTCTCATTAGGGCTGGCTTCTAGCCTGGCCCAAATACTATTTACAGTTTGAAACCATTCTCAATTACACCTAGGCCTGGTTCCTATTTGGAAACCCAACACCAAGGGTTCACAAATAAATCAAGGCACATCCTACCTTACAGTGGCATAACCATGGGTGGGCCTGGGTGGACTTTAGGCTCAGGCCCACCCAGTGGCAGCATATCTATAAGGTAGCTGGTGGGGATCTCCAAGCCCAGCCAGATAAAATCTCCCCTTACCTCTCTTCCTATATATCTTTAAAGGGCTGATCTTTACCAATAGTAAGCAGCCTGACTAATACATGCTTCTCGCACTGTCTCTATAGCCTTCCTTCCGAAGCAATTTTCTGTTTATGCATAGGTGGAGTGCATCGGAAGATAGGCTCTGAGGCCAGTGCAAGCAGCGTGTATCAGTCAGGTTGCTTGCTGCTGGCAAAGATTGGCTCTTCAAAAGGTAGGCAGCGGGGAGAATGGGGGAGGGTCCGGATTACATTACATCACCTTGTCTGGGTGGGAGAGAGAGAGAGAGAGAGATGGGTGGGGCCTTCTGCCCAACTGGGATCCAGATCCACTCAAAATTGGGTGTTTGCCTATGCTCCTGATACCTTGGCAATCTTTTACCTATAGACTGTAGAGACCTAAACTTGAAATTGCTCTTGTTTTATCAGTACTCCCCTTCCTGGAGTCGCCCTGTTCAGTTCCCATTTCAGGGTTTTAATTTTCTCTCTGCCTGGGTCTTGTCCCCCCCTGACTAGGCAGGCTAAGTAACATATTCTTAACATAGAAACATAGAAACATAGAAAAATGACGGCAGAAAAGGGCCAAAGCCCATCAAGTCTGCCCACTCCAGTGACCCTTCCCCCAACCTCCTGCCCTTACCTCATCAGAGATCCCACATGAATATCCCATTTATTTTTGAAATCTGCCACGCTGTTGGCCTCAATCACCTGCCGTGGGAGTTCATTCCAATGATCGACCACCCTCTCAGTGAAGAAATACTTTCTGGAGTCCCCATGAAATTTCCCTCCCCTGATTTTCAGCGGATGCCCTCTGGTGGACGAAGGTCCCATAAGACGAAAGATATCCTCTTCCACCTCGATACGACCCGTGATATATTTAAATGTCTCAATCATGTCTCCTCTCTCTCTTCGTTCTTCAAGTGACCTGGTGAGAGAGTACTCTTTAGGGTTTTTCTCACATAGCGTTAACAGACTTTTTATTTCCACATTTCATCTTCCTTGTGTCTTTCATGTTATGAAAAAACTAATATAACACCACCTAAAGATATTCATTCAATAACTTCCATTATCAGAGATTATTTAGAGCAGGTTCCTACTAGCGTTAACAGTGAAATAATTGAAGTTAATCCTTTCCTTAATTAAGTTTGAATTATTGGAAGAAACTAGCTTCAAGGAAAAAAAAAATCATACAGCCATAATGAATTTCTGTATTTCCTTTAAGCCTATAAGAGATTATTTAGAGCAGGTTCCTACTACGGAGAAAAGACCTCAGTGTTCCCTGAGAATAAACTCAGGAAACTACTATGATTGCACTTTAACGGAGTTTTTCTCTGACCGAGGATGTGTTTTCTATGACAACTTAGCAATTGTCATAGTAGTTTCCCGAGTTTATTCTCGGGGAACACTGAGGTCTTTCCTGCTCTAAATAATCTCTGATAACGGAAGTTATTGAATGAATATCTTTAGGTGGTGATATATAATTTTTTTGATATTCTGCTTGTTTAGTTCTATTTTATGAAAAAACTAATAACAGGTTCTTTCACTGTTGCTTACAGTGGATCCCACTCAGTAGTCACTGAGGTATCATCAGGTTTATAGGAAATACAAAAATTCAATATGGCTGTATGATTTTTTTTTCCCTTGAAACTAGTTTCTTCCAATAATTCAAACTTAATTAAGGAAAGGATTAACTTCAATTATTTCACTGTTAACGCTAGTAGGAACCTGCTCTAAATAATCTCTGATAATGGAAGTTATTGAATGAATATCTTTAGGTGGTGATATATTAGTTTTTTCATAACATGAAAGACACAAGGAGAGATGAAATGTGGAAATAAAAAATCTGTAATATTTTTAAGGAGAAAAATGAGACCCAGGGCATATTTGCCTAGCACTGATCAGATGTCAACTATTGAATTCTATTTCTTCTTAAAACCAATTAAGATTTCTGTGTAAGAAGAACATTCTAAGATGATTAATTGACAAATGATGTTACTAGATAGGGAGACAATTTTTCTGTGTTTGTCTATAATATTCTGCATTGTAACACATACAGAAATAGAATGCCAAGAGCTTGTATTTTCCATGTAGCTAAATTTGAATGGAATTACTACAGGAATTCATGTGACATGCATGAATGTAAGATTAATTCATGGTAATGATGCTGTTACCATAAAGAACACTTTGATACAGTCACTGCACCTCAAATTTGGAATTCTCTCCCTATTTACTTAAGGGAAGAACGTAATCTGGAGAAATTTAAGAGTAATCTAAAAACTTTTCTTTTTAAGGATGCTTTTGATAATTAGTTAACAATCTGCTGGTTAAAAATTCTTATTTTATTGTGTTTTTTGTTCTCCCTGCCTTTCGTTTTTTACCCTGATTGTCTTACTTTTCTTTAAGGAATTTGTATTTCATTCTCTGCTTTCCTTGTGTTTACTGTTTGTTAAGTATGTCTTTTAGTCCGTTTGGATGTAAAATTGTTAACGTACTGTATTGTTCCCCAAAGACTGTAATTTTTAAAAAAATGTTCATCGCTTAGAAATGTGATTAAGCGATTAATCAAAGATTTTATTAAACTTGAAACTTGAAACTTATTTAAAATTTTAAGTTTTTGATTTGAGATTTTAAATAATTTAGCATTTTTAAAAGAAAAAAAACTGTGAAGATGTAGGCTACAATATGATAATCCACCATGTCTAGCTGTCAAAGCCAGATATCCATTAAAAAAAATAAGTGGGTTATTATTGAGTGACGACAGCCACCATATTAATTTAAACATCAATGTTAGTGTAGAAATTGATATGTTTATTCCAATATTGCTACATGAATCGTAATAGAGAATAATAACACAGGGACAAATTTGTCCACGTTCCTGCGGGATCTGTTTCCATCCCCATCCTGTCCCCACAAGTTCTATCTCTGTTCTATGAGCGTCAGAGCTTTTACCGCAGCTGCCGGCGATAAAAAAAGACCCTAATGTGGCTTGATAAAAGGAGACAATATTTCCCACACCAGGATCAATAGTGTGTTCTTCCTCAATTCAACGTTGAACCAAAGGTGCACTCAATATCTATCTATTCATAGAACTTCTGTTTTCAATGATGCAAGTTCTGACAATGTTTTAGTTTTACCTACATATATTTTTTAACAGGGACACATTATTATATATACTACATTAGCTGTATTACAAGTAGTAGTGTGATAAAGCCTAGAAGTTTTGTCTGACTGAGGATTTTGAAAAGCAGGTAAAGTTAAAGAATTAGGGCAAACAGAACAATGACCATATTTGGAGTGCCCTTGGTGAGCTGCTAATGTTTCATCAGTTCCAGCAAAGCTGAAGGTTCCAAATGATCCTTTAAGTTTCTTCCCCTAGAAATTACAAAAATAGGCCTTATATCTCAGAAACATACATGATCCTCTAAAATGTGCCAATGTCTGAGGACTGTACATCAAAACATAGATGAAATAATCCCTGCTCAAAAGAGCTTACAGTCTAGTCAAGATAGACAAACTGGACAAGGTGCATCAATACACAGTGCTCAGGTGGGGGAATTACAGAAGGAATGATAAGAATGATAAGATAGATATTGGTGCTTAGCAGGTGGGTTGGAGTTTGAAATTGAAAGCAGCTTCAAAGAAGTGGGCTTTGAGTCTAGATTTGAATACTGCCAGAGACGGAGCTTGATGCACTGAATCAAGCAGTTTGTTCCAGGCATACGGTGCAGCAAAGTAGAAAATCTAAGGGTACACAAGAGATCTAGTTTATCTTTGGTCTTTTTTCTTTAGAGTAGTGTGTCTCGATCTCTCACTCTTGAGATTTTAAACCTTTCTTTGAAACATTCTGCAGGATACCATCTACTATAGAATCTTTTGGCCATGATGGAAGATTGTTTTTGCAAATCTTCAAAATTTGTACACAGTCTCTTCAAATGCAAAATTTGTTTTGCTTCAAACTTTTGGGATGAAAGTTTTGATAATGCAAATATCTGTTCTTATCTGTAGGTTTTCTGTACACGGTTGTTTCTAAACTATAGTGATTTATCTTAATTAAAATATCAAAACAAAGGAATTTCATTATAATCAGTGCATTTGAAATGTAAGATTCACATCTCTAGTATTTCAGAGGATTGAAATAACAATTATCACTTGTTTTCTAGTTTGTTTGTTTCTTACCATGAAGCCAGAATGTTCACAACTATCAATTCTCTTCAGTAAAAGAAATCTAACTCAGATAAGTAATTTAAAAAAAAATGTTTTTCTATAGAATAAAGTTTCTCCTAACACTGAGTTCAAAGGAGTAAATGGTACCAGTAAGAATCTGATTCTTTCTGTTGTTGTTTTTCTTTTGCAGGTGGAGCTGAAGACAAAAATCAGCGGGATATCCAGATCAGGTAAGTAGTCCATTTGTTCATCTGTCTTGCATAGGGTATCGACTTGATTGTAGTTCTCAATGGACACCTACTGGCCTATCTTTAATAAAACATTAAGGCAAAACCTTAAGGGCTCCTTTTACGAAGCCGCGTTAGCGGTTTTATCGCATGCACCTTTTTGGCACACGCTAACCCCTGCACTAGCCGAAAAACTACCGCCTGCTCAAGAGGAGGCGGTAACGGCTAGCGCGGCCGGCAAATTATTGCATGCTATTACGCACGTTAAACCGCTAACGCAGCTTCGTAAAAGGAGCCCTAAGTCTACCCTAAAAAAAATATTTATATTTCTTTTCAAAGCAACTGTTCTACTGACTCTAATCAAAATGAACTAAACCCACCTTTAAAGAACACAAAGTTATTTAAATACCAAAACAGAAGAGGAATCACAATTTCTCCTAAAATCCAGTCTTATACTTTAAGTATGACTGTTCTCATCAATTAACAAATAGTCTAAATCCAAAATTTTATATGGATTTATTACTTTAAATTTTTAAAGGTTGACTTCCCAGGCTTACAAATATATACACTTCTCCCTCCGGATTTGGGGGGGATAGGGGCAGAGCCGGACCGCGAATGGTGAAAAAACGCGAATATCTGGCTCTGACCCTCCCCTGCCTCCCTCCCGCCTTCCTGGCCTTACCTGGTGGTCTAGCGGGCTTTCAGGGCAGGAGCGATCTTCCTACGTTCCTGCCCCGTGCAGATCGCCATTAGGAAATGGCTGCTGTGTGTTCCCGTAGTCTCTCGAGACTATGACGGGAACTCCCTACAGCTATTTCCTAATGGCGATCTGCACAGGGCAGGAGCGTAGGAAGATCGCTCCTGCCCTGAAAGCCCGCTAGACCACCAGGTAAGGCTGGGATGCCGGGGGGAAGACTTAACGATGATTTTTTTTTCTATTTTCCCCCTCCCCAAAAAATCACGAATATGTGAAATTGCGATTACCGAACCGCAAATGGGGAGGGGGAAGTGTATATATCTACAGTTTCCTTATATTTAAAGGAAACTGTAGATATATACACTTTGGTTTAAAACAAGAGAGCACACTCAAAGCCCCTCCTGAACAGAAGTGGGGTCACCTTGGTTGCACTCAATACCAGCTTCTTTTAACAGACAACGGCATACTACTTAAAAGTCTGTTAAAATAAGGTTGTTTATTTATTTATTCAATTTTCTATACCATTCTCCCAGGGGAGCTCAGAATGGTTTATATGCATTTATTCAGGTACTCAAGCAGTTTTCTTTGTCTGTCTCGGCAGGCTCACAATCTATCTAATGCCTGGGGCAATGGGGGGATTAAGTGACTTGCCCAGGATCACAAGGAAAAGCGTGGGTTTGAACCCACAACCACAGGTCATGCATTTGGACTACAAAAACCCAAGGGAACAGTACAGTTTAGGGGATGAACTTTTGTGCACAAAAGAAGAGCAGGACTTGGGTGTGGTAGTATGTGATGATGTTAAGATAGCCAAATAGGTTAAAAAGGCGATGGTGAAAACTAGGATGCCAGGATGCATAGGGAGAGATATGGCCAGTAGGAACAAGGAAGTATTGATGCCCCTGATCTCTTCATAACCCTCCCATTTCTGCGCTCCCTTTTTGGACTCACACATTAATTTACATGTGTAACTTTTAATTAAATTTAATTAACGCTAATAATTGCTTGTCAGGATGCCAATTGTCAATACTAATTGGCTCATTATTCAATTAAGTTGCATGCACAAAGTGGGTATGCTCCGAAATTAGCACACGCAAATCAAAACACCATATATAGAATCCTCTCTGCTCACTCGCCAGCCGAGGAGCCTCGTGGAGCAGAGAGGCGAGTGAGGGAAGAGCTGCAGGAGGAGGAAGTCAGCGGCAGCGGCGAGAGAGAGCAGGAAACCTAGGGGTAGCAGCGAGAGTTAGCTCCGCCCACCCCGTAGCATCATCGGCCGGACTCCCCCTTAAAAGGGGGGGAGCCACGAGAGCGCCTTTGCGAAGGAGCCTCAAGAAGGAGCCAGGAAGTTAGGTCACCCAAAAGAAAGAACAAAAGCGTAAGTTACAAGTCTTTTCTTACCTAGCCACACAACAGGGAACACTTCTTGCACACCACACACCTAGAACAAGCACTCACCTAAAACACCTAAAACACAGCAGCACCAGCAGACTCACTACTAACAGGAAGACAACAACAGGAAGTCGGGTCACACACAACCGACAGAAACAGAAGGGAAGAAGGGAAATGATCGCCTATGGTACCCAGAAGGCTTTCCAGTCTTCTGCACTGGCTGCAATATGTATGACTATCTCCCCTCGGGGACTAGGGCATACTTTTGCAGTCGGTGCAGAGAGTTGGACAGCCTGAAACAAGAAGTTCGTATGCTGGAGGGAACAGTGAGAGAACTGGAAGAACTCCTCACCTTTAAAGAAGAACCCAGCAAACAGGAGAAGTTGCTTGTGACGTCCAGTGCCAGCGAAGAGATCGAGGAACTTGAGAAATTCATCGAGGAAGCCCACCAGGAACATGTGGAGGTCCCAGGGTGGAGAGCTGTACCCGAACTACCCAGGAAGAAGGCCAAGGTGAGATGGGCGGAGATACCACTACAATTGATGAAGAGTCGGAAGCGGAGGTTGGGGAGGTGTCACAGAAGAAAGAAGACATGACCTACACCATGGACGTGGACTTACGACCCCCAAGAAACCCTCGAATAGAGAAGATAGGGATCATCATTGGAGATTCCATTATACGCAATGTAGACAGCCACATCGCGGGAGGAAGAGAAAACAGACTGGTCACCTGCCTACCCGGAGCAAGAGTGAAGGATGTGGCCAGCAGGATCATCAGGATCATAGACAGCGCAGGAGGGAATGACACTGCTGTACTTATCCACGTGGGAACCAACGACGTGAGCGAACAGAAGTATGATAGGGAGGAAATGAAGAATCAGCTCCGCTCACTCAGAAGAAAACTGAAGGTCAGGGAGGTGACAGTGGCATTTTCTGAGATCCTCCCAGTACCGAGAGCAGATGCAAAGAGGCAAGATGAACTGCGAGAAATCAACGCCTGGATGAGACGATGGTGCGAGGAAAAAGGCTTTGACTTCGTGCGCAACTGGACGGCGTTCTGGGGAAGGAGCAGGTACTATAGGAAGGACGGACTACACCTCACCAAAGAAGGGGCAAGAATATTGGCTGGAAACATGAAGAAGGTCATTGAGAAGACTTTAAACTGAAGATCAGGGGAGAGCGGACAGTCGACAACCAGTCGATGGCCCCGGACAGCAGGCACTAAGGACATCCGCTCAGATAAAGGGGAAGAACTTGCAGCAAATTAGGGAGACAACAATGGAGCGCAAATAGATGCCGTGAAAGACACAATAAGGACTGTGAAGCCCAGAAAGTCCAAGAAGGCAGCACAAAGGGAGCTTAAATGTATGTACATGAATGCCAGAAGCCTGAGAAATAAAATGGGGGAGTTGGAGACACTAGCAAGACGCGACAAAATAGATATCATTGGCATAACAGAAATATGGTGGAACGAGGAAAATGAATGGGATACAGTACTGCAGGGATACAAGCTTTACAGAAGAGACAGAACAGGGCAGAAAGGGGGAGGCATTGCCCTATATGTCCAGGAAGGAGTAGAATCTACTGGAGAAGGGAAGGCGGAGGAGAAAAAGAAAGTGGAGTCCCTCTGGGTAAAGATCCCCAGACAGAACGGAGCAGACACAAAAATAGGACTCTACTATCGACCCCCAGGACAGACGGAGGAAACAGACTCTGTGATGATAGAAGAAATAAGGCATGAATGTAGGACGGGCAATGTAACGATCATGGGAGACTTCAATTTCTCAGGAATAGACTGGAACATAGTAACCTCAAGCTGCGGCAAAGAAATAAAGTTCCTGGAAATGATGAGTGACTGCTTCCTAGAACAAATGGTAGGAGAACCGACAAGAGGAAACGCCACCTTGGACTTGGGCCTAAATGGCATAACTGGGCAAACAAAAGAAGTAGAAGTCACGGTCCTGCTGGGGATGAGCGATCACAGTATGATCTACTTTAAACTCGATATCGGGAAGGGGAAGCGAGCCAAGACCCTAACCACGATCTATAACTTTAAAAAAGGAAGATACGATAACATGAGAGCCATGGTAAGAAAACGGATCAAGAAAAGGATAGCCAAAATCGAAACGATAGAGCAAACATGGTCCCTACTAAAAAATACTTTCACTGAAGCACAGAATCTATACATTCCGCAGATATCCAAAGGAAGGAAAACTGAAGCCAAAAGAGAACCAGCTTGGCTAACCAAAGAGGTGAAGGATGCAGTTAGGGAAAAGAAGGACTCATTTAAAAAATGGAAACGCGAGAAAACAACCGAAGCTTGGAACAGTCACAAAGACGACCAGAAGAAGTGCCACAAGGCAGTGAGAGAAGCCAAAAGGGCCTATGAGGAAAAGATAGCCCAAGAGGCCAAAAACTTCAAACCCTTTTTTAGATATGTTAAAGGGAAGAAACCTGCAAAGGAGACAGTGGGCCCTCTCGACGACCAAGGAAGAAAAGGATACATCAAAGAGGACAAACAGATTGCAGACAGATTAAATTCCTTCTTTGCTTCTGTCTTTACCAAGGAAGATGCCACATCAATACCCGAAACAGTGAAAGTTTTCAAGGGGGAATTAGAGGAGAGCCTCTCCACAGTGAAGGTGGATCTGGACCAGATTGACAAACTAAAAAGTGACAAATCCCTTGGCCCAGATGGAATTCACCCGAGAGTATTAAAGGAACTAAAGGTGGAAATCGGAGAACTACTGCAATCCCTCGCTAACATGTCAATTAGAACTGGACGGATACCAGAAGACTGGAAGATAGCGAACGTCATCCCAATCTTCAAAAAAGGATCAAGGGGAGAACCTGGAAACTATAGACCTGTGAGTCTCACATCGGTCCCTGGGAAAATGGTTGAGGCTTTGATTAAAGACAGCATAGTACAGCATCTGGATAACCATGACCTGCTGAGAGGTAATCAGCATGGCTTCAGGAAAGGGAAGTCGTGCTTGACAAACTTACTTCAATTTTTCGAGGGAGTGAACAAACAAGTCGATAGCGGAGAACCGGTGGACATAATATACTTGGACTTCCAGAAAGCGTTCGACAAAGTACCTCATGTGAGACTTCTCAAAAAACTACAAAGTCATGGAATAGAAGGGGATATACTAAGATGGATAGGAAAATGGCTGGAAAACAGAAGACAGAAAGTGGGCATAAATGGGAAGTACTCAAACTGGAAGAAAGTAACTAGCGGTGTGCCTCAGGGCTCGGTTCTTGGGCCTATCTTATTCAATATCTTCGTAAATGACCTGGAAGAAGAAACGACCAGTGTTATCATCAAGTTTGCAGATGACACAAAGCTATGCCGGGCAATCAGGTCACAAAAAGACAGCGAGGAACTCCAGAGAGATTTGAAGCAACTTGAGAGATGGGCAGAAAATTGGCAGATGAGTTTTAATGTAGATAAATGCAAAGTGATGCACCTGGGCAGCAAAAACAAGGAGCATGAGTATAAACTGTTAGGTATAACATTGGGGAAGAGCGAACAAGAGAAAGACCTGGGGGTACTGATAGATAGGACCCTGAAGCCGTCGGCTCAATGTGCAGCGGCGGCAAAGAAAGCAAACAGGATGTTAGGCATGATAAAGAAGGGAATCACGAGTAGATCAAGGGAGGTCATAATGCCGCTTTATAGAGCAATGGTCAGACCACACTTGGCATGCTGTGTCCAACACTGGTCTCCATACCTGAAGAAGAATATAACACGGCTGGAGAAGGTGCAGAGGTGAGCGACAAAGCTAGTAAAAGGTATGGAGAACTTGAGCTACAAAGATCGCCTCAGAAAACTGGGATTATTCACCCTTGAAAAGAGAAGACTGAGAGGGGATCTGATAGAGACTTTTAAATTGCTAAAAGGAATCGACAAAATGGAGCAAGCTCACTCACCAGCATGGGGAAAGGATGGTGAGCAAGTATCAGCGTTATTCACATTGGCAAATGCGACCCAGACTCGGACCAGAGGTCATAGCCTGAAGCTGAGAGGGGACACGGCCAGGACAAATGTCAGAAAGTTCTGCTTCACACAGCGAGTGGTGAATGCCTGGAACTCTCTCCCGAAAGAGATGGTGGAGGAAACCACCATTCTAGGATTTAAGGGAAAATTGGACGTACATCTTCTTGCAGGACACATTGAGGGATACGAGTGACTAATGTATTCGCCAGGGTACGCCTGGCTGAGCCGCCACGTGTGCAGATCACCGGACTGGATGGACTCCAGGTCTGATCCGGTGTAGGCATTTCTTATGTTCTTATGAGAGTTATTGTTACGAGTATATTGCTGATATTTTCTTCTATTTTCAACTTGTGATTTTCTTGCATATTTTAATTATCTTGAAAATCTGTCCTGATGAATCTAGTTAATAATGAATTTAAAACATATTGAATCCAGCTTCAGGCTATGTTTTCTGAAGTTTGACTATATGAGGTTTTCTCCAGTGAATTATAAAACCTGCCTGCAAAAGGTTTTGTTATTTACAATTCTCTTTTATACTGATATTTTAGTATAATAACTACTGAAGTTTAACACAGCTCCTCCAGTTCAGATGGGACCTATGGGCAACAAACTTAGTGCCAGCTTGGGATCTTCAACCTTACAACCCTTTCTTCTATTTTTCTTTCCACATTTCTTCTGCCTTAAGTTAGATTTCCTGAAACTAGAAACGGTGATGGAAATTTCCAAGCGTAACTGTGTTGATCTCCTTAAGAGCAAAAATGACAAAGAGGCCAGCGGCACCTTAGAGACTACCCAGTGCATTAAGGCAAGTCTCCAGTTCTTAAGATGTATGAAGCAAATTCAGAAAGTGGATAAAGGGATGCGCAGTCTGAACGTTCATTTTCTTTGTTTGTTTTATTTTATGTCTTCAGAGGAAAATACTATTAAGAGAGTGTGCTTTTTCGGAAAGGGTGTGCACTTTTAAAACCGTGTGCACTATTTATGAAGAATGAGTGCTAAGAGCACAAGAATTGTCATACTAAGAGCACAAGAATTGTAATGAGTAATAACCTTTTTTCCCTTTAATTGTATATGTCCAAGGTTGGGGGAGGGAGGAAGGGTAGATTTTGGTTTTTGTATAATTATAAGGAATGTTAAGAAGTGAATTTATTGTATGCTTTTATGTGAGTTAAAAACTTGTTATGGAATGGGAGGGAGGGGGGAGATAAGTTTTAAAGTGGATTATTGGAGAACTAGTCTTTAAGCCCGTTACATTAACGGGTGCTAGAATATATGTCTGTCTATCTTTCTTTCTGTCTTTCGACCTGCCCCTGTCTTTCTTTCTGTCCTTTGTCTATCTGTCTCTCTCCCTGCCCCTATCCCACTTCCCTGTGCAGCAGCATTTCCCTCCCCACCCCCAACTTTCCTGTGCAGCAACAGCAGCGGTATTTTGCGTGCATTCTAGAAGAGGAAAAGAATCAAAAGTGCCTTTCAGGCGATGCCTGGTCGGGACCTGGTGAGCAAAAAGCCCCTTCCCCTCCGCTTGGGTGTCCTGTTAGATCGCCGCCAGCAGGTGGCACCGCCGCCCCTTCGCCGGAGAGAGGAGGCGTGTGCCGCTTCCCCCTTGAAAACCCTCCCTTCCCAGTGGCATCCCACGCCTCTGAGCCCGGCTCCTGTCACTCCGCTCCTCGCCCGCCGGTGATCATGGTGCTGGAGGGGGCTCCCTGCCGCCTTCCCCCCGTGGGGACGCCACCCTTGCTCCTGCTCCTGCTCGGGCCCTGCCAGCTGCCTGTCTCCCCGGGGCGCTTCGGAAGAGCAGCGGCTGCTGCCGGGGAATGGTTTGTGCTGCTCAGCACCTCGTTCGTGCTCCGGGGGGACGCATCGCACAACCAGACGATGGTGAACTGGACTGGCGAAAACAGCAGCGTAAGTGCAGCCCTGGAATGCCTGGGAAGCTAAAGATACCTAGGCGCACGCTCGTGCATATTTTAGGCTGCTTTACGGCGAGGCCAGCGGCACGGAGGCACACCTCACGGAGCCAGGAATCACAAAACTCTAAGTGCGCATGTGCGCTTAAAGTTTTATTATTATTGATATTAAGTGTTGTATTTAAGTTACAATATTATTATTTGCTGTCACACTTATAAGTTTTAAAAATGAATAAAGATTTTAAAAAAGAAAGAAAGAAAGTGTACTATTTTCAAGAGGCTTTTTCTTAATATATAACGTGACAGAGTTGTTGCTGGGTGTGTGCTGTGGGTGTTTTGTATGTTTGCTTACGCATTGTGCATGTTTTTATGTAACCCGCATAGATTTTGGGATGCACAGGATATAAATCTTTTTTTAAAAATAAATAAACAAAATGGTGATTGAATTAATTATGGGGCCTTTTTACTAAGCTCTGCCAAGGATCTTGGTGTACTGATAGATAGGACCCTGAAACCGTCGGCACAATGTGCGGCAGCGGCAAAGAAAGCAAATAGAATGTTAGGCATGATAAAGAAAGGAATCACGAGTAGTCATAATGTCGCTTTATAGAGCAATGGTCAGACCACACTTGGAATACTGTGTCCAGCATTGGTCTCCCAACCTAAAGAAGGATATAAAACTGCTGGAGAGGGTGCAGAAACGAGCAACAAAGCTAATAAAAGGTATGGAGAACTTGGATTACAAGGAACAACTTAAGAGACTGGGATTGTTCTCCCTTGAGAAAAGGAGACTGCGAGGGGAATTGATCGAGACTTTCAAAATACTGAAAGGAATCGACAAAATAGAGTATGAAAATAATTATTTACAATGTACAATGTGACACGGACAAGAGGACATGGACTGAAGCTAAGGGGGGACAAGTCCAGGGCAAATATCAGGAAGTTCTGCTTCACGCAATGAGTGGTGGACACCTGGAATGCTCTCCCAGAGGAGGTTATTGCGGAATCCACCGTTCTAGGATTTAAAAGCAAACTAGATGCACATCTCCTTACGAGAGGCATAGAGGGATATGGGTGACTAAAATTACCATCAACCTAACTTTGTTCACACACCAATATAATGAAAAACACCCAGTAATACACACTCAGGTAATTCTTATATTTAATGAGTATTGGGAGTTCAGATTCCACCAATTCAAACGAACTGGAACGGAGTGGTGCTCTTCATAATTCCCTTTTATAATTTTTGTTTCTAGTTTATAACTTAATTTTCTTTATAACTTATGTAGTTTAAAATTTAACTTATCTTTTTAGTCCTTCCGGTTCCCCTTCCCGACGCGTTTCGAGTATCTTTATCAAAGGTCGGGGGAACTGCAATAAATACAAAAACCACATTATATCTTCAAATACTCCCCTATTTTCAATATAGTTATCAAAAACAACAACCGTTACCTAAGGATAAGGATAAGTTGTTGTTTTTGATAACTATATTGAAAATAGGGGAGTATTTGAAGATATAATGTGTTTTTTTGTATTTATTGCAGTTCCCCCGACCTTTGATAAAGATACTTGAAACGCGTCAGGAAGGGGAACCGGAAGGACTAAAAAGATAAGTTAAATTTTAAACTACATAAGTTATAAAGAAAATTAAGTTATAAACTAGAAACAAAAATTATAAAAGGGAATTATGAAGAGCACCACTCCATTCCAGTTCGTTTGAATTGATGGAATCTGAACTCCCAATACTCATTAAATATAAGAATTACCTGAGTGTGTATTACTGACTAAAATTACACCAGGTGTACACCTGGCTGGGCCTCCGCGTGTGCAGTTTGCTGGACTTGATGGACCGAAGGTCTGATCTGGAGATGGCAGTTCTTATGTTCTTAAAATGTGGGTTTCCTACATGTTAAGTGCTGCTGTAAAACGGTTGCATTTCCTGTTTCCTCCATTATTGGCCACATGCGAGCCCTTACTGACATCTATTTTCTAGGTGGCAAAGGGCTCTTGTTAGAGAAGAAGCTAATCTTGAACATTTCAAAAGCCTACTCAAGAGTCATTTATTTAAAGAAGCTTTTAACATTTGATTTAAATTTTACAGTATCCTTTTAACTTCCTTAAGGAATTAAGCAGCAATGAGCCCTTTCCTTTTTTTTTTCTTTTCTTATTTGTCTTTCCTATCCAAATTGTATTTCTAACCCTATTCCCTTTTGTCTCCCGTTTGTCTGTCTCATTTAACCCCTTTTAATGTGCCAAGTATTAGTTGATGTTTCTTTGTAATTGTTTTCTTTTTGTAAGTGTTAATGGTATTGTGAATGGCATTTTTATTATGTTCATGCTCTGTTTTTTTATATTGTTAATTCGCTTAGAAATTAGATAAGCGATTAAATCAAATTTTAATAAAACCTTGAAACCTTCCTGCGCTAATTGGTTAGCAGCGATGATGTAGCTGCAGCAACGGATTAGCTTTGGGCACGTCTGCTCTCTGACTTCAAATACACCCCAGTGTGCTGATCTAAAACTATTGTGTGCCGAGTTTGCTCTGTGGTACTGTACCTAAATATAGGGTGAAAAGTGAGTGTAATGATTTACAGTTGGGTGCAGTAGGTTTTAATCAAGTTTCAAGTTTATTAAAAAAAAATTTAAACCGTTTAATCAGGTTTCTAAGCGGTGTACAATATAAAATTTACATTAAAACAGATTAAAAATCAGGGATACTAGACAAAAACCAAAGTGGCTTAGTAAAGCACATAATAAAAACAAGCTCCCATCCCATTTGGGGGGAGTGCGGCCAAATCGGCCGAAGCCGTTGCGAGGGGGGGTAGGAAGAAGGGTTAGAGAGAGGCAGAGAAGGGCAGGCCAGGATAGGGGAGGGGTGGGGCAGTGAAGAGGGCCAATCAAGGATAAGCAGGCTAAGAAGAGGAGAGAGGATAGCGGGGGGCGGAAGAGAAGTCACCCTTTTGGAATCTAGCGCTCACAGGAGGCAGACGCGACTTGTACATAGAGTGGTATGTTATGTTCATATGTTCAGTCTTGATGTAAAGTTGATTATTGTTCATGATTTGTTCTATCATGCAGTTATGGCTGCGGCCAAAATAAATTCCACACTTGTTGACAAACACTGGAGTATAGTTATTGTTTCGTGACTGGCGGTGGGGTTGGGATAGAGCAACAAGTGCTGAGTGCATGATTTGAGACATATGGACTTACTTCAAACAATAGGAATCTGTTCCAGGAGGGCCTTACAAAACAAAATAAAGGAGTTATGGTGATAATTATACCTGGGTACCACTCTTTAAAGTATACTGCACTAACCACTAGGCTGCTCACTCTGATCTGCAGGGATGTCTGTATGGCCTTTACTTCCAAAATGATAGATATTCTAGTGCTTTTTTTTTTTTTTTTGGGGGGGGGGCATTTATAAGTTGGATGTGTCAATTTTGGAAAATGGCTTTGTTTGTTTAGATGCCCATCTTGGAACCATTTTCTAAATGAAAATCAACCATTTTTCCTGTTTGAAATTTTTATTTATTTATCTACCTGTACTGTTCTCTCAAGGTGGCTCAGAATGGTTTATATGAATTTATTCAGGTACTCAAGCATTTTCCCTGTCTGTCCTGGTGGGCTCACAAACTATCTACTGTACCTGGGGCTATGGGGGGGATTAAGTGACTTGGCCAGGATCACAAGGAGCAGTGTGGGTATGAACCCACAACCCCAGGGTGCTGAGTCTGTAGTTTTAACCACTGCAACCCCCCCCTAAGATGAGCTTTTTTTTATTATAATGAACTAAACATTCCAATTTTGACTTGGGTGGTTTTTCAAGCATTCCCCTCCAAGTTCTATGTAATGCACATTAGCATAAGTCACCATAGGCTGCATAATGACACGCAAAGTCAGCAAATGCATATAAAGCACATTATAATTATGCAAATTGATAACTGAAAATTAATGCCAGCTCAGTCTACAGCCTATGAGATGGGGGTCTAGTGGAGAATCTTTGGGTGTGGGTGAGGTTTTGTTCTATAGTTTATAGAAGATGCTTCTGGGAAGGGCAGTCCTTGCTTGGGGGAAGGGAGGCTACTATTTATACAGCTCTGGCCCCTTTCAAGAAAGGTTCTCCAGGAACATAAGGCCATGCATTAGTGGCGCATTGCTCCCAGGAGCAGAATAATTGCAGCTTGCAAGGTAGATCACAAGTTGCATTATTCATTTACCATGGGAATTACAAAACTGCAGTACTGCGTTATTACTGATTCCTGTGGTAAATTAGGTTGCAACAAAATGCTATCGTTTAACTCAGCTTAGTAATTCCCCCTCCCCTCCCTTAGGGTGTATAGGAAAGTAGTGAAATACCTGGGCCTGGATTTGAGAACTTCTGTACTTGCATCAGTTTGGCATTGTTTTGCTTTTAAGCCCTGGTTTGAGAATCCGGAAAGGTTTAAGTAGAACAAGACAGTAACATGACCACAGTGATTGACTTTATGTATAAGGATCGATTTTTGTCAAGGGCAGAGATAATTGAAAAGTGTAAGATAAGGCCTACTTCTTTTCCTTGTTTCAACTGAACATTATCTACAAGCTAATATAAAAGCTTTCTTGAGGCAATTGTATATCCTGGAAGGTCTTTTATCAAACCAAATAGGGGGATTGGGATTAATTGCACAATTATATAGAATGCCTGTTGTTAATAGGAACATGGCTCACTATTATCAGCGGAGTGGTAGCAAGACCTGCGGAGAGATTGGACTGTCATCAGATTTTGGGGAGAATACTCATAAAATTTCTAGTACTTGGATATACAATATAAAATCCTTTTTAGGTTGTATATAACCCCAACACATCTCTCTCAGATTTGGATTTAAACTGATGAGAGGGAGGGGGGGTGGTGGTAAAGGTTAGGGTTACCATATGGTTCCAGAGAAAGGAGGATGGATTGAGGCATCCGGGTTTTATTTCCACTGAAAACAATGGAAGTAAAACCTCTATCCTCCTTTCTCAGGAGCCACACAGTAACTCTTGAAGTCAGTCAATTTGTACCTTTGCGTAATCTTTTGTAAACCGCATAGAACTTCACGGTATTGCGGTATATAAGCTGTTATTATTATTATTATTATTATGCATGCTCAGCCATATGTTATGGAACTTTCCAACAATTAGTCACTTATGGAAGTTGATTATTTAAGCTAGCAATAAGAATACCAATGAAAATACAGTTATGGATGGTTTATTGATGCTGTTGAGATTTTCTAATTAGTCTGCTATCACATGTCAGGACCCGCAGTAGTTTAGATTAAACAATGCTGGGCATAACTTCCCCTGCCTATAGGAGGAGCCGTGTCCTCATCCCTTGTGTTTCCTCATTGGGTGGGTGTGCTCTCTTGTTTCTAGTCCTGTCTGTCTCCTTGTATTTTATCTAATAAGCCCTTACTGGACCCAGCTCACAGAGAAGGAATTTATACTTCCTGTTTCTGGGTTGACCAGCATTGATCAACTGTGATATTCATGATACCCATAGTTCCTGTGATGCCGGTGCTCCTTGATTCTTGTCTTTTTCCTGAGTTTCCATCTAGCCCTGATTGCTGGTTTCCTGTGCTTATGCTTCCAGTTCTGTGTCTGGTTTTATTTATTTATTTGAAGAATTTATATTCCACTCTATCATTTCGTTTCTAGATGGATTACAACTCTACGTACATAATAGTTTAGGATGTGACTCAACATAGCTTTTCAGAGGTAGAGGAAATAGGGCAGGGGGTAGAGGATCCAATGGTGTTAGGTAAAGAAACTATTTGCATTTATTAGTTACAAAACTATTTGCATTCATACATGTATCTTAGTGACATCATATCAAAAGTTTTGATTTAGGTTATGAGTCTAGTTATTCAAATCTGTTTGTTGAGAGTTCAAAAAGGGTTAGCAGTTGGGGTAAGCCTCTTTGAACAGATGTTTTTAGTGAGGATTTGAATGGATTTAGGTTGGTTATTAGTCACATTTGTTCTGGGAGTTGGTTCCACCATTGGGGCCCTTTAATGTAAAAGATAGAGTTTCTGTGTTCTTCAAGGTGGATCGCATGAGTGGAGGGTATGTCAAGGAGGTTAGTTTTTATGAGGACCACAGTGGTCTAGTAGGTTGGTGGATATGTAGCATGGATATCAGTTTTGGAGATATCATGCTTGTCAAGGCTTTGAAAACTGGTATCGTGATTCTGTAATGGATTCAATGCCCTGTTGATAGCAGTGTAGGGAAATCATAGTTGGTATGATATGTTCTTGTCTTTAGATGTTGTGAATCATTCTGACCAATGTATTTTGTGTGGATTACAGAACTTTTAGGTATTTTTTGGGAATTCCTATCAGCAGAAAGTTGCAGTAGTCAAAATGGGGTGTGATGGTGCTTTGAACAAGGAGTCTGAAGTACTTGTCGGATAATATTCTTTTCAGGGGTTTGATAGTTTCATTTTGAGGAAGATTTTTATAAGTGTGTGTGATGTGGTCTTTCATCTTTAGGGCTGAGTTAAGGAGTATTCTAGTGATTTTAGGCGGTTTGTCAGTTGGATTTTGATATTGTTCATTTTAACTGAAGATGGAAACGTAGGGTTGTCACGGTTGCTCATTAACATTATCATTGTTTTTTCCATGTTGAGGTTGAGTCTGTTCATTTGGCCCATTGGTTTACTGTGTTAAGTGTTGAGTTGGCCAAATTTAGCTTATTCTTAGATTACTTGTTAGTGCTCCAGCTTCATGTTCTTTTTTTTTAAATATATCACATGTACAGAAACATAGGAAAAGGTTCTTCCTAAAGCCATATAATGAAATAACCAATATTAAAAGGACAATAGTAATATATATCTAATCAATGCAACTGTGGGGAAGAAAACAAGCAGAAAATCAAAGGAAAATGTTGTAATACAACCAAGAAAAGCACCATGTTGCTAAACTAACTAAAATATACAGATAAAGCAAAATTCTCAGTCTTTAGAAGAACATACTCTACAAACTAAATCAATCCAAAAAGTAAATGCATTTCTAATTAAAGAACATTTTCTTATAAAAAGGATTGAAAAAGTTTGGAAAATAATGCAAGATTCTGTAAGCTTTGGCTTATTAATTTTCCTAAACTTTTTTATTATACCAAGAGACGTGTTTAAACACTATTTGATGACATTTTATTGATTGCAGAGGAGTCTATTCCTCCAAAAACTCGAGATTTCTTGGTCTATGACTACCCATAGAGAGACAAGGACATAAGAATTGCCATACTGGGACAGACCGAAGGTCCATCAAGGCCCGCATCCTGTTTCAAACAGTGACCAACCCAGGTCCCAAGTACCTAGCTAGATCCCAAGTAGTAAAACAGATTTTATGCTCCTTATCCTAGGAATAATCAGTGGATTTCCCCAAGCTATCTCAATAATTGCCTATGGACTTCTCTTTTAGGATTTGTGAATAAATATAACATTGTGCGGTTAGTGAAGATTACACTGCCTTTGATACTGCTGTGGCATGCACTGGTTACTACTAAGGGACTAATCCTTTATGGCCACCTACATAGAAACATAGAAATAGACGGCAGATAAGGGCCACGACCCATCTAGCCTGCCCACCCCAATGACCCTCCCCTACCTTTCTCTGCGAATAGATCCCACGTGTCTATCCCATTTGGCCTTAAAATCAGGCACGTTGCTGGCCTCAATAACCTGAAGTGGAAGACTATTCCAGCGATCAACCACCCTTTCAGTGAAAAAGAATTTCCTGGTGTCCCCGTGCAGTTTCCCACCCCTGATTTTCCACGGATGCCCCCTTGTTGCCGCGGGACCCTTGAAAAAGAAGATATCTTCTTCCACCTCGATGCAGCCCGTGAGATACTGGAATGTCTCGATCATGTCACCCCTCTCTCTGCGTTCCTCGAGTGAGTACAGCTGCAACTTATCCAGCCGTTCCTCGTACGGGAGATCCTTGAGTCCCGAGACCATCCGGGTGGCCATTCTCTGGACCGACTCCAGTCTTAGCACACAGTATTCCAGGTGGGGCCTCACTATGGATCTATACAATGGCATAATGACTTCAGGCTTACGGCTGACGAAACTCCTGCGTATGCAACCTATGATTTGCCTTGCCTTGGATGAAGCTTGCTCCACTTGATTGGCAGTCTTCATGTTCTCACTGACGATCACCCCTAAGTCTCATTCTGCTTCATTTCTTGTTAGGATCTCGCCATTAAGGGTGTAAGTCTTGCATGGATTTTGGCTGCCCAGGTGCATGACTTTGCATTTTTTGGCATTGAAGCTGATTTGCCAGGACCTAGACCAGCGCTCCAGTAGGAGTAGGTCGTGCATCATGTTGTCGGACATTGAATTTATGTCTGTTGTGCTTTTGCCCACTACATTGCTTAGTTTGGCGTCATCGGCGAATAATGTTATTTTACCTCACAGCCCTTCTGCCATGTCTCTTATAAAGATGTTGAATAGGATCGGGCCCAGGACCGAGCCCTGCGGCACTCCACTGATTACCTCCGTCATTTCGGAGGGGGTGCCGTTCACCACTACCCTCTGAAGCCTACCTCCAAGCCAGTTCCCATCCCGTTTCGTCAATGTGTCGCCCAATCTTATAGAACTCATCTTGCTCAGCAACCTGTGGTGTGGTACGCTATCGAATGCTTTACTGAAGTCCAGGTATACAATGTCCAGGGACTCCACAACATCCAGCTTCCTCGTCACCCAGTCAAAGAAGCTGATCAGGTTGGACTGGCAGGTTCTCCCCTTAGTAAATCTATGTTGACGGGGATCCCGTAGATTCTCCTCGTTCATGATCGTATCCAATTGGCGTTTGATTAGAGTTTCCATTAGTTTGCACACTATTGATGTGAGACTCACCGGTCTGTAGTTTGCTGTCTCCATCTTGGAGCCTTTCTTGTGGAGTGGAATGACGTTAGTCGTCTTCTAGTCCAACGGAACGTTATCCGTACTAAGGAAGAGATTGAAGAGCGTGGATAGTGGTTCCGCCAAGACATCACACAACTCCCTGAGCACCCTGGGGTGTAGGTTGTCAGGCCCCATTGCCTTGTTAACCTTAAGCTTTGACAGCTCGCAGTAGACACCGCTGGGTGTAAACTCGAAATTACTAAACAGGTCATCTGTGTCAACCCTTGTCTGTAGCTGAGGGCTGAGTTCTGGCGCCTCGCGGGTGAAGACTGAGCAGAAGTATTCATTTAACAGTTGGGCTTTTTCCGAGTCTGCTTCTACATAGTCTCCGTCTGGTTTCCTAAGACGTACTATCCCGCCTGAGTTCTTATTTCTGTCATTGATATACCTGAAGAAGGATTTATCTCCTTTCTGGATGTTCTTCGCTAGAGACTCCTCCATGCGGAATTTGGCCTCCCTAATTGCTGATTTGACGGCTTTTGACTTGGCCAGATAGACTTCCATAGAGTCCTGTTTCCCTGATTGTTTGTAAGAGATGAATGCTTTTTTCTTCTCCTTGATGAGGTCCGAAATCTCCGCAGAGAACCACTGTGGCTTATTGTTCCTTCGCCGTTTACTTACTGATTTAACATAGCGGTTTGTTGCTTCTTGTATGGTGGCTTTCAAAGTTGACCATATTTCTTCCATGTTATCGGTTTCTGCTTGGTTTTGTAGCGCCTGGTGAACGAAGTCTCCCATTTCTTTGAAGTTTGTGTCCTTGAATTTGAGGACCTTGGTCAGTGTGGTAGATTTAGTGAAACCTTTCCTGAGATTGAACCATACCATGTTGTGGTCACTGGAGGCCAATGTGTCGCCCACCAAGACCTCTGTGACACTTTTTCCATTGGTAAGTATCAGGTCCAGTATTGCCTGATCCCTTGTTGGTTCCAACACCAGTTGCCTGAGTCTTGCTCTCTTCATAGAGTTTAATAGCCTCCTGCTGCTGCCGGAAGCAGAGGAAAGCGTGTCCCAATCCACATCAGGCATGTTGAAGTCACCTAACAATACTGTGTCCCCACGCAAGGTGATATTCTCTATATCTCCGATTAATTCCATATCTAGGTCATCCTGTTGTCTTGGGGGTCTGTAGAACCGCAAGGCACAAGCGGAATATAAATCACTAATGTAATGTAATGTAATATATTACGCCAAGATACAGGCATTTGTCCTTCCCTCTGGCCAAATTTACCCAAATGGATTCCCCAGTGTAGTGGACATCTGTGATTCTGGTGACCTTAATGTCATCTTTAGTATATAATGCTACACCTCCTCCCATTTTGCCCTCCCTGTCCCGGCGAAGCAAGTTGTAACCCGGTATGACCATGTCCCACCGTGGGAGTCCGTGAGCCAGGTCTCAGATATCGCCACCACATCCAGGTCGGCATTCCTCATTTCTGTTTCTAATTCCAGGATTTTGTTTCCCAGACTGTAGGCATTTACATACATAGCCCTCCATGTTGTATGTTTGTTATGTCTCAGTGGGGATGTTCCCGCTTGAGCTACTTGGACACCTTTAGCATTATTTGCATGTTTTGTACTTTCCCTAGACCAGGGGTGTCCAATGTCGGTCCTCGAGGGCCGCAATCCAGTCGGGTTTTCAGGATTTCCCCAATGAATATGCATGAGATCTATTAGCATACAATGAAAGCAGTGCATGCAAATAGACCTCATGTATATTCATTGGGGAAATCCTGAAAATCCGACTGGACTGCGGCCCTCGAGGACCGACATTGGACACCCCTGCCCTAGACCCAGAGTTACAACGTGCACCTATCCCGGACTCCCCAGACCCAGAACTACAGTGTGTTCCTATCCCAGACTCAGAAATGTGTGTACCCTGTGGGGGTATTCCCGCTTGGGCTACTTGAACTCCTTTAGTACAATTTGCAATGTGTGTTCTCTCGCTGGACCCAGAATTACAATGTGTACTCCCCCTAGACCCAGAATTACAATGTGTACTCCCCTTAGACCCAGAATTACAATGTGACCCAGAATTATAATGTGAGTCAACCCCAGACTCTAAAGTGTGTATACTCTCCCCTGACCCAGATCGGTGTTTACTTATCTTAGTCTCAAAAAAGTATTGGCAGCTTAGCTCGCCAGGTAGGTTGTTTGTGCCCGTACCCTCACATCACACTGTTGAATAATAATAATAGTTTTATTTATATCACGTCATACCTTTTCAGTTCAAGACAGTATACAGTATTGAAACAAACTATTAATTACAACGTACAGGTTTAGCTACAGGTACAGTATTGAAGCGAACAAGTGGAATAGGAATATAACATACATATTGCCTGTTTTTCTTAGCACTAAGAATCTATAATGCAGCAAAATGGAAGTAGCCAATACTCCCCTCAATAATGGAAAAGAAACTGATTCAAATAATGGAAATGGATTGGCCAGTACACTAATCCTTAGAAAAAGGCCATGATTCAATGAAGAATGGATGAAAATTGACAGAAAAGAAGAATTAAATCTGGTATGTCAGGACATGATTATATAGTTTCATGAAATTTAAGATCAAGACATTTTATATTTGAATCATACTTATTGCAATCTGCCTTTTGCTGGTTGGTTAAGCGGAATAGAAATGTTCTAGTTAGATTAGATCACATGAAGGAAAGTAGGTAGATCGTTGGTGTAACCTGTACCAAGAAGGCAAAAAAGGTGCATATGTTTGAGTGTTGAAACAGTTTCTGTGGGACTTAAAGTTATTACATATAAAATTTAATAAAAAGAGAAAAGTTGTTCTCCTAACTTTAGGCCCCTTTTGCAAAGCTGCAGTAGCAATTCTCCCATGGCAAATGCACTGAAGCCCTTAGGAAAAGAATGGGCTTTGGTGCATTTGCCATGGGAGAATCACTACTGCAGCTTTGTAAAAGGAGCCCTTTGTCTGGATAGCTGTCTGAATATCACTGTTATCCGGATAGTGGTGGCACTCACCATTCTATCTGGATATTCAGCGACATTTGCAATCCGGAGAGCGACATTGAATAACCAAATTGGTTTTAACTGCTACGATTGGCATTAAAAAAACAAACAAGCAATGATTGTAGCATCTGAATATTGACCCATTAGAACATAAGAACATAAGAATAGCCTTACTGGGTCAGACCAATGGTCCATCAAGCCCAGTAGCCCATTCTCACAGGGGCCAATCCAGGTCACTAGTACCTGGCCAAAACCCAAGGTGTAGCAATATTCCATGCTACCAATACAGGGCATGCAGTGGCTTCCCCCTTGTCTTTCTCAATAACAGACTATGGATTTTTCCTCCAGGAACTTGTCCAAACCTTTCTTAAAACCAGATACGCTATCCGCTCTTACCACATCCTCTGGCAACGCGTTCCAGAGCTTAACTATCCTCTGAGTGAAAAAATATTTCCTCCTATTGGTTTTAAAAGTGTTTCCGTGTAACTTCATCGAGTGTCCTCTAGTCTTTATTATTTTTGACGGAGCGAAAAATCGATCCACTTGTACTCGTTCTATTCCACTCAGGATTTTGTAGACTTCAATCATATCTCCCTTCAGCCGTCTCTTTTCCAAGCTGAAGAGCCCTAACCATTTTAATCTTTCCTCATACGAGAGGAGTTCCAACCCCATTACCATATTGGTTGCTCTTCTTTGAACCTTTTCTAGCATTACTATGGGCTCCTTTTACAAAGCTGCGCTAGGGCCTTAACGCATGGAATAGTGCATGCTAAACTGCCTTTTGAACAGGCGGTAGATTTTCAGCTAGCGTGCTAGAGTGCACGCTAATCCGGTGCATGCGCTAAAACGCTTAGCGCACCATCGTAAAAAGAGCCCTATATCTTTCTTGAGTTAAGGAGACCAGAATTGAATGCAATACTCCAAATGGTTTTCATTGAGTAATAAAACATTGGATGTAGTTCAATAAGTTGCTTCCCCTTTGGCCATTTATTTCCTTTTTTTTTTTTTAATGACTTACAATATTTGGAAATGTGCATTTTCTTTCTTTAATGTCTCCTTTTTCTTTTTGTCATCATTTACCTGAAATGTACTCTGGAAACTGCCTCAGTTAATGCAAGCCTGGGAAAAAAATATGGTTTCAAATGCTTTTGCTGAAACTGCATTGGCCCCCAATAGTCTCTAGGGTTTATTTCAAATGTGTCTGCTTAACATTTAAGATCTTGCATGGCATTTTTTTCTGCTTTAATTCCCCTGTCTTGGAATACTGCAAGACCAGACACTACCAGATCTACTCAAAAATTTAAATTGTCTTTCCCCACGTCGAAAGGTGTTATTTACATTGGCAAATTAGGGAAATCGCTATACTTCAAAATTATTGAGCTTTGGAATAATATTCCCTCTCAGCTGCGTGATCTGGGTTCTTTCCAAATATTTTGGAAACATCTGAAAACCTGGTTATTTTCTGTGAGGGGATATGTGACCCAGACTCGGACCAGAGGTCATGGCCTGAAGCTGAGAGGGGACACGGCCAGGATAAATGTCAGAAAGTTCTGCTTCACACAGCGAGTGGTGAACGCCTGGAACTCTCTCCTGAAAGAGATGGTGGAGGAAACTACCATTCTAGGATTTAAGGGAAAATTGGACACACATCTTCTTGCACGACACATTGAGGTATACGAGTGACTAATGTATGCACCAGGGTACGCCTGGCTGAGCCTCCGCGTTTGCGGATCATCGGACTGGATGGACCCAGGTCTGATCCGGTGCAGGCATTTCTTATGTTCTTATGTTCTTAATACTGAAAAGAATCGACAAAATAGAGCAGGAGAAAAATATTTACAATGTCCAAAGTGACACGGACAAGAGGACATGGACTGAAACTAAGGGGGGACAAGTCCAGGACAAATATCACGAGTGGTGGACACCTGGAATGCTCTCCCAGAGGAGGTTATTGCGGAATCCACTGTTCTAGTATTCAAAAGCAAACTAGATGCACATCTCCTTACGCAAGGCATAGAGGGATATGGGTGACTAAAATTACACCGGGTGTACACCTTGCTGGGCCTCCGCGTGTTTGGATCACCGGACTTGATGTACCGAAGGTCTGATCCGGAGATGTCAGTTCTTATGTTCTTATTATTGTATTTTTCTTTTTAATTTGTGAAACCGTGTTAAGCTCTATTCTTAAAGAGATGGTGCGGTAAATAAGCTGAAGGTTTCGTTTAGTTTAAAAAGAAAAGCATGGAACATATATACCATGGGAAAAAGAAATGGATATGACCACTGGTAGCAGGCAAAAAATTATTTCAACATTAAAATTGTAACGTGCTTTTATGTTTGTACTCTGTAAACCACCTAGTAGTAGACAGTATATAAATTTTTTAAATAAATAAATACATTACTTGTGAAGCACTAGGGCTTTTATTGAAATGTGACTGAACAGCTGTCATAGAGAATGTGGGGATAAATATTTAGGAATCAATGTACAAAGTCACATTAGCTATTAACATGGCAGTCAGTATGTGCTAATGATTAAGAAGGGTCTTCCAACAATGAACCGAGAGTCAATTCAGTAAGCTGTGCCATAGGCAGTGGAACACTTTTTTGTTTGGGGAGGGGCTCAAAACTCCGCCCTAGACCCACCCAAACTCCGCCCCTGACTCTACCCCCATAATAATACTAATTTTAAGCAATTTCTTCTATCCATTTTTCATATACAAAAATTGTAATTATGCCCCCTTCTCCTATTGTTTTTATGGCCTGAGTTTGTCTGTTTAGTCCATGTTTGTCCAATAATTTAGTACATGTATGTCTACAATGCTGACATGTTTGTCTTCCTGTAATTTTTAAATACTTTGTACAATGCTTTGTACTGTTGGATAAGCGTTTAATCAAATATTTTGAATAATAATAGTAATAATTAATACATAATGGTAGCCACAAAGTTAAAAAAAACACAAAGCACACTGTATGCAGAGAAAATGTTAATTATCATTTATATTTGGGGGTTTTACAAAGATGTCAAGGCAGATGACTTTAAAATATGCAATGTCACCTCAGTAACAACTATAGAAAATTGACAAATATAGTGCAAAATATAGACAGCAGATATAAATTCTCAAAACTGACATATTTTGATCACTAAATTGAAAATAAAATCATTTTTCCTACCTTTGTTGTTTGGTGATTTCATGAGTCTCTGGTTGCACTTCCTTCTTACTGTGCATCCAATATTTCTTTCTTTCTTTCTTATCCAACATTTCTTTCACAATCCAGCCCCATCCCCTTTGGGTCCAGGTCTCTCTCTCTTTTCCCTCTGCTTATACCCTCCCCAGATCCAGTGTCAGTTCTCCTTTGTACCTACCACCACCTTTGTTCCAGGTCTCTCTTTCTCTCCCTCCTCTGTTATGACCTTGCAACTGTCTGTTCTTCCTCAGGGTCTCTCCTCCTCTGTCTCTTTTGTCTGCCCCTCCCATAGTCCAGCATCAGCCTCCTGCTTTTCCCCTTTGGTCCAGGCCTCTCTCTCTTTCTTTCTTCTGCTTAAACCCCCCCCCCCCTCCTCTGTTATGATCTTCTATCTCTCTGTTCTTCCTCATGGTCTCTCCCCCCTCTGTACCTCCCATAGTCCAGCATCTGCCTCCTGTCTTCCCCCTTTGGTCCAGGCCTTTCTCTCTTTCTCTGTTTTTCTTCTGCTTAAAACACCCCCCTCCCCACCCCCACCAGTCTTTCTCTGCCTCTCTCTCTCCTTCCTATGTCCCCCTCACTGCCTTGCAGTCTTTGTCCAACCCCCTCCCCCAAAGCCTGCCTGCCTCCCTCCCGTGCTTAAGCCCCTGGTCCACCACCGAAGCCAGTCTGCCTTCCTGGTGCGCCAAAGCCTGGTCTACTCGCCTCTGATTCTTCCTCCTCCCCCCACGGTCTGCCGCCGCTCACCACCCGCTGCTGCAGCAAATCCAAGAAGGGAAGAGCCAGGCGTGTACAGCGGCGCCAGCCCAAAAGCCTTCACCTGACATCAATTCTGATATCGGAGGGAGGCTTGTGGGCTGGCGGCATGCATTCGCTGCACGCGCATGGCCCTTCTCTTCCTGCAGTTACGGTGGTGGACAGGGAGAAGCAAAGGTGGCAATCAGCCCAAGTAACCCCCTGACCTACAGGATGGGCAATTTTTAAGGAGGCCATGGCCCCTGTGGCCACCTGCCATTCCGATGCCTATAAGTTGTGCTCCTGTGCTATCTATTGGTATAGTGGTTTACTTTTGATTTTTCTGTGCTAATTCTACTCCCCAGTGCAAGAAGAGATTAGAGTGTTAAAAATCAGTTTAAAATTACTGTGCTAAGGGATAGTGCAGAGGAAATGCAAAATGCGTGCAAATCACTAAATTAAAAATGGCTCCCTATTTTAAAAAATTATACTAAAATCTAACATTTTTTTAAAGCACTTTTTATGGGAGGACCCACATGGGGTCAGGTGCTGACACTTTGCAAAATGGCAGCACAGGGCAGTAGGTATTGCTCCTATCTCCCAGTGTTGAAGGTATGCTGGGGGGAGGGGAGGCAGAAGTTATTGTTGAAATTCTTTTAGCCCTGGGTCTTGGCATAGTTTTTGTGGGAAGAGAAAGGGGAGGGGTGGGGGTAAGGGATCATTGAACACCAGATAAATTTTTTTTTGGGGGGGTGAAATGGGTCAGGGATCGCTATTGGGCCACCAGGGAGATCTTTGGGGTGGAGGTCAGCAAAGGAGTTGGACCTATTTTGTAAAAATAGTTCTCCTCATCAGTATATGAGCCAAATCCCATTCATGCTCTGACGGGAAGTGAGATACCTTATTTCGTGATGCAGCAAACAGCTTCGTATTATCACAGCAGTTACACTGTTATTTTTCCTAAAAATATATCCCCTAATGCTGCAGTAATGTACATGCTATTTGTTTACAACATTTGGGAAGCAACATTTAGTATTATGCTTGCATTAGGAAACTGTGCACACAATCTATTAATCCTTGGACAATGAGCTTTAGAGTACATCTCTAACGCAAGGTAATTGCATCAGCCCCCACAGAGATTTAATACTTAACCTGCATTTAGTTAGGCAATTACCATGCATTAGGTGAAAGAGCATAGTGCAAGTTAGTAAATAGGCCCCTTACTGTGATAAGATTCTCTGAGGGCAAAGTACAGACTACTTACTTTATACAACCTGAAAGTCACTTGCTATCTCCCACTGGTGTGATTTTAACTATACAATAAATTCAAGCCACTGCTTTGGCACTGATTTCAAAAACAGGTCTTTCTTTATTTAGAGAGAAAACCAAATTCAATCTACCCAAACTTCACAGTAAAAGGAATACATCTTCTGAATTTTAAATGCAGCAATCCACGCTTACATCATTTATAGCACACCACCTAGGCAATACTAAATCAGCATGGAAGCAAGTTTAGATTCTGAGTGGTTTGTCCTACTGTGTAGGAAATACATACGAGGAGCTACTAGAAAGTTCTCAACCCAGCCAACAAAGTTGGGGTAGTCTCCATCGAGGACTATACACTTAATCCAGCGATTTTCTACATGTTTCATTCAGCATTTTTCCGATGGAACGAAAAAGTGGAAAATCGCTGGACTAAGGGGGAAATTCTAAAACTAGCACCCTATCAGCGCCTAAGTTAGAACATTGCCAACATACCTTTCCTTGCCAAATTAACCAAAAGACTGGTATTTGATCAACTTTCAGATTTTGTTGAATCCACAAATGCACTTCACCCAAATCAAACTGGCTTTCGAAAATTTCACAATACAGAATACTCAATGATAGGACTAATAACCAATATTCACTACTATTATTTTAGATCATCACAAATCAGTAGTTCTTTTTTCACTAGACCTATCTGCGGCCTTCGATACAATCGATCATGATTTATTACTCAATCGATTAGAATCCTTAGGTATCGATGATCAAGTCTTAAACTGGTTTATTTCATTTCTTTCCAACCGCTCTTCAATTGTTAGGTACAATGACGAAAACTCCAAAGTCTATTCCTTAACCTATGGTATCCCCCAAGGTTCTATTCTGTCACCTCTTTTGTTCAATATTTTTCTTTCCCCACTATTGAGCTTATGTCAATCAATAGGCTTTACATCATTTACATACGCGGATGATATTCAGCTTCTCCATCCTTTCGACCCAGAAAATGACGAAGAAATTACGGCAATCAATAAGAAACTCGAAATTATAAAAAATTGGCTCAACTCCAAGAAACTAGCTCTAAACATTCAAAAAACAAAATCACCTGGAAAAAGGACATAATCCTGAAAACCCCTTTTGTTCTTAATACCATCCCCTTAGAGTTAGTGCCTACTTTAAAAATCTTAGGAGTTATCGTCGACGACAAATTATCGCTCCGCAACCATATTAGTTGTATAGTTAAAACATGCTATTACAAACTACGTTTGATACGCTCAATCTCTAAATTCCTCGAGCCCAAATCCATCAACATATTAATTCACTCTCTGGTCATAGCCAAAATTGATTATTGCAACTCTCTTTTACTCAACATCACACAAAAGGAAAAAAGAAGGCTCCAAATAATACAAAATACGGCTGTTAAACTTATCCATAATGCCAAAAAATATGACCATGTCACGCCCTTAATGATTGATTCCCATTGGCTCCCAATCAGCCACCGCATCACTTCAAGGTATTACTTTTAGTTTATAAAACGTTAATTTTTAACGAACCTCAATTTATAACTAGAATGCTCATCCCTCATAATACCCCCCGGTCTCTTCGGTCGACATCTCAAAACCTCCTAGCCATCCCCTCACTGAAAATTGTAGGTACTAGAAGACACGATATGTTTTCGGTAATGGCCCCTCAACTGTGGAACTCACTACCACAGTACATTCGAGTAGAAAAAGACCTTACCTCATTTAAAAAATCTTTAAAAACTTATCTTTTTAAAGACGCATTCAACATTTGATCTTTAGACCTACGACCAGATGCTTTAGGTCTTTAACTTTTTACCCTCCCTCTCGTCTTTTTCCTTTTCATTTATTCTCTCTAGCAAAGAATTGTAACTTCTCCCCTCTATCCTCCACGACTCATGTCTGTTTAAAATTTGTAAGTTTGATGTAATTTTGTTCATTCTCACAATTATGTTTTTAGGAAGTTGTACATCGCTTAGCAAATTGAATAAGCGATTCATCAAATATTAATAAAAATTGAAACTTGAATGAAAGAATAGCCTTACTGGGTCAGACCAATGGTCCATCAAGCCCAGTAGCCCATCCTCATGGTGGTCAATCCAGGTCACAAGTACCTGGCAAAAACCCAAAGAATAGCAACATTCCTTGCTACTGATCCAGGGCAAGCAGTGGCTTCTCCCATGTCATTCTCAATAATGGACCATGGACGTTTCCTTCAGGAAATTGTCTAAACCTTTCTTAAAACAAGCTATGCTATTCGCTCTTACCACATTCTTTAGCAATGCATTCCAGAGCTTAACTATTCTCTGAGTGAAAAAATATTTCCTCCTATTGGTTTTAAAAGTATTTCCCTGTAACTTCATCGAGTGTCCCCTAGTCTTTGTAATTTCTGATGGAGTGAAAAATCGATCCGCTTGTATCCGTTTTATCCACTCAGGATTTTGTTGACTTCAATCATATCTCCCTTCAGCCATTTCTTTTCCAAGCTGAATAGCCCTAACTTTTTTAGTCTTTCCTCATACGAGAGGAGTTCCATCCCCTTTATCATCTTGAACACTCTTCTTTGAACCTTTTCTAGTGCCGCTATATCTTTCTTGAGATAAGGAGACCAGAATTAATTGCCTTGCCTTGGATGAGGCCTTCGCTGCCAAACAAGTAGAGAAGGCCTCATCCAAAGCAAGGTAAATGATGGGATGTATCAAGAGAAGCTTCGTCAGCCGGAAACCTGAAGTCATAATGCCACTGTACAGAACCATGGTGAGACCTCTTCTGGAATACTGTGTGCAATTCTGGAGGCCACATTACCGTAAAGACGTGCTTAGAGTTGAGTCAGTTCAGCGGATGGCCACTAGGATGATCTCCGGGCTCAAGGGTCTCTCGTACGAAGAAAGACTAAAAAAATGGCAGCTCTACACTCTAGAAGAACGCAGGGAAAGGGGGACATGATTGAGACATTTAAATACATCACAGGACGTGTCGAGGTGGAAGACGACATCTTCTTTCTCAAAGGACCCTCGGTCACAAGAGGGCATCCGCTCAAACTCAGAGGAGGGAAATTTAATGGTGACACCAGGAAGTATTTCTTCATGGAAAGAGTAGTAGATCACTGGAACAAGCTTCCAATGCAGGTGATCAAGGCCACCAGCGTGCTTGACTTTAAGAATAAATGGGACATCCACGTGAGATCCCTACGAAGGTCGAGTTAAGGAACTAGGTCTTTAGCACTCAGACTTAATGGGGTGGGTCAGTAGAGTGGGCAGACTTGATGGGCTATAGCCCTTTTCTGCCGTCATCTTTCTATGTTTCTATGTTTACTCCAGGTGAGGTTGCACAATGGAGCAATACAGAGGTGTTATAACATTCTTACCCCCTCCTTTACAAAGCCACGCTAGCATTTTTAGTGCTAGTTCATAGGAATTCTATGAGCGTCGGAGCTGTTACCGCGGTGGTAGATTTCTTTTGCAACGTCACTCCAGGTATCAGCTCAAATTTGATCATATTATGATCACTGTTTCCCAGCGGACCCAACAAAGTTAACTCCTTGCATTCCACTAAGGACCAAATCTAAAATAGCTCCCCCCTCTTAGTTCCTGGACCAGTTGCCCAAGAAGCGGTCATTTATGACGTCTAGGAATTTTACCTCCCTAGCCCTCCCTGATGTAACATTTATCCAGTCAATGTCGGGGTAATTGAAATCAAAACTTTACACTGTCTTACTCATATGCAAAATAGCAGGATTCTGTTTCCTAACAAAGTAATACTACTTTACCTCTAGTATATGATCTAAAGTCACTAATTCCTTGACACTAACAAAACAATTCAAAAATTGGGAGAAAAATGCCTCAGATGAGCTTCATGAACCAAAAGAATCTCCCAAATCTGTTTCACATAAACCTCCTTTCTGGGTCTTGGTTGTACACGATATCAATATACAAACTGCAAACTTTTAAATACAAAAGTCTCCAAGCTTAAGTTGGTCATAGAAGCACAATGTAGGCAAATCCTCCACAATAACAGACACAGCAGCAAAAAAATATAGCAAAAGTCACTTAACTTGCTCTAACTTGAAGCTGTGCTCTATTGAACACTCCATAGCTGTTCCCAGCGACGTCTTTTCCACAAACCACAATTTTCCCTGTCACTCAGAGGTAAATGCAGAGATCCAACAGGTTCATCCCCATTTTGTCAATCCGGCTTCCTGAGGAATCTTCTGCATACATATTCAGAATTTGAACTTGGTAGCTGAATTACAGAGCCTTCAGGAAATTTTCACCTGTGTCTGCTAGTATATAGAATGTAGCGCCATAAAAAATTAGTAAAAGCTATTTATGATAATCGGTAGACTGGATGGACCATTTGGACTTTATCAGACATCATATTTCTATGATTCTAATTAGGCCTAAGCAAATAGCTCAAGAAAACCTGTTTAATTTATTATCCAACCGAGCACTAAATGAGTGAGGGACTCCAGGCTAAGCCCTGGACCCACTCTGGAGTGGGTATTATACACCATTTTAAGTCTTGAAGGCAACAGAATACAACCATTCAGGGATGATTCCTGCTTTACCACTATACAACCATAGAAATTCCTGATATAGGCAGAAGTTCATAAGTGGAAGAATGCTGACTGCCTTTTAAGGGGCTCATGGTAGGGAATGGAGGATGAAGTCGAATTGAATGCTGCATCTGACTGTGCTTTTTTGTTTGTTCTTTTATTTATTGTATTGCAGTTATTAGAATCACCTTACCATCGGAAAAATATGAAAAGAAAAAAGTAAAAAATCACTGGACGAAGTGTATAGCCCTTAAGGAGACTGTCCCAACTTTGTTGGGCTAAGAACTTTTCAGTGGCCCTTTGTACTACTCTTCAAGACATACGGTATTCAAAAACCTGAATAATGTCTAAAATGTCTGTTTTAATTCATAAAAAAATGCCTGATTAAACAGACGTGCTTTTAAAAGTTTTCTAAATGAACTCAAGGACTCGGTCTTTTGCAATTCCTTTGCAAGGGAGTTCCATATCTGAAGTCCCATGACCATAAAGATTGAGTCTCTATACAAACAGGCCCCCTAACTCCTCCAGTAGAAATGAGAGACTATAGTCCCTGTCTAATCCAGCCCCATGCTGGGGTATAGGAGAGGAGTCCATTTCCCTATAATAGAGGGAGATAAAGCATAGCACTTACTTCCCTGCTGGGGAGCCATGCTGGAAAGTGCTGAGCCAGACTGAAGACTGCAGTACCTATTCAGAAATACCAAATTATCCTTTTTTTTTTTTCTCTTTTCTTTTCAGCATACTGGTATGAAAGTGATTTTAAGTAATTCTGTGACACATGATTACTTTCCAGTGAGTAGTTGCAGCTGCGGCTAAAGCTATGTGGGTGATGGCAAGTGGGCAGGCCATTACAGATGTTTAATGAAGCATTTTTGGTTGGTACCTCATTCTAGGAGATTTTAGTATTATGTGGGATTTCTATTTTTGATTTGGACATTTTTGGACTTGGAGTTAACAGCCAAAGACATTTCTGCAGCAGCACTTAGAAACACAGAAATATGATGGCAGATAAAGGCCAAATGGTCCATCTAGTCTGCCCATCCACAGTAACCATTATCTTTCTCTCTTCGAGAGATCCCACGAGCCTATACCAGGCACTTTTGAATTCAGACAAACTCTGTCTTCACCACCTCTTCTGGGAGACTATTCCATGCATCTACCACCCTTTCTGTAAAAAAATATTTCCTTAGATTACTCCAGAGCCTGTCACCTCTTAACTTCATCCTAAGCCCTCTCATTGCAGAGTTTCCTTTCAAATGAAAGAGACTCGACTAATGCGCATTTACATTATGTAGGTATTTAAACGTCTCTATCATATCTCCCCTCTCCCACCTTTCCTCTAAAGTACACATATTGAGATCTTTAAGTCTGTCTTCATACACTTTATGACGAGGACCACGTACCATTTTAGTAGCCTTCCTTTGGACCGACTCCATCCTTTTTATATCTTTTTGAAGGTATGGCATCCAGAATTGTACACAATATTCTAAATGAGGTCTCACCAAAGTCTTATACAGGGGCATCAGTATCTCCTTTTTCCTACTAGTCATACCTCTCCCTATGCAACCTAGCATCCATCTAGCTTTCGCCGTCACCTTTTCAACCTATTTGGCCACCTTAAGATCATCACATACAATCACACCCAAGTCCCGCTCTTCTGTCATGCACATACGCTCTTCACTCCCTAATCTGTACCATTCCCTCGGGTTTTTGTAGCCTTGCATTTCTTAGCATTAAATTTTAGCTGCCAAATTTTACTTAATTCACTTAGGCATGCTTCAGCCAGTAATGCTGGTTCTCCTGCACATGCTTAGTTAGACCTGAACCAGATGTTATGGCCAGTCCTAATAAACCAGGAAGCAGATCTCTGGAGTAACCTGGTGGTTGGTGTGGTCAAGTTAATTACAGAGATGGGGAATGAGGCCCATGTCCCACTCTATTACGCTTATGGTGTAATATGCAAGTCTTCCAAAATCCACCCAAATCCTACTATACCTACAAGAAGGTGACATCTGCAGGCATCAGTGGCGTACTGAGGGTGTGTGGTCTTCCTTGGGGCACCAGCACCTCTCCTCCTCTCCGCCTCTCATTCCCACTTCTTCCCATGCTACACGCATGTGCGCGAGCACCCACACCTCTTCCCTATATCTTTTTAGCTTTGGCGCAAGCAGTGACAAACTTGCTGCCTGCGGCAACTTTGGCACTTTCTATGATGTCACTTCCAGGAGGAAGTGATGTCAGAGAGAGCTCCGAAGCCAACATGGGCAGCAAGATGAGATGTGTACCTTGGGCCTTTTTATGTGAAGTTCACTGCATTGCCACCTAAGGTATCCTACTGCTCTGCTGGGAAGTTTGTGTGGCCTGTCTACTACAAGAGCTGGCCCCTTCTACATCCTACTGGTTTGTTTTGTGTGGTTTTCTTTTGGACATTTTTTTTTTTTTTGTAATGGTTTAAAAAGATAGAGGCACTGAAGACAAGCAAATCTGAGAAATGGCCATTTTCGAAGTAAAAAGATAGATACCGCTTCTGGTCATGTTTGCTACTGAATTTTTGAGCGTCTTCCACAAAATGTCGAAGCTTGGATTTGGACGTGATATCAAAAATGCCCCCTCTATATGTTTTAATACCCAGCTTTCTATACTGTATTGTCTGCTTTCCTAGCATACTATACATTTTCTTCCTCAGTTCCTGGAAGCTGGTAGGTTGACAGCATAAATGCACAATCCCATGAAATCTCTGATTTTCATCTATAAATACGTTGCTGTTATGAACAAACACATTAAGGTTATATGTTATGGACTACAGTTACAAATTACCACTGTCAAAATAACATAAATTATCTCAGCTTCTGGTACCAGCAGAGAGGAAAATAATCTGTTAGTCCTGCGTGAAATGGCTGTCCTGCTATATACACCCCTACCAAGACCAGGCAGGTCCTTTCTAGGACAGCGGTATATCTGCAGAACTTGTGGAAGGAATGCATTTCAATTATTGTATTAAAGAATTCAGTCATCGACTCAACATACAGTGCAGTGTAGTTATATCAAATTAGAAAAAAAAAGCTCTTAGCATTTATAGTTCTACTCATTTAATGAGATGGCTTCCATTGACTAATTATGGAACACCCCTAGGCTGGTCCACAGAAAACAAAAAACAAGATACTGACCTATTTTTTCCGAAACCAGCCCCTTAGAGAGCTAATGATTCATTGCAGCATACTGCAGCATTTAAAAGGTCAGTACTGCACAAAGTTTAGCATTAATCGCAGGAATATTCAGTCAGAAGCATGGTAGGGACCTTGCTCACCTACAATAGGTACACCGAAGGGCAACAAAGAAGATTGGGTATATGAAACAAGTTTTTAAGCAGATCAATTAAAAAACAAATAACTCTAAGACTTCAATTTGGAAAAGAGAATGTGAGAAAACATGATAAAGGTGCACAAATTCTTGAATAGTAGAGAGAGTAACTATAGTATTGCTATTTCTGTTGTCTTATTATCATAGTCCCTGGTTTGCTGCTTGGCAAGAAGTAGCAGATTCTACTGCAAAATATCTGAACTTCTGATTCAGTTAGGTGGTGCATTTGCATAGGTTTGTGTGTATTTGCCAATTAAATTATACAGATATATTTTACTTTATAGAAATGGTCACTTTGTAGCATGAAAATATTTAATTTTGATTAATTACATTATAAATTTACTGCCTGAACCTGAAATGACTTTTAACTTGGATTCTGAAAGACTGAGCCATTTTCCTTCAGACAGTATTAAATACACCTAGTCAGGGATGACAAAGAAATGGCCAGGTGCAGTTCAGACTAATCAATAAAGCAACAGTGTGAGAACTTAAGCCCCTCAAACAGAGATAAGAAAATTCAATCAGATGACATCATCCACCTAGAAAAAACCCAAAAAATGACCCCAAAATATCCACAGAGAAGAAAATCCAGAAGAAACCAAAAGAAACTCTGTGGAATGACAATGTTCCTCAATGGACTTTATGTGAAAATGTCAGAGTTCCAAAGGTACACTAAAATCATCCACATAAAATAAAATCATCCACATAAAAGTAAAATGATCCACATAAAAACCTTAAAGGACCTAGTCCACTAGGAATGCAGGACCCAATACGGTCCGCGTTTCGACAAAAAGTCTTCTTCATCTAGAAACAGAGGAATGTGATGTCAGCCTCAGGGAGGAGACCTAACCCCTGAGTTTCTGCCTTGGGATTTGACAATTGCTCCTGGATTTTGATGCATCATGGGACCAGTTTTCAATCCGCCCACATCTATAAAGCCAGAAGATTTATCCATCTTCCTCCTTTTTTTCCTTTTTCTTTCTTTTTTTTCCTTTTTCATCATGCTACAACATCTCTCCTATAGACCATCTGCTTTCAGGCCATGTGCCTGGCTCTACCATGCGGTCTCCTCTCCATCTAAAGGACTTTTCTACCAGCAATTGTGAGTAACTTTAATCATTCGGCCTTAGCAATATCTTGTCATGTGAAGATTTTCTCTGTGCCATTTGGAATGAACACATTCATGCTGATATGCAAAACGATTTAACCAGCCAGGAATGGCTTTCGGCTGGTTAAATTACATTTTAGCACCTAGCCACAGACATTCAGTGGGAAATAACTGGTTTTCTCCTGCTGAATATCCATGGTTAGTGCCTAGCAGCTAACTGACAGCCAGTTAGGCACAGATATTCAGCACTAAACTGGCTCTGTTTAGTGGTTAAAATAGGCCGCATACATAGCAGGCCTATCATTACTTGCTAACCACTTAAACGCTGAATATGACCTGGCATTGATTATCCAGCCTGATCACCAGCATCAGGCAGCCACTATACAGCCCAATGCTGGCTGAATATTGGGGTGGGGTGAGGTGGGGGGGGGGGGACTGTGTTTACTCACATTGAGAAATAAGGACTCCTGATGCAGGCACTTGATGAAAAACAATTTTGTTGGGTCGACAACAACATTTGTAACCAGAGTGTAAATCTAGTGACATCATCATCCCCCTGGCCATCTCTGCTTTTGGCTCTCCTTTTCCTGCTGCCACTGATCGTGTGTGTACATATGTAAGAGGAGAGGGGGAATAGAAATTTTAAAGGCTTTGTCCGCCTCTGCTTGCTCAGTCCGGCCCTGCTCTCTGTCTCCTGTGGTATTCCATGGGAAGTGAGCTGTTGCCAGGGAAAGACTAGATTTTATGGCTCATCCCATAGCTGCAAAATCATGGGAGACTGGGACCCAGTTTAATAATACAAGAACTAGGAGTGTCTCGCGAAACTGCTAAACAGCAGTTGTAAAACAAATAAAATGAAGTTCTTCACACAATACAGAGTTAACTTGCGGAACTAATTGCCACAGGATGCTCTGGAGGGAAAGAATATAAATGAGTTAAAAAAGGGATTAGAATTAACTTTGGAAGATAGAGCTTTCGCACTTCATTTAACATAATAGTAATGGGACATCGCCCCTGGTTCAATGCATTCCTAAATCATCGCTTAGGCCCCATTAATTATACACTTCCTGTAAGAACTTTGCATGTCATTGTTGAAGACAGAATAAAAGGCTGATCCAGGTAGGAAACTCTTGTACTGCCCGGGTTGCACGGTGCACTTTTTTTTATTTGGAAACTTGGAACATGTTCACAAGTCTTTGTAGTTTGTTACTGGTATGTAAAAGTATGCAAAATTCTCAGCACAAAGAGGCTAGGTAACCATAGTGATAAAAATGCACTTGCAAAACACAGTTACGTATGACAATTACGTACCTTACATCCTTACGTCCATAGTCCGTGAGGCTCAGCTGCAGGAGGGAGGGGGGCTGGGGCAGTGCCAATTTTTGGGGAGGTTACGGCCCCTGTGGTCCCCCCTGTTCCGATGCCTATGGTAGATTATATTGATTATTAGGAATGGGATGTCATTTGCAGTAAAACAACAAAAAGGCTGTGGAACAGAAAATCAGATGTACCAGTTTGTAGTTGCTCATAATCAAAACTTAAACACATCTAAAAACTTGCCCAAGACGGCACTTGGATGACTTATAAGACGGGTCGGTCCAAGTGCCGATAATCAAACTAACTTTCTGGATGTATCCAGGGACTTATTAGGCCTCTGAATGCCGCTGTGCATCCGGGGCTAAAAGGGGCACATAGCGTAGAGGAGTGGTTAGGGCGTTATTTGTGCAGGATGTGGGTCAACCTAGACTTAGTCATCCTGCAGGGATAACCAAAACAAAAGAAACAATCCTTCTAGTCTGCAGTAAACAAGTCAACCAATAAATAACAAAAGGAAAACACTGCAGAGAACCAATGTACAAAACTCCAGGCTACTTTATTAAAATTGATAAAATCTGGTGATTTCAACGGTGGTTCTCATGTGTGAAAATATGGGACCCGACACGGGCCGTGTGTCAGAGAACCACTCCTTCATCAGGGGTCCAGATGGGATAATGTCACAATTGTTGAGAACCGTGGGTATCAAGACATGAGTACAACAAATCGGTGGACAGTAAACACTGCCGGAATTATGTCCTGCTATTGCTACACAGTGTGAAACTGATAGCAGGAATTTCATAATTTCATGAGATCTTATCGTCATCAGACTGATCATATCCATTTGCACGTGTTTGTCACTCTTTAAATCTGGTTGGTACATGTGATGCTACAAAAGCAGAATCTGATTCAGCTTACAAATCTGTGTTGCTCCAAACAGTCGCGAAGAGTGAAGTCTGTGGAGATTATTGAACAAACATTTGGCTTCCATTTAGTTACTCCTAAGCAGACTTGCTTGAACTCCATCTACATCTCTATTGTATGACTTAATTGTCTAATTGCAGAAAAAAACATCAACATAATAAATGCAGTCTACAAACAGATGTTGCTGAGTTTTGTCATTCAGAAATCATGTTTATCGCAGAATGTCTCTGTAATGCAAGGTTTGAGCATTCTTCAATGTGAAACTAAAGCATTCATGGTCTTCTGCCCATTCTGATCCTGCTGACTAAGAAATGACAAGCATTTGAGAAAAACACACTTTAAACATGTCTGCCATTTGTAAGAGGATTACTAAGTGGCATACATAAGTGCTTTGAAAATGCAGTTAATGAATGAGGAACTTATAGTAGCTGCAATATTACATCGAAAGTTCAAGACCGCAAGGACCCTAGACAAAATTTGTTAGGATTGGATTTGCTGTTGAAAAGAACCAAAGCCAAGAGTTCAGTCCTGGTTAATGCTACTGCAGATTCCATACCTGAGGACACCAATACTATAAGTGCAAAGCTATTCTGTCTGCCTGCAAGAATAGAGTAAATTCTGTGGCACATAGGCGTCAGAACAGGGGAGGCCATGGGGGCCATGGCCTCCCCTAAAAATTGGCGGTCAGTTATGACTCTACTCCCCCACCTACCTCCTCCTGGCTGTTATAATTTTAAATCTTCCTGCAGCCGCTGTGCAGTGTCATCGCAGAATGAAGACTTCTGGAGCAGACCTGTTCATTGACACTGCGTGGCGGCAGCCAGATTTAAAATTACAGTGACCGGGGAAGGTAAGTGGGAGAGTCAGGAGCTGGAGATAGAGGGCAAGTCACTTAATCCTCCATAGCCCCAGGTACGTTTAGATAGATTGTGAGCCCACCGGGACAGATAGGGAAAAATGCTTGAGTACCTGATTGTAAAAACCGCTTAGATAACCTTGATAGGCGGTATATAAAATCCTAATAAACTTGAAACTTGAGGTCGTGCCATGATCCTGGTGGGTCTAGGGCGGAGCCTTTGGAACCCCCCCACCCCTCCAAAGGAAAAAGCATTTTGCTGCCTATGCTGTGGCAGAACTTGTTGGATCTCAAAGATATCTTTTCTGAACTAAACACTGTTTTTCTGGCCAGTGCTGTATATGAGGGTGGTATGAAAAGTTTGGTAAAAAAAGCAAATTAAACAACATAGTTTCCATTGAGGGCTATACACTAAGGCCTCTTTTATGAAGGCGCGGTAGCGGGTTTAACGCGCGTGACTTTTCATCACACGCTAACCCCCACGCTAGCCGGAAAACTACCGCCTGCTCAAGAGGAGGCGGTAGAGGCTAGCGTGTCCGGAAGTTTAGCGCACGCTATTACGCATTAAACCACTACCGCGCCTTCATAAAAGGAGCCCTTAGTTCAGTGAGTTTCCAGTTTCTTTGTATAATAGGGAAAATAGCTTATAAAATACCTGGAAACTCACAGGACTAAGGGCTCCTTTTATCAAGCTGCGCTAGCGGGGTTAACACGCATGACTTTTAATCACGTGCTAACCCCCACGCTGGCCAAAAAACTACCACCTGTTCAAGGCAGGCGTTAGCAGCTCATGCGGCCGGCGGTTTAATACATGCTATTATGCGCGTTAAACTGCTAGCGCGGCTTGATAAAAGGAGCCCTAAGTGTATAGCCCTCAATGGAGACTATGTTGTTTAATTTGCTTTTTTACCGAACTTTTCAAACTACCCTCATCTGAATGTTTAGGGCTCCTTTTACTAAGCTGCGCTAGCGGTTTTAGCGTGTCCTACACGCTAACGCCTCCATAGAGCTGGCGTTAGTATTTTCTGCGTAGCGCAGGGGTTAGCACGTGCTAATCTTCAGCGCGCATTAAAAACGCTAGTGCACCTTAGTAAAAGGAGCCCCTAGTGTTGCTGGACAGTTATTTTGTCTAAACAAAGGTAAAATGACTGACCGTTTTGAAAACATCAGTTACTTCTGGGCTTTAACTCAGCCCTTGATTTTTTATTTTTATTTTTTTACTCTTTATTGATTTTCCAAACTATCAAAGTGCAATAAACAATTGTACATAGAATAATTTTGTTAGAAAAAGCACATTCATCATTCAGAAATACATGAACAATCAATTTTACTCCCTCCCACCCACCCAAATGACTAATCAAGAAAAACATAAATATATAGGTTCCTTCAATAATGTTTCCTACATTAATCCCTGTAAAAATCAAACCCCCAACGCTCCCACCCACCCCTTGGATGTGTAAATTATAATCAGAAGTGAATTAATGAACCAGTCAATTATTATTATTAATAAAATCAGTCAACAGATCCCATATTAGTTTAAATACCTTAGTATTACCCTTTTGATCATTAATCATTTTTTTCCAACCTATAGCAAAGACATAATGAGTGCCACCAAAAACTAAAATTCAAGCGATCAAAGTTTTTCTAATTTTTTGTGGTCATTTGGATGGCTATCCCAGACATAATTCCTAACAGTCTGTTTTTATGCCTGTCTATTGGTGGCTTAGGGGATAATAATGTCCCACAGATAACTTGTGTCATAAGATAATGGAATCACTTTAAAAAAAAAAAAATCAAATAAGGACTAACCCTTCCTTTTACGAACGTATAGTATGGGTTTTAGCGCCAGCAGTGGCGGTAACTGCTCCGATGCTCATAGGAATTCTATGAGCGTTGGGGCAGTTACCGCCACTGCCAGCAGTAAAACCTATGCTATGTGTTCATAAAAGAAGGGGTAAAATAATTGTGTCCTTCTTCTTAAGAATACTTTTTACTTTGCAATAAAAGAGATTATATTTTGCTATTTTTACGTGAGTATTTTCTTTTATGGATAAGATTTTCTACTTTTAGTTCACTATTTTTGAAACCAGTACTTAAGTACAATTGAAATGTAATGACCCATATTTATAAAATGGAAAGGACATTAGCCATTCAAAAAGGGAATTTTATTAAATTTCAGGATGTGTGGAGGCCATTATCAGAATATTGTAAAGAATCTAATATAATAAAATGATAGGCCGCGGATGCGCACTCAAAAATCGTGTTCCCTGATCCCGTCGCGGAAACACGAGTGCGCATGCACGGGTTTTACGTCACCTGCTCTCCACCTCGCGCCGCCAACGATCTCTGTTCCTCTTCCACCATGGCACGCCAAGCATGTCCGCCGCCGACCTCGAGCTCCTGAGGGCCGGCGCCACGAGCCGCCCGGCCGGTGCTGAGGCCCCGCCTCCCGCTCTGCACCACGATCGAGAGAGGAGCTGCGGCGGCGGCTTTCAACTAAAAAAAAAATACACAACTGCAGGTCGCCGCTCTCACCCGGCTCTCAGGGTGCGGCTGAGCGCTGGCGGCCGCAAACCCTAATTGCAGCGGCGGCTTTCAACTACAAAAAAAAACAGCTGAAGATAGCAGCTCTCACCCGGCTCTCACAGGAAAATGGACAGGGGAAGAAATGCTGCTGCAGCTGCTGTACAGGGAAGTGGGGAGGGAGGAAAATGCTGCACAGGGAAGTAGGGAGGGGGGAAATGCTGATGCACAAGGAAATGGAGGTGGAGGGAATGCTGATAGGAGCCGCATGCTGGACAGGGGGAGCAGGTAAGGAGTGCTGCTGGATAGGGGGAGCAGGGAAGAGGGTCAGGGGGAGAAAGTAAGAAGTGCTGCTGGGCAGGGGGAGCAGGGAAGAGGGTCAGGGGGAGAAAAGAAGGAGTGCTGCTGGACAGGGAGAGCAGGGAAGAGGAACAGGGGAGCAGGGAAGAGAAACAGGGGAGCAGGTAAGAAGTGCTGCTGGACAGGGGGAGCAGGGAAGAGTGACTGGGGAGCAGGGAAGAAGTGCTGTTGGACAGGGGGAGCAGGTAAGGAGTGCTGCTGGACAGGGGGAGGTAATAGGAAGGGAGAAGGCCTACTGCTGGACAGGTGGAACAGGCAAGGGGTGATGGTTGACAGCCGAGGAAAGAGAGAGACAGAAAGCGGCCAAGGGGAGAGAGAGAGAAAGAAAGAATGAAAGACAGACATACATATATTCTAGCACCCGTTAATGTAACGGGCTTAAAGACTAGTAAGTATATATTTTTCTTCCCTGTTTGGTACAAATGAAAAATTGAGCGGGGGGGGGGGAGGGGGGATTTATTATTGAAGAAAATGATTTTATGAAATATAAAAGGGAGGGAGGGGGATAAATTTAATTTGATAAAGTTTAATTGTAAAATCTCAAGTGAATTATCTATGTTACAATGTTAATATCAATATTGATGTACTTAATGTAAGTTATAAAATGAATAAAGAATTGGAAAACAAAAATGTAATGACCCCATCCTTGCCTTTAATTAAGGGCTCCTTTTACTAAGGTGCTACACTGCGCGGTACGCTTCTAGAATAATGCCAGCTGAATGCTGGCGTTAAGGTCTAGCGCACGTGTCAATTTAGCGTGCGCTATTCCGTGCATTAAGGCCCTAACGCACCTTAGCAAAAGGAGCCCTAAGTTGCAATAAGAAATGGCTTTTGCACACAATTATGGGGGCCTTTCCCACATGCTAAGGCCATTTTTACTGTGGCCATGAAAGAGGACTATTTTTTATTTATTGTTAGAATTATATCACTACAAACAGATTGAAATCAAATACACGGGGACATATATCAATCACTCTCTATAAAGGTATAAGTGCTTAGAGAACCGTTGTTACTAAGAGACTGTTGGGAGAGCAAAATTTGCTCACTACTTAAAAGGCTCATTTCTCAATCACTGCACCAAAAGTACCTTTTAAAATATTGAAAACATGGTCTGCTTTAGAAAGTTGCGCGGGGACAGAAATCCCACCCCTCCCCACCCGTCCCCGCCAGGATCCTCTCAGTCCCCACCCATCCCCGCCTGTCCTCATAAAAAGCGCTGCTGTTTTCCTTGTGGAATCTCTTTGGTGGAACCCTTTTTTTATTTTCTGTTCAGGTAATTAACTTATAAACCCCCTCTTTTACTAAGGCTGACATGCCCATTATATTATATGGATGAACCCTGCTTCCAAAGCCTTCCATCCCCGTGGGAGTCCCGTGGGCCATAGAGGGATCCCCATGGGAGTCCAATGGGTTAGGGGGGATTCCCGCAGGACCCCCACAGGACCCGCGGGATTCCCGTGAATCCCATTCACGTGCAGGCCTCTAGTCTGCTTTTCATATACACAACATGCTTTATACTTTTAAATAGGTAATAACCAGACTTAGCTTATGGTGGAGACCTCATTGAAACATTTCAGTGTATCGTATAAATATAGTAAAAGATCTCATGCCCCGTTTACTTTTCCGTCAGTGCAGGGCTGTAAAAGCAAGAAATTTCGTGGCCAAACTTTAGCATTCCAAGCGGCTTCCCATGATAGAGAATTTCGATTGTTATTGCTTGGAGCTTGTTCTTATAAACATTTCAGAACCCAATTGAAAACTCATCTTTTCTCAAAATATCTGGTCAAATAATTTTCCTGCCATTATCAAATTGTCTTTAGTTTATAGGGCTCCTTTTAGGAAGGTGCACTAGGGCCTTAACGCACGGAATAGCACGTGCTAAATTGCTGCGCACGCTAGCCGCTACCGCCTCCTTTTGAGTAAGCGGTAGATGTTTGGCTAGCGTGCGCTAATCCGGTGCGTGCACTAAAACTGCTAGCGCACCTTCGTAAAAGGAGCCCATAATCTTCTTTTCAACCGCGTAGAACTTATGGTTACGCAGTCAAGAAGTACATTGTTATGTTAAGTGAGGGGCCTGACACGTTTCGCTAATCACTGCTTCAGAGAACCCACACTAATACAGGCCCACACTGTATCTATTCCTAGTATATTTACTTCACTATTAAGTAGTCTTAATAATGAAGGAAATATACTAGGAAGTGGTTTAGAGTGGCTTATGGGCCTGGGTCCTCCTCTCTATGGTTCGCTAGCCCACCTACCAGGCTACCAGGTGCTGCTGTTTTAGAGACAGGTATGTACTGTTTTTTTCAGACCTTTGTTGGGTTGGGGGGGGGGTAGTGACTACTGGGGGAATGTGGGAGGGTCTTAACCTAATCCTTCTAGTGGTCATTTTGGGTACCTTTTTGGCACTTAGACGCTTTAAAACAGGTCTAGCTCAGAATGTCTAAGTTCTCTGCTGGATGTCTTGGGAAAGTTTTGATTACTACCACAAGATGTCCAAGTCTATGCATGCCCAAATGCTTCCCAAAATCTACCCAGAACACACCTCCAACAGCCCCCCCCTTTTAGTTTTGGCTAGGGGTGGTGGCGGGAGAGAGTGGATATCCCTCCTGCCAGTCAATTTGGGGTGGGGTTTGGGGTTTCCCTGCTGCAGCTACTCAACTGATCATAGCAGGAAGATTTCCTTGCTATGATCAGTTTAGCGGCCGCATCTATTTGAAATGTAGTCCACCATTTTGATGGCCTACATTTAGGTTCCTATTGTGGCCTTAGGGAGTTGCCTAGGGCTGCTTATGTTCGCTGGGAAGAAACAAGGGACAAATTACAGGAGTCGACTAACCCAGAAGTGGAGGTTAGAAAGATTGTAGCAAAAGAGAAGACACCAAAGACCGAAGCACAGGGAAAGGAAATGAGAAGGATGAAATGCCAGGATCTAAATTGCATATATGCTAATGCAAGGAGCCTAAGAAACAAAATGGAGGAACTAGAAGCCATGGCCAATGCAGAGGACATAGACATCATTGGAATCTCTGAAACGTGGTGGAATGAGGAAAACAGATGGGATACAGCACTGCCGGGATACAAGCTCTATCGCCAGGACAGGTCAGGACAGAAAGGAGGAGGAATAGCCCTATACGTAAAAGAAAGCATACAATCGACAAGAATGGACACAGCGGAGACGACCAACAAACTGGAATCGCTATGGGTTAAAATACCGGGTAGGAAAGGGCATGAAATAAAGATGGGCTTATACTATCGTCCACCCGGGCAAACCAGAGATATTGATAAAGAAATGGATGCCGAGATGAAGCGAGAATGCAAAAGAGGTTACACGGTTGTTATGGGAGACTTCAACTACCCCGGGATAGACTGGAGTCTTGGAAGCTCAAGATGCGCCAGGAAGACAGAATTCCTGGAGGCTATACAAGATTGCTTCATGGAGCAGCTTGTTAGAGAACCGACGAGAGGAAATGCAACTTTGGATCTAATCCTAAATGGGCTAATGGGACCTGCAAAGGAAGTGGAAGTAGTGGGACCGTTGGGAAATAGCGATCATAATATGATCAAGTTCAAGGTTGAAGTAGGAATACCGAACGGAAAGAGAACCATAGCGACAACTTTCAACTTCAGGAAAGGAAACTATGAAGCAATGAGGGAAATGGTAAGGAAGAAAATTAGGAACACTTCCAAGAAATGGCAAACGGTAGAACATGCCTGGTCTTTTTTCAAGGACACGGTGAGCGAGGCGCAAAATCTGTACATCCCCAGATTCAGAAAGGGGTGCAAAAAGAGTCGAACAAAAGACCCGGTATGGATGACTAAAATAGTGAAGGAAGCGATAGCCAATAAGAAAAATTCATTCAGGAAATGGAAGAAGGACAAAACTGAGGAGAACTGGAAAGAGCATAGGAAGTATCAAAAAGAATGTTACAGTGTGGTTCGAAAAGCCAAAAGAGAGTACGAAGAGAAGCTAGCCAGGGAGGCACAAAATTTCAAACCGTTCTTCAGATATGTTAAAGGGAAACAGCCAGCTAGGGAGGAGGTGGGACCACTGGACGAAGGAGACAGGAAGGGAGCGGTGAAGGAGGAGAAAGAAGTCGCGGAAAGACTTAACATGTTCTTTTCGTCTGTATTTACAAACAAAGACACAACCAACATACTTAATTATATTTAATCAGGTTTCCGACTTTGTTGAATCAACCAATGTATTACATCCCAATCAGACAGGTTTCCGCAAGTACCATAATACAGAACACTCCCTAATTGGCTTAACAAACAACATTCACTATTTTCTGGATCATCACAGATCCGTAGTCTTGTTTTCCCTAGATATCTCCGCAGCATTTGATACAATAGATCACGATTTACTTCTTAGGAGATTAGAATCAATAGGCTTTAGTGACCAAGTCCTTAATTGGTTTGCTTCTTATCTTACTAATCGAACTTATCTTGTGAAATTTAATAAGGGATTTTCAGAAGAATATACGACAACCTTTGGTATCCCTCAAGGATCTATCCTATCGCCTCTGTTATTCAACATTTATCTTGCACCATTACTGAATCTGTGCCAGTCTGTTGGTTTCACTGTTTTTTCATACGCAGACGATATACAATTAATTCATCCATTTAATCCTGAAAATCATGAAGAAATCAAAACTTTAAATGCAAAAATTGAACAAGTTCATAATTGGCTTAATAATAATAAATTATCATTAAATATAAATAAAACAAAAGCTATGATTTTTAACTGGAAAAGAGACATTAGACTTAATTCTCCTTTCCTCCTTAATAATAAACCAATCGAAATCGTTCCTAAAACGAAAATCTTGGGTGTTATAATTGATGAAAGACTAGAATTTAAAGATCACATTAACAATATAGTTAAAGTCTGCTTTTACAAATTACGTCTAATTCGATCTATTTCTAAATTTCTCGAATCCAAATCCCGCAATATCTTAATTCATTCATTGGTAATATCAAAACTGGACTATTGCAACTCTTTGTTGCTTAATATCACTCAAAAGGAAAAACGACAACTGCAAATTGTTCAAAACACGGCAATAAAACTAATCTATGATGCTCGGAAATTTGATCACGTCACTCCACTTTTCAAAGACGCACACTGGCTTCCTATTTGCCAGCGTATACAATATAAAGTTTTACTACTTATTTTTAAAAACTTGATTTTCAAAGAACCTCAGTACATTTCTAAAATGCTAATTCCTTATAGCTCCGCACGCGCACTTAGGTCATCTTCCCAAAACTTATTAGTTATTCCATCTTTAAAAATTATAGGCACCCGTAGATTAGACATGTTTTCGGTCGTGGGCCCCCAATGGTGGAATTTATTGCCCCAATATATAAAAAATGAAAAAGACATTCCCTCTTTTAAGAAATCTTTAAAAACATTTCTTTTTAAAAAGATTTTTAATACATAAAAATTTTGCTTTTTAATAAAATTTTTTCCGTTTCAAGAATTTTACTACCTCCTTAATGTTTTACCCTTAAATGTGTTTCTTATTATAAGATATGTAACTTTAACCTCCCTTTCCTCCCAATTGTTGTCTGTCTTGTCCAATATCTAATGTTTATATATTTATTGTATGTTTTTATCTTAATTAATTGTTTTTTTTTAATGTACATCGCTTTGTATAAAGATATAGCGATTTATCAAATATTTAATAAACCTTGAAACCTTGAATACCGGAACCTGAGCAAATCTTCAATGGAAATCAAGCAGAAAAATTAACATCCATGGAAGTGAGCCTTGATGATGTATACAGGCAGATAGAAAAACTTAAAACTGACAAATCCCCTGGTCCGGATGGAATCCATCCAAGGGTTTTGAAAGAATTAAAGGAGGAGATAGCTGAACTACTGCAGCAAATTTGCAACCTATCCTTGAAAACAGGCATGATCCCGAAGGATTGGAAGATAGCCAACGTCACGCCCATCTTTAAAAAGGGATCAAGAGGTGACCCGGGAAACTACAGACCGGTGAGGCTGACCTCGGTTCCGGGGAAAATGGTGGAAGCACTGATAAAAGAAAACATCGATGAACATTTGGATAGAAACGAACTTCTGAAAACAAGCCAACATGGTTTCTACAGGGGGAGATCGTGCCTAACTAACTTATTGCACTTCTTCGAAGGAATTAACAAAAGGATGGACAGGGGAGACCCCATAGACATCATATACCTTGATTTCCAAAAAGCCTTTGACAAGGTGCCTCACGAACGTCTACTCCGGAAACTGAAGAATCATGGGGTGGATGGAGACGTACATAGATGGATTAGAAACTGGTTGGCAGGTAGGAAACAGAGGGTAGGAGTGAAAGGCCACTACTCGGACTGGATGAGGGTCACGAGTGGTGTTCCGCAGGGCTCGGTGCTCGGGCCGCTGCTATTTAATATATTCATAAATGATCTAAAAACAGGGACGAAGTGTGAGATAATAAAATTTGCAGACGATACAAAAATATTTAGTGGAGCTGGAACTAAAGAGGAATGCGAAGAATTGCAAAGGGACTTGAACAAACTGGGGGAATGGGCGGCGAGATGGCAGATGAAGTTCAACGTTGAGAAATGTAAAGTATTGCATGTGGGAAGCAGAAACCCAAGGTACAACTATACGATGGGAGGGATGTTATTGAATGAGAGTACCCAAGAAAGGGACTTGGGGGTAATGGTGGACATGAAAATGAAGCCGACGGCACAGTGCGCAGCGGCCGCTAAGAAAGCAAATAGAATGCTAGGTATAATCAAGAAGGGTATTACAACCAGGACAAAAGAAGTTATCTGGAATACTGCATCCAATATTGGTCGCCGTACCTTAAGAAGGATATGGCGTTACTCGAGAGGGTTCAGAGGAGAGCGACACGTCTGATAAAAGGGATGGAAAACCTTTCATACGCTGAGAGATTGGAGAAACTGGATCTCTTTTCCCTGGAGAAGAGGAGACTTAGAGGGGATATGATAGAGACTTATAAGATCATGAAGGGCATAGAGAGAGTAGAGAGGGACAGATTCTTCAAACTTTCTAAAAATAAAAGAACAAGAGGGCACTCGGAAAAGTTGAAAGGGGACAGATTCAAAACGAATGCTAGGAAGTTCTTCTTTACCCAACGAGTGGTGGACAACTGGAATGCGCTTCCAGAGGACGTAATAGGGCAGAGTACAGTACTGGGGTTTAAGAAAGGATTGGACAATTTCCTTCTGGAAAAGGGGATAGAAGGGTATAAATAGAGGATTACTGCACAGGTCCTGGACCTGTTGGGCCGCCGCGTGAGCGGACTTCTGGGCATGATGGACCTCAGGTCTGACCCAGGAGAGGCATTGCTTATGTTCTTATGTTCTTATTTCCAGGCAAAACCACACCCACACCCAGCCTTAGGCGAGCTTAAGCGCCCCTAGGCACCTCCCTAAATCAGCAACAGATGCCTACAGTGTAGGAGGCCTGCCTCGGGTTGTTTTTTGCAATAGAAAACGTGTGTCTTGATTTGCTGGTTAGACAGCAATAGGATGGCTACCGCTGCCTACAATCAGGATGCAGTTTATAGAATTTGGCCCTTAGATCGGGGCCCCTACCGCTGTAGACGCCTAACAATGTTTTGCTAATTGGCTAACTGGTGCTGATAATTGAAAGCACCATTAAATACTGATTAGAAAAACAATTAAAAAAATTAATTATAGTAGACTCTCAGTTAACTGACACTCTTGTGGATTGATGGATACCGGATAAATGTAGTTTCTGGTTGCTTGAGAGTTACTAAAAAAATAGTCCTAACTAATACTATACCACATACTATGCCATACCATAAACTATTCCAGACAAACTACTGGACATGTGGTAGGAAAAGCGTGGGTGTTCTCAGGTGTGGTATGCCATGTTTACACTTAAATTTCTGCCAAAAATCTACTAGTGCCTAACTACAAGTTATATTTTGTACCCAATATTTCCCACTAATAACCAACTATGAATAAGTTGGTATCTATCATAGTCTAAGAGAGTTAGCCTCAGTAATGGAGCCTACGCGTAGCCATTCAATGACTGGGGAATTCAGCGTAGCTATACTTGCTCCTTTAATCTCCATCTCCAAAGGAGCAAGTATAGCTACGCTGAATTCCCCAGTCATTGAATGGCTACGCGTAGGCTCCATTACTGAGGCTAACTCTCTTAGACTATGATAGATACCACCTTATTCATAGTTGGTTATTAGTGGGAAATATTGGGTACAAAATACGATTTATATGTTTTCCCATTGGGGATCTCTATCTAGTGTGGTAACTACAAGTTATAGCCAGATTCTAGTGCACTTTAGTAAAAGGACCTCTGTATATACTGGCATATATGTACATGAGTGAATATAGGCAGATTTTTGGTATTTAAGTGCATTAGCATTATTTTATAAATACGTGCATATCTTATATAGCCCATATTTAACACATAGGCATGCACATAGATGGACTCTGAGCAGGGCTTCCACTTTTCACTGTTCCCTCTAAGCTGAGCAGGTGTCCTCCAGCTGCATTGCTACCACTAGGGGGTGGAATATTTTCAGTCGCTAAGGACAGGTATGTTCCCTGGAGTCCTGCAGAACTTGCCTGTCCCTCACAATTGAAAAATGTGACAGTAAAACAGCACCCTCTATTGGTGAGACTGTGGGTGGAGGACTCCTGCTCAGCTTAGAGGGAACAGTGAAAAGTGGAAGCAATTTATTTCTGGGGCAATTCTCTAAGCTTGTGCCTAGAGATATGTGTGCATCAAAGGCACCCTTACTATTTCTGCATATAAGTGAACTAGGTGCACTTTATAAAGTAGCACGTAAATACTATAATGGGGGAGGAGCATGGGTAGACCATGGGCATGGTACCAAGTAATGGACATAACTTATAGAATACTATCAATTATGTGCATCACTTCGCACACCTAGGCGTGACCATTTATACCTGTAAAGGGTTATACCTAAGTTTTGGTGTGCCAATGTGGGTTTGCACTAGTATTCTATAGCACCTATGGTTGGCATAAGTGCTCATGCCTAACTGGATACATATGCTACTATTTTATAAGGGAAAGTATGCACCTACATTCCTTTATAATATATGCTTCTATCAGTTGCCTATATATAGGTGCACAGTTATAGAATCAACCCCCATGTGTAGCAGAGTAGCAGTGATGGCAAGAATACAGACGCTGAAGTTAAAATGGAAAATATGCTGCCACTGGGATGATATAGATAGAATTATCTTTGCACAATTGTTCTAATTAGCATCCCTCTGCAGATCTAATTATTCAGTCTATATTTTTGAAAGAATTTGATGAACTTGTAACAGATTTCTTAAAGACCAATTTCTAAGCCTTAAATTGCTCCATTTGCAAGTAGAGACGTAAACAATGGATATCTCAGCTGCACATAATCTGTCATTTCGGTACAAATTTCCCACAAAATTAGATCTAAATAAGCATCCTTAATTTTCATGCAAATTCTTACCATTTCCCATCACTGCCTCATGTGCAACATTTTCTTTAAATATGCCATATATATTTGCACCTCTAATTTCTTCTGTTTTAAAAAAAACATAAATATTCACTTCCACAAATTCCCTAGAGATGGAGCTGCATATCAAATCCAGAAATATACTATCCAGTGTTGCTCAAAATACTACAGCTTATGATGTGCATGATTAAATGGTTCACTCTAGGTATGTAATGGAAATACCTACTTCATATCAGCTTATGGAACAGATGTAAACACTGTTTTTTGCTTAATTGGGCAAGAATCTCAGTTATTTGCACAAGTTTCTCCTGCAGCTCTTTTTTTTTTTGCGGGAAGGGAGGTTTGAAGAATTGTTTGAAGTAGCAAGAAATTGATGGGTCATCTTACAAAGCTGCGCTGTCAAGCAGCGCATACTTTATTAATAAATGTTGAGCCGCCCATTCTATTTCTATGGGTGGCTGAGTATAAAAGCCCACCTAAATGCTTAAGCCAGACTTGGTCTATCCAGGCTATGCAAATAAATTTGATTTTTAAATTGTTTGTTGTATTTTTGACTAGATGTTAAATTCTGGAGTCATGAGTTCCATGTGATTAGAATGCATTGAAATTAATGTATTTGCTAATTGCCAGTGGTTTGCATGTTAGTTAATGGTTTCAGCACTAAAGGCCAACATGGGGCAAAAATTCATTATTTTGCACATACGAATGCAAGCGCTTTAAAGTTTAAATGCCTGTATATACTAAACTGGGGGATAGCAATTTTAAAAAGACCTTTACCTGAGCAAATAACCCCTATGTCTATGTCAGTGGTTCCCAACCCTGTCCTGGAGAACTCTCAGGCCAGTCAGGTTTTCAGGATAGCCCTAACAAATATGCATGAGAGAGATCTGCATATAATGGAGGTGCCAGGCATGCAGATCTGCTCCATGCATTTTCATTAGGGCTATTCTGAAAATCCGACTTGCCTGGGGGGTCCTCCAGGATAGGGTTGGGAACCATTGGTCTATGTTCTACGTATACTAATACGCAAGCCAGTAGTCTTTGCTAATTTTTAAGCGAGGGCTATTTTGGGTCCAAAAGAGCTAAAGGAGAGTTGACAAATGTCTTCCTACTTGGGGCCATGACAGAGGTGAGCTTTGAGGGCACTACAATGATCCCCCCAGGGCTTTGATAGTTCTCCTCTCATTTTGATCATGCAAGATCTTGTCTCTAAAATAACCCGTGAAACTGTAGGGTCATGAAATGGTTAACTGTTGTTTAAAATATTGCTCTGGCCTACATAGCTGAAGAAAGTGTACAATCTATTGACTTCATCTGCCTAAAATGTATGTCTCTACCTTACCACATTGTAAGCTAAATAGATAAGAGTTTGAGCCATGATGTACCCTGCCCTTCTGTACATTTAACTGTAAGAGTTAGATAAGTGTCCTGCTAGTGACCTGCTAGTGTGAGCTTAGAACCAATGAGTGTTAAGAAAAGTAACACGTGAAAAGCTTTTTCTAGAATTCAGTTGTATAGCCAGAAAAATGAATAAATATCTCTGTAACTTCCTGGTTTCGGCACTTCTGAGCCAGCTTGGAGCTCAGGGGTCCAGCATGCATGCTGTGAATAAAACTCTTGTACTTTCTTCACGCCTCTGACTTTGTGTGTCCAAGTGACCTTTCAAAACCAACTGAGAACCCTGTCTTGAATTCCAAATTCATGCAGGATAGCAATAATTGGTGGCTGGTCAAGTCAAAGGCACTAGTAAGATCAATTGTTTTATTAAAGAACAACATCCTACATCAAGGCCCTGTCAGTGGTTTACAAAGTCCAAAAGGATTTACTCAGCCAGAATGAACTAGACCTAGAAGAATGGGAGCTTAATGATGAATTTTTTTGTAGCTTGATGGCCAGGTAAGATTCCTATTATGGGCCTGATAGCATCTGCCAGAAAACCAAGATGAACAATTTATATAGTAGAAGGAGATAATCCAAGACCAGTGATATAGATGCATTGGTATAGCCATAGCCTTAGGATGAGGTCCTCATGGTGGTCCATATTATTGAAAAGTCCCTTCCAACCTTAGTTATCATAATAGCACTGAATTGACCCAGAAGATCTCATGAGGCTCTGATGCAGAAAATTGCATTGACTCCCTCTGGCCAGTAGTCTAATGCATCAAGATCCAGTGGATCGGGGGGGGGGGGGGGGGGAGGGGAGGGGGAGTGCATCTAGGGCCATTCTTGCTTATGGCTTGGCACTTGAGAGGTGTTAGATAAAGAACATTGTAGTAGTAGTAGTAGTAGTTGGGAGCTACTTATTACTTAAAATTTCCCAGTTAGTGTATAATTAAGCTCCAGGAACATGAGTACATTTTTGGGATGTTAATCAATTAGAACAGTTTATAATCCAATGGGAACAACATTTAATGCTAAATAACAGATTTATTTTTTTTTATTGAGAAGTCAAGAATTAGTTTACACTGTGATTCTATAGAGAGTATAGTATTGGCTATTTTTGTTTGATATGGATAATATCCTTTTTCTTTTGTCTGTATAAATACTCTCTGGATTACCTTGTTATTGATATATATAAAGATGAAATGTCCTTAAATAATGTGGGCTAGAGGGATATTGATGTAAATTACAGTAACATAACTGAAATATTTTCTTATATTATGTTGTTCTTGATCTATTTCCTTGCTGTATATGCAGAATTGTAATAAAATGTAAATAATAATAAAAAGAACATGGTAGTTGTGATAATACTCAATGTCTGGTGTACTTCTGAGGCTTGGTGTAGGGTGAAATCACTTTATCCTGGAGGTGTTCAATACCAGAAATTCCAGCCTTTTATCAGGCTAGGGGGCAAGTGGCTCACTCTGAACATCTTCAAGGTTCAGATAATTATGATCTCATACTACTGGGGCCAGTGCAGGGTAGGACCATGACCATGCATCAGGATGTGACTGAGATCCTAAAGGGGATGAATCATCTGTGCTCCTGTGAAAAGGGTCATCCTCTCACATAGGATCTGAATGTGGTCTTGTAGGCATTGTCTTCGGTACGGTTTGAACCGGTTTGAACTAGTGTACCATATAATTATTAAGGGTTTGACCTGGAAATGCTTTGTTTACCAAGATTTATAATCTGCCTATACCTTATCATGGATTGCATAAAACTAGCTAGAAAATTTTGGCCAGGAATTTCAATAAAATCTATTATTAACCCCAATTAAAATTTATCCACAGACAGATTACATTTATGAAATAAAGTTTTTAAATTCTTTCAAAATGAAAAATAGAATCCGCAGGATCTTAGAGAAACTGGAAGTTGGTTTCATAATTCAGCTATCTGGTATTGTATCGAAGAAGAACTATGTCTAATTGATTTCATATTTTAAACATATAATACTCAAAATCTCTTTTTATTAAAGTTTCCTATCTTAAATTGGAATGTAATTGGGTTAATAAATCTAACATATAGGCCCTCTTTTACTAAGCTGCAGTAGAGGTTTCCACCAAGGCTCAGGTGCTAAATGCTCTGACGCTGCTCCAATGCTCATAGGAATTCTATGGGTATCAGAGAATTTAGCACTCCAGGCCACAGTAGAAACCTCTACCATAGCCTAGTAAAATAAAAGGGGGAGGGGTTGTGAGGTGGTTCTCCAATTAAAATTTTAAAAATAGTGACACGTAGTTTAAACTGTATTTGTGTAATTATAGGAACCCAATGAAGCTGGATAGAACATTTTTTAGGTGATTCATATTTAGATAAGCCAATGATCAACCTTACAGTGGCGTTTTGAACTATCTGTAGTCAGATCATAAGTGATTTAGAACAGATGATGATGATCCTAGTTGTTTATTCTGTGTAGAGTGTTGGAGTTGCAGTGCAGACACTGTCTTTCAGAGACCCATTTGTGTTCTTTACTGTCAAGAAAGTGACAGTTAGGTCAATAGCATCCTTTTGGCTTAGGTGGTTTCTTTGCTTCTCTTGAAATAGAAGGTGGTACTCCTGCATTCCATAGTACAGCCAAAGAAGAAAAAGAGGCAGGACTGCATGCCTTAGATGTATGCAGGACTCTGTTGTGTTATATGAAGGTAACTAACCCCTTCAAGAAGTCAGCCAGGCTTTTTCGTGTTTGTGGGACCTCACAAGGATGAGATGTATCCATTTAGAAATGGTTGACTTGGATGCAGAGACTATCACCATGGCCTAAATTTCTCTTACAAGGAATTTGAGCCCATTTGAGGACACAAGCATTATGGTTTACCATAATAGAAACCTGTGCAAAGTAAGCAGAGTAGAAGTCTTCCCCCTCAGCACACAGTGTCTTCCTTGCATGCCTTTATGAAAAACTACTACGTGATCAGTGGAGTGCCGCAGGGCTCGGTCCTGGGCCCAATTCTATTCAACTTATTCATAAGAGATATGACGCAGGGACTTAGAGGAAGGGTATCACTGTTCGCCGACGATGCCAAACTTTGCAACATAGTAGGCAAAAGCTTATTACCTGATAATATGACACACGACCTACTGTTGCTGGAACAATGGTCGACTACTTGGCAGCTAGGCTTCAATGCTAAAAAATGCAAGATAATGCACCTGGGTAAGAGAAACCCGCGTAGAACTTATGTACTAAATGGTGAGACCTTGGTTAGGACCACGGCGGAACGCGATCTAGGAGTGATCATTAGCGAGGACATGAAGGTTGCCAATCAAGTGGAGAAGGCCACCTCCAGGGCAAGACAAATGATGGGATGTATCCTCAGAGGTTTCGTCAGCAGGAGACCTGAAGTTATGATGCCGTTGTACAGAGCCATGGTGAGACCTCACGGAGTACTGTGTTCAGTTTTGGAGACCACACTAACGAAAGGACGTGCTGAGGATCGAGTCGGTTCAGCGAACGGCCACCAGGATGGTCTTAGGGCTCAAGGATCTCACGTATGAAGAAAGACTAAAGAAATTACGGCTGTACTCACTTGAGGAAAGAAGAGAACGGGGAGATATGATTGAAACATATAAGTACATCATGGGACGCATCGAGTCAGAAGATGATATCTTCTGGCTCATGGGACCCTCGACCACCAGAGGGCATCCGCTGAAAGTCAGGGGAGGGAAGTTTCATGGCGACTTCAGGAAGTACTTCTTCACTGAGAGAGTGGTGGATCATTGGAACAGACTCCCACTCCAGGTGATAAAGGCCAGCAGCGTGACGGATTTTAAGAGAAAATGGGATACTCACGTGGGATTTTTAAGGGAGTAAACTCAGGGAGGAGGGATACTTGGAATGGGCAGACTTGGTGGGCTATAGCCCTTTTCTGCCGCTTTTGTTTCTAGGTTTCTATGTTTTCTATGTTTTTCTACCACTTGGATGTGCAGTCCAAGGCTTATGCGGCCTTTGAGCCTCTGTCTTAAGGGAACAACGGTTTTCGTTCCACCCAGTTAATGGAGCTTGCGTACATCCTCTATGTGTTGACTGGTCTGTCAGAATGAGAAGGATGATAACAATTTGACTTACCATTACTTTCCTTTTCTTATATCCTGCCATACTAGTCCAGGACCCAGCAAGGAAGTCAGAGGCTGCCAAGAAAGAGAGCAAGAGTTCTAAAAGAAGAGATGTAGTACAGATAAGTTAATGGTGGCACACAGATCTGCATATTAGGCTTTGGAGTGCTCCGAGTCTAGAGGAGGGAAACAGACCACCTTGGAGTTATAAAAAAAATTAGAAGAGTAGAAGTTGTATTGCAGTAAGTTGTTTCCAACATGGCATCTTGGCTTTTTCTATAACTGCCTATGCAACTCAGGATGTAAATATGGATAATTCCTCTCTGCCTCAGTCTGCTGGTTGAAGAACAACCTAAACTGTCTGGACTGATCAGGCAGAATTCAAAGGGGATAAAGAGAAAATAACAACAGTAAGTGCAAATTTCATCTTTGTTTGTATACACTGGCTTTTTTGAAACAAAAAAATATATTTTATAAAATTACCACCTCAATGTTCTTTGTTTCACCATCAGCTAAAAATTTGCTGACTTCATAACAAGCAGCTGCCTGCAGGGTAGGCTGGTCAAAAAAATGTGATTTGTCCTGCAGCTTTCTTGTCCCACCTCAATGAATTCTGCTCAGTCTACGGTTGAAGTACACAAAATACATTGCTTTCCTTTCTCCATAAGCTTTAATGTGGATGAACTAACCCCCTTTTACAAAACTGTGCGGTAATAACCATGAAGCCCTTTAAATCCCTATAGTCTTTGGGGCAGTTACTGCAGTGGCTCGCGCTACCAGGCTTTGTAAAAGAGTAGGTAAATCAGCAAAACATTTGGAAATTTGGGGAGAACATTAGAATAGCCATAATGAAGCAGACTGATGGTCCATCTAGCACAGTATCCTGCTTCCAACAGTGGCCAATCCAGGTTACAAGTATCTGGCAGAATCCTAAATAGTAGCAAGATTCCATGCTACTAAAACCAAGGACAGCAGTGGCTTTCCCAATTTCTATCTCAATAACAGACTATGGATTTTTCCTCCAGGAACTTGTCCAACTCTTTTATTGTTTACGCATCCTCTGGTAACGGGTTCCAGAGCTTAACTATTTGTTGACTGAAAAATATTTCCCCCATTTGTTTTAAAAGTATAACCATGTAGCTTCATTGGCTGTCTCCTAGTCTTAATACTTTTTGAAGTACCATGAATGTTTGGTTTGGAATCTAAAACTGGCTATTCTGGATCATTTCTCCTTTTGTAGAAACATAGAAAACATGATGGCAGATAAAAGCCAAATAGCCTATCCACAATTTGTCCATCCACAGCATCCACTATCTCCTCTCCCTAAGAGACCCCACATACCTGTTCCAAGCTTTCTTGAATTCAGACACAGTCTTTGTCTCCACCACCTCTCCTGGGAGACTATTCCAAGTATCTTCTACCCTTTCTGTAAAAAAGTATTTCCTTGGATTACTCCTGAGTCTATCACCTCTTCATCCTATGCCCTCTCAGTACGGAGCTTCCTTTCAAATGAAAGAGATTCGCCTCATGCACATTTATGCCACATAGGTATTTAAACATCTCTAGCATATCTCCCCTCTCTCCCCTTTCCTCATATACATATTAAGATCTTTAAGTCTGTTCCTATATGCACACTATAACTGTAAATGTATGTGAACATTGATCTGATTTACTGTAGGTTGATGCAAGGATATCATTCTACAACCAGGTCCTTTCAATTTTCCCCCTCAAAGTGTGTAAGCCCTTTTTTGAACAAAAAACTATTGCATCTCTGCCCCAAAGTCCCTCTGTGAGTCCTGCTGAACAAAGATTACACAGACGCAATCAGTCTTCTTCATCAAATGCTTTGACGACAAAAAGGAAACATATGCATTGCTTCTACTCTTCAATCTCAGACTCTTTTCTGTGCTTCACATGTAGAGATATAGTTGAATCGATCTTGTCCCTTAAATGCACTACAAAACTCTTAGCCTTCCTCAGCTTAGATGAGACTGTGCTTTGAGTATGTTTTCCTTTCCCTGCAGTGGTAAATTGATCTTATGCTGTTAGCCTAGGGAGAGAATGTTCATGATTTTTTGCTTTTCAGAGCAAGTTTTACTAAGACTCCAGTTTTATCTAGGACCAAAATGGCTACTTGAGTTATTTATCAAAAGACTTGCTTTTCCTGAAATCATTCTCATAGGGCTCTTTTTACTAAGGTGTGCTAGTGTTTTTAGCGCATGCACAAAATTACCGCGCACTAAACCGCATGGTACGCTTCTAGAATAATGTCAGCTCAATGCTGGTGTTAAGGTCTAGTGTGCACGGCAATTTAGCGCACGCTATTCCTCACGTTAGGGCCCTAACGCACCTTTGTAAAAGGAGCCCATAGTTTACCATAATGGAAACCTATGCAAAGTGCACATGGGAAAGTATAAATGAGGATTTGAAAATGAAATGACTAAACTAAAAATTAAAATAAAACTTAATTTTATAGACCGGGTCTTCAACCAAAGGTGCTCAACTCAGTTCACAATAATGTAAATATAGTACATAAATATAGAAGAAGAATGTAATCTAGAATGGCTTAGTTTCAAAAATGTTTAGTAAACAAGAAAGTTTTCAAAGTGTTCAGAAATAAAACGAAGGGGCCTAGACTTCTGAATGAAAGCGGTAACTCATTTCAGACCTCAGTTAGTTTGAACATAAGAACATAAGAAGTGCCTCTGCTGGGTCAGACCAGAGGTCCATCCTGCCCAGCAGCCTGCTCACGCGGCAGCCCACCAGGTCTAAGACCTGTATAGTAACCCTCTATCTATACCCTTCTATCCCCTTTTCTTTCAGAAAATTGTCCAATCCCTTCTTGAACTCGAATACCGTACCATGTCCTATCACGCCCTCTGGAAACGCATTCCAGGTGTCCTTCACCCGTTGGGTGAAGATGAACTTCCTAGCGTTGGTTCTAAATCTGTCCCCTTTTAGTTTTGCCAAATGCCCTCTTGTTCTTCCAGATTTTGAAATTTTGAAGAATCTGTCCCTCTCCATTTTCTCTATGCCCTTCATGGTCTTATAAGTCTCTATCATATCCCCTCTAAGTCTCCGAATCTCCAGGGAAAAGAGCCCCAGTTTCTCCAGTCTTTCAGCATATGAAAGGTTTTCCATACTTTTTATCAAACGTGTTGCTCTCTTCTGGACCATCTCAAGTATCAACATATCCTTCTTCAGGTACGGCGACCAATATTGGACGCAGTACTCTAGATGCAGGCGCACCATTGCCCGATACAATGGCAGGATAACTTCTTTCGTTCTTGTTGTAATACCCTTCTTGATTATACCTAGCATTCTATTTGCTTTCTTAGCAGCTGCTATGCACTGTGCCGACAGCTTCATTGTCTTGTTGACTATTACCCCCAAGTCTCTTTTTTGGGTACTCTCACTTAGTTACAGCCCTCCCGTCGTGTAGTTGTATCTTGGGTTTCTGTTTCCTACATGCAAGACTTTACATTTCTCTACATTGAACTTCATCTGCCATCTCGTCGCCCATTACTCCAGTCTGTTCAGGTCCCTTTGTAAATCTTCGCATTCCTCTATAGTCCTAGCCCCACTAAATAGTTTGGTGTCGTCTGCGAATTTTATTACTTCGCACTTCGTCCCTGTTTCTAGATCATTTATAAATACATTGAATAGCAGCGGTCCAAGCACCGACCCCTGCGGGACACCACTCGTGACCCTCCTCCAGTCTGAGTAGTGGCTCTTCACTCCTACCCTCTGCTTCCTACCCGCCAGCCAATTTCTGATCCATCTGTGTACGTCTCCTTCCACCCCATGGTTCCTCAGTTTCCGAAGTAGGCGTTCATGGGGTACCTTGACAAAGGCTTTTTGGAAATCTAATTATACGATGTCTATGGGATCCCCTTCGTCCATCTGTTTGTTAATTCCTTCGAAGAAGTGCAATAAGTTCGTTAGGCACGATCTTCCCGTACAGAAGCCAGGCGGTGGTGGAGGATAGGGATTTTAAAAACTTGATTTTACGATTGTACACATGTATTTTACTTGAATAAAAACTTTGGGGGGGTCAGTTTTCAAAAGCACTTTTGTAGTTGTAGTGTGTATCAACCACACAAGTGATTTTGTTTTTCAGTTTTCTGTCATGGAGAGTATACAGCTTTCGGCTCTAAATTCACTATATGGTCAAGCTGTTTGGCCATTGTGAGGCAGGATTAGGGGCTTTTGAGTTATATGGAAAGATGCAAAATTCAGCTATTTTTCATATAAATTATTCATTCAGGTGTGGCCACAGAAATAACAGGCCTAGCTTGAAAACATAACCATGATCTCTGTCCCTACTAGTCCCATATTTTTAGAAAAAAAATAGTTGAGACTACATGCTCCCTTCCCCATCCCTATTATAAAAATTATAGTTGCAACAGAAGCTTCCCTTTTCTACTCTTATTTATAAAATGAAAATACCAATGGACCCTCCCATCTCCCATGCCTCCCCATCACCCATCAGAATCCTTCAGGAAGCCCCCTCCCACATAGTCACATTGTATATTTAGGAATGACATCTTCTGATGTGTGTGCTACAAGTTGTCCAAAACTCTATTATTTGAACTTTGGGATTGGGAAGTATGAACATGTTATTTCACATTTCTTGGGGAGCAGAGCAGAAGAAAAGGCAAGGGAGATGTCCATTCGACCAAACAGGAGTCTTCTTATTCAAAACACAGTCCCAACTAGGATCCCTTCCTCAGGGGACACTACAAAACATATAAAACATGGATGGACTGATATAAGTTTTCAAGTTTCAAGTTTTATTAGGATTTTATATACCGCCTATCAAGGTTATCTAAGCGGTTTTTACAATCAGGTACTCAAGCATTTTCCCTATCTGTCCCGGTGGGCTCACAATCTATCTAACGTACCTGGGGCTATGGGCTAACATAGTAACATAGTAGATGACGGCAGATAAAGACCTGAATGGTCCATCTAATCTGGCCAACCTGATTCAATCTAAAAATTTGTTGGTTTGCTTTTTTTTTTTTTTTCTTCTTAGCTATTTCTGGGCAAGAATCCAAAGCTCTGCCCAGTACTGTACTTAGGTTCCAACTGCTGAAGTCTCCATCAAATCTCACTCCAGTCCATCTACACCCTCCCAGCCATTGAAGCCCTCCCCAGCCCATCCTCCACCAAACATAAACCCATGTGTATACAGGCATATCAGTGTATTAAAACACATTAATCATGAAGAGAACATGAAAATAAAATCATGCAAATGCAAAGCATATGAATTAACATAAGCAATAACCCCATATGTAAAAATCCAAATACGGATTGCCAATAGCAAAATGAATATAAATACAAAAACACAAGTGAATAATTGAGACAAAAGAGAACAAGTCACCAAACGTAATTTAGACACAGAAAGGGATGGTCCAAGATAAAAACAAACCAACCTCCTGGCAGTCACAAAGAGACCCCAAGATACAATGATAATAATTTTAAAAAATTTGAAAAAACTTCTTGGAAAACTGCCAGGTGAAGTTCTTTTTTTTTTTTAAATATCTTTATTACATTTCCAAACTATCAACAGTGCATTTACAATTATGTGTACATATAATAAATCCAAATAAAACACTTTCAACTTTCAATGAACCATGAACAATCATTTTTACCCCTCCCGTCCTCCCATCCAAATCACTAAATATAGCGCTTATGTGAATGCTGAGCAGTGAAAGTGAAAGTAAACAATAGAACAAGAATGAAAACACCAGTGACATATTTAATAGTGTGACCATATGGCTCCAGAAAAAAGGGGACGGATTGAGACATCCGGGTTTTACTTCTATTGAAAGCAATGGAAATAAGGAGAACAGATTACCGTATTTTCGCGGATATAACGCGCACCATTGTAAAACGCGCACAGGGGTATAGCGCGCAGAAATCACGATGATATGTACAAAAACTTTTCTATACCGCGCTCAGGCATATAACGCGCATGCTGCCCGACTCTCCTCTGGCCACCCCGACTCTCCTTTCGCTCTCCCCGACTCTCCTCTGGCCACCCCGACTCTCCTTTCGCCCTCCCCGACTCTCATCTGGTTGCCCCGACTCACCCTGACTTTCGGTGCACTGCCCCGACTCTCCTCTGGTTGCCCCGACTCACCGTTCACCCGCCCTGACTTTCGGTGCACTGCCCCGCCTCTCCGTGCCTGTCCCCCTTGAAGTCCTGTCCCCCCTTGAAGGTCTGCCTGTCCCCCTTGAAGATCTGCCTGTCCCCCCTTGAAGTCCTGTCCCCATCCTGAAAGCCTGATGCCCCCCCTCGACGTCCGATTCTTCTCCCCCCTCGGCAGGACCACTCGCACCCCCACCCCGAAGGACCGCCGACGCCCCGACAATATTGGGCCAGGAGGGAGCCCAAAGCCTCCTGGCCACGGCGACCCCCTAACCTCACCCCGCACTACATTACGGGCAGGAGGGATCCCAGGCCCTCCTGCCCTCGACGCAAACCCCCTCCCCCCAACGACCGCCCCCCCCCAAGAACCTCCGCCCGTCCCCCAGCCGACCCGCGACCCCCCTGGCCGACCCCCACGACACCCCCACCCGCCTTCCCCGTACTTTGTGTAGTTGGGCCAGAAGGGAGCCCAAACCCTCCTGGCCACGGCGACCCCCTAACCCCACCCCGCACTACATTACGGGCAGGAGGGATCCCAGGCCCTCCTGCCCTCGACGCAAACCCCCCTCCCTCCAACGACCGCCCCCCCCCCAAGAACCTCCGACCGACCCGCGACCCCCCTGGCCGACCCCCCCACCCCCCTTCCCCGTACCTTTGGAAGTTGGCCGGACAGACGGGAGCCAAACCCGCCTGTCCGGCAGGCAGCCAACGAAGGAATGAGGCCGGATTGGCCCATCCGTCCTAAAGCTCCGCCTACTGGTGGGGCCTAAGGCGCGTGGGCCAATCAGAATAGGCCCTGGAGCCTTAGGTCCCACCTGGGGGCGCGGCCTGAGACACATGGTCGGGTTTGGCCCATGTGCCTCAGGCCGCGCCCCCAGGTGGGACCTAAGGCTCCAGGGCCTATTCTGATTGGCCCACGCGCCTTAGGCCCCACCAGTAGGCGGAGCTTTAGGACGGATGGGCCAATCCGGCCTCATTCCTTCGTTGGCTGCCTGCCGGACAGGCGGGTTTGGCTCCCGTCTGTCCGGCCAACTTCCAAAGGTACGGGGAAGGGGGGTGGGGGGGTCGGCCAGGGGGGTCGCGGGTCGGTCGGAGGTTCTTGGGGGGGGGCGGTCGTTGGAGGGAGGGGGGTTTGCGTCGAGGGCAGGAGGGCCTGGGATCCCTCCTGCCCGTAATGTAGTGCGGGGTGGGGTTAGGGGGTCGCCGTGGCCAGGAGGGTTTGGGCTCCCTTCTGGCCCAACTACACAAAGTACGGGGAAGGCGGGTGGGGGTGTCGTGGGGGTCGGCCAGGGGGGTCGCGGGTCGGCTGGGGGACGGGCGGAGGTTCTTGGGGGGGGCGGTCGTTGGAGGGAGGGGGGTTTGCGTCGAGGGCAGGAGGGCCTGGGATCCCTCCTGCCCGTAATGTAGTGCGGGGTGGGGTTAGGGGGTCGCCGTGGCCAGGAGGGTTTGGGCTCCCTCCTGGCCCGATATTGTTGGGGAGTCGGCGGTCCTTCGGGGTGAGGGTGCGAGTGGTCCTGCCGGGGGGGGGGATGTATCGGACGTCGGGGAGTCGGCCGGGCAAGAGGGCTTGGGCTCCCTCTTGCTCCGATCGTGGATGCGGGTGCGGGTGGGAGCGCGTGCGAGCGGTCGTTCGGGGTGGGGGTGCGAGCGGTCCTGCTGGGGGGGTGAATCGGGCGTCGGGCGGGGTGGGAACTATGTTTAAAAACTTTTGTATACCGCGCTCAGGCATATAACGCGCGAGGGGTATGCGCGGTACGTAAAATCACGTATAACGCGCGCGTTATATCCGCGAAAATACGGTAAGACATCTTGGTTGCTTTCAATGGAAGTAAAACCCGGATGTCTCAATCCGTCCCCTTTTTTCTGGAGCCATATGGTCACAAATAAGTATGAAAATGTAAACTCATCAAGATAACAAACAAAACACATTGCTGCCACAAAATGACCCCCAGAGACAGTAATGTTGATAAAAAAATGTAACCAAAAAATAACAGAAAGCTCTGTGCAAATACCAAAAAGTGAAAGTGAAAATATAAAGGCCAAGAAATAGAGAAGCCGGAGACATGAGAGCATACCTGAGACAATTAGAAGATAAATGAAAAGCACTGCAAGAAAAGAATGAATGTATATATTAATGAACAGCACTAGCATAGCGGCAGGCTAAAGCAACCATAAAAAAGAAGCTGCTCCTAGCTTGCAAAATCAAAATCTATTAAAATGGTGGCGCATAAAGCACAGTTACTTACCGTAACAGTTGTTATCCAGGGATAGCAGGCAGATATTCTCAACATGTGGGTGACGACATCCATGGAGCCCCGTAGCGGACAGCCTTGCAAGAAGACTTGCTTGTAGAACTTTCAAAGAGTTTGCGAGTGCTGCACCGTCCCTTCTGCCTTACTGCACCATATGCTTGGAACAATCTGCCCGAATTCCTATGGTGGGCTCCGTCACTGCCAGTGTTCAAGGCCTAGTTAAAAGCCCACCTCTTTGAGAGTGCTTTAGACTCTTAACTCCTCTCACCTTGGGTTCTGCATCCCCAGTCCTATATGCCATGTCTGTCTGTCCAAGTTAGATTGTAAGCTCTTCCAAGCAGGGACCATCTATAAATGTCAAAATGTACAGCGCTAAGTAATAGTAGTACTAAAGGTGCAGTGTGAGAGATAGGAAGAGAACCAGGAGAGAACAGGGCCCTGGAATCCAAGTGAGGACAGCATGTCAAGGAGAAGGCAGTGATCTACAGTGTTGAAAACAGCAGATAAATCAAGAAGATTGAGAATAGAGCAGTGGCCTTTGGATCTGGCCAGGAAAAGGTTATTGGAGACTTTGGCCAGGGCAGTTTCAGTAGAGTGCATGGGGTGATAGCCTGATTAGAGTGTGTCAAGGATGGCTAGGGATGATAGGAAGTCCAAGCAGCAGTGGTGATCAGCACACATTTGAATAGCTTGGATAAGAAGGGGAGGAGGGAATTGGTCAATAGTTGGCATGGCAGGTAAGGTCCAGTGAAGGTTTTTTGTAATTTGAAGGCATCGGGGACGGTTGCAGTGGAAAGTGATAGGTTGAGGATGTGACAGATCGAAGGGGTGACTGTGAGAGAGATAGCATTGAGTAGAGGGGTGGGAATTGGGTCAGGGGAGCAAGTAGTGAGTGTGAAAGAGGAGAGAAGATGTGCAGTTTCCTCTAACGAAACTAATGAAATAAACTACAATAACACTCTTTTCTGCTACAGGGCAAATAACGTCAGATTGAGGAAGTTGGTTGGGCTGAGAACTTTTCAGAACCCCCTTGGAGAAATGGAGAGTGCATTTAACTCTACCAGACTTAATACCTTTGGCCCTCTTTTACTGAACTGCGGTAGAGGCTTCTACCGCAGCCTGAGGCGCTAAATGCTCTGACGCTCATAGGAATTCTATGAGCATTGGAGCATTTAGCGCTCTGGGCTGCAGTAGAAACCTCTACCTTGGCTGGGGGGGGGGGGGGGGTGTTGTGAGAACTCCATCTCTTTTAAAGTGTTATTTGCTGCTTGGGGATTTGTGAGGTGATGATTTTCTTTTCTCATCCCTTCCTTGTTTTTTTGTTACTGTTTTGTAAAGAATGAACTAAAAAAAATGATGTAGATTCAGGTATGATGGAGAGATACACTATCAAATTCTTGGAATATGTATCAGGATGTCCCAAAGGGTTCGCTCCTCTTTCCCATCCTCTTTAATTTATACCTCAGTAAAATGGGTACTTCAAGTAACAGAGGGAGGTTGATTATTTCTCTTATGCTGATGGCATTCTGTTGATTTTCCCAAAACTCTTGAATTTGATGACAACGATGGGACTAATGAACAACATCTTTTCTGAAAATTATGCAAGATGATATGATATTCTTTAAAGAAAAATCCTGATAAAACAAATGTACTTTAGTTACGATCAAGTTTGATGACTCTGCCGTTGAAAGCTTTAAAATACAAGGGGCGGAGAATCTTGTTAAAACAGAGATAAAATTATTGGGTATTTGGTCAGATTCAGGTGGACAATGGAACTTCATATAAATTATTTGGATAGAAAGATCTTTTTTTAGGTTGAAATTGCTTTAAGGATTGAAAGTTTTTTTGGGGGGGGTAAATATCAATTCATTCATTATTTGACAATTGCAATATCTGTTTATTGGAGGAAAGGCAGGAGAGGGAAGATATGATAGAGATGTTTAAATACCTACGTACTATAAATGCGCATGAGTCGAGTCTCTTTCATTTGAATGGAAGCTCTGGAATGAGAGGGCATAGGCTCAAGTTAAGAGGTGATAGGCTCAGGAGTAATCTAACGAAATACGTTTTACAGAAAGGGTGGTAGATGCGTGGAACAGTCTCCCAGTAGAGGTGATGGACACAGAAACTATGTCTGAATTCAAGAAAGCCTGGGATAGGTACGTGGAATCTCTTAGAGAGAGGAAAAGATAATGGTTACGGCGGATGGGCAGACTGGATGGGCCATTTGGACTTTATCTGCCATCATGTTTTTATGTTAAACAATTACAAAGAATTCAGGTTCTTCAGAAAGTATCTGCTAAACTGATCGTGGGAGGAGGAAAATTTGATCATGTTACGCTGTAATGTGAATTGCACTAGCTACCTGTCATAAGAGGACTGGATTTAAGGTGTTGACATTTGTTTTTAAGCTTTTACATGGCATCAGTCACATTCACCGTACAAATTTGGTATCAGTTTTTCAGACACTATTTTCTTTAAGATCTTCAAGGGAAATGTTATTGGCCTTACCATTTCTGTCATTTACCCCCCCCCACCCCCCCACCCTTTTTACTAAGCTGAGGTAGAGGTTTCTATAGTGGCCCATAGCGCTAAACGGCCAATCAAGTGGAGAAGGCCTCATCCAGGGCTAGGCAAATGCTGGGTTGTATCCGGAGAAGCTTTGTTAGTCGGAAGCCCGACGTCCTAATGCCCTTGTACAGAACCATGGTGAGGCCTCATCTGGAGTACTGCGTACAATTCTGGAGGCCACATTACCGTAAAGATGTGCTGAGAGTCGAGTCGGTACAGTGAATGTCCACCAGGATGGTCTCGGGGCTTAAAGATCTATCATACGAAGAAAGGCTGAAAGAATTGCAGCTATACTCTCTCGAAGAACGTAGGGAGAGAGGAAACATGATTGAGACGTTTAAGTATGTCACTGGTCGTATCTAGGTAGAAGATGATATTTTCCTTCTTAGGGGACCCTCCACCACAAGAGGACACCCGCTGAAAATAAAGGGCGGGAAGTTTCATGGCGACACCAAGAAATACTTCTTCACCGAGAGAGTGGTTGACAGCTGGAATAAGTTCCCAGTGCAGGTGATCGAGGCCAGCAGTGTGCCGGATTTCAAGAACAGATGGGATGCTCATGTCGGATCTCTATGAGGGAAAGGTCATCAGAGAGCGATTAAATAGGGGGGTGGGTCAGTGGTGTGGGCAGACTCGATGGGCCTCGGCCTTTTTCTGCCGTCACTTTCTATGTTTCTATGTAAATGCTCTGACACTGCTCCGATACTCATAGAATTCTTATGAGCATCAGAGCATTTAGTGCCCCAAGCTGTGGTAGAAACCTCTACCATGGCTTAGTAAAAGAGGGCCTTAATGAGTACAAGAAACAGGACTTTAATTGGAAAAGACACTGGATTATGCATTTATTTGGGGTTGTACTACATGCAGAGTCTTGAATCTTAGGGTTTCTTTATATACAGTGGCGTACCTAGGGTATGTGGCACCCGGGGCCCATCATTTTTTGACACACCCCCCCACCCAAGTAAAAAAATTTTTTTTTTTTTTTTTTTTTTTTTGCAATAACCATGAAATGGAATAAATGGTCAGAATAGAAACAGGCAGTGAAAATTTTCTTTTATTGAACCTCATATATGTAACCATTATTCCAAACATAACATAACATAAATTATGTCTAAATTGTCATGACATTAGAAGTACATATGGAGTAGTTGCAGGTGATGCTTGGGACAGTTCTGATTGTGTTAGTTCGGTTTTATGTGTTTTTTGAATAGAAGGGTTTTTATTTCTTTTTGAAGGTTTTGCAGTCTGTGGTTGATATCAATTGGTTGTAGAGTTGGGGGTCGAGTGTTGCAGCTCGAATGGCTAGGAGGTTGTCGAACAGTTTTTTTCTTTTGACGTTTTTGGTTGGAGGGTGTGTGAATGGTGCACAAGTTCTCCTATGTCTGTTTGAAGTGGATTGAATTATTTAGCTGAAGAAATTAGTTACCCCCCATTCCACACACATTAATTCTCTTCCATTTTTGTTCCCATTATAAAAAACACTGATAAGTTCCCAGAAAAAAAATACATTAAAATAAGAAGTGAAAACAAAGGCCCCTACAGATGAGAACATAACATAAGAATAGCCTAACTGGGTCAGACCAATGGTCCATCATGCCCAGTAGCCCATTCTCATGGTAGCCAATCCAGGACACTAATACCTGGTCAAAACCCAAAGAGTAGCAACATTCCATGCTACCGATCCAGGGCAAGCAGACACTTCCCCCATGTCTTAATAACAGATTATGGACTTTTCCTCCAGGAATTTGTCCAAATCTTTCTTAAAACCAGCTACACTATCTGCTTTTACCATAACTTCTGGCCACTTCATTTTTAAGTTTAGATCTTTCCTTTCAAACAGAGACCTTGCTAGATGTCAAATACAGCACAAGGTAACTTCACATGGACTTAGCTGTGCAGGAAATGTGAATCTCCTCATACACCCACCATATAGTGCAAAAATGTGCAAAGGTCTGTTTTTTTCTTTCGATCACTACATAGCCTAATGCCACACAAGCAGCGCTGTTACAAACATATTCTGTAGGTCAATGCTAAGGATAACAAAGTTTCCTTCCTTGGACCAGAAGGAGATAAACCACTGGAAGAGATCCCAACACAACACCCAAAGACCCACTCAGTGTGTGAATCAGTTGAGTGGAGTGGACTAACTGGGGGGTGGAAATGGGCCCGGAGTTTGCTCAGCAGAATTTCCCAGACCACCTCTTCCTCTCAACACATTGACACGCTGCCACCATCACCACTAGGAACACCTCACTGGGTAGGCCAGCTATGCTATAAACTTTATAAAACACATTATTATATTTTCTTATAAAGCAAATATTTTAACTGACCTCTCTGACATCCTCAGCCTTTCCATTCACAAAATAGAAGGAAGAAAAGTTCCCATTTCCTGCTGTCTCATGTCCCCGGCCTATACAATATTTTTTTTCTGCAGACCCTTCAAAAGTCTGACCAAATCCTCGTTTCACTTGCATTATAAAGTACTGAGGATGCCATCTCTCCCCAATCCCAGGTCCTAAAGTCTAAGACAGTAGCGCAAACTAATGCTGCCAGATACAGGAAAAAAAAATTTTGATTCGATTCAGCCCTATTGAATTGGTTTTTCAATTCGATTTTCCTGCCCAGTTGGGTGATTTTTTTCAAAACTCCTGGTGGGTTTTATAGCTTTTTCACCCCCTTTGGCTTCTCCTAACCACACTGGCGCTGTGGTGTAAATAAAATAAAGAAACAAAAAGGACTTTTCCTCTTTCTGTTAAATCCTAGCTCACGTTTGCAGTCCAACACCAGCTCTGGCAGGATACACATTTCAAATCTGACATGTTATAATCACAAAACAGAAAATAAAATTAATTTTTCTACCTTTTGTTGTCTGGTTATATTTCAAATCTTGTTGGTCCAAGGCTCTGGTTTTCTTCTGATAACTTGCTTGCCAGGGTCTCCTTCTTTCTGCATGCTAACCATCCATCTGCCAACTCTGTCCTCCCTTTCCATTTCCCTTCCCTTCCCAGGAAGTCTGGTATCTTTCCTTTTTTTCATCTCCCTCCACAGATCCACCTTTTCTTAAATACCCTTTCATCCGGCATCTCTCCCTCCTTCCCCACCATCCCAGAGTCCACCATCTCTCCGTTTCTTTTCCTAATTACCCTCCTATCCAGTATCTCTATCCCTCCTCCACACCATCCCTTGTGTCCAATTTCTCTCCCTTTCTGTTCCTTCCCTCCCTAAATCCCATGGTCCATCATCTCTCTCCCTCTCCTCTATTTTCAGACCCATTATTTCTTCCCCCCCCCAAAGTTTGGCATATGCATGTCTCTTTGAACACCCCCTTCCCTCCGTGTACTTCTAAATCATGGTCCCCCCCCAAAGGCCTGTCCCCCCTTAAAGGTCTGCCTGTCCCACCTTGAAGGCCTGCACCCCCCTTGAAGGCCTGTCCCTTCCCCTTGTAGGCCTGTCCCCCCCTTGAAGGCCTGCCTGCCTGTCCCCCCCTTGAAGGTCTGCACCCCCCGAAGGCCTGCACCCCCCCGAAGGCCTGTCCCCCACTTGAAGGCCTGTCCCACCCCCCTTGTAGCTTCTCCCCCCCCTTGTAGGCCTGTCCCCCCTTGAAGGCCTGCCCCACCCCCCTCGAAGGCCTGCACTCCCTTGAAGGTCTGCACCCCCCCCGAAGGCCTGTCCCCCCACTTGAAGGCTTGTACCACCCCCTTGTAGCTTCTCCCCCCCTTGTAGGCCTGTCCCCCCCTTGAAGGCCTGCCTGCCTGCCTTTCCCCCCCTTTGAAGGCCTGCACCCCCTTGAAGGACTGCACCCCCCCCCCGAAGGCCTGCACTCCCTTGAAGGTCTGCACCCCCCCCGAAGGCCTGTCCCCCCCTTGAAGGCCTGTCCCACCCCCTTGTAGGCCTGTCCCCCCCTTGTAGGCCTGTCCCCCCTTTAAGGCCTGCCTGCCTGCCTTTCCCCCCCTTGAAGGCCTGTCTCCCCCTTGAAGGCCTGCACCCCCCTTGAAGGCCTGCACCCCCCCTTGAAGGCCTGTCCCCCCCCTTGTAGGCCTGTCCCCCCCCTTGTAGGCCTGTCCCCCCCCTTGTAGGCCTGTCCCCCCCCCTTGTAGGCCTGTCCCCCCTTGAAGGCCTGCCTGCCTTTCCCCCCTTGAAGGCCTGTTCCCCCCCTTGAAGGCCTGCACCCCCTTGAAGGTCTGCACCCCCCCAAAGGCCTACACCCCCCCCGAAGGCCTGCACTCCCCTGAAGGCCTGCCTGCCCCCCTTGAAGGCCTGCACCCCTTGAAGGTCTGCACCCCCCCCCCGAAGGCCTGTCCCCCCTTGAAGGCCTGCCTGCCTGCCTGTCACCCCCTCCCCCTTGAAAGCCTGCTTGCCTGCCCGCCCGCCCCACCCTGAAGGCCTGATGCCCCGACCCACCCCGAAGGACCGCTCGCCCCCCTGGCCTCCCCGCACCACCTATGAACAGCCGCAGCAGGATCGCGAAGTCAGCGTCAGCGATCCCTGCGCTGCTTCCTGCACCACGGTCCCGCCCCTCCTCTGACGTCAGAGGAGGGGCGGGATCGCGGCGCAGGAAGCAGCGCAGGGATGCTGACGCTGACTTCGCGATCCTGCTGCGGGCTGCTTCACAGGTGGTGCAGGAAGGTCAGTGGGGCGAGCGGTCCTTCGGGGGTGGCGGGGGACTGAACGGCAAGGCCGGGAACACCCCCTTAGGGCTGGTACCCGGGGCGGCCCGCCCCCCCCCCCCCCCCCCCCCTAGGTACGCCACTGTTTATATATACAGTAAAACTTTGGATTACAAGACAAGCAAAACATTTTATTAAATTTTAACTTGATATACAAGCAATGTCTTGCAATACAAGTACGTACAGTATACATATGTCACATCATCACAACTGAGCTGATGGTTCTTCTCTCTCTGACAATGCGGGAGTGTAGTGACTGTTCTAAATGAGCGAGGTCTTGCAATACATGTACGTATAGTATTTTATATTGAAGTTTTTGGGTTGTGGAACAAATCATCTGAGTTTGCATTATTTCCTATGGAGACATTTGCTTTGATATAGGAGTGCTTTGGATTACAAGCATGATTCTGGAACGAATTATACTCGCAAACCAAGGTTTTACTGTATTAGTATTTTTAGTTTGTGGTTCCGTATTTGCATAGGGGTTATCTGTGTTCTGGTAGGAATGAATGTTGAGAAGCATAAAGTGTGCTTTGTGTAGTTTAATTTTGTGGTTACCTATTATGTGTTGTTAATAAGATTATATTGTGTGTGTATATATGAAAAATAAATGGAAAAAAATGGTATTACACTTAGTACTATTATGGGGGCTGAGGTTGGGTGTGGTCTGGCGCAGAGATTGGGTGTGGTCTGGGGCAGAGTTTTCGGGCCTCCCCCAAACAAAAAGCATTCCGCTGCCTATGCTTACAATGACTATTTGAATAAAGTTGGGATTGGTAACATCTATGTCTCAGGGTGAGGAAGGATCTATACTTCTACTAAGACTAAGGGTTCCTTTTACAAAGCTGTGCTAGCGGTTTTAGCGTGTGATAGACACTAACGCCTGCATTGAGCTGGCATTAGTTCTAGTCGCATAGCACGGGTTTAGTGCATGCTAAAATTCTGCCTGCGCTAAAAATGCTATCGCAGCTTAGTAAAAGGAGCCCTAAGGGATCCTTTTATCAAGGTGCGCTACGGAGGTTAGCGCGTCAGACATTTCATCACGCGCTAACCCCCGCGGCAAGCCAAAAAACTAACGCCTTGTCAATGGAGGTGTTAGCGACTAGCGTGGCAGGTGGTTGAATGCGCGGTATTCTGCACGTTAACCGCCTACCACACCTTGATAAAAGGAGCCCTAAGTATCTTAATAAAAAAAATTTGGCCTGTGCCTTAACCTGTGTTTTAGATTGAGTTTGACACCCCTGCTCTAGGGAAACTGATAGCTAGTAAATTTACATTGATAATGAAGCAAGTATCTGCCAGGGAATATGAATGTAAAAGTATCCCCCTTGGCTCAAGTCACTTTACTTTTACCAGGTCATTGAAAGTGGGACAAAGTGCTCTGGGTTTCCTGCTCAACTAAAAGAAACAGCTTTGTTTATGTGCTGATGCCATCATTTGCTGGGAAACAGAAATGCAGGAATGCTTTTGGGTGGATAAGCTCTAAAACACAGTTCAAAAAAACATCATTTAGAATCAACACATTTTTTTCTTTTGTTAGATGCACTTAACTATATGTCTTGTCCCTGAAGAAATACATTTAAATAGGGCTATAGTCTATTGGCCTAGCAGCACTTAACAGTAATGCAAAATATTCTCTGTTTAATGGTAAGATGATGGGCAGGTAACACTTCTCTCTAAATCTGATATCTCATTTGTTGCATCCAAAACTAAAAACTTAGAAAGAGGTACAACTGAAAGATCTTTAAGGCGGAAACGCAGTTGATATGTTTGCAAATGTGAAACAAAGGTAGTGTTCAAGAAAAACAAACATAAATACAAATAAACCAGATAATTAAAAAAATTATAGAAAACTGGATGCTTTGAATGGTTGAATCAACTATATTCATAACACACAGAATGACAAATAAAACACAAAAATGGGCCCTTTTACTAAGCTGTGCTAAGGAATGGGTTTAGTGCGCCTTTACCTGGGTTTTTCCCATATTCTAAGATGAGCATTTTCGAAAGGACATCTAAGTCAGAGTTTGGACATTTTGAGAAAGATGTCCAGAAATTCTGTAGTAAATATGTCCATTTTCAAACCTTCCACAAGTCTAACTTTAAAAAAAAAGGCCAAAAAACTATATATTTACCCCTTAGTAGTTCTATTTTTTTTTGACATTCCCAAATATAAAGATGTCCACATGAAAAACACATAAAAGCAAACTGTTTGGATGTAGTTCTACTCTGTCAGAACAGCTTGCCATCAGCTGATTGTGGCAGGGGGATCCCCATCAGCTGAGCCGGTTTCAGGGATTCCTGCCAGCTCACCCCAAACTGCGGCATAGCTGAACTCGTTCCACTCCACCCTGACATCCCTGATCCCGTTGCACGCTTGGAAGGGAGGGAGGAAGGGAAAAAGAAATCTCCCTGCAGGCTCAGCTGATCCTGGCGGGGGAATCGCCATCAGCTGAGCCAGCAGGAATCCCCAAAACTGGTTCAGCTGATGAGGATTCCCCTGCCATGATCAGTTGATGGGATGCTTACTATTTTTTTCCCCTCCACAGGTGGTAGGAGGGGGTCGTGACTACTAGGGGAATAAGGGGGGGGGGTTATGCCTTAAATCCTCCAGTGATCATCTTATCAGTTTGGTTTCCTTTGGAACACTTAGATGCATGTAAAACAGGTCTAAGTAAGTTCCTCCTTGAACATCCTGAGAAAGTTTAGAATATTGTTGCAGGATGTTCAAGTTTAAGCCCGCCCAAGGCCCACTCATAACACACCTCCCAACACGTTCCTTTAGGCTCTGGATATTCAGCAGCTTGGAAGTCCTTCTGGACATCCAGAAAGTTGGCTTTGATTATCGGCACTTGGACGTCCAAGTGCCAACTTAGGCTGGTTTTTGGATGTTTAAATATTTTGATTATAAGCCTGCAAGCCATAATTTATCATGGTCACCAAAAAAGGGCTTTGTCAATTTGTCTCATTAAAGGCTGTGCACTAATGTTAGCATTAGCGCATGACCATTTCAAGAAATTGCTGCAGGATTGCTTAGTGCCTCCTATTTGGGTTCCTGTGTTATGGACACGCTAATCTGTTAGCACTGCAATAATGTGCATGTGTTAGCTGATTAAAGCATCCATGCCCATTCTCTGATGCTAACACACCTCCACCCAGTCCCCTCCCCCCCAAATAATTACTGCTTGGTTAGCACATAAAGATGGCAAAATTAACACAGAATGCTTTAGTGCATCCAATGGCACAGCGATGGTGTCACCCTGCGCCCTCCTCTCTGCTTCCCTGCTCCTTCTGTGCCTCCCCACTCCTTCCCCATCCACAATGCCACATTCACGCCCTCCCTTCCCCCCTATCTCTTTAAATCTTTGCCAGAGTGAGCAGCTTATCTGGTCTGCTGCTTGTGTCAGTGTTGGCTTTCCCTCTGACGTCACTTCCTGGTCCTGCAACAGGAAGTAATTTCAGAGGGGAACCAGGCTGGTGTGAACAGCTAGCCAGAGAAGTTGCTTGCATTGGCAAAGGTTTAAAGAGCTCCAAGGGTGGATGGGAGGGCTTGAAAGTTGTGTGTGTGGGTTGGTAGGTGGGGCAGAGAGCTGCTGGTGTCCCACTACGAAGGCAGTCCGCCCCTCCTTACTATGTCACTGGTGCATCCCACATTAGGCTATTTTTATTATGCTAGGTGCAGATTAGTGCCTAACACAAGCATAGTAAAAGGACCTCAAAGAATAAAGCCCACAAGTTGGTAGAATCACTTTCAGTATATTGCCTTGTAGGATGTTATTAATTTTGGATGTAATATTCCATCATATTGTATGCATCATGGATAACATTTGCAGTACAGAGTAAATAGCAATTCAGAAAAAAAAAAACCTATTGTATAGAAGACACTGAGAATAGGTCCATATATCATTAACAGCCTAATTCTATAAAAAGCGCTAAAAATTTAATTTAATTTGATAGCATGTGCAATTTAATTGAGTGAGCCATTTAGCACTGATAATTGGGATCTTAACAAGCAAATACTGATGTGGTAGTATTTGATGATCTTAAGGTAGCCATACAGATTGAAAAGAAGACTGAAAGCTAGAAGCATGCTTGGGTGCATAGGAAGAGGAGTGGCCAGTAGGAAAAAGGAAATATTGGTGCCTCTGTATAAGATTCTGGTGAGACCTTATTTAGAATATTGTGTACAATTCTGGACATCACACCATCAAAAAGATATAAAAAGGATGGAGTCGGTCTAGAGGAAGGCTACTAAAATCGTGTGTGGTCTTCATGATAAGGGACAGACTTAAAGATCTCAATCTGTATACTTTGGAGGAAAGGCGGGAGAGGGGAGATATGATAGTCACTTAAATACCTACGTAATGTAAATGCGCATGAGTCGAGTCTCTTTCATTTGAAAGGAAACTCTGCAATGAGAGGGCATAGAATGAAGTTAAAAGGTGATAGGCTCCGGAGTAAGCTAAGGAAATACTTTTTTACAGAAAGGGTGGTAGATGCATGGAACAGTTTCCCAGAAGAGGTGGTGGAGACAGAGACTGTGTCTGAATTCAAAAGGGCCTGGGATAGGCACGTGGGATCTCTCAGAGAGAAAAAGAGATAATAGTTACTATGAATGGACAGACTAGATGGGCTATTTGACCTTTTTCTGCCATCATGTTTCTATTGTGTATTAATTAGTGTAGATAATCTAAAAGCTAACAATTTGGAAATATTTTACCCTCTACATTTATCAGTAAAAGTGGGTGGTAATTTGAGGCATTTAAAGGATCCCTCCCAGGTATGAGCAATTCTATTGTTAAGGTTTCTGCCATAGAACCAAATATCACACCCTGAGATTTCATATCAATAGAGGTTGTAAACATATTTGGTGTGAATTTTCTATGTAATGTTATTCAATAGTTAGGCCATCCATGCCCGGCGTTTTGCCATTTTGTAACAAATTTATAGCTTCCACAATTTCCTACTATGTGATCATCTAACAATTTGTGCCTTTGTCTAGTTCCAACGGCTGGAGAGCTTGTACATGTTTAAAAAATGTATCACAATCAGAAGTATTTACAGGTGTCTCAGAAGTATATAGCTTGTTATAAAAGTTAGCAAACTGTTCAGCTATTTCTACTTGGATGGTTCAAATTATTCCTTGGCTGTCTTTCAAAGTGTTAATCCTTTCCCTATTTCCTTCCCTTCAAATAAGCAGCCAATATCTTCCCTAGCAACAAAACGAAAGAACCAAAAGTCCAACTTCGTCTGCAGTAAAAAACAGACCAGAGCAAACAAATCAAAACTGCAGGCTTGTACACGATGCAAGCAAATTTTATTATGACAAATAAATCTTAATTAAAAACCTTTTACCAGACAGGGGACCCAACACGGTCCGTGTTTCGGACAACCTTCATCAGGGGTCCATAGTGATAAAGGAAAAAAGAAAAATGTCACGAAAAAAGCCTGGAAAGATAACGTTTGGTGGCACGCCAAAAATTCGCCAAAGTGCAGTAAAAGTCCGTCACAGTGACGGACTTATACTGCACTTTGGCAAATTTTTGGCGTGCCACCAAACGTTATCTTTCCAGGCTTTTTTCGTGACATTTTTCTTTTTTCCTTTATCACTATGGACCCCTGATGAAGGTTGTCCGAAACACGGACCGTGTTGGGTCCCCTGTCTGGTAAAAGGTTTTTAATTAAGATTTATTTGTCATAATAAAATTTGCTTGCATCATGTACAAGCCTGCAGTTTTGGTTTGTTTGCTCTGGCCAATATCTTCCCTGCCTTATCTGAACTTTCATTATATGCCGATTGTGAAAAATTTCCGCTCTAGCCTTCTTACTCAACAACATATTATATTTATATTTTTCTCCCACCAGTTAACACTATGGGCTCCTTTTACTAAGCTGCAGTAGCGTTTTTAGCGCTATGCGGAATAACTAACCCCAGCTCAATGGAGACATTAGCATCTAGCACGCACGGCATTGTAGCGTGTACTAAGCACGCGCTAAAACCACTAGCGCAGCTTAGTAAAAGGAGCCCTATAAGAACCGTGAGTAAACGGCGGAGAAATAACAAACCCCAATGGTTCTCTGCGGAGATCTCGGAACTCGTAAAACAGAAGAAAAGAGTATTTGTATCCTACAAACAATCACAACGACCAGAAGCCAAAGAAGCTTATCTAGAGAAATCTAGAACTGTTAAAACAGCGATCAGAAATGCCAAACTCCGGATGGAAGAAAATTTAGCTAGGAATATTAAAAAAGGGGATAAATCCTTCTTCAGGTATGTTAATGATAGAAAGAGGAATACAGACGGGATAGTGCACCTGAGGAAACCCGATGACAACTTTGCAGAATCAGACTCCGATAAAGCCGAACTACTGAACAAATATTTCTGCTTAGTCTTTACCTGTGAGGCACCGGGATCCGGTCCACAGCTGCAAACAAGGGAGAGCTCAGAAGACCCGTTCAGGAATTTTGAATTTTCCACAAGCAGCATCTACCAAGAATTGTCAAGGCTCAAAGTGAATAAAGCCATGGGACCGGATAAATTGCACCCCAGAGTGCTTAGGGAATTGAGAGATGTCCTGGCAGAGCAGTTAGCCACACTCTTCAATCTTTCTCTGAGCACAGGAAAAGTTCCATTAGACTGGAAAACAGCTAACGTCATTCCGCTCCACAAAAAGGGATGCAGGTTAGAGATTGCAAATTAAGACCGGTAAGTCTCACATCAATAGTGTGTAAACTTATGGAAACATTGATTAAACACCAATTAGATACGGTTCTAGATGATGAGAGATTGAGGGATCCCCACCAGCATGGATTTACAAGGGGGAGATCCTGCCAATCCAACCTTATCAGCTTCTTTGACTGAGTAACAAAAAACTAGATAAGGGAGAGTCCCTAGATGTAGTGTATCTGGACTTCAGTAAAGCTTTTGATAGCGTCTCACACCGTAGACTTTTGAACAAGATGAGTTCATTGGGGCTAGGAGAAATATTAACTGCATGGATTAAAGACTGGCTCAGTCTTTAATCCATCAAAGGCAGACATCAAAGGGTGGTGGTAAATGGTACTCCCTCTGAAAAGTCGGAAATGCACAGTGGAGTACCGCAGGGCTCAGTCCTAGGTCCAATCCTATTTAATATCTTCATACGAGATCTGCCTCAGGGACTTCGGGATAAAATTGCATTATTTGTCGATAATGCTAAATTATGCAACATAGTGGGTGGAGGTACCATGCCCGACACTATGACACAGGACATACTTTTACTGGAGCACTACTATTTGGCAGCTGAATTTTAATGCCAAGAAGTGTAAAGTTATGCACCTTGGAAGCAGAAACTCATGCAGAACCTACACTCTGAATGGTGAGACCTTAACTAGAACTTTTGCAGAATGGGACCTGGGAGTAATCATTTATGAAGATAGCCAATCAAGTGGAGAAAGCCTCATCCAAGGCTAGACAGATGCTGGGTTGCATCTGGAGAAGTTTTGTCAGCTGAAAGCCCGAAGTGGTAATTCCGCTATACAGGTCCATGGTGAGACCACATCTGGAATACTGTGTACAATTTTGGAGGTCACATTATCAGAAGGATGTGCTGAGAATAGAATCGGTTCAACGGTTGGCCACCAGGATGGTCTCAGGACTCAAGGATATCCCATATGAAGAACGTCTAGGTAAGTTGCAGCTATACTCTCTCGAGGAACGCAGAGAGAGGGGTGACATGATAGAGACGTTCAAATACGTCACTGGCCGTATTGAGGTGGAAGAAGACATCTTTTTCCTTACAGGACCTACGGCGACAAGAGGGCATCCGCTAAAAATCAGGGGCGGGAGATTTCATGGTGACACTAGGAAGTACTTCTTCACCGAAAGGGTGGTTGACTGTTGGAATGATCTTCCATTTCAGGTAGTTGAGGCCAATAATGTGACTGACTTTAAGAACAAATGGGATCAACATGTGGGTTCACTTCAAAGAAGAACCTAGGTGGGGAGGGTTGTTTGAGTGGGCAGATTTGTTGGGCCGAAGGCCCTTTTTCTGCCATCATATTCTATGTTTCTATATTATCTCATTTTCTTTACAATTTTGTTCCAAATCAGCTATTATGTTTATAAATGTTAATTCCTCTTTATTCCTTCATTTATTTTGATATGCTAAATATTGCAATATAACACCTAGAATGGTCGCTTTAAAAGCATAAAAACAAAAGACTGTGGATGTCCTGAAAGATGATTTTATTTGCTCTTCACAATAAAAATGCAGAAAAAAGTCTGAATTAGTAAAGCACGTATGATTGTCCTGACGGACCCTACATGGTCCATGTTTCGTCGAGACCGCCTTCCTCCAGGGTCCGGATGATGTAGGGTACAAAGATACAAATATGAGCAAAACAATGTATGTGTCTTTGAGCATAAAACCTGAAAATGGCTTGAAACAAGCAGATATTTCATTGTCTGAATTACGCAAAAAATTTTCTTCAGTTTTTTTGTTCTATGAACTGACAAAACTGGATGTCTAGTGACAGGGCAGTCTTGGAGGAGTTCAGGAGAGGAGATCAGATATTTAGGAGAGGGAGTGCTGCCACCAGTTTTCGTGACAATGCATGTGGTAACGACTGTCAGTAATGCAGCTGCACATACCGTCTCCTCTTGAGGTGGCAGTAAATGCAGCTGCACTATCTGTAGACATGATAGCTAGAATATGGAAATGGCCCATGTGTTAAAATTGTCACAGCTGGCCACACATCTGTCCACCCATGTAACATCCTAATCCTTTCCACTCTTTGTCCATTCCCATATTAAAGAGCTAACATGATTTTTAGTGCAAAGGCTGCCTTCTTAGTCCGAATTTGCAGAAATTCTCCACACCAGTTCCTTGAATAAAAGTTATCCAAGGTGTCCAAAGTTGCTCCAAAACATAAAGCTTTTTCTGGGCTTTGCAGACTTTATCTTGACTATACATTTATTTAATTAATTAATTAAATTTGTTTTCTAGCCTGTTTCCCCAAGGAGCTCAGAATGGGTTACAGGTTTAGCATAAATAATTTCTTTACAAGTTTATGATACAAGTTTTTTTTAATCCTAACTTGATACATGGTAGGGTGTAATAAAAATACCTGTATACAGTTTACTGGTTGCAATTTGCTATAGTTGTCTTTATGGTGCAAGATTTTCAGTACATGTCATATCCTAATTTGACACACAGAAAGTTACAGTGTATGATACAAGTTATCCTTATGTGACACATACCGGTTCTGGTACCAATATACATTTCTTTGTAGTCTATCGGTCAGGGGTAGGAGTTTAGGTGAAGAGGTATGTTTTTATTGCTTTTCTGAAGCTGAGGAGTCCGTCAAGGGATCTGATCTGCGGGGGCAGTTGATTCCAGTGGCTCGGTATGAAGTGGGAGTAGCACCGTCACTTTGCAGTTTGCAGTTGAAGGGATCCAGGAACTTTTTAAAGTTTGTTATAAGTAGGTTCATCGATATTTAAACTCCATAGTCGGTGAATTTTTAAAACCCAGCCAGTAAATGGCACTGAATATTTGGATAAAGCCCTGATTGGAATTCTTGACCCTATTTTGAACCGGGGCACCTGATAGGCAGGAGTGACTGGGAATTTCACCTGCTCCATCTAGTAGACACCACAGAGACACCCCCCCCCCCCCAATAAGTGCAAGGCAAACTTATGCAAGAGAGAATTTGATCTTGATGGATCAGAAGAAGGATGGTGGAAGGAAAGGCAGAGTTGAAGAAGAGACAGGAGTTATTTAGGCCCCGGTGATATTCAGTGCTAGTGCTCACATAGCTAACTCAGCGAGTCAAAGTGCATATATATAGCAGTTCAATCTTTGCCTAGTTTAGGAGGATATGGCACTGAATATTGACAATATCCATATAAATTCTGGGTACTGCTTCTAATCTGGATATTCAGTGCTGGTGCCCGAATGTAACCCATACTTAACATCTGGACTAAATTAGCTGGCAATTGTCAGTATTTACATATATTTTAAAAAATCATAATAAAAATGCTAACTGCTGATGGCTCTGTATTGACCTGTAAAAGTTAATGAAGTTGAATTAAAAATGGAATTTCCCTCTCTCCCTTTACACTAAAAATTAGTTGGGCTGAAGTATTGTGGATTGGTTGAAATCAAATGTCGCAACAGATCCAGATAAACGCCATTACAATAATCCAGGTCCAAGACAGCAACAGCATGAGCCATCAGTATCGAATTTGGTTCTGTCAGAAGGCCAAAGCAAATTTGCCTAACCAGGCATAGAGTTTGCGAGCAACTGATGTCACCTGGTCTTCTATGGAGATTGTTGACCCCTACTTGCATTCTTTTTCTTTTTTGATCATATGGAAGTGCATCCATCTAAAAACGTTCCTACCTTGTGATCCCCAGAGAAATGGTTACATCGAGTAATTTGATTTTTCTGCTTCTGTATACCACAAATGATGTGTCTGTAGCCCTGGGGGGTGGGGTGGGAGAACTAATTATCACTTACTTTATCATTTGAGTATTTATTGAATTCATGAATGATTTTATAGTCTATATTAATGGATTAGAATGACTGTTGAGCACCAAAATCTATTATAACATGTCCATTATATCTGTTAATGAGCTCATCCATTCTCCTTATTTAGTCACTATGACATCCTCACTATTTAACCTTGACCTGCTCTGTCAGAATGAAATTCAGTTTTAACATTTTAGATATTAATGCGTGATATTAGATGTAATGCCTTTCAATTCTAGCATTCTCATCATCCCTCCACTGCACACACCACCATTACAATTGCTATGAACATTAAGGTGGATTTAGATCTTCATTCGAATTAGTTTTCATGTCCTGAAAAGTTACAAAATAGTGAGAAGCCACACAGTAGTATAATCCGAATCACTGGGCAATCACTGTTCATCCAAAAATTCTTCTAGAATAGTTTGCCTGTTTTAAATCAGCATGTTGACTATGTTAAATCTGCATTAACCCCCACCTTTACAAAGCTGCGCTAGTGCTTTTTGCGCCGGCTGTGGTGGTAACAGCTGGGACGCTCCTAGGAATTCTATGAGTGTCGGAGCTGTTACCGCAGCGTCTGGCAATAAAAACACTAGCGTGGCTTTGTAAAGGAGGGGGATCATTTTGATAGCGTTTGTATTCCAACCAGCCCCGCCTTCAAATGGCCAATACAAACTGAGGAAGGCAAGCTTTCTTTTCACATAAGTATTCTTATTTGCATGAAGGAATATTTGTGCACCATTCCCTGTTCCTCTCAGGAGATTAAAATGCCTATTTTTAATAGCATTTCCAAACAGAAGGCTTGGGCTTGAAGGATGAGCAATGCACAGAAGTGGGACAGCCAAAGTGGCCTTTTGACAACCATATCCACCCTAATTAAAGCCACTCTTCCTGTGCCTTTTAGGGTACCATAACTATGCATCAAGAAGTGAAACTACAAATATAATTACTGTATTTATTCAGTGAATTCTAAGGATGGATTGTCATCACTGTTCCCTCTAAACCAGGGGTGTTAACTCAGGCCTGGAGGCCAAATTTGGCCTGCAAGGTAATCAGATTTGGCCCTCTGTTCCTTCCCTCCCTCCATCCCGGCTTCCCAGTCTCACATTAAAGCAGCCTGCAGGGGATCACTGGTCGGCTGTAGCTATCCTAGCAGGCTGCCGTAGCCTCTGCAGCACGTTCTCTCTGCTGCAGTCCCATACATCAGAGGAGGGGTGGGACCGCAGCAGAGGGAACGTGCTGTGGAGGCTGAAGGCAGCCTGTTAAGATTGCTGCAGACTGCTTTAATGTGATACCAGGAAGCCAGGATGGAAGGAGGGAAAGAATAGAGGGCCAAATCTCGGGCCAAAAGGAAAGATGCCAGACCTATGGGGGAGGGAAGGGAAATGGAAGGGGAAGACAGAGATAAGAACATAACATAAGAACATAAGAACTGCCATCTCTAGATCAGACCTTCAGTCCATCAAGTCTGGCGATCTGCACACGCAGAGGTCCAACCAGGTGTACACCTGGCATAATTTTAGTCACCCATATCCTTCTATGCCTCTTGTAAGGAGATGTGCATCTAGTTTGCTTTTAAATCCTAGAACGATGGATTATGCAATAACCTCCTCTGGGAGAGCATTCCAGGTGTCCACCACTCATTGCGTGAAGCAGAACTTTCTGATTTTGTCCTGGACTTGTCCCCCCTTAGCTTCAGTTCATGTCCTCTTGTCCGTGTCACATTGGACATTGTAAATAATTTTTTTTCCTGCTCTATTTTGTCGACTCCTTTCAGTATTTTGAAAGTCTCGATCATATCCCCTCCCAGTCTCCTTTTCTCAAGGGAGAACAATCCCAGTCTCTTAAGTTGTTCCTCGTATTCCAAGTTCTCCATACCTTTTATTAGCTTCGTTGCTCGTCTCTGCACCCTCTCCAGCAGTTTTATATCCTTCTTTGAGTTGGGAGACCAATGTTGGACACAGTATTTCAAGTGTGGTCTGACTATCGCCCTATAAAGTGGCATTATAACTTTCTCCGATCTACTCGTGATTCCTTTCCTTATCATGCCTAACATTCTATTTGCTTTCTTTGCCGCTGCCGCGCATTGTGCTGACGGTTTCGGGGTCCTATCTATCAGTACACCCAGGTCCTTTACTTGTTCGCTCTTACCCAGAGTTGCACCTGACATTCTATACTCGTGTTCCTTGTTCTTTCTGCCTAAATGCATTACTTTGCACTTTTCCACATTAAACTTCATCTGCCATTTCTCCACCCATTTCTCTAACTGACACAAGTCACTCTGGAGTTCCTCACTAACCTTCTGTGATCTGATTGCCCGGCATAGCTTTGTGTCATCTGCAAACTTGATGATCTCACTGGATGTTCCTTCTTCTAGGTCATTGATAAAAATATTAAATAAGATGGGCCCAAGTACCGAGCCCTGGGGCACACCGCTAGTCACTTTCTCCCAGTCTGAGAACTTCCCATTTATGCCCACTATCTGCTTTCTGTTCTCCAGCCATTTGCCTATCCATCTTAGTATATCTCCCTCTATTCCATGGCTTTGTTGTTTCCTGAGAAGTCTTTCATGTGGAACCTTGTCAAACGCTTTCTGGAAGTCCAAGTATATTATGTCCACCATTTCTCCACTATCAATTTGTTTGTTCACGGTCTCAAAAAATTGAAGTAAATTCGTCAAACATGATTCCTCTTTCCTGAAGCCATGTTGACTGGCTCTCATCAGGTTGTGTGTATCCAAGTGCCAGACTATGCTATCTTTAATCAGTGCTTCAACCATCTTTCCAGGGACAGATGTAAGACAGCGCCATTTTTTTCAATTTGAATGTTTGGGCTTTAACAGCTCAATACTGTTTTGACCCCTGAGGAAGCCCCAAGTTGGGTGAAATGGGGCCCGTTGGGTCTGGACTAGCAACGGAATACCGGCAGTGACCACACATGCTTAAAAGCTAAGTGCCGGTTTTTCAGTTGCTTTTTATGCATTAAGTTTTAACTTGCATTTAAAAAACTTAAAAAATTCTCAAATTAGAAACTCTATAGCTCAATGAAAGATACCTCCTTTCCTGCACAAGTTGGCTTATAAAACTATGCTATAGCTAATGCAGGCATCTGAGAGCTTAAGGGATTTCTTTAAGTCTACTTCGGTGACAACATTTTAAGTCCTTGTCTTGTTTGCTTTGGCTAATTAGGACTTTCTCCATCATTTTGATACAGATGTAAGACTCACAGGTCTGTAGTTGCCCGGTTCTCCTCTTGATCCTTTTTTGAAAATTGGCGTGACGTTTGCTATCTTCCAATCGTCCGGTATCTATCCAGTTCTAATTGACAGGTTGGCAAGTTTTTGCAAAAGCTCTCCGATTTCAACCTTCAGTTCTTTTAAGACTCTCGGGTGAATTCCATCAGGTCCAGGGGATTTGTCGCTTTTAAGATTGTATATCTGGTCCAAGTCCACTTCTACTGTGGAAGATGGATGGTTAGAATGGAGAAAGAAGGAGACCCTGGCAAGCGAGTTATCAGAAGACAACCAGAGCCTGGGACCAATATGATTTGAATAATGATCAGGCAACAAAAGGTAGAAAAAATAATTTTATTTTTTGTTTTGTGATTACAATATGTCAGCCTAGAAATGTGTATCCTGCCAGAGTTGGTGTTAGACAGCAAGCATAAACTAGGACCTAAAAGAGAGAGGAAAAGTCTTTTTTATTTATTTTGTTTTCATCACAGAGCTGGTGTGGGGTTGGAGAGGTTGTAACACTATACTTCTACTAAGACTAAGGGGTCCTTTTATTAAGGTGCGCATTTAGCGCGAGCTAAATCGTTTAGCATACCTTAATAAAAGGACCCCTAAGTATCTTAATAAAAATTTGGCCCACGACTTAGCCTGTTTTAGATTTCGGCCCCTTATGTGATTGAGTTTGACAACCCTGGCATTCACCTTTTGTGGATTGTTTTTATGTTTATTGTTTTCAAATTATTTGGACACTGATTAAACTACAAACTGGTACATCTAATCTTCTGTTCCACAATCTTTTTGTTGTTTTGGTAGTTCATTTTCCTGCATATAATAATATCATAATATATCCTAATATACAATACAAATAAAGAATAAAGTTACCCAAATATCACTATCAATATTTATTCCCCTCCCTCCAACCCCCCACCCCCCTGGATGTGTAAAGATAAATAAACCAAAGAAAAGAAGAGATATGATGAAAATACATTATTATGTTTTTACAAATTTAGTTAATGGGCTCCAAATTGTATTAAATACCTCACTAAAACCCCTACATTCTTCGTTAATTCATTCATATCTGTATGTAGTACACACATTCACCCACCAAAATGTATAATTAATTCTATCATGGTTTTTCCAATTACTTGAAATCAATTGAATGGCTATACCTGTTAGGATCATAAATAGACGACTCTTATATTTATCTAGAGTGGGTTTCACATGTAAAATTGTTCCACAAATTATAGCCTCATATGACATTGGAACATTTGAATCTAGTACTAAATTTATTTGTCCCCAAATTGACTTCCAATATATTAATATAAATGGACAAAAATACAACAGATGATCCAAAGTCCCTATATCAGTATGACAATGCCAGCATCTATTAGATTTAGAACTATCTATTTTATTTAATTGAACTGGGGTCCAGAAAATCCTATGTAACAAAAATAACCATGTTTGTCTCATAGATGCTGAAGCTGTACATTTCAATCTCCAAGTCTAAATTCGTGATCAACGAGACACAGAAATATACTGTTTTATCTCGATGCTCCAGAAGTCTCTAAGACTATTTTTTGGCTTTTTATTCAAAAATCCAGAAATCAATTTGTACCACTGAGCCGCCTGATGACCTACTAAATCAGTTTGGTAGCAAAGGAATTGTAGGCTAAAATATGTTTTAAAATTTTTCCATTCAGGGGAACCCACTCTGAATAGCCTGCTTTAACTGCAACCACCTATATTTTTGAGATTTTAAAATTCCAAATGACTGTTGCAATTGTGAAAAATCAAGCAGATTTCCATTAGACATAACGTCATCTAATGTCTGCCTGCATCCAGTTCATCCAAGCGATCCCAGCACTGCCTATTGGAATCTTGGAGTTTAACCATAAGGACTGCAAATAATCTTAAGTGACATAAACTAATCGAGTTTTGTTGTCCTCTATTGCATGGATGTGCTGTAATTTTATTTTCATTTTATTCCAAGTCCTAGAACAAACTTGAAAGATTAAAAAAAAAGTGCCCAAAGCAATTTGTCTCTCTTGTACATATTTCTCATTAGGTCTTTATTTCATTTGGGTGTAATATGACATAATTACAATTCTAAGGGACCTTTTTGCTTTACCGCATTAACCCCCTCCCTTACAAATGTGCTAGCGATTTTAGCGCCGGCTGCAGAGGTAGCAGCTCGGACGCTCATAGGAATTCTTATGGAAGATCTGCATTTCCAAATGCTTGTTACTTGGCACTGTTGTTCTCATTCAACATCAAATTACATAAAGCAGCTGTTTCGCCATCTGCCAATTAAAGGGTTAATGTAGGAAAAAAGGCTTATCTCAAAATGCATTGAAGATTTTTGTGGTAATTTGCCTCTTAGGGCTAGATTTGTAGGGTCATGAAATGGTTAACTGTTGTTTAAAATATTGCTCTGGCCTACATAGCTGAAAACAGTGTATAATCTATTGACTTCATCTGCCTAAAATGTATGTCCCTACCTTACCACATTGTAAGCTGAATAGATAAGAGTTTGAGCCATGATGTACCCTGCCCTTCTGTACATTTAACTGTAAGAGTTAGATAAGTGTCCTGCTAGTGACCTTAGAACCAATGAGTGTTAAGAAAAGTAACACGTGAAAAGCTTTTTCTAGAATTCAGTTGTATAGCCAGAAAAATGAATAAATATCTCTGTAACTTCCTGGTTTCGGCACTTCTGAGCCAGCTTGGAGCTCAGGGGTCCAGCATGCATGCTGTGAATAAACTCTTGTACTTTCTTCACGCCTCTGACTTTGTGTGTCCAAGTGACCTTTCAGATTCACTAAGCAAACTGATTGTGTACCGATCGGTTTGTGACCCCTTTGCGACCTGATTTTACTCCGGCCCGATTCACTTACCTCTCTGCCAACCATCCTCCGATCCGTGCATGTAAATGAGGGGAATGGCATGCAAAGTAGGTAGGGACGAGATTCACTAACCAAAACTCTGCAACACTGACATAAGAACATAAGAATTGCCGCTGCTGGGTCAGACCAGTGGTCCATCGTGCCCAGCAGTCCGCTCACGCGGCAGCCCTTAGGTCAAAGACCAGTGCCCTAACTGAGACTAGCTTTACCTGCGTACGTTCTGGTTCAGCAGGAACTTGTCTAACTTTACCTTGAATCCCTGGAGAGTGTTTTCCCCTATAACAGCCTCCGGAAGAACGTTCCAGTTTTCCACCACTTTCTGGGTGAAGAAGAACTTCCTTACGCTTGTACAGAATCTATCCCCTTTTAACTTTAGAGAGTGCACTCTTGTTCTCTTTACCTTGGAGAGGGTGAACAACTTGTCTCTATCTACTACGTCTATTCCCTTCATTATCTTGAATGTTTCGATCATGTCCCCTCTCAGCCTCCTCTTTTCAAGGAAGAAGATGCCCAGTTTCTTTAATCTCTCACTGTACGGCAACTCCTCCAGCCCCCAGTACCCTTTTGAGTAGTACCATGTCCTTCTTCATGTACAGCGACCAGTGTTGGACGCAGTATTCCAGGTGAGGGCGTACCATGGCCCGGTACAGCGGCATGATAACCTTTTCCAATCTGCTTGTGATCCCCTTCTTAATCATTCCTAACATTCTGTTCGCCCTTTTCACCACCGCCACGCATTGCGCGGTCATCTTCATCGACTTGTTGACTAGTACTCCCAGGTCTCTTTTCTGGGGGGTCTCTCCGAGTACTGCACCAGACATCCTGTATTTGTGTATAATATTTTTGTTACCGACATGCATCACCTTACACTTGTCCAAGTTAAACCTCATTTGCCATGTCGCAGCCCATTTCTCAAGCGTGTTTATGTCACATTGCAGGTCTTCGCATTCCTTCTGCATCTTCATCACTCTGGCTGATCATAAACAAGTGACTTCTGAGGACCAGTTGCTCAAGCCCTTTCCGACTGCCCTGCCCTCTGCCGCCCTGCTCTCTGCCTTGCTTCTCTGCTATAAGCCCCGATATCCTGCCTACCCCGAATGAATCTTCTGCTCTCTCCTGTCTGCCCCGAATCTCCTGCTCTCTCCTGCTGCCCCAGTTCACTGCCCCAACTCACCCCAACTCGCTCCGAATCTTCCTGCCTGCCGCCCCAACTCGCCCCAAATCTCTCCTGCCCTTCCCGCAGTGCAAGACCGTGGTTTTAACTCGTGAGTTTAAAGCAGGTTAAAAGAGATGGTCTGCGCATGCATTGGGATCGCTAGAGACCGATCCCGACAGTCGGATGGGTAATTCGTGAATCAGCCCCCCAGACACAGATCGGATCGCATCTCTCACAGATCGGATCCGATCCATGCCCTTTGTGAATCTAGCCCATAGTGTGCATTAATCATGCGGATTTGTTTTATTTTGGGAGGGGGTGATGGCATGCCATAGGCAGAAAATGGACATAAAAGCATTATCTAGCTAATGTGTTCACATTAGCATACACTAAAGCCCTGATTTTGTAAACAGCGCCTCACTTATAGGTTTCATTGAACACAAATGTCAATCATCCACTAGGTGCAATTAATAGAATCATGTCTAGTGGTATCTAAACAGTTTTAGTCACTGGTAGGCAATGAGACCTTAGGTGCACTGCCATGTAGGCCAGGATTTTCTTGGCCTAAACGAGTGTGTCTGAGTCAAACCACACCCAAAATCTGTCACTAACCATGCCTACTTTCTGGTAGGTGCCACGGGGTAGATGCTTACCTTGAAGTGATAATCCAATACCAGTGTATTAGTTATTAATTCTAACACCAACCCTACTTCAATGGTGATAAAGGGAAAGCAATACTAGGTTGGTATGTTCAAAAATGAATGGTTTATCTGAAATACCTCAGCCCCACCACTCCTATGGGAGTGGTGGGGCTGAGGTATTTCAGATAAACCATTCATTTTTGAACATACCAACCTAGTATTGCTTTCCCTTTATTACCTTGAAGTGATAGGCATCTACTGAATTAATTTTTTAAATCATTAAAAAAATTTATTTTTAATGGTGTTTTTCAATTATCAGTGCTGATTAAGTTACTTAAAAAATTAAGGAATTCCATAGGAGCCAGTAAGAATGCCTCTCAGTATCAAGCAGCAGCGCCAAATCGTGCTCCTGCTCATGTCGCTCAGCGGCCAAAGGAACTTGCGGCAGCTGGTTAGCAGCAGCGCAGGAACTTGGAAACTTTGCTCCTGCCCACTGCACCTCCACTGCGGATCACCAAGATTAGGTATTGTATGAGGCTAGGGTAGGGAGGGAGGCGGGGGCAGAGCCTGGTGGCAGCGGCCTTAAAAAAATTTTTGCGAGAATGCATTGACCCGAATATAAACTGGGACCCCAATTTTTGGGCCAATTTTTTGGCCCAAAAATCCTAGTTTATATTAGAGTATATACAGTACCATTTAGTAGCCTTCCTCTGGACCGACTCCATCCTTTTTATATCTTTTTGAAGGTGCAGCCTCCAGAATTGTATACAATATTCTAAATGAGGTCTCACCAAAGTCTTATACAGGGGTATCAATACCTCCTTTTTCCTACTAGCCTTACCTCTTCCTATTCAACCTAGCATCCTTCGAGCATTAAAAATAAATACAAAAAATTACACACATAAACATGCAAAATTGTTAGATGCCTGAGCATGCCCCCCTTCCCCCAGTAAGTCCCTTTTTCTAATCTAATCTAATCTGGAATTTCTGAGTCTTAGCATGTCCAGAACAGATTCAAGGCGACTTACAATTTGAGAATTATAGGCATGCAAATTAGTGCATTGCAAATAGAATAGGAGAGGATACAGTTCTATTGAAGGAAGGAATAGATCAAATGTTGAACAGCACAGAAGTAGGTAATAGGCTTGGGTTGGTAAATTGCATGGTTTTAGATACCAGTGGGATAGGTCCGCAGTGTAGGTTTTTTGTAGTTTTTAGCATGTGTTAGTGCTTAGTTAAAGGACTGCTAAATGACTTGCCCAAGGCCACAAAGAGCTGCTTTGGGTTATGAACCTGAGCCATCAGAGTCACAGCCTACTGCTCTTAACCATTAGGCTAAACCCTCACTCCAAGGCTAGGTCACCATTTCAGATTATTAATATGATATCTGTCATAACGACCACTTTTGTTCGCAGCTCTTCTACTCTTCTCAAAATCTTCAGAATGTCACAAGGAGTTTCTCTGTCCTTCATCGACCCATGAAAATTAGCACCATACTGGGCTAACCAAGTTTTATAATTTGATTGGTCGTCTATTTTTGCTCTTCTTTTTTTCTTTTTTTTCTTTTTATAACTTAGTCAGTGCTAGAGAACAAAATAGAATGCCAAGGCCAGCAAGTCAAAATGCTGAATATTTAAAAGGTTAAAGCAATAAAGTTTATTAAAAAAAATTTTCAAGGACATGACAGATCTTTAAAATTCTGATGCCTTATTTTTTTTAACAAGTGAAGATTATTAGTACACCAGGGAATGGTTGAGCATGAATCCTTTCTTATTGCAAATGTTTTTAATATGGTTGAGATAAACAATTTTGTTGCAATCAAAGAACTTATGCTGTGCCAGTCTCTTCAGATGTGCGCTGACATTATTACAGCTCATCTTCACAATAGACTCAGCATACATTTTCTGCTATCACATGTAACAGGATACATAAGCAACCAGTCAGAATTGCCAAGTTACAATATGAAAAAGGATTACAAAGTAATTGGATTCTAAATTGCAATGTATAGTTGAATTTTCGATTATATTCCTAGATGCAGTAATATACTATTTTTAAGAAATGTTCTCATCAGATTATTGAATAAAATGCATTCATTAAGCTGATTGTGCTATTCTCCAATCATTCATGTTCATTACGGGCTCAATTTGCACAATTTTGTTTTGGCCTCTGGAATGCAAAAAATAAATAATGAAAAAAAAAAATATAACAACTGTCATAAAAACTAAAACTATAACTATCATAAAAACTAAGAACAAATTGATAAAAGTAGCAAAAAAAGAATATTAAAATATTATCAGATACTGATTATTGTTTTAAATCCAAATTGACAGCATTATAGTTTCTGTAAAGGTTTGGTTTGAGACATCTACAATAATAATTTATGGGACCTTAAACAACTATGTTTTATCAAGATTGGTTTAGAAACACAGCTTAACAGACCTGGCTTTCAAAACATAAGCTCTTCCTGTGGGTCATTAGAATAGTTTCTCCTCTGAGGATTCCATGCTTGATTCTAGTCCTTGGTCTTACTTACAATATATACTTGGACTCTGGATTAGGACAGTTTGTGCTATGGTTTTCTTCTCTGAGCTCTCAGAGAGACCCTCCGGAGCAGTGGTACTTAAGCCTGTTCTGGGACACCCCCCAGCCAGTCAGGTTTTCAAGATATCCCTAATGAATATGCATGAGAGAAATCTGTATGCCTACTACCTACTATATAGGCAAATCTCACTCATGTATATTCATTAGGGATATCTTGAAATCTTGCATATCTTGAAAATCCACTGGCTGGGGGGGGGGGGGTCTCCTAGGACAGGTTTAAGAACCACTGCTCTGGAGGATACCTCAGGATTCCCCTACCTTTTCAGGCTTTTAATCTGAGAAGAAAATCATCCACTTTTATCAACTGGCAACTCCCTAGTCAGGTTTTAAGGTGGACTGTCTGGATTCTCTAGGTACTTTATTTTCAGGGGCGCCAACATCCAGTCATTAGAAAGGGGAAGGGTACTGCATTGACGTTTTTCATAGCTGTGCCCCAGATGTCACAACACCTAGTTTTGGTGCTGGGAATGTCTCAGCTTACAGGTGCATGTATGAATGCTGTGGACCTACTTGCATACTGCTACCCATATACAAAGTGGGCAACTTTCAGAGAGTTTATATACATGGGTAAAATGATTTATAGATGTACTAAAATATAGCTCAAAGCTCTCCCTAACAATAATATTATCAGTTTATCATTGATAGCCCTTCAAACTGTGTGTCCTGCCCTTCAAACTGCAACGATAAAAAAAATTAATAAAAATAGAATGCATAAATAAAAATAAACACATTTTACAGCATAACCAAGGGCTCCTTTTATTAAGCTGCAATAGCGGTTTTAGCACACGCTTATCGCGCACAGAATTGCTGCACACACTAGGCGCTAACGCCAACATTGAGCTGGCATTAGTTCTAGACTGGTTTAGCGCATGCTAAAATTCTGCATGCGCTAAAAACGCTATCGCAGCTTAGTAAAAGGAGCCCCAAGTCAATAACTGTATACATTGAAGATTGTAATAAAATAAGTACAGTAAATATAAAGCATGTTCTCTTAGGCTTCGCGACTGGTGTCATGATTGTTGCAGTTGTCTGGGTCTTGCCATGTCTGAGTAAGTTGAACTGATGTTTCAGCAACACTTGGATAAGTGCAACAATCAAACATAAAGTATGACAATTAAACAAAAATATCATAAAAATTTTCTACATCTTAAATCAGAATAAACTAAACTAAACCTTAAGTTTATATATCGCATCATCTCCACAGAAGTAGAGCTCGGCACGGTTTACAAGAACTTAAAAATGAGAAAGGGTAGGAAAAGGTTTCCATAAGTTTATAAGTTGAGTAGAAAAGTAAGGGAAAAAAGAAATTACATGTTAGAGAAGAGCCAGGTTTTTAGTTGCTTGCGGAATAAATGGAGGGAGCTCAGGTTCTGCAGCGGGATGGTAAGGTCATTCCAGAGACCTGTGATTTTGAATAGAAGTGATTTTCCCAGTTTACCTGCATGGAGAATACCATGTAGGGAGGGGAAGGATAGTTTTAATTTATGGGTGGTCCTGGTGGAGTCAGGGCACGAGGAGTTGAAGGAAAGTGGGATTAGGGAAGGAAGGATGCCGTGAATAATCTTAAAAGCCAGGCAAGAGCATTTGAATTGGATTCTGTAAATCACTGGGAGCCAGTGGTGATTGGCCAGGAGTGGGGAGACGTGGTCAGATTTACGTTTTGCAAAGATCAGCTTGGCTGCTGTATTCTGAATAAGCTGGAGTCTTTGGAGGCTTTTTTTGTTAAGCATAGGTAAATGGCATTACAGTAGTCAAGTTTGGAGAGGATGATGGATTGGACAAGGACAGTGAAATGTTTTTGGCAGAAGCAGGGTCTTGCGTTCCTTAGCATGTGGAGGCTGAAAAAGCATGATTTTGTCAAGGATTTGAGGTGGTCGTTGAGGGAGAGAGAGGAATCAATAATGACGCCAAGGACCTTGCTTGAGAACTCAAGGTGTAAGGCAGCGCCTGAGGGTAGTGCAAAGAGGGAGGGCAGGTGTTCTAACTTTGGGCTGAGCCAGAATAATTTTGTTTTTGATTCATTTAGTTTCATCTGTACCGAGAGGGACCAGGAGTGGAGTCTCATTATGCAGGATGTTATGTTATCGTGGAGGTTGGTGAGGTTTTGGCCTATTTACTAAAATGCACTATGTATTGATCAGGCAAATTAGAGGGGTCCTGTTACTAAGACACGCTAGCTGTTTTAGCGGGAACTAAATATTAGCATGTGCTAAATGCTAACGCGTCCATAGGCTATAATGGACGCATTAGTATTTAGCGTGCGCTATAAGGGCTAGCGCGCCTTAGTAAAAGGACCCCAGTATGCAGTAACATTTATTACACAGCTACAAAGTAGTAGTTACCATATGGCAGCAACAATTAATATGCATTAATTCACTTGAAAGAGTGTGGAAAAGGAGTGAAGAATGGGTGGATCATAGGCATGGACAATGTTTGCAGTAAGTGCCCTGTAAGTTACTATGACAGACTGCTACCACTAAGGAAAAGGTAGCTAGAACAAATGCAGAAAAGGTGATAAGTGTAGCCGGATTATCTGTAGCCTGTTATGGGCCACTACAGGTAAAATAAACCCCAATAAAAACAGCAATTAAGATCCAAAATACCTCCAACTCTCAATCAGGCTCCAAAAAAACCCCCACTATTGCCCCAGTCAAGATCTCACTCAAACCCTCTCCAATCAACAGCATTTCATTCTCAAACCCCTATCAGTATGAGCATCAGTATCACTCCCCAACCTCAATTATGACCAATATTACCTCTGACCCTCTTGATCCCACCTGACACTTATTGGTCGTGCCCCTGATAGGTTAGTGGCAGGACAGGAGCAATCCTCAGATGCTCCTACCCCATTGTCAGCTTAAGAAAATAAGAACAGCCATACTGGGACTCCTAGCATTAATCTTGCAGAACTTCTGTTAAAGGTGAAGCTGCCAAAAGATCCTGTTCATGCAACTACTTAAAATAGTAACATAATAATTGACAGCAGATAAAGAGACCTGAATGGTCCATCCAGTCTACCCTATAATTACATGCTTTACAATTTCATGATTACATTAAAATGTCTTTCTTTGTTATTTCTGAGCCTTAGACCTTAGAAATTTACCCAGTACTATCCTTAACTTCCAACTACTGAAGTTGCCGTTGAAGCTCACTTCAGCCTATTCAAACCATCTCATTTGCGGGATTCAGACCACTAAAGTCTGCCCATTCATATTCTAATTACAGATCCTCTGTGTTCAACCCATACAAAAATCGCACATTAGCTTCCTAATGCGTGAGTGGGCAAAAGATGGGAGGAAGAGGCGTGGTCAGCTATAACAGCCAGCTCGTGGCTTGGCACTGCATGCTAGCTGCCAGAACTGCCAATAGTGCATCTGAACTTATTATCGTGCAAAGAAGAGGCTGTAAATGCAGTTATGCTACCAGCAGTTCACTATATAGCTGTAATATACACAGTGGCTAACCTTCTACTGGGATATTCTTCACATTAAACAACGATAAACAGTATCCCAGTAATCTTTTTAAATCAATTATAATTTTTTTGATCCTCAGTAGGCTCTTCTTTTTCCAGATCATACAACAAATCGCATGAGCCATATTTGTTATAGAATCAGTTTTCAATATATAATGTTAACAATAAGCAGCACTTATCTCATTGAAATTTTCTTTCAGGGAGCGCCTCCATATTTCAATAGTCTTTCTTCAGGGCCGAGGCTCCTGATATAATGAATATCATGCTAAACTATTCTACCGTATTTTCACGCATATAACGTGTGCGTTATACACGATTTTTACAAACCGTGCATAACCTTGTGCGTTATATGCGTGAGCGCGTTTTACAATGTTTTTTTTACATAGTTTCCCCCCCCCCGACGTCCAATTCACCCCGCAGGACCGCTCGCACCATCACCCCCGACGTCCGATTCACCCCCCCCCCCCGCAGGACCGATCGCACCCCCACACCGAAGGACCGCTCGCACCCCCACAGCCTCCCCACCCCCCCCATCATGGAGAAGCTCCTACTGTTCTCCTGCTGCTTCCTCTGCCGGCGGTCCCGGCCCTTCTGTGAGCCCTGCTCTGAAATGCTTCCTCTTCCGGTGGTCCCGACCCTTCTGTGAGCCCTGCGTCTGCGCTGCTTCCTCTTCCGGCGGTCCCGCCCTTTCTCTGACATCAGAGAAAGGGCGGGACGTCGGGGGGGGTGCGAGCAGTCCTGCGGGGTGAATCGGATGTCGGGGGGGGGCATCAGGCTTTCAGGGTGGGGACAGGACTTCAAGGGGGAGAGGAGAGTCGGGGCGGGCCAGAGGAGAGTCGGGGCGGGCGAAAGGAGAGTCGGGGTGGCCAGAGGAGAGTCGGGGCGGGCGAAAGGAGAGTTGGGCGGCAACAGGAGAGTCGGGGCGGCATGCGCAGTATACGGGTGTGCGCGGTATATAAAAATTTATTTACATAAATTACAGTTTCCCGCGCGCTATACCCGTGTGCGCGTTTTACACAGGTGCACGGTATATGAGTGAAAATACGGTAATCTTCAGTTTATATATCAGGTCATCTCCCTAAGGAGCTCATCTTGGTTCACAAATGATTAAGATCAGAGTGACATAAAATATAAGCCTAAAAAAGAAAATGCTTTTAATGCATCATTTCCAGAAAAAAACCCACTGGGATACTGTTTATTGTTGTTTAACCAGCAGTTCAATGGCACAGCATGTGGGCAAAGGAGCTGCAGTGGTGATCCTCTTGCAAATCTGATCCCCCTCCCAACACCCAGACAGAACATTGATGCAATCCCAGGTAGCAGCAGGGGCTCTGCTGGGGTGTCGGGAAAGAGACTGGGGATACTAATGCCTTGACAAGATGTTAGTTCAGTTTTGTGCCTAGGATCATGCCCTGAAGCAGCGCATGGACAGATTTCAACCAAACTTGGTATACATATCAAGTAACATCTGGGAACAAACACTGTGGGGGTGGGATGGGGGTGACATGTAAAGAATCATCAAAAAAGATATATATTGCTTTGACCAATTGTGTCAAGCTTGGAGAATGATGTCACAATGTGCTGTGCTGTCATTGATGTAACAATGCCTCCAAGGAAACGTAAGACTCCAGCAGTATGAGGCCAGACTACAGGATATGAAAGAGAGAGCAAAACTCTGAAACACATGGAGTCATTTCAACCAAACTTGGTATACATATCACTTACTATATGGGGAAAAGTACTGTGGGGGTGGGAAGGGGGTGTCTTCACTAAAGAACAAGGAAGCAGAAGATATACAGGAACTAACACTGACCTTCAGATATCTACATGCAGTACCATAGAGAGGGCCATTCTTGCTGTTGAGATTGGGATATCTGGGACTGGGATATCTGGGCAATGCCGGATGATCAGCTAGTAGAACATAAAGTATACTTTTAAATTTTCTGTAAAATGAAGGAAGAGTTGGCAGTTATTGGACCAATAATAATACAAGTGAGTTATGAGAATAAGAACATAAGAACATAAGAAATGCCTCTACTGGGTCAGACCTGAGGTCCTCGTGCCCAGCAGTCCGCTCATGCGGCGGCCCAACAGGTCCAGGACCTGTGCAGTAATCCTCTATCTATACCCCTCTATCCCCTTTTCCAGCAGGAAATTGTCCAATCCCTTCTTGAACCCCAGTACCGTACTCTGCCCTATTACGCCCTCTGGAAGCGCATTCCAGGTGTCTACCAAACGTTGGGTAAAGCAGAACTTCCTAGCATTCATTTTGAATCTGTCCCCTTTCAACTTTTCTGAATGTCCTCTTGTTCTTTTATTATTCGAAAGTTTGAAGAATCTGTCCCTCTCTACTCTCTCTATGCTCTTCATGATCTTGTAAGTCTCTATCATATCCCCTCTAAGTCTTCTCTTCTCCAGGGAAAAGAGTCCCAGTTTTTCCAATCTCTCAGCGTATGAAAGGTTTTCCAAACCTTTTATCAGACGCGTTGCTATCCTCTGAACCCTCTCGAGTATCGCCATATCCTTCTTAAGGTACGGCGACCAATATTGGACGCAGTACTCCAGAATAAGAACATAAGAATACTAGTCTCATGTGAAATGAGTTGCTTCCAAGGTCTTATGCCATAAGTAATTTTTAATAATACTATTATCAATACTGAGTTTATGAAAGTTTCTTGGACTCTGTCCCCACTGTAGAGGTGTTTGACCTATTTAACCCAAACATGTATAAGCAGCAGCCTTGAGCAGGCTTCTTCAGGTTCAGTCATCTTCTCTCACCACTACAAGACATGCGTTACACTAACCATTTTTACATATAAGTAAAATATTTTGCAATTGTACTTTTCCTATACTTTCCAATTACTATATATTATCCTTACCTATAGCACTATAACAGTTTCTTATTTGCTGTATTATTTGTTTCTGTAAAGAGACATTAACTATACTTGTTCAATCCAATATGATTTGTTTAGATGTTCTCAAAATTCATTATGAAAATGCGGCAGTGAGCTAGTTGGGAACTGAATCCATTCAAGGCAAACAGATTGAATGAGGTTCTGGCTAATGTACATCCTAATATAAGAACTTGCATTATCGGCAAGGGCAAGTAGTTCTTTCAGTAAATGGTTTATTGTGAGACTGGACATGAAGCATGATAAAGTAGACAAGAAAAATCCTGTACCATCTTTATCTCCATAACAACCAGGAACAATTACAAAAGGCTAGAGTAGTCACCATCAGAAAACAATTTTCAAACTCAGCACGTTGAGGCGAAATAGCGCAGACAAATGATCTTGTTTTCTTAATAAGAAAGGGCAGTGATCCAGGGAAAGATAATGACCCCAAATAAGTGAAGAGTTTGCTTAAACCAATTTATTTACCAGAGGAAAAAAAAAGTATACTGTAGGAGCAATTACAGTTGGACTTACTCTATCTGAAACTCTTAGTATGAGTTGTCTAATAGTGAACTACATTTTGTTTCATACTACAAGTATTTCATGCTTGCAGTCGGGTTGATCTTTGTAAATATAGCTTTAGCATTAGATGTGAAGAATAAGCTTTGTTAACGACGAATCCTATGTCGTTTCATATTGTTTTCAGAATGGAACTGAAAAAGCCCAAAAAGCTTTGTTTTCAATAGCATTCACTATGAAAGAGCATAAGCAAAGCATATGCTAATAATGAAAAGGGTGTATGAAACTAGACACTTCTACAAACAAAAGAAATAAAAGAGAAATGAAAATTCAATTTTTTTCCAGTGCACAACCCTATTAATAAACTTCCTGAAAGACCTCAGCCTGACCAACTATTTACTTAATAAACGCCCCATTTTTACTAAGTCATGGTAGAGGCTGGAGTGCTAAATACTCTGAAGCTCATAAGAATAGCCTTACTGGGTCAGACCAATGGTCCATCAAGCCCAATAGCCCATTCTCATGGTGACCAATCCAGATCCCTAGTACCTGGCCCAAACCCAAAAAGTAGCAATATTCCATGCCACCAATCCAGGGCAAGCAATGGCTTCTTCTATGTATTTCTCAATAACAGACTATGGATTTTTCATCCAGGAACTTGACCAAACCTTTCTTAAAACCACAACCTCCCGCAATGTGTTCCAGAGCTTAACTATTCTCCAAGTGAAAAAATATTTTCTCCTATTGGTTTTAAAAGTATTTCCCTGTAACTACATCGAGTGTCCCTTAGTCTTTGTAATTTTTGATGGAGTGAAAAATCGATCCACTTGTACCCATTCTACTCAGCTCAAGATTTTGTAGACTTCAATCAGATCTCCCCTCAGCCATTTCTTTTCCAAGCTGAAGAGCCCTAACCTTTTTAGTCTTTCCTCATACGAGAGGCGTTCCATCCCTTTATCATCTTGCTCGATCTTCTTTGAACCTTTTCTAGTGCCACTATATCTTTCTTGAGATAAGTAGACCAGAATTGAACGCAATACTCCAGGTGAGGTCGCACCATGGAGTTATACAGAAGTATTTCACTTGTTAAAAAGTGAAAAAATGCCTGCATATGTGCAAATACACAATTTGTTTTCACAAACTGAGACAGAAACCAGAAACTCTGAAAATACAAGGTAATGACAGGTAATCTTAAGTGTCAGAAACCAATCATGTTTTGCTGTCTTCTAATGTATGGATGTGACATTATTTATTTATTTAAACAATTTCTTTCCCACTTAATGCCCAAGCGGGTTACAATGAAAACATACACATTCAGAATATACTCAAACATATTATAAGACTATACATCTTCCTATCCTATTTTTCCAAAATCACAGAAACACATTCAGTAAAAAAAACCCTAGCATAACGCTAATAAAAGTTTGCACAGTTCAAACTATAAATATACAATAAAAAGCTTTAACAAATCAATAAATTTTCAGCTGCTTTTTAAATAATACTTTCTCTCTACACAGTCTCAAAGGCCCTGGCGATGTGTTCCATGAATATGGACCTACAACAGAAATTGCTGTTTGCGTTTTTTAATAGCGAGTCTTACCTAACGCTTCAATCGATAACCTCATAGTCTAATCTAATCTAATCTAATCTAAATCTTGGGTTTATATACCGCATCATCTCCGCAGATGGAGCTCGACACGGTTTACATGGTTAGGGAAGGAACGGAACTCCAGTGGAATTATATAAGTATGAGAGAAGAGAGGTTGGTGTGAGAGTGCCAGGAGCGGGACGGGGTTACGTTCTGGAGAAGAGCCAGGTCTTCAGATGCTTACGGAATGGTAGAAGGGGGCTCAAATTGCGGAGAGGGGAAGGGAGACTGTTCCAGAGCTGAGTGATTCTGAAAGGGAGGGAAGAGCCAAGTTTACCAACAAGGGAGATGCCTTTTAAGGAGGGGTAGGATAGTTTTAATTTTTGAGTGGATCTAGTGGAGGTTGGATTTGAGGAATTCCAGGATAGAGGGATAAAAGGAGGAAGGATACCGTGGAGGATCTTGAAGGTTAGGCAGGCACATTTAAAGTAGACCCTGGAAATAACGGGAAGCCAGTGGAGTTTGGATAGGAGCGGTGTGACATGGTCAAATTTACTTTTTGAGAAGATAAGTTTGGCCGCGGTGTTCTGGATTAGTTGGAGTCTGTGGAGGCTTTTCTTTGTTAAGCTTAGGTAAATGGAATTGCAATAATCCAATCTGGAGAGGATAATGGATTGTACGAGGACGGCAAAGTGTTTTTGGTGGAAGCAGGATCTCACTTTCCTCAGCATGTGAAGGCTGCAAAAGCATTTTTTTATCAGGGAGTTGAGGTGGTCATTGAAGGATAATGATGAATCTATGGTGATGCCCAGAACTTTGCTAGAGAATTCCAGCTGTAGAGAGGAGCCTGTGGGCAGTGGGATGGAAGTGGGTAATTGATCAAGTTTAGGGCCGAGCCAAAGTAGTTTAGTTTTGGACTCGTTCAATTTCATTTGTACAGTGTGAGCCCAGGATTGAAGTTTGGTTATGCAAGAAGAAATGTTAGCTGCGAGATTGGTGAGGTTCGCGTCGGTCTCGATGAGGACCAGGATATCGTCGGCGTAAGTGTAGAGTGTTTCTAGGGGGGATAGGTGGAGAAGATTCAGGGAGGACATATAAATGTTGAAGAGGATGGGAGAAAGGGGGGAGCCTTGTGGGACTCCACAAGTCGGTTTCCATGGGGAGGAAGAGGAACCATGTTTGGTGACGGTGTAAGAGCGAGAACGTAAGAAGTTCGAGAACCAGTCAAGGACTGTAGAACTAATGCCTATCTCGGAGAGTAGGAAGATTAGAATGTCATGGTGGACAACGTCAAAGGCAGCAGAGAGGTCGAATTGAAGGAGAACGGCAAATTTTTTGTGAGAGTGAAATTGTTGGATCTTCGAGATTAGGGCGGCCAGGAGGGTTTCGGTACTGAAGTTGGGTCTGAAGCCGTATTGATAGGGTAGGAGGACAGAGAATCTTTCCAGGTAGGCTGAGAGTTGGGAGGAGACGATGGACTCTAGCAATTTGGTTAGGAGCGGAATGTTTGCTATTGGGCGATAATTGGATGGGGAGGAGGGGTCTAGGTCAGCTTTCTTCAGTAGAGGGGTCAGTGCAATGCATCCCATTTCAGGGGATTGCGACCTTAGGTTTCTAAGAGGTATATATCGTTTCATCATCTGTTGTAGGTACCATGGTGTCACCCCATAAATTACTTGATGTACAATTGTCAAGATTTTGTACTCAACCAATGCAGACTTTTCAGTGTTGGTGTAATATGATCGTTCCATGCTACGCCTATAATCATTCGCGCAGCCGCATTCTACCTGCAGTGCTTTAATTTTACATTTTGCAATGCCCACCATTTTATTCCAAGTCCTAGAACAAAATCAAATGATTTTTAAAAATACCCAAAGCTGTTGGGCTGTCTTGGACATGTTTCCAAGTTTTTATTAAAATTTGATTCCATCGCTTATAACTTCTAAGCGAGTTACAAGTAGGATATAAAGGGATAAATAAAAAAGCCAATAAAAATACAAGTAATTATAATTAAAAAAATGTTAAAACAGCTTTAAAACAATTGGCTTAACAAATATGAGACAAACCAGACAAACCAGACAAACTGTCATGAAATGATAGCTAAGTGGGGAGGAAATACAGTTGATATAGGATACAATTACAATTAAGGAAAGTACAAAAGGTCATGGGAAACTGAAAATTGTTTCTTTTGAAAGAATGATGAGAGGAAAAAGGGGTAGAGCTTAAATTTTGAACACATCTTTAAATAAATGGCTCTTAAGAAGGCCTTTGAAGCGGTCTAGGTTTTTTTCGTCTCTCATGAAAGTAGGAAGAGTGAGGAACAACTGAGGAACAACAACTGAGAAGATGTCCTGACATTTGATACCAATTATTTGCAAAGACGGAATGGGTAGTAATCCGCAGTCTGAGGATCTGAGGATGCAGGAAAGCTCATACGGAATAAGATATTTTCAATGAATAGGGGGTTTTAGTTTGCAATGTTTTGAAAGTTAGTAGAGAAATTTTATGAGATCCAATGTTTAATTGGCAACCAGTGAGCTTTGTGTAAGAGGGGTGTCACGTGATCATTTTATAAAAATTTTTGTTATGTGCTTAATGGCAGCATGTTTCTCATTGGGTCTTTATTTCATTTGAGTGTAATATGACAGTTACAATTCTAAGGGGTCCTTTTACTAAACTGTATTATGCGCTAAAGTGTGCTTAATGTAGAAAAAAAAGGCTTACCTCCAAAACATGTTAAAGTGTCTTGTGGTAATTTGCCTTTAGTGCATGTCAATCATATGTTGGTTTTTTTCTACTTTTTTAAGGAGGGAGTGTGTCATGAGCATGTACTAATTGGCTACTCAGGGTTAATGTGGGAATACTTAGCACCTCCAAAATGGGAGATGGTAAGTGCTTTATTGATAATTTTAGGCATGTCTTGCAATCTGCAACCCCCACCCTAAAAAAAAAAAAAACCAAACAAACAAACAAAAAAACCACAACCAACTTGGACTTGGAGGATGAGATGTACAGTGTCAGCATCTATGAGACAAACGTGGGTTTTTTTTGTTGCATAGAAGTTTTTGGACCCCTGTTAGATTACAAAAATTAGATAGTTCTAAGTCAAATAGATTCTGGCACTGTCATCTCGATATAGGAACACTGAATCATCTGCTCTTCTTTTGTCCCTTGATACTTAACTTGTGGCAATCCATTTGGGGGTCAAATAAATAGAATGGAATGAAGTGCTGTCTGTATTGTTAACTGTCGATAATATGATGCACATTGTGTTGGTTTGTAAAATGAATAAAGATTTTTTTAAAGACACCAAAAAACAACCAACTCTTAAATTACTGGCACGTTAAATATGGGTCAGAATACAAGTCATAAAAACCCAGTCCCAGAATACATAAATTTTACCCCCCCCCTATACACACACATACATTGATTACCAGCTTAGCCAAGTCACAGTTCAGGAACGCAGAATACCTTATTCATATTTAATTAAAAACTTATTGGAATATCTAAGGAAAGAGGATGCTCCATTACTACAACCTCCTGTCTTATAGAAAGAAAAAACTTTGCCATAGGCATGTAGTTAAGTTATAACATATCCATGGCCTATCACTGGATTATACTAACTGGCAGTAGAGGTTTCTACCACAGGCCGGCATGTTAAATGTTTTGATGCTCATAGAATTCCTTTGAGCATTGGAGCATTTCATTTAATTCAATTTCTACCCCATTGTCCCCCGGGAGCTCAGAACGGGTTACAGGTTTAACATACATAATTTCTGCACAAGTTTACGATACAAGTTTTTATCCTATGTCAAGTGCCTTATCTGAGAACATTTTTCAAAAGGCCAACTTTGTAGTTAACTTTGTATGCAGTCCATTATATGTGAAAATTTCTAACATATTAGTAATGGACAGCTGCAGCTCTAAACAATGCAAAGCATTTCAGTGCTAATTCTTTCTGTGAGGATGGCTGCAAGAATATGGATTCACAGGCCCTTTTTTGGAAAACATTACTGCAGAAAGGAAAATGGTAAAACCAGAGGGCATAATTTGAGGTTGAGAGGTGGTAGATTCAAGAATAATGTTAGGAAATTCTTCTTTACGGAGAGGGTGCTTGATGCGTGGAATGCGCTTCCGAGGGAGGTGGTGGAGAAGAAAACAGTGACAGAGTTCAAACAAGTGTGGGATGAACACAGAGGATCTCTAATCAGAAAATAATGGGTATACATTGAAGGAACTGAAGCCAGTACTGGGCAGGCTTGCACGGCCTGTGTCCCTTATATGGACATTCAGTTGAGTATGACCTGGGGAGAGTTTCAATGGCTGGGATGGTTAAAATGGGCTGGAGTAAGCTTTGATGGAGACTCCAGTAGATGGAACCTAAGCATACTACTGGGCAGGGCTCTGGGTATCTGACCCAGAAATATCTAAGAAAAAGGACTATTGAAACTAAATTAATATATGGAGCATGTATGATTGGATAGACTGGATGGACCACTCGGGTCTTTATCTGCTGTCATTTACTATGTTACTATGAATGTTACTAAGTTCAAGAAAGTGACTCTGGCTTGTTACATAAGAAGCAGGCTGGAGCGATTAGCAAGGCTTGCCACAAAAGGAGGGGCTTCTCGGGTCACTTCACCCGCCATTTTTTCAGTGGTGTGCCAGGAAGATGTGAATATGGCCTGTTTACCTTCCCCATTGGGGTCATGGCAGAGGAAGCATGTATGGTTATGCGGTGGAAGAAAGCAGAGTGTGCCACCGGATGGGCACCAGGGGAGATTGCCGCATGTTAGCCCCAATTAGTCCCAGCCGAGGGACATATGCTGGCCTGCAGTGGTGCTGCTTTAGGCATGCAGACATACGATGCTGTGCATAGTGAGCATGCTCTGCAGTGAATTGGAGGCCCAACCTTGCATCTTACGGCTTTAGGCAGCCTCTCTTTTTTGCAGAGTGTGAATTGTGACATGGGCAGCAGGTATGCCCCTAGTGCATAGCAGTCCTTGGGAGGTTTAGTTCTCCTAGGATGTTTGTCTCCTAGGCAAGGGCCTTCCCCTTCCTGGTGCATCCTGAGATGCTCTGGGAGTGGTCTAAGGCCCTAATTGGCTCAGACGCTTAAGGCTTCTCCCCCTAGGATGCACTGGAAAGAGGAAGGCCTGCCATTTTGGAAAAGCGGGCCTGCAGGGCAGGAGGGACTTAACTTCATATAACTGGTTCCCACAATATTGACATGATCATGTTTCATTAATATCTTTTTCAGGACATTAAGAAAGACTTGATGATGTCAGTATTTGTGTGGACCTGATTATGGGCCCCTTTACAAAGCTGTGGTAACAATTCCTGGTGCAGCAAATGCGACAAAGCCCATAGAACTTGAATGAACTTTGTTGTTTTTGCCACGCTAGAAATTGCTAACATAAGAACATAAGAACAAGAATTGCCGCTGCTGGGTAAGATCAGTGGTCCATTGCGCCCAACCGTCCGCTCACGCGGCAGCCCCCAGGTCGAAGACCTGTGCCCTAACCGAGACCAGCCCTACCTGCGTTCATTCCGGTTCAGCAGAAACTTGTCCAACCTTGTCTTGAATCCCTGGAGTGTGTTTTCCCTTATAACAGACTCCGGGAGAGCATTCCAGTTCTCCACCACTCTCTGGGTGAAGAAGAATTTCCTTAAGTTGGTACGGAATCTATTCCCTTTTAACTTCAGAGAGTGCCCTCTCGTTCTCTCTACCTTGGAGAGGGTGAACAACCTGTCTTTATCCACTAAGTCTATTCCCTTCATTATCTTGAATGTTTCGATCATGTTTCCTCTCAGTCTCCTCTTTTCAAGGGAGAACAGGCCCAGCTTCTCTAATCTCTCACTGTACGGCAATTCTTCCAACCCCTTAACCATTTTAGTCACTCTTCTCTGGACCCTTTCGAGTAGTACCATGTCCTTCTTCATGTATGGCGACCAGTGCTGGACGCAGTATTCCAGGTGAGGGCGTACCATAGCCCGGTACAGCGGCATGATAACCCTCTCTGATCTGTTCGTGATCCCCTTCTTAATCATTCTCAGCATTCTGTTTGCCCTTTTCGCTGCCACTGCGCATTGTGCAGATGGCTTCATTGACTTGTCGACCAGTATTCCCAGGTCTCTTTCCTGGCTTTGTTAAGTTAAATTGATATATATTTTATTTTTTGTAAAAATGTTAAAAAGTTTTTTAGGCTCATGAGACACTTTAGACTAGAGGGATTGATAATGAAACAGCTGAAGAACTTGCTATATAAATAGTGAACGGACCTTTGAAATCCATCTTTCACATTTTACTGTATATTGTGTATGATATTTATGGCACAGCAAATTAGAGAATAATCTTCTAAATGTCAGCCATATTGATGTGAATAAAAATATCAAAACATAATAGCAGTGTTGGGAAACAGAGCTATTTAGAAAGAATTCTTATGATTGCGGGACTTCATTTTGTTTAACACCAAACAGATATTTATGTGCATTTGTATGAAAAGGCAGGATGAATGATTAAAATTACAGTTCAGTGTAATTTTAGTTTTTTTTGTGGCTATTGTTTTCCACAGTGTTCTTTACAATTGCATCATTATTGCAGTGTAGAAACCCATGTGCATTAAGAATCTTGGAGCAAGTTTTAAGTTTAGGAAGGAAGCATTCCTCAAGGAAGGTGGACTGTGTTCTGCTTGTTATATTGGGACTCCTGACTGGTGAGCTATTTCAGTAATACAAAGCCCAAAGTCCTAGGGGGGATTGTTGGACTGAGTACTTCTGGGGCATGGTTTCTGAAGCTGAGTGGTCAGAGGTTAGAAGGTGGTCTAGTTTTTCTCTCACAAAACCTGCATCCAGCTTTTTGAATTTAGGACTTGACCTACTTGCCTGTGACTTGGATCAGCCTTGAATAGGGTTATCAGATGTCTGGAAAAACCTGAATGTGTCCTCTTTTTAGAGGACTGTCTGGGTGCCCGGATGGTCTTTCCAAAACTCAGCAGTTTGACTGGGTTTTGGAAAGCCACAACCTCCTGTCCGCATTTGGAGGGCCTCTGAGCATACGTGGATGATGTCACACACATCCGTGCATGCTCAAAGACCTTCAAGACACAGCCTAGAGGTCAAAAAACGAAGATGAGGCTTTGAGGAAGGCGGGGCTAGAAGTAGAGTGGGGTGGGGCTGGAGGCAGAATGGGATAGTGCTGGAGGCAGAACTGGGCAAGGCTAGGAGTGGAACAGAGTGGGGCCATGTATCTGGGTTTCTCCGGACAAAAATCTGGTAACCCTTGCCTTGAGCCCAGTCTGCTCACCTGTACACTCCAAAAAGTATCTGTTTTGGACTGGGGCTGTTGGTTCACTACAGGCAGTCCCAGGGTTAAAAACAAGTTCCGTTTTTTATATCGTTCTTAAGTTTGAATTTGTATGTAATTCGGATACTGTACATAAAATAAGGCAGGCATAAAAATATAAATGTATAAACTGGACCCCAACACAGTCCATGTTTCGGCTAGGGTAGCCTTCCTCAGGGGTGCCGATGCTGAAAAGAATGCTGCAAAATACAAAGTATTGCCGGAGTACTTTGTATTTTACAGCGTTCTTTTCAGCATCAGCACAGCGTTCTTTTTGGCATCATGTCAGATAGCAGACTTTGAGAGCAGTCCATTTTGATTAGTAGCAATCTGTCGCCATTTACTGAGCTTCTATTTTACACACCCCTGAGGAAGGCTACCCTAGCTGAAACACGGACCAGAAAGGACTTGTTCTATAGTAATGAAGAAACGTTTGATTTTGAAACTTTAAAAGCCTGAATGGGATTCTTTGGGTGGGATTAGAACAGCTAATCTTTTGGGTGGTTTGATCCCAAATCACTGAGTGCTGACCCAGTACAGGCTCCGTGATGGTCAGGCCTTTCTACAGAGGGCTGGTGGAATTGATAAATGATAAAGGTTCAGGAAGAGTTTAATAGCTGTGGCATACAGAGGTTTTATGTGTACTTGCAGAAGTTGCCCAGGAGAAAAGCATGTAAATTGGGGCAATGAACTGTATGAATTCCAGAAAGACAATAGTTTAAAAAGGTTACTTGCATTTAATGAAGAAGGGAATGGTTTGAATTAGTGGTAACAAACCAAGGCTAACCTCCCGGATGAATATTTGAAGTGTTTAAGCAGCATAAAAGAAGACGTTTTTGTTTGGAGGGGGTTTTTTCCTCTCATATGCTGGACTAATGTTTGAACTGTGACAGCACAATATTGGGATATAACTACTAGGGTAAAACCCATATCTTGGATGGCTGCATCAGAACTGTTTTTGAGAATACCTTTTGGCAAGAATAAAAGTTTTGTTTCACATGAACTATTTATAATTAGTGAACTTCATTTTTTCATAGTGCCTCCCTTTCCACGAACTCCAACTATATGCTTGGTCAGGTGTATGTGCTGAGCATAGAGGCTTGCCCCACACTATCCCATCCTCCCAAAAGAGCTCAGGATGGGTTATAGATCAACATACACAATATACAGTTAACAGGTTACAATTTGCCATAGTTAACAGTACAAGTTTTTTTTAGGTACAAGTTTGTATCATGACTAAACACTTATTAGGGATCTAATCAATATCCATAATATACAGTTTACAGGTTAAATTTGTCATAGTTACAGTGCTATATATATATTAGCCTCTGCTAGTCAAATCATGATAATATTAGCAATAAAGTGGATAATATACCTGTTAATACTAAGGCATAGGCAAGCTTTTAATTTGTGCACTTTTCTCACATCAGCTCAAGCTGTATATAAACAACCCTATTTAAAAATGAACATTATCGATGTCAGAATTTTGGAGATCCTGAGGCGATTTGGACATACTATTTAGATTCTTAGGGGCAAATTCTATAAATGGTGTCCAGATTGTAGGCGATGGTAGGCATCCTACCACTGTCTAACAAGCCAATTGGGACATATGTTGTTTTGTTTTTTTAAAACAACACCCTGAGGCAGGCAGCCAACATTGTAGACTGGGATGCACTGGGAGAGAGGCCTTAGGCTCCTGGGCCAATCAAAGCCTTAGACCCCTCCCCGGTGCATCCCAGGATGCACCAGGAAGGGGAAGGACCACCATTCTGTGGAGATGGGCCAGCAGCAGGAGGGAGTGGGCATCCTTCCTGCTCAGGGATGTCTCGGGGGTGGCGACAGGAGGAAGTGGGCATCCTATACAGAATCCAGCCCTTATTGCATACAAGGTGTTGTTTCAGCCATGATTTCAGTTCAGCCCCATTATGTGGTTTCTACAGATTAACCTCACAGTCATAGTGACAGCCCTGCAGTGTTTTCTGATTTTCTAGCAAGGGAAGGAAGCTCAGCCCAGATGTTAACCAAACCTGATTCATTATCACTTCTAAGCTGAATACACAAAACAACAGATGGTAAATTATAAAGTGGTAATATATGCATTAAGGGGTATGGAATGGATTTATGGAAATTATCAGTTCAAAATTCATTAGTTTGTGATGTCACCTTAACCCTAGATATATTTATAGTTTGTAGCATGTACAAGCCATTTATTATCTTTTGCTTTCTGTAACATAGGCAATCAGGAACTACTGTGATTCATAAACATGATATTACATCAGTAAATTACAGGCTATTGTTGACATTCTCATAAATTATAGAATTTTTTTGGTCAGACTATAGAGGTCAATTATAGCCACTTTCCAGGTATTAAGATTGAATTATCCTCTTATAGTCTGCAAGGAAATTGCTTCAAAAATGTGAACTGTTTCACTCCAATACAAAGAGAAAACTATAGCTCATTAATCATGCCCTGCAGACTGTCATTATTATGGATGTTGCATACTGTTGCCACAGTCGAAGTAAAATATTCTGATTTTCTGAAGAAAAAAATCCCAATTACAAGGTATAGTAAATCACTTAAAATGTTATTGGTGGCACTCAGAAAGTAATACTACAATCTTTTTTATGTATAATTAGTAGTGGTGTCAATAGTATTGGAGGGAAGAGGGCAAACGGATGCAACCCAAAGTGACATTTCTATGCATCACAGCCTCTCTTTCTACCTTTAAATTAGCCATAAAAATATGGCAAGAAAAAGTACTTCTCTGCATAAGGCATTGTTTCCCAATCTTTTCAGGTCCCACGATGTATCTGTATTTTCAAAACGGTGATGTGGCACACTGGCCTCTTCGGAACAAGCTGTATAGACACGGGAGAGGACTATGGCCAAAAGAAAAGCTAGGGAAGATCTAAAAGCTCACCGGAGCCTTTATTTTATCTATTTAATTATTTATTTAGTTTTCTATACCGTTCTCCCAGGGGTGCTCATGAATTTGTTTACATGAATTTGTTCAGGTCCTCAAGCATTTTTTCCTGTCTGTCCCAGTGGGCTCACAATCTAGGCAGTACTTTCCAATTTTAGGGGCTTAGAACTCCATGATTGTGGTCAAATAAAATTATATAACTCCCAGGAAATGCAGAATAATGATGTAGCTATGGAGACCCCATTTGTGTTCTTGACCCACAGTTTGGAAAGCTACGCTTTAAGGACTCAAGAGAGGGAAGAGAGATGGGGACACTGCTGTGTGTAATGTGTATAGTGAACAAAATAAGCCCCAGGTACATTAGATAGCATGTGAGCCTACCAGGACAGATAGGGAAAAGTGCTTGAGTACCTGAATGTAAGCCACGTAGGCTATAAGGATAGCAAGACATTTTGGAGGGAGGTCACTTGCCACCCCTTGCCACCCTGCCTGGCCCCGGGAAAGAGTGGCTGCGAGGCCAGGCAGGCTTGCACTTTTTGGATGCATGGAAGACAGCCTGGACACCGTCTGCAGCTAAGTGTTTGTTTGTTTTTTCCTGCTTACCATTGACTATGTTTGAGACTCATATATGTGCTGCTTGCTTTACTCACATTTTTTGAAGTTTTCTAATTTAGCGTGCTAGAGGGTTTTTTTTTTAGATAGTTCCTATGAGGGCTACTATAGTGTTTCTCACTGCTGGGTGAACTGATACATTTTGGACCTTGCTTAATGGTTGTTTATAAGTGGAGTTTTTTGCCATTTGAAGATGAACTGAGGCTTTTTCTCCACTTTTTTTTTTTTCCTTTTTTTCTTTCTTTTTTGTGTGTTAAGTGAATGAATGGGTCTTTGTATGAGTGCAGTGGGTAGACCTGGTAGTGTCTAGGTAGGTCCCTCCTAGGGTTTCCAATAGGGCATAATTTATTAATAAAATTAGGATTAAGTGACTTGCCCAGGGTCACAAGGAGCAGTGTGGGATATGAACCCACAACCTCAGGGTGCTGAGGCTGTGGCTCTAACCACTGAACCACACACTCCCCACGATATCAGAATGATATGATATCTGAATACCATCAGATATCAGGAGGAGGAATACCCTGTGTAGTGATTCTAACTTTTTGCTTTTTGTAAAACCTTATTGGAGGAGTGGAGAAGGAGGAAAAGGATATCCTGTGCATATAAGTTAGAACTGTTTAAAAGAACTGCTTCTTTCTTTGACTGAAAGTAAAGTTCATATTTAGAGTTTACAAATCTGTTGTAGTCTACATTATTGGAGAGAACGAGTAGACAATCTGATGCTAGCTTGCACAGCACCCCCAGCTCTAGAGTTGGTCCCAGTTCTGGTCCTGACAAACCAAAATTCTTTATGTGCTCCTCTTGCCATCATCTGGGTAGGGTCAAGGAAAACCACGTGACACTAGTGCTGCCCAATTTAGGGAAAATCTTTTTGATTCGATTCAGCCTATTGAATCGATGATTCGATTCGCTTTTCCTGCTCAATTGGGTGTTTTTTCAAATATTCTGATGGGTTTATTGTGTAGCGTCTTTGCCCACCCCACCCCCTTTGCCCTCTGGCACTGTGGCGTAAACAAACAAAAAGACTTTTCCTCTCTCTGTTAGGTCCTAGCTTACGCTAACTGTCTAACACCAGCTCTGGTAGGGTACATATTTCAAATCTGACATATTGTAATCACAAAACAGGAAATAAAATTATTTTTTCTACCTTTTGTTGTCTGATCATTATTCAAATCATTCTGTTTGTCTTCTGATAACTTGCTTGCCAGGGTCTCCTGCCCATTTGATGTTTTCTTCTTTCTCCACACTCACCATCCCCCCTGATTCTCCAGCAACCCCTTCTTCCCTGCATTCCTCTCCTCCATGGGATCTGATAAGGCAGTACACTTGCGCTCTTCAGGCCACCAGCAGAGTGAGTGAAGCTTTCCCTCTGCTACTGCTTCATGCCTAAGCAGGACCAGGAAGCAGAGGGAAAGCTTCCAGCCGCGGAAGGCAGCGTGTTTACTTCACTCACGCTGCCAGCGGCCCGAAGAATGAAAGAGTAGCTGCAGCGATGGATCCCACCATCCTCAGGGTACTTTTCTGAAGTACCCTTTCATCTAGCATCTCTCCCTCTTTCCCCACCACCCCAGGTTCCACCATATCTCCCTTTTTCTTCCCTCTTACCCAGTATCTCTATACCCCCACCCTCCACACCACCTTTGGGTCCAACTTATCTCCCTTTCTTTTCCCTTCCTCCATCCCGTTGTCCACCATCTCTCTCCTTCTCCTCTGTTTTCAGACCCATTATTTCTTCCCTTTCCCCACCCTCACTTCGCTATATGCCACTCTCTTTGGACCCCCCTCCCTCCGTGTACTTCTAATAGCTACACCACGGCTCCCCCCCTGAAGGCCAGCATGTTTTCCCCTTCTCTCCACCATCATCTGGCTTCCCCCTGGCTTCCGGTCTCACTTTAAAAACTAATTATGGCCTCTGCTGTAGCGATTCTAGCAGGCTCCCATCGGCCTCTGCCGCAAGTTCTCTTTGTTGCGGTCCTGCCCCTCCTCTGATGTCACATCCTGTTTTGGTCTGGGATGGTGAATCGATTTGAATCAGTGAATCGGGCAGCACTACTTGACACCCCAAATAAAAGGGGGTTACACCATCCTGTGTGGATCTGAAGTATATTCTAGCAAAATAATCTCTTCTTTTATTTCCTCAAAATAACCAGTTTGTTCCAGTAAAATAATTCTCTGTCTCTGAAACTCCTGGGTCAGGGTTTTTTTTCACTTAGCTGTAAATTGACTGAGTATTGCAGTTATATGAATAACATTTGGCCCCTGCCCTCCCTCTGTTCATTGTCTGCCTGATAATGTCAGTGCAGGTCAAAAGAATTTTCAGCATGACACTATCCATACAGCTTTTGGAAATATGTGAATAAAGATGTTATATGTTTTCCAGCAGCCAGTAAATGTAAACCTGCCTTTAAAAATGACCCCGTCATTATTACTTTTGTAAGTTGTGAATGCCTTGGATTTACTTGAGGCAATTTGCAGCTTATCCCTGTTCTCCCGTATTTTAGTGGTACTTAAATATAATCAGACACAGTTGACCATCATCTACCCCTGCCTGCTCACAAAACCAGTTCCCCCTGTTCAGACCCAGACTTCTAGTCAATGTTGAAATAGATTCCAAATATTTTAGTTTTTCCTCCTTTAGAAGAAATATGTTATCATTTTATGCTTCCAGATACCAAAGAACACTTCAGATTATGCCAGTGGAAATCAGCCTGAAGAATCACAAGATTCAAGCTTCTATTATGAGATACTGTGTGATCATGAGTCATTGTAGTGATTTCAGCCAAACTAAGTAAAAAAGAGGCACTGCTGTGACTATCTACACTGGGGATTCATAAGATCATAGAAAGTGTTGAAACTATATTAATTTGGAATATTTCAAAAATAGTACCTTATAGAGTTTAATAACACAGAACTGCAATAGAGTTTTAAGTCAGAAAGGAGCAGAATGACATATAGAAAAAGAATTATCATTATTTCATTTCAAATTATATATAGCAAGGACCAACAAAGTACAAAATTAATAGGCTAAATGGAAAAAGCAATGAGAGATGACACAGATCGAATTATGGAATATTCCGGAAAGAAATCACAATTATGTTATTTAGGAAATATGTCTTGCAATGCTAATCCAATGTCTGTCTAATAATAAGCTTTGAAATGTAAATCCCTGGAAATGTCCAGATATCTCTTATTATAATCCACCTAGAATGGAAAGGTTAAGGTGAAATAGAAGTCAATAACAGTAATGTAAAATGTTTGATTAATGTTTAGGATAAGGTGATTTGAGAAGATAGGGTGTTATTTTAGCTGGATGGAGAAGGGATTGGCATCTTGGATATCTCAGATAAGCTTATTCCTTTGAATAGGACTTAGGGCCTGATTTCAATTTTCTGAAAGAGGTTCTTTTGGCTTGTACCACATCATGAAGGCCTTTTATGCAAAAAATGTTTATAAAATCACTCTCTTTTTTGTAAGGGCAGATAACTTTGAACATTTATATATTCAAAATTATCTGTTCAGCTGCACCAAATTAAAAGGAAACCATATAGTGGCGGCAATACATGCAAATTCATTAGGGATAGCCTGAAAATCAGATTGATTTGCAGCGTTCCGGGAACAGCAGTTTGACATGCCTGACTTGTGCAGTTGGTAAATAAAAGCAAAAAATAAAAATCTGAAAAAAGCACAAAATGAAAAGTTTGTCAGTGCAATTTTAATTAGTTCCCCATGGGCATGCATATTACAGAACCACAACTTACATGGACATATAGAAAAATTGCCACTCATATACATACAGCTAGTGCTATTTACAAGTGTAAAGCCCCAAGTGAAGTCATTCAAAACTTTTTTGGCTTTTTCTCATGTGCATCTTACCAAATACGCACGAGGGGCAGTATTTAAACATGTCATTCAAAGCATTTAAATAGTCCACTGCTATCCAGATTTTTACAGAAAATGAACTGAATAAAAAAAATAATGCTATTTTATAAGGATAATTTTCCAACAGCTCACATGGTGAAAACTACCTGTGTAGTTTTCACTACATATAATTTTCCAGATTTTTAAAATATAAATACATTCTTTCAGCTTGAAGATTATCCCAACCACACACTCGTATAATAACTAATTTACATAGATATTTTTTTTGTGAGGGAGGGAGAAATACAAGCATTTATTGGAAAATACAGAATTATGTGTACAGTTCCAAATCATGCCTCAACCCCTCCATAAAAAACGCCTCTCTCTACAGGGATGAAAGCATACAAAGTGGTATTGTGCACATACATTTACATGTATATGTGGCTGGAAATGATATAAAATCCCATTTCCATAGGCATTGTACAGTTGTCCCCCCCACCCCACCCAAGACATGTCTTTTAAAATTGCCCTTACTATGCTTAACTCAGTTGGACCACATACTGTAAATCCATTCTAATCTATAGCTTATTGCATATAGAACTGAAGGAAGATACCTAGAGATAATTCTATAAAGTATTAATATTTATATGCCAGTTACGTACATAAATAATTAGAACATTATCATATATGCGCACTTACATATGTATATGCTAGTTTTTACCATCTAAGAGCTATTCTATAATCGTATGCATTTCTCTGATAGCATGTAGTTTGCAGATGGGCATACACATGGGTGGAGCCTAGGCAGTGCACAGACAGGGTGCCATGCTACCTATATAATTTATAGAATACTTTAAATTACATGCATATCTCCCCAATATAGCTACACACACTTTACGCAAAATTGCCATTATAGAATTTGTGTTCAACGCACATCATCTTGGTATCTAAATTCTGTCTAACTAGAAACAATACTAGCAATAAGTTATTTATTTATCTAAATTCTGTCACCATATATTGAATTTACATTCTTGCTGCCTAAATCTAGGCATCTCATAGAATTACCCCTACAGTACATAAAACAGCATAAACACCTATACTATACAGAAAAAGTATCATATAAAAACAACACACAGCACAGTGTTCAAACTTACCTTTCCATATAGATAGATGTTTTACTAGTCAGGTTACAAAAATTCTGAAATATTTAAAGTTTCAAAATATGTTCAATAGACCTGCAGTGAGGGGATGATCTACACTTTTGCCAAATAGTTTTCTTTTGGTTTGCTTCAAAAACTTCTGAAGCTGGAATACAGCTCAACAGTCTATAATAGATGCCACGATAAACAGTAATGACTAAGTAACCAGATGGCTGATGAAAAAGTCTATAACGGTGCATATATTTTAATTGCCATGTTGTATGTGTGACTCTTTTTGTACGGTAACAAAAATCAGCAGTCAAAGTAGGCAGGTCAGGAGCGGTGGGGGGGGCAGCATTAGGGAGGAGCAGGAGGTTAATCTGGTTTCAGCAATATTCAGCGCCAGGACCCACAGAGCTAAGTGGGTTAATTTAGGACAATTCTAAAGCTGTCTTAAATTAACCTGCTTGCTATATGAGCCTGGCACTGCACATCGGATGAGACCCTCATAACTTGTATTTGGATTTTTTTCTCCTGATCTGCTGAAAACCCCCTTTCTTTCTTCCCCCTTTCTCAGCCCCTCAGATAAAATGTGTAGCAATCTGTAACAAGAGATTGCAGCAGTCATTTTTTAAGCCAGTGTATCACAAACTGTGTGTCGCGGCATGATAGTGTGCCACGGTGAAATTCCGAGTGTGCCTCCTCCCTGCCCCCTGGCGTACCAGCATTGAAAGGCTACCAAATGGAGGAATTTCCAAAACCCGACAGTTATGTCCAGGTTTTGGAAGGCGCTCGAGATCAGGGCTACGTATGAAGGGTCTCTGAGCATGCACAGATGTTGACGTGATGACATTGCGCACACGCATGTGATGCCATCGGTTGATATCTGCGCATGCTCGGAGGCCCTCTAGATCGACCCCCAAGTTTAATGTGCCATGCCTGAAAAAAATTTGCAAGACACTGTTCTAAGAAGTGGCAGAGGGCAGGAGTGAGGCGCTTTGCTCCTGCCTCCAATGTCCCGACTGAACCACTAGGGAGTAAATGTAGAAATAGGGGTTCTACCTGGACCATGGGGGAGGGGGTCATTCCTGGAGGAGGGATAGGAAAGGTTTCTGACTCGTGGGCTGGGGAGAGGGGGAAGAAAGGAGGGGGAATTGGGGGGATCGAGGGCAAGAAAATCTAAATATAAGTTATGTGGGTCCTTGCCGATATTCAGCCTGCCCACAATTAGCCCACAATATTCAGTGATGGGTATTCTGTGCCAGTGCCCAGACATGACCCATCATTGGGGGTTAATCTATCCAGTGATAGCAAGACCAGGATTCTGAAAATGGTGCCGTAATGAGCAAGCACCTGAAAAAATGGCGCTGGTCGCATGTTGCTCAGATTGCAGCGCTGTTTTCAGAACGCAGCCTGCGTTGAAGGTAGGCACTGGAAAGGTAAGCCAGGGTTTTATGGGCCTATGCTTACAAGAGTTGAATGTCATCCCCACCCATAACCATGCCTCTTTTGAAGTTTTGCACCTCTAAGCATCTTTGTAGATGCAATTCAGGAGTCATGCTATTATTTAACTTTTGTTTTTAATTGATTTTTAATAGTTCAGTCAGTTACTATGCCGTTAATAGCTAATTAAACAATTAACTTAGGTGGCAGTAGAGTGCCTATCGATGGCTTCCTAATGGAATAGCAACTCATCAGAAAACAGATGAAATCAAAAATGACTTTGGTTTAGGAGACTTACCCCCTCTTTTACGAAACTGCGATAGCGGTTTCTAGTGTGGGGAGCCATGCTGAATGACCCGCGCTGCTCCCAACGCTCATAGGAACTCAATGAGCGTAGTGAGAAGCGAGGGCAATTCAGCGCAGCTTCCCACGCTAGAAACTGCTATCACAGTTTCGTAAAAGAGGGGGGAGGGGAGTTTCAAAGTGCATATTGTAAAGTAAGGCTGGTAGGAATAGGCTTTTGCAGGGTCCAGGGTGGATAGCAGAGAAGAAAACAATGCCAAAACGGTAGAAAAAGATACAACATATCCTCGGCAAAAGGTAATATTCAGAGGGAATCTGTTTATTTAATTTGTCAGGATTTATTAACCTTTGGCTGAGATTGGAAATACATGATGTGACACCTGCCAACGAGCCTTTTCTGGAGTAGCCCTCTTAGGTAAAATGTGAGCCCACCGGGACAGGTAGGGGAAAAAATGCTCAAGTACCTGAATGCAAACCACTTAGGCTATAAGTGGTATACAAATACTTTAAATAAAATAAAAAAAATACTCTGGAATGTGCTTCCAGATAGGCTTCGTCTAATACAAGACTATCTCTACTTCATGAAGTGGGTGAAATCTAGCTCTTCGGAAGAAACAACCAACTAGTCACACACACACAAGGACTAAGATTGGCTGCATTTATGGGATTTGCTTTCAGTGCAAACACATTACAACATTCCTTGTTTAATTTTTAGTCACAATTATCAAACTCTTGTTACTCTATCTTATCTTTCTATGTGTTCTGCTTCTGCTTATGCCTTAAGCTGTCTATTAAGATGTTTTAATATGTGTTCTGATGACATTGGAAATGCATGCAAAGGTATGGTGTGTAATGTTATATGAATGCATTTTTTTCTGCTTTAATCATAGATTGCTTGTATTCTTGATCTATTGATAGAAAGAAACACCTCCATCCTCAGAAAGCTCCTTCTCTAATAGCCCCCAATTCCCCACCCCTGTTATCCTTTTGGCACCTACCAGGGGACTCCCTAATGGGTTGTGGGAAGGCAGCAGCAAGCCCCTGACACTGTTGTCCTAGCAGCTCCCATGTTCAAAATGGTCGCCAAAGTTCTCTAGTGGTAGTTTTGGATGACCACCACTAGGAGATCAAGCTGCCAGATAAGAAAGTGTTTCTTAAATATAAACAATTAAGAAATGAAATAAAGAAATAATAATGTAATAATTCAAGTTAGAGAAATGCTTTGACATAGTAGATTCCTGGTTATGGAACTGGTTTAAAATATATACAGTAAAACCTTGGATTGCAAGTAACTTGGTTTGCTAATGTTTTGCAAGACAAGTAAAACATTGTATTAAATGTTAACTTGATATACAAGCAATGTCTTGCAATACAAGTACATACAGTATACACACATCACAACTGAGCTGATGGTTTTTCTCTCTCTGATGCTGCAAAAGTGTATAGTATATATAGTATTTTGTATTAAAGTTTTTGGGTTGTAGAATGAATCATCTGAGTTTCCATTATTTCCTATGGGGAAATTTGCTTTGATATACGAGTGCTTTGGATTACAAGCAGGCTTCTGGAACAAATTATGCTCGCAAGCTGAGGTTTTACTGCATACTGATTGGCCAACTATGTCTTAGCAAGGTAGTATTACAGTATGTGAGCATCAAATTATTTATTTTTCTTAGGCAGCATTCATCTCTATATTTACTAAGAAAATAATACAGTTAAGTATAATGACTCCACATTCTAGCTTCATTGGCCTAAAAGTGAGCAAAACTGTGAAAGCAATTGAACAACTTTTAAGCAAGAGCAAAATATCTGTCAAATTATCAAATAAACACATTCTAATATCAATAAAACACTTAAGGATGGTGTTGCAGTGTGATAACACTACACCTGAAGGAAGTTATAACACTCTACCAGCTGTGCTGCTATGCCACAATAACACCATACTTTCTAATTACCTCATACTAGTAACGCTGTTCCAGAAAAAGCCCAAAGTATAGTAATTAAACTTCTGTTGCTATATGATCAGGAGTCACTTGGAGAGAAATTCTATAAAATGGTCACTAACATTGATAGAATATGAGACGAAAGAAGATCTCCAGATATATTTTATTTATTCAATTTTTTATACCATTCTTCCCAAAGGAGATTAAAACGGTTTACATTAATTTATTCAGGTACTCAAGCATTTTTCCTTGTCTGTCCCTGTGGGCTCACAATCTAGATAATATACCTGGGGCAATGAGGGGAATAAGTAACTTGCCCAGGGTCACAAGGAACAGCATGGGTTTGAACCCAGAACCCCAGGGTGCTGAGGCTGTAGCTTTAAACACTGCGCCACACACATTGATCTATTACTTGTCTCATAAGTTATTGAATGTGAATTCTAATACGATTCTCATACACTCAGAATTGTGTAATTTGGCCAAGAGCTGAAGCTCCTATAGCCGAACCCACCACCCAAGCACTGTGTATGGAATAATAAATAGTGTTGAATAGTGAAATTCAATTATTAAAATCTTTTACTCAATGGCAAAGAGAATAATTTTCACTTAACTTTTGGGGTTTCAGCAGGTCCCGACATAGGCCATGTTTCAAAAATCTTTTTCAAGGAACCCAAAAGCAAGAGTTAATAACTTGTTTGCCAAATGATTCAAAGTGATGTGGGGTAAAAATATGCTATTCTATCATATGTAGAAATAGCGAGGTGAAAAACTTCTCTGCTTCTTCTTTCGTGGTAGGTGGTTCGGCTATAGGAACTTCGGCTCTTGGCCGAATTACACAATTCTGAGTATGAGAATCGTATTATAATTCACATTTAATAACTTATGAGACAAATAGATCAATATATATCTGGAGATCTTCTTTCTTCTCATATTCTGTCAATTTGATCTCCTACTTTTTATTAGCTTTTGCTAAATTGTTTCCCTACTTTAGCTCTTGCCACTAATTTTGACATGCACATTATACAAATGCATGTTTAGAATACTAGCTTGTATGCGTGAACATTCGGGCACACATGTCAAATTTCCACCCAAGTGCTGTTGTGGAAGAATGTGTACATCTTGCATAGTGTACATTAAGGTGGTCCACAGTAGTATGCATAAAAAAATCAACCTTGTCAAATCTGGTCTCCACAAGGCTTATTTTTGTTCACTTGGTATGACTTACTCATGTGTCAAATTTCAGCTCAATTAGACAATATTTAGAAGTTACCCTAGCATGCACTGTTTGCTTGTGTGTTGTCTATGTAGGTGATTATGCATAATTAGTTTGTTTGGTGTCATTTAGTTTATCTGCACTAGAGGTCTACACGGGAACGGGAATCGCGGGGATCCCGTGTGGATCTCCTTAAGGTCAACGAGACTCCCATGGGGATGCCTCCCAGGCCCACGGGACTCCCACGGGGACCCCTCCAAGGCCAACGGGACTCCCATGGGGATGGAACTGGGATCTCCCATTCTGAGGTCTACCTAATTTTCAAGATGATACCAGTCCGGCGCCACGGTGGGAATAGCCATTCTGAGCAGTGAGCTCAGCACGTAGGCGCTCAGTGTGTCTACGTGCTGAGCTCACTGCATTGCTGCTGATTGGTCGGGCAGTGGCATGTGCAAGGGTAGAACAGGAAGTCAGCTTGTATGAAGTCCACCCTCCCCACCCATGCATTTACATAACGTCCGCCCTCAACCCAGCTGTGGCCAATTGGAAACAAAGACACGCGACAGGGATCCACCTCCGCCTCCTCCCCTTTTGAAGGAAGGCTGAGAAAGTTGAATCGGGGCTCTCCAGTGTGCAGGGAGTGCATGAGGTGGGCCGGGAGAGGAAATTCTGTTATTCTTAGAATGCCTTCATGTTCAGCATTTACAGATTTCCCTTTCGTGTAATAAGGTATCGAGTTAACCTGCGAGGCTGGTGCAGTCAGATTGCAGAGATCTTTATTCACCTTATGTGTATAATTGGGGGCGGGGAGGGGGGCAAATACTATGTCCGACATACTTCAAGCTTCTTGCATTTCTCAGAGTTATCCTTTGTGCAGTTGTGAAGCACTCATACGCACATTGCTTAAACAAAACTATGTCTTCACAGTGTAGAAATTATTTCAGAGGGCTAAGGCAGGGGGAAGAGAACTGGATGGAACAAGGGTCGATGGACAGCTGAGAATGGCATGCATGGTGATGGTGTAAAGAGAGACAGACTGCAGAAAAGGAATTCCCTGTTAGAGTCTCTTGTTTAACTTTTTTTTTTTTTTTATGACAGCAAAGAGCGATAGCGAAGAAAAGCTGGCCAGAAGCCCTTGATAAGACATTAGCAGCACACTGCATACTGATGGAGAGAGATAGATGAATGAATGATGGAGTGGAGGGAGTGATGGTATGATAGACAGATTCAGGCTTCTTAGTCAACTTCTTTAAGAGCTTAAACAATATGGCCAAATAGTGTCAGACAGGTTAAAGAGTATCCTAATAGTGCAGAGGTCTGAGATCCAAGGGAACTAGGTTTGATTCCCACTGTATCTCGTGATTCTGGGAAAGTCACTTAATTCTCCACTGTCCCAAATACAAATAAATACTAAGGGGACAGGTAACTTTTATGGGGAACGGCGGGGACGGGCGGGGACAGTGGGAATTCCTCATGGGGATGGACGGGAATGGGGAGAATTCCTCGTGGGGATGGGTGGGGACGGAGGGGATTCCTTGTGGGGACGGGCAGGGATGGAGGAGATTCTCACGGGGATGGGTGGGATTCTGGCGGGGATGGGTGGGATTTCTGTCCCCTCGCAACTCTCTAATCTGCACCCATAAACTGGCTCCTTGGGAAGTCAGTCTGTCAGCTGTCAACTGCTAGACTTCCATGTGGACTGGATGTTCTTCAACTGGTCAATTTTCATCACTATGACAAAGGAAAACCTTTATCAGAAAGCTATAAGTTGGCATGTGAGTCAGGGATGGCGGTATGGGATCGAGCTAGGATGCTGATAATACATAGACTTTTTCATTAGGAAGCTGAAGAAACTACACTTCCCCCTCCGTATTCAGTTAGGGGCAGAGCCGGCCTGCGAATATGGAAAAACCGTGAATAATATTCGGGCCAGTTCTGCCCTTATCCCCAGCTTCCCCTGGCTATTTTTGGCCCTTTAAGCCTCCCCTTAAGCCTTACCTGGTGGTCTAGCGGGTTTTCAGGTAGGAGCGATCTGCCCACGTTCCTGCCCCGTGCAGATCGCTCATAGGAAATTGCTGCCTTGAGCTCCCATAGTCTCTCAAGCCATTTCCTTTGAGCGATCTGCATGGGGCAGGAGCATGGGAAGATTACTCCTGCCTGTAAACCCACTAGACCACCGGGTAAGGCTTAAAGGGCGGGGGGGGGGGGGGGGCTTACAGGACTAAAAATAGCCCCAAAAATGTAAAAAATATTTTCTGGTCTAACAGGTACGAATGTAGATTGATTTCAAGTATGAATTTTGATTTTAACATTTTGAGTAATAGTAAAGTGTTAAATTACTGTATTAGATGACATGAATGTTTAATATATGGTAGTAATTTAAGTTTATGCACTGTTTTTATGCTCCTAGTACCCCTCCTGACGAAGATAATTACGAAACTCGAGTCGGGGGGTAGTAGAAATCCAAAGGAGTCATGTTTACAGCACCTTAGCACTTTTTGCACAAGTTCACTTTCACAAATTATCCAGTGGTTATGACCAAAATCCAACCTAAGAGGAGACTCCAGATAAGTTGTTTTTAATACATTTTTTACTATCTGGTAGGAGGTTGGTAAAGGGGCGGTAAAGTTATGATGGCCCCAGATTAACCACTGTGTATGTCATCTATGCACTAATGGTTTATTGGACTGAGCACTTTACTTATTTATAAACAAATGAATTTTTGTATTGTTTTTAAAAGAAAGATTAATAAAGCTGTGATTTTAAGAAGTATTTAATTTTTTTAGACCACCCTAGTGTACATATTGCATGTAGGTGGATCCTGAGTGGGGAGTGGGTGAGACTAAAATTTACATGCATATCTTACAGAATACACTAAAGTATACATGTTTCTTCAGTATTTAGGTGCTCACAGTTATACCAGGTCTTTTATTTAATTGGTCATGACTAAATAACTCATGCATGTTACACTACTATTCTTATAAAGGAAAGTAGGTATCTACTGATTGGCCAACTATGAGGATTCTACAAAGAAGCACCTACTTTTCTTTAATAGAATATTAGCATAACAGGTCAAGATTAACCTATATTTTTAAGCATCAGCAATTGCACCAACAATAGAGCTGTTGTAAATGGGGGTGGGGAATGCGTGGCACAGTGGTTAAAACCACAGCCTCAGCACCCTGAGGTTGTGAGCTTAAACACACTCTGCCTCCTGTGACCCTGGGCAAATCACTCAATCCCACCATTGCCCCAGGCAATCAGATAGACTATGAGCCCATCAGGACAGACAGGAAAAAAATGCTTGAGTACCTGAATAAATTCATGTAAACCATTCTGAGCTTTTCTGGGAGAACAGTATAGAAAATTGAATAAATAAATGCTCATACCTAGATGGATTCTATTTTTTTAAATGTATTTTTATTAATTTTACAAAACACAATACAATACAGAAAGCTCCTTATTCCCCCTCCCCCTCCCAAAAAAAACAAAAATAATTGTAACAACAGGTTAGGAGTCCAGAACAAAGAATACATATCAATAAAGAAGTATTACATGTTAGCTAAATGACAAATCATCTAAAGGAACCCAAACCTTTCTAGATTGATTCTTTTCTGTTCTGGACATTAGTGTTCCACCCAGTTTTAAATTATAGATTTTGAACAGTGTACAAACAAATAAGAGGATGATTTAGAATGTTCAGAAGTTACAAAAAAACCACACACACACACACAAAAAAACCCAAACTATTGTACAACATGGATAAATCTGAGTTCATAATATTTAGAGAGACTAGAGATTTCAAATATTTTTGGAAATTTGTAAGACAGTACAACTCTAATCTGAAATGGAAGACTATTTAGTAATTTGCATGAAACGAGAATGTGCTGACCAAGAAACACTTAAATTGGATGTGTTTAATTGAAGAATAACTTTTTAAAAATGTTGAAAAATGGAACAGCACCTTCCTGCAGGATAGGTAATCATTTGAGTAAGCTGGTCTGAGTTAATACCCTAGAATAAGCAGTTTTGAATTCAGTATGAGTCTGAAATATTTGCTAGTGAAATAAAAAAAAAAAAAAAGAGCCAAAAAGTGGAGGGAAAAAGGAAGACCAACTAGGAATGTATTCTTCTAATAAACCTTTAATGGTGTAAATTTGTTCAGCTCGAACTGTTTCACTCAGCTAGTAAAACTAATGGCCTCTTCTATTAAACTGCGCTAGAAGTTTCAAGCACGGGGAGCCGCGCTGAATGGCCCGCACTGCTCCCGATGCTCATCTGAGGCTTTAGTGAGAACATTGTTTATTTATTTATTAGTGTTTTAGCCTGTTACATTAGTTACAGTAACGGGTGCTAGAATAGCTCACCTATACCCTGACCCTGACTCTGATCCCACCCATGCCCCGCCTCTATCATGCCCGGACCCTGCCTCCCACTGATCCCAGTCCCACCACCTCACCTTTCATCATTTCCTTTGTACCCTTTTGGCCCTTTTGCAGGGTCTTTACTTACCCGAGGCAGCAGCAGCAGTCCTGAGGTACCAACCTTTCCTCCCTCAGTGCCCCAAAGCAGCAGTGGTCCTACCATTTCCATCTCTCCCTTTCCCCCTTTCACACTCTCTACCATCTCTCTCTGACCCTGTTTCACTCCTTTTGCCATCTTTCCCGTTCCTGTCCCCCTCTGTCCTTCCCCAAGACCATCTCTCTCTCCTGTCCCCTCCTCACTCCCTGAAGTCTATCCCTATCCCCTTCCATCTCTCCTGGTCCCCCTAGAAGCCCCTCTGTCTTGAGTCCAACATCTCTCCCTTCTCCCACTCCCTCTCCCGAATCCATCACCTCCTGCCTCTGCGGAGCTCTCGCAGTTCCTCCTTGTCCTCCTCCAGCCAGGCTTCAGCCATCTACACTGGCTCCGGGCTCGGCCGCCGTGGCCTGCAGCCGCCGACAGCCACCGCAGCTGACATCCGTCTCAGGGGGGAGGGAGAGAGAGAGAGATTCTCATGTGCGCCGGGAAAGGGTGCACGGGGTGGGGGGGAGGAGAGGGGGCCACGACGGCGGCGAACGACAGTGGCGAAGTTACAGTGAGAGAGGGAGGGAGTAGAAGCGCGCATGCACACTCTTGCCCGCGGGGCCCTACAGCTCACGGAAAATGGAACATGCAGGTGGGAGTGCGCATGCGCGCTTAGGGTGTTATTATCTTAGATTTTAGTTATTTATATCCCACATATTAATTATACCTTAGACAAGTGGAGGGGCATAATCAAAAGAAACATCTAAGTATTCGGACGTATGGCGCTAGATGCCCAAAATCGGCAGTGGTAAAATGTCAATTCTCAAAAAATATGTTTTAGAATTTTATTTTGGGGGAGAAAATTGTCTCTCTTGATATCCAGGCCATTGATTGTCTAGACTGCCAGTACGTCTATCTTTATACCAAGTCCCAAACGCCCAGAACAAGATCTTTTGGACAAGAGAGGGGCCAGCATTGTGATGGACTGGCCACCCAGACATGGCAACAGAGCAGTGAAGCACCTTACAGGGCACTGCTGTTAACTTCACAAAAAGGGTGCCACATAAATCTTACCAGAATTCCCTTATAGGATATGGTGAGCCCCACCAAAACACACTATACCCACCTATCTACAACCCCAATAGCCCTTATGGCTGCAGGTGGCACATATATGGCAGTACAGTAGGGTTTGTGAGGTTTTTGGTGGGCTCACATTTTCCATCATGAATGTAGTGTTTAGAGTGGCTTATGGGCCTGGGTCCTCTATGGTTCACTAGACCATCCCGCAGGCTACTTAAGACATCTGTATGCAGCTCTACTAGGCTTCCCTATAGCAGGTGCTGATATTCCGAAGGCAGGTATGTACGTTTTTATTCTAGTATTTGAGGCAGTATAAGGGGAGTTAGTGATCACTAGGGATAAATGTGGGGGTTTTTACGTTGTCTCTGCTTTGATTATCTGGTCACTTTGGACACCCTTTTGGCATTTATACCTGCTTTTATATTGTCTAACTCACAACATATAAGTTTCGTCCAGGAAGTCTCTGCAGGACGACTAAAACTAGGTCGGCCCACATCCTGCTGAAATACTGCCCTAACCACTCCTCCAATATGCCCCTTGTAGCCCTGAATGCACAGCAGCATTCAGAGTCCTAAAAAGTCCCAGTTTGATTATTGGCACTTAGATGACCTGTCTTTTAGGCCATCCAAGTGCCAACTTGGGCGGGTTTTTAGATGTGTTTACGTTTCAATTATGAGCCCCATAAGTTTTAAATATCATCTTGGACTGGCATTTTAGTTTTAGGTTGCAACTATCCAACATTATACACTGTTGCTTTTACAAACTGAAGATGGTTCACTCTTTTGTTGTTAGTAAACTTGATTATTATAATGCCCTCTTGAGTGGTACATGCATGTCTGACATTTAGGCCCTGATTCTACACATGGTGCCTAAAATATAGGGGCCAAGGAACATGACATATAACGCATGTCAATTGTGAATTAGGCACCATTTATAGAATTATGCCCAGTGATGCCTAAATTGGACTTAGGTGCCGGTAGGCATCAAAACCTTAGGTGCCCCTTATTTGTGAAAGGGTTTTCGTGGCCTAAATACTGGTGCCTAAGTCCAATTTAGGTTCCTACTTAAGACCTTTCCATATTACATATTCCACAAAAAGCAAACAAGATGTTATGAATTATTAAAAAAGGGATGATTAACAAAACTAAGAATATCATAATGCCTCTGTATCGCTCCATGGTATGACCTCACCTGGAATATTGTGTTCAGTTCTGGTCTCCCTATCTCAAGAAAGATATAGCAGCATTAGAAAAGGTTCAAAGATGAGCGACCAAGATGATAAAGGGGATGGAACTCTTCTCGTAAGAGGAAAAACTAAAAAAGGTTAGGGCTATTCAGTTTGGAAAAGAGATGGCTGAGGAGAGATATGATTGAAGTCTACAAAATCCTGAGTGGAGTAAAATGGGTACAAGTGGATCGATTTTTCACTCTATCAAAAATTACAAAGACTAGGGGACACTCAATTAAGTTACAGGGTGTCACAAGCCCAGCACTACAGCCAGCCTTGTTCCAGCCAGAAAGCAGAGAAACTTAACCCTGAAGCTGAAGAGAGCTGATCAGTGCTTTCAGCTCTCCAACTAACATGGAGCAAGACCCTGTTTCTGGAGAGATTTCCCAAGAACAGGAGCCCTGGGAGGAGTGGGAGCAGTGCAAGCCAGGGAGAGGGAGAGCTGAGCCAGCAGAGGAAGCAGACTAATGGCTGGATGCTCCAGAGGAGATGCAAGGTAACGAAGTGGAAATGCAAGATTCAGAGGAATCTTTACTGGAAAATCAGCCAGACTGCCTGAGGCCCGAGGAAGCCATGGACATTGTTCTGGATCCAGTTGATGACTGGATGGACGAAAGTTAAGTCTTCTTTTTGATTTCTTTTGCTTAAAAAGACTTTTCATTGCACTGAGGTGTGGAAGGAAAGAGCTATATGTTTGCTGGCTGTTCGAGACTTTCAAAGCCCTTTGTAGGGAAAGGCTGCCCTACCAGGAAAGGACTTTGTATTGTGTATTGTTTTTTTTCTTTCCTGTTTTGAGAAGGTAAAGTCACTGGGAGCTCAGTGGGGATTGTGGGGCAGAATCCACATTAGATCCACAGGGTTGGGATTGCGGGGCCAATTAGGCTATTTTTGAGAGTGGATTCAGCAATTCCCCACCCCCACCAACTTACTCAGGTTGGTAGGGGGAAAGCTTGACTAAGCTTAGGCAGGCACAGTGTACTTTAAAAGAACAAGTTGGTGTTTGCAGGACTGTGCAATACTTACCCATTTTTGATGTTTTTGTTTGCTTGAAAGAAGCCGGTGAGGAACTTTTAATGCTTGCCCTGAGGCAAGGGTGTTACCAGCCATGTGCTGATTTGGCAGCCAGAATGACTGCAGGGCTAATAGCCAGAACAAATGTACTATTTGAGTTTGTTTTCTTCTTATTTTGGATATATTTTGAACATTGGCTACACTACTAAATAAAGCCTGCCTTATTGTAACCGTGGCTGAACGTGAGCCTTATTGTGTTGAGAGATCTGTGATCATCCTGACTATTATTCTCTCAGAACATTATTATTATCCCAGCAGGGCTTTCAACTTTTGAAGGCACGCTAGAGTCAGTGATTTGCACTCTGCCCGGTATCCAACTCAGGACCCGGTACCGGCTGCGCGACAAGGGAAATACTTTTAAAACCAATTGGAGGAAGTATTTTTTCACTCAGAGAATAGTTAAGCTCTGGAACGCATTGCCAGAGGTTGTGGTAAGAGCACATAACTACTTTTAGGAAGGGTTTGGACAATTTCCTTCAGGAAAAGTCCATAGTTTGTTATTGAGAAAGACATGGGGAAGCCACTGCTTGCCCTGGATTGGTAGCATGGAATGTTGCTTCTTTATTGGGTTTTGGCCAGGTACTAGTGACTTAGATTGGCCACCGTGTGAATGGGCTCCTGGGCTTGATAGCCTACTGTGCTGGTGCCAGGTTCAAAATGGCTCCAGTAATTTCTTACAGTATTTTAATGGTACTAAGGATCAAGCTGTTGTATAAAGATCTTTTGCTCTTACCCCATCCCATTAAACTCTAGGAAATTGTAAAGATAAGTCCAAGGAGCTACTGGAGTGTGTGAGGGGGGCTTTGGAGGAGAGGAGGACCCCTGGGAGGTATGTAATGGAGGGCTTCAGGGAGATGTACTGTATGTAATATGAGGGAGGAGACTTTTTAGTAGGGGTTGAAACTAATATCCAACTATTTAAGGCAGCTGGACAGTATGAATAATGCAGCTCATACGAGGTATTCATGTGGGATGCCATTAACCTGTGCTACTCCAATACCACAGTTTAGTGACTCCCATGGGAAATTAAGGTGCAGTACATGCCTTTTACCATACCTTAATTGCATCCCTTCCTAAATATCTATCTGACTCTGCTTGACATTGAATTATTTTGAGGTCCACTGTATGAAGTTGCACAGGTACCTGAACTCAGCATTTGAGATTGATATCATAGAAACATAGAAGCAAGCAGCAGAAAAGGGCTATAGCCCACCAAGTGAGTTGTTCCTGGTTGCTGTTACTGAAAATCAGAGAACATCATGAGAAAGAAGCAAATCGACCCACAAATAAAAAAGGAACACTTAGGATGATTTTCACGACAGCTGTGCCAGACATTCTGTTATGTTTAGTCAAAGCTGTTACACGTTAAAACGATGAATAACAGAGATGCCACTTTCATCTTATTGACTCAAGTTCTTTATTTTTCTTTGACACTGCCAAGCAAATAACTTGATTTGAAAACATTAGGACATGTTTACCAAAGTGCCTGCTTTCTGTGCAAAACTGAATGTGCGTTAAGTATAAAGCCTTTTTTGATAATTGCAGGGACTTCATTCAACATTTGCCTTTCATTTCCACACAGTGCAGACTTACCACATATATGAGGGTGAATCAAAAATTGAAGGCCATTGTTAAATTACACAATAATCAAGTTCCCAAGTTTATTTACATTTTAATATACCGACCATCATCGTGTATCTGGCTGGTTTACAAAGCTAAAAACATTAAAATAAATTTAAGAATGGGGTAAAAAGAAAAGATTGGACATTGAATAGACGAATACGAATCAGAACAGAGCTAGCAAAATGTAACATATGTACTTGTACATTGCCTGTTGGATAGTTTATCCACGCACAGTGCAGCACTCAGCCTTTAATCGTGTGGCAGCCACGAGGTCAGAAACATGGACAATAAATTCTAAGATTGCACAATCAAAGAACAACATACAGTAATGCACTTTCTTTGGGCAGAGGAAGTGAAACCTGTGGAAATTCACCATCGGATATTAACTCAGTATGGACATAGCACCATGAATCCATGAGAGGTTTTTGAGTGGGTAAAAAGTTTTAAAGCGGGAAGAACAGGTTTATTCTGGTCGCCCATCAATATCGCAAACATTTTTTTTCAAGTGTATTAGGTTTTTATATACCGCCTATCAAGGTTATCTAAGCATTTTTTTACACTCAGATACTCAAGCATTTTTCCCTATCTGTCCCGGTGGGTTCACAATGTATCTAACATACACATAAGAGCACATTGACAGGATGAATGCCTTGATTAGAGAAGACTAATGGATAATGGTGTCTCAATTGGCTGCATATTTGGATTTCAGCTATGGATCTGCATTTACCATAATACATGATGACTTGGGAGGAAATTTTGAACACAATGGATTTCCAAACAGCTTACTGATTTACACAAGCAACAGCATGTGGAGATTGCGACTCAGTTCCTGAGATAGTATGAAGATCTGAGTATTCTGGAGAGAGTTGTCACCGGAGTCATGGGTGCTTTATTGTGACCTGGAGAGCAAAAGACAAAGCATAATGAAGTAAAGGAAGTGGTGCTCCCACACGGCTTCAGGAGCAGCTACAAAAACTTCTCTGCAGGAATGCAGAAGCTAGTTGAATGATACAACAAATGCGTTGTCTTGCGTCTTTCATGGGGACTATGTGGAAAAGTGATATGTTGAATTGCTCACAGTTACTTCTATTAAAGTCATTAATAGTCAATGTATTTTGCTTATACTTTTTGATTTCATTGCAGGAACGCAGTACAGGCCCACAATAATAATTTTTTAAAAAAAGTATAGGTGGTCAAGGTGGTTCGCACATCTCCCTGCATTCCTGACCCCAATCTGATCCTCCCATCACAACTCTGGGTTATGATGGGGGGCTAGGGGTTGAGATCAGGTTGATCACAACTTTGACCACCCCGATATTAACCCCCAATATATTAGAGGTCAGCATGAGTGCAAGCTAACATCTAATTTGGGGGTAAAATCCACACTAGCTACTTATTGCACTATTGTAAACATGCCCCATAATAATAATTATTATTATTTTAGCATTCTAAAAGGAATAGTTCATAGATTTGATTAATTTTGACATTCATGTCCTTAAACGCTTGTTTACATATTCACATTCACTAAATAATACTGATCTAGAATATTAATGTAGCTGTAAGCAAGTTTCATAGCAAACCTTGCCCTGATTGAGGTCATGATAATCCAGGAATCAATGTCCTTTAAGCAATGAAAGTGCATTATTTTTACAGAAAAAGATAGCCTGTTTTTCTTAATGAGTAGCACTGAACCTCATGCAGTATGAATCTGTAGCACACTATAATGCTTCTGTGAGTATCGAGGCCAATCTCATCTTGTTCTTTAACATTTTTTTTCTCAAAACTTCAAACATTTTGCATCCAAAAACTGTACTTTGAGAATGAAACAAGGATGCTTATGCAAAAGGTTTTCATTTTATTTTGCTTGATGTGGGGATTTATTTTTCTTTCTATGTGTATGTCTGTATGTGCATTAAAAGTGTTGTTCCCCTTCACTATCCCCTCACCGCCCCTCCTCCCATAACTTCAACCACACTGCAAATTTTTTAAAAAGCTTCCGATGCTTGCCTTCTATCTATCCCACACACTCACCTCTTCTTTTATTATGCCTGCTGTTGTCTCAGATTAGGTTAATGTACATAGAACTGCAATTTAGATGCCTGAACTCTTTGAAAATTTTGTGTCCAATGTTTGTTCTGCTCCCAAACTGGATAGTTTGGTCACCAACTTCTTTGTAGAACAAAATTCAGCCACTTCCTGTTTTCTGTGGAAGTATTTATACAACATACCACTGTTTTACTCAAAGTTATATTATTCTTTGCACTAATTAGGTGTGATTGTATGTAATAATCTTAAGGTGGCCAAACAGGTTGAAAAGGTGACAGTGAAAGCTAGAAAGATGCTAGGGTGCATAGGGAGAGGTATGGCCAGCAGGAAAAAGGAGGTATTGAGTCCCCTGTATAAGACTTTGGGGAGACCTCATTTAGAATATTGTGTACAATTCTGGAGGCCGCACCTTCAAAAGATATAAAAAGGATGGAGTCAGTCCAGAGGAAGGCTACTAAAATGGTATGTGGTCTCCATCATAAGGCGTATGGGGATAGACTTAAAGATCTCAATCTATAGTCTTTGGAGGAAAGGCAGGAGATGGGAGATATGACAGAGATGTTTAAATACCTACGTAATATAAATGCGCATGAGTCAAGTCGCTTTCATTTGAAAGGAAATTCTGCAATGAACGGGCATAGGATGAAGTTAAGAGGTGATAGGCTCCGGAGTAATCTAAGGAAACACTTTTTTACAGAAAGGGTGGTAGATGCATGGAACAGTGGTGGTGGTGGAGACAGAGACTGTGTCTGAATTCAAGTGGGCCTGGGATAGGCACATGGGATCTTTTGGAGAAAGAAAGAGATAATGGTTACTGCAGATGGGCAGACTAGATGGACCATTTGGCCTTTATCTGCCATCATGTTTCTATGTTTCTATCATTCAAATCAGAATAGAAATATAGAAACATAGAATATGACGGCAGAAAAGGGCCATAGCCCATCAAGTCTGCCCACTCTAATGACCCACCCCCCTGACTTTACTCCTTTAGAGCAGTGTTTTTCAACCGCTGTTCCGCGGCACACTAGTGTGCCGCGAGATGTTGCCTGGTGTGCCGTACGGTCAGGGCCGCCATCAGGGCAGTACCACCAGTCTAGGGAGAGGGGCGGGCCGCCCCACGTGGACAGGAGAGCGCTGGACGGGGGACCCGCGGAGTTCAATACATCTCGAGCCGCGAGGCTCGTCTTCTGTTCCTGCCTGCCCTGCAGCTAACATATAGCCGATCGCAAGCGTTCCCCGATGTCAGCGCTGACGTCGGAGGGAGGGCTTAAGCAAAGCCTGCCCTCCGACGTCAGCGCTGACGTCGGAGAATACTTCCGTTCGGCTATTTGTGCGCGGCAGGGCAGGCAGGAAGCAAAAGACAAGCCTCGCGGCTTGAGCTTCGTTTTGCTGAGAAAGTTGCAAAGATGGGCTGGGAGGCAAACACGGAACACAAAAGGGGGAGGGAGTGCGTTTTGGACACAAGGCATGAACTTGGGAGAGAGGAAGGGAGGGAAAGAGATGCTGAGGTGGGGGAGGGAATGGGTTTTTGGACACAGAAGGCATGGACTTGGGAGAGAGGAAGGGAGGGAAAGAGATGCTGAGGTGGGGGAGGGAATGCGTTTTTGGACACAGAAGAAATGGACTTGGGAGAGAGGAAGGGAGGGAAAGAGATGCTGAGGTGGGGGAGGAAATGCGTTTTTGGACACAGAAGGCATGGACTTTGGAGAGAGGAAGGGAGGGAAAGAGATGGTTGTGTACACGGGGAATAGAAGAAAGGATAATTTTTGGTCACAGGGAGGGAGTGAGGTACAGATAGTGGCATACCAGGGTGGGGGGGGCGGTCTGCCCCACCCCGGGTTTACGTCCCAAGGGGGTGCACAGCTGGCCACCCTCCAGTGTTGTCCCTAGGCCGGCAAACTGCGGCTCTTTAGCCACTTGAGTGTCACCGCCACCAACGGTGTTGTTGGCGGTGGCAGCATTATAAAATACTTTCTTTGTGTTTATTTGATTCCTATTCAAGAGAATTACTTTATATATAGTCAATATAGGCACAGATTTTTTAACATTTTTTAACATTTTCTAATGGTGGTGTGCCTCGTGATTTTTTTCATGAAACAAGGGTGCCTTTGCCCAAAAAAGGTTGAAAAACACTGCATTAATAGATTGATATTTGCTAATGAGGCATAGAATTTATACACATTTAATTAGTGTGTTTTATAAAAAGAACTCTAGAGCATTGGTTGTGGGGTACCAAATTCTGATTGCCATCTATACAATTTCCTCCTATACAGTATATATAATTGATGCTGTTCCCAGAATGTCCTAACCATAGTCTCCGTACCCTACACAGAAAGAGGCTCATAATCGAAAGAGAAAAATGTCCAAAAACCGGCCTAAGTCGGCACTTGGACGAACATTTCTCAAAAACGTCCAAGCGCCGAAAATAAAAACGGGGTTTGGACGTATTTCTAAACGACCTAGCGTGTGGTGGATGCTTGGAATGCTCTCCCGGAGGAGGTTGTGACGGAGACCACCATTCTGGGATTCAAAGGTAAATTGGATACACACCTTCTTGCAAATCACATTGAAGGATACGGGTTAACAAGGTCTTCATCAGGGAACACCTAGCTTAGCCTCCGCGTGTGCGGGTCGCCGGTCTAGATGGACCTAAGGTCTGATCCGGTGAAGGCATTTCTTATGTTCTTATGTTCATAGTGCCACTCAACATCCAAAGCTAAACGGGGTGGTTCGGGAGGCGTGTCGAGGGCGGGAGTTGGGCGGGACATGGGCCGGCTTAGACTTAGTCGTACAGCATGTATAACCGAAAGTTTTACAATAGAGCTTAGACAGAACTTGGACGTTGTGACTTAGACCATTGTAAAACATGATCTAAGTCACAAAAACCCACCTAAACTCACCAGATAAGCACTTCAAACACATAACACAGACCCCCACACACTACCCCAGTGATCACCAACCCCCCCATGAAAATTTTATTCACAACTTTAAATTTCAGCCTCCAGACCATCATCACTTGGCCGCCTGGCATAGGAAAGCCTAGTTGTCCAGCCCAGAGGTAGCTTAAGTCGTCTTGGGGATGGATTAGGGACCCATAGAGAGGAGGACCCAAGCCCTTGTAATTACTGCATTGGTACTTAAACATGTGCACTGCCCTATACACCCCCAAAACCATTTTTTACTGGCATATAAGTGGCTCCTGCAGCCATAAGGGCTATTGGGGTGGTAGATAAGTGGGTCTAGGAGATTCTGGAGGTGGTTTGGGGGGGCTCACCATGACCTATAAGGGAACTGTAGTGAGGAGATGCCATGGCACCCTTTTTGTGAAGTTCACAGCAGTGCCCTGTAAGGTACCCCACTATTTAGGTGGCATGTCTGGGTTTTCAATCCATCACTTTGCAGACCTCTCCCACATCCGACAAGGCTTGTTCTAGGCATTTTGGACTTGGACGGAAAATTGGATGGAAATGTGGTATAAAGATGGACGATTTAGCGGCTTGGACGATCAGATCGGCAGGACATATAATTAGACGATTTTCGAAAGTAAAAAAAAGTTGGACGTCTCTTTCGAAAATGTGTCTTAGGCTCTTTTTAACTTTGGATGACTTGCGAGATGGACGTAAATGGACTTAGACATCCCTTTCGATTATGCCCCTCCATGGTACTAGTATCATGCTGCCCAATATTTTATTTGAAAAGTATTTAGATATTTGGCATGTAGTCAAATGTCTAAGTGCTCGTTGAATCAGGTTCTATTTGTCTTTGTCCTTGCATTTCAGTGAACAGAATACCTGGATTTATTTATGTCAGCTTTTGCTGTAGATTTGAGCATCCTGAGAGACCAAAAGCAGACACAGAAGGCAAAAATGATCTTCATTATAAAGATTTCTCAAACATAGCACAGACTTTGGGAATACCCAGAAGTGAATTACACCTTACCAAAATGATTAATATCAAGGTTGCCCTTGGAGAGACAGAACAAGGATTGGAAAATGCTATTTTAATAGATTCTGTGCTGTCAGTTTCTTGTGTCATTTTTTTTTTTTTTGCTCGCAGTTTTTATGGGAAGGAGGAGGAGGGGTTGGTGAGAAAGTGAAAAATGGAACATTTGGAACATTATGAAATATGAAGTTAACATTCTACAAGCTGAGTTCAGATGAATTTGTGCTTTGGGAAAATGTGTTAAGCCAAACAGCTATGTTTTGTGTCTCCTTGACGGTACAGTAACTTACTCAGAAGCACTAGAGAACTTAAAAAGTCAATGAAATTTTTCAGTAAACTTCCTCACTCTGTTAACATAGAGATGTGGATTTGTTTGAAATAAACATGGGAAATTTTCTGTGTTTCTTGTCCAAAATAACAAGAAAGAAACAAACATATGCTGTCTGATTTTTACGTAGGTTCTTATAGAATTAAATCTTAACTGCAACTTTGCTAATTGTGGAACAACATAATGTGTGCTATAGAACATTTCTGTGTGGTAACTGCAGGGGACATTCTGTGTGTCCCCCCCCCTCGCCCCACCCCAACAATTACCACAGTCTTTGTACTTACTGGGGCTTATTTTTAAAGCACTTAGGCCCAGATTCACAAAAAAAAAAACAAAAAATAGTGATTCAATCGCTTTTGGCCGATTCCTGGCCAATTTTAAAACAGCGATTGATTCACTATCTTGTTTGAATGCAAATGATTTGCACAGAGGTGCAAATCATTTGCATGCAAACTCCCCGACTCAATCGCTCAGTGAGCGATTGAGTCAGGGAGAGCCCTGACAGTAGTGACAGGAGAAGCAGCCTCTTGTCACTGCTGTCAGGGCTCCTGTTAACCACCTGCAACTTATGGCAGGAGGGATGCCCACTCCCTCCTACCACCCGATGCTCCCTAAACTGCGCCACTTAAACATATGGCAGGAGGGATCCCTGGTCCCTCCTGCCATCAAACCCCTCTGCTGCATCTGGCCGCACACCCCCCTGGCTGCCGACGAACATCCACGCAGTATGGGCTTAAACATATGGCAGGAGGGATGCCCACTCCTTTCCTTCCCCCTCCCCCAACAAACAAATGGCAGGAGGGATGCCCACTCCATCCTGCCATCGGACCCGGACCCTGATGACGATGACCTTTCTCCAGTGGCGTACCAAGGGGGGGGGGGGGGGGGGGCGGTCCGCCCCAGGTGCACGGCCCGAGGGGGTGTTCAGCTGGACACTTACCAGGGAATAGGCTGCCGCTGGGGAAAGAAAGAAGCTGGTGCCGAATTCTCCCTCCCTGCTGCTTCTCTTCCCCGAGCCGAGCAACTCTAGCTGTCCGACGTCAATTCTGACGTCGGAGAGGACATTCTGGGCTGCCTGGCTGGCCCGGAACGTCCTCTCCGACGTTAGAATTGACGTCGGGCAGCCAGAGTTGGTCGGCCCGCGGGAAAAGAAGGAGGACAAATTTGGCGCCGGCCTGTTTCCGATGGCCAGTGGCAGCCTTTCCGCGGCGGTGGTGGCAGCATGGTTGTGGTAGCGGCGGTGGCATGGGGGAGGGAAGGGAGAAAGAAAGAAGGGGGGGTGGAGCCAGGGAGCCAGAAAGAAAGCAAGGGGGGGACAGGGAGCCAGAAAGAAAGAAAGGGGGCAGGGTGAAAGAAAGAAAAAAATGGGGCATGGGGAAAGAGAGAAAGACAGACATAGAGAAAGAAAGGGGGCATGGAGAGAGAGAAAGAAAGAAGGGGCAGGGTGAAAGAAAGAAATGGGGCACAGAGAGAGAGAGAAAGACAGACATACAGAAAGAAAGGGGGCATGAAGAGAGAGAGAAAGAAAGAAGGGGACAGGATGAAACAAAGAAAAAGTTGGGGGAGGGAATGAGGTCTGGAGGAGAGGAAGCATACAGGAGGCTGAAAGAAGGGAAGAAATATTGGATGCACAGTCAGAAGTGTGACACACTTATCCCTTGCTCTAACCAGCAGAGGGACTAAGTGTGCTGAGTTCTGGCCTGTCGGCGTGGCCTCCTCAGGTTGGAGGAAGGCTTTTCAGGGTAGAACAGACCTAGGCGCCTGCCTAGTCTGCCAGGCCACACTGAGAGTAACTTATAAAGAGAAGACCACACAGGTAAGTCTTGTTACACAAGAATGTTCTTGAGATTTATTGAACCCGGGGGTCTGAATACCATCAGCCACCCGTATGTCATGGCAAAAATTATAAAATACAAAATAACTTGCAGTTGTCAGAATGGCTTGCTATAAATGCCACATACAGTTCAATACCCTGGACTTTCCAGTTTAACTACAGTCTTCTTCACCAGGGAAAAAGGCAAATGAAAAATATCAGGAAAATAAAACTTTCAAACATTGCACACCTTGTGACTACAGCCAGAGTAATTACAGTTTCAAAACCTAGCACTGCCTTTCTTTAACGTTTCAGCTTACCTAGCTGAGATACGGACAGGTTTGCAGAGCAGGCTTTACAGCTCGTTATTATCAGCTGGGTTTCCTGGCCGAAGGAACACAGCAAGGCATTATATAAGCTGTGAACTTTACTTCGGTTTTTCCCACGGAGCTTTCTCACCCCTACAGATAAAAGTTCCTTGAGCAAACAAAGCTCTCCGGGCAGTCATACAGAGTAGCAGAGAGATTTTCCTGCCCTTCGCCTAATCTCTGTCAGCTGGGCTTGGGCTACGGGAGACAGCACAATCACAGCCTTGCTTCCTTCCCCTTAACAACTAACCTCCATATCAGTGGAGAAATGGCTAGCTTCCAGCAATGGCTCAGCAGTGTCCATAGCCTCTGTCTGCTCAGCAGCCTCTGGGGTGGAGTTGAGGTAGTCCTCTGTCATCTCCACGTCCTCACTGCTGCGGGCTGGAGGAGAGAGACTTCTCCCCTCATCTGCCTCCAAGCTCTGCTGTCTCTCCTGCCGCTGCCTGAGCTCGTTAGCCCCAGCTCCGTCTCGGCTTTCCCTGCTCCTGCTGCTCCCCCTACTGAGATTCCATACTCTGGTTTTATGTTGGTTAAAGCCCCACCCCTCTCTCCTCAGAGCAGCTGTGTTAGGCAGGAAATCCCTAGGGAAATAACTCAGGTTTCTCCTAGGCTGGTAATGAGCATATCTTCCAGCCCTAGGACTCCACTTCTCAATAAGAGTCCTCTCAGGCTTTCTAGGGTACCTGTCCTGAGATGGCGCTCTCTGCTGGATGTACCTATGTTCCTGCCTCTCCTGCTCTACCTCACTGTCTGAGGGGTAGTCAGCCAAAACCAAACTTTTACTTTTAACCTGGTCAGCCCTTCTGACCAGGGACCGTGTTTTGCTTTTATCCCTTACAGGGACAAAGCTAGCCCCAGGTTTGTCACAGAAGAATAAAGTGCAACCATAGACTGATGAAATTACCAAACATAAAGGTAGGAAAAATGATTTTATTTTCAATTTAGTGATCAAAATGTGTCCGTTTTGAGAATTTATATATGCTGTCTATATTTTGCACTATGGGCCCCTTTTACTAAACTGCAATAACAGTTTTTAGCGCAGGGAGCATCGAGAGCAGCGTGGGGCATTCAGCGCAGCTCCCTGCACTAAAAAATGCTATCGCGGTTTAATAAAAAGGGAGGGGGTATATTTGTCTATTTTTGTATAGTTGTTACTGAGGTGACATTGCATAAAGTCATCTGCCTTGACCTCTTTGAAAACCCGCGGAATATAAATGATAATTAACATTTTCTCTGCGTACAATGTGCTTTGTGTTTTTAAAATTTTATTGTTGGTAGATCATTTTGACTTGGCCACGAAGGTAACGGGGAGGGAGGGAGGGGAGCTGCTGAAAGACATCTAGTAATCCTTGCAGGCTTGACTGCAGGGAATTATTTTTGTAAAATTATGTTTTGTTATGTGACTGGCATTATTTAGACTTTAATTTCTATGAATGAATAGAATGAAAATGATATAAAATTACTTGCTTGTTTTTATGTGTGTGTGCTGAAGGAAAGTGGAGAAAGAGTGGGCTGAGGACGCTGAAGAAAAAATGGGGAAGAGAGAGTGGGGAGAAGACGCTGATTTATAAATTGACAATTGTACAGAATATTGTTTCTTTTTATACTTTAATATAATAAGTTCAATATAAAACAATTCAAGGCTTGTGTGGATGGAATCAGGTGGTTTGTGGGGATGAGGACTGAGCTTACGGGGATTAGTCCAATAAAATGGTATTTTCATATTTCTCATTATTTGTTTTATTTTTATTTGTTAATTTGTAAAGTGGTGATTGTTATGTATCAGGTTTTCAAATTTACATCTACTATCTTTATATTTTGCACAGTATTAGAGGACATGTATTACTGTTTTTGTGGTGTTGTGGTGTTGCATTGTATGCAGAGTCTGGTTTCTTGGCAGTTCAGTTTAACTTTTGTCTACATATTTCTATTTTTAGTTTGTGATTATTCCATATTGGGCAAAGGTGTATCTGTCTGTGTGTATGAAAGGGACATGGCTTTCTGATAGCATCAACTGTACTGGATCAATTGACTGTGCAGGATCTGGTTTGTTTAGTTTTACAATGTATGTGTTGGTGTTCTAGTGCTCACTGCAGTGTTTAAGATGCTGCCTTTTCCTAGGTACACTCTTGTTGTACGATAGTAACGATTTAGTAACGATTGTTACTAAAAATCATATTTTTCATATAGATGGGGGGTGTCAAAAAATGATGGGCCCTGGGTGTCACATATGCTAGGTATGCCACTGCCTCTCTCCCCTCCCCTCCCCTTACCTTTAAAAGTTGGGAGCAGGAGGAGAGCTCAGTCTATCCTGCTCCTCCAGTCTCCAGCTACGCAATGCGGCCTTAGGTTCTGCCCCGGTGCATCATGTGATGCACAGGGAGGGGCCTAAGGCCCTGATTGGCTCAGGCGCCTCGGGCTTCAAGTCCTTTTGTGTCCTTTGCCAGATATGGTCTCCAAAACTGAACACAATACTCCAAGTGGGGCCTCACCAATGACCTGTACAGGGGCATCAACACCTTCATTCTTCTACTGGTTATGTCTCTCTTTATACAGCCCAGCATCCTTCTGGCATCAGCCACCGCCTTGTCGCATTGTTTTTTCACCTTTAGATCTTCGGATACTACCACCCCATCCGTGCATATCAGCCTCTCACCTCCCGGCATATATGGCTCCTTCTGATTATTAATCCCCAAATGCATTACTCTGCATTGAATTTTAGTTGCCAGATATTAGACCATTCCCCTAACTTTTTTAGATCATTTTCATGTTTTCCACTCCCTCCTCGGTGTCTACTCTGTTACAAATCTTGGTATCATCAGCAAAAAGGCAAACCTTTCCTTCTGTCCCTTCAGCAATGTCACTCACAAACATATTGAACAGGATTGGCCTCAGCACCGAACCCTGTGGGACTCCACTACTCCTTCCTCCGATCACTTTCATTAGCCACCACCCTCTGGCATCTGTCCATCAACCAGTTTCTAATCCAGTTCACCACTTTGGGACCTAACTTCAGCCCTTCAAGTTTGTTCAAGAGCCTCCTATGAGAAACCATGTCAAAGGCTTTGCTGAAATCTATGTAAATTACATCTAGCATATGTTCAATCAGGTTTGTTTGACACGATTTACCTTTAGTAAAGCCATGTTGCCTTGGATCCTGTAACTCATTAGATTCTAGGAAGTTCACTATCCTTTTTATATGGTGATACAAAAGTTGGTTTAGTTAAATGTGAGAATGCAGACCAATAGGCCTGACCACTGAAATATAAAGAAAATGCAAATCCAGAGGCAATCTTGAATTTGCTAAAACAAATGAAATTAATAGCTGTTTTACTTTTATTGAATCTAATTAGGTTTACAGATATAAAAACTAATTAATCAATAAATCCTTCATCACATTACCTGCAGTTTGCATATATGGTAGAAGCCTTAAGGAAAGCAAACAGCAGCTGTTATTTTGATAAATTAGTCAATAGCATCAGTAATAGCTGATCTGGAGAAGATGATCATTAGTACCATTTGTATTTAATGATATAGTGCAACTATTGTCTATTTATGGAAATAACTTGTAGTAGCCTACAGCATTACTGAGCATCTGAGTAGAAAAATCTGTTGTTTTTCTAATAACTGTCCAGTGCTATTTTATCTATTATGTATCTATTTCAAATATTTACACAAAACTATCTATACTTAGAAGCCATGATACAATATGAAAAGGCTTCCTAATGAGAGAGATACTAAATACTGGAGGAAGGGGGAGAAATGGGGAGGGAAGAAAGATGCTGAACATTGTGGATCGAGGGTAGGAAGAGAAGGGAAGGAGAGAGATACTGGATACTGTGGAGTGGGGGGAGGTAAAGGAGAGAGATGCTAGATGTCATGGTGGGGTAGGGAAGAGAAGTCAAAAGATGCTGGACACCACAGATGAGGGGGCTTGAGCCACCCCTTAGGGGAGACATAGCTGAAGGTTCATATTCTTTGGCGTTAGATATATTTGGGATGTTCCATTTTGAGAAAAAATAAATGGTCATGCATCTACTTTTCTACATAGAATACCAGTGTAAGCCAACTTATATGTGCCTAGTTTGCAGATATGAATAAAGATATTCAGTGGTACTTAGCCAGCCAAGAACGGCTTCCAGCCAGCTAAGTATTTTATTTATTACATTTCTATTACATTTCTGCCACTATTCAGTGGGAGATAGAAGATTATCTCCCACTGAATATCCAGTTCATCGGATTGGATGGTGACAGGCTATATCGCGCAACATAGTCGATCACTGCTGAATATTAGTTTGGTATCTAAGTCTGAGGCAGCAAACTTTGATCTGGATATTCAATGCCAGTGGCCAGATACGGTATTAGGATCCGTCAGCACTAAATTGTCATCGAGGTCTGTCAGAGCCAGAAACTATCTATAAGTGGCACGGACCTCAGATTTTTAAGGACGTACGGTTTTAGATCCGCGAGGTCCGTCAGGTCCGTGAGGTCCGCGTTTTACCTCTTCCCGAGACATCTCAAAAATTAGTAGAACCCCAAGAAACACTCCTGGTACTCTTCATGTTTGACGTTGACAACGATTTGATTCTTCGGTTGTTTTTCAGGCATAGATTGGTTTTGTTTAAGGGTCAAAAATTGTGGTGTTTTCCTGATATGCGTAAAGAAACACAATGTAGGTGAAAGCCTTTCTTAGAACTTTACCTCGCATGATACAAAATGGTGGGAATTTTCTCCCATTTTCCTGTAAAATGATGAAATTTCAAAATATTCGATATCTGTTTTATGATCCTGAACATCTTAAACTGTTTCTGCTCTGCATTGACATCTGTGTGGCCATTTTCTAAGAATGCTGGCATACAGATATCCATGTCCCTTGTTTTCCCACATTCATAATTTGGACATTATAGTTTATAAAATGGCTGTTCAAGCTGGACATCTCCAGCACATGGAGGACCATCTCATGTATTTTTGAATAGAAAAACCTGATGTATTTCCTGTTCAAAAATACATGTGAGATAGACATCCATTCGAGATGTTCTGCAATGGATGTTGCTTTGAAAATACCCCTCCCCATGTCTTTATGAAATTTGACCCTAAATCCTGCATAAATTGTGGCTAAAGTGAAGCTATGGACATTTATACCATATCAAGAGCAGGTATAAATAAATGTAGACTTGTACAATATGTGGAAACACACATTTTCTATAAAGTAAATAACTAGCAAGTCTAGCATGGTCATGGCGTAAATATTCAGTCTTGTAGGTCCTCTGTCATAGGTGCAACTTGAATCCTTAATGTATTATAGTGCCTTCAGTCTGTCAGAACAGCCATTTTTGAACCAGTGACTACTGGAGTTAACTGCTTAAAGATCTAACAGTGAACCATAAGGACTTTAGAGCTCTTAGAGAAGTTTTATCTTACTGAAAGGTTGGACTGATTCAGTAAAAGCCAGCCTTGCCACTTTCAAACTCTCCTGCAGTTCTGATTTCCTGCTAGTGGAACAAAATCCATAGATCTGCTCTTTGATATTCTGTTCTAATCTGATTTAGCATGTGATTTACTTAACTATCAAGATCCTTGGCCTTTTTTAAAGCTTGTTCTTGCCTTCCTGGACTCCTGCCTTGTTGGTGCTCTTCTGCTTCCCTGGGCCATCATCTCATTCATGTGTTTCTACTTTCCTGGATTTATTCTTGCTTGACTTTGAACGATTGATTTAAAGGCTTAGGACCTCTGCCTGGATCGGACTGCTCTATCCACTTAAACTCTGTCTTGGTGTACTAACTCTGTTATTAAGGTCTTTGAAAGGTCAGTTGCCTGTGACTGGATTAAAAACTAGTTAAGTGGAAGGAGACAGAAGGTAGTAGTAAATAGAGTTTGCTCCAAGGAAAAGGATGTTGTTAGTGGAGTAATGCAGGGATCTGTCCATGGGCCGGTTCTTTATAACATATTTGTGAATGATACTGTGGAAGGACTGTCTTGTAATGCTTGTCTTTTTGTGGATAATACCAAGCCCTATAATAGGGTAGACCCTCTGGAGGTATTACAAAACTATTCTGGTGTGCAGGAAAAACAAACAAGGAGGCTGTGTAGCAATCATACTGAAGCAATTTATTGAATTCACCACACTGCAATTTGAGCAGAACGAGAACCTCTAAATTCTGTCATGCCAGCTGTCTAACCCATCCTTGAAGGATTCCCTCACCTCTGTCCTTTTCTATGTGGCACCTAAAATCTGGCTGAATGCAAGGGTACATTCTATAACTTCGTATTAAAAAAAATGCTCTCCTTAGCCAACTGTCTGCTAGTAGGAAACTTAAATATTCACTTAGAAAACATAGTCGACAACACAATCACTGAGCAACTAGCCTTCCTACAGGACCTAGGCTATGAAAGACCCCAGTTCAGTTCTACTCATATAAAAGGCCACTACCTAGGCTTGGTGACCACATCAAGTAAGGATCTGGTATTCCCCTCAATCTCCCTAGCATATGAAAAATGGGTGCCCTCTCTGGGACATATCACTACATGTTTGCATTCAATCTAAACTGGCAGCAAATAAGAAAGAACAATACTTTATCCTCAACTCTAGTCCTGTCCAGATACCCAAGAGATGATGCCAGCTACGATACTAAGACCATAAGAATTGCCACTGCTGGGTCAAACCCATGGTCCATCGTGCCCAGCAGTCCGCTCACGTGGCGGCCCTCTGGTCAAAGACCACCGCCCTAACTGAGACTAGCCCTATTTGCGTATGTTCTGGTTCAGCAAGAACTTGTCTAACTTTGTCTTGAATCCCTGGAGGGTGTTTTCCTCTATGACAGACTCTGGAAGAGCGTTCCAGTTTTCTACCACTCTCTGGGTGAAGAAGAACTTCCTTATGTTCGTACGGAATCTATCCCCTTTCAATTTTAGAGAGTGCCCTCTCATTCTCTCTACCTTGGAGAGGGTGAACAACCTGCCCTTATCTACTAAGTCTATTCTCTTCAATGTTTCGATCATGTCCCCTCTCAATCTCCTTTGTTCGAGGGAGAAGAGGCCTAGTTTCTCTAATCTTTCACTGTACGGCAACTCCTCCAGCCCCTTAACCATCTTAGTCGCTCTTCTCTGGTCCCTTTTGAGTAGTACCGTGTCCTGCTTCATGTACGGCGACCAGAGCTGGATGCAGTACTCCAGGTGAGGGTGCACCATGGCCCGGTAACTTCAAACAAACCCTTATAGAGGATTTCTGCTCCTCCTGGAACTCCTTCAGTCAAAACACTAAAATTGTATTGTCCCAAAATGATTAAAAATCAAAAGCCACAGAAAGTCAGACAAATGGTTCAAGAAGGAACTCCACTTACTGAAGCAACAAGAAATGCGCATGGAGCATGCCTGGAAAAGAATAAAGAAGAGTACACAAAACAAAGATGGTGAGACACAGTGAGGCATAGCGAGGGTGGGAAGAACCTGGGGTGGGGGTACCTCCCCATGCGCCCACCTCTCCACCCCCTGCTCCTTCTGTGCCAACCCCCTTCACTCCTTCTGCACCCCTACACCACACTCACACCCTCCCATCCCACCCCTGTATCTTTTTACATCTTCGCTAGTGCAAGCAGCTTCTCTGGCCTTCTGCTTGTGCTGGCATTGGCTTTTCCTCTGATGTCACTTCCTGGCTCTGTGACCCGGAAGTGATTTCAGAGGGAGCCAGGACATTGTGGGCAGCAGGCTAGAGTAGTTGCTCATGCTGGCGAAGATTTTAAAGTTCAGGAGCTGAAAAGGGAGGGCATGAGCATGGCTTGAGGGTTGGAGAGATGTCGGCCCAGAGGAATCCACCCCCCCGCCTCCCCCCTTTACTATGCCACTGGCAAGACAAATCATGTGAATATAAACTTAAATTGAAAGAGAAACATAAAGATTACTACTCCAACCTAATAAGTCAGCGCGGACTCAACGCCAAAGAGCTATTCACATTGGTCACTAACCTGACAGACAGTATCCCTCTTACACACTCTGTCCACTCCCTCCTTGGATGCTCTTGCTCACTCCTTTCACACCAAAACACAAGCCTTAACAGACTTACTGAATACAAAGAACCCCACTGTCAACTCCATTTCAGTAAACTCAACAAGGCACACTATCTGTGCCAACATGACTAAACCAAACTGGACATAGTTCATCCAACTATTCAAAAAGTATATCCACACCTATTCACTCATCGACGCCTATCACCCTACATTAATGGCCAAAGCCTCTTCTACATTTCTAGCTGATCTCTACACATGGCTAATAGATACACTAAACAAAGGGGAATTTCTCCAATAAAGAGGCAGTAAACAAAGGAGATGGCTTAATCAACCAAAATGAGACATTTATTGTTAAAAGGTCTATTTTGGTCAATTAAGACAGCTCCCTTGCCTTTATTTTCCTTTGCTGCTTTCGTATGAGGCAAGTACTCTCTGTTTGCTCTGCTCAAATAAAGATGTCACATCATCATCAGACCCATCCTGAAAGACAAGAAGAAACCTACCACCCAGACTGACAACTACAGACCAATTGCCCTAATTCTCCTCTTCATAAATCTAATGGAAGGACTAGTTCAAAACCAACTAATTAACCATCTAGAAAAGTTCCAGCTATTCCATGACTCCCAATCAGGTTTCAGACCATTGTTCTTCACAGAAACGGTGATTGCTTCCTTCATGAATGACATGTACAGCATACTGAGTAAAGTCCTTCATACACTATTGATACAACTAGACCTCAGCAGTGCTTTTGACCTAGTGGACCATGACTTATTGAAACTTTGTTTGGACTCCTTTGGAATATCAGGAAACGTACTCCACTGATTCCAAGGCTTCCTAAAATCTTGCAGCTACCAAGAATAATCTGGAGAAACACTATCCAAAATATGGACCATCAAAAGTGGCATCCCTCAAAGCTCCCCACTATCACCCTTTCTCTTCAATGTCTACTTAGCCTCTCTAGGAGACCATATAAACAGCTTAAGCATTACCCAGTATAGCTATGTCAATGACATCACTATTGTCCTCACAGTTACCTGCCTGATACCTATGGAGATTCAAAGAATAGACTCCCTCTTATCAACCATTGAAGAGTGAATGACACATTTCAGATTTAATCTAAACAGTGAGAAAACAAAATTCTTTTTAGCCTCTTCCACCAACTTCTCCATAGACTCTCTAACTCTGAGAGGAGCTATCTTCCCCATTACCCTTTCAATCAGAACCCTAAGAGTTCATCTTGATAGACAGCTATCCATGACAACCCAAGTAGATTAAGTCATTTGCAAAGAAACTTCGCTTCAGAACTCTCTGGAATCTATGATACAAAAAACAATTCTTTGAGCTGGCACCTTTTCAATTACTAGTCCAATTACCAGTGTTAAGCCTTCTGGACTATTGCAACATCTCATACCTTGCAGAACAACGCAGGCATCTCCAAGAACTAAGTATCATCCAAAACACTGCAGTGAGGCTAAACTTCAGCCTGAAAAAAAAATTGACCACCTAACTCCATTCTACCAAAAATTACACTGACTTCCAGTAGAAGGAAGAGTTCTCTTCAAGATTAGATGCCTCTTCTACAATGTGCTACATACCCTACTACCCAACTAGCTAATAGCCCAATTCTAGGCAGGATCTAGTGAAATTTGAAGAATGGTCTGGTAATTGGCAGTTAAGATTTAATGAAAAAAATGTAGGGTCATGCACTTGGGTTGCAAAAATCCAAGAAAACAGTATAGTATAGGGGGGAAAGTACTTCTGTGTACAAAAGAAGAGCGGGACTTGGGGGTAATTGTGTCTGATTACTTAAGGTGGCAAAACAGGTAGTAAAGGCGACAGTCAAAGCCAAGAGGATGCACGGGTGTATAAAGAGAGGAATGACCAGTAGGAAAAAGGAGGTGATAGTGCTGTTGTATAAGTCTCTGCTGATGCCCCCATTTGAAATACTGTGTGCAATTCTGGAGACCGCACGTTCAAAACGATATATAGGATGGAGTTGGTTCAGAGGGTCACAAACAAATTGGTTAATCTTATTCATTATAAACCATATAGACCTCAATATGTATACTGTGGAAGAAAGGTAAGAGAACAGGCATATGATAGAGATGTTTAACTATCTCCATGGCATTAATATACAGGAAGCGAGTGTTTCTCAAATGAAGGAGAACTCTGGAATGAGAGGGCATAAGATGAAGTTAAGAGATGCTAGGCTTAGGAATAATCTTAAGAAATTTTTTTTTTCTAAAAAAGTTTATTAAATTTTTTTAACAAGTCATAGAACAAACAAACAAACAAATATCTTAAGTTATACTAAAAACAAAATACAATTAGTACTGGGTTATTACAACTATCTTGTAACACATTAATCATCATATCTAAATACTATATTTCATATTTTATTAAATTTCATTAAGGTCTCCTTTTATCAAGCCGTGCTAGCGGGGTTAGCACGCATGACTTTTAATTACGCACTAACCCACGCGCTGGCCAAAAAACTACCACCTGCTCAAGGCAGGCGTTAGCGGCTAACGTGGCCGACAGTTTAACGTGTCCTATTACACGCGTTAAACCGCTAGCGTGGCTTGATAAAAGGAGCCCTAAGTTACCACTCTTAAAAGCAAATATTTCTCATACGTAGCAAATAAGCACAGCATATTCCACCAATTATTATAATCCAGTTTTGAAAAATCTTTCCAGTTTAAAAATGTAAAACTTGATAGCTATTATTAGCAGGTTTTTCAATAACTGTGCTTTATAAATATCTAGCTTAGTAACCATACCAAGAGCACCTAAAATTATTATTTTAAATGTTAGGGTTTCTGAACTAGAAAGAAACAAAGAAATACTTGACTATACTTTCCCCCAGTATGCATTAACATAAGGACATGTGAATTTTTTTATTTTTTTTTTACTGAAAAGGTAGTAGATGCATGGAATAGAGGTGATGGAGACAAAGACTGTGTCTGAATTCAAGAAAATGTGGGACAAGCATGTGGGATCTAGTAGGGAGAGGAACAGATAATGGATGCTTTGGATGGGCAAACTAGACGGGCCATTTGACCTTTATCAGCTGTCATGTTTCTATGTTTCTTAAATAGTTCTTGATACAGACAGACCCAGCTGTAATTTTCATTGGATTATAGTGTGATCTATGTAGCTACCATTATTATTAAGCCTTTTATATGTCAGAGAAAAAGACAGGGTACTAGTCAATATGGTTGCATTTTATTGGAATAAGTTGTGCAATCTGGGCTTTTTCATTGAATAAAAATGCAAGTATATTTGAATCAAGCAAATAGCAAAGGGAAAGAGAATCTAGTTTCTCTACTTCAGGCTAATTCAAAAATAGTAGTAATTTTGTATATTTAATCCCGATTTGAAGGTTACCATCATGATCAGATGACAATTCAGTGGGGAACACCAGAGGATTCTTGACTTAGGTTGTGTATGTTCACTTGTAACAGCACCCTTTCTATTCACGTGAACACTGCACATGTGCATATAATATCAGGAAAGGATATAAGAACATAAGAATAGCCTTACTGGGTCAGACCAATGGTCCATCAAGCCCAGTAGCCCATTTTCATGGTGGCCAATCCAGGTCACTATTACCTGGCCAAAACCCAAGGAGTAGCAATATTCCATGCTGCCAACACAGGACAAGCAGTGGCTTCCCCCATGTCTTTCTCAATAACAGATTATTGACTTTTCCTCCAAGAACTTGTCCAAACCTTTCTTAAAACCAGCTACGCTATCTGCTCTTACCACTTCCTCTGGCAACGAGTTCCAGAGCTTAACTATCCTCTGAGTGAAAAAAAATTTCCTCCCATTGGTTTTAAGAGTATTTCCCTGTAACTTCACCGTGTGTCTCCTAGTCTTTGTAATTTTTGACGGAGCAAAAAATTGATCCACTTGTACCCGTTCTTTTTCCAAATAGTGCACCCTCTTTTTAAAAAGTTTGCACTCAATGACTTTGCTCTTGAGAGAAAAAAAAATGGCCAATGAAAACTACTGGAATTAACATTTCTGGAAACAACATGTGAAATGACACTAAGGGCTCTTTTTACAAAGGTGCGTTAGGGCCTTAACGCACGGAATAGCACGCGCTAAAATGCTGCGCGCGCTAGCTGCTACCAGCTCCTTTTAGCACACTAATCTTGTGCGTGCGCTAAAATCACTAGTGCACCTTAGTAAAGGAGCCCTAAATGAAAATTTCCTGGTTGCCCATCTCTACCGAATAATAGGAGGCTGGAGAAGTACAGGAACAATGGTTGAAAACATGGTCAGACAAGTAAGGACAGCCTCAACAATTCAGAAACAGTACAGAATTGATAGTTGGGAATCAGGCATCAGTTGAGGCTGGCAGAACAGGTTTACTATATTAGACAAGCATGGGTCAATAACAGAAGACAGAGAGAATCAGTAGTGCGCCTAGGAACTCATGCAAGCCCTATGCCATTAATTTTTTTGATGCCAATTTTTTCATTTTTTATTTTTCATTTTTATTTATTTATTTTTATTTATTTATTTTTTATTTTTATTTTTTTATTTTTTTGATTGACAGTGTCTCTTCAGTCCTTTGGCACCTGTTTTTTCTATATGTGTTATGATGTCATCACGTTTCAGCGCGTGATCACGTCTTTCAGAGTCCTTTAAAATCATGGCGGTCATTCCGCTCTGGTTACCTCTCAAAGCAGTTAACCTGCGCCACTTGCGCTTCTATATGGGAGGCAATAGTCCATTTTGGTGAGTCCTTTCTCTGTTTAGCCGAAAGTCAAGTTCAGATTGTTTCAACTTTTATGTGCTAAATTTTTTAATTTATTTTTGAATAAAGTATTGATTCATTTAACTTTGTTTTTTCAGAATCTCTGTACCTATCGCATGTTTTTTCACCTATTCCTGTGTGTTCCCTGAGGCAGGATCGAAACGTGCACGTCGGAACCCGCAAGCTGCAAGTTAAGTTTGCTTAGTTCTTTGACTAAAAAACAACCTAGTCATTATAGTGCTCAACTTTAACATTTTTTACAACATATAAAGCATACACGGAATGATATAATGTTACTGTTTACCCTTCATGCGATGATTGGGCTGTGAGGTGGTTTTTCTGGGGCTCGCCCCAGTTTTCCCCTCCTTGATTCTGAGCAAGTTTTGGTGAACTGAATTACATCATTCATACAACTTTACTCTTTGAACAGGTCTATAGAGTGATTTTTTCTTTTTCTAATATATGCATCTTTTCACTCTTGTTACATTGTGTGTAACTTGTCCCCCAATCTTCATATCTGACTATCAAAAGGTAAGGCAGAATGGGAGTTCTTGGGTTTATATAGCTTCAGAGAGCTACAGTAATTGGTTCTAGAAAATAAGTTTCTTACTCGTTTAGAACAAGTTTTTCCTCATTTTCTGGCATTTTTTCACATTCGTTGGACTTATTTGTGTTGTTAGGCGTATATTATACACATGCAAGAAATTTAAAATGTATGCAATTGACTATTTTCACATTAATTCATACGCATACATGCATAAAATCAAATTGCCTTCACTTTAAACTTGTAGGTACTCAAATGAATTGAATGCACATTCACAATACACGTCCCTACATTTTAAATGTATCAGCCAATATATACAGTATTGTTTTCCTGCTTCACAATCTATGCAACCTTTACCCAGGTTCATTAAAACAGCATTGGAAGTTGTCTAGAAGACACATGAGAAGCCTCAGTAATACTGAGAATGACACTGTGAATTGTTTATATTGATTAAGCAGATCACAAAGGATGAACAGTGCAACTTACCTCATTTGCTAGTAGAAAACTGAGACCTTTCAATACCCAGCATGTAAGCTAACAAACAATGTCAAGACAAAAAAGTTTCATATTTTTCAGTAAGTGTTTTGCCCCTGTAGCAAAACAGAAAAGACTATATGTTGTTTGATAATGTGATCTATCACCCCGAAAGCACTGAGATTCGATTGCGCACTGCATCATTATTTGGAAGTTGATGAACTCTATTAGGTACAAATGGTGCCTGTTCAGACAGGTTAACAGACTAACCTGGACCAGATAATTGGAAAGTGAAGCCAAGATACCCCAGATGCATCCATAAGAGAACGTAGCTAGTAAATGTATCCTCCTGTGTTACTTCGTTGCTAACAGAAGGGCTTCCCTAAAAGGGCTTACTCAGGGCCAGTACTGGGCATACTAAAGCCCAGAAGAATTTGGAAGGGGTCCAAAGTTTGCTAGCAAACTGTACCATTTTCAGCTTGAACAGACTTGGGGCTCCCTGGGATATGGGCAATTGCACTCACTTAATGCTGGTCCTGGGCATGCTTTCCATAAGTAATCACATCTTTTAGGTCTGTGCTTGTCACTCTTTTGTGGCTGTAATCCCATGATAGCAGCCAAATAAAACTCTGTGATCCCCAGGAGTGGCAGAATATTGATGTACCTATGGAAAGACCATCTAGTTTGTGAACCTAAAAGTGGATTTTGTGACCTAATTTGAGATCCTGACCCACAGTTTGGAAAGCTCTTCTTTAGAGATTACTGAAATCAAGGGCATTGGTAACAACTTAGAATATAACTTTCACATACATACATTTCACCGAAGACTGGTGCTATTCAACATATTTATAAATGATCTGGAAACTGGAATGATGAGTTAGGTGATTAAATTTGCAGATGATACTAAATTGTTAAAAATGCATGCAGATTATGAAACTGGAAGATGCAGGCAGACCTTAGGAAACTGGAAGACAGGGTTAGGGCTCTTCAGCTTGGAAAAGAGACGGTTGAGGGGAGAACGGGTACAAGTGGATTGATTTTTCACCTCATCAGAAATTACAAAGACTAGGGACCACAAAATGAAGTTACAGGGAAATATTTTTAAAATCAATAGGAGGAAATTTTTTTGCACTCAGAGAATAGTTAAGCTCTGGAACGCGTTGCCAGAGGTTGTGGTAAGACTGGATAGCATAGCTGGTTTTAAAAAAGGTTTGAACAAGTTCCTGGAGGAAAAGTCCATAGTCTGCTATTGAGAAAGACATGGGGGAAGCTACTGCTTGCCCTGGATCGGTAGCATGGAATATTGCTACTCATTGGGTTTTGGCCAGATGCTAGTGACCTGGATTGGCCACCATGAGAACAGGCTGCTGGGCTTGATGGACCATTGGTCTGACCCAGTAAGGCTACTCTTATGGTCTTATGATGCACATTGAGAAGAATAATCCAAAATATAGTTACCACATGCTAGGTTCTACCTTAGGGGTCAGTGCCCAACAAAAAGATCTAGGTGTCATCGTATACAAAACACTGAAATTATTCAGTGTGACGGCTGCAAAAAAAGCAAACAAGATACTAGGAATTATTAGAAAAGGGATGTTAAATAAGACTACGAATATTATAATGCCTCCTTATCGCTCCATGGTTCAATCTCACCTTGACTACTGAGTTCAATTCTGCTCGCTGTATCTCAAATAAGATGTAGCAGAATTAGAAAAGGTTCAAAGAAGAGAGGCCAAGATATTAAAAGGGGATGGAATTCCTCTATATGAGGAAAGACTAAAGAGGTTAGGGCTCTTCAGAGAGATGGCTGAAGGGAGATATGACTGAAGTCTACAAAACCCTAAGTAGTATAGAAAGGGATAGGAGACAACTTTTCAAAATGATTTGGGGTGCTCGACTCAGCACAAATTACCAAGTCTATATAAAGGAAATAATAGCATGATGAGTTGTGAACACAACTGGCCAGACCTGCAACATGACATAAACACGCTCGAGAAATGGGCTGCAACATGGCAACTGAGATTTAACGTGTATAAGTGTAAGGTGATGAATGTCGGTAACAAAAATCTTATACATGCCTACAGGATGTCTGGTGCGGTACTTGGAGAGACCTCCCAGAAAAAAGACTTGGGAGTACTGGTCGACAAGTCGATGAAGCTGTCTGGGCAATGTGCAGCGGCGGCAAAAAGGGCGAACAGAATGCTAGGAATGATTAAGAAGGGAATCATGAACAGATCGGAGAAGATTATCATGCCGCTGTACCAGGCCATGGTTCGCCCTCACCTGGAATACTGCGTCCAGTACTGGTACATGAAGAAGGACATACTACTACTCGAAAGGGTCCAGAGAAGAGTGACTAAAATGGTTAAGGGGCTGGATGAGATGCCGTACAGTGAGAGATTAGAGAAACTGGGCCTCTTCTCCCTTGAAAAGAGGAGACTGAGAGGGGCATGATCGAAATATTCAAAATAATGAAGGGAATAGACTTAGTAGATAAAGACAGGTTGTTCACTCTCTCCAAGGTAGAGAGAACGAGAGGACACTCTCTAAAGTTAAAAGGAGATAGATTCCGTACAAACTTAAGGAAGTTCTTCTTCACCCAGAGAGTGGTGGAAAACTGGAATGCTCTTCCTGAGGCTGTTACAGGGGAAAACACCCTCCAGGGATTCAAGAAAAATTTAGACAAGTTCCTGCTAAACCGGAATGTATGCAGGTAGGGCACTGGTCTTTGACCTAGGGGCCGCCGCGTGAGTGGACTGCTGGGCACGATGGACCGCTGGTCTGACCCAGCAGTGGCAATTCTTATGTTCAGATGCTGTCATACAGGGAGAATTTGTGGGTAAATGAAATGCTAAAGGTAGCACTGCAAGTCCGACTAATCTCTTTTACATTGAAACATGATGGCAGATAAAGGCCAAATGGCCTGTCCAGTCTGCCCATCCACAGTAACCATTATGTAATGTAATGTAATGTAATTTATTTCTTATATACCGCTACATCCGTTAGGTTCTAAGCGGTTTACAGAAAATATACATTAAGATTAGAAATAAGAAAGGTACTTGAAAAATTCCCTTTAAGAGATCCCACGTGCCTATCCCATGCTTTCTTGAATTCAGACACAGTCTCTGTCTCTACCACCTCTTCCGGATGACTGTTCCATGAATCTATTACCCTTTCTGTAAATAAGTATTTCCTTAGATTACTTCTGAGTCTATCACCTCTTAACTTCATCCTGTGCCCTCTCATTCCAGAGTTTCCTTTCGAATGGAGACTCAACTCATGTGCATTTACATCATGTAGGTATTAAAAAAAACAACCCTGAAAAGGCTAACAATAATTCAAAATATGGCAGTTCGTCTGATTTATGGGCTGAAAAAATATGATCATATTAGCCCATATTATCAGCAGCTGCACTGGTTGCCTTTCGAAGTTAGGGTGCTATTCAAATTTGCTTGTATTTACTTCAAAACGTTGCTTGGCTTGAACTATATGGGATAAAAAAAAGTCTGCTCGTAGAATCAATTTCTTTGCATATCCTATACTAAAACATTGCCATTATATAAAAGATTTCTTGATAAAACATTTGCATTTGGGGCAAGCAAATTGAACTATTGGTTAAGTACAATAATTTCCCAGACTCAATCTTATTACACCTTTTGAAAATCTATAAAAACATATCTTTTTGAAAAATGTGTAAATTAAATGTCAATTATACTCTGTATTCTCTAAGAATGAATTGTCACTGAACTGCCTAGAACTAAATGGTATGGCGATATACAAGAATAAAGTTTATAATTATTATTATTATTATTATTATTAAACGTCTTTATCATATCTACCCTCTCCCGTCTTTCCTCCAAAGTAAACAGATTGCCACAGTTTTCCATCCTACTCCCAGACCATCTACACCATATTCATGCTAAGCCATCCAGTCCACCCTGGTCCATTTATTCAACCCATATCCCCCCCTTTCCGGCCAGTCCTCAATAGTCTCACTTCCCTAACAAACCAGCACACACTGTATACTTTCTTTTGTCTTAGACCATCTCTATTTCTTTCTCAGTCCCTCCATGTCTTAATGTCTTCTTCCTCCTCTTATATTTTCCCCTTGCTTCAATGCACTTTGACTTTTGTTTGGGGTAGGATGCTTAATATCACCCACTCCCATGCCTACTCCAACTCCCCATTGTATACTTCTCTGCTCTTTACTTCCTCCCAACTTGACCTGCCTTGCCCACAAATCCATTGGGTTCCCTCTCACTCTATCTTGGTTAGCGCCTTTCCCCTGCAGGCTCATACTTCCTAAGAAAAATTCATTGTACAATTCAAAATTTTTAGCCCCCACCCTTCCTGGTAAGGATCGTATTCCTACTCCCTCTTCCTAGAGCCCCAGACACCATTCATATCTAGAACTCACAGACAGAAACACAAAAGCATCCAAATATATCCAAAAAGGTCCTATGAGCTGTTCTGCCACCTAAATGAACAAACCTTGGAAACTCAGCAATCAGTTGCTCCACAGCCCCTAGGGCCACGTTTGTATGTGGTAATTCTTGCTCTCAGATTGAAAATCACAAAGATCATATGCTGAGAAGGAAATCAGTGAACCTAAAGGTGTGCATTCATATCAACTCACTGTGTGCTAGCCCTACTGATGGAGTGAATAACATGAGGAAAGACCTAGGCTTGATGAGTCTTGGCAAGCTCTTCATAACATGCTTCCTGGGACATCATGTCTGGTCTGCAGATGGTTGCCTCTGTACCTCTCAAAAGGGAATCACCAACCACTACTACCTTATGCCTCCTAGTGGTCAAGGATCTGGCAAATTTGGGGATTTTGAGCTTGCTCCTCCCTCTCCCTGGGATGTTCTTATCTCCTCCACTTCCAGGGCTGCATACTGGTTCTTAAGTTCATGGGCAATTATGTTCTTGCAGGCATTACTACTGCATGACTAAATGCTTACAAAATATCTAAAATACCACTATTTGTATATTAGGCTGTGCATGTTGTTTTGATCATATAACACCACTATTCTTAAGAATGTATTGGTTACCAGTTTAATAACGTGTTAGCTATAAGATTCTTACTCTGAGACATAAAATACTATATTCAGGTATTCGTCCTTGATCATCCCATACACTCCATCTAGGGCTCTCCATTCCTTAGTTGTGAATTGTCTGGTCCTCCCAAACCTTAAACAAGCCAAATGGGAACCTACTAGAACAGGGGTAGGCAATTCCGGACCTCGAGAGCCACAGGCAGGTTAGGTTTTCAGGATATCCACAATGAATATGTATGAGATGGATTTGCATGCACTGCCTCCTTGAGATGCAAATCTATCTCATGCATATTTGTTGTGGATATCCTGAAAACCTGACCTGCCTGTGGCTCTTGAGGACTGGAATTGTCTATCCCTGCACTAGATAGAACATCAGCTTTTTATTTTATTGCCCCAAAACTTTGGGATGAGTTACCTCTACTTTTGTGTTGTGAGCCATCATTCACAAAATTTAAATCATTGTTAAAAGCCAACCTCTTTTGTTTAGCTTTTAATTTAGAGGATACTTAAACATTTGTCAGTACTTGAAAGTGCATGAACAAAGAGATTGTAAGATATTATAGGCTCACATTTTTATTATTTTAAAATATATTTTACTTTCTTCATATTTGAATGGATGATACTCTTGCCTTTTAAATTTAATGGCGTTCTTTTTAACACTTTTTGTTTTTATATATTGTAAACCGTGTTGACCCATTTGTGGAAAAGTTCAAATAAACCATAAACCATCCAAAAGTACTTGGCTAGGGAATGGAGCAGTATGAATAAAATATTTTTGTAATGCCAATTCTCAGGTGAATATCCTTATTCTGAATCATCTATTAAGTTGCTATCATAAAGAGTAAAAATTGACCAGACAGCCAATTGTGGGAGGGCCTGAGCCCAAAGTGGGCTGGCCTCTCTCTTCCCCTCCAGTCTGTGCAGCAGCCTTTTTCTTTCCCTCCCATCCCACTCCCCACCCCATGCAGCATTTGCTTCTTTGCCTGTCACTGGCAGTGGATCCTCTGAAGCAAATCACAAATGCATCAGAGGGAAGGCTCCAGGTCAGTCACTGGCAACATGTAGAAACAATACTGCTGGCAGACTGTGGCTGCTGGGTGGATAGGCCTGAGCCCAAACTGGGCAGGCCAGGCTCACAATCTAACTTGTACCTGGGGTAATGGCAGATTTAAGTATCTTGTCCAGAGTCACAAGAAGCTGGCTGGGATTTAACTTGCAACCTCAGGGTGCTGAGACAGCAGCTCTAAATACTAGGTCACTGTTGGCTGGAGAGGATTAGGGTTGCCAGATTTTACGACTGTAAAATCCGGACACCCTAGACCCGCCCCCAGGCCTGCCCATCTCTGCCCCATCCCGCCCTAGCTCCTCTCCCTGCTGCTTGCTTTGGTCGGACTCCTGCCCAACACGACTGAGAGAAGACTTTTTAAAACCCGGACCAAGTGATGGGTTTTGAAAAGATGTCCGGATTTCCCCCGACATGTCTTCTTTGGTGTCAGGTCAAAAGCCCGCCGAGACAAAGGCGCGCCCAGACAATTGAGCGCAGCGCGGAGGCGCACGCCGCTCAAAATTACTGTTTTTAGGGCTCCGACGGGGGGGGCGTGGGGGGAAACCCCCACTTTACTTAATAGACATCGCGCCGCATTGTGGGGGTTGTAACCCCCACATTTTACTGAAAACTTAACTTTTTCCCTGTTTTTTGGGAAAAAGTTAAGTTTACAGTAAAATGTGGAGGGTTACAACCCCCCAAACCCCACATAACGCCGGCGCGATGTCTATTAAGTAAAATGGGGGGGTTCCCCAACAAAACCCCCCGTCGGAGCCCCTAAAAACTGTAATTTTCTTCGGCGCATGCCTCCGTCTTGCGCTCAGTTGTCAGCGCGCGCCTTTGTCTTTCGCGCCGTTGTCTATGAACCGTCTCCTTTTGAGGATGCCCTAGGATATAAGACCTTTGAGTGGTTAAGTCCCAGTGCTGCCTCAGCAAAGAAGTCACTGGTCTCTTTCTTAGCTGTCCACATTTATTTATTTTTGCATGCTTAGTTCATGAACAAATTGAGCATGTGCAAGGAGTACCACTGTTAGAAAGCTGGAAAAGAGGTCACCAACATCTTTGCTGAGACTGCACTGGGACTTAAAGAAGGTACAGTGAGGTCAGAAAGGTATGGTGAGCAAAAAAAAAAAAAAAAAGAGTGCTTTGAGTTTTGCTGGTGAGAACTTCTCAGCCATAAATTCACATGGTGGATAGATGGCAGCGTAGCATGAGTCCGGATGCAGAAAGTATACCAAGTAGTTATTTTCCCTATCAGCCCTTCAGCAGCAATGGTATGGTACCAGTTGTGGAGGGTACCTGAGCTCTCAGGTCCCCAAGGCCCTCGGTAGCTATATGGATGTTGTACTGGAAATACGGTAATTGTAATTCTTAATCTCTCCTGCCTAAAAGTTTGTCTGAGGCCATACAATTATGCAGAATCCTAGTGACTCAGCATGAAAATGAGCTCATTAACAAAGCTGTTCCATGTTGGCATACGTGCTTGACAGGTGTTTGTTTAATGACAGGGTCTTTAAGATGGTGACTGCATAAGCAAAGGTACAGATATGGGGAAAAAAAAAGAGAAAATATCATAGGAAAACATCAATAGATCAAATTACACAACAGGGCACAAGGAAAACTACAGAAATGCTGATATGTCCCTACCTTAGAGGGAAGAGTATGATAGCTATACATTGGCACTCTTTTCCCCAAGACAGAGAAGATATATGGGGGATTAGATTCAATCAATGGTGCTCAAATTTGGGTGTTGGAAAAAATTGGCACCCAACATTATTCTGCTCTGGATTAAGCACCCTTTATATAAAGCACTGATTCCCATGCCCTGATTTAGGCACCAGGCCTTACACCTTCAGAAACTAAGTATAATTCCTGGCACCCAATTTGGTCTATGTCCCCAGTATTCTATAATCCTATGTGTAAATGTTTGGAATGCCTCTGACCTGCCCAAGCATCTCATTTGGCCACACTCATTTTGGGTTGGGTACTATGGATTTGGGCGCAGACTATTATAGAAGAATGTACAGTATAGCAAGATGCGCCCACAAATCCAGATTGGTACCAATTAAAATCAATATTTGATTAATGCTTGAGTACCTGAATAAATTAATGTAAACCGTTCTGAGCTACCTTGGGAGAACGGTATAGAACAGGGGTAGGGAACTCCGGTCCTCGAGAGCCATATTCCAGTCGGGTTTTCAGGATATCCCTAATGAATATGCATGAGATCTATTTGCATGCACCGCTTTCAATGCATATTCATTAGGGAAATCCTGAAAACCCGATTGGAATACGGCTCTCGAGGACCGGAGTTCCCTACCCCTGGTATAGAAAATTAAATGAATAAATAAATAAATTATTACCATTAATTGAATTTGTTCACTGATTAAATTGTGTATAGATCTCAGGATTGTGCTCAAATTTCAGCATCCAGTTTTGGGTGCCATATATAGAATCTACCACATGTAAACATGGAAAGTAGAGAACATATGAAGCTTACAAGAAATCAAAATGCATCTAAAGAAAAGATTTACATCATTTCTGAGATACTCTGGAAATACAGAAATATGAGGCCTGAAAATGTTTCATATTTAAATTGAAAGAATATGAGGGGGTGCTGAAAAGTTCTCAGCCCAACCAACTTCCTAAATTCTGAGTATTATTTTGCTGTAGCTGAAAAGAGTGTTATTTTAATTTGCAAATTGCCAATTTGCAGAGTTGTAATGCTGTGTTTTTGACATTGTTTTGGATCATTGATTGAACCATGTCAAAGAAAAGTGTGGAATTTTCAAATGTAGAACTCAAACCATCATGAAGTTTCTATTCCTGCAAAAGAAAACTCCAAAGGAAATCCATGAACGTATGGTGCAGACATTGAGTGACAAATGCCCATCATACTCCACAGTGAAGAAGTGGTGTGCAAATTTCAGCATGGACATTTTGAGAGTGAAGATGCAGCAAGGTCTGGGAAGCCTCAAATGTTGTCAACTCCTGAAATTGTTGACCATATCCATGACCTCATTTTGGCAGAGTGGTAAATATTGGCTAAAACAGTTGCTGAAACACTAGATTTTCAGGGAACGTGTTAGGTGTATAATCCACAAGCATCTGGGTATGCAAAACTATCAGCCACGTGGGTGCCCAAATATTTGAATGCTGACGAGAAACGACATTGGGCACTTCCAAGTTGATTTTGCAGTATTTTCAGTGAGCTGGTGTCAACATTTTGGAACAACTAGTTATTGTTGATGAAACATGGTTACACCACTATGATCCTGAGATAAAACAACAGTCCATGCAAAATCTATATATACAGCGTATTGACAAGGGATCCAAGAGGAAAAAGAACTGGGAACCGGCATGGCTCACTGTAGCAGTGAAGGAAGCAATCAGAGACAAGAAGACTTTGTTTAAGGAATGGAAAAGGTCGAAAATGGACAAAAACTGGAAAAAGCACAAACAGCATCAAAGCAGGTGCCATAAGGCGGTAAGAGGGGCCAAAAGAGACTACGAGGAAAAAATAGCCAAGGAGGCAAAAAATTTCAAAACGTTCTTTCGATACATTAAAGGGAAACGACCCGCGAGGGAAGTGGTGGGGCCTTTGGATGACCATGGAATATAGGGAGTGCTAAAGAAGTACAAAGCCATCGCTGACAAACTGAACACATTTTTTGCATCTGTGTTTACCGAAGAGGATATACACAACATACCGGAAGCCGACAGGCTATACACGGGAAATGAAGATGGGAAACTGACAGGGTTGACGGTCAGTTTAGAAGAGGTATGCAGGCAGATTGATAGGCTTAAAAATGATAAATCCCTGGGACTGGATGGCATCCATTTGAGGGTAATCAAGGAACTGAAAGGGGCTATTGCTGAACTGCTTCAACTAATAGCCAATCTGTCGATCAAATATGGAAGACTGGAAGGTGGTGAATGCTACACCGATCTTCAAGAAAGGTTCGAGGAGTGTTCCAGGAAACTACAGACCAGTGAGTCTGACCTCAGTACCGGGAAAGATAGTAGAGGCGCTGATAAAGGACCGCATCATTCAGCACCTTGAGGAACACAATCTGATGAGGACCAGCCAGCACAGCTTCAGCAAAGGAAGATCTTGCTTGACGAACTTGCTGCACTTCTTTGAGGGAGAAACAGGCAGGTAGACAAAGGTGACCCGGTCGACATTGTATTTCTGGATTTTCAGAAGGTGTTTGACAAGTTTCCACATGAACGACTACTTTGAAAAATTGCGAGCCATGGAATCGAGGGTAAAATACTCACGTGGAGGTGGTAGTACTAGCGCCACTAGGAAACAGCGATCACAACATGATCCAGTGCAAGCTAGAAATAGGAACACCAAAAGTAAGGAGAACCACAACGACAGCACTCAATTACAGAAAAGGGAACTATGAGGCCATGAGGAAAATGGTGGGAAAGAAACTCAGCAGCAGCGCAGGGAAGATGGCGACCGTAGAAAAAGCTTGGTCCCTACTCAAGAACACGGTGCACAAAGCACAGAACTTGTACATCCCCAGGTTTAGGAAAGGGTGCAAAAAGAACCGAACAAAAAACCCGGTGTGGATCACAAATGCAGTGAAAAAGGCGATAAGCGACAAAAAAACATCATTCAGAATATGGAAAAAGGGCCAAACCAAGGACAACCAGGATGAACACAAAAGGCACCAAAAGGAATGTCACCGAGTGATAAGGAAAGCAAAAAGAGAATATGAGGAGAGACTGGCAAAGAAAGCAGGTAACTTCAAACCATTCTTCAAGTATGTGAAGGGGAGACAACCGGTCAGGGAGGAAGTGGGACCCTTGGATGATGGAGATAGGAAGGGAGTGGTGAATGAGGAAACAGAGATAGCTGACAGGTTAAACAAGTTCTTCTCGTCTGTCTTCACGAAAGAGGACACATCCAATATTCCAGAACCCGAGGAGATCTTACATGGAGACCGGGATGGGAAGCTGGCCAAACTAGAAATAAGCCAGGAGGACGTCCTCCGTCAGATAGACAGACTAAAGAGCGACAAATCACCAGGTCCGGACGGCATCCACCCAAGGGTACTAAAAGAGCTGAGAAACGAAATAGCAGAAACATTTCGCCAAATATGTAACCTTTCCTTAGAAACAGGGGAGATCCCAGAGGACTGGAAAATAGCAAATGTCACACCCATCTTCAAGAAAGGGTCAAGGGGTGACCCGGGAAACTACAGGCCGGTGAGTTTGACCTCGGTCCCGGGAAAGATGATGGAAGCACTGATTAAGGACACCGTCTGCGATCACATAGAAATCAATGGGTAGCTGAAGGCAAGGGAAGGTCATGCCTCACGAACTTACTGTACTTCTTTGAGGGAATAAACAGCCAGATGGATAAAGGGGAATCCATAGACATTATTTACCTGGACTTCCAAAAAGCCTTCGACAAGGTACCCCACGAATGGCTGTTAAAGAAGCTGTGGAACCATGGGATACAAGGGGATATCCACCGATGGATCAAACACTGGCTAGCAGACAGGAAACAAAGGGTTGGAGTAAAGGGTCATTACTCAGAATGGCGATGGGTCACAAGTGGAGTCCCACAGGGGTTGGTTCTGGAACCACTCCTGTTCAATATATTTATAAATGACTTGGAGACAGGGTCGAACTGTGAGGTTATTAAATTTGCGGACGACACCAAACTCTACAGCAAGGTTAGAACGAAGGAAGACTGTGAAGACCTGCAAAGGGACTTGACGAGATTGGAAGACTGGGCAAGGAAATGGCAAATGAGTTTTAACACTGAGAAATGCAAAGTCATGCATGTAGGGAAAAAGAACCCGATGTTCAACTATAAAATGGGGGGATCATTGCTGGGGGTGAGCAACCTTGAAAGAGACCTGGGGGTGATGGTGGACACAACACTGAAAGCATCAGCACAGTGTGTGACAGCCTCAAGGAAAGCAAATAGAATGTTGGGTATCATCAAAAAGGGTATCATGACCAGGATGAAGGAAGTCATTTTGCCGCTGTATCGGGCAATGGTGCACCCACATCTGGAGTACTGTGTCCAGTACTGGTCGCCGTACCTCAAAAAGGACATGACGGTACTTGAGGGAGTCCAGAGAAGAGCGACAAAACTGATAAAGGGTATGGAAAACTTCTCATACGCTGACAGATTGGAAATGCTGGGGCTATTCTCCCTGGAAAAACGGAGACTTAGAGAAGACATGATAGAAACCTTCAAAATCATGAAGGGCATAGAGAAGGTGGACAGGGACAGATTCTTCAGGCTGTGGGGAGCCACAAGTACAAGGGGGCACTCGAAGAAATTGAAAAAGGACAGGTTTAGAACAAATGCTAGGAAGTTCTTTTTCACTCAGAGGGTGGTGGACACATGGAATGCACTCCCGGAGGCTGTGATAGGCCAGAGCACACTACAGGGGTTCAAGGAGGGTCTAGATAGGTTCCTGAAAGAAAAGGGGATTGAGGGGTACAGATTGAAGTGGAGGTAGGTTACAGAAATAGTCAGAAACCACTTCACAGGTCGTGGACTTGATGGGCCGCCGCGGGAGCGGACCGCTGGGCACGATGGACCTCTGGTCTGACCCAGTGGAGGCAACTTCTTATGTTCTTATGTTCTTATGGTAGATAGGAAACAGAGAGTGGGAGTATATGGACAATATTCAGACTGGAAAAGTGTCACCAGTGGAGTGCAGCAGGGTTCAGTGCTTGGGCCCGTGCTCCTACAAATAATCTAGAAATTGGCACGATGAGTGAGGTGATTAAATTTGCAGACGGTACTAAGTTATTCAGAGTAGTAAAGACGCAGGAGGATTGCAAAGATCTGCAATGTGACATAAACACGCTCGAGAAATGGGCCGCAATACGGCATATGAGGTTCAATGTGGATAAGTGTAAGGTGATGCATGTTGGTAACAAAAATCTTATACACGAATATTGGATGTCCGGGGCGGTACTTGGAAAGATCCCTCAGGAAAGAGACTTGGGAGTACTGATCGACAAGTCGATGAAGCAATCTGCGCAATGTGTGGCGGCAGTGAAAAGGACAAACAGAATGCTAGGAATGATTAAGAAAGGGATCACGAACAGATCGGAGAAGGTTCGCCCTCACCTGGAATACTGCGTCCAGCACTAGTCGCTATACATGAAGAAGGACACGGTACTACTAGAAAGGGTCCAGAGAAGAGCGACTAAAATGATTAAGGGGCTGGAGGAATTGCCGTACAGCGAGAGATTAGAGAAACTGGGCCTCTTCTCCCTTGAAAAGAGGAGACTGAGAGGGGACTTGATCGAAACATTCAAGATACTGAAGGCAATAGACTTAGTAGATAAAGGCAGGTTGTGCACCCTCTTCAAGGTAGAGAGAACGAGAGGGCACTTTCTAAAGTTAAAAGTGAATAGATTCTGTACAAATGTAAGGAAGTTCTTCTTCACCCAGAGAGTGGTGGAAAACTGGAACGCTGTTGAGCAAGATAAAATTGATGGGGTTGGGAGAAACACTAACTGCATGGGTTAATGATTGGCTGAGTGGTAGACTTCAGAGGGTGGTGGTTAACAGTACCCTCTCTAAAACGTCGGAAGTGACCACTGGAGTACCGCAGGGCTCAGTCTTGGGCCCGCTCCTTTTCAACTTATTCATAGGGGACCTGACTCAGGGGCTTCAAGGTAAAATAACATTATTCGCCGATGACGCCAAACTATGTAATATAGTGAGCAACTACAATTTGCACGATAGTATGACACAGGACCTGTTCTTGTTAGAAAATTGGTCCTCAACCTGGCAGCAGGGCTTCAATGCTAAGAAATGTAAGGTCATGCACTTCAGCAGCAGAAATCCGTGCAGAACTTACACTTTAAATGGTGAGACCTTAGCTAGGACTTCAACAGAACGAGATTTAGGAGTGACCATCAGTGCAAACATGAAAACTGCCAATCAAGTGGAGAAGGCTTCATCTAAGGCAATAATCACTTAATATGGAGAGATATATATTAATCCTCTGTGATATTTATATAATCAGAATACCTTCTAAAATCACAGCTCTAAATGATGTAAAATATAATAATTATAATTGTGAAAACCTCAGACCCTGAACCTGTGACTGGTGATAACACCAAACTGAGGTTCATTAGGGGACCATCATCGTTTTCACTGTCCCCTTGACTCGAGTTTCAAGTCTTCTTCAGGGAAGGACACTGTTAAATCAAAAAATGGTGAAATGAGTCAGTATGAATATAAAAAATTTTTAAACATTTAAAACCTATCAAAACGGGACCCAACAACTTACTTAATGAAACTGGTAATATCACTAAATCTTAAATCTTGAATCTCATACCTGTTATTGGCTCAGCATATCAGCATGGGACCGAAAGCGGGACTAATGTGAACTAAAGCCCCTGAGCATTCCTTTATAAAGAAATCAAAACGGACATACCTAAACCTAAAACCCGGATATGATGTCACTAAGGGGGTGGTAACGGTTACATTGATAACCACTCAATCTCATGGTTTAATCCGTGAGGAATTAATGTATGCCATTCATAAATGAAACGTTGTTCTTTTTGAATAAGACATTTTGAGAGATCACCCTCAAATTGTCGAATTTGAATCAACACAGTGTATCTAAGATCATCAATTGAGTGCGATTCCTCCAACCAATGGGCTATGAGGGGGGCGGTAACTCTATGGTTACGGATACCACTTAGATGTTCCGATATCCTAACTTTGATTTTACGAGAGGTTTGTCCGATGTATAACTTTTGACAAGGGCATTTTATGCAATACACCACTCCCGTGGAATCGCAGTCAGTTCCAGAATTAAGCTTTAAAATTCTTCCCCACCGCCCCAGGTATGCCAATATGAGAAATCGCCCATACATATTGGCACAACCGGCATTTGCCACATGCTCTATGAGGTTGGAAAGATCTTGTGTCACCGATCTATATTTTAATTTTTCCCCCAAGTTGGGGGCCCTGGAAAAGGCAAATTTAGGTTTATCCTGTAATGCACTATGATATTGCACTATGGGCCAGTACTTGTTGCTGAACAATGGGAGGGAAGGGAAAAAAGAGATGCTGCATCTCTCTTTCCTTTCCACCCCATGACCTAACATTTCTTCCTCACTCCATATCCTCCTTCCATCCCCAGGTTCAATTTGTCTCCCTTTCTCTTCCCAACTGCCCTCCCATCCCATATCTCTCTCTGCCTCCCCAAGGTCTACCATCTCTCCCTTTCTCTTTCCAACTATCTAATCCTCCTATTCTATATCGCTCCCTCCCTCTACACCACCTCCAGGTCCACCATCTCTGCCTTTCTTTTCCCAACTGTCCTCCCTTCAAGTATCTCTTTTCCCTTTCCTTCACAGCACCCCATGTCCAACTTCTCTCCCTCCAGACCACTGCCCACCATCTCTCTCTCTAGTACTCTCTGTTTCTGGCCTTATAAGTTATTCCCCTTCACCCCCTAGTTTAGCACTTCTTTGAAACCCCTCCCCCATTCTACTTAAAAAACCAAATAAAAAAACAGTTGGTCCGGGGGCTTCCTCACCCGGCATGTCCTCTCCCATCTAAGTGCATCACCTTCACCTTCGTTCAATTTCTCATCCATTTTAGTTCCAGGGAACTGGTGGCTGAGGCAGTGACTCTGAAACACAGCCTGCGGCCTCCCTCCATGTGTTCCTTTTGGTGGTCCACCCAGGTGGTCCGCTCAAGGTCTGCCCAGGAAGAAAAAGGACATTGTGTCATAGGGGGCAGATCACAGCAGAAGGAAAGCAGGGAGGGAGGCTGCAGACTGCATTTCAGAATTGCTGCCGCAGCTGCTAATTACTTGCAACTAAAAGGGGGAGGATGTGTTGGCCCATGGGGGCCCCCCCTAGCTTTGGATCCCAGGGCAGCTACCCTGTTTCCCCCCCTCCTCTAATGCCAGCCCTGCTCATCACAATGGCATCAATTTCCAGAAGGTATATAAAACAATTTTGGTAATAGGTTGTATATAATCAGCCATATTTTCAATACTTGCATATCAAAATGGATTTGAGGAAGTTATCAAAATGCAGATTTATTCTGGTAGATTAGTACTCAAAATTATCCTTCCACCTATATATAATGCATACATCTTTTATAATAACAGCATCATACTTCTTAACCTTTACAATCTGCATAGCCAAAGTCTCCACATAAACCTTAAGGTCATCTACCTGTTTCTTATCCTTCTCAACTTGTACCTGCATTGGGAGTATGGGGGCAAGAACACTATCCATTCTCTGAAATAGGGACATTTGTAGTCCCATTACAGCAGGGGTCTCCAAAGTCCTTCCTCGAGGGCTGAATCCAGTTAGGTTTTCGGGATTTCCCCAATGAATATGCATTGAAAGGAGTGCATGCAAATAGATCTCATGCATATTCATTGGGGAAATCCCGAAAACCTGACTGGATTCGGCCCTTGAGAAGGGACTTTGGAGACCCCTGCACTACAGCATCCTACAAAGTATCAAGTCCCAGTTTCCTGTGGCAATGCACTTACATGGGTCAGCCTACAGACAGAAACTGTACCACCCTTGTTACTCAAGGAGAAGCATTAAAGGACATCCTATTACTAACTTCCCTGGAGCCATGATTTCACCCAAGCAGGATCTCTCTTCACTGACTGCTAACATCAATATTCTAACCACTGAGCCAGGCTTCTCTGTTCACCACTCTGGGATCAATTAGTTCTGCCTCATGCTCAGAAAGTCTGGTTTGCCAAGGGAGCTTGGAAGTCTAAGCTTGATGAGGAATTCTTTCCTGTTGCATTCTCATCCTGCTAAGAACCATGAAGATAAACCTCCTGGAGCATGGGTGTTGCCACCATGTAGCAGAAAATAGCTGCCTGCATCAATTACATTGTCTGTAGAGTAGACACTGGAGTCAAAATGCCCACAAAATGGGCTTTCCTCTTCCCCATTACAGGTTAGTAGTAAGAATGCTACATATGCCGCCATATTGGGTGATGCATTCTTGTTTTTGGAAATTTTTATATGCTAGTCATATAAGCTGGATTGAACTGCTTATACTCAAATATAATTTTGATCCTTCATTCCCCTCCCTTTTTAAAATAGGATTTGATTATCCCTTCTTTTGTTTTTGGTTTTAAAATTAAGTAATGACGTCATGGTTTCGTCTTTGGTTATGATTTAATAAATTCAATTAAAAACTGGCAAGGCCCCCTTTTATGAAGCACCGTTAGGCTTTTTTTAAAAAAAAAATCACCAGCTGCGGCGGTATTGGCTCCGACGCTTATAGAATTCCTATGAGCATCGGAGCTAATACGGCAGCTGGTGATAAAAAAGCCTAACATGGCTTCATAAAAGGGGTGGGGGGAGCGGGGGTTGATGTTACCTATCTTGCAAAACTGTTGCTTTCTTGAGTTTCAAGAAAACGAGCGAGTTGTTTCCCACATAGCAAGCAAGGTTGACTGAAGTATGAATGTGAAGAAGCACTTTTCTGCACAAAGACCTCATTAGAGCCCTTATCTAAGTTTTGTTTCTATAGCATTTGAATGTTTTCAAGGCACTCAACTCTTTGGCTCAGAATTGTAAGCACTGAAGTGATTCTGTTGAATTATTGAGCTTTATGTACTATGCTTTGATGAGCTATCAGCGGGTAGTTCACAGGTTCAAGTTGACTGTGATAAAATTTATTGATTTTTCTGATCATCAGATTACTGGGGGGGAACACTAGCATTTCTGTTCATTTTTCCTGGACCTTTTCACACTTTCACTGACATTCAAGTAGATTTCAACTTCATTTCATTTGCATTGCTGATTAATATGTGATGGGAAATTGCCCCCACCCTCCCTTTTACTAAGCCACGGTAGAGGTTTCTACTGCAGTCCGGAGCACTAAATGCTCCGATGCTATTCCAACACTCATCGAATTCCTGAGTGTCGGAGCAGCATTGGAGCATTTAGCGCCCCAGGCCATGGTAGAAACCTCTAAGGCGGCTTAGTAAAAGAGGGCCTTAGGGCTAGATTCACTAAACGACCCCTTTGGAACCCCGACCCAATTCACTAACCTCGTGGCCGATCCGATTCCGATCCGCACATGCAAATGAGGGTAAGTGGCATGCAAAGTAGGAAGGACGTGATTCACTAAACATTTTCAGCAACACCGACTGGGCTGATCCAAAAGGAATCGACTGGTGGGGACCAGTCGCTCATGACCTTTCCTGCTCTCTGCCAACTTCTCCTGCCTTTCTGCCCTGACTCTCCTGTTCAGCCCCGACTCTTCTTCCTTCATGCCGCCCTGCTCAGCCCCAACTCTGCCTTCATGCCTCGACTCTGCCTTATCCTTCCTTCATGTCGCCTTGCTCAGCCCCGACTCTCCTTCCTTCATGCCACCCCTATACTCTCCTGCTCTGCCGCCCTTCCCTGCAGCGCAAGCCCGTGGTTTTAACCCGCTTTAAACCTATGCAGGTGCTATCTACTAATGATAGCATTAGCACACGAGCTGCAATAAAATATTTTTTTGAAGTCCCATAAAAGTTCTGCATTAAACCTGGTCTTAGTTCCCCTCCCATAGTTTTCAGTATCACCTCTATGCTGATGAATCCCAGATCTACCCCTCTACACCAGAAATTTCAACAAGAATTCAGGCCCAAATCTCAGCCTGCCTGTCCGACATTGATGCCTGGATGTCTCACCACCATGTAAAACTGAACATGGCCAAGAATGAACTTCTTTATCTTTCCTCCTAAACCCAGTCTGTTTTAAATCTACTACTTCCCCCATTCTCTATTTCGGTGGCTAAAACTCTCATCCTCCCTGTCTTGTCAGCTCACAACCTTGGCGTCATCTTTTACTTCTCTCTCTCTTTCTCTGCACAAATCCGCTAAAGCCTGTCGTAACTGTCTCTATATCACCAAAATCCGACCTTTCCTTTCTGAGCACACCACGTAAACCGTTATCTGCCATTATATTTCTCTGTCTCTATTCTTAGGGAGAGGAGGAGATAGTGGATGCTATAGATGGACAGACTGGATAGGATATTTGGCCTTTATCTGCCATCATATTTTCTATGTTTCTTATCAACACTCTTATCATCTTATGCCTAGATTCCTACCACTTGCTTCTCGCAGGTCTTCCACTAAACCAGTGGTTCCCAAACCTGTCCTGGGGGGACCCCCAGCCAGTCAGGTTTTCAAGATATCTCTAATGAATATGCATGAGAGAGATTTGCATATAATGGAAGTGACAGGTATGCAAATCTCTCTCATGCATATTCATTAGGGATATCTTGAAAACCTGACTGGCTGGGGGTCCCCCAGGACAGGTTTGGGAACCACTGCACTAAACCATCTCTCTCTCCTTCAATCTGTTCAACATTCTGCTCCATGATTTGTATTCGGCCAGTGTTGCTATGTTCCTCGAGTCACTTCACTGGCTCCCTATCTATTTCTTGGTATCGCCCCTCTCTTATCTCATCCTACATTCCTCCCTAGAAATGCCGTTCATTGGGTAAGTCTCTCTTAGTTGTATCCCTTTTCTCTACTGACAACTGCAGTGAGGGGCAGGGCTAGGATGGGGCAGAGTTGGAGGTGGATCGGGGTGACCTGTTTTTTGTTTTTTTTAAGAGGAAATCTGGCAACCCTACATGGGGGAAGCCACTGCTTGTTCTGGAATTGGCAGTGTAGAATGTTGCTACTATTTGGGGGTTTTCCAGGTACTTGTGACCAGTGTTGAAAACAGGATACTGGGCTAGATGGACCGACCTAGTTTTGCTATTCTTATGTAACTATATCAGCTTCCTCTTCCCCCCACACATTCTCTGTTACTGATAGTAATATTCTCAAGGAATACGGTCCAGAGAATTACAGTATGTGTCCCCCCCAAAAAAAAATAATAAAAATGACGCATCAGAATACTACTACATTTTAAACAGAATAGTATTTTCAGTTACATGCATGTTAGTCATGTCTGTTTCCCTCGACTCTGTAATTTTTAATTGTACATCGCTTAGAATTTGGAATAGGCGATTAATCAAATTTTATAATAAACTTGGAAACTTGGATACACTAAAATATGTCTCGCAGTCAGCTCTCGTGTCCCGTTCCCTCCCTCCCCCCAGCCTTACTGTCTAGCATACGCCAGATGGCCATATGAACAGTGGTGTTCACAGAAATCCTGGCAACCATAAAATGAGGTTTGCCTATCAGTATTTTTAGTAGGTTGCCAAATGATCACCAGGCTTCAGAATTGCTAACTTTTAATATATTATTGTGCTAGCAAACAGGTTTAGAGTATGCATTGTCTGTATTTGCGGTAGCTAATGGCTAGAACAGCAGAATGAGAACCAGGCAAGCCAGGGTTCAAATCCTACTTCCACTTGGACAGGTCACTTAACTCCCCATTGCCTCAGGTACAAATGTAGACTGTGAGCCCTCCAGAGATAGGAAAATACTTACAGTACCTGAATGTACCTCACCTTTTACTAATCCAAATCCATTAAAAGACTTATTGTGAATCAATACAAAACCATTTAATCTTAATATCCCTTCATTAAAAATAATTGGCACACGCCGTACTACCATTTTTTCTGTAACAGCCCCAACGATTTGGAACGCTCTTCCGCTTTATTTAAAAATGGAAAATAATTTAAAAACATTCAAAAGCAACTTAAAATGCTTCCTTTTTAAAGATGCTTTTAACTGAAGTTTTATTTTATTTCAAAGTTGATTTTAACTGATGTCTTATTTTAGCTTTTTTTTATTTTTTTTATTTTTTTTTATTTTTAACTCCCTGCCCTTTTGTACTTGCCATTAATGTTTCTTCCATTTACTATAGCTATTGTATTTCCTCCCTCTTCACCTTGTGTGTCTTTTGTTCGTTCGTCCACAATAACTTTGCATGTATTATTGTTCGCCTTGTAGTTTTTAGAAAGTATGTATTAATTGTAATATTGTTTGTCTATAGGAAAAATTTTTTACTCTGTACAACGCTTTGTAGAATCGATAAAGCGTTTAATCAAATAACTAAATAAACAATAAACAATAAACATACAAAAGTCAACGAAGACATACAAGGCAATCCTATACCATATATAAGGGTTGTTGATATATGGCAGGGGTAGGGAACTCCGGTCCTCGAGAGCCGTATTCCAGTCGGGTTTTCAGGATTTCCCTAATGAATATGCATGAGATCTATGTGCATGCACTGCTTTCAATACAAATTCATTGGGGAAATCCTGAAAACCCGACTGGAATATGGCTCTCAAGGACCGGAGTTCCCTACCCTTGCCATGGACAATAAAACATCAACGCACCTACTGGGAAAACTGAATAAGCCAGATTATTGAAATCTTTAATGCTTTATTCACGTACGCATTACACCCTCATCAAGTATAGAACAAGTAACCACAAAGTGAAAATAGAAATAAGTAGCTGAAAATTAAAATGGATCCCCAGGAAGTCAGACTCTGAATATAGTGCAACAATTGAGAAGGAGAAACAGTGATGCATTAACATTTGGAAATGAAAGGTCCCAACTGCCCGTCTCCCTCCCCCACCCCACTCACAACCCCCACATCACCACATATAATAACTACCAGACACCAATTTTCTGGAAGATATAGGCCACAGCCCTGTTTATTGGAATAAACAACAACGAATAACAATTCACAAATTATAACATCCGAGCTACCATGTACAGAATCTTTATATACTAAATCCCCAATTCCCCGCCATCCTCAGCTAGGGCCTGGGGGTGGCATGACCTTGATGCCCCTTAGAATAGCATTCTCTAACGCTCGCTCCCCTTGAGCTCGCGTCCTCGTACGGCTCATCGCCGGATGAGCCCACCCCCCAAAACGCTTTGTAGCTCGGGACACCACCGCTGCGATGTCCCTACACCCCAGTGCCGACCGAACCACCCACAGAAGGGAGGGAGGGAGGGAAAGCCGCCCACAGGAGCCAGAAACCTCTGACCCCGGAAGGTCCCAGCTTTTATACCCCCCTCTCTCGAACCTTCCATGCCCCGATCTATCAGAAGCTCAGACAGGTCGGGGCGGAAAACTTACTCTCCTTATCTTTGACTAAGCTATTTTCCCGACGGGCGATAACTGGGCTGTTCAGCCCCATATTAAATTTCGCCCATCGAGACTAGCTCTCGGGTTTACACTTCCCCCTGTACTGTGCAAAATATAAAGACCACAGATGTAACTTTCAAAAACTCACGCCTTTCAATCACTGCGTTACAAATTAACAACCCCCTCCCCCCTTTTATAAAGCTGCGCTAGGCTTTTATATTGCTGGCTGTGGAAGCATTAGCTCTGATTCTCATAGGAATTCTATGAGCGTTGGAGCTAATACCGCCACGGCCGGTGAAAAAAAAAAGCCTAACATGGCTTTGTAAAAGGAGCCCAAAATTAAACAAAAATAGGAAAATATGATCAATCAAATAATACATTAAACTAGTCCAATGAAAAGGTGTCACCTTATTTTATGTTTTTTTTAATTTAAATTTAATTACTTTTAAACTGAACTAAGTTCTATAACACTACTTCACCCTAAACTCAAAATAAAATTTGTTTCTCTACTTTTGTTGTCTGGCCATTAAATTTTCTAATTATGTGTGTTCCGTCTCTGGTTACTGCTTTCCTGTCTTCTCTTAAATCTCTTTCCAGGATCTCTATTTGTTATTCTTCTCTCTCCTTCAGTTTTCTTCATTTCTTCCACTACGTTCATTTCCGATCTTTTTCTTTCAGCTTTCCTGTTTTTCTACTTCTCTGTCTCTTTAGATTTCATTCATTCTTACTACCCAATCTGCAATTTCCCTTTTATTTTACTGCATCTATTCACAACTTTGCATATCTTACCCTCCTAGTCCCCTGTCCTGCATCTTCACCTCTCTTCTCCCTATCACCTGGTCTCTCTCTCTCTCTGACTGTCTCTTTTCCTTCATCCAACAATACCCTGCCTCTATCTTTGGTCCCCCTTTACAAAAAAAAACCACAGTAGTGAGTCATAGTGTGGCAAATGCGACGAAGCCCATAGAAATTGAATGGGCTTCGTTGAATTTGCCATGCCAAGAATCGCTACTGTGGCTTTTTAAAAGGGGCCCTTTGTGTCTTTTATTTTCATCCAGCATTATTCCACCTTCCTCTACCCTACCCTGTGGTACCCCACTTCTCTCTAGATATATCTGTGTCTCTTCTCCCCAGCCAGAATTACCCTCCCTCTCTCTTTCTCTCCAAACATACTAGGAAACCTCATGCGTTATTCTCTTTTCCAACTGCTAAGGGTTGTAAAGTCAAACAATTTCAAGAGTGTCTGTCGTATTTTCAAATGGATTTATGGGCTAAGGATCTGAATTACTTATTTAAATCCTCTAACTCTTACCAACAGTTTCAACGTGCTTTAATAACGCATCTTTATATTGAATCTTTTGGAAATTAGATATCTTGTTGTCATATTCATCTGTATTCTCTATCTTTTGTGAACCGCATAGAACTTAGCTGTATTTGCGGTATAGAAGTGAGTTTTATGTTATGTTATGTCTTCTTCTCCATCAATATTCTGTTCTCACTGTGTCTCTTTTCCGCCATCATTACCCCTTTCTCTCTCTTTCTGTGTGTCTTTTCTGTCAATACCCCGTTTTCTCTGTGTCTCTTTGCCCCATCCGTTCAGCATAGCCAGGTTTTTTTTTTGTCAGGGGGAGCAGACCTTTTGTAAAATAGGCACCAGTGTGAGGCTGAAAGGCTGATCCACATAGGCGCTGCTTCATTCAAAATCTGTTTGGAGGAGTGGCTGTTCCCCTTGCATCCACCATTACTCTGCCTCTCTATATCCCTCTCTGCTTCCCCCTGCATCACCTGCTTTCTCTTTATTCCTTCTCTCTCTCCTTTCCATCACTCAGTTGTTTGCTCACAGTCTTGCAGCTTCACTGACTAGCGGTAGGCTGGCAGCAGACAGTGACAGAAGTCATGTGAAAATGCACATGGCTGTGCCACTGCTAGCTCTTCTAGTCATGTCGCTTCAACAGAGGGGTCGTAACCATAGAGCTAGCAGCATGTGTACAGGAAAATGGTCCTGCACTTCTTCGCATGGCTTTTACCATTGATGCTGGCCTAAAAATACAACAGGTCCTGCTACGTTGGCAGCAGGAGAAAGAGGAAGATGACAGGTATGGCTGAGGAGGCTTAGCTTCCCCAAGCCTCTTTTATGGGGTGCTTATGAGACTAATTGAAATATGATGAGGATTCTCTCAATTCCAAAGGTGAAGGTTCTGTTTATTATAATGTGTGGGAGATTTCCTTGTTCATTATTCCATATACAGGCGGTCCCCAAGTTAAGAATGAGTTACGTTTTTAAAGCTGTTCTTAAGTCAGATTTGTATGTAACTCAGATTTTAAGATTCTTGCTGCTTACCTCTGCACCCAGCTGACAAAAGGGCCAACTGTCCCTACCAGTGTTCCCTCTAAGGTACAGCATGTACAACCACAAACTGTTCTTAATGTAATCATTCATCATTCCTGAATCTGCTATAGTAGAAGTGTAGGAGTCTATGCCACTGGAAATACTGCTCAGTGAAATCAAATGAAGCCGCAACTGCGTTCTTAAGTACGAATCGTACATAAGTTGGGTGACTGTAACTCGGGGACTGCCTGTGTTCTTCTTGAAAAGTTAAAAAAAAATAAAAAATTGTTGTTTCAACAAGCCTAACAAAATTCAACAGCAATAAGTATTTGCAAATTAACCAAGTAGATTGTATTTGAATTCAGAATCAAGGGCTGAACTTAATCATACCACAATCATTGAATGGGGGGGGGGGGGCAGGGTAAGCTTTCTGGATCCACTTGTGAGCACATTCTCTTACTTTCCAGTTTTCTGCAGCTTGTTTTGCTGGCTAAATTGCTTTAATTGGTAGTGAGTCACCCCAGAATATTGAGAGCAGGCAAATTAGCCATGTGGTTGGGAGGTGACTCAATGAACACTGACTCTAATGGCCAGATGGTTAGAAGAGCAGTGATAGAAGGTGAGTAGGGGAGAATAGTTCTTGGAAACTGAAGATTCTTAGAGGGTAATTTTATAATTTGCCACCTAGTTTAAGAGCAAAAGAGCTCTAACTGTTCTGCTTCCATAGCTTATGACAAGACATTGAGGTTACACACATAAAATATTTAATAATTGTACAAATTAGGTACTGTATTTGGTTGTTAATGGTCACCAATAGTGCCCCCTTTGAATTAACATCATTAGCGCTAAGGATCTGTTTACAGCATAGTTTCATGCATTCCTCTAGAGCAGGGGTGTCAAAGTCAGTCCTTGAGGGCCACAATCCAGCCAGGTTTTCAGGATTTCCCCAATGAATATGCAGGAGATTTATTTGCATGCACTGCTTTCATTGTATTCTAATAGATCTCATGCATATTCATTGTGGAAATCCTGAAAACCCGGTTGGATTGCAGCCCTCAAGGACTGACTTTGATACCTGTACTCTAAAGGGTTCTTTTGTATTGATATTTCTGTCTAGTTTAAGAGAACAAGCTGGTGCCTAGGTAGGCACAGTTTTATAGACACAATGCAACACCTACTATACCTAAAATAAAATAAAAAAACATGTATGCTTGCCTTCTTGCATATATTTTTGTCTAATATAAAACAACACAACCATTGAAGGAACAACCTAAATTGTAGAGAACGTTCTTCTTCTCTTGGAAGTAATTCCAGTATGAGATAAATTACTCCATTTTCTGAGGCTTGTTCCTGTCAGTATTATTTGGCTTAAGTAAATTAAGAAAAACATTCTCTACAACTTAGGTTGTTCCTTCAATGGTTGTGTTGTTTTATTTAATTAACCATTTAGTCTTGTATATTTTTATGTCTAATCGTATTTTTTAAATCAATATACAAGAGGTACAAATTAGAGAATGATGCGGGTAACCCGCCAAAACGGTGACCAAAAAAAAAAGGTCACCATGAGTTCAGGGACAAGGCCATTCACCGCCCCATGGAGCGGTGAATGGTAGCACGGGGCGGTGAACAAGTAGTGAACGCATGGTAAACGAGCGTTCGATCCGGCAGCCCACTCTCTCCCGCCGCCGTCCATGCATCTCCCTCCCTCCTTTTCCCTTACCTTTTCTTCTTGAAACTGGTGATTTTTATAAGGCTACGAGCTGTATTACAGCCGGAGCCTTGAAGTCGCGTTGCGTTGCCTGCTGGAAAAAGTCTCCTCTGACGCAACTTCCTGTTTCCAGTTGCATCGGAGGAGACTTTTCTAGCAGGCAACCCGACGCGACTTCAAGGCTCCGGCTGTAATACAGCTCGTAGCCTTATAGAAATCGCCAGTTTCAAGAAGAAAAGGTAAGGGAAAAGGAGGGAGGGAGGGAAATGCACGGCTGGTCAGCGGGAGGGAGCTGCTGGACCGCGTGAAGGGTGCTGGGGATGGGGGGATGGAGAGGAGAAGATGCTGAAGATGGGGACGGTGACGGGGCGGTGAAAGAGACAGCAGGGACGGTGACGGGGCGGTGAAGGGGACGGCAGAGACAGGGACGGGGCGGTGAAAGGACCAGCGGGGATGGGGATGGGGCGGTGCAGAGGATGGTGGTCCCGGGACATAATTTTTCCCCGTTTCATTCTAGTACCAATTGCAAATCCAAACAAAACTCAATTGAAAATATGCAATTTATATATGTATACATATAATCAATCATGAAACAAAAATAATCATAAAAGTATACTTCAATAAACACATAAGTGAAAATTCTATAAGAGGTGCCTACATTGAGGATGCCTAGTGATGCTTAATTTAAATCCATGTATAAGTTAATTGTTTTTAATGGGTTGAGTAGTGTGGTATTTTACCATACCATTAAAAACAATTACACTACACGGTGCCTAGTGATGCCTAAGTTGAGGTTCCCTGCAATGCCTACTGAAAAGAAGGTGTAGTTAGGGTGGATAATGGGCGTGGTTGACATAGGCATCACTAGGCATCTGAAGTAGGTGCCAGGAAATTAGGCCAGGTAAAACCTGTCCTAATATACCGCCGCCTACCTCCGGGATGCCTACCTATGCCTCACTCTGCTTAGGCGCTGCTGCAGGGCATGATTCTATAAACAGTGCCATGCAATTGACAACTATGCCAACTGCTGTGACACTTCTTCCACATGGAACTTTGTCTGTGATGATGATGCCTTCATGATCACAAGCAAAAACCATCATTTGTTTGACTTTTGATTGAGCTTGTCGAAATGTTTTTGGGGAAAATGGAGCTCTCCACTCATTGGACTGTGATTTCAGCTCCAGCTCAAAGTCTCTGACTCACGTTTCATCAATAGCAACAATGCGATTCAAGAATGAACCTTTTCCAAAGTTGAAACCACCTATGCGTGGACATGGTTTTGCATCTCTGGAAGAGCTTTCTTCTACCGTTACCCGAGCCATTTGGCAACTGAACAAAAACGGTGTCTTGGATGGAATAATGAAGCTTCCTAGATGTTGAGACTCAGTCATTGCAAAGCAGGGAGACTATACTGAAGGACTGTAAAGAAATACTTGAAAAAAAAAAATAAAACATGTAAAAAGAAATAAATAAATAAATAGTGTTCATTATTTATGAAATGACCCTCGTAGATTAATATGCGCCTGAATCATAAGTGTGTGGTGCACGGGTTAGAGCTACAGCCACAGCACCCTGAGGCTGGGGGTTCAAATCCCTCGCTGCGCCTTGTGACCCTGGGCAAGTCACTTAATCCCTTCATTGCCCCAGGTACACTAGATAGAGTTTGAGCCCACTGGGACGGATAGGGAAATATGATAAAGTACCTGAATGTAAATCACTTAGAATATAAGTGGTATATAAATAATAAATAAAAAATTATTGATGAACTCAGCCGCTAGGCTGATTACTGGGGTTTCTAGGGTAGCCCACATTACACCTATTCTGAAACAGTTACATTGTCTTCTGTAACAACAAAGAGTGCAATACAAGGTGATTCCCATAGTTCATCAAGTTTTGTATCACTTGGCCCCCATGGGTTTTCAAACACTATTGGAAATATATCGACCAGGAAGAGTGTTGAGGTCCGAGGGTGAGATGAGATTGACAGCGACCGAGGAACTAGGAGTGCATTATGCTGTGACGAGGGCTACTATGTTTTCTATAGCTAGTGTGAAAATGTGGAATGCATTACCAAGGCATTTGTGACTTTTGCTGATCGTGTGAATTTTAAGAAGTTATTGAAAACACAGCTATTTGTTAGTGCATGTATGTAATATGTTATAAGCAGACAGTTATGAAAGTGCAAAGAAAGAGGATGTCCTTGTTTTATGAAATGGTACCTATGATATGTATGTTTCTTGGAAACTGCTTAGTTCTAGGCAGTATATAAATTTTTAAAATAAATGCATAAATAAGACTAGGAAACATAATCAGTGTGAGATGTGGATAGAATATTCAGATTTACAGTATGATTCCAGTGCCTTACTGAATTTAGTGAAGCACTGACAGCGGAATCCAGAGAAGCAAGGATGAAGCCCACAGGAGCTGTCAGAGAAGCAGCAGTATATAGCAAAGGAGGATTTTTCAGGAAAGTAGATATCCCTATTTCTGCCATAATTAATCTAAAATAGTAGTTGCGCATTCACTGCTCATCAAAGATGCTGCACTTTGGTGACTGAACATTTTGCAAGGTTGCAAATTTATTTTGAAAAGTTTTATACAGCATGGAACTCATTTTCTAAGCACTTAGACACACAAATTACCATAGTATGGTACTTTGTGTGTCTAAATGCTTTGAAAATGAGCCCCTTAAATCTTGTTATAAAGACTAAACATTTATGAATTCCATTTTCATCTCCATTGCAAATGCCAAAGGGCCTGTTTACTAGTGTGATCATTATTATTTTTTTTTTTAAACCATAACTGCGAAACGTAAGATGCGGTAAGTGCAAAGTCTATGCACATGAGATTCCTGGGGCATGGTACGCATCTGCTTTGTATTTACCACTCAGGACAGACACACTGCTGGATTCTACATAGGGCCCTTTGAGTTGCATGTACAAATTTGTGCACACGCCCAGTTAGTGCATGCAACATAATTGATTAACGAGCCAATCAGAGCTTATAATTGGCCACTAGCAAGCAATTATTGGCACTAATCGACATTAATTAGAATTTACGCACGTATCTTTTTTAAGCTTATTTTATAAAGAGGTGTACATAAATTCTAGTATATAGAATCGACAAGGGGGCAAGACCATTGGAGGGGCATAGTTGGGTCTTATGTGTTCTGAAAATTTATGCACACTGTTAGAATACTCCCGATCCAAATCTAGATGCAGAGATTTACACCAGATTTTAGTTGGTGTAAATGGTCATGCCTAAATTCAATTACAGGTCCTGGCGCTAAGTTCTATTTTAATAAGGACATAAGAATAGCCTTACTGGTCCATGGTCCATCAAGCCCAATAGCCCATTCTAATGGTGGCCAATCCAGGTCACTAGTACCTGGCCAAAACCTAAGGTATACCAATAATCCATGCTATCGATACAGGGCAAGGAGTGACTTCCCCTGTGTCTTTCTCAATAACAGACTGTGGACTTTTCCTCCAGGAACTTGTCCAAACCTTTCTTAAAACCAGATATGGTATCCACTCTTACCACATCATCTGGCAATGCGTTCCCGCACTTAACTGTTCTCTGAGTGAAAAAAATTTCCTACAATTGGTTTTTAAAGTATTTCCCTGTAACTTCATTGAGTGTCCCCTAGTCTTTGTAATTTTGGACGGAGTGAAAAATCGATCCACTGGTACCCGTTCTACTCCACTCAGGATTTTGTAGACATCAATCATATCTCCCCTCAGCTGAAGCTGAAGAGCCCTAACCGTTTTAGTCTTTCCTCATACGAGAGGAGTTCCATCCCCTTTACCATCTTGGTCGCTCTTCTTTGAACCTTTTCCAGTGCCACTATATCTTTCTTGAGATAAGGAGACCAGAATTGAATGCAATACTCCAGATGAGGTCACACCATGGAGTGATACAGGGGCATTATAACATTATTAGTCTTGTTAACCATCCCTTTTTTTAAGTTCAGTAAAGTTTTCTTTTCTTTACACTATGAGCTTTCACAGAGGCATTATACGGTATTTCTATTTCATAATCAGATTTGTATCTTTTCATTATGATGCCAAATGTATTCGCATTTTTGTATCCTTTTTTAGTAATTCCTAGCATCCTATTTGCTTTTTTGGCCGCTGCCACACATTGGGCAGAAGATTTAATCGTATTGTCTACGAAGACACCCAGATCCTTTTCTTGGATGCTAATCCCCAAGGTGGACCCTAGCATCCGGTAATTGTGATTCAGGTTAGTCTTCCCAATGTGCATCACTTTGCATTTGTCCACATTTAATTTCATCTGCCTAATTATGGGCAGTCTGTAGAAAAGCACTGTTATTTTTCCAAGTTGATTTTTTGGGCGCCATTCTGCAACTAGAGTTGGGTTTAAATAAATATTGAAGACTCAGTTCTTTGTATCTGCATTCTTGGGAGGTGGCTACTATTTTGTTTTAAGTAAGGGGTCACTTGGCCTGTGGAATTCTCTTCCACTACGATTCGTTCAGAACTATCTTATGTAAAATTTAGATCAATGGTTAAGGCGCATCTTTTTGGTTTAGCATTTCCATGAGAATGTTTTGTAAATTATGATCCTGTTTTCTGGCAACTATTTAAACAAATTTATTTTTCTTTGAGATTTAATCATTTAGATTTAATTAGTTATTTTTTTTTTCTTTTGTTCTTTCTTTACTGTTCTGCGCAGCGGCTTCAAAGAAGGCGAACAGAATGCTGGGCATTATCAAAAAAGGCATTACGACCAGAATGTAGGAAGTTATCCTGCCACTGTATCGCTCGCAACTGGAGTACTGCGTTCAATACTGGTCGCCGTACCTCAAGAAGGATATGACGATACTCGAGGGGGTGCAGAGAAGAGCAACAAGGATGATAAAGGGCATGGAAAACCTTCCATATGCTGAAAGGCTAGAGAAGCTGGGGCTCTATTCCCTGGAAAAGCGGAGATTTAGAGGGGACATGATAGAAACTTATAAGATCTTGAAGGGGATAGAGAAGGTAGAGAGGGACAGATTCTTCAAATTAGCAGAGGCAACAAAAACTAGAGGGCATTCAAAAAAACTGAAAGGTGACAGATTCAGAACAAATGCTAGGAAGTTCTTCTTCACTCAAAGGGTGGTGGATGCCTGGAATTCGCTTCCAGAGGAGGTGGTAGGGCAGAGTACTTTATTGGGTTTCAAAAAGGGATTGGATGATTTCCTGAAGGAAAAGGGGATTGAAGGGTATAGTTAGATGGTTGATATACAGGATATCAGATGATTAGGGAATGAAATTTTTTAGGTAAAGAGATCACTTACACGTCAGGGACCTGAAGGTGCCACCATGGGAGCGGACTGCTGGGCATGATGGACCCATGGTCTGACTCAGCAGAGGCGATGCTTATGTTCTTATGCTTTCCTATTTTTTATGGCATTCTTTTCATCTCTTATTTTTATATTTTGTACACCGTGCTGTTTTCAAAGCGAAGTGTGTTTAAAACTATGAATAAACATAAATATAGAATGTCATGAAGATGCAGCTTTTGTTGTCTATTTTGTATTTTTATTGTGTATGTTTGTTTGGAAATTGTCTAGATTTAGACGGTATATAAATATTAAATAATAACTAGAAAGCTCCATTTTAGTGCCCTAAAGATGTGCAGCAGAAACTTTTACCAAAACACAACTGGGCACCCAGGTTCAATTATAGAATACCCACATAACCTGGTATCAGCACAACTAACTTGGTATCAGAACAGCTAACATGAGGAAGACTAAAAACGTTAGTGCTCTTCAGCTTGTAAAAGGTGATAAGATTGAAGTCTACAAAATCCTGAGCAGTATAGAACAGGTACAAGTGGATGCATTTTTTTCACTCCATCAACAATTATAAAGACTAGTGGACACTCAATGAAGTTACAGGGAAATACTTTTATAATAATAATAACTTTAGTTTTTCTATACCGCCATAATCTTGCAACTTCTAGGCAGTTTACAGTGAAAGAGAGCTGTACAATCAGCGAATTACAAGGTGAGAATAGGTAGGAAGTCACTGAGTAATCAGTGTTTACAGGTTACAAATAGGTTACAGTATAATCTTAAGCATTTTACATCAAAGGGGCTGGCTGGTCAGCGAATTACAGAATACAGGAGATGAGGGAGACACTGAATAGGCAAGTGTAGAACAGAATACATTTGTGAAGAGTGTGGTGTACATGTAAAGAGAGAAGGTTTTGGGATGGGGGGCCATTGTCTGGCTGGGAAATAAATCTATTGAATAGAGCAGTCTTGATTTCTTTCCGAAAGGCGCCATAGGTGTGCCTGGTTTTGTCGGTGAAGTTGCCTAGCCAGGTTTGCTGTCTGGCAGCTTGAAACTTAAAAGTTCTATCCAGAAAGGTTCTGTATTTGCAACCTATGATCTTCGGGTAGGCAAAGAGGAGGAACCAATAGGAGGAAATATTTTTTCACTCAAGAGAATAGTTAAGCTTGGAACTCATTGCCAGAGGTTGTAGTAAGAGCGGTTAACGTAGCTGGTTTTAAGAAAGATTTGGACAATTTCCTGGAAGAAAAGTCCAGTCTGTTATTGAGACAGAATGGGGGAAGCCACTGCGTGCCCTGGATTGGAAGCATGGAATGTTGCTACTATTTGGGTTTTTGCCAGGTACTAGTGACCTGGATTGGCCACCGTGAGAATGGGCTACTGGGATGGATGGACTATTGGTCTGACCCAGTAAGGTTATTCTTATATTCTTATCCTTTAGGCATTCACAGTTACATCAGGCATAAAGCTGACATAACTGCATGCCTAAATGTGATAGGGCTGAAGTAACTTACAGTATTCTATAAGTTCCATGTGTAATTGGAAGAATCATCCATGCCTGCCCTAACATTTGCTGACTATGTAACTTAGGTGCACCATTACAGAATAGTACTTAGGAGCCCTGCTGCTGCTTTTGCTGGTAAGTGTACCCGTATATACTTTGAGGCTCATAAAACTTTGAAACATCCAAAAACCAGCCTAAATCGGCATTTGGATGTCCTAATAACATGGAGGTCCAAGTGCCGATATTCAAAACCAACTTTCTGGATCTACTGTGCATCCAGAGCTCAAAGGGGCAAGTTGGGAGTTGTGTTATGGGCGGGAATTGGGTGGGCTTAAAGCTGAACATACTGCAGCGATAATCAAATCTTTCCTAGAGGGAACTTAGCCGCCGGCAGTTAGAGCTGTTTTAGTTGTGTCTAAGTGCCCCAAAGCTGCTCAAACTGACCAAATGACCACTGGAGGGATTAAGGCATAATCCCCTCTTACTCCCCCAGTCACTGACCCTCTCCCATCACCCAGAGATGGGGGGAAAAATAGCATATTGAGGGCATGCCATCAGCTGATCGGGACAGAGGAATCTCCATCAGCTAAGCCAGTTTTGAGGATTCCTGCTGGCTCAGCTGATGGGTATTCCCCTTCCAGGATCTGCTGAACTGGCAGGCATATTTCTCCCTCCCTCCCATTGTGCCAATCAGTGCCTTAGGCCCATCCCACTGTATCCCAAAATGCAATGGGAGAGGGAAGGCACATCATTCGCATCACTTGGCCCTGTAGGCAGGAGAGAGTGGGCTTCCTTCCTGCCAATATTGCTGTACAAGGCATAGGAGTGTCAGGTGATGTGGAGGGTTGTTGCCGGTGCTGTTGAGGTTTTGGGTGATATGGGGGGGGACTGTTGCCAGTGCTGTCAGGTGTGTTGGCTGGGCGGTGGGCGGTGTTGGCTGTGCTATTAGGGGTTCGGTGCCTGTGCAGGAAGGAAAGAAAGAGGAATCTCCCTGCCTGTTCAGCAGGGATCCTGGCAGGGAGAATCCCCATCAGTTGAGCCATCAGGAATCCCCGAAGCTAACTCAGCTGATGGGGATTCCCCTGCCGCAATCAGACAAGGTAGTTGGGTATGTCTACAAAACTTGTTTTTGTGCGTTTTTCATGTGAACATTTTTATTTTTGAAAATGGCCCAAAAAGATAGATGTCCTAAGGACCAAAACTTATGCATAAGTCATTTTCAAAAATAAAAGATAGACGTCTGGCAGCTTTGAAAAAGGACATTTTTTTCTACTAGTTTTGTGGACGTCTTATAAACTTACCCTAGGTGGAGAATACATTTTTTTCTCGTTTTGTGTTAATAGTATTGTGGTGTATACATCTGGGGGAGGGGCACAAGCCACAACCATTTTATTTTTTCTATTTTAGATTTTTTTTTTTATTTTGTCTTTTTTTGCACATAAGCATTCTAGCCCTTTATGCATGCAAGGGATGCATGAATGGAGACACCTACAGAGTTGCCTTGGGCGGTGGGTGAGGTGGGGGGCACAGACTGCAACCATTTTTCTGTTTCTGTTTTTGTATTAGTAGTGTGCTGTATACATCTGGGTTGGAGTGGGGGCACACGCAGCAACCGTTTTATTTTATATTTTTGCCTTTTAGGGTTTTTAAATGTCCACTTTGCAGCCCTTTACTTTAAAAAGGTAGAAGACCCCCAGGTCTAAATGCTAGGCATGGCTATATTCAGTTGTGCTAGTATTCTGTAAAGGAAGATAGGTGCCTACTTTCCTTTATAGAATAGACTTCTACTGCACACCCTCAGGGTGCCTAAATGGGGGCACACTGCGTAAGTCTGCATTACTTGCATTGGTAGATAGCATGGTGCATCCGCTCTACCTGCCAATGCTCATCCCAAAGTGTTAAATAAAAATACCTTGCAGCTCCAACCTATTACAGTAAGTTATGCTTAAATGAGCATCGATGTAGACTTAATAACAGAACAACTATTATGCTGTTCTCACACAGCATAGCCATGCATTATTAAACAGCTAGCTAAACCAGGCCAGCGTCCAAAGGAAGACTCACTTTTCTTAACTTCCAACTGCTTATTGCAAATAAGTGAGACAGATAATCTACTGCATGCAGACAGTTGAAAACGATAGTTCTACTAAGACAGGATGAGTCCTTGAAGTTGGATATTGATCAATTAGATGACAAAGTGCCAGACTGAGGGAGTAGGTTTTCAGGGATTCTGAAAGTTAAAGTTTAGTGGAAAAATAGTATGACTGTTGACTGGATAAATGCAGGGTTCTCTGCAGAAAGGATGCCGAGTCTTTGGAAAGGAGGATGCTGGACATTTAGGTGGAGGATATTGGCCTCTTTATGGTAAAAAGGAGAATGCTTTCTAGGGAGGCGAGAAAGGACAGAGGCTGAAGACTGCTTGCTCTTGAAAACAAGATAGAGAATTCTGCTGTGCAGGGAGGGGTGCAAAGAATACCCATAAGACTAGGGGGCTGAAAACAAACCAATAGGGTCAGAGCATGTACTTGGGGGGAGGAGTAGGGTTACCAGATTTTACTGTTGTAAAATCCAGACCCATGGCCCTGCCCCCAGGCCTACCCAGTTCAACCCAGCCTCGCCCTGCTCTGCCGAAATCTGCCCCAGACCTCGCTCCCCCAGCCCCACCCCCTTCAACCTGTTCTCATGCTCAGAGCCACATTGGTAGGGCATCTGCGAATGCACAGGTATGACGCAATGAAATTGCATGCATGCGCGCATGTGCATGACATTACCGCGTTGCATCCGTGCATGCGCAGATGCCCTCCCGGCGTGGTCCTGAGCTGGAAGCTTTTCAAAACCCGCATAAAGTGCCGTGTTTTAAAAGGCTGTCCGGACGCCTTGACATGTTCTCTAAAAAGAGGACATATCCGAGTAAATCTGGATGTCTGGTAACCCTAGGGAGGAGGAGGAAGAAGCATGAGCCTGGCAGGTTTCTCAGTGACTGGAGGAAATGAGTCACATATACAAAATACCTGAACACTTGTGGGTAAGTGTAGACTTAAGCTCCGTTCTGTTAAGGGCATGTGAAAGTAGCATAGGGAGTCAATTCAAGAAAGGTCACCTAAAGTTAGGTGCCTAAATTTTCTGTGATAAGCATGTGGAGGAGCATAATAAAAAACGTCTAAGTCCGTTTTGCGCCTAGGGTGCTAGTTGGCCAAAGTCAGCAGCGTCTAAATTCCATTTTCGAAAAATATGTCCAAAATATTTTTTCTTTCAAAAATTGCCTACTTATATGTTCAGCTGTTTGCTGCCAAGTCATCTAGCTTTATACCACATTCTCATCCAACAAATCGTCCAAGTCCCAAATGCCCAGAACAAGACCTTTTGGACATGGGAGGGGTCAGCAAAATGACGGACTGGCCACCCAGACATGGCGACAGAGTAGTGGGGCACCGTACAAGGCACTGCTGTGAACGTCACAAAAAGGGTGCTACATAAACATCTCACCACAACTCCCTTGCAGGTCATGGTGAGTCCCCCAAAACCTACTATATCCACCTGTCTACAACCCCAATAACCCTTGTGGCTGCAGGTGCTACCTATATGGCAGTAGAGTAGGAATTTGGGGTTTTTTTTGTGGACTCACATTTTTTACTATGAATGCAGTGGTTAGAGTGGCTTATGGGTCTGGGTCCTCCTGTCTATGGTTCACTAGCCCACCCCCAGACTACTTAAGCCACCTCTGTGCAGCTCTATTAGGCTTTTCTATGCCAGGTTCTGGAGGCAGGTATGTACGTTTTTATTCAGATTTTTATGGCGGAGTGAGGTGGTCAGTGATCACTTGGGGAGTGTGTGGGGATCTGTACTTTGTTCCTGCAGTGGTTATCTGGTCACTTTGGATACCTTCTGGGCACTTAGACCCGTCTTTAGATTGCCTAAGTCACAATGTATAAGTTCTGTCTAGGCAGCCTTGTTAAACTTTCAATTATCCCTACAGGACGACTAAGTCTAGTTCGGCCCACATCCTACCTACCTCCTACCCTAACCTCCCAAAATGCCCCTTTGAGCTCTGGGCACACAGCAACATTTAGAGGCCTAAAAAGTCTCTGGATACGTCTAAAAACCCGTTTCGATTATCAGCACTTGGATGACCTGTCTTTAGGTCGACCAAGTGCTGATTTGGGTGGGTTTTTAGAGGTATTTCTGTTTTGATTATGAACCTCATAATTTTCATTATAGAGTACTAGCATAAGTCAGCATTTAAGTGCAGACATTTAGATGTAACTATTTATGCCATCAAGGAGTAAAAGGGGCACTTAGGGAGGATAAGGCCATAGCAGAGAAACTGAGGGGCAAATTCTATAAACAGTGTCCCGATTGTAGGCAGTGGTAGGCGTCCTATTGCTGTCTAACTAGCCAATCGAGATGCACATTTTCTTTAAAAAATGTGCAAAGACAGGCCACCTACATTGTAGGTACCTGTTGTGGGAGTGGCCTTAGGTATCTGTCCAATCGGAGCCTTAGGCTACTCCCACTGCATTCCAGGATGCACTGGGAAGGAGGCCTAAGACCTCCGGTTGGCCCAGGTACCTAAGGTCCCTCCTATGGAATAGGTCTGTGTGATTAGAAGAGCATTTATTCTACAGTGACTTATGAGGGATACCTTTGTGTAATTTACATAATCTAATAAACAAATTGTTATTGAAAATCATGTCCAATATAAACTGTACATTTGTTGTGTTGCCTTAATTATAGCTATAATATGATAAACATTTCTTACAGTGTCATCCAATCAACCACATCTCTTATGAATCTTGTTGCTCAAGGACACACGTAGCTGTAACTAAATAGAATACATAACGGAAGAAAAAGCTGTTAACATAGATTCTCAAAAGAGATGCAGAGGAATGTCGCATCTCCCTACTTATTTATTCATTCTTTTTGTCACTCTTCATCCTTCCTTCCCAAATGAAGTGTTTTTCTAGAAATATTTTCTTCTGTTTTAAAATGTCTCCTTTTATCAAGCCGCATTAGGGTTTTTTATTGCCGGCCACTGCGGTAAAAGCTCCGACACTCTTAGAATTCCTATGCGCGTCAGAGTGGCCAGCGATAAAAAACTTTAATGCAATATGATAAAAGGAGGCCTAAGTCATCATTTGACAAACATTAATATGCTTGATAAAGAATAGAAGTGTACGCAAGGTAAAAATGTGGTTCATTTTCAGTTTCTTTAACCTTTTTTTTCCTGATTTTTGGATGTACAGTTCACAAGTTAGTACTGCATCTCTTGCTCTATAACTAGAGCCACATCCTTATTTAACGTGTTTATGGCGGCAACATTCATCTAACTTTCCTTGGTGGATACATTTGATTTATTAAATATGGCCTCTTGAATAAAGGTCTCCTTTTATATGTTTGTTTGTTTTTTTAAAAAACTTTCATGTCTCAATTTGCTTATCTTAGCTGTCACAGTTTTGTTTTTCTTTGCACTCGGGTATTTTAAAGCACTCTTCTAGTAACATAGAAACATGATGGCAGATAAAAAAAAAAAAAAAAAAAAAAAGCTTTATGATAGCCTCCTGGCAACACATGCTGCAAAACTCGAACCGTCCATCACCAGATTGTTAACCACAACATCAGACCTCAAGACATTCCGTAAAGAAATCAAAACACTGCTGTTCAAAAAGCATATACAATCTACCTAACCTCCCTCACCCATCCCCCAAGAAACCAAAACACTGCCGTCCAAAACATCTTCCGATGTTATTAAGTCTTTACTATCATTCTGTTATTAAGTCTCTATCCTCAAACTGTATTCTCTATTGTCATGTACCATCCTGGAAATGTCCAGTTCTCTTCTTATGTAATCCGCTTTGAACCGCAAGGTACAAGCGGAATAAAAATCACTAATGTAATGTAATGTAATAAAGGCCAAATGGCCCATCCAATCTGACCATCCACAGTAACCATTACCTCTTCCTCTCTCTAAGAGATCCTGCTCGCCTGCTTCTGCTTTAAAACACTACACAGACTTGCCCCTAAATACATAACTGACCTTTTCTCCTTCTCAACCAACAGACACAAGAGAAGCTCACATTCCAACTTCGTTTCCCCCCCAGTGAGAGGTTGCAAACTGAAAAAACATCATGAACACCTTCTCTCACACCAAGCAGCATCATGGGGTAAAGACCTAGAACAATTGCTTTCGCCCACTACTTACGAGGAATTTAGGAAACGTCTAAAAACACATCTGTTCCTAAAGCATCTAGACAACTGATCCACTCATCTCTCTCCCCTCAATAGCGATTAACTTGTCCTATTGATCACTTTCTCCTCAACAATGGATTTCCTGTCCTATTAATTCTCTTTCTTCCACCCCTCTTAAAGTCAATCAATTTGTACCTTTGCTTAATCTTTTGTAAACTACATAGAACTTCACGGTACTGCGGTATATAAACTGTTATTATTATTATTATTATTACATGCCTTTCCTAGGCTTTCTTGAATTCAGACACAGTCGCTCTCTCCATCCAGTCTGCCCATCCGCAGTAAGGGGAGAAATGGGAAATATCAGGAAGGCAGCAGGAAAGATAGGAATAATGTCACTTGAGTTTGAAGAAGTGCCAGAAAGCCATTCCACCTTGTTCTGGCACAAATTACAACTCTCTGTAGGGGGCTCCCAGGCAAGCTATAGTCAAGTTAGCAAACGGACCTCAAAATCCAAAGGATAGCCTCCCAAAGTACTAAGACTTAAGACAGGGAAATGATAGACTATCACAGGTCTTGCTCCGGAAAAAGAGCTCCCTTCACAGGGAGAAAAAACTCTTCTAGGCTCAAAAAACCAGGCGTATATACTTAAACCTTGATTCTTCAAGGGAGCACCCAGCAGTGAGGGGAAGTGAAAATCAAGAGGTAGGTCACTAAACCGGGGAGGCAAATTTTCAGACGGCGTTTAGCATTAGAAAAACAAGCAGGCGTTGAAAACATCAAACTTAGCTTTTTGCTGCAAGATCAGGTCACTTTCCCTGTTGCTGTCCATGCAGTGCAGTCTATCTGCCTTTTCACCACAGTCCAAGCACTAAGAGACATCCAAAAACCGCCTTAGGCTTCCAACTCCCGGATATGTTTCAATCAACAAGAGAAACCTTGTTTCGCATATTAGTTGCTGTGTCAGGATGAACGAACCTCTCCATTAACAACTGCACAGAGTAAAGGAGGCAGGGCACTTTTAAACTGACCCAGATGACATCACTAAAGGCGCGAAAATCAAAAGTCAAAAACATAAAGGGAAAAATCTTCTTTAAGCAGCAGCGTAAGGCTGCTGATGTAAAGCTTAGAGAGAGAATAGTTAAAGCACACAAAAGATATCTTTATGTTGTTTTTAGATTTTTTTTTCCTTTTTATTATAATCTTTTAGATTTAATAACTTATTTTTTTAAGATTTAATAACTTATTTTTAAAAAAATATGAACCATCCCACCCACCACAGACAAAAAATCATCGTGACAATAGAGAAACAGGAATCATCAGGAAACATTTAACAACTTGAAGGAATTCATTTAAAAATTCATATGAACAAATTCCTTATGAAAAAGATAAATCAATGAGGAAATTCATTTGAAGAAAGCCCTCCATTGTATTTAAATCATAGGGTTCTATGGTCTGTAGCTGAAATATAAGCCTCTATTCCCTTCTTCGTAACCACTTTTTGATGTCTCCGCTCCTTTTTGATAACCACAGTTGTTGGAGGATAGTACATTGTAAGTCATCGAATTTATGGCCTAGATCTTGACAACGTCAGACCTGCGGGGCTTCCAGTTTCTCCCTTTTCATACATGAACGGTGTTCAGTCAGTCTCGTATAAAAAGACCGGGAAGTCTGACTGATGTAGATCTTCTCATACTTACATTGATCATGTATATCACGTTCTTAGAACTACATGTGAACGATCCTTTTATTTCACTACTTTTGGTTCCCTGGGCCCATTCAACACTGGGTCCTTTGATAGTAACATGACATATTGAATAGTGTCCACAGTTTTTAAAACCTTGAAAATCCCTGTTTTCTCTTGGGTCCAGACATCAGCGTTACAAAAACAGTCTGTGAAGTTACTATTCCTAGTATAAGTAACCATACAATAATGTTGTGATAGAAGAGGATGACTTCTAAACATCCACCAATGTGATGGAGGCCATTTCATATGAGGCTGACGTAAATTTGAGATCTTGAGTTCTATTCCTGGGAGACAGTAAAAGGTCCCGTTGATTGTTAAGCGTTCATTTATATGTATGAGAGATCACTTTCTTAGGATAACCTCTGTGTGCAAATTTTTGTTTCAAAGAATCAGATCTTTCCACAAACAGATTTCTTGTTTCAAAAATTCTTCGGTATCTAAAAAACTGAGACACTGGAAGACTGTCTTTCAGGCTTGCAGGATGCATACTGGAATAACTTTAAAAAGTGTTTTTGTTGGTTGGCTTTGAATGGACAGTTGTACATAATAGAAAATTCTTTATTGAACTGTTTCCTAACGTGTGCCGAATATGAGATTATTTGCCCTCTCATAGTAGCTTTAAAAGCAACCCATAAGGTTTTCAAAGAGACTTCATCTGAGGCATTTAAATGAAAGTATTCAGCAATTTTTGATTGAAATTCCTCAATAAAGTTGTAATCTGCAAGCAATGTATTATTGAAGACAGGTCTACTATAATCTTGTTCATCCATTTTCAATTCAATCCAAATTCCACCATGATCTGACAAAATGATTGGATTTATGGCGGCTTTTGTAACCTGCTGCATTAAATGATCTGATACAAATATATAGTCTATTCTAGAAATGATTTATGTATCTGGGAGCAGAAAGAAAATTCCTGATCATTAAAATGAAGAATTCACCAAATATCCTTTAAACCACAAGATTGTACCAAATTATCTGGCCCTAAAGATTTTATTATTCTTCTAGGTTTTTTTTATCCAATATTGGATCCATAACTGAATTAAAGTCCCCCACCACCACTAAATTAGAAGCAGCCAGTGGCAGAATCAACTGTTGAAGAGATTTTAAAAAATATATTTTGATTTGAATTAGGTGCATAGATATTAACAAGCTTCAGAGTATCTTTCCCCAAGTTCATATCCACCAGTACCCATCTACCTATGGGATCCGCAGATATCAATTTGAATGTAGCCAACACTTTCCACTAACTAAAATGGCCATCCCAGCTTTTTTCACCACCGCAGGAGCAAAAAAACAATGTTTAATCCATCTACCTTCTAGCTTTTTTGCGTCCGTGTTCTGTTTTTTATGGGAGGTCTGTCGTTGGTCTCAGGGGTGAGAATGTGCAGCTGCACAGCCTGACAAGTGGAAATTGAATACTACTGGAATTGCTGTCCGGGGGGGGGGGGGTGTTTCAGAGACAGAGCTAATGGAGTGGAAATGGTGTCTTCTGTATAAGACTCAACATACTGTAATGTGAAGCTAGCAGCAGCATGGAATGGTGTTTTTCTTGTGTGGCTTCTACTGTAAGAGTCTCATCAGGATAATCAGAAGTTCCAGATGGATTTTTATATAACATTTTATGATTGATTCCAGAGTAACTAGAGCTGATAGAGGATGCTCAATGGATTATTTATTTTTTATTTATTTTTTTACGAAAAGCTATTGTATAAATAAATTAATGATTCTGTGTATGCAAGGTAACTTAAAATTAATCTTTGATCTGTTAGGGTTTTTCCATTATTATTACATGAGTATTGCTGGAATAAGGGAGTTATGAAATTTTGGTTAGTTAGATTACTCTATAAATTTCTTATATTTCTGAAATACATTATAACATTAATTAATATTATACATTAGTCTTAATTGTGGTTGTGTAAGAATCATATTAGAATCCTTTTTCCTTATTTATTCTATAAAATATTCAAGTTTTTAATACATTATTTTTGTATTCTGGGGTGGATGTTAAAGATAATTTTTAGGGGGAAATATTTAGGATGCCTGGGGGGTTTGGGTTAATTGTCTATATGTGCGTTTTCAAGTTGTCATTTGATTTTGAGGGGGGAGAGGGGAGTCAGGGGGATTTTATGGTAGGGGTGTGGACATGTATTGATCAAAGGGTAGTATTATTAGATATAAATGGAATTAAGGGGTATCTTTTGTGGTTCCATGTCCTTTTTATAATAACAAAATAACTCTGAAAATATTTTCTCTAAATGTCAATGGTCTCAATCATCCGATAAAGAGGAAAAAATACTTAACTTCGCTATATCTTTCTTGAGATAATGAGACCAGAATTGAATACAATATTCCAGATGAGGTCGCACCATGGAGCAATACAGGGGCATTATAACATTCTTAGTCTTGTTAACCATCTTGTTCACCAAGATATGCTGAAACCTGTTAACTTTATAGTCATGGTAAATAAATATCTCTTGAAAGTCAGTTACAATCTTCACACAGGTTTGTCTTTTGCCAGGGCCCACAGTCACAATGTGCACAAGCTTAAGTTTAGCATTAAACAAACCCAGGCTTGTCTCTGTCCAGGCCACAAAAGGATCAGGATATCCATATGATTCCAAAGAAAACTTTTTCCTACCTTAGCTAGTTTTCTGCTAATTTACATATAGCATGTGCAGTATATACTGAATGGTTTCTCCTGTGTTCCCTGTGCCTCTCTGGCTTATCTCTAAAGTTTTATCTGACTGATCTAAGCCCTTCCTGCTGAACCTTTGGGAGTTAGGCCTGTTGAGCATCTGCATTAGTGGAGGGGTCATCTACCGAGAGTGTATGTCAGCATTCTAGTGCTCCTGGCAAGCTCAGTGCTGTACATCAAACTGGAAGGGTTGTAGATCCAGGAACCACTGCATAATTCAACCATTGGATTCCTTGTGGGGGCAGCCATTTGAGGGACCAATGGTCTATTATCAAGGTAAACAGATGTCCCAACAAATAATAAGGGAATGTCTCCAGTGCCTGACATCTCCTTCTCAATCACTACATAGTTTTTCCAGTGCCTGACATCTCCTTCTCAATCACTACATAGTTTTTCTCACAAGGAAGCAACTTTCTACTAATAAAGCCATGGATATCCTGTCTAATCAACTTCCTGAGCCAGAACTACATCAAGGCCCACATCAGAGACATCAGTCTAAAAATGAACAGTCAGCTTAAGTCAGGGCTAATCAGGGTTGGTTGAGAGTATAGGGCTTCTTTCAGGACCCTGAAGGCAGTATCCAAATTAGTTGACTAGTGAATCTTATAGAAACATGATGGCAGATTGTGACAAACCTATTGCATCCCCGAGGTTTATCACAGGGAAATATAGTAAAACATACAAACCCCGGGTGCAGAAGAGCTGACCAGGTCAGTGCACAAGACATTAATTCAGCTGACTACCCTGTAAGCAGTGAGGAAGACATGGAGAAAGAACAAGAAAGCTTTGCCTTACCTAAGTTAGTGTCTAGACAAAAGCAGAAATCTCTGCTCTCTCATTACCCAGTGCCTGGGAGGCAGAAGGCAGGCAAGCAGTTTTCCCTGAGAGAAATGATACAAGCAGAAAGCCCTTCCCCCACCCAGTCAGAGGGGGAGTGGTTTCTTCCCTCAGCTTAAAGCGAGGCTCTGTAGAGAGCTAAAGAGGACAGAGGAGGAAGGAACCAGTAGAGCCCTCGAGGCAGGAGTATTGCAGAGACAGGGAGCCCAGCATGAGGCTGTACTTGCCTGGAAGCAGCCAGGGCAGCTTGCTGAGTCTGATTGGGACATGAAGGAGGAACAGGTTGTGAACTCTCCTTCAGAATCCTGTATGCCTGAGCCCATGGTGATTGAAGAGAGTAGTGTTCTGTTTTAAACACAGCCTGAACAAATGGAGATTGCATAAGAACTGTGAGTCCAAAGGGAAAGGTTCTTTTACCTTGCTGTTTCTCTGCTGTTTCACTGGTAAATGGGGAAATGTTATGGCAGGAGTTATAATAGTGGAAACTGCCAGATTTGCTCCCTGATTACATGGCTGGGTAAAGCACAAGAGCCTATATGTTTCTGTACAAACCTTAGCTTAACTAAAACAAACGCTGTACAGAAAGACAGCCTGGAATTGCTCTGGTTTCATGTTACCAAACCTTCCTGCATGCTTACAGCTGTTAGCTGATTACTATAGCAACCTGTGAAAGACAATTAACCCTGTGTGCCTTAGAAGGTAGACAAAACTCTGACTAGAAGACTGCTCCGTTTATCTGCTTGTTAACTACAGCTCAAGCTTAAGGAATAGTTTCCATCTAGCCATTTTTAGCAGGACTTTATTAAAGCTGAAAGAACCTTGGACTTTGATGGCAGATAGCCTACCTAATTATAAGACTCTGGTGAAGAGAAATGCTAGGACTGTGTTGCATTTGATAAAGCCCAGAGCAGACTGAATTATATTTTGGTTTTGAAGAATTCTTTTCTCATTTGTAAAGTTCATGCCACCGGTGGAACCAGGATTATTTTGTGTTGCTGAGGCCAGTGGCCTAATAAAGCTTATGATTTTCACTGAAGCCATTCTGACTCTGGATTTTCTATAAAGGAACGCACACCGGCTGTGCTAAGTAGGGTGTCCTACTTGAAAGGTTTTCCTACTTCAAAGGGGCTCACGCCTGAGTTTAAGTCATGTATCACTGCCGGGCTGCCTAAACTGCTTGGCGAAAGCATAGGTGGTGACAAGATAAAGGCCAAATTGCCCATCCAGTCTGCCCTTCTGCAGTAACCATTATCTCTTCCTCTCTCTAAGAGATCCCAAGTGCCTATCCCATGATTTCTTGAATTCATACACAGTTTTTATCTCCATCACCTCTTCCAAGAGACTGTTCATGCATCTGCCACCCTTTCTGTAAAAAAGTATTTACTTAGATTACTCCTGAGCCTATCTCCTCTTAACTTCATCCTATACTGTACTGTTTATCTTGAGCTGCCTTCTATACATGGCAAGTCAACTTCTACTTTCTCAGTAAAACTTGGAATGAACCATTGGTCATAAATGACCAGTCCAAGGAGTGCATGGACTTGTTTCTTGAGTCGAGAGATGGATATTTGGATAATTGCTTCCACTTTTCAGATTTGTGGCGGCACTTGCCAATACCCCTTAGTCAAGCCCAATGTAGAAATGAGCTGGACTTCTCCCAGTCTCTCGATCAACTCATCCACTCTTGGCACTGGATATGCTTCAAATTTAGAAATGGTGTTAACCTTCCAGAAGTCTTTGTAGCTATTTCATTTATAACCACTCTCTGTTAAAAAAATAAATTATACTGTAAGAACCTGTAGGAAAAAAAGAAAACCAGATGTGAAGAATGATCATTATGTGGTTTTAAATTTCACTACAGTTACCATGGTGAATAGGATTGTCATAGTTACTATATACAACTGTATACAACCTCTCACCAGATCTTAAATGAAGAGTTTGTTAAGATAATATTTCAAGGATTTGAGGTATGGTAGTTCAATAGGAACAATTATCTTTTACAAACATTAAATCTTTTAGATAGGTGATGCCATCTCAGAAATAGAAAACACTATAAAGCATTGTATTTTTATACTACTATAGTTGTTTATAATGTCATAGGTCAAAATTATTAGGTAATAAATTGTGTATATCTCTGTGGTTCCCTTAGCAACAGTTTTTACCATGGTAACCATGGTAATGATTGCTCCTTTTACTGCTTCAATTAATATGCAATGGTTTAAACAACAAAAGTAGCACTTAGGTAAAAATGCAATGACAAATTAGCTAAAATGTGCACACAAAAGAACACTTCAGAAGGAAAAGCATTTCTCCCTCCAGTAGCACACAAACCAATTATAATTACTATATTTATTTCAAGGTTCAAAATGAACACAGAGGCCTTGGCTAAACTTCCTGCCTTGTAATGTATATGACCTTAGATTTCTACTCATTAACATATATGTATTTATTTATCTTCATTAATGTTTTATATTCTGTTCCTACCTTTTACCACTGGTAATGACAAACATGCCAAATTCTCTAACTTCTGAGATTTGCCTATTCAATAGTATCTTTATTAGGGCAAGCAATACAACCATGACACAACCAATATCAACATCATTGCAACATTCCATGGAGATTTGCCTGTTCATCAGAAATTGTGCACATACTGCATGCTCTGATGATACATCTAACCAGCAGGCAAAAAAAAAAAAATGCTACACATAGTAATCATATAAATAAGGCAACTCTTCATCACTATTTATGAGCAAATAAATTTTATATGCATGCAGTTTAAAGCTCAAGGTAACATTTGAAATGAGGCACATGGGCTCTGGCTTTCTCCTCTAGAGGACGAATATAGGTGATAATGAGAGAATAACCAGTATAAGGAAAGCAGAAGATTGGTAAAATATTTTTTCCATGGTCTGAAAAAAGGGGTTGTTCTTGCAACAGATGTCCAATTAGTACTCAACTGCACCACTTTCTTAATGTCTGAAAGTCAGAGCTTTCCATTTTTGCTGTTTTTTCAGAGTTGTTTTTAAACTGACTTTAGTTCTTATGTAATGTCTGTATATACCATGGAGCTCATTTTCAAAAAAAGAAAGATGTCAAAAAAAACAGTATAAAGTGGCACTTGGACTTCTTAATAATAATAATAACTTCATTCTTCTATACCACCATAATCATGTGACTTCTAGGAAAGTTCACACTGAAGAGAGCTGGACAATCAGCGAGTTACAATATGCAGATAATCAGCGAATTACAATATGCAGATTCTTAAAATACAGCAAATTACAATGTACAGTTTATTAAAATACAACATTATATGCAAGAGTGGACATTAGAACTAATAGAATTGGTTTTAGTGCTTATTGTAGTTACTGTTTAGGTGATAAATCTATCAAATAAGGCAGTTGTTATGTCTTTCCTAAAAGCGTCATAGGTCAGTCTAGCTCCATTAATGTAGTTGTCTAGCCAAGCTTGCTGTTTGCTTGCTTGGTACATAAAAGTCCTATCCAGAAAGGTTTTGTATTTACAGCCAGTAATGCTTGGGTATGCAAATAGATTGCAGTTTCTGGTTAGTCTTATAGGGCTATATAGTATGAAGTGAGGTAGCAGGTTGGTAGGAGCTAGTCCCCAAATCAGCTTGAAATATACTCAAGAGAACTTGAATATTATTCGTGCCTCCACTGGTAGCCAGTGCAGCAGTCTGTAGTAGGGGCTAACATGGTCGCTTTTTTTTAATCCAAATATCAAGCGGACAGCTGTGTTCTGAACAGGCATGATCCCGGAGGATTGGAAGATAGCCAACGTCACGCCCATCTTTAAAAAGGGATCAAGAAGTGACCCGGGAAACTACAGACCGGTGAGTCTGACCTTGGTTCAAGGGAAAATGGCGGAAGCACTGATAAAAGAAAACATCGATGAACATTTGGATAGAAACGAACTTCTGAAAACAAGCCAACATGGTTTCTGCAGGGGGAGATCGTGCCTAACTAACTTATTGCACTTCAAAGGAATTAACAAAAGGATGGACAGGGGAGACCCCATAGACATCATATACCTTGATTTTCAAAAAGCCTTTGACAAGGTGCCTCACGAACGTCTACTCCGGAAACTGAAGAATCATGGGGTGGATGGAGACGTACATAGATGGATCAGAAACTGGTTGGCAGGTAGGAAACAGAGGGTAGGAGAGAAGGGCCACTACTCGGACTGGATGAGGGTCACGAGTGGTGTTCTGCAGGGCTTGGTGCTCGGGCCGCTGCTATTTAATATATTCATAAATGATCTAGAAACAGGGACGAAGTGTGAGATAATAAAATTTGCGGACGATACAAAAATATTTAGTGCAGCTGGAACTAAAGAGGAATGCGAAGAATTGCAAAGGGACTTGAACAAACTGGGGGAATGGGCGGCGAGATGGCAGATGAAGTTCAACGTTGAGAAATGTAAAGTATTGCATGTGGGAAGCAGAAACCCAAGGTACAACTATACGATGGGAGGGATGTTATTGAATGAGAGTACCCAAGAAAGGGACTTGGGGTAATGGTGGACATGACAATGAAGCAGACGGCACAGTGCGCAGCGGCCGCTAAGAAAGCAAATAGAATGCTAGGTATAATCAAGAAGGGTATTACAACCAGGACAAAAGAAGTTATCCTGCCGTTGTATCGGGCGATGGTGCGCCCGCATCTGGAATACTGCGTCCAATATTGGTCGCCGTACCTTAAGAAGGATATGGCATTACTCGAGAGGGTTCAGAGGAGAGCGACACGTCTGATAAAAGGGATGGAAAACCTTTCATACGCTGAGAGATTGGAGAAACTGGGTCTCTTTTCCCTGGAGAAGAGGAGACTTAGAGGGGATATGATAGAGACTTACAAGATCATGAAGGGCATAGAGAGAGTAGAGAGGGACAGATTCTTCAAACTTTCAAAAAATAAAAGAACAAGAGGGCACTCGGAAAAGTTGAAAGGGGACAGATTCAAAACGAATGCTAGGAAGTTCTTCTTTACCCAACGAGTGGTGGACAACTGGAATGCGCTTCCTGAGGGCGTAATAGGACAGAGTACAGTACTGGGGTTTAAGAAAGGATTGGACAATTTCCTACTGGAAAAGGGGATAGAAGGGTATAAATAGAGGATTACTGCACAGGTCCTGAACCTGTTGGGCCGCCGCGTGAGCGGATTTCTGGGCATGATGGACCTCAGGTCTGACCCAGGAGAGGCATTGCTTATGTTCTTATGCTCTCTCTTTTTTTAGGTATACCCACATAAACGATATTGCAGTAGTCCAGTGTAGATAGCACCAGTGACTGCACCAGTAATCTAAATGATAATGGGTCAAAGTATTTTTTGATGATCTTTAATTTCCATATTGCCAAAAAGCACTTTTTTACCACTATATTCGTGTGTTCAACCATTGTCAAATGCATGTCTAATGTGACTCCTAATATTTTTATTATTTTAGTAATCGGGTAATCATGATCTTTTAGATGTAACATTGTTCTAGTAATTTTGTCCGTTGGGCTTGATAGGAAGATTTTTGTATTTTCTGTATTTAGTTTCAGTTTGAAGTTGATTGTCCAATGTTCTATTTCGGTCATAATATAAGAAATGTATTCTAAGGTTTCGTTTGTTATGCTGCTCACTGGGATTAAAATGGAAATGGCATCAGCATATATATAGTAGTTTAAATTTAACTTTTGCAGTAAATGTCATAAGGATAATATGTAGATGTTGAATAATGTAGGTGATAGTGGTGAACCCTGGGGTACCCCCGAGGGCAGTGGCGTACCTAGTATGTGTGATACCCGGGGCCCATCATTTTTTGGCACCCCCCCATCTGTACGAAAAACATGATTTTTAGTAACAAGCCAAACGTCACATATGAGAACCTAGGAAAAGGCAGCATCTTACATACTGCAGTGAGAAGTACAACAGCAATACACCCATTGTAAAACTAAACAAGCCAGCCTAATACAGATCAATCCTGCAGTCAATCCTAACAGAAAACCATGCCTTTCGAATACACAGAACACAGAAAACACCTTGGCCTAGTATGGAATAAGTAATCATAAACTTACCCCTCCCCCTTTTACAAAACTGTAGTGTGGATTTTAGCCACAGTGGTAACAGCTCTGACGCTCATAGAATTCTGAGCATCAGAGCTGCTACCACCACGGCTGGCGCTAAAAAACGCTCCACAGTTTTGTAAAAAGGGGGATAAATTAGAAATACATAGACAAAGGTTAAATTGAACCAGCAAGAAGGGTTACAGATAAAAGAAGAGGTAGGTTACAGAAATGGACAGGAACCACATTACAGGTCATGGACCTGATGGGCCGCCGCAGGAGCGGACCGCTGGGCACGATGGACCAATGGTCTGACCCAGTGGTGGCAACTTCTTATGTTCTTATGTTCTTATGGACCCTGTATACAATGCAATACCACAGAAACAGTGACACATGTCTTCTAAAGCAATAAATAAATAGAAAATTTTTGTTCTACCTTTGTCTTCTCTGGTTTCTGCTTTCCTCATCTTCTTGTTACTCTCTTCCTTCCATCCACTGTCTGTCATCTCTCTGCCCCTATATGGCATCTTCTCTCCTTCTATGCCCCTTCCAGAAACTGTATGCCTCCCCCTTCCATCTCTCCTTTCACCCCATTGGTCTGGTATCTGTCTCCTCTCCTTCCCCCCTGCTCTGGCATCTCTCTCTCCACTCCCTTCCTCCTGTTCTTCCCTGGTCTTCCTTCTAAATTTATTTTCTGCCTTTGTCTAAATTCTTTTTTACTATTCAGTCCTCAATTTCCCTCTTTCATTGTGTCTACCTATAGCTTGCCACCTCTTTCCCTCACTCCTTCCAGTAACTAACTCTAGCCTCTTCCCTCAATCCTGCATGTGCCCTTTTTTTTCTTTCTCTTCCCCACTTCCTTCCAGCATCTGCTCCCCCTTTCCCTCACACTTCCATTCAGCAGTTGTCCTTCCTCTCCCCCACACTTCCATTCAGTGTCTGTTTCCCTCACTCTACCTCTTCCATCTACTGTTCACCCTCTATCTCGCCCCTTCCATTCACTGCCCTCTGTGCTCTTTCTATCCAGTGTGCACCCTCTCTCTCTCTCTTCCATATGGCATCTTCCCTCTTTCTATGCTCCTTCCATAAACTATCTATCTTGTGCCTCTTCTCTCCTTTGTACATGATTGATTTCAACTCTGTCACCTTTCTGTTTTTCTCTCTCTGTCACCACCCCCTCCCCTATGCTCTGGCATCTCTCTCTTCTCCTTTCTTTCCTTCCCACCTCACAGTCTGGCATCATCCCTTCCCTGATTCCCGGCATCTCTCACCTTTCCTTTTCTTCCATCTATCCCTCCCCCTCCATGCTCTGACATCTCCTCCTTCCTTTCCCCCTTCCTTTTCCCTTGATCTGGCATACCTTCCTCCTTCCCTCCATTCCCTGGCGTCTCTTCTTCCCTTTAAGCCCTGGCATCTCCTTTCATTCCTTCCAGTTGGGTAGAGCAACACTCTCCCCCAATTCTCTCCCTTTCTGCTCCCTTTCCTCCTTCTGTCACCCAAGGCCTGGTGTCCTGAACTTCTTCGGGCAGCAGCAGCATTCACAATTCACTGCTGTTGCCGGCTTCAGGCCTTCCTCTCTGACGGGTCCTGTCTTCATGAAAACAGGAAGTAGGCAGGACCCAGCAGAGAGGAAGACCTGAAGCCGGCAAAAGCAGCAAATTGTAAACGCTGCTGCTGCCCGAAGAAGATAATGGCACCAGGCCTTGGAGCACCCGAGGCAGACCGCTTCTCTCCCCTCCCAGCCGAACCCCCACTGACCCTCCTATCTCTCCCCCCTCCAAGTGAACCTTTCCGACCCTCCCAGCGAGAGCAGCAAACCTCCCTCCAGTAGCGTCGGCTGCTTCAAAGCTTTCTCCTGCCGGTGCAGCGTCGCTGATGACGTCATCAGTGACACGGCAGAGGGAGGAGAAAGCCACGAAGAAGCCGACGCTACTGGAGGTTAGGTTTGCTGCTCTCGCTGGGAGGGTGGGAGCGCGATAGGGACCAGACTGGCTATGTACCCCCCCTAAGGCTGCACCCAGGGCGGACCTCCCCCCCACCCCCTTGGTATGCAACTGCCCAAGAGGTTTCTCCAGGAGTTAGAGTATGTTCCGCCACTAACCACTCGATATGATCTCTTTGTTAGGAAACCCTGAAACCAGTTCCTTACTCTTCCCGTGAGTCCTATTGTGTCTAGGCATTGTAGCATTATTTCGTGATCAACAAGATCAAAAGCACTGCTGAAGTCTAGTTGTAAAATCAGAGTATTTGTTCCTTTGCTGAAAAGACCGTATAGGTGATTAAGGATTGAGGCTAAGACTGTCTCAGTGCTAAAACCTTTTCTGAATCCTGATTGGTGTTCACTGTGAATGTTAAATTTGTCTAAATAATTCACTAATTCAAGTTGACCAATCCTTCCAGTAGCTTAGTAAATAAGGGGATGCTTGCTATGGGCCTGTAGTTGGTTTTCAGGGCTATTGAGTTCTTCTGATCTTTAGGGATGGGTGTGATCAATATGTGTCTCATTTCCTCTTGGAATGTTCCTTCAGTGAGAGTAGTTGCTATGCAGTTAAATAAATCCTTTTTAAAATCTAGTGTAGCTGCTTACATCTTCAAAACCGACTTTCTAGACATTTTGCTGGGCTTTTTGTCTGCAGTGCATCCAAAGTTGTTGGAGGAATGTTGTGGGTGGGCTTAGGGCATGTGTTGGAGGTGTGTGTAGGGGGAGTGCTGGAGGTGTGTTATGGGTGAGCTTAGGACATGTATAGGGAGTGTGGTGGAGGTGTGTGTAGGGGTGTGCTGGAGGTGTGTTATTGGCGAGCTTAGGGCATGTGTTGGAGGTGTGTGCAGTAGAGAATGACACAGGGGCTGTTACCCGCTGAAATTGTGACAAAAAAATGGTCGCCTCAGGTATGGGGAGAAGGCCATTCACCACCCCGTGCAGCAGTGAATGGCCTTGTTTCTGCAGTTAAGGGAAGGAGCGCGAGCGGTCACTGATCGCACGGTCCAGCAGCCCCCTCCCTCCTTACTACCAATTGTCGTCGCCGGTTGTCCAGCTGTCCATCCGGGCATCTCCCTCCCTCCCCTTTACCTTCGTGGCGATTTCAATTTGGTTTCTACAAGCAGCCGGAGCCTTGAAGTCGTGTGTGGCTGGCTGCTGGAAAGGTCTTCTCTAATGCAACTTCCTGTTTCCGGTTGTGCCAGAGGAGACCTTTCCGGCAGCCAGCCACACACGACTTCAAGGCTCCAGCTGCTTGTAGAAACCAAATAGAAACTGGCATGCAGGTAAGGTGAAAGGAGGGAGGGAGGGGGATGCCCGGATGGATGGTGGGAGGGGGCTGCTGGACTGTGCGAAGGGTGCTGAAGGGGGGTGGAGAGAGGGTGCGACCATCTAATAGGGTGTTAACAAGGCAGAAGCAATTCAAAGGGAAGCCAGCCAAATGGAGCCTGGTCTGGAGTGTCAGCCATATAGAGAAAAAAAGAGTAGTCATTAGAAGAGGGAAAAGGGAAGTTATAATATAAAGTTTGGAAAGACGCTGAAGGGAACCGGGGAAGAGAGAGTGGGAGAAGACACTGAAGGGAACTGGGGAAGAGAGAGAGGGGAGAAGACGTCGAAGGCAACTTGGGAAGAGAGAGTTGGGAGAAGATGCTGAAGGGAGGAACTGGGGAAGAGAGAGTAGGGAGAAGACGCTGAAGGGAATTGGGGAAGAGAGAGAGAGGGGAGAAGACGCCGAAGGGAACTTGGGAAGAGAGAGTTGGGAGAAGATGCTGAAGGGAGGATCTGGGGAAGAGAGAGTGGGGAGAAGACGCTGAAGGGAAATGTGGAAGAGAGAGTGGGAGAAGACACTGAAGGGAACTGGGGAAGAGAGAGAGGGGAGAAGACGTCAAAGGCAACTTGGGAAGAGAGAGTTGGGAGAAGATGCTGAAGGGAGGAACTGGGGAAGAGAGAGTAGGGAGAAGACGCTGAAGGGAATTGGGGAAGAGAGAGAGAGGGGAGAAGACGCCGAAGGGAACTTGGGAAGAGAGAGTTGGGAGAAGATGCTGAAGGGAGGATCTGGGGAAGAGAGAGTGGGGAGAAGACGCTGAAGGGAAATGTGGAAGAGAGAGTGGGGAGAAAACACTGAAGGGAACTGGGGAAGAAATTGGGGGCAGGGCTGGGGTGGGATTGGGGGTGGGGCTAGGGCAGGATTGGGGGCAGGCCTGAAAATTAATAGATGTCCCGTTTTGATGAAAAAAAAAATGGTCACGTTAATTATATGTTACATGTAATTTGAGTTTCTCTTCACTTTACCTGGGCCTTCCCCCTATTATTGTGGTCTAAGGAAGATATATAGGTAATTTTCTTTTTCCCCTTTTTTTTTTCTTCTTTTAATGATATTTCCTTCTGTATTACTGATGCAAGAGCATTCTTGTAAAATAAGTTTAAAATGCAATAAAATATAAATTTAAAAAAAGAATCAAATCAAAGCTAACCTGACTGAGTATGGATTGAATCTCTAGATTCAAACCATCCCCCTGCAGTGAATTACCCATCTTAAGCCAGGTATGCATACAGAAAAAGTAAATAAAGTTTTCAAAGCAATTTACTGCTAAATCATAAAATAGGGCTTCTTTTACGCAATGAATTCATTTCAGCAACATCCACAAAGCTCTCCAGAAAAATATAATGTAAGTTGTAACTCATATACATGGAAGGGCATAATAAAAACAAACGTCTAAGTCCATTTTGGGCCTACGGTGCTAGTCGCCCAAAGTCAGCAGCATCCAAAGTCTATTCTCGAAAAATACGTCCAAAATTATTTTTTCTGAAAATCATCTACTTCTATGTCCAGCCATTTGATCGTCCAGACCGCTAGTACGTCTATCTTTATATTACATTCTCGTCCAAAAAATCGTCCAAGTCCCAAATGCCTAGAACAAGATCTTTTGAATGTGGGAAGTGCCAGAAAAGTTATGGACTGGCCACCCAGACATGACAATAGAGTAGTGGAGCACATTACAGGGCACTGCTGTGAACTTCACAAAAAGGGTGCCACATAATCATCTCACCACAACTCCCTTGCAGGTCATGGTGAATCCCCCAAAACCTACTATACCCACCTTTCTACAACCCCAATAACCTTTTGGCTGCAGGTACCACCTATATGGCAGTACAGTAGTGTTTTGTGGTTTTTTTGCTGGACTCACTTTTTTCTCCATGAATGCAGTGGTTAGAGTGGCTTATGGGCCTGGGTCCTCCTCTCTATGGCTCACTAGTCCACTCCCCAGACTACTTAAGCTACCTCTGTGCAGCTCTACTAGGCTTTCCTATGCCAGGTGCAGATGTTCTGGAGGCAGGTATGTACATTTTTATGATTTTTACGGCAGTTTGGGGAGGTCACTGGTCACTGTGGGAGTATGTGGGGGTCTGTACTTTGTATCTGCAGTGGTTATCTGATCACTTTATATACCTTTTGGGCACTTAGACCTATTTTTAGATTGCCAGGCAGCCTCGTAAAACTTTAGATTATTCCTGCAGTCCGACTAAGTCTAGGTCAACTCATATCCTGCCTTAACCACTCCTTCAAAAATGTCCCTTTTAGCTCTGGGCGCACAGCAGAATTCAGAGACCTAAAAAGTCTCTGGATATGTCTAAAAACCTGTTTCGATTATCAGCACTTGGACCACCTGTCTTTTAGGTCGTCCAAGTGTCGATTTGGGTGGGCTTATAGACATATTTCTGTTTCAATTATGAGCCCCATAGCTTTTGTCTAATTATTAATTATTTTAAACTTTACACACCACCTAAAACCTAGGTGGTTTCCAAACAACTATACATAATTAAAAATAAATCAACATAAGTATAGCCATAGTGGGTCAGACCAATGCTCCATCTAGCCAAGTATCCTGTTTCCAGTACTGGCCAATCCAGGTCACAAGTACCTGGCAGAAACCCAAATAGTAGCAACATTCTATGCTACCAATCCCAGGGCAAGCAGTGGTTTCCCCCATGTCTGTCTCAATAGCAGACTATGGACTTTTCCTCCAAGAATTAGTCCAAACCTTTTTTAAACCCAGCTGCACTAACTGCTGTCATCACATTCCCCAGGGATGAGATCCAGAGCTTAACTATTTGTTGAGTGAAAACATATTGCCTCCTATTTATTTTAAAGGAATTTCCATGTAACTTCATTGAATATCTCCTAGTCTTTATAATTTTTGAAAGAGTAAAATATCAATTCCCCACTCAGATTTTATACACCTCAATCATAACTCCTCCCTACCTCAGCTATCTCTTTTCTAAGCTGAGAGCCCTAACCTCTTTAGTCTTTCCTTATATGAGAGGAGTTCTATTTTCTCTATTATTTTGGTATTTCTTCTTTGAAGCTTTTCTTATTCTACTATATCTTTTTTGAGATATGGAGACCAGAACTGAATGCAGTATTCAAGGTGAGGTCGTACCATGGAGCGAGCAGGTTGCAGAATATGCAGTTTATTAAATTTAAGCACCCGACGTTGGCCATATTTCACCCTAAGGCTAAAAAGAGAATTCCAGCACACTTTCCTCTTAAAGAAAACCCTTTCCAAATAAGCACAAATCAGGCAGCACTTCCACAGAGTGGGAACATCTAATCTCACCATACAAAACAGATGAATGGAGTGATAGAGAGGCATCATAATATAATTGTTCTTATTTACCATCCCTTTCCTAATCATTCCTAGCATCCTGTTTGCTTTTTTTGGCCGCCGTCACACATTGGATGGAAGATTTTTTTATTTTTCACTCAGAGAATAGTTAAGCTCTGGAACGCGTTGCCAGAGGTTGTGGTAAGAGTGGATTGCATAGCTGGTTTTAAGAAAGGTTTGGACAAGTTCCTGGAGGATAAGTCCATAGGCTGTTATTGAGAAAGACATGGGGAAGGCCACTGCTTGTCCTGTATTGGTAGCATGAAATATTGCTACACCTTGGATTTTGGCCAGGTACTAGTGACCTGGATTGACCACCGTGAGAACGTGCTACTGGGCTTAATGGACCGTTGGTCTGACCCAGTAAGGCTATTTTTATGTTCTTAATGACCCCCTATATCTTTTGGGGGGGATGTTGAATCCTAAGGAGGACCCTAGCATCTGGTAACTATGATTTAGAATAGATTATTCTTCCCAATGTACATCATTTTACTTATATCCACATTAAATTTCATCTGCCATTTGGATGCCCAGTCTTCCAATTTCCTAAAGTCATCCTGCAATTTTTCAAAGTCTTTGTGTTACAGCAGCTTTGAATAGTTTCATTTCATCTGCAAATTTAATCGCCTCACTTGGCGTATTTATAAATATGTTAAATAGCACATGTCCCAGTACAGATCACTGCGGCACTCCATTATTCACCCTCCTCCATTAATAAAAATGGCCATTTAACCCTATTCTTTTTTTTTTCTGTCCATTAACCAATTCCTAATTCACAACAGAACATTGCCTCTTACGAGTATCCCATGACTTTTTAATTTTCCCAGGAGTCTCTCATGAGGAACTTTGTCAAAAGCTTTCTGAAAATCTAAATACGTTACATCGACCAGCTCCCCTTTATCCACGTTTATTCACACCTTCAAAGAAATGGTGTGGCAAGACTTTCCTTGGCTGAACCCATGCCAACTCTGTACCGTTAAACCATGTATGCGTTCCGCAATTTTATTGCACTTTGGACAAAGGTTCTACAGCACCTGCTGCAAAATATTTTGCACTTCAGATCTTGTATGTTGTAAGCTTAGAAGTGTCAAAACAATGGTTTGAGATAGCTTTTTTTCTTTCTTTCTTTCTTTCAGATTTTTCTTTCATCTGGAAATGGAATCTATTTTTCATTGAATTCTGTCCCTATTACATTCTTTGTCACAACAATCAATTACCACTCAAATTTTCACACCTGATATTTACATTCATTAAGTTTTCATTATCTATTTGCATTTTTATTCTTATTCTTGTCAGAAAAAATTACAATAAAAGCATCAAATGGTAAAACCAATTTGTAATCACTTTGGAGCTTTCAAGATGCAGTGCAGTTTTGGTCCCACAGAATGTCACAGTGATGGTTTTGTTTGTTTTTGTCACTTCATCTTTTGGTCTTACCATTAGGTCTGAGTATTTCCTTTGTAAAAAAAAATTATCCCACAGAGCAGTGTGAATCTCAAACCAGTCCTCAAGACATACCCAGTCAGTCGGATTTTCAGGATATCCACAACGAATATGTACGAGATAGATCTTAATATACTAGAGATAGTAAATGCACAACTCAAAACCCACCTATTCCCCGAACAGAACCCTTAATACCCCTCTCCTACCTCCCTCACCCCATCCATCATTGAACTGAACTCCATCCTCTCCTTCTTATTGTACATTCCTAACCTGTTAACTTAAATGACCTGTACTTTCCTTTCCTGATAACTTCAACGACTTCATTGTTTGTAACTTTGATTAATTGATGTGGACCGCCTAGAACTCCCTGGGTATGGCGATATACAAAATAAAGTTATTATTATTATTATTTATCTCATGCATATTCACAGTGGATATCCTAAAAAACCTGATTGGCTGGATGCGTCCTGAGGACTAGGTTGAGAATCACAGTTTTAGAGTTTACTTTCATTTATTCAAGAAGGGATACGATATTTTCTGTTACGGCTCCTCAAATTTGGAACTCGCTCCCGATTAATATAAGAGAAGAAAATTTACATAGTAAGTTTAAAAGTCTTCTGAAAAGCTGGCTTTTTAAGGAAGCCTTTAACTGAGTCATTCTAATTCTATTAAATTAGGATTCTTTACAGCGGACTAATAGTGCTGGTAAGCATAAAATTAACCTCTTGTTTTACTACCTTTTTTTATTTGTTTATGAATTATATTTAATCCTTTCATTTTTACCCCCCCCCCCTTTTTCATGTATTGTTTTGTTAAAATTGTACCAATTGTCTGGTTCAATTAATGTGACTTTTTCTTTTTACCCTGATTTTATAGCTATGTGTAAATCGCACTGGATTTGGATTTTGCATTTAAATCAGATTTTTAAATAAACTTGAAACCTGCTCTGCCGCAGCACACAGCCGACCAGAAGTCTTCCCTGATGTCAGCGCTGACGTCAGAGGGAGGGAGGGCTTTGCTTAAGCCCTCCCTCCGACGTCAGCGCTGACATCGGGGAAGACTTCCTGTCAGCTGTGTGCTGCGGCAGAGCAGGTAGGAAAAAGAAGATGAGCCTCGCGGCTCGAGTTGCATCAAACCCCGCAGGATCCCCGCGACTCTAGGAGGCATCCCCACGAGATCCCCATGACCCGAAGGGGGAACCCACAGGATACCCACTGGTCTCGCGGGATTCCCGTCGTCCCCCATTCCCATGCAGCTCTCTACTCTCCTCTTAACGTTTTGTTTACTCCCAATGCATGATGCAGCTTGCAAAGCTAAGTATAAGCTACACTATTCATTTTGCATAATAATAAGCTGTTTTGCATACATTTGCATATTTCACAGTTCTTATCTAGTATTCATTGTAATCAAAATTCCTGCATAGCTGCATTACTGGCAAATAATGCACATTATAGCCAATTAGCATATGTTATTACTATAATATAGCTTAGTAAATAGTCTTAAGAGGCCGATGAAGAGAGCTATCACAAGCCTAATCACAGGATTACCGAAAGTTGTACACACTTGTTAATGGCTGAGCAAAGCAGAGAGTGGTTGAGTGAGAGTGTTAACTCACGTAAAAGACATAGCCACACGTTGTGTTATAATGTATGGAACTTAAGCCAGTAAGTATTCTGTAGGAATGCAGAGAAGGAAACAGTAACTTTCGATATGAGGACAATGTGAGAATGTTTTTGGTAGGTCTGGGAAAGCATAAAAGGATCATTGGAGAGGAATTCATACTAGTTTTTGAGATTTAAGTGCCAGTTTTGTCTTCGTTTGCAACTGGAAAGAAGTGCCTGCAATTTTAAGACTGACAGGAGGTAACAGATCATATATGCATGAGTCTGAACAAAAAAGTCCAACACACATCAGTACCTGTTTTTCTGTGATAAATATCAGCTCTGCAAAAAATGTACATTCAAGAAATTTTGAGGAGGCTGATATTTAAGCATGGTTGAACAGGCATCAATTTGAGTTGGCACTTTCATTTATTTTTGACTTGCACATGGGCTGCGCAGATTTTCCATGATTAGCACTAAGGCCCACTTTTACAAAGGTGCTGCTAAGCGTTTTAGCGTGGAATTAGCATGCACAAAATTAACACGTGCGCTAAGTGCTAACGCGTCCGTAGGATAACATGCATGCGTTAGAGTGTAGCGCGTGCTAATATTTAACGCATGCTAAAAAGCTTAGCGCACCTTTTTGTAAAAGAGGGGTAAAATTCTGCATGCATACAATTTCCATGTCATTTGCTTTCTGCATGATACAGAATTAAATTCATGGTAGAAACTGCATACTCAGCCATTTACGCACAGCTCTTACTGTGTGGTTTTCTGCATTGGCCCCTGAAGGGGCAAATAAATACCTAGTGTTGCTGAATAACACTTGCCTTGAGCTGAGCTATCAATGAAAAAAAAGATGTGAGCTAAATCTAAATTTTAAAAATATTGATTTTCATTTCAACTGCCAGCTACATTGTCTAAAAATTGATTAATATTCCTGCTCCTTTAGAGAGAAATTTAAAAACTGCCAAACTGGGGAGGGGGGGCATGAACATGCACACCTTTTATCTGCAGGGTTTGCACCAATTCTAATTTTGCTTTTCAACCTGTCGTTTGTTGTGCGTACAGGATAAGTTGAAGAAAGAAGAGGAAATTTTACAAGATCATGAGATTTGCCAGTGACCTTGTAGAGAAGGCAAAGCTTTTTTTTTTTTTTTTAGAAGGCAAGTCCCCGTTAAACATCAGGGGAAAGTGACACTGGCCATTCATTTGAACAGATCAACATCTAGGAAGGATTTATTTTCAAGAAAGGTGTGTGAAATTTTTGAAGTAGACTTGTTTTGAAAGAATAAACGATGAGACATGGATAAAACAAAAGGGGGGGGGGGGAAAGCTTGGGAAAAAGTTTTAGAAGAGTGAAAAAACCTTTTCTTGAAAAATATAAGGGCTATAGAAGTAGTGTTACTGGCATGAACATATTTGAATGAATTGATCCTGAAAGTCAGGCCCTTAGGTATTAGTAGAACCTCTGGCCATATAGTTCAGTCTAATGGGCCCTTTAATTAAGCTGACCCTTAACATGCATCTAAAGTGGCGTACCACAGGACCCACTTAGACAACCTGTGGTGACTCCTAAATGTGCATGTGTTAACTGTGTAATAACAAATATTTTCCTATATTTGAGAGGGAGTGTCAGAGGTTGGAAATTGGGCATTACTCTTTCCAAAGGTACAAAGACTAAGCAACACTCAATGAAGTTACATGGGAATACTTTAGAACAAATAGGAAGAAATTTTTTTTTTCATTCTGGAATTCGTGGCCAGAGTATGCGGTAATAGCGGTTAGTGTGACTGAGTTTGAAATTGATTTGGACTAGTTCCTGGAGGAAAAATCCATAGTCTGCTATTGAGATAGACATGGAGGAAACCACTACTTGCCCTGGGATTGGTAGCATAGAATGTTGCTACTATTTGTGTTTCTTCCGGGTACTTTTGACCTGGATTGGCCACTGCTGAAAACAGGATACTGGGCTAGATGGACTATTGATCTGACCCAGTATAGTTATTATTATGTTCATGCATGCGCTAAGCAGTTAGTTTAGCCTACAAAATGGGTTATGGTAAGTGCTCATGCTATAATTTTGTTAATGGACAACATTAATTTTAAAAAAAGAAATAGAAAATCAGCCATTATATGGCTACGCTAAAAATCACCTCAGTGTGCAGGAAAACCCCATATACTGTAAGTGCACAATAAGGCCACTTTACTGCAACTTACCCACTGTTCTATTAAACTGTGCTAGCAATTTGTAGTGCAGAGAGCCGCGCTGAATGGCCCGCGCTGCTCCTGACGCTCATAGGAACTCTATCCCCCTCTTCTATTAAACTGCACTAGCAGTTTTTAGTGCAGAGAGCCACACTGAATGGCCTGCACTGCTCCCAACGCTCATAGGAACTCTGGGAGCGTCGGGAGCAGCGCAGGCCATTCAGCATGGCTCACCGCGCTAAAAACTGCTAGCGCAGATTAATAGAAGAGGGGGGTTGGTTAAAGGACACCTAAATATCTGAAAGTTTCCAATAGTCAATGTTTGGCAAAATTTTTATATCTGCTGCTGTCTGAATTGAACTCCTAGGGCTCCTTTTACTAAGCTGTGTTAGGGCATTAACGCGCGGAATAGCGCACTCTGAATTGCCGCACACGCTAGACCTTAACGCCAGCATTGAGCTGCCATTAGTTCTAGCCATGTAGGGTGTGGTGTAGCGTGCGGTAAAAATGCTAGCGAACCTTAGTAAAAGGAGCCCCCTAGTCTGTGAATAAGACACGGACACCAAAGAAGGAAACATAAAAGAAAAAAAAGGAGACAAAATATTCCCACCAAATGGATATAAAAACTATTCAGTTATGAAAAGATCTGTCTGTATTTGCACATTCTTTTCAATTTGATGTAAAACTGCACCTATAAAGTTGAAGCAACATCAAAATGAATTATATTATCATTTTATGCATATTTTTGCCATAACCAGTAGGAATATCTTGGGAAGGCTTGACGTTTTGATGCCCTGAGCAAAATTCATACATCTCATAGAAGGTACTTTGTAGGGTATCGTTTTTTTTTCTGCTGAATAGAGAAATTAGTAACTCGTAGTAAATAGAAGGTTCCCTGAGCTCATAATGCATTCTGATTCAAGGTTTGGATATTTTGAGTTTCTGGCAGCTTCCATTTTTGTAGTCACCTTGACACTGCAGGTTAAGTGCACTGTCCATGTGGATATGCACATTTATTTATTTAAAAACGTGTACACCGCTTAAACCTAAGCGGTTCATATAACACATATACAATCTGAATCACAATACAAAAATAGATAACATTCACCTAAATAATCTTCAAATAAAAGTATAATACAATAGATTTACCCCCTCTTCTATGAAACTGCGGTAATGTTTTTTAGCGCAGAGAGCCTTGCTGAATGGCCCACACTGCTCCCAACGCTCATAGGAACTCAATGAGCGTCAGGAGCAGCGTGGGCCATTCAACGCGGCTCTCTGCGCTAAAAAATGCTAGAGCGGTTTTGTAGAAGAGGGGGTTAATAAAAAAAAGCTTCTGTAAATAAAGTTGTTTTTAACACGCTCTTAAATTTCTTAATATCAGAAAGTATTCTAAGTGGCCACACACAAAAACAGGGGAAAAAAGAAATGAAGTAGAGAAAAAGACCTTCATTAGTTACTGAAAATCAGGCTGACATTTAGGAGAAAACTCAAGCACATCAATACCCAGCACTGAGAATTTAAATGGCACCAAGCACAAAAGATCAAAAGGTACTCAGCTCTGTCTATGGCAGTTCTTCCTTTTCAAATCCACCATGCTGTAAGTACCCAGGTATCCAGTACCCAAGAGGAAGATTCCCTGTTTCGCCAAAATCAGAATCTGCCTCTGATTGGTAGAAAATCGTTGAAGGAAGAGGAGGCTGTACATTGATTGGCTGTAGTGAGATCCTTGTGTTTGGCTGACCAACTACAAAACATTCAGGACTGAATTGAAAACTATGCTTTTCAAGAAATTTGTCAAATGATCTAACTAAACCTTATCGACCCTTCCCCAGATCCCAACGCTCATTCCATCTATCAACCTTGTAAGCTCTCTGGGAATGCCCAGACCAATTCTTTTTGTAAACTGCCTAGAACTGAAAGGTATTTGCGGGATAGAAAACACTAATGTAAAGTAATGAATTAGCCTGGGGAACGATTTCCTGCAAAAATGATTAGTGGATGATGTTAGAGAGGCGCAGCTCAGTAAAAGAATGAATGATGTCATAATGAAATATCTGACTGAGGAGAAAGTTGCAGGTGGAATTATGAGAATTTGTCTCTGATTGGAAGAAAATTGGTAAAGGAAAAGGATGTATATGGATGAATGATATTACAATGAAGTATCTGACTGAATAGAATGCTGCCAAAGGAATCACTAGAATCTGCCTCTGATGGAAGAAAATTGCTGAAGGAAGAGAAGGCTCAACGTGGACATGTGTAAAGTGATGCATGTCGGTAACAAAAATCTCATGCACGAATACAGAATGTCCGGGGTAGTACTTGGAGAGACCTCCCAGGAAAGGGACTTAGGAGTTCTGATCGACAAGTTGATGAAGCCGTCCGCGCAATGTGCGGTGGCGGCGAAAAGGGCGAACAATATGCTAGGAATGATAAAGAAGGGGATCATGAATAGATCTGAGAAGGTTATCATGCCGCTGTATCGGGCCATGGTGCACCCTCACCTGGAGTACTGCCTACAGCACTGGTCGCCATACATGAAGAAGGACACGGTACTACTCGAGAGGGTCCAGAGAAGAGCGACTAAGATGGTTAAGGGGTTGGAGGAGCTGCCTTATAGCGAAAGATTAGAGAAACTGGGCCTCTTCTTCCTTGAACAGAGGAGATTGAGAGGGGACATGATCAAAACATTCAAGGTACTGAAGAGGATAGACTTAGTAGATAAGGACAGGTTGTTCTCCCTCTCCAAGGTAGAGAGAACGAGAGGGCACTCTCTAAAGTTGAAAGGGGATAGATTCCGTACAAATGTAAGGAAGTTCTTCACCCAGAGAGTGGTGGAAAACTGGAACGCTCTTCCTGAGGAAACACCCTCCAGGGATTCAAGACAAAGTTAGACAAGTTACTGCTGAACAAGAACGTATGCTGATAGGGCTAGTATCAGTTAGGGCGCTGGTCTTTGACCAAGGGCCGCCGTGTGAGCGGACTGCTGGGCACGATGGACTACTGGTCTGACCCAGCAGCGGCAATTCTTATGTTCTTATGAGGCTGTGCAGTGATTGATTTTAGTGAGATCCTTGTGATTTGCTAAATAAGTCTGGGAAATGGTTTCCTGCAAAAATGATTGGTGGATGATGTTAGAGAGGCGGAGCTCAATAAAACTTTGGAGTTCTAAACTATGTTGATCATTAAAATTGACTGTGAATATAGCTGAAGGCATGTTGCAGTTGAAATATTAACCCTTGAAGCACCTATTCTGATGAAATTTGAAAAGGAAGAATAGCTGTGGACAGAGCTTTTGATCATTTGTGCTTGGTGCCATTTATATTCTCTGTGCTGGGTATTGATGATGTTAGCCTGATTTTCAATAAGGAGCAAAGTTTTTTAGACCCATGAAGCTCAACTGAGGTCTTTTTCTCCACTTCTTTTCCATAGAGCTTGCATTAGTATTTTTCATTTAGCGCGTGGTTTGCGCACGCTAATCTTTTGCGTGTGCTAAAAACACTATGAGCACCTTAGTAAAAGGAGTCCTAAGTGTGTACAGTGGTGCCTCACACAACGAACTTAATCCGTTCCAGGAGCAAGTTTGTTATGTGAAACGTTCGTTGTGTGAAACGCGTTTTCCCATAAGAATACATGTAAAACAAAATAATTCGTTCTGCAGCCCTGTTTTCCCATAAGAATACATATAAAAGAAAATAATTCGTTCTGCAGCCCTACATTTCCCTCCCTCCACCTCACCTTATATGCAGAGTTTGCCAGCTTTCTTTTTCACCCAGCCGCACGCTTTCAAAAAGCTGTGCACGCGCAGCTGCTGAAGTTGATCAATGTTCTCTTCTCCTGCAACTTCCGGTTTCCGGTTGCGTCAGAGGAGAAGATTGAACAACAGAGCATGCGCGCATGTGCTGCTCTTTGAAAGTGTGTGGCTGGCCGAAAAAGAAAGCCGGAAAACTCGGCATCTAAGGTAAGGTGGAGGGAGATGATGGAACACTGCATTCAGACAGGAGGGTGCTGCTGTTCCCGGCTTCGGCGAGAGTAGTTCCGCCTCCCCCCCGGGCCCCTCGGGCGACTTCGTTGTGTGAAACGAAGTTCGTTATAGGGAGCAAGACAAAAAGTTCGTTATGCGCAGCGTTCGCTGTACGAGGCGTCCGTTATGCGAGGCACCACTGTATAGCTAATTGAGTGAAATTTGAGCACGCTTCGGTCTCTAGCGGAATAGATAGTTGTTGAAATCACCCATTATTAACCTGTTGCCCAGTTTTCCAGCTGTCATAATCTCTGAAAACATTTCTTCATCTGTCTGCTCATTCATTCCTTTCACACATGGAATTTCTATCCATATGGATTCCACACAGCTATCTGTGTCATGTAGAATGCTTGATTCAGTTCTCTCTTTAACATATAGTTCAGCCCCCCCCCCCACCCCACCCCTCCAATTTGATCTTCTGTATCATTGCAATATAATTTGTACCCAGGTAACACAGTGTCCCATTGATTGTCCTCCTTCCACCAGCTCTCTAAGATGCCTTTTATATCTACTTCATCATTCAGTGCTATATACTCTAACTCTCCTACTTTATTTTTTAGACTTCTAGCATTTGTATACAAATATTTCAAATTGTATTTTTTCCTTGTATTTACAGATTGCTGAGAAGATGACGAGGATAACTTGCATCTTTACTCTGCTTCCCTCTTAAGCACTCTTGGCTTTCTTTCACCATTCTTGAAACCTTTCTAGATGATATTCTAAGAAAAATATACTAATCCAGTCAAAGAAAAGGATATGTTATTTAAAAGAAAACTGATTTATTTTTATTGAGCAAATGTGGCTTGACAGTTGTAACCTGAGGTAAGGGAGAGTGGAATTAATTTTTTTTTTAAATGAAGAAACACAGGAAAGATTAGCTCTGCCTTAAGGCTGAATGTGAAAGAGTCTGAACATTTTTGGAGACTTTGAACAAACAGTCTCCTGTGAGAGCTCAGCCTTGTATAGATTCAGTAACTTCACCTTTCCCAGTAACCAAAGATATTAAAGGGAAAGTTCATCCAAGTCAAATGAAAATGTACTCAATGAAGTTAGAAAAAGTTCTGAAAGAAATATGCTCATAGAATTCCAATGAGCAGCCTGTTAGTCCCTCGGACAGGAACACATATATGTTTCCAGAAGGGAACACTTTCAGCAATTAGTGATGTTTCAGTTGCTCAAGAGTATTCTTAATTAATGTCGTTCCTAAATATTTCCACTGCATTTGACAGCTTGGACCACAAGATTTAGGGCCATATACTGTATTTATGACTGGTTTTCTTCTTTTTTTTAGTGAATAACCAGCAATAAATTCATATGGCTCTTGCATGTCTGATCAGTGTAATATAGCATAAGGTTAGACCTCAGGTCTCAGCCTTGTCATGACTTTTATGCAATATTTACTTACATCCATTATGTGATATATTGCATGGAATGAATATAAATTATAATATGTATGTGGAGTGTGGACGATATGTTGCTTTTTCCAGTTCATAATGATTTTGAAATTTGTTGGTTGTTGCTTATATTACTGTTTCCTCTTGAATGGCTCTGAATAAATTGGCTCTCAATTTGGGGAATTCTGAAGCCCCAGTGATAGGGATTTATCATTAGAGTAGCCTGTGAATATTCAAGTTGCAAACTACTTGACAATGATTTATAGGGCAATTTGGAATCTGGGTGTTATACTTGAGCAATTCTCAAATATAAAGCCTCAGGTTCAAAGTGTAATGTGAAGCCTAAAAAACCCTACTGACATGTTGCATAGATTCAGACCTTTACTTTAATCAGAGAGCTTTTGTATTGCAGTTCAGGTTGTGGTTTTATCTGTTTTTAAACTACTGTAGCACTTTACTGTATATTTAGAGCTTCTGATGACTATGTTAAAAGTGGTGCAGCTTGCCAAGAACACAGCTTCTATATTGCTGATTGGATATCATCATTATGAATACATAACATTGAGTCTTGTATAGTTGCACAGTTTGCTTGCTTTTATTGTGTATGTGTTAAATTATTACTCATAGTGTACCGATGATTGGGGAGCATACACTTTTAGAAAGGTTTCTAAGAGGGGCCACTGAAAGTTATCAGCCCAATCAACAAATATGGGGCAGTTTCCATCGAGGGCTCTACACTTAGGCCCGGATTCTGTATAGGATGCCTGGTCTCAGAAGCTGATGGGCTTCCTATATAGAATCGGGCCTAAGTCTGCCTAAAATAAAACCAATTCTGTAACCATCTTCCATGTTACAGACACCAGTTAGATAATTGGGTTATTGTAGATGCGGCCGCTATACTTATCACGACAAGGGATCTCCCTGCCACAATAAATATAGCGGCTGCCACCCTCCCCCCAAACAAATGCGGTAGGAGGGATGCTCAATCCTTCCTGCCCGGAACACCCCCTCCCCAAAGATCACCGGCAGGAGGGATGCCCAATCCCTCCTGCCAGAATACTCCCCCCACAAAGATTGCTGGCAGAAGGGTGCCCAATCCCTCCTGCTGGAACCCCCCAATGAAACCCCTGCCCCCCCCTAACCTTAAATGTTGACCAGACAGACGGGTCTTCCTATCATCCAGCATGTCTAAATGAGGCGGGCCTGCCCCTTCTCATTGTGGGATGCACCAGGGAGGGGCCTAAGGCCTGATTGGCCCAGGTGCCTAAGGGCCTTAGACACATAGGCCAAGGTTGGTGGGGGGGGGTCCGGGGATGGGGGGGTTCTGGCAGGTGGGATTGGGCACCCTCCTGCCGTGATCTTCAGGGGGTGTTCCTGCAGGAGGGATTAGGCATCAAAGACTCATTTCAGAAGGCTGGGTTTTGTGAAAACTATGGGAAAATGGGGTCATCATATGTCACCTCTTTCAGGAAAGATATTAGAAGACAAGTATTATAATGTGAGAGGGATTAGGGAAGAAATTATAGATTTAGTTAGTGGCTTTTTGTTTTTTTAGTTGCAGCTCAAGGTGAGTTATATTCAGACACCATAGGTATTTTCCTGGATCTATAGGCTTATGTTCTATGTTTGTACCTGAGGAAATGAAGATACAATGAAGACAAAGAACATTTTAGTGATGTCTTCCTGTTAGGAAGTAAGAAAAACACAGCAAGATTGTGCAGTTACCTGTCAATTAAAACCCAGTGACTGACGAAAGAGAAAAGTTGAAAATGGCCCTACTGGCACACTGATTGCGGTATAAATCAAAGAATCATTAGTGGATATTGCCCTAGAAGCACAAACACAAAAGCAAACCAGACCTCAGTTTTAGAAAGGTTGTTCAAAATGGAATTTAGACAGCCAGGTTGAGATGTTTCAAGTTTTGCTAGTATTTTAGAATAGGATCTGTCGACATAGAACCTCTTAAAATACATCCAGGAATGAGCATGTATGTGCCCATTACATGCTATAGAAGCATCCATTTTATAAGCATCAATGTCTAAAGTAACAACAGAGGTAACACTGCAACATAAACGTATCTATGCCATCACACAAACATGTATGTTTTCATTTCAGAATGTATGCATGTATGCAGCAGAAAATTCTATGATGGGGTATATGTCCCATCACATGAGAGAGCTTCCTCGAGGGAGGGGGACACCAGAACTTAACTCTTCCAAAGGTTTCGCAAAGGATGGGCGATAGGTGGCCGGGGTTAAACAGGGAATAGCCGGACCATCCAAGTTCCTAATGGGATGGTGTTAGGAACAGGCTACCCCTATTTCCCAAAAATGTTGCATTCCTCAGTGACAGAGAAGACTGGAGGACTTTTACATTGGATATGATGAACTGATTTGCATCCTAATTTGCATACGGTTGAACTATAGAGAGGAGGGTCTATTTGATAGGAGACAAGACTCTTAAAAACTTGAACTGGACTCCTGTCAGGGAGTGGAGGTTCATATTGGACCCTGTAGGCCGAGGACAGTTTGAGGAATCAAAAGGGATCTCATCCTGAGCTAAAAGGATGGGCTGGTTAATGGACTCCCAGAACAGGAGAGCATAGTTCGGAGTTCTTAGGAGCCCTCAAGGGTATGAATGCAGGCTTCAGCCTAACCCCTTAGTAAGCTTATTACCTGATCTGAGCAACTGGAGTGCCTTGAGGGACTAGTATCCCAGTGGTATTTGGTGGTAGCTGCAGGATACTTGGCCTACATTGTCAAGTAGATAGTAAAGGATTCTCGGCCTCCACACTCAGGTAGGTGGGGCAGGAGTACGACACATGCCCATGCATGTCACTTATTTTTGAAACATACACATCTGTTTTCCAGAGTTGTCACGGAGCCCAATATCCTTTGCTGCTATTGTCTCTGTGGAAGAACAAAAAATGCCAGAAAATAAACCCTCCAGAAGTGCACTGTACAAAACAAGCACCTTTCTTTAACCTAGATAGTCCCAGAGAGAGGTTTAAATCCCTATGTTGAGGTCAGCAGACAGAAACACGCATTCCCTTTTTGAAATGCGGAATGCAAGTTTATCTTTTCCCCCCATTCTTGTACCACCCAGAACATACCCAGGACTCGCCCTTTCGCCATATACATATATTTGCATTTTGGACATGTATGTTGCAGCTCTCTAAAATCAGGATTTAGACATCTATGGAGTTTATTTGAATCCGCAGAAAAATTGCATGTGAAGAACCAGCTAAGCTGTTGGAAATCCCATGGGTTAAATCATTGACCTCTTGTGTCAACTATTTCAGCAAGTCCACCATACTGTTAAATCACTTTGGAGCCCTTTTACCAAACTGCAGTAAAAAGTGGCCTTAGAGCGTGCTAAATTTCTGATTTTTTTTTTTTCTAGTAGCCCTTTAGCATTGTTGCTCAGAAGCAACATGTGTTTTCTATGGCTCTTATGGGAGATCTGCTTCTCCAAATGCCTGTTACTTGGCACTGTTGCTCTCGTTCAATATCAAGTTACGTAAAGTTTCACCATCTGCCAATTAAAGAGTTAATGGCCATGTACTAATTTTCCCATTGGTGTGTGAGCCCCTGCCACCACCTATTTTGTCGATGGTAAGGGTTCACACATTAACCATGTGTTATTTGGGTCGTGTGTGGCAATGTAGCTGCACTAACCAGTTAGCACAGATCATGCCTACTCTTCCACTCCCAGATCTAAAAAATTAAATCGCACCAATGCAAAAACGACCGTGGCATGCCTGAGCACGCCCTACAGTAAGGCATTTTAAACTGCGGAAACCTGTAAATGGACCCCTTTGAACTAATGAAAACGAGGCACATCTATATATATAAAACCCTAAGCGCACATGTGCTGTCGAAAGATCGTGAGTCCTGGTGGCATGAGGTGTGCTTCTATGCCAGTTCTCACGGCACCTGCGCTAGCTGGAGGCGCGTGTGGCAGCGACTCCTCCCTCCCTCTGCCGCTCCTCTTCAAAGCGGCCTGCTGAGGTTCGCCAGCTGCTGTAGTGAACCTTGCAGGCCACTTTACACCTTCCCGATAGGGAGCAGTACCGGGGCAGGACTCCGGGCCTGCTGCATGACGATCTGCGCCGAGAGGACCAGCTCCAGTTGGAGGCATGGAGGGAGGGTAAGAATGGGAGGGGGGGGTGGAAACAGAAGGGGGCCATGGAGTAGGCAGGCATTGCACAACAGGGGACCAGGGGAGAGGGAAATGGGGCTGCTTTGGGGGGAAGGGGGCCACGGAGCACGCAGGCATAGTAGAACAGGAGACCAGGGGAGAGGGAAAGGGGGCTGCTTTGGGGGGGAGGGGTGTGCTGGGGGCAGACAGCAATCATCGGGGGGGAACAGAAGGGGGCCACGGAGCACGCAGGCATGGCACAACAAGGGGAGAGGGAAAGGGGGCTGCTGGGGGGGAGGGGTGTGCTGGGGGGGCACAAAACAATCATGCTTTCCTCTGGGAAGGGGGGGGACACAGGAGGGGGCCATGGAGATACAGGCAGGCATGGCGCAACAGAGAAATACAGGTAGGCAGGGGGCCAGGGAGAGACACAGACAGAATGAATGACAGACAGACAGCATCCAAGGAGAGAGAGACAAAGAAAAAACCCAGACAGACAGACATCTCTAGCACCCGTTAATGTAACGGGCTTAAAGACTAGTATATATATATATATATATATAAACAAATTAATATTAAAGCAAGTCCTCCTATTTACTGGTCATTTCAGCATACCAACTGTATGATTAGCTATAATTTGCCATATTAAGTCCAAACTTAAAGCTTTCCTCTTTGCTGATGCGTTTGGACTCTAACGGTCTTTTTAAGGACTAAAAATATCTAAATTTTTTCTCTTCCTCTTGTTTTTCCTTTTCCGTACTTTATTTTCAAGATTGTAGTTCCTCCCTTTTTCCTTCCATTCCAGTTTATCCTAATTAACGTGTTCATTAACTAATTACCCTTATGATGTTTATTTTTATTTAGTTAGTTTACATATACTTAGGCCCTCTTTTACAAAGGTGCGCTATGCGTTTTAGCGCGGATTTAGCACGTGCTAAATCAATGCATGCACTACCCACTAACGTATCCATAGGATAACATGCACGCGTTACTGTTTAGCGCATGCTAAAAAGCTTAGCGCACCTTTGTAAAAGAGCAGGTTAATGTAATGTCTGATTTTATTAATCCTATTTAAGTTTTATGTAATCCCTTTTTATTATTGAACACCACCTTGATGACTGATTAGGCGTATAGCAAACTTTTAATAAACTTGGAAAAACTTGGAATAGAAAAAAACATTACAATGGTAACCTAGGGTCTGAAGGATTTTCTTAATTATCATATTAATTGTAACCTCTTAACTGATCTGAAGATTTTTTCTATAAGATTCTTGGCACCTGATTACATAGAAAGGAGTAAGTTCTATAAATATCACCTAAAAAAAAATCGGTGCCCCCCCCAAAATAGGCACTTAGCACTATTCTATAAACTGCCTCTGGAGTTAGGTGCAGTTTACAGGTGAACGCTATGCGTGATTCTCCATGACCAGTGGCGTACCAAGGGGGGGGATGGGGGGGGGAGCCTGCCGATGCAGCACTGGACCGAGCTGACACCATTTGGGCGGCACGAGACCAGGCAGGCGCGCTCGGGGCTCACACCTGCCTAATACTGCCGGGGCAGATGGGGACTTGGGCGGCTGTCCAGCAGGGGAGGCTGCCGATGCAGCGCTGGACCTCCAGGATTGCATCAAGGTACCGGGGTGAGGTGGGGGTGAGGGGATATTTAAAATACCAGGATAGCCATCTAGGGAGGGAGGGAGGGATTTTAAAAGGTACCGAGGGTGGGGAGATGTTTAAAATACCAGGTTAGCCGTCTAGGGAGGGAAGGAGTGATTTTAAAAAGTACAGGGGGTATGATTAAAAAAGGTACTGGGGGTACGTAGAGGGATGATTTAAGGTACTGGGGGTATGGGGGGATGATTTAGAGTACGTGAGGGGTATGGGGTCAGCCTGCCTGTCACTAGGCCACTAGGCCTGCCTGCCTGCCACTAGGCATGCCTGGCTGGCCCGGAACGTCCTCTCCAACGTCAGAATTGCCATCGGAAAGAAGACGTATTTTCGGCGGCAATTAGCAGCAGCAACGGGGAGGTAAGATTGCAGCGGCGCAGACCGAGGGAAAGGAAGGAGAGAGGCGCTTTTTTTTTTTTTCTGCGGCAGGGGGAGAAGGATGTAGGCAAGCAAGCTGGCTGGCTTTAGCGCGGCATGGAGGGAGGGAGATAGGTAGGCAGGCAGGCAGGTTGGCTTTGGGGTGGACAAAATCTGGAAGGCAGTGAGGGGACATAAGAAGGAGACACTGGGGACACTAAGGACACGGGAAGGAGGCACTGGGGGCACCATGGACACAGGACAGAGGCACTGGGGGCACTAAGGACATGAGAAGGAGGTACTGGGGGTACTAAGGATACAGGATGGAGGCACTGGGGGAACTAAGGACACGTGAAGGAAGGAGGGAGGGAATAGAAAGGGATAATTGTTGGGCCTGAGTGCAGAAAGAAAGAAATGAAAGAAAGGATACACAGTCAATTAATAGATGTCCCCTTTTGATGAAAAAAATAAATGCTCACGTTACCTCTGACTTACTTTCTTTGCAGCAGAGTCGGCAGACACGCTGAGGTGTAGGAAGGTCCTGTGATGACTCGTCTGCTGGCTCTGCGGGACTTTGCCACAACTCCCTGCGTCTGCCGGGTCCACTCCCTCCGACGTAACTTACAACTTCCGGAGCAGAGCCAGCAGACGAGTCATCGCGGGACCTTCCAGCATGCGGCTGCTGAGTCCGCTCCAGAGCACGTCAGAGTGGGATGGACTGGCAGCCGGCAGCTACAGTCATCGTGGGACCTTGCTGCATGAAAGGAGAGAAAGGAGCAGGACTGCTGGAATGGAAGAGTGGTGGAGGGAAAGAAAGGGGGCAGGGTGGTATAGAAGGGTGGTGCTGATGGAATTGATGTACAGAGAAAGGGGAGAGACAAGGGGGAAGGATATTGGAAGGAAAGAAAGGGGGCAGATGCTAATTGAAGAGGGGTAGATGGAGAGAGAAAGGGCAGACATTGGATGGTAGTGGGGAGCCTATGCTGGATGGAAGTGCAGATGGGAGAGATAAGGGAGCAAATGCAGAAAGGAAATGGGAGGAGAGAAAGAGGGGAGCAGACGCTGGATGGAAGTGCATGATGGAAGGAGGGGATAAATAAAAGGAGGGCACATGATGGGGAGAAAAGGATTGAGTTAGGGAAACTGGAGGGGTGAGGGAAAGAGGTGGCAAGCTTTAGGTAGACAGTAAAAAAGGACATTGATGAGAGGGTAGTAAGAATGTAATCTAGACAGAAATTAAATTGAAAAGAAAAATTAGGGAAAAAAGGGAAAGGGATTGAAGAGGAGAGGTGTGGGAGAGGGAAGGAGAGGAGAGAGATGCCAGACCAATGGGGGTGAAAGGAGAGATGGAAGGGGGGGCATACAGTTTCTGGAAGGGGCATAGAAGGAGAGAAGATGCCATATAGGGGAAGAGAGACTGCAGACAGTGGATGGAAGGAAGAGAGTTACAAGAAAATTAGGAAAGCAGAAACCACAGAAGACAAAGGTAGAAAAAAAATTTCTATTTATTTATTGCTTTAGGAGACATGTGTCACTGTTTCTGTGGTGTTGCATTGTATGCCGAGTCCAGCATCTTACTGGTTCAATTTAACCTTTGTCTATGTATTTCTATTTTATCCCCCCTTTTACAAAACTGTGGAGCGTTTTTTAGCGCCAGCCGTGGTGGTAGTAGCTCTGATGCTCAGAATTCTATGAGCGTCAGAACTGTTACCACCGTGGCTAAATCCACACTACAGTTTTGTAAAAGAGGGAGGGGTTAGTTTGTGATGACATATTCCATACTAGGTGAAGGTATTTTCTGTGTATTCTAAATACATGGTTTTCTGTTAGGATTGACAGTGTAGGATTGATCTGTACTAGTCTGGCTTGTTTAGTTTTACAATGGGTGTATATATGTTGTACTGCTCACTGCAGTATGTAAGATGCTGCCTTTTCCTAGGTACTCAAGTGTGACGTGTGGCTTGTTACTAAAAATCATGTTTTTTGTACAGATGGGGGTGTGTCAAAAAATGATATGCCCCGGGTGTCACATATGCTATGTACAAAAACTCAGATATATTGAAAACCAATGTATGTATAACCAACACTTTCAATTGGAGACTAATGTGGTCATAAGATGTTATAGTAAGAAACTATTTTGCAGAGGCACAGTGAATAAGTAACAGCTCTAGATGCGCTCAAAAAGAAGGAAAAAGCCTCAGAAAAGGCCCTCCCACCGCCACAAAGGTGGAAATAAAGGTGGTTAAGCGGTAACCTCACAGGCAAAACCTTCGTTTCAACATGAGCGTTTTGAGCAAAAAACTATGCTTCACTATGCAAAAAACTCTTGATAGAGGATAAAACCACTTATCTTAAGCTGATCGGCACACCGACGGAGGCCAGCGTTTCACCGACAGGCTACATCAGGGTGTGACCCGACCGATCAGTCTACAAAACAAAGAAGAAAACAAAAGTAACTTTAGCAGTTTCACATAAAGTTTAAACTTCTTTTGCTATAACAATACTAAAACATACCTTATAAAGAGCGAAAACAAACGCTTCAAAAAAGTCCAGAAAATGGCTTCCATGGGGCAGCTTCGGGATTCTGGGTTTTAAATCTTCCCGGTGGAAAACGTCACAACCGGAAGTGACGTAAGGGCTGAGATAAAGAATCTGTCAGAGTTAGCCGGCAAAAAAAGATTTATGTAAATGTGTGTGAAAAACCGATTTCTAACTGGTGGAAAAACTCCAGAACAAGAAAAAGAAAAATATATGTGTGCATGCGTTTTTGTTTAAACAAAACCTTAGAAGATGTTTGTTCATTTTTAATATTTTTGAAATTTTTAAGGATTTTTCTTACTTTTGAAATTTTTTATCTTCTTTACTGTTTCTTTTTCTATCTTATACTCATAATAAATTGTAATGTGTTTTGTGTCTTTCTTACTTTTTCAGTTGTCTTTATCCAATTTAGCAAAGATGAGGTGAGGAGACACTAGCTAGTAAAAAGCGCTCCATTCAAGTCTCTGATTTAGCCCAACAGGCTCTTCACTGTTGAGTAAGTGGATCCAGAATTGTTCAGCATGTAGTAGTTGGATTTGGCAGTTAATTGTTCCCTCTCCGATGTGATCAATGACAAAGCAACACTAATCCTCAAATGCGTGGTTATGTTCAAGACAATGTACTACAAGGGGAGCTTGCAACTTTTTGTTATGTAGGCAACTCTTATGTTCAGTAATTCGCCTCCTGAAAGTTCGTGTGGTCTGTCCCACGTAGATTTTCAAACATGGGCAAAAAATAACATATACCACGAACATGGTAGAGCATGAGGTCAAATGTTTAAGTCTGTAGATTTTCTCTGTGCCTGGGTGTACAAAATTGTCTGTGAACTCCACAGTAATGGCACAGGTCAGACACTTGCCACACTTTGAGTGTCCCGTAGGATCAGTGCTGGGTCCCCTTGTTTTGGATGAGGTAAGGCTGATGTCGGCTGGGCTCAATAGCTCCTTTAAGTTTTTTTGTCTAGTGAATGCAATCCTGAGATGAGTGTCGGTATGCATCGGATGTACTGCCATGAGTTCCCAATATCTCCTCAAAATCTTGGTGATACCATTCATGCTAGGGGAATATTGTAAAATACATGTAGCTATGTCATCATTTGTTGTTTTATCTCTGGGAAGGAACAGTAGATACCTATTCAAATATTTAGCTCGTTTATAAGCTTTCTTAAGAACATGTTCCGGATATCCCCTGGTTTTTAACTTGGTGTACAGATGTTTACTCTGCAATTTATAATCAGACAGCTCTGAGCATAAGCGACGGTACCTAAAAAACTGGGATGTGGGAAGGCTGCGTTTGAGTGGTAAAGGATGGCTGCTCGAGAAGTCCAAAAAAGTATTCCTGTCGGTGGCTTTCCTGAATACAGTAGTGTGAATTTTATCCTTGATCACCAAGACATCCAGGAAAGAGATCTGATGTGAATGGTATCACCAAGATTTTGAGGAGGCATTGGGAACTCATGGCAGTACATCTGATGCATACCGAGACTCATCTCAGGATTGCATTCACTAGACAAAAAAACTTAAAGAAGCTATTGAGCCCAGCCGACATCAGCCTTACCTCATCCAAAACAAGGGGACCCAGCACTGATCCTACGGGACACTCAAAGTGTGGCAAGTGTCTGACCTGTGCCATTACTGTGGAGTTCACAGACAATTTTGTACACCCAGGCACAGAGAAAATCTACAGACTTAAACATTTGACCTCATGCTCTACCATGTTCGTGGTATATGTTATTTTTTGCCCATGTTTGAAAATCTACGTGGGACAGACCACACGAACTTTCAGGAGGCGAATTACTGAACATAAGAGTTGCCTACATAACAACAAGTTGCAAGCTCCCCTTGTAGTACATTGTCTTGAACATAACCACGCATTTGAGGATTTGCGTTGCTTTGTCATTGATCACATCGGAGAGGGAACAATTAACCGCCAAATCCAACTACTACGTGCTGAACAATTCTGGATCCACTTACTCAACAGTGAAGAGCCTGTTGGGCTAAATCAGAGACTTGAATGGAGCGCTTTTTACTAGCTAGTGTCTCCTCACCTCATCTTTGCTAAATTGGATAAAGACAACTGAAAAAGTAAGAAAGACACATAACACATTACAATTTATTAAGAGTATAAGATAGAAAAAGAAAAAGAAACAGTAAAGAAGATAAAAAATTTCAAAAGTAAGAAAAATCCTTAAAAATTTCAAAAATATTAAAAATGAACAAACATCTTCTAAGGTTTTGTTTAAACAAAAACGCATGCACACATATATTTTTCTTTTTCTTGTTCTGGAGTTTTTCCACCAGTTAGAAATCGTTTTTTTTTTTTGTTTTTTTTTTTATATTTATCATTTCAATTTATCATTACACACAATGATAAGGAAATACTGAAATACAATACAATCAGTTCATGCTGATAAGCAAATAACATAAGGAAATATAGCATCTTACATAGTCCACAATGGGTGGAGGAGAAAAAAAGAAAGAGAATAACAACCCCCAGGGGAGGGGGTACATAAACCAATTTAAGAATTCCAAAATAAAGAGCAGAGTACAGCCTTCCAAACAAAATTAACGCCATACAATCCTGTTCAATCTGGGTGCGTAGAGACACCCTTGCCTTCTAAAAAAAAGCCTAATTGGGCAGGTTCAAAAAATACATATTTTGTTTCCTGAAGGGAAACCACACATTTACAAGGAAATCTTAATTGAAAAACTGCTCCTAATGATATCACTTTCATTCGGTATGTTAGAAATTCTTTTCTTCTAGATTGCGTCCATTTTGAGACATCAGGGAACATATATATTCGTCCTCCCAAGTAGGACACTTGTTTCAATTTAAAGTACAATTTCAGCAGCAATTCTTTATCTTGATGAAATACAAAAGAGACTAGTAATGTAGCCCGACCCTCTATTTCAATATCAGATGATTGTAATATATCAGATAAATCCATCTGGTCTTCACCTCTAACTGATTCTCCTTCTTTATTTACATTTTTCTTTAAGTAATACATTTTTTGTAGTGGTGGAAGATCAGATTCTGATATCTTCAATATAGTTATCATGAAATTCCTAAAAATTTCCCGAGGTGACATAAACTTGGCTATTGGAAAATTTAAAAGTCTCAAGTTCAAACTTTTATGTTGATTCTCCAAATTTTCAATCTTCCTCAGGAAAAGCATTTTATCAGAAACTTGTTTAGTCATCAAATTTTTAGTCTCTGTTGTTATTTTCTCTAAATTCTTTATCTCTGATTGTTGCTGCTGAAGTGATGTCTCCAACAGGTTTATCTTAGAAGTTGAATTTAAAGTAATTGAAACAAAATTAGCACATACCGAATGTAGGTTCTCCAAAGCAGTCCAGATTGAATCAAGTGTGACCGCCTGAGGCTTCACAAGTGGCTTGAGGGGGGAAATAGCCACTAGCTTTTCTTCAGTGACTCCTCCAGGCACCGAATCCTGGGTTCCCTCAACCTCTCCACCACTTGCTGCTCGGGGTTCACTACTCCCTAGCCGCTGCGACTCCCCAACAAGAATCGTCGTCGGCGTTGATGTGAACACTTCCGGGTCAACATCGGGTCTCAGCAGCGTCTCTCCCGCTACATTCGGGGAGCTCCCCCACAGCAACCGGTCTCCCGATGTTCCTCCAGGCATTGGGGGCATGCGTGGCTCTCTCGGGCTCAGCGACAAGTCGCCGTCTAAGCTGAGACTTCCCCTAGACTCAGCAGCAGATCCGCCCGAAATGGTTGGCTGGACTGTAAACGATGGTATTACAGTCTGTCGCATATTGGAGAAAGCAGAGGTAAGTGGAGGAAATCCCCTCTGTTTCCCACGTCTTTTGGGCACTGGTACTTACGAACGGGGAAAGCGTCTCGGAGGTCTCGGTGGGAGAAACGCTAGCCACCAGTGATCATAACATGGTATGGTTTAACCTTAAGAAAGGCTTCCCTAGATCACAAACAAAAACAAGGGTACTCAACTTCCGGGGCACTGACTTCGCACGCATGGGAGATTTCGTCCATCAGAAGCTGCAGGTTCAAGAAGAAACTGATAATGTGGAAGCTATGTGGTCAACCTTGAAATCGACTCTTCACGAGGCAACTATCCGCTACATAAAATCGGTATCTAAACAACAAAGGAAAAAGAAACCCCAATGGTTCACTGATGAGGTCTTGTACCTCGTCAAGGAGAAGAAAAGAGCATTTCTCTCATACAAACGCACCGGGGAAAAGGAAGCAAACATTGAATACAGGACAAAGTCTACAGCGGTCAAAACAGCAGTCAGGAAGGCCAAGCTTCAAATGGAAGAAACTCTAGTGAAGAACATTAAGAAAGGGGACAAATCCTTCTTCAGGTACATTAGCGACAGAAAAAAGAACACAAACGGGATAACACGCCTTAGAACGCCAGACGGGGATTATGTGGAAACAGACTCCGATAAAGCCAAACTACTGAATGATTACTTCTGTTCAGTCTTTACCTGCGAGGCACCAGGGCACGGGCCACGGCTGGAAACAAAGCAAAGCATGGAAGACCCATTTCAGGATTTTGAGTTCACAACTGCTGATGTTTACAGAGAACTGTCAAGACTCAAGGTGAACAAAGCCATGGGACCGGACAATTTGCACCCAAGAGTGCTCAGAGAGCTATGCGATGTTCTGGCAAAACCGTTTGCCATGCTCTTCAATCTCTCCCTAAGTACGGGGAGAGTCCCCCTGGACTGGAAAACAGCTAACGTCGTTCCTCTGCACAAAAAGGGTTGCAGAGCAGAGCCTGCGAATTACAGACCGGTGAGTCTCACATCAATAGTGTGTAAACTCATGGAAACTCTACTTAAAGGTAAATTAGACACGATATTGGATGAGGGGAATCTGAGGGATCCCTGCCAACATGGATTCACTAGGGGCAGGTCATGCCAATCCAATCTTATCAGCTTCTTTGATTGGGTGACAGGAAAGCTAGACTCGGGAGAGTCTCTGGACATAGTGTACTTGGATTTCAGTAAAGCTTTTGACAGTGTCCCACACCGTAGACTATTAAACAAGATGAAATCAATGGGGTTAGGTGAGAAACTAACTGCATGGGTCAATGATTGGCTGAGTGGAAGACTTCAGAGGGTGATGGTCAACGGCACCCTCTCTGAGACTTCGGAGGTGACCAGCGGAGTGCCGCAGGGCTCAGTCCTGGGACCATCCCTTTTCAACATATTCATAAGGGACTTGACCCGAGGGCTTCAGGGAAAAGTAGCACTGTTTGCCGACGATGCCAAACTGTGTAATACAGTAAGCGAAAGCAATCTCAAGGATAGCATGATACATGATCTGATCACATTGGAAAACTGGTCCGCGATATGGCAGCTGGGCTTCAATGCTAAGAAGTGTAAGGTCATGCATCTCGGCAGCAGAAATCCATGCAGAACATACACCTTGAATGGAGAAACACTAGCTAGGACTTCAGAAGAACGGGACTTGGGAGTAATCATCAGTGCAGACATGAAGGCTGCCAAACAAGTAGAGAAGGCCTCATCCAAGGCAAGGCAAATGATGGGATGTATCAATAGAAGCTTCATTAGCCGCAAACCTGAAGTCATTATGCCACTTTACAGAACCATGGTGAGACCTCATCTGGAATACTGTGTGCAATTCTGGAGGCCACATTACCGTAAAGATGTGCTTCGAGCTGAGTCAGTCCAGCGGATGGCCACTAGGATGGTCTCCGGACTCAAGGGTCTCTCATACGAAGAAAGACTGGGCAAATTGCAGCTCTATACTCTAGAAGAGCGCAGGGAAAGGGGTGACATGATAGAGACATTTAAGTACGTCACAGGTCGTGTCGAGGTGGAAAATGACATATTCTTTCCCAAGGGACCCTCGGTCACAAGGGGACACCCGCTCAAACTTAGAGGAGGGAAATTTAGTGGTGACACCAGGAAGTATTTCTTCACAGAAAGGGTGGTGGATCAGTGGAACAAACTTCCGGAGCAGGTGATCAGAGCCACCAGCGTGCTCGACTTTAAGAATAAATGGGACGTCCACGTGGGATCCCTGCGAGGGTTAAGTTAAGGAGCTGGGTCATTAGCACTCGGGCTTAAATGGGGTGGGTCAGTAGAGTGGGCAGACTTGGTGGGCTGTAGCCCTTTTCTGCCGTCATCTTTCTATGTTTCTATGTTTCTAGATAGCTGTAATAGTTATATTTATTCAAAAGAAATTGTCCCGTCGACGGAGAGCACTCCAATATGTGCTCTGCTCAAGACGCCATCTTTTATTCTCCCCAGAAATCGTTTTTTCACACACATTTACATAAATCTTTTTTTGCCGGCTAACTCTGACAGATTCTTTATCTCAGCCCTTACGTCACTTCCGGTTGTGACGTTTTCCACCGGGAAGATTTAAAACCCAGAATCCCGAAGCTGCCCCATGGAAGCCATTTTCTGGACTTTTTTGAAGCGTTTGTTTTCGCTCTTTATAAGGTACGTTTTAGTATTGTTATAGCAAAAGAAGTTTAAACTTTATGTGAAACTGCTAAAGTTCCTTTTGTTTTCTTCTTTGTTTTGTAGACTGATCGGTCGGGTCACACCCTGATGTAGCCTGTCGGTGAAACGCTGGCCTCCGTCGGTGTGCCGATCAGCTTAAGATAAGTGGTTTTATCCTCTATCAAGAGTTTTTTGCATAGTGAAGCATAGTTTTTTGCTCAAAACGCTCATGTTGAAACGAAGGTTTTGCCTGTGAGGTTACCGCTTAACCACCTTTATTTCCACCTTTGTGGCGGTGGGAGGGCCTTTTCTGAGGCTTTTTCCTTCTTTTTGAGCGCATCTAGAGCTGTTACTTACTTCACTGTGCCTCTGCAAAATAGTTTCTTACTATAACATCTTATGACCACATTAGTCTCCAATTGAAAGTGTTGGTTATACATATGCTAGGTATGCCACTGTCCGAGACTAACATTTAGGCGCAGGCATTTATGCCAATGAAAACCAGGCCTAAATGCTTGCGCCTAAGTTGCGTGCAGATCGGGCATATTCTATAATAGTGCGCCTAACTTTTCAGACCTCCCATGACCCGCCCATACTCCTCCCCATGCCATGCCCCCTTTTGAGATCCACACACTAGAATTTGCATGCGCCACTATTCAGTATAGAATGTGCATAGAAAGTTGTGCGTTTAAATTCTATTTAGTGCCAGTTAGTGCCAATAATTGCTTGTTAATTGGCAATTATCAGAGCTGATTGGTTTGTAAACCAATTAAGTTGCACACCCAAATCTGTAATGCACACAGATTTTCTTGCACAACTTTGGTCACATTATACAGAATCCTGGGGAAGTACGGTAATTATTGTGGCTGTATTTCAATGGTTCCCTCTGTTTTTGGAAATACAGTGTGCACTACTTCTGGAACAGAAATGAGATTGCTTAATAGGGAAAGTGCTGAGCAGAAGCAAGATGAAGGAAAATACTCAGAGGTTAGGTGATTTGCTGAAGGTCACCTTGTTTGATTTACAGCCTGTGTTCTAATCAGTGGGCTGCCCTGCCAACCCTTAAAGCAATAAACTATTGTTTATAGATGACATGTGGTATTAACTGGAAAATTCTACACTTCTAAAACATCTGCCTATAACATCTGTGTAAAACTGTGGTTCATAACTACAAGTTCAAATTCCAGCATGGTCCAGTCTGCCAGTCTACTATCAAAGAGAAGTACATAAAATAGGTATTAATTGTGACTGGGTAATAAATGTGAGCTTTATTTATTTATTTCGATTTCTATCCCGTTCTCCCAGAACGGGTTACAAGTAGACATTCACAATCGTTTGAAAACAGACTAAATAACAAATAAGTTACAGTAGACCAGGGCTGCCCAAGTCCGGTCCTCGAGATTTACTGGCTGGCCAGGTTTTTAGGATATCCACAATGAGAGAGATTTGCCTGCACTGCCTTCTTGGTACACAAATCCAGATAATAACAGAGCTTATTCTAGAGACCAGACTGGTCATAGCGAAGAGTACTAGGAGAAGTACATGAAGAGCACTGGCTTCCGATTAACCAACGCTGCGCATTCAAGGCCCTGGTAATAGCACATAAAAGAATTTATGCCACCACTCCAACCTACATAGAATCCAAGCTAACCCTGTACACTCCCACCCGCCCCCTCTGCTCGGAAATGGAGAAACGCCCATACATCCCCCCCAGGAAGGTCTCTCCTGTCAGAAACCGTCCACAAACGCTCCTACAGCCACTTCATCCCCCCAACTCCCCCCACAACTCAGATCACAGAACTCATTGATGACCTTCTGGAAAGCGGTAAAGACCCTCTTCAACTAAAATGACAACTGCGATCTACCCTTAAACTCCCCCGTCCTTCTCCTCTCCCCCCTCCATCCTGAACCTCTACTTAAATTACTGTATAGTCCTCTCTTAACCTGTACTTAAATTGCTGTATTCTTAAACTCTACCTAAATTGCTGTATAATTCCCCTACTTGAACTACTGTATAATCTTTGTACTGTCCAAATATACACCACTGTTAATGTTTGCTTGTAGGCCGTTCTGAGCTTCTGGGAGAACAGGATATAAAATGAAATAAATAAATATATTGAGGAAGCAGTTTTTAATGGCCCAATTGGCGGAAAAGGAAGGTCTTTACTGCTCTGCAGAAGGTCATTACCGTAGTGAGTCTAGCGACCTGATCTGTGTGGGTAGTTGGTTCCATAGCTGAGCTATGTATGTAAAGAACTTTGAGAAAAGGAAATATAGTATATGTGAACTAAAATAATAATGTTATTACAGCAAAGTGTCTCCAATGAATAGTGAAATTTTAACTAATTTAAATGACTGTATTTGCAATGGATTGTATTGAGGTCTGCACACTAGAATTTATGTTATTCTTGCATCAAGCAGATAAAGGAAATGAAGGATTGCTGTTATGTTCCTGGCTGCTTTTTAATATCTGTACTTTCATGAAATTAAGCAGTCATCCATTACATACTGTTGAAGATTAGTGTTATGAATTGGGGAAATCATACAATTAATATTTGAAGTTCTTGATATTTTTCAAGAAGGTCAAAATCACAGGAAAAGACAGAAATAACCTGCTTAGGTGAAATGATTTGAGCTCTTGATTTGATCACTAGTGAATCATGAGCTAAATTAGATTCTTCAGTCTATTTTTTATGGTAATGGCTCATTTTCTCTGAATTGTGTCAAGGGACTTGTTATTGATATGGAACAGCATGTGATGTGTCAAGCTTCTGTATATCCACTTTTTTCCCCAGGTGTCAATATCAGATACATTAGAATTTAAGACAGCACTATAAATGTGCACAACATTATGCAAGCAAAAACTAGGTGCTAAAAATCAAGATTAAGGAACAAAAGCAAGGTATGGCTTTCAGGATAGCCACAATAAATGTAAATGAGATATATGCATGCATTGACTCTGTTCCAAGCAAATACTTCTCATTGTATAGCCACTGTTGATGTTCTGAAAACCAGAGCAACAAAAAACAAATGGCAGACCAAGCCACTGAAGTTGATCCAAACACCTTTAATAACAGTGGTAGGAGGGGTAAAACAGAGCCCTACTTAGCGAAGCTTTGCCCTAATTGGACTGCTTCAAGAGCTATAAAACCACACTGGTATCAGGAAAAACATGCACCAGGAGGGTCCAAATCCTTTCTCTCCCTCATAATTTGGTTTTATAGCTCCGGAAGCAGCCCAATTAAGGTGAAACCGTCATTTGTTTCTTGCCACTCTGGCCCTCGTGGACCGACTGCTCACTTGCTTTCTTGTTCTGAAAACCAGACCTGATTGTGGCACTTGGACTGGATTTGTTTGCTCCTCTGCTATGTAAATGTTGGCTGCTTGCAAAATTTATAGTTAGCTCAACAAATGAGAAGTCTTCTATGACCATTTACATATGCCAGACAATTATTTTAGAATTTTTAATTTAAAACTTGTAGGGAAATTATGTTGTAATTTAGTTTTAGAGATCCAGAGGGAATTTTTTTTTTTTAATGTGACCCTGCTTTGTGATTTCAATGCTATCAAGAGGGTTTCCTCCAGAATTTAAAACCTTCAGTATGTTAGAATAGCAAGGGTACCATAAGAACATAAGAATTGCCCTTCTGGGTCAGACCAGTGGTCCACCTTGCCTAACAGTCCACTCACGTGGCGGCCCCCAGGTCAAAGACCAGTGCTCTAAATGAGTCCAGCCTCACCTGTGTATGTCCCAATTTAGCAGGAACTTGTCCAACTTTGTCTTGAATCCCTGGAGGGTGTTTTCCCCTATAACAGACTCCGGAAGAGCGTTCCAGTTTTCCACCACTCTCTAGGTGAAGAAGAACTTTCAACTTTAGGAGTGCCCTCTCGTTCTCCCTTTCTTGGAGAGGGTGAACAACCTGTCTTTATCTACTAAGTCTATTCCCTTCAGTATCTTGAATGTTTCGATCATGTCCCCTCTCAATTTCCTCTTTTCGAGGGAGAGGAGGCCCAGTTTCTCTAATCTCTTGCTGTACAGCAACTCCTCCAGCTCCTTAACCATTTTAGTTGCTCTTCTCTGGACCCTTTCGAGTAGTACTGTGTTCTTCTTCATGTATGGTGACCAGTTCTGGACGCAGTATTCCAGGTGAGAGCGCACCATGGCCCGGTACAGCGGCATGATAACCCTCTCTGATCTGTTTGTGATCCCCTTCTTTATCATTCCTAGCATTCTGTTTGCCCTTTTCACCACCGCACACATTGCGTAGACAGCTTCATTGACTTGTCGATCAGAACTCCCAAGTCTCTTTCCTGGGCAGTCATCTACCTTCTATCCTCTCTGCTGACCCAAATGAGTCATTAAAGAAAGATAATTACACCTCACTCCACCTATCCTACTAAACAAGACCTTAAACGTTGATCTCCAAAGATACAGCACTCTATATCACAATCCAGAGACAAATATGAAAATTGCCCAGCATTTTGCTTCCAACAGTGGCAGTACCTGACAGGATCCAATCAAGTAATTAGTCTCCATGCTACTTCCAGATATAAGCAGTAGTTTCACCAATCTACCTTAACATTAGTTTATGGACTTTTTTCCAGGAATTTTTCCAACTTTTTTAAAACCCAGCTACACTAACTGTCTTTACTGCATTAGTTGGCAACGAGAACCATTGTCTAACTATGCATTAAATGAAAAAGCATGAGTATTTTATCTAATTTGTTTAAATGTGTACTACTTTGAGACTTCAAGGCATTTACCCATTCCATTCCAACTAGGATTTTATAGGCATCTACCATATGTCCTCTCAGTCATCTCTTCTCAAAGCTGAAAAGTCCTAACCTCTTTACCTTTTCCTCATATGAGATATGAGACTTATTATATTCTCTTCATCATTTTTATCTCCTTTGTCTCTAATTCTGCAGTATCTTTTTTTGAAATGTGGCAACCAGAATTTATCATAATATTTAAGATGCAATCTAGGAGCATAGTTACCATTCAGTGAGCCCAGCAAAATAGGACGACCCAATGGTAGGAGCCACCTACAGTGGAAACCTCCTTTCCTCTTCTTCCCCCCCCCCTGTCCTCCAAAGGCCACAGCAAAAAGTGCTGAAAGCTGCCCCTCTCTGACCAGCAGGGCCTTTCCTCTGCCAATTCCTCCCACAGGAAGTTGCATCTGAAAGATGGGACCCAGTAGAGGAAAGGGCCCGCCAATCAGAGAAGTACAGCCGTTGAAATATCAGTGGACAGGTAAGAGGTGGGGTTGGGGTTGGGTAATAGGGTGGAGAATGGAAAGGAACTGCATCTTATGTTAATATGGAGGAAGTAGCTGTCATAGTGCGCTCTAAATGCTAACGCGTCCGTTATAACCTATGGACAAGTTGCCACATGTTAGCATTTAGCACACGCTAAGATACACTAGCGCGCCTTAGTAAAAGGACCCCATGTTTATTATTTCCAAATGCAACCAAGTATTTACAAGGGAACTGAAGACAAAATGAAGCCCCTATTGCCAAAATCCTAAACTTACCCCCTCTTCTATTAAACTGCGCTAGCAGTTTTTAGCGCAGAGAGCTGCGCTGAATGGCCTGCGCTACTCTCAATTCTCATAGGAACTCTATGAGAGTTGGGAGTAGTGCAGGCCATTCAGCATGGCTCCCCATGCTAGAAACTGCTAGCGCAGTTTAATAGAAAAGGCCCTTAGTTGTAGGAACTGCTTTCTACGCAATTGCGTCTGCCTGGTTACATCAGGGAATATCATCAGTTGCTGACCACAAAACAATGCTTGCTTCTTGGAAAAATATCATTTCAAAATGTCTCTTTTTTCTATCTCCGTTTGAAAGGTAACAAGCAAGATAGCTCTCTTAGCTATATTATCTTTAGAGGATTCCAAAAACTGTGATATATTCAAACTGTCTGGAGATACCAAATGATCCATTTCCACTTCCTCAATCACAACCTTGGAACTCTTTGGAAGAGAGTAAATTTTCTCAGGTATTAATTTATCAACATATAAATATTGAAGAACATCTTTTAAATACATTTTCAGGAATTCCAATGGAGCTAAATAATGAAAAATGGGAAAATTCAAAAACCTAAGGTTCCGGGTCCTTAGTAAATTTTCCATTTTCTCCAGTTTCAAATGAAGAAAAGTAGAATCTTTAATGTTTGAAACTGCTGTAGTTTTCAAAGTTGATACAGATGTATCTAATTTCTCTAATCTACTTTCAATTGTAGCTAATTGAGCTCCCTGCTGATTCACTTTAATTGCTACATCAGAAGAAAACTGGCATAGTTTAGATACCGTATTTTGCAAAGACAATTCTATACGATTACCACATTTCAGATATCTTATAAAGTTATTATTTTATCCACTGAAGTCAGCTCTGATTGTTAAATCATTTGAATTGGGACCAGAGAAAAAGATCCCAAAGGTACCCTACTCTGTTCCAAGTTCCCCAAATTTGGATCCAATTCTGGTTGAGAAAGTGAGCCATTACCTATTCCAGAGAGTAGCTCATTTATCTCTTGAGATGTTCCCAGTTGAGGGGTAGATGATGGCTTCTGGGAGGATAAAGAAGCAGATTATAAAAGTATACTCACTTGACCAGTATTGGCGGTAATTGTCAAAGGAACACAGTGATGGTCCAAAGGCCCCTTAATGGGACCAGTTGATACTGTCTTCATCTTTCTTTTCCCCATATCAACAAAAAAACTTCCACAATCTAGTTGGTCTCCTTCAGGTACCAAAGGGGCTCCAAAAGGCTGTGTCCTGCCCCTTTGGGCATGCCCCTTCGGACACGGGCACTCATCTGCGGGCAGCATTCTGCATCTAGGTGATCTTTTAAGAGGTATAGCATGACTTCTTCCTCCAGCTCCTGATGCTGGCTGCAGAGAGTGCCTGATAATAAGATGGAAAAGAGCCCGCTGGCTCAAGGCAGCCTTCCGAACTCTGTGGCTAGATGATCTTTTAAGAGATCTAGCAGGACCTTTTCTGCTGGCTCCTTACCAGTTGCTGGCTACAGAGAGCGCCTGCTAGTAAGATGGAAAAGAGCCCGCTAGCTCAAGGCAGCCCATGTGCATATAATTTTTTAATCTCTTAAGTGCATTCTATTTATGTATTCATATTTTTTATATTTGAATAATGAGCTATTAACAAGCATTATGTGTTTTTTCAATCTTCTAATTTTTTTAAATTTTATTTCTTGTTTTTTTATTTGCATTATGATGTTTAGGCAAAGGATTTGACTCCTGATGCAGGCAGCATTTGCCGAAACATGGCCCGCATTGAGTCACACCTCTTATTGCACTCCATCAATATTGTTTTTGAATAAATGTAATGGACATTTGAACTGGTTTCCTTGGATCTTCATTTATAGTTAAGCATATGTGCAAGACAATGCCACTTCACTACAATTACTGCCACCTTTTGATCAGATACTAATCACCCCAAGTGTGGTAAAGTAGATCCAGAGACATGCTAGGCTGTATAGATGGAGGCATATCCATAATTGTAATTATTTTCCTATTCATGATTATAGTCTACTCATTATAAACCAACTTGATGGACTTCCCTAAGGCAGTATACCAAATCTCTTCAATAAACTTGATAATTAACATATAGTAAAGAACTTATATCTGTGCTAACTTTATGACAAGACATGGTAAATCTCCCAAAATTTAATGCAAGGGTTTTACAGCTATTACTTGTTCATTATGCCAATCACTGCATGCATGGTAACTGCAAAACCTTGACACAGTTTAATAAACAGGACCTTTGAAGTGTTCTCATAACCTTGTTGCTATTAAAGCTCCAGTCTTCATAATGATTGTGACTGTAGCTTGCATTTTGAGGATTAACTGAAAATTATCTATTGCTACAGTAGGTAAAAATTTTTAGAAATATAGATGTCATTGTTTGATAAGAGCTTATATAATCACCAATTAATTAGAATAGTTCATACTTAGCACTTACATTATGACAGCCCTAGCCTGATGGCTTAATCACATCTGATAATCTCCCATAATCATGATGTTCATGTTTTTGATGCTTTTTCAAAGAAACAAATACTTCTGAAAAAAAAAGACACCCATAAAAAGTAATGTTATGTACTAACTTGCCTGTAATTAAGAAAATCTTTATTTTTAAACTTTATCATTATCATTTATTAGAATATTATATAGTCTTGGATTTAGTTAATTGGTACAGTTCAAACCATTAACAGAGCAGCACTGAACAAAAGCGGGAGGGTGGTAATAACAGTGGAAAAGATATAAAGTTAAAATTTGGAGAAAAACGAAGGAGGTTAATTAAAGGAAGGCAGTGACAACAAAAAAGTTTCAGGTCATTTCTTGAATAGGAGAAGAGTGGATGAGGAGTAAATACTCCACGGTAACTTTCCGCCAAAACTCAAATGTAGCCTCTGAGGAGGAAGTAAGAAGTTGGAAGAGAGACATTGGGTTTTTTCCAGGTACTTGTGACCTGGATTAGCCACTGTGGAAACAGGATACTGGGCTAGATGGACCATTGGTCTAAGAACATGAGAATAGCCTCACTGGGTCAGACCAATGGTCGCTGTACTTGAAGAAGGACATGGTACTACTTAAAAGGGTTCAGAGAAGAGCGGTTAAGGGGCTAGAGGAGTTGTCATACAGCGAGAGATTAGAGAAACCGGGCCTCTTCTCCCTTGAAAAGAGGAGACTGAGAGGGGACATGATTAAAATGTTCAAGATAATGAAGGGAATAGACTTAATAGATAAAGACAGGTTGTTCACCCTCTCCAAGGTAGGGAGAACGAGAGGGCACTCTCTAAAGTTAAAAGGAAATAGATTCCGTACAAACGTAAGGAAGTTCTTTTTCACCCAGAGAGTGGTGGAAAACTGGAATGCTCTTCTGGAGGTTGTCGTAGTGGAAAACACCCTCCAGGTATTCAAGACAAAGTTAGACAAGTTCCTGCTAGATCAGACCGTACGTAGGTAAGTCTAGACTTAGTAAGGGCCGCCGTGGGAGCGGACTGCTGGGCATGATGGACCACTGGTCTGGCCCAGCAGCGGCAATTCATATGTTCTTATGTTCATCAAGCCCAGTAGCCCATTCTCACGTTGGTCAATCTAGGTCACTAGTACCTGGCCAAAACCCAAGGTATAGCAATATTCCATGCTACCGACACAGGGCAAGCAGTGGCTTCCCCCATGTCTTTCTCAATAATAGACTATGGACTTTTCCTCCAGGAATTTGTCCAAACCTTTCTTAAAACCAGCTACGCTATCTGCTCTTACCACATCCTCTGGCAATGCGTTCCAGAGCTTAACTATTCTCTGAGTGAAAAAAAATTTCCTCCTATTGGCTTTAAGAGTATTTCCCTGTAACTTCATCTAGTGTCCCCTAGTCTTTGTAATTTTTGACAGAGTGAAAAATCGATCCATTTGTACCCGTTCTACTCCACTCAGGATTTTGTAGACTTCAATCATATCTCCCTTCAGCCGTCTCTTTTCCAAGCTAAAGAGCCCTAACTGTTTTAGTCTTTCCTCATACCTCTCATATGAGTTCCAGCCCCTTTACCATCTTGGTCGCTCTTCTTTGAACCTTTTCTAGCACCACTATATCTTTCTTGAGATAAGAAGACCAGAATTGAACACAATACTCCAAATAAGGTTGCACCATGGAGCGATACAGGGGCATTATGACATTCTTAGTTTTGTTAACCATCCCTTTTTTAATAATTCCCAGCATCCTGTTTGCTTTTTTGGCCGCCGCTGCACATTGGGCAGAAGGTTTCATCATATTGTCTACAATGACACCCAGATCCTTTTCTTGGGTGCTAACCCCCAAGGTGGACCCTAGCATCCGGTAACTGTGATTCAGATTATTCTTCCCAATGTGCATCACTTTGCATTTGTCCACATTAAATTTCATCTGCCTCTTGGACACCCAGTCTTCCAATTTCCTAAGGTCCGCCTGCAATTTTTCACAATTCGCATGTGTTTCAACAACTTTGAACAGTTTAATGTCATCTGCAAATTTAATCACCTCACTCGTCGTTCAATTTCCCAGCTTACTGGCAACTCCTACCACACTCAGATTATCCCCTTCTGATGGTGAGAAGACCGCAGAGTAATTCAATCCCCACGGGCTCATCAGTTGCTCTGGGCGCGATCCCATTCCTGGGTCAGAGGGCAGGAATCTCTCGTCCAGGTTCAGAGTGACATTGAGCTCGGGTAAGGGTGCCTCTGCACCTGCACCCGCTCTGGGGAGTTGCGCTGTGCGGACTACAAACTTGTCAAAGGTTGAAAGGGGTAGTGGATACGATTCAGAAGGGTAAGTCCTAACTTTCCCCTTTCTCTTACCCATCTCCGTCAATGTTTTAGAGCACTCCAGCTCGAGGAAAAAGTTTTTCAAAACAAAGCCCCTCATAGCGTTACCGCTAATGAGATGCCATCTTGAATCGGCTCCCCTTTTTTTTATTGATTTTTACTTGATTTTTTTAATGGTACTTTCAATTATCAGCACCAATTAACCAGTTTACCTCCCCCCCACACACTTTTACAAAACCGCATTAGGTTTTTTTTTATCACCGGCCATGGCGATATTAGCTCCAACGCTCATAGGAATTCTATGAGCGTCAGAGCTAATGTCACCGAGGCTGAGGATAAAAAAACCTAATACGACTTCATAAAAGGGAATACATTTTTGTTAGGCACCTACATCGGTAGGCACGCTGATCTAGACACCTGCAGATAGGTGCCATTTATTGAATCAGGGCCTTTATGCGCAAAAATGATTTATGGAACTATTCTCATGTCCTATCAAAATTAAAGGCCCTTTCTCAATAAAATGTATTTTTTATATATATACAATAGATATATGTAAAAAAAATACCTTGTTGCTTACGTACAAAACCTTTCACATGAAATATTATTTTCAGAGCATTTTTAGTGCATATTCTTTTTTTTTTCTGTTTCTGCTGAACTGCCATTCTTTATTCTCATTCTGGGTTTCTGCTTATAAACATGACAGTCAGTAAGCAACATATGTGATGCGACAGACGGTGGTGATGCTATAATTGCCCAACATAGACTCATACATTATCTGTTGAAAGAACAGCTCTGTTAAAGGAAAAAGAAAGAAAACATTTCATGCAATAAAAATAATATGGGAATAATATAAATTTTCTCAGCTCCTGCAGGTGGTTCAGTTAATATTTAAGGATCTGATTCAAGATTTGACAGCCAAGGAATAATCTCTGCCATGGAGAGAACGCCCATAAAAAGACTGATTTGTTTTCCAGGATGAAAACCCCCTCAGTGCAGGAGATACACACCCATGAGTAAGGTTTGCCCCGCAATGCTAGGAGATTGTAGAGTTGCCAGATTTCAAATTCTGAATCACAGTTTGAAATACTTCCAATAGAAATGATGGAAATATAATAAAGTCTGATTTGAATGTATTGAACTGGGAGTATTTTTTTTTCTGCTGGACAACATAAAATTCAGCTTTTTAACCACAATGAGGAAGTATGTTGCTCTAATAATGCAGCTGAATGGAGAAACAATTCAGCAAAAATGGACCCCATTTGTGGTAATCCTAATATTCATATGACAGAAAACCTTTTGTGAAGTCTACATGAGCAGAACATGGCCTATTCCAAATAAATTTATATATTACAAGGTGATAACAACTGAATTCTTCTATAAGTTATAGAAGAAATTTTCCTTCCCCAAGTCCTATTTTTCAAATAGTTATAATTAAGGTCTTTGTTAATGTCAAGTCATACCCTACATGATTATTCACTTGCATCACCAGATATTATTCTCATTTTATTGGACGGTAATCTCAGTAGTAAAATGGATCTACATTATTTCTATCCAAATGTTCTCCACCAAATGCATCTATTCAAAAGATTTGGAATTTAGATACCAACACCTCTCTTACCGAGGCTGAATGGTCAAAGATTTGGTCAAAAACTAATAAGTCTTTGGTTTCTGCTCCTAATATATAATTATTATTTTTTATAGTGCATAATGTTTTTTTGGACCCCGATTAAACAGCAGAAGATAAATAATTCACTTTCTAATACATGCAGGGCCGGCGTTAGGGGGGTGCAAACAGGGCAGTTATGTTGGGCCACAAGGCTCTAAGGGTCCCCATGAGCTGGCAAATCCTCCCCCTTGAAGGACCTGCACCTCAGCCCGACTGCTGGTCCACCCCCTTTGACGTACTTATTCCGGAGCAGAGTTGGCAGCCGCGCTGAAGTGCAGGAAGGTCCTAAGATGACTGCGTCTGCTGGCTCTGCTCCGGAAGAAGTAAGTGACGTCGGAGGGGGTAAACCGGCAGATGCAGTCATCGCGAAATCTTACTGCAACACCCTGCGTCTGCCAGTCTACCCCCTTAGATGTCATTTACTTCTTCCTGAGCAGAGCCGGCAGCTGCAGTCATCGCAGGACCTTGCTGCACGTCATTGGTTTGGAGAGATAGAGAAAGGAGCATAGAAGGGTGGTGGAGGAAGAGAAAGGGGGCAGGGTGGTATGGAAGGGTGGTGGAGGAAGAGAAAGGGGGCAGATGCTGATGGAATTGGTGTGCAGGGAAAGGGGAGAGTGACATAAGGGGAAAGGATACTGGATGGAATTGGGTTGGAGGAAAAGAAAGAGAGCTGATGCTGATGGAAGTGGGGGGAAGGGAGAAGAGAGAATGAAATGCCAGACAATGGGGGGTGTGGGAGAGGGAAGGAAAGGAGAGAGATGCCAGACCATTGGAAGAGGGAAGGGAAGAAGATGGATGCCAGACCAATGAAGGTGAAGGGAGAGATGGCCCCCTTCAGCCGCAACCCTCCCCAACAACATCGGGGCAAGAGGGAGCCAAGCCCTCTTGCCCCACCAGCCGCAAACCTCCCTGACAACATTGGAGCAAGAGGAAGCCCAAGCCCTCTTGCCCCGTCTGCCGCGACCCTCCCTGACAACATTGAGGCAAGAGGGAGCCCAAGCCCTCTTGCCACGCGATCTCCTCCCCATCCCCTCCCCACGATCCGGCCAGGAGGGAGCCCAAGCCCTCCTGGCCCAGCGATCTTTCTCCCCCCTCCCCCCTACACGATCCAGCCAGGAGGGAGCCCAAGCCCTCCTGGCCCAGCGATCTTCCTCCCCCCCCCCCCCCCACATGATCCGGCCAGGAGGGAGCCCAAGCCCTCCTGGCCCAGCGATCTTCATCCCCCCTCCCCCCCACACATGATCCGGCCAGGAGGGATACCAAGCCTTGAGGCACCTGAGCCAACCGGAATAGGCCCAGTTGTCTTAGGCCCCCTCCTGTTGAGGCCGCCTGAGCCAATCAGGCCCTAAGGCCAGCCATTCCCATGATGGCTGGCCTGTCGGATAGACGGGCTTGGCACCCATCCGTCCGACCAATGTTTTTTAAGATATGGGGAAGAGGGGTGGGGTTGTGGGGGTTAGCGGGTTGGTGGGGGGGGGTCACGGGTCGGTGGGGGGGCCGATGAGGGGTTCGGCCATGGGGGGGATCGTCGAGGGCAGGAGGGCCTGAGATCCCTCCTGCCCGTATTTTAGTGGGGGGTGGGGGTTTGAGGCTGTCGTGGGCCAGGAGGGCTTGGGCTCCCTCTTGGCCGGATCGTGTGAGGGGGAAGGGGGGAGGAAGATCGCTGGGCCAGGAGGGCTTGGGCTCCCTCCTGGCTGGTTCGTGGGGGGGAGGGGGGAGGAAGATCGCTGGGCTAGGAAGGCTTTGGCTTCCTCCTGGCTGGATCGTGTGGGGGGAAGGGGGGAGATCATGGGGCAAGAGGGCTTGGACTCCCTATTGCCCCGATGTTGTCGGGGAAGGTCGTGGCTGGTGGGGCAAGAGAGCTTGGGCTCCCTCTTGCCCGATTGTTTGTAAGGGGGAGGGCTCATCACTGCAGGAGAGATGGCTCATCTCTCCTGCCACGATGATAATCGCCTACACCCCTCCGAACCACGGCACTTCGGGGTGAGCATCGCCGGCAGGGGAGATGCCCTGCCCTGATGCTCACCCCGAAGTGCCGCAGTTCGGAGGGGTGTAGGCGATTATCATCGCGGCAGGAGAGATGAGCCATCTCTCGTGCAGCGATAGACAGGTTGCTGGGGCCGCAGAGCTGCAGCGATCAGCTCAGTGGCCCCTTTTTTGGCACTTATACCTGTTTTGACTTGGTCTAAGTCAAAACGTATAAGTGCCGACTAGGCAACCTGTTAGGTGTAGGTAGGCCCACCTCCTGCCCACCGCCTGCCGTTTCCCCTCCTTTAAAAACACCTCTTTTCTCTCTGTGCGTTTAGAGGCAGGGGAAAGGCCTAAGCTGGTTTTAGATACGCCTAAAACCAGCTTTGATTATGGGTACTTGGACGATCCGGCTTTTTGATCGTCCAAGTAGCCATTTAGGCCACTTTTTAGACTTTTTTTTTTATTATGAGCCCATGGTTTTTTGTTAGGATTGACTGTGCAGGATTGATCTGTACTAGTCTGGTTTGTTTAGTTTTACAATGGGTGTATTGATGTTGTACTGCTCACTGCAATATGTAAGATGCTGCTTTTTCCTAAGTACACTTGTGTGATGTGTGGATTATTACTAAAAATCATGTTTTTCATACAGATGGTGGTGGTGGGGGGGTGTTTGTCAAAAAATGATGGGTCCCGGGTGTCACATATGTGTGAAGAAGTCACTTAAAATTGTTTTATATGTATATGGTAGTAATGGTGGGTATGGAAATTGGGAGAGGGGCCCCCCTCTTTAATTTTCACCCTGAGCCCCAACATGTCTAAAACCTGCCCTGAATACATGCCGGTCCTGTCATAAATCCCTTGGCACACTTGATCATATCTTACTCACCTGTGACAATTTACACAAGTTTGGGAAAGGATATACATTATTTTGCAATTAAAATCTAAATTGTTTTACAAGATTATCATCTTTAGAGCAGCCTGTTTACAAGAATCATTACCATCTAATGAATGTAAGCTTTTTTGACATTCTAATGGCAGTTGCATTGAAAAATGTATATTACATGAGTAGAAAGATAATATAAAGTTTCATTTGCATTTTGGTAGAATTCTTTATTCTTAATCTACAAACACAGGCTCACACTTTAATTATCTTATCTGTATGCTCTTAAGGGGAAATTCTACAAATGGTGCCCCACCGGCGCCTAAGTTAATAGGGAAATGCAATTTAAAACGGCAAATAACTTCAAATTGAAAGTACCTATCGACACCTACAAAAAAAGGCGCTGGAATTGCGCCTCCAGGAGTGCCTCCTAGCACCTAACACTGTGGGCATGACTAACACCGAAAGTAGCGTTAGATGCCATAAAAGCTCCTACATAGGCGCAATTCATGACAAAGGCACAAGAAATGTAGGCTTGGAAAACCCTAGCCTACATTTCTGGCGCCTATGCTTTCTGGCGGCATGATTCTCTATACGGCGCCATCAAGTGATTGGCATGCGATTGGCGGACATGTTTTAGGCAGCTGCTGATAGCGGCGCCGTATAGAGAACCCGGGCCTTACTGTATATTGAGGTAGGGTATTCAAGTCATGTTTTATTAATGGTTGTATATAAAGCTGTTATCTTGTTTTAATACTTTACGCCCTCTTTTTCTAAGCTGGAGAATTTAGAGATCCGAGCTGCGGTAGAACTCTCTACCACGACTTAGTAAAAGGGGGGAGGGGCTTAATAAAAATGGTTCTGAATTTTTTTAGATGGCCAAAATAAGAGACCTATTTGAAATGCACAAACAGAGCAAATAAAACCATGGGATACTAAAACAACTGATTGCACCCCCTCATAACTCTCTTCAACTGGTCTTTGAAGACAATAGAGGAGCATGAAAGTGGGAACAAGGAAGATACAGGTAACTACAGACCTGTCAGTCTGCCTTAAGTAAAACTATCAAAATACTGCTACAGAGAAAAATAGTACAGGACCTTGAAGCAAATCAATTAAAATAGTCCAGATAACAGAGGGCCATTTTTGATATGATGTCTAAATCCGAGTTTAGACGTGTTGTGGAAGACACACAAAAATCCAGTACCAAACCTGCCCATTTTCAAAACTGCCCTAATTGAGTCCCTCTTTATCTGCATCTGCCCAGCCAGCTCTCAGTTCAAAGCCCAACATCTACTATAATAAAACGCTAAGCGCGCATGCGCACTCTTACCTGCGTGATCCGTAGGTCCCTGCCCGCCAGGAGTGCGCATGCGCACTTAGCTGTGCCAGTGGCCACTAGATAAATTGAAAAGTGATGGCCTCCCTGCTCTCCACCTCATGCAGTCCTCCATCCCGGAAATATGGCCCTACTGACCGAAATTTCTTTTTAAGTTAAGACGCTGCGGCAGCTCCTCTCACGAGCCGCTCTTGCGTAGGAGAAGGTTTCCAACACAAGCGGTGATCGTGAGAGGAGCCACTAGAAAGTTATTCAAGCTGTAGTATGTATCGAGGGAACCGCGGGAAGGGAAGGGGGGACTTCAAGGGAATAAGGGAGCCACGGCGCTATCCTATCAGCTCCCAGACACAACCTACCCGACAACCCTGGACACCGAGCTCCACAGACGCAGTGTGGGCAAACCAGCTCCCCGCGGCCCAGCAGAGGCCCCGTGCCAGAGTGCGTCGGCACCCGATGCACAAGTCAGCTGCCCCGGAGCCCAAATCCCAACAAGTGCCAGGCGGAAATAGGGAAGGTAAAAGGGGAAATGGGAGCCTGAATATGGGAAGGTAAAAGCAAGGAAGAAGGGCTACTGCTGGACAGGGGGAGCAGGGAAGGGGCGCTGCTGGACATGGGGGAGAGACAGAAAAAGAGAAAGAAAGAAAATAAAATAAAAGCTTAAGTCTACATAACTGTTCTAGCATCCTTTAATGTAACGGGCTAAAAACCTAGTAAGAACATAAGAATTGCCGCTACTGGGTCAGACCAGTAATCCATCGTGCCCAACAGTCTGCTCACGCGGTGGCCCTCTAGTCACAGACTAGCGTCATAACTGAGACTAGCCCCACCTGCGTACGTTCCGGTTCAGCAGGAACTTGTCTTTGTCTTAAATCCCTGGAGGATAATTCCGGAAGAGCATTCCAGTCTGCAGCTCTGCTCGTGTGCATGCAAGTGAAGTGGTGAGTGTGAGTGATCTGTTCTGCTGCGCTGTCTCTCAGTCTGGGTGATGGTGGGGAACGCTCTTAGCAGTAGCGCAGTGAAGGTAAAAGGCACCTGGGGCGGCGGCACCCCTCACCCACCCTCTTCTTTGCCCTCCCCGCCTCCACTTGCTCCTTCCCCGCCCCCTCCTGCTGCGTACATGCCGCTACCCTTTCCCTGTACCTTTGTAATGTTCCTGGCATGAGCATCAACCCCCCCAAGCTGATGTCACACCAGTGTCGGCTCTTCCTCTGACGTCACTTCCTAGGCACTAGCGCAACAGCAGGTTGGGGACTGCTGCTCACACCAGGAATGTTACAGAGTAACAGGGGAAGGGAAGCAGCACACATGTGTGGCAGTGGGGGGGGTGGGGGGGGAGGAAGGGGGAGCGGGGAAGGAGCAGGGGGCGGAGAGGTAGACGGGTGCCTACACCAATGACTCTGAGTGTTGAACATACCATTGCAATTTAAGACGTGTATGCCAGACAAGTGTGCACTGTATATTTTGACATTAAATAGATGGTCCCTTCTCAGAAGAGCTTACAGTCTCACTTGAACAGACAGATATACAGTAACATATAGGGTTGATGTTTTCATCTTATCTTTTTGTGCCAAGTTATGTGGTGTAGTGTTTAGAGCTACAGCCTCAGCACCCTAAAGTTGTGAGTTCACACCTCGTGCTGCTCTTTGTGACCCTACGCAAGTCACTTAATCCTCCACTGCCCCAGGTACATTAGATAGATTGTGAGCCCCTTAGGACAGGTAGGGAAAATACTTGAAGTACCTATATGTAAACTGCTTTGAGTGTAGTAGTAAAACTACAAAAAGGTAGTATACAAATCTCAGTCCCTTTTTTCCATTATTTCTATTTTTTTTACTCTACTATAAGGGTTTTCCATTCAAGTTTTATGAAACTTACAGACAGGCATTAACTTTAGGGGCAAAAGCACTCCATGGTATCAAAAATGGAACAAATGGCTAGGACACTCCATGGCAAAGCAATGGCATGAAGGCCCAGTGCTAAATGGGAGCCCGAGACCCCCGTGCCGATGGGCGAAATGTAACACGGGACTGGTAGAGCCCTCGTGTCGCCCATCGGCCGGGGTTTGTTAGGTTAGTTGGGCAGGGGAGGGGGGCAGTAATCAGGTAAGGATTGGGTGGTGGGCCTATCAATTTAGAAATTTAAAATTGATTGATGGGAGGCAGGGAAGGGCGCGGGGGCGAAGTCATAAAGCCGGGACCCTGGAGGACTCGGTTCCTTCCGGGATCCTCCAGGCCAGCTTTTTCCCACCCGTTGTTTGTGGCAGATGTTGGTAGCTCGGGGGTGCAGATCTCCCAAGCTACTGGGTCATGGGGCTCATCAGGTGATGAGCGTTGGGCCAGCGGTAAGGCATGCACGGTGGATTAGGTGACCCGGATAAAAGGGGCATTAGGGACATGCTACCACTCTGACCCTTGTTGTGGTGGCGGGGTCGAGGACACTAAAACTATGTATTTTTGGTAGCTCGGGAGGAGCTCTTTTGGTTATGATGTTAATTGAAGTTAAGATATGTTTTATGTGTTATGGGATTAATAAACTGAGCTGCAGCTGATTTTTTACCATCATAAAGACTGTAGTGTGTTTGTTGTAAAAGTGGGTGGAGGAAGGTTATGATGGTAAGGGCGTGGATGTGAGTATATAGGCGGACAGCAGGGCCTATCTAGATTCCGTTGTTATTCTCTTCCATCTGGTATATGCAGGATATTTGGTACACAAACTTCCTTCTAACTTAGGCTATAAGCAGAATAGAATTTTAAAAATAAATAAATAATAAAATAAATAACTTAAAGAAATCCTAAGATAACCCAACAAATAGTAAGTATATACTACTCAAACATTACCTTGGAGGAATGCTATAAAGGAAGGAAAAGATCTCAGCAATGCTTTTAGCATTGGTTACTTATTAAACCTCCACAGAAGACTGGCAAATGGGAAAGGGGCCCAAGTCCTTCATACAGAACAGTGCTTCTCAAACTATGTGCCACGGCACAGTTCTGTGCCCTGAAGAGATTCCGAGTGTGCCATGAGAGTTTCCAGAATTTTATTTTATTTTTTAAAATTCCCTTCATAAGTATACGGTACACTAGAATAGATGAGATGTATATCATGTATGCAATAATCTATCAATGTTATGAATGTCTGCATGCGTAAGGATACAATCGCCCAAACAAGCATCATTCTTTGACGTGATTGGTCCTTGAAAACTAAAGGCAAGTAATTTTTGTTTTATTTTTTATGTGGCAGTTATCTTAACTGGAGCAACAAAGCAATCAAGGCTTTGTTACCATTTGGCCGCTAAGAAGGCAAACAGAATGCTAGGCATAATCAAGAAGGGTATTACAACCAGAACGAAAGAAGTTATCCTGCCATTGAATCGGGCGATGGTGCGTCCGCATCTGGAGTACTGCGTCCAATATTGGTCGCCGTACCTTAAGAAGGACATGGCGTTTCTCGAGAGTGTTCAGAGGAGAGCGACGCGTCTGATAAAGGGGATGAAAAACCTTTCATACGCTGAGAGATTGGAGAAACTGGGTCTCTTTTCCCTGGATTAGAGAAGACTTAGAGGGGATATGATAGAGACTTATAAGATCATGAAGGGCATAGAGAGAGTAGAGAGGGACAGATTCTTCAACTTTCAAATAATAAAAGAACAAGAGGGCATTCAGAAAAGTTGAAAGGGGACAGATTCAAAATGAATGCTAGGAAGTTCTTCTTTACCCAACGTGTGGTGGACACATGGAATGCGCTTCCAGAGAGCGTAATAGGGCAGAGTACGGTACTGGGGTTCAAGAAAGGATTGGACAATTTCCTGCTGGAAAAGGGGATAGAGGGGTATAGAAAGAGGATTACTGCACAGGTCCTGGACCTGTTGGGCCGCTGCGTGAGCGGACTGCTGGGCACGATGGACCTCAGGTCTGACCCAGCGAAGACATTGCTTATGTTCTTATCTTTGCAAACTTGGATTTTCAGCTATGACAGAAATTAAATTTTTTTAAAAAGAGAACTATTGCAGCTGGTGGATGATGAATTGTGTGTTTGCTTGTCGACTATCAAGCCGTGTTTTGAGTTAATTTGCACTTGAAAACAAACTCATCCAGCGCATTGATTAGCAATTCTATTCTACTTTAGTTTCACCGTTGTTACAATTACCCATGCATAGCTTAAAGACCTTTAAATAAATAACTCTCAAATTTAATTTTTTGTTGGTTTTGCAATTTTATAATGTCAATTATAATGTGCCACGAAAAACATTTGCTCTGTTTAGAGCTAAAAGTTTTTGAGAGACACGGCTCTTTCAGTAGAACAAGGAAAAATAAATACATAAAATAAAATTTTTTAAGCTATTTGATCATAGCCAGGCTACTCACTACTGTTTGTTTACTTTATTTACTCACTATGGGCTCCTTTTACTAAGCCGTGTTAGGGCTTTAACGCATGGAATAGCGCGTGCTACATTACCATGCGTGCTAGATCTTAACTAAACTAAACCTTAAGTTTGTATACCGCATCATCTCCATAAAGATAGAGCTCGGCACGGTTTACAGGTAATTCAATAAATGAGGGAAGGACATAATAAGAAATTAGAGGTTATGAAGAGGATAGCTAGCTTTACATTTTAAATAGCTTTATGTTTTGGAGAAAAGTCAGGTTTTCAGATGGTTTCGGAATATTTGGAATGAGCCTAGGTTCAGCAGTGAGGCAGGGAGTTATTCCAAATCTCAGTGAATTTGAAGAAAAGGGATTTCCCTAATTTACCTGCATACATGACGCCTTTTAACGAGGGGAAAGATAGTTTGAGTTTGTGGGCGGATCTGGTAGTGTCAGGTCTTGACGAATTCCAGGATAGTGGAATTAGGGGAGGAAGAATGCCATGTAGGATCTTGAATATAAGGCAGATACATTTAAAGTGAATCCTAGAAATCACCGGAAGCCAGTGAAGTTTTGACAGAAGCGGGGAAACATGGTCAAATTTGCTTTTTGTGACGATCAACTTAGCCGCAGTGTTCTGGATCCGCTGAAGTCTTTGAAGATTTTTATTGGTTAGACTTAGATAGATGGAATTACAATAGTCCAGTCTGGAAAGAATGATTGATTGAACAAGGACAGCAAAATGTTGTAGGCGGAAGCAGGATCTCACTTTCCTCAACATGTGAAGACTAAAAAAACATATTTTTTTTTACCAGAGAGTTCAGATGATCATTAAAGGAAAGTATAGAGTCAATAATGATGCCCCAAACTTTGCTTTTGAGAATTCGATCTGCAGTGTGGGACCAGAAGGTAGTGGAATGAGCGTGGGTAACTGATCTAATTTTGGGCCAAGACAGAGTAATTTTGTTTTGGACTCATTCAGCTTCATTTGTACAGAGAAGGCCCAGGATTGAGCAGGTGTTAGTTCTATAAGCGTAGCGTGCGGTAATTTTCTGCGTGTGCTAAAAACGCTAGCGCACCTTAGTAAATGGAGCCCTATGACAAACAACCCCTGGTGGCTTAGAATAATCAGCTCAGTCTAAAAAAAATAAAATCCTCATCACTGTTTACTCATATATGGTCTTAACATTATTATACCAAGTGATTTACAATATCATACTCATATTAACAACAGTAATAAATCTAAGGATAAAACTTATTAAACAGCCAAGTCTTCAATGCATTCTGAATCTCAAATAATCACTTCCTAAATGTAATTCTATTGGCCTTGAATTCTAGTTTCCTGGGGCAACTTCAGAACAATTGCCAATGACCTTGTTTCATTCTTAGCCCTTGAAGAGGAAAGCAATCCTACTTGATTATGTTTATGTTTGTTTATTGGTATTTATAGACCACTATTCGATACATCATTATCGTGGTTTACATACATCATTATCGTGGTTTACATAGTACTAAACAAAAAAGGAAAAGAACTCCATAATCAATAGGAAAGTAAAATACAATTAATAAATTTTAATTAAAAATCAATAGGAAAGTAAAATACAAAGTAAATTCTAATTAAAATAGAAAATAAAGACTATAAAACATAAAATACAATTGTAAAAAGTAGCAACTGCAAATCTCCCCCCCAGCGTTCGTACCAATATGATACTAAATATCCCTTGATTGAAAAAGCAATTAAGGGCTCCGTTTACTAAGGTATGCTAGCGTTTTTAGCTCATGCAGGAAATTACCGCGCGCTACACTTCTAGAACTAATGCCAGCTCAATGCTGGCGCTAAGGCCTAGTGCGTGCAGCAATGTAGCGTGCGCTATTCCACATGTTAAAGCCCTAGCGCACCTTAGAGCTCCTTTTACTAAGGTGCGCTAGTGTTTTTAGCGCATGCAGGATATTACCGTGCACTACACCGCGTATTACACAGCTAGAACTAATGCCAGCTCAATGCTGGCATTAAGGTCTAGCGCGTACGCCAATTCAGCACACGCTATTCTGCGCGTTAATGTCCTAATGCAGCTTAGTAAAAGGAGCCCTTAGTAAAAGGAGCCCCAAGAGTATGCCAATCCGAAAAGATAAGTTTTTAACAGACTTCTCAATTTACCCCCTCTTCTACAAAACCGTGCCAGTAGTTGCCGCATGGCTACAGCCCTGAAGCCCTTTAAATCTCTATGGGCTTCGTGGCGTTCCCATACAGCTTTGTAAAAGAGGGGGTTAATGTATGAGAGTTCACTATCCCCCTGTTTTACTAAGGTGCGCTATGCGTTTTAGCGCATGCTAAATATATGCGCATGCTAACCGCTAACATGTCCATAGACTAACATGCACGCATTAGTGGTTAGAACACGCTAAAACGCTTAGCGCACCTTTGTAAAAGGAGCCCTATGTAATTCCAATGGCAATGAATTCCATAAATAAGGTACAGAAGCAAAAAAAGACAGAATTACGTGTAGAGGTTAATCTCACGAATTGGACTGAAGGTAAGGATAATTGATGCCAACACAACAAAAAATCCAACAAGGTCTGCAGTATATCAAGTAGCGAAGCAGAAAACAAAAAGGAAACTGCAGACTATGTACAAGATACAGGCAGTGGCGTACCTAGGGGGGGGCGGGGGGGGGGCGGGCCGCCCCGGGTACCAGCCCTAAGGGGGTGTTCCCGGCCTTGCCGTTCAGTCCCCTGCCACCCCCGAAGGACCGCTCGCCCCCCTGGCCTCCCCGCACCACCTATGAACAGCCGCAGCAGGATCGCGAAGTCAGCGTCAGCATCCCTGCGCTGCTTCCTACGACGCGATCCCGCCCCTCCTCTGACGTCAGAGGAGGGGCGGGACCGTGGCGCAGGAAGCAGCAGGGATCGCTGACGCTGACTTCGCGATCCTGCTGCGGCTGTTCATAGGTGGTGCGGGGAGGCCAGGGGGGCGAGCGGTCCTTCGGGGGTGGCGGGGGACTGAACGGCAAGGCCGGGAACACCCCCTTAGGGCTGGTACCCGACGCTGACTTCGCGATCCTGCTGCGGCTGTTCATAGGTGGTGCGGGGAGGCCAGGGGGGCGAGCGGTCCTTCGGGGTGGGTCGGGGCATCAGGCCTTCAGGGTGGGGCGGGCGGGCAGGCAAGCAGGCTTTCAAGGGGGAGGGGGTGACAGGCAGGCAGGCAGGCCTTCAAGGGGGGACAGGCCTTCGGGGGGGGGGTGCAGACATTCAAGGGGTGCAGGCCTTCAAGGGGGGCAGGCAGGCCTTCAGGGGGGTGCAGACCTTCGGGGGGGGGTGTAGGCCTTTGGGGGGGTGCAGACCTTCAAGGGGGTGCAGGCCTTCAAGGGGGGAAAGGCAGGCAGGCCTTCAAGGGGGGGCCAGGCCTACAAGGGGGGGGACAGGCCTACAAGGGGGGGGACAGGCCTTCAAGGGGGGGTGCAGGCCTTCAAGGGGGGGTGCAGGCCTTCAAGGGGGGTGCAGGCCTTCAAGGGGGGAAAGGCAGGCAGGCCTTCAAGGGGGGGACAGGCCTACAAGGGGGGGGGGACAGGCCTACAAGGGGGGGGACAGGCCTACAAGGGGGGGGGACAGGCCTTCAAGGGGGGGTGCAGGCCTTCAAGGGGGGGTGCAGGCCTTCAAGGGGGGTGCAGGCCTTCAAGGGGGAGACAGGCCTTCAAGGGGGGGAAAGGCAGGCAGGCAGGCCTTAAAGGGGGGACAGGCCTACAAGGGGGTGGGACAGGCCTTCAAGGGGGGGACAGGCCTTCGGGGGGGTGCAGACCTTCAAGGGAGTGCAGGCCTTCGGGGGGGGGTGCAGTCCTTCAGGGGTGGGGTTTAGGCCTTCAGAGGGGGACAGACCTTCGGGTGGGAGGTAAAGTCCTTCGGGGGGTGCAGGTCTTCAGGGGTGGGGTGTAGCCCTTCGGAGGGGGGACAGACCTTCGGGGGAGGGGGGGTCCTGGTGTAAAAGTACACAGAGGGAGAGAGGGAAGGGGGGGTTCAAAGATACATGCATATGCCAGACTTTGGGGGTTAGAAATAATGGGTCTAAAAACAGAGGAGTGGGAGAGAGATGGTGCATAATGGGATTTAGGGAGGGAAGGAACAGAAAGGGAGAGAACTTGGAAACAGGGGATGGTGTGGAGGGGGATAGAGATACTGGATAGGAGGATAGTTGGGAACAGAAAGGGAGAGATGGTGGATCCTGGGGTGGTGGGGAGTTGAGAAAAGGTGAATCTGTGGATGGAGACAAAAAAAAGGAAAGATGCCAGATCTCCGGGAGAGGGAAGGGAAACGGAAGGGGAGAACAGAGATGGCAGACGGATGGTTAGCACGGAGAAAGGAGACCCTGGCAAGCAAGACAACAAGAGCCTGGGACCAACAAGATTTGAATATTGATCAGAGAACAAAAGGTAGAAAAAATAATTTTATTTTCTGTTTTGTGATTACAATATGTTAGATTTGAAAAGTGTACATGAGACAGCTTGAAATGGGAACTTTTCTATTTTTGTGAATGGCAAGGCTGAGTTCAGTTAAAATATATGCTTTATAAGAAAATATAATAATGTGTTTTATAAAGTTTATAAGCATTGCTGGCATACTCGGTGAGGTGTTCCTAGTGTTGGTGGTGGTGGTAGCATGTCAGTGTGTTGAGAGGAAGAGGTAGTCTGGGAAATTCTGCTGAGCAAACTCTGGGCCCATTTCCACCCCCAGTTAGTCCACTCCACTCAACTGGTTCACACACTGAGTGGGTCTTTGGGTGTTATTTCTGGGTAGTTGTTTTAGAATCTCTTCCAGTGGTTTGTCAGTATCTCCTTCTGGTCCAAGGAAGGAAACTTTGTCAACCTTAGCATTGACCTTCAGAATATGTTTGTAACAGCGCTGCTTGTGTGGCATTAGGCTATGTAGTGATCGAAAGAAAAAAACAGACCTTTGCACATTTTTGCACTATATGGTGGGTGTATGAGGAGATTCATTTCCTGCACAGTTAAGTCCATTTTTTCTACTGAATAATAGTATAGGTACAATGAAAGTAAATAGCAAAAATGTTTGAGTAGATAATTAAGGAAATCTTTTTCATATTGCTTGCTTATGGACTGGGAAAAAAGACTGTTCAAGCAAATGTCTCCAGAACTGCTTTAATGGAAAAATGTGATTTTTTTTTTTTTAAGTACTTTGTGAAATTTATTGTTGTTGTGAAATTTATTGTTATACTTTGTTTAAACTTAAAAAGCGGTGTCATTAACAGTGAATCTAATCGAAAAATCGATTCAACAGGGTGAATCGGATCGAATGAAATATTTTTCTCTGAATCGGGCAGCACTATTGGCTACCATGAGAATGGGCTACTGGGCATGATGGACCATTGGTGTGACCCAGTTAGGCTATTCTTATGTTATGTTCTCATCTGTAGGGGCCTTTGTTTTCACTTCTTATTTTAATGTATTTTTTTCCTGGGAACTTATCAGTGTTTTTTTATAATGGGAACAAAAATGGAAGAGAATTAATGTGTGTGGAATGGGGGGGGGTAACTAATTTCTTCAGCTAAATAATTCAATCCACTTCAAACAGACATAGGAGAACTCACGCACCATTCACACACCCTCCAACCAAAAACGTCAAAAGAAAAAAACTGTTTGACAACCTCCTAGCCATTCGAGCTGCAACACTTGACCCCCAACTCTACAACCTATTGACCTCGACCACAAACTACAAAACCTTAAAAAAAGAAATAAAAACCCTTCTATTAAAAAAACACATAAAACCAAACTAACATAATCAGAACTGTCCCAAGCATCACCTGCAACCATATGTACTTCTGATGTCATGACAATTCAGACATAATTTATGTTATGTTATGTTTGGAATAATGGTTACATAAATGAGGTTCAATAAAAGAAAATTTTCTGTGGGAGCATTTGTTGGAACTTCTGTTATCCTGATTTCTTCTATCTGTGGGCTTTCTTTAGCTAACCTACTTATCTGGGGCTTTCCACTTCTGCAGCTGCCCTTTTCACGGTCCACTTTGCGCTTGCACTCTCTGGGGAGGGGGGGTTGGGTCTGGGCTTGGTGGGGTAGGTGTGTCTGGTAGTTTTGTCTGGGTGGTGGCTGGGTGTTTCTTGGGTGCTTGTTGTGCGGATTGGTGTGTCTGGTGAGCGGTCTGGGTGTTGTTGCTTGTGGGGGTTTTTTTCATTATAAAATATGGCTGAGGGTCTAGTCCGGCTTATTATTCTTGTGGGTTCTGGGGTGGGATTTGTTTGCTTGCCCCAAGTTTTGGCCTTTTGTTGTGTATTGCTATGCCTCTCATTGGCAATTTTCTCTTGGGAGAGGCTTGTTCATGCTTGTTGTTGCTGTTACTCTCATTCTGTGTTCTTTTTGATAATGTATAAGTTTCTGTACAGACCATGGTTGCTTGTCTGGACCTTTTGCCATTCTCAATAAAAATACTTTGGAAAAAAAAAAAAAAAAAAAAAAGAAAATTTTCACTGCCTGTTTCTATTCTGACCATTTATTCCATTTCATGGTTATTGCAAAAAAAAAAAAAAAAAAAAAATTTTACATGAGGGGGGGGGGGGGGGGTGTCAAAAAATGATGGGCCCCGGGTGCCACATACCCTAGGTACGCCACTGGATACAGGCAATATTTATTGTACCAAAAAAGGATTGCAGTGATTATACAACCTTATTACCAACCTAGGGACCCAACAAGGTCCGTGTTTCGGACAACACGCCTTCCTCAGGGGTCCATGGTAAATAAGGATGGAACAAACTGCAATACATACAATCAAACAATTGCCTTCCCTGAACTAAAATCTCAGAGTGAGAGTACATCAGTGTATATATGTGTGTGTGTAATGAGCTAACATTTCATGCATATCAATACACATTCAATAATGTATTTATTGAAATGGAATGTTTATTTAAAATATTCAAGCACCACAAGAATGTAAAATATTTCTATTTTCAATATACAAGCCTACGGGCTCCTTTTATCAAGCCACGCTAGCGGGGTTAACACGCGCAACTTTTCATCACGCGTTAACCCCCGCACTGGCCTAAAAACTACTACCTGTTCAAGAAGAGGCAGTAGGGCTATCGCGGCTGGCAGTTTAGTGCATGGTATTACGTGCATTAAACTGCTAGCGCGCCTTTGTAAAAGGGGCCCTACATTTCCACACAGTTTTAGATTATCACTGTTGTGCCATATGTCTCTTCATTGGCTAAATTTGGCTTTCAGTGGGTCTTCAGGCTGGGATGTTATTCATCAGTTTTATGAGAGACAGGCTTACCAGTTGGTTTATTAGCATGCCCTAAAACTTTCAGCGCATGCTAAATTGATTTAATGCATGTTTGTCTACAAATAAGTGTGTATTGCTGATTAACATGCATTACAATATTAGCGCAAAAATGTGTGAAATAAACCAAAACACATGACCAAAAATCTAAGCGCTCCTTTTACTAAGCCGCGTTAGGGCGTTAATGCGCGGAATAGGGTGCGCTAAATTGCCATGCGCGCTAGATGCTAACGCCTGCATTGAGCTGGCGTTAGTTCTAGCCACGTAGCGCGGGTTTAGTGCACGCTAAAATGCTGCCTGCGCTAAAAACGCTAACGCAGCTTAGTAAAAGGAGCCCCAAGAAGATATCTGAAAATGGCCAACAGCCAAACTGAAAATGGGCGTCTCAAATATTATTGTGGGAGCATATTTCCAGGGGAGGTAAAACAGTTCTAGCAAACTAGTGTTTCTGCAGATGCGTCTGCTCTTTCCTTATTTCAAGCAGCAATAACAAATTCATGCAGTTGTAATGGTCCTCATTTAATCTATTTAGTTTTGTCTCCACTCCCTTTTTTCTTGCAGTGGGCTGCACTAGAGGAGTATTTTCTCTGAGGAACACCCTCAGCATCAGAAAACTTGCCCCATTTTTATTCAGACCTGAAGAGAGAACAGCCAAGTTGTCTACGGCCGAACTGGAACCCATGAAACACAGGATCAAAGAGATGGCATTAGATGGCTGCCATATTCCTCCAGGCTATATAATGTGTGAGAAAAACTGCAAAGAAAAAAACCATTAGCTTTCAGAGAGATTTTTTTGTCTAGGGAAAAGGTTTGAAGGTGAGCCTCAAGCTACGCTAAAAGCTGCTGGCACTAACAGGCTTTTTATTAGGAGGAGAAATTGAAATCAAGAGGTTTTGTGAAACAGTAGTGCTGCTGTGGAAAATATTGTATAAAGTATATGGTATATTAAAATTCTAGGGCCTTATGTTCTTATTGTTCACAAGTGTCAAGATGTAAGCCTGAGGGATATCTGTCACGTTAAGAAAACAAACAAAATAATAATAATCCTTTATTTATATATTGCAACTACCTGCAATTTCAGAGAAGTTTACAATAAAAGCAGACCAATATAACATTGGGAATAAGCAAAAAAAATTCAAAAGAAATACACACAATCTCATTTATCGACCTTTCAGAGATAGCTGTTGTTACCAGAAACTTCTATCTCACACATGACTTAAGGAATGATGAGTTCTGAGAAAAAAAAGTTTCAACTTACTATCTTGCCTGTGTAAACTACATCAGCTACTTTTTAGCATTCAGTTTTCCTGATAGTTAAGGGGATATTACATTACATTAGTGATTTCTATTCCGCCATTACCTTGCGTTTCAAGGTGGATTACATAAGAATTGTCATGATATTGCTAATACATAAGGCAAATTACATAAGAATTGACAAGGTAGTTCAAGGCGGATTACATAAGAATTGTCATGATATTTAGAAATACTGTACATAGGGAGTAGATTGAACATTATTAATTTGCTAAGATAATCTGGTTGTGTTATATTGGCTTTATGTATTTTTTTTTAAGAGTAGGGTTTTTGTTTCTTCTTTGAAGGTTTTGTAGTCTGTGGTCAAAGACAGCAGATTGGTGAGTTGTCTGTCCAGCTTTGCTGCTCTGGTGGCCAGTAGGTTGTCATACAGTTTTCTTCGTTTGACATTTGTGAGGGGAAATGGGTTTTGTTGATCCTTTTTCTGTATTTCTGATTTATAAAATGACAGTTGTACAGCATATTGCTCCTTTTTCTACTTTACTAAAATTATTTCAATATAAAATAGCTATTCAAGACGTGTGTGGATGGGATCAGAGCCTGTGGGGACAGGGACAGAGTCCACATAGACGGGCAGGGACAGAGTCTGCAGGCATGGGGACAATTTTTCCCCCGTGTCATTCTCTAGTCAGAATCACCTAAGAGGATGTGTGGAGCGGCAAGCCTTTTGCTGGCAACTCCAACTTGAGCCACCAATGCAAACTTAGGCACACTCAGTGGCGTAGAAAGGGTGAGCGGCACCCCTCAGCCCTCTTCCCCATACCTTTTAACTTCGGTCAACCTGTCGAACAACTAAGAGAAGTTCTGGTTAAGAAGCAACCGTTTGAGCAATCACAGATGAGTCCAAATTTTCACCGCTTCTTGCCTTTATTGTAAAAGCTTTCAAATCTTGTGCTTTGAGTGGAATCGTTATTGGCTCTGAAATCCAGTCAGTGGGGTTCTGTGAAGCAGTTTGCGAAACACAGGCTGTCGGGACCCTTCAATAGTTTTCCAGATAAGTTTTTGTAAGATGTGACAAGTTGATATCAAGCAAAAAACAACTCGGAAATGTGAAAAGCTAATAATATTGAAACAAACACTTTCACCAATGCAATAGAATGTCACAAAAATCAGTACTGCTGCAGTTTCAATAGAGGGAGTTTCAAATGACTGGAGGAAAAAGCCTCAGATTAGAACCCTTCCACCACCACAATGGTGGTCCAAGGTGGTCAGGCGAGCACCTCACTGGCAAAAAACCTCCAGACCGACTCCCAATAGTAATAAACTTGAAGCAGGGCTGTTGTGCAGAAGATAGAGGAAAAATCCACTTATCTAAATTGTTGATCGGTACAAGTTGATATCAAGACATTTTTTGTAATATCCAATACAAAGCAAATGCTATATTTTAACTTGTTCAAAAGGTTGCAGTGATCAGATGATGAGACTTTATATGTGGGATTCCTACATGCTCTCTGTGTCTCTGAGCATTAACTTTATGAGGAAGTTCATATAGCCACATATTTGAGCTGTATATAAGAGTTATCGATATAGAGTTTGGGTATTTTGTTTATTGTTTTGAGATATTTGACCTTCCCAGACTCTACAGACTGACCATTGCCTGAATGACACACGATTGGTGGCCATTTTTTAGGATGCTGATGACAACGGCGCCACTTATAGAATACGGGCCAATGTGTGATTCTATAAAAGGTAAGCATACCTTGTAGAATCACACTAAGCATCATTCTAATCAGTGCCAATTTTGTTGTATATAGAATAAGGCCCTAAGAGCGTCATTCTCCTTAACCCAGTGTCCCGCAAACTTTGTCAAGCTGTGGCAAACCTAACATAGTGGCCGCGGTTTGAGGCATCCATAAGTGTGCAGATGTCGATGTGATGATGTCATGCAAATAAACGGTCTCCCCAGCATCTCATGGCATACCTGAAATCTCAGGAGACACACAGTTTGCCTTAACCCAATATAGTTTTTATGTCCACCTCTAAAATGAAACCATGTTAAAACTGTAGCTTTACTACTTAATAGGCAGCACTTAACACATCTAGGTTTATAAAATGGGGTAGCTGCATGTGGAAGTTACAAAACTGTCTCTTCTACATGGAAGGTGCTAGACATATGCCATTCTTATTCCATTGTGTATCCATGCAAATGACTGCTCCTGCTGTCACAAGCATTTCCACTCCTGCTGGTATTTTAGAAAAAGTTCTGCCTCAGCAGATGCTTTTTTAAAAAATAGCACCAGAATTGAGCACCTCCCAATTCTGTTCTCTGTGTTCTATGTAAAATGAGGCCTCATGTGTATAACATCTATTCAAATACCTTTTTTACTGAATATCTGGCAAGGCAGCATGCCAAAAGCAAGACTGACAGTGAATCCTCTTCTTTGAATCTCTGCTTCTACATTTGTCTTCTAGAAGAGATAACTACTCCGACAGGCAGTATGTTCTATGTATTCATCATCAATAATCATCTTGTCACTTAATTTTATGACTGACCATGAGAAGGCCAATTAAGATCCTTTTGTTTGCTAGCAATAAAATTAGCCTGTTTTTTTGTTGGTTTTTTTTAGTAAGCTTTGGTAAGGCCAATATATCTGTCAATCATGTGCATGTACAACTATAGTAGCACCATTTGCATAGTGGTGTAATTATTAGGGGTGTACAGGACAAAATTTTTGTCTTGTTTAGTATCCTATGTCATTTAGAGGGTTTTTAAAAAAATTTTTTGATTTTATTATGATTATTTTTGTTTCATAGTACCATAGTAGATGATGGCAGATAAAGACCCGAATGGTCCATCCAGTCTGCCCAACCTGATTCAATTTAAATTTTTTTAATTTTTTCTTCTTAGCTTCATGTCCGAGCAACATTGTCAACAGTGTGCCCTATTCGCAACAGGGAAAAAAAATGACATTTCGGGGATTTACCCCCCTTCCACAGTCATCTCAAATTAAAAACTACATGAAATAACATAGTTGACACTGCGTTGATGCATGCTAAACACAAATTCTATATTGCAATTACACATGTAATTGTCATTATAGAATACAAGCATATACGCGCCTAAAAGGAGTATTTATGCTAGTTCAATGGCTGGTATAAAGGTTCATGTGTGCTGTCACTTATACGTGCTATGACTTTTGCACATTAAATTTATAGAATACTGGACTAAGCGCAGTTACAGACGTAAATGCAAAAAATAGTATTAACTAAAACCAAATGTAGTCAATTATTAACACCAATTAACAGCTAACTTTAACAACTATAGTAAGTTAGGCAAATAACTGTCATGATTCTATAACTTGTACATGCAAATTTGGGTACTAATGGTCTAATCCTATATATGGTGCTCAATTGTGCGGAGAAACATGGGGGACATGCACCCAAATTCAGAGTGCAATTCAATTGAATAACAAATCAATTAGCACCATTAATGGGATACTAATCAATTATTGGGAGTGATAGGGAGGTAAATTCCTAGACGTCATAAATGACTGCTTGTTAGAGCAATTGGTCCAGAATCTGACAAGAGGTGGAGCTATTTTAGATTTGGAATTAGCCTTAGGTTTTTTATAAGCTTTGGTAGACACCACACAGATATCTGTGCACAAACTAAATTGATAATTAAAATAATGTTTTTTTAATAGGTTTTTAGTGGCATAGTCAATTAGCATCTCAAAGATAAGAAAAAGAAATCCCTAAAGGGTATATACCACAGAAAAATACTATAATATCAGAGCAATATACTCAAATTACAAAGTTACATACAGTGGTGCCTCACACAACGAACTTAATTGGTTCCAGGAGCAAGTTTGTTATGCGAAACGTTCGTTATGTGAAACGCGTTTTCCCATAAGAATACATGTAAAAAAAAATAATTCGTTCTGCAGCATAAAATATGCTAAGATGACATAAAAAAAGATAAATTTTTGGTTATTATTTTTATTTAGATACATCTAAAAACATAATTGTTTTTTAAAACAACACACATTTTTTAAATTTAAAGACAGACTAAGTAGAGTCTAATTTTACAGTGAGAGAGGGCAGAGTCTCAGCGGCAAAAACTGGGACTTAACTGTTCATTTTTTTTTTTTTTTCTACCGTGTTTCCCCGATGATAAGGCAGGGCCATCAAATAAGACAGCCCCCCCTTTTTAGAAAAAAATGTAAAATAAGGCACCCCCCCGCAAATAAGCCACCCACCGATACCTGCGCTTACCCGAATCGGGTGGTACGGTGGGTGACTCCGTGTGGTCCCTGGCACCCCCGACACGATCGGGGCAAGAGGGAGCTCAAGCCCTCTTGCCCCCCCGACTCCCCGACACGATCGGGGCAAGAGGGAGCCCAAGCCCTCTTGCCCCCCGACTCCCCGACACGATCGGGGCAAGAGGGAGCCCAAGCCCTCTTGCCCCCCCGACTCCCCGACACGATCGGGGCAAGAGGGAGCCCAAGCCCTCTTGCCCCCCCCTTGACTCCCCGACACGATCGGGGCAAGAGGGAGCCCAAGCCCTCTTGCCCCCCGACTCCCCGACACGATCGGGGCAAGAGGGAGCCCAAGCCCTCTTGCCCCCCCGACTCCCCGACACGATCGGGGCAAGAGGGAGCCCAAGCCCTCTTGCCCCCCCGACTCCCCGACACGATCGGGGCAAGAGGGAGCCCAAGCCCTCTTGCCCCGCCGATTCCCCAACTCCCCGACAATATCGGGCCAGGAGGGAGCCCAAGTCCTCCTGGCCACGGCGACCCCCTAACCCCACCCTGCACTACATTACGGGCAGGAGGGATCCCAGGCCCTCCTGCCCTCGACGCAAACTCCCCCTCCCCCCAACGACCGCCCCCCCCAAGAACCTCCGACCGCCCCCCCCAGCCGACCCGCGACCCCCCTGGCCGACCCTCACGACACCCCCAACCCCCTTCCCCGTACCTTTCTGTAGTTGGCCGGACAGACGGGAGCCAAACCCGCCTGTCTGGCAGGCAGCCAACGACGGAATGAGGCCGGATTGGCCCATCCGTCCCAAAGCTCCGCCTACTGGTGGGGCCTAAGGCGCCTGGGCCAATCAGAATAGGCCCGGGAGCCTTAGGTCCCTCCTGGGGGCAGGGCCTGAGGCACATGGTCGGGCAGGAGGACTTGGGCTCCCTCCTGGCCCGATCGTGTCGGGGAGTCGGGGGGGCAAGAGGGCTTGGGCTCCCTCTTGCCCCGATCGTGTCGGGGAGTCGGGGGGGCAAGAGGGCTTGAGCTCCCTCTTGCCCCGATCGTGTCGGGGAGTCGGGGGGGCAAGAGGGCTTGGGCTCCCTCTTGCCCCGATCGTGTCGGGGAGTCGGGGGGGCAAGAGGGCTTGGGCTCCCTCTTGCCCCGATCGTGTCGGGGAGTCGGGGGGGGGCAAGAGGGAGCCAGGCGGAGAGAGGGCAGTTAAGCGCAGTGCCTGCGCGGAAGGATGCAGCTCGGGCGACTTCGTTGTGTGAAACGAAGTTCGTTGTACGAATCAAGACATAAAGTTCGTTGTGCGCAGCGTTCGCTGTGCGAGGCGTCCGTTATGCGAGGCACCACTGTATTTATTAATTTAAAATTTGCAAAAATATCACAAAATTTTCATAGGATAACATACACAGAACACCATACAAACACTACAAACAAACCAGACAAGATATAACAATATATGACATATAACACACACTGTCAAACCAGGCTGGAAAAGGCCACACAAAAAATCATACAATGATATATAAATATAGTTGTGTTCAAAAGTTCATAAATCACTTAGCTTGAAAATTTGAAGTCTTCCTGGAACAATGTCCACGAGGAATAAAGCAAGCAAGATGATTGTGGGCTATCCAGAGAGGATAAAAATAAAAAAACTAGCATCCCAAACAGATTAGAGTTCAAATCCAACCTCCATATCCCGTTGTTCATTGGTTGTAGCTCTCTGTTTTATTTTTTTATGGTCAATTACCATGCCATTTAAATCTATTAAAAACAATTTAATTCCTTGAGGAATTAAGTTATGTGTCGCTAGACATCTGTGACTAGGGAGGCTAGCGGGCCTAACCAAAGCACCATTTGTAGAATCAGGCCCACGATACTATCTTGCACCTACCACCTGTACATGGATCCATCCGGGTCTCCAGGTGATTACTTCAGCTGGCCCTAGTGCCCCTCCCCCAAAACCATAGAACCTGGAGAAAGATCAGGAAACTGGGTGATAGGTATGTTCAAGTCTGTACATGAATAGTTAAATCCTGGCAGAAGTAGCATCATATCATCAGTGGCAAGAAACAAAAACTCAAGGGTTTTCTTCCATTGAAGCTTTCACTACCTTCACAGACACTGAATTTTTTTCACATTCATCTGCTCTGCCATTATAAGGCCTTTATATACTCATAAGCCAGCTGGAGATGGGCTATGCTTTGTCTGGCATGTAACCTTTGTTCTTAGTGCCACATATATCAATTCCAGGAAAATAAGGTTCTTTGGGCAGTGATATCAAACAGCAATCCTAGAGAGCCACAAACCAATCAGGTTTACAGGATATCCTTAATGAATGGGCATGACATATTTGCATGCGCATTTGCCATTGTAAAGTTCTCATGAATTGATTAGAGATATCCTGAAAATCCGACTAGTAATCAGGGTAACTGCCCAAGAGAAGATGGGAAATATAATCCGATACCTCAGTCACATACAATTCTAGAAATAAAATACAGTTATTGGTGAGTCAAAAACAGGAATTTGGATAAGACAGAAACTCAAGAATATGCAATGTCATATTATAAAGGTAAACGGGATGGGACTTGATATACTGCCTTTTGCATGTGTGGTTACAATCAAAGTTCTGGTTAAGAAGCAACCGTTTGAGCAATCACAGATGAGTCCGAATTTTCACCGCTTCTTGCCTTTATTGTAAAAGCTTTCAATTCCTGTGCTGTTAATGGAATCATTATTGGCTCTGAAATCCAGTCAGTGGGGTTCCGTGAAGCAGTTTGCGAAACACGGGCTGTCGAGACCCTTCAATAGTTTTCCAGATAAGTTTTTGTAAGATGTGATAAGTTGATGTCAAGACATTTTTTGTAATATGTAGGTTGGGAGAGTGTGGCGCAGTGGTTAAAGCTACAGCCTCAGCACCCTGAGGTTGTGGGTTCAAACCCACGCTGCTCCTTGTGACCCTGGGCAAGTCACTTAATCCCCCCCCCCATTGCCCCAGCTACAGTAAATGGATTGTGAGCCTGCTGGGACAGACAAGGAAAAATGCTTGAGCACCTGAATAAATTAATGTAAATCTGTTCTGAGTTCCCCTGGGAGAACAATATAAATAAATAAATAGACAGGTACTTATTTTGTACCTGGAGCAATGAAGTGTTAAATGACTTGATCAGAATCAAAGGAGCTGCAGTAGGAATCAAACTCACAACCTCAGGGTGCTGAGGCAGCTCTCTACTCCTCCACTTCACATCACTAAATTTCTGGTTAACTGCACAAATGTCTCTTAAATGTCAAATTCAGCTTTATTCTAAATGTTTACTCTGTGAGAACCACAATATAATCTTGGAATAATACTTTGTACAAACACATTAGTACCCTGAACTGACCACCACTTAGTCTCATTCAACCTTATTACTAAATAAGCCCTCAGTTAAACAAATCTTTAATCCAGACTCAGTCAACCTAGAAGCCTTCTTTTTTGGGGGGAAAGCGCCTAGTTGGATGTCTATGCTGACAGGATATCCAACCCTTAGGACATCTAATTTTATACCCCATTTTCGACCACAGAATCATCCAAGTTGAAAATGTCCAAATACAAACCATTTGGATGTGAGAGTAGCGATCATTGTGATGGACTGGCCACACAAACATGCCAACAGAGCAGTGGGACACTTTAGAAGGCGATGCTGTGAACTTCACATAAAGAGTTCCAGAAGTACATCTTACCATAAACCCTTTATAATTTGTGGTGAGCCTACTATACCCCTGTACCACCCCAATAGCCCTTATGGTTGCAGGTGGCACTATAGGATTTTGGCGGGTTTTGGTAGCCTCACACTTTTCACCATAAACGCAGTTTTTGGTATGTCACCAGGCTACTTCCTCCCTCATTTTTCTTTGAGTCACTTTAACAAGAATACACGGAAAGTACATCTGTTTACATACCCTTCCATAAAATCTTGTCACTACAAGAGGTTCATCGAGAGAATGTTTTCATTTCAGGCCACCAAATTGAATACATGGCTTGACAAAATGATGTTAGAAGCTTCTTCTTATTTAGATTTTAGAAAATTGCTAAAGACACAACTATTCAACAGGCTGGTATCTTAACGTTCTTTGCTTTTTTAACATATCTTTCCAATTTTATTCACATGTTTATTTTATCTTGATGTATTTATTAGAATTGTATGTATTGCTTTCCTGTTGTTAGCCGCTTAGAACCTTCCCAGCATATAAATAAATTATTATTATTATTACTAGTATTTAAGCCCATTACATTAACGGGTGCTAGTAAAGCCTCCTTCCCTCACATGTCCCCTATTTTCAGCCTCAGCTCCAAAACAATTTTACCCCCCCCCCCGGCCCCCTTCTCCCCCGGCCCAGTAGCACCTCGTCCCTGCTCCCCTTGTCCCTCTTCCTTGCTCCCCCGGTCCAATAGCACCTCTTCCCTGCTCCCCGTTCCTCTTCCTTGCTCTCCCGGCCCAGAAGCACCTCTTCCCTGCTCCCCCTGTCCTTCTTCCTTGCTCCCCCGGTCCAATAGCACCTTTTCCCTGCTGTCTGTCCCTCTTCCTTGCTCCCCCGGTCCAATAGCACCTCTTCCCAGCTCCCCGTCCCTCTTCCTTGCTCTCCCGGCCCAGTAGCACCTTTTCCCTGCTCCAGCAGCACCCCTTACCTGTTTCCCCGGTCCAGTATGTAGCGTTGTGAGCATCGCGGTCGGCTTTTGTGAACCTCATAGGCCGCTCTGCCCCTCAGAAGTACGTTCCCTCTGACGCGATCGCGTACGTCAGAGGAAACGTTCTACTGAGGTGCTGTGCGGCTGCGAAGTTTAATAGAGCAGGCCACGATCTTCACTGGAGCAGCGCCCGACCCTCAGCAGATCGAAGCCCTCCTCCCGGCAGCTGCCGCCAGCACCGCTGCAAAAAGCCCTCCTCCCGGCAGCCGTCGCCAGCGCCGATGTTCAAAGCCTTCCTCCCGGCAGCCGCCGCCAGCACCGCTCCGCCTCCTCAAGCCACCGAATATGGCTGGCTTCCTCCAGCATTTGGTGAGTGAAGGCGGGAGGAGGGGAGTGGCCAGAATGTTCCCTGCCGCCGGGTTCTAAAACGGAACACGGCCACGGATCACACACCACAGCGGCAGGGATCACGATGTTTTTAATGTGCATGCGCCGGTAAGCTTTTATTATATAGGATTATTAGTGGTTAGAGTGGCTTATGAGCCTGAGTCCCCACCTACCAGGCTACTTCAGACACCTGGATGATGTTCTACTAGACTTTCCCATATTAACTGCTGCTGTTCTAGAGACAGGTATGTACTCTTTCATTCAGATTTTTGGAGGGGTAAGAGAGGGTCAGTGACCAGTGGGGAGTGTGTATACGTGTGTGGGGATGGGGGTCAAACCTTCATGTATCCAGTGGTCATCTGGTTAATTTGGGTACCTTTATGGCACTTACCCCCTCTTTTACAAAGGTGCGCTATGCTTATTAGCGCGCGCTAAACGCTAGCACGTGCATGTTATTCTATGGACGCGTTAGCGCACGTGTTTAATGTGCACTAAACACACACTAAAACGCTTAGTGCACCTTTGTAAAAGAGGGCCTAAGACATGCGAAGTTAGACCAGTTTTAGAAGTGTCTAAGTGCCATATTTTTTCATTGAATACTGTGGAACCGTATGGATTGAATGGGGAGATAGAGTGGATGTCTGTGATTGGCTAAAGGCCTGTCCAATGATCCTCCAGGGGTTGGATTTCTGTATGAGGCAACAGGGGTATTTAAATGCCGAGGTGAACGCCGCTGCCATCTTACTCTGGACACTAATTGAGTCGGATGACACGTGCGACCTCGGTAACTTGTAACTTTAAACTTAAGAGGACTGAATAGTTTATGAAGGGGGACGTTTAGGATGAATTCACACTAACGTCTCTTCTTTTGCACTGATTGTTTTATAGGGAGACCCTTGACACAGCGCCTGTGTGGTGCGAAACATGTTGGGTTAAACTCCCTGGCGTTGGCTGAATACAGCTATGTACAAAAGCTAAGTACATTTACTTATTAAAGTTCTAAAAAATTCTAAAAAAATATATAAACACAGAAAAGCTAAGAAAAAATATTTAGTAGTAAATCTAAAATGGTTATGAGCAGCCAATGATGAAGTGCCACATAATTCTCTCCGCAGTCAAGAGATAGTACAGCGGTGGAGTGGTGGGGCTGAGGCATACTCATATTCTATTAAAGCTATTGAAACATATTATACACCGGTTTCTGTTTATTGCTATACGAATTCTTAAGTGCCATCCAGAGCATCTTGGGAAAAGTTAGATTATTGCCACAAGACATCCAAGTTAAGCACGCCCATAACATATCTCCCAATATGCCCCCTGGAACTCTGAATGCATAGTGGGCAAAACACCTCACTAGACCGCCAGGAATCCGACTTAAAAAAATCAGAACTTGGATGTCCCAGCGATTAGGATGTCCAACGGTTTTTGGACGTTTTTATTTTTTGATTATGAGCCCCAAAGTCACAATCCATGTCTTGCATTTCCATTGATCCAACAGAATAGGTCCATTTCTTCTTGTATCAGAATTTCTCACTGTTCTGGTGGAAAAAGGATTGTGTGAAGCAAAGCAGCATTGTTTTCTCAGTCTGGTGACCTTTGCCCAATAACTCCATCACTTCTGACCCAGAGTTCATCAGAATTGCCATACTGGGATAGACTGAAGATCCATCAAGCCCAGTATCCTGTGTCTAACAGTGGCCAAACCAGGTCCCAAGTATCTAGCTAGATCCCAAGTAGCAAAACAGATTTTACTACTTGTATAAAAACAAGTGTCACTTCGGGAACTTCCCCGCTTGACAAACTGTTCTAAAAATTAGAAACATAGTGAGAAACTCAAAGAGAATTGAAACAAAACTGAATTCTGCTTATTTTTATTAGTGTTAATCCATGGGAGTCGGTAGACTACTATCATATATCATATCCATCTTTCTTTCTCTTTTTTAATTATATTTCTTTCTCTTGAGATGGATAACCTGGACATACAGATGGATCAACTGGACATACTGGCCTCACTCATATATGCTGGACACTACAGACCTATATTTTCCCATAGCCAGGCCCAGCCTGTACCTTGCTGTCTGTGAACACATGTATCCTTTGAAATGCTAACCCAGCTGGCCTTTGTGCTGCAAAGTTCCTGTCTCCATTCCCTGCTGGGAGGATATTTCTCCAAGGTTCTGCTGAACTGTTATCAGTGCTGTATGACTTCACATATGCCAGCACCCTGGAAAGCCATAAAACATTTATAACGAGCAAGGATCCCTGAAGGCGATGTGGGCTTAGAGAGATGAGAGAACTTGGTACCAAAACATTTGCTGCCTGTCTCTGAACCGAGTTCTGGGAACCAAGCACAGCTGGGTTGTTGAAAGGTCACCCTTGCCAACTTTCAGCATACAAGGATGCCATCCTGAAGATGTACACTGGTGTAAAACCACAAATTAGCATCTACAAGGTGATAAGGATCTCAGAGCTGGAGGAAGAAAGTTCATGAAGAATTATCTGTTTCTGCTCAGGCCCCCCTCCTGGGGGGGGAAGTGAGAGAGGCGTGGACTGGGGGGAGGAATAGTTAGGTATACATTTTTGTACCAATAGGGAAGTACATGACCAAAGTTCGGGGATGTGCTTTTTGGAACAAAGGAAGAATTTCTTTGTATAAAAAAAACACGTGCATCACAGGTAGAGCCAGAGAGATTCACTTACTTATGTTGCGGGAACTGCTAGCCCCCTACTAAGCATATGAGTGCAAGTTCTTCTCTCCATTGCATATTCTGAACTGACAATATATTTTTCTGCTATGCCTTTGCTGCTGTAATTTTGTAAGTTTTTATACAAACAATAAACATATATTGTCTGTTTTTGGAACATACAATGCTGTCTCGTAGTCATTCCAATGAGGTAAACAAAGCAGCCTTTACTTCACTCTTATTAAAAAAAAAATAAGCACTGTATTTTTTTATTTTATGAGATATTTTTTATTGAAATCCGCTCTGAAATATTACGAAGGGTGGAATACCAAATTGGTTTAAACTATTAAACTATCTTATCTACTCATAGGATGAAAAATTGGCACCTGGAAAGGTAACTGTGATGCCTGAAAAGTTCTTGTGCAATAGCAATCTAGAAAATTACACTTGTCCAATAAAAAGATATTCCACTGCATGCAATAACAGAAAATTTAGGGCTCCTTTTACTAAACAGTGCTAGAGGTTTTTAGTATGGGCCTGCAAGTTAAATGCTCCAATGCTCATTGAATTCCTCTGAGTGTTGGAGCCTTTACTTAGCCAGCCCGTGCTAAAATCTTCTAGTGCTGTTCAGTAAAACCCAGCGTTAAGAACACAATAAGGCAATCAGCCAAGTATTACGTATTTAAGACCAGACCACAGTTACAAAATTAGAAAAAAAAAAAAGACAGCTTTAGTAAACCAAACCCTTAGAACAAACAAACAAGAAAATTAACTACTCACTAATGAAATGATTAGGGGTAGTATTCACTCAAGAAAAGAAAGCTCTCTTACAAAATAAAAATTTCAGGTTTCTTTTTTAATGCTTTTAAAGCTCAGAGATGTTTCACCTAGTTTTATTAAATAAATATGCAACTGTCCCGTTTCAGGGTCGTTGCATGGTATACTACAGCATATCAACTCTTAAGGCTGGACCAAGCTGTTAATAAGTGTGGAGTTCCTCTCTCATCAAGAAGGAAAATTATTTACAGACTCAGATAATGTTATTTGTCAAAAATGTTCTGCCAAAGAGATACATAAAGTAATTTTATACCACAAAATGTTTAAAAACACCCCACCCCCTTTTACTATGCTGCGGTAGAGGTTTCTACTGTAGTCCAGAGCGCTAAATGCTCTATTCCTATAAGCGTCAAAGCATTTAGTACCACGGTAGAAACCTCTACCATGGCTTAGTAAGAAAGGTGGGGGAGGAGAGTCAATCCACACTCATATTTTATAAAGAGAAGATATGTTTTAATTGTTTTTATACAATAGACTTCTACAACAATCTCTAGTGGTGCACAAATGCTCTCATACAAAAAAGGTGCAACTATGTGCCTTTTAAAAGGTCCTCTAGGGCAGTGATTCCCAACCCTGTCCTGGAGGAACACAAGGCCAATCGGGTTTTCAGGCTAGCCCTAATGAATATGCATGAAGCAAATTTGCATGCCTATCACTTCCATCATATGCAAATCTCTCTCATGCATATTCATTAGGGCTAGCCTGAAAACCCGATTGGCCTGGTGTTCCTCCAGGACAGGGTTGGGAATCACTGCCCTAGAGGACCTTTTAAAAATACAAATGCTCTTAGCATATGAACTTGCACAGTTTTATAAAAGCCATTTCCCCATGCAGAACAAGCCTTACACAGAAAATGTTTTATGACATTATTTCAAAAGTGGATAGAAAAGTGTTTTGGGGTTTTTTTCACATTGCAAATAACAGTAAAAATAAAACTACAAGGTGTGGAAAGGTCTTTAATTTAAAGATTCAAAAGCTGTAAGCTGTGATGAAAGCTAAATTGCTAGATAATAATAATAACTTTATTTTTATATACCGCCAGCTATCTTGCGACTTCTAGGCGGTTTACAATAAAGAATCTGTGAATACAGTGAAAGAAAATGTAAATACAATAAAGAGAAACTTTACGTACAATGAATTAAAGAGTATAGCAGTGTATATCTCAATACAATAAAGGGAAACTTTACGTACATTGGATTAAAGAGTATAGCGGTATACATCTCGTGCAATGGATTAAAGAGTATGGTAGTATACATTTGATAATATTAATAATGTTGGCAACAGTTTGTGTGTTTCAAGGCTAGGAAGTGCCCATCTATTTGCACAGAAGTAGAAATGTTCCGTAAATTGAGTAGAGTGTTGATAATGATAAATGGTGCCATTGCAATTCAGTTTCTGGTACCCTAGAGAGCATATGTAAAACCCTTTTGGACAGACATTTGGAATACTATTAAGGATATAACTGGTAATTCAGCTGACAAACTTTGAAATTGTAATGCTTCGCTCTTTACATCCCTCCTTACAACGTGTAAATCCAAATTGATAGATACCTTGATCTCAAATGGTATTTTACATATTTTGAAAAACTGGAAATCAACCAGATTTTTGGATTGTACCTTTTGTTGGAATTCTGTTTGCCTCTACAAATGCTATGAACAATATGCTGCGGAATAAAAAGAACTCCTTTGTCTTTAACTATTCGACAATTATGGTCTCCAATAGAATTGTATTTACTAAATAACCACTAACTGCCCTAATACAATTTACCTTTGACCTGCTTACAAATTGCTTTTCATTTCATTATATGCTTTATGATATTCCCGACTGATTTTATTGTTTCTCAAAATTTCAATTAAAAAAAGTGAACTAAAACAAAGCAAAAGCAGTAAGCGTGGGAACGTTCATTGGCTGTGCAAGTCCGTGCGTGCGCGAGTACGTAAAATTAGGACCCATCTGCAAGAGGCTGGGGGACGCTTCGCGTCTCGTGAAGCCCTTTACTGGGTACACTGCAAGGCGGGGCAGGACAGGGGCTTTCTCCTTAGGGAAATCCAAGGACAGATCTTATGCTCTTCATCCGGGCAACCTCATCCCAAGTCCGTTAAAAATATCGAAGCAAGTTCACTCTATCAGTGTCTGCAGGTGCGGTGGGAGGCAAGGCAGACGCGCAACAAGCAACCCCTCACCCTTTTCCAGCGTCAATCTCTCTCCAACCCCTCCCTATCGAACCTTCAGGCTTGTCTTTGATATAGCCGGCAGCCGCCTCGGAGCCTTTGTTTCCTCTGCCGCGCCCGCCCCCTTCTGACGTAACTTCCTGTTTCCGGTTGCGTGGGACGAGGCTGGGGGAACCTAGGGATATCGTGGGCTTGCTCGCGTGGGTCGATCCCGGTGCTTTCAAAGAGAAGGTTGAAGGTAGGATCACATCCCGGAGGGGTAAAAAGAGGAATGAGAAGAGGTAGAGATGCTAATGTCTGGACTGGGAGAGTGGGGAAGTGGAAATAAAAATATCGAATAGATAAATGGGTGGGGGAGGGAAGGAAAATACACTGAAATTGGGAGGGAGAAATAGTGGACCGGTGTGGGGGGAATATTAGATCCATGAATGCGTGTGAAGAAGGGTGCTCGGTCTGTTCGCTTGTGAGGGCAGTCACGTGCGTGTGACTTGGTACCTCGGTAGGGTGTTCTTTGTGCTGGTGTTTCCCCTTACAGAAGGTATCATTTCCTTTTTTAGGTCTTTCGGTTTTTTCGCCCCAGCCCTGCCGTAAGGAGGTTTTCAACCACCTGCTGAAGCACTTCGCACAGATGTCTTGATAGATCCTTGCTTTCTTTGGTTTAATTTCACATAAGAAGGAAGAGTCGGAAAGCAAGTATAGTGAGTTCACATCTAACATAAAGTTAGTTGTCTTGGAGTATTTCCCCTTTTTTTTTTTCTTTAAATGTACATATAAGGAAATATCTAAAGACTCCAGCCTGTGAAATGCTGGCCTTCATAACTTAAACATCTCGGATACTACTGTGTTTTCCCCAAAATAAGACACTGTCTTATATTAATTTTGGGCCCCAAAAAGGCACTAGGTCTTATTTTTTTTCATGTACAATGATTCTCTCTCCCTCTCCTCCACCCCAATTCTTCCTATTTCCTTTCTCTCCCCCACATTTGCAGCATCTTTCCTTCCTCTCACCCATCCCCTTGTGCAGTATCTTTCTATCCCTCCCCCCATCCCCCTGTGCAGCAGAACCCTTGCATCCTATATCCCTCCCTCCCCTTGTGCAGCAGAACCCTTGCAGCTTCTATCCCTCCCTCCTTCCATCCCTCCCTCCTTCCATCCCTCCCTCCTTCCCATCCCTTTTGCAGCAGAACCCTTGCAGCTTATATCCCTCCCTTCCCCCCACCCCACCCCCATTGAGCATTTTTTTATCCCATCCCCTGCGCACCCCCTCTCCCTGCTGACCTTTTCATCTTTCCCACCCATCTGAACTCCTACCATGAGACCGAAATACAGTACCTTATAACAAACCTCATTGTCGGCAGCACAGGTCCCATCGTGGCTTTCTTACGCCCGGGCATTCCTCAGCAACGCAGCAGAGAAACGCCCTGGTGTGAGAAAGCCGCGATGGGGCCTGTACTGCCAACAGTGCAGTTTGTTATAAGGTACAGTATTTCGGTCTCGTGGTCGAGGTTCGGATAGGTGGGAATGATGGAAGGGTCGGCAGGGGGATGCTTGCTGAAGTGCTGCCGCCGGTGACTAGGGCTTATTTTCAGGGTAGGTCTTATTTTCGGGGAAACACGGTACTGTTCTATAAAAGTTTTAAGAAATGTTGCATTAGTCCCTCTGATAAGAAATGAGAACTGCCTTATTTAGCAAATAATCTTAAGAGTACTGTTGTTGGAATCAGTGCTTAAGAACATAAGAATTTGCCTCCGCTGGGTCAGACCAAGGGTCCATCGAGCCCAGCGGTCCGCTCCCGCGGCGGCCAATCAGGTCCATGACCTGTAAGTGATCTTTTGTCTAACCCTTCGATTCCTACCCCCTTCTTTCCCCTTATCTGTGCCCTTTTTGCTCTTGTGTCCTCCTTTATCTGTAGCCCTCAATTCCCTTATCTTTCAGGAATTTATCTAGTCCCTCTTTGAAACCCCTTAATGTAGTCTTTCCTATTACATCTTCTGGAAGCGCATTCCAGTTATCCACCACTCTCTGAGTGAAGAAGAATTTTCTAGCATTAGTTCTAAATCTGTCCCCTTTCAATTTCTCTGAGTGCCCTCTTGTTTTTGTAGTCCCTAGCACGCAGAAGAACCTGTCCCTCTCCACCTTCTCTATACCTTTCATAATCTTGTAAGTCGCTATCATGTCACCTCTGAGTCTCCGCTTTTCCAGGGTGAAGAGCCCCAGCTTCTCTAACCTCTCAGCGTATGAAAGGTTCTCCAAACCCTTAATCATTCTTGTCACTCTCCTCTGGACCCTCTCAAGTATCGCCATATCCTTAAGGTACGGCAACCAATATTGGACACAGTACTCCAGGTGCGGGTGTACCATCGCCCGATACAGCAACAGGATAACTTTCTTCGTTCTTGTTGCAATAACCTACTTAAGGTAGTGGTCTCAAACTCAAACCCTTTGCGGGACCACATTTTGGATTTGTAAGTACTTGGAGGGCCGCAGAAAAAAATAGTTAATGTCTTATTAAAGAAATGACAATTTTGCAAGAAGTAAAACTCTTTATAGTTTAAAAATCTTCCCCCCCCCAAAGGCCTACATGTTCCCCCCATCTTTGCAGCGTCCTCCAGCTTCTCCCCTGGCCTCCCGATCTTAGTTTCAGTTAATTACCGCAGCCTGCAGAGAGGATTGCCGGTGCTGTAGCATTCTTTGCAGGCTGCCGTTGGCCTCTGCAGCATGTTCCCGTCCCTCCTCTGACGTTAGGGGCAGGATCGCGGCAGAGGGAATGTGCTGCTGAGGACGATGGCATCCTGCAAGGATCGCTACAGCGCTGGCAATCCTCTCTGCAAGCTGCGATAATTATCCGAAGGTAAGAGCGGGAGGCCAGGGGGAAAGCCGGAGGACGCTGCAAAGAGTGGGCAGCATTAGTACAGACCGCGGGACGCAAAATAGTACCTGGTGGGCCACGAGTTTGAGACCACTGGCCTAAAGGGTCCTTATACTATGGTGTGCTAACTGATCCAACACACGCTAAGTGCTAAAACACGCATAGAGATAAAATGGACATCTTAGCATTTAGCGTGTGCTAGATCAGTTAGCACACCCTATGTAACTGTAGCAAAATATGTTTTAAAGATGTTAAAAAAAGGGCAGCTAAAGGAAATGTTTAAAAAGGGATTGTCATTTTTGCTTATTTATCCACCTTTGATGGTACCTATCAGTTCTCTGTAATATCCAATGGAATTGACAAGCACAAGAAGGACGCTGTGCAGTGCATTCAGGATACTACTGAATTTCTACTGAGGTGGAAGAAAAGGGAGGGGGTTGATGTGCTCCCGAAAGAGGTGGTGGAGAGAAAAACAGTGACTGAGTTCAAAGAAGCATGGGATTAACACAGAGGATCTAGAATCAGAAAATAATATTAAATATTGAACTAAGACCAGTACTGGGCAGACTTGCACGGTCTGTGTCTATATGGCCGTTTGGGGGGAGGATGGGCTGGAGAGGGCTTCAATGGCTGGAAGGGTGTAGATAGGCTGGAGTAGGTTTTCACAGAGATTTCGGCAGTTGGAACCCACCGGATTCTTGCCCAGAAATAGCTAAGAAAAAAAATTTAAATTGAATCAGGTTGGGCAGACTGGATGAACCATTCGGGTCTTTATCTGTCGTCATCTACTATGTTATTATGCGGTATATCAAATTTTAAATAAAACTTGATTATCCCTCATAAAATTCTGTAACAATGAGAAAAAATTAAGCACTGTATGCATAGAAGTTTGTGGCTGATAGTACTGAGGCCTAGATACTTTCTTAGGAGGTATAATAGTATTAGAACCCTGGGTAGGAGATAATGGCCATTTAGTTGCTATTGCCATTTGAGAAGATAAAAGATTACCTGCAGCATCTTGTGTGGGTGCAGGAGAGGGCTGTGAGGCAGTAGCAGAGATTGCGGGAGGCCTCCCTGTCCTGTCTTTCTGTCTGGAAGTACTAGCGGGCTGTTTCTGCGGACCTCGTGCTAGCTTTATGGAAACCGGTGGGGGAGGTGTTTTACAGATTTTGCTGCTTTTCTTGTGCTGTGAACTTGCAGAATGCTGCTTGTTCTATAAACTACTACTACTATTTAACACTTCTATAGTGCTCAGGGGCGTATGCAGTGCTGTACATTTTGACATTAAATAGAGTTCCTGCAAAGAACTAGTAAAAGTATGAGGGTTTACAAAAAAGAGTAAACAAAGGAAATTGAGGTGGTTAATTATCCTGAAAAGAAAACTAGTTGAAAATTGATAGCTTTGTAGCAAAGTGTTTTGTGGCAAGACATGGAGAAAAAAAGCAAAAATGTGAAAGGGCAAGAAGTGAGTGCATTTACATCCTGTTGTGTTCCTCTCCATAAATCTTAGACTACAGCTGGTGTGCAGGTTGAAGGGAGGGGCTGAAGAAAGTCAACTGGCAGAAAAGCAGGAAGAAACAAGCTGCCTGACTCTATCCAACTTTCAGTTAGTGTGAATAGTGAGTATCTTTTACCTTAAAATTTTGCTGTTAGATGAAGAAACCTCTTTTGTAAGCATAGTGAGTGCTTCAGCTAAATTTTGTAGTGGCCTTATAATTTTTTGTCGCGCTGACCTTCTGCTTGTGTTGTGCTTATTTTCTCTGATAATGTAAGACAGAACCCTTCAAATAATTTTCTTTCTCTGTCTTTTTTGAACATATATATTTCCTGAGTTTTTTGTTGCAAGTAAAATAAAAAGTAAAAATCTGATACCTTTTGAGCTACAGACCAAATAAATCATGGTTTCAAGATCTAAAATTCTGTCCATAAGTTTGAAGGTTTTCTCTGAAATTCAGAAAGACTTGGCCAAATCATCAATTCCAATTTTTGAACCTATCTTACAAGATGTAGTTCAGCGGTCTCAAACTCGTGGGCCACATGCGGCCCCCCAGGTACTATTTTGTGACCCCTTTGCTGAAGTCATTTTTCAGTCATAATTCTATCCCCCCTTACTCTTTTCTTCTATATATAAGTTCATGTAAACCTTTTTTTTCTTTCTCTTCCTATATTTTAAGTTCTTGTAAACCGTGCCGAGCTCCACAACATCTGTGGAGATGATGCGGTATATAAACGTAAGGTTTAGTTTAGTTCAAAGCTGCAGGCGGCAATGGCTCCTCAGTCGATCTGTGCCTGCTTCGGAAGCCTTCTCTCTGAAGTCACGACGTGGCCTTGCAAAGGGATTGAGTTTGAGACCACTGATGTAGTTAGTACTGCTGTGTTAAATGTTTGTGGAGTTCAAGCTGAATGATCTAGGGTTCTCCCCTTAAGGTGGATGGTGGTACATTTTAGCATTGATTTTGATGGTAAACAAGACCAAATTTAAGATGTTAGTGCCTTAAGGCAGGACCAGAGTGTGGTATGGAGGAAAGGATTGTCTTCCTGAGATCAAGGAGCAGAATCAGTCTTCTGTTTTAGCCAATACACTTTGCTTAAATCTATCCTTGAAAAGATCATCAGGCATTAACAATTATATTTACAAAAGCTGGGTAAAGATACTCATTCAGCTCTTGAAACGAGAAGACCAAAGTTGCTACTGTGAAACATGTATATTTGGATGTTTCAGCAAGCAGTTACCATACATTATTTGCTTCAATGTACTTCATAAAAAGTTATATAAATCTTTTTTTTTTTTAATCTTCTTTTTTCAGAGTGCTCACTTTTTATGGTTGTTTGCGTCAAAGTTCAAGCACCATGGCTGGCCTGGAACATATACCCAGATGCTTGTTAGCTTTTCTTCCACTACTCTGTTTGCTGCCTACAGCTGAGGCTATGGATGGGGGAGATGCTGTGGCTCTCCTGATAGGGATTTCTATCAGCATCTTTGGCTTTTGTATCTGTTTAGGGTATTATGCAAAGAAAAGAAATGAGCAGTTATGACTTGAGGGAGGAAAGGAGGTGGGAGAAGGGAGAGGGGGGCAGTATTTAACATTAGAACTGTCATGTGATGAGGCCTTGCAAGGAGTCTAAAATGCAGAAACCATGAATTTTTTAGAAGGTGATTTATTGCCCTTGTTGAGAGCTTTGTGGCCATAAAACCATGTGCTCAGATTTGAGTGAGGCATATATAGTAATTTGACACATTGTGTGAATAATGCAGGCACATCTTTAAAGCCCTTGTGCCTTTTGCATTGGTGGATAAACACATTACAATTATGGATGTTTTTGAAGGTCTACTTTCAATATGGCTGCTAGCACATTTCTCAGATTTTTTCCAAGTACTTTCCTGCATCTGTATTATGGAATATACTTTACTGTTACCTAACAAACACAAGAGAAGAAAGCACTCCAAGAATACTGAAGATGTATCGTGAGAAACAGTGAAAAGTGTGGCAGTCTCAAACACCTGTGGAGCTGATCAAAAATGAAAAGAAAAAGAGAGAGGAAATAGAAAATGTCTTGAAAAAAGGAGTACATTTATTTCATAGGTAGGTAGATGTTTTGGTGCCTATAAGAGTTTTAGGGGGTCTTTTACTAAGGCGCACTAAATGCTAACGCGTCAATAGACTATAAAGGGCGCATTAGCATTTGGTGCGCGTTAGTAAAAGACCTCCATAGCTAGATTGTGGTCTGAAGTTTAGCTGCTTGGTGTTTGCTGGGAAAAATGTGTCTCCATGCATGAAACCTAACGGCCTCTTTTACAAACCCGCGCTAAGCCCTTTAAATCTCTACGGGCTTCGGGGCCGTTAGCACAGCGCAGCCGCTAGCGCGGCTTTGTAAAAGAGGCCTTAAGTTGCAGAGAACCCAAAATTGATTACAAAATAACGTAGCCACTGCTTTACAGAGAGAGCATGCTCTGCCTCATAGGTACAATGTTTATTTTATGTGTTTAATTCCGAATATAATCTATTATGTTTAGATGGGGAAAGCTTAGAATACTAGAGGTGTCTATACTTTCATATCACCCCAAATTAATCTTGCTACTTAAGATTATTAGAAAATTAATGCAGGGCTGGGTATTATTTAATATGTATAAAATTTGTGAAAAATGTATAAAATTTTTGCATTCTAGGCAAGTGACGATACTTTTTCTATGTTTACCAAATCTGTTAACCAATATTATGTAAAAAGCTTTTTTGTAGATTTCTAAGACCTACTGTCAACAACTGTATGTGTTTTCTGGGTTCATTTATATGAAGTGCCTGCTAAAATTCTCTCCATTAATAGTTCTTTGGAACATCAGTGGTCATGTTTGTTGGTGTTGACTAGTACCACAAACTGCACTTCTTGTGACATAAAACACTGCACTAAAACCAAGGAAATACTTTGTCTACCTTCTTATTTATGAAGTGGCTTATTCAGGGCATTGAAATGTTCCCACATGGTGTATAGTATTTAGATTTCTTAGAAAATGTAGATGTGTATTCTGTGGCAATGGGTTGAGACCTAAAGAAACCAGCATATGATCCAACTTCCCCTGCTGACCCTCCTTGTGACTTTGGGCAAGTGCCTTCAACAATTCTTGCCATCCAGTCTGCTCAACAGGCAACATTCATTATCAATTAATGACTGAACCAACAAGCCAATAGTATTACCAGCAACGTTTAACTTGCTAAGATTCTTGCTGAGATACGTGGAGGGGCATAATCAAAAAAAAGTCTAAGTCCCTTTTTGGCCTAAGGCCTTAAACGTTGAAAGTAGAAGCAGGGAAAATGTCCATAATCAAAAAAAAACGTCCTGTTCAATATATTTATTAACGACCTGGAGGCGGGAACAAAATGTGAGGTTATTAAATTTGCGGATGACACTAAATTATACAGCGGGGTCATAATCACGGAGGACTGCGAAGACCTCCAAAAAGATCTGACAACGCTGGAAGAGTGGGCCAAAAAGTGGCAAATGAGCTTCAACATAGGGAAATGCAAGGTCATGCATATTGGGAAAAAGAACCCGATGTTCACTTACAAGATGGGGAGATCACCGCTAGGGGTGAGCAACCTTGAAAGAGACCTGGGAGTGATGGTGGACACAACATTGAAGGCGTCGGCGCAGTGCGCCACAGCCTCAAGGAAAGCGAACAAAATGTTGGGTATCATTAAGAAAGGTATCACAACCAGGACGAAGGAAGTCATCCTGCCACTATATCGTGCAATGGTGTGCCCGCACCTGGAGTACTGTGTCCAGTACTGGTCGCCGTAGCTCAAGAAAGACAAGGCGGTACTTGAGAGAGTCCAGAGAAGAGCAACTAAGCTAATAAAAGGTATGGGGGACCTCTCATATACTGACAGACTGAAAAAGCTGGGGCTTTTCTCCCTGGAAAAGCGACAACTCAGGGGAGACATGATAGAAACCTTCAAGATCATGAAGGGCATAGAAAAAGTGGATAGGGACAGATTTTTCAAACTAAGGGGAACCACAGGTACAAGGGGGCACTCGGAGAAATTGAAAGGGAAAAGGTTTAGAACAAACGCCAGGAAGTTCTTTTTCACCCAGAGGGTGGTGGATACATGGAACGCGCTGCCGGAGGATGTGATAGGCAGAAGTACGCTACAGGGCTTCAAAGAAGGTCTGGACAGGTACCTGGAGGACAAAGGGATTGAGGGGAGGACAGATAGGAGTAGAGGTAAGGTTATAGGGACAGGATTAGAGGTAAATTACAAAATTAGTCATAGACCACTGTTCAGGCAGTGGCCTGATGGGCCGCCGCGAGAGCGGACTGCTGGGCAGGATGGACCTCTGGTCTGCCCCAGCGGAGGCAACTTCTTATGTTCTTATGACCTGCCTCTACATTCAGCTGTTTAAACGCCCAGACCACCACTACGTCTACACTTATACCCCCACGACGTCAACACTTATACCCCATAATGAACCAAAAAAACGCCTAAGCCACAAACGTCCAACACAAGGGCTTTCCACTCCTCTAAACACGCCTCTTTTCTCTCTGTGCGTTTAGTGGCAGGGGAAAGGCCTAAGCTGGTTTTAGATAACGTCTAAAACCAGCTTTGATTATGGGTACTTGGACGATCAGGCTTTTTGATCATCCAAGTAGCCATTTAGGCCACTTTTTAGACGGGTTTTTTTTTTTTATTATGAACCCCATAGCATCTCGGTATTATAGAATTTTTTTTTTTTTTTTTTGGGGGGGGGGGAGCGGTGGTTTTTTTTCTTGGTCCCTTGGGTTTTTAACCTGTTCTTGGGGGTTATTTGGAGCGTTGATTGAGAAAATTGCATTAGATAGTTATATGGTTATGGAATAGTACATGAGCATTGGGCAAAAAAAGATTGGCCTCCGAGGGAATATATGGTGATTGGAGGACAAAATGTAATCAATGAAACTTTGGTAGCGCGATATTAGAATCATACTGCCACCACTACATATAAAGCTAGGCTGGATGAAACAATTTATAAAGGCTTTGAATAACTACGGTTCGTGCATTGAATACGTGGTGGGGCATAATAAAAAAATATGTCTAAATCTGTTTTAGGCCTAGAACGCTAGTCGCCCAAAGTCGGAAAAGTCCAAAATCCATTCTCGAAAAATATATCCAAAATATTATTTTTTTTTTCCGAGAATCATGTACTTCTACGTCCAGTCATTTGATCATCCAGACCGCTAAGTCGTCTATACCTTTTTGTACATGGGAGGGGCCAGTAAAGTGATGGACTGGCCACCCAGACATGGCAACAGAGTAGTAGAATACCTTACAGGGCACTGCTGTGAACTTCACAAAAAGGGTGTCACATAAACTTCTCACCACAACTCCCTTGCAGGTCATGGTGAGACTCCCCAAACCTACTAAACCTACCTGTGTATAATCCCAATAGCCCTTATGGCTGCAGGTGCCACCTATATGGCAGTACAGTACGGTTTTGGTGGGTGTACATGTTTCACCATGAATGCAGTGGTTAGAGTGGCTTATGGGCCTGGGTCCTCTTCTCTGTGGTTCATTAGCCCAACCCCAGGCTATTTAAGACACTTGTGTGCAGCTCTACTAGGCTTTCCTATGCCAGGCGCTGATGTTCTGGAAGCAGGTATGTACTGTTTCATTCAGATTTTTGTGGTGGGGGGGGGTCAGTGATCACTGGGACATTGTGTGGAGATCTGTACTTTGTGGTTATCTGGTCCCTTTGGATACCTTCTGGGCACTTAGACTGTTTTTAGATCGTGTAGTAAAGGCAGTCTCGTTAAACTTTCGGTTATACTTGCAGTATGACTTAAGCCTAGGTCATCCCACATCCCGCCCTCACCACTCCTCCTAAAATGCCCCTTTCAGCTCTGGGCATATAGCAGCAGTAACAAAGTTCTAAGCTGCTTTTAGATACGTTGAAAATCCATTTCAGTTATCGGCACTTGGATGACCTGTCTTTTTGATCGTCCAAGTGCCGATTTAGGCGGGTTTTTAGATGTATTTTCATTTATGAGCCCCATAGCGCATATGTTACCTGGACTTGCCATGGAAAAACTAAAGGCAGGCATTTTTGATGGTCCACAGATCAGATAACTTATAAATGACCCATATTTCATAGCATCAATGAAAGAAATCGAATCACGTGCCTGGTCTTCATTTGTTCTTCTTGTGAAAAACTTTCTTGGCAGCAGGAAGGCAGACAACTACACACAATTAGTAGAGGATATGCTCTTTCATTTCAACAGGCTTGGCTGTAACATAAGCACAAAACTTGTTTTTTCTGTCCATTTCTGAGTGTTGAGGGTTAGGTCATGATGGTTTCATTAACATGCCTGGCCCCCCCCCTTTTTGGAAGAATACTTCAAGCTTTTTGTTTTCACCTTCTGTAGCATTCAGCACCAGTGTCCTAAGCATGTCTGGTCATGCCTATCTGAGTTCTAATAGAGTCAGATTGTCCAAGGCCCATGTTGCTTGGAAGAGCATGAAGATCCTTAAATTATCAATGTTGACTACAATCAAGGCACTATTCAAAAGAAGTTAGGCAACTGTTAAATATATAATTTCCCTAAATGTTGATTTCAGCCCTCATATGGATACGACTGCTGAAAATCCATCAGAAGGACTTGACACAAGGAAAGGGGTGGAACAAGGGAGGGCTTTGACATTAATCTGGATAGTACTGATATCACTGTGTAATAAAATTTATTTTTGTTCTTGGGTAATAAGTGTTCTTTCTTAATTGCCTATGCCATAAAAGTATAGAAAATGGTTATCATTCCCCTCAAACTTTACTTTCATGACCAGGACATTGATATTTTGAAATTTACCTTTTTTGCAGACCACTCTAGATTGATTCCAAGGTGAGTAAATGTATGTAGGGGCCCTTTTACTAAGGCACAGTCATCCTGCAGATGCATTTTGCTATGTATGTGACCAATTTATCAAGATAAGAGGAAAAAGTACTCCTTAGAAGCATCTGCTATGATGTGTGATGCCTATAAGGCATATGCCAACATATTTGTTGGGGATCAAGGAAAACATTGGACACCTCATTTCACATGCGAACACTGCCAAAAGAATTTTGAAAGTAAAACAATTTAGGGCCTCTTCTATCAAACTGCACTAGCAGTTTGTAGCGCGGTGAGCCACACTGAATGGCCCGCACTGCTCCTGATGCTCATAGAGTTCCTATGAGTGTCGGGAGCAGCACGGCTCTCTGCGCTAAAAACTCCTAGCGCAGTTTGATAGAAGAGGCCCTTAGTTTCTCATTAGGATGGCAGAATTTTCTGCTACAAAATTTCTTAGAATGTTTAATTTATAAAAATATTAAAATTAAAAATTTTTCAGTGTTTGAAAATACATATGAAATATGTTGCAATAATCTTGTACACATTAGTCATAGGTGAAATGAAATTAATTTATTGTTTTCATTACCACAATTTTATTTTGTTCTGCTACAGCATGGTACAGAGGGGAAAAGAGAACCATGAAGTTTGCTATCTCAAGAATTTGGCGGAAACCCACTGATCACTCAGACAACTCCTGCTTCTGCATGGTGGACCCTTCCAAACATTAAACTGACAAGCATGCATCTGCATTCACATATCCAGACATTCCTTCATTCATCACCACTGTGCCACATTCCCCTGAGCTCTCCATACTCACTCTGCTAAAGAGAGAGCAACTGTCTTCAGAAAAAAGCAGCAAGGGAGACATAGATCCAGTTTACAATATCGGTGGTGCAGCTGATGAGAGAAACCCATATTATCCAAACCAAAAAGACCTCAGTGATTTGATCAAAGATCCTGGTCTCATCAAGTCCAATGCCAAGCTTTTGATGTCTATGATCAAGCAGTGGAACTTGTTGGATGATAAAGTGGAAGTCGGAGGTCAGAGGAAGCGTCGCCAAGTTTTTTCCACCTTCTTCACCCATCAAGATGGGCTTTGCTTTTGCCACAATGTGACCAGTCTGTTTGAGGCATTTGGAATTACTTGTTATCCGAAAGATTGGTGTTTCTTTATTGATAATTCATCCAGGAGCATCAAAGCCTTGATGCTCCATAACAAGAACAAGTACCCATCTCTTCCACTGGCTCACTCAGTACACCTCAAAGAAGATTACAGCAGCATCAAAGTTACTAGGCACTTTAAAGTATGATGAGTATGGTTGGGAGGTTATCAGAGACTTCTAAATGGTGGCATTACTAATGGGTCTCCAATGGGTTTACCAAGTTTCCCTGCTATCTCTGCCTTTGGGACAGCAGGGACACAAAGGTGCACTATCAAAGGCAGGATTGGCCACAGCGGACCAAGTTCTGTGTGGAGAGAAACAAATGGGAACTACTGGTGAACCCCTGGAAGGTACTGATGCCAGTATTACACATCAAATTGGGCCTAATGAAACAATTTGTCAGAGCTCTAAAGGAGTCAACAACCTTCGAATACCTTCAACATCTTCCCTGATCTGTCTGAGGTAAAGGTCAAAGCTGGTGTCTTTATCAAACCACAGATAAAGAAGAACCTAGAGAGCAAGAAATTTCCCAAGAAGCTATCTAAGAAGGAGAAAGTGGCTTGGAACAGTTTTGTCGCAATGGTTTAGGGCTTCCTGGGCAATCAAAAGGCTGAAAACTACACAGAGTTGTTGAGAAGCTCTTGAAGAAAATATATTCTTCATTTTTAAAACTTTCAACAAGTGTAGCATAAGATACAATCATTTTATACTTTAACATCACTTAAAATACCATCAAAGTTTAACTCGTATCAAATATCCCTCCCCCCCTTAAATCCAACAATTATACTTAAGCATAATAAATCATAAAATATTCCCTCCTTCCCCCCCCCTGAACGTGTATGAACAAAGGGAGAAAATAATACTTATTCTGTACAATATTTTGTTAATGGCTCCCAAACATCCCTAAATTTCTTAAAATGCCCCTGCTGTATGGCTATTACCCGTTCCATTTTAAAGATTTAGCATAACGAATTCCACCAAAAATTATAATTCAGCCGATCCCAATTTTTCATAATTTTCTGTATGGCAACCCCTGTCATGATGAGAAAAGTTTATTATTATTATTAGAGATTTGACTCGGCTCTCATGGAAGTACCAAATAATAATAATAACACATGATAATGCCACCGGATTTTCCAGTAGATTATTCACTTGGCCCCCAAATGGATTTTCAAAAACTAAGTATCAATGGACAATACAGCTGTTGAAGAATTAAAGTAAAATCGACTGTAGGATGTCTCTCAAAGTCCATGTCCTTGATGCTCATTTTGAGAACATGGGAGCATACTCAAAGGACCAAGGTGTAAGAGCTTCCACCATGATATACTAGACTTTAAATGCCACTACCAAGGATGGGAGACTACATCTGGGGGCTGATTTCTGAAAGTGATAATATAATCACAAATCTTGAAAAAGTGCTTACATCTAAATATTCTGTGGTTATCTTTGTATAACTTCAATATTGACAAATTAATTGTGAGTCATATGTTGCTTTTTATGATTTTGTAAGAATAAAAAGATAAAAATTCAGTGTTTTCACATTTTAAAGAGGTAAATTGCAAAATTTGACTATCCGGATCACAGAAACAAAGTTTTATGGCAATATTTTCTATAATTTTTAAGCATGAGTAATTAAGAATTTACACATACTGCCCAGGAACAAAAATTGTTACATTGTGTATTCAGCTGCTATTCATATAAATTATGTATTTAGGCCTGCTAAAGCAAGCATGTTGACTACACTGAACATCGACATCGACTATAATCAATAAATTAAATGTGTTTAACTTATTCTGGTCACCATATCAATATGTTGTAAATTGTTGACTAGACAGAGTTCTCTGATCGGCAGAGGTCCTGCTCTGGAATGCATGGTCGAGCAGTATTTAATATCACTTGTTACACTTTTAGGAAAATGGTTAAAGGTTTTCTATTTACTCAATATGTGACGGAAAATTAATTCAGAATCTGTGATATAATTGTTATAATTATATGGTTATAAGAGGGATTACCTTGGCTGGATTTTTATTATTGTGATCTGCCATGAACCATTTAGGAAAAGCAGAATAAAAATAAGATTAGATGCTGGTAATATCAGGCCCAATGGAAAAAAAAATGGCTGTATGAATTTCTAGATGTAAACAAAAATTATTGATTTATAAACTGCTCTGGGAGCATACCTACCAAGGAAAGGGCCGTCAACCTATCCTCAGTACACACTCAGCTAGCCTGTTGGTTCTTCAGGATCTCCAGAGAGAAAAACAAGATCTAGGGGCATCTGGCATCCTAGTGAAATAACCACACAGACGAGATCTGTTTCAGCAGTTTGACTTCTGTGAGTCGAGGTTGTTCCTTGCTACCAGTTTCTTGAAAACTCAGCAGGAGGAAGTGCAGTTCTAAATTACTTCTGTATAACTGGGCAGTCCTACCTAAAGGAAATCATAGCATTTTATACATGTTATTTATAATAGTAGGGATTATGCAAAAATATGAATTACTGGACAAAGTAAGTCACCATTCTTATTAGGCACATTTCACAAAAAAGCACAAGTACCTAATGTTGAAGGTGAGTCTGTTCATATACATGTTTGTGCATGTTCAAACAAAGCGATGTGTACACAGTAAAAGAGAACATTGGAGGATCCAGTAGAGGTTCTCAGCCCTTTGCTGTCTGAAAAGTGCCTGAGAGTCATAATGGCATATCGATAAAATGGTGTGGTAGCCATTAATCTGCTTTAAAGGTAATAAATAGAAATAAAACAGAGCAAAAAGAAAAGAAGATGGTTCATGCCCTCCATCAACACACATGCTGTTTGAAGACTGAAACCTACACTTGAAAAGCCATTGGGTGGTAGTACGGCCCAGCCGTGTCATCTGTGGAAAAATAGGAGGGTGAGAGAACATGTGTGGGAGGAAGAGAAGTAGGGGAAAGATAGATCAGCAGAGAGGTTGAAATAATATGGGGTGATGGAAAGAGTGTGCCCCACTCACCCTCTTCCCATTGTGCTCCTGTCCCACACACTTACCCACACCCCTACCCCTGTTCCAGTCAGTCCCTATTCCATACACCTTCACATAACATCTAATCCCTCTTGCACAAAACTAACCCATTTGCTGACAATGCGCCCCAAAGAAACATGCACAGTATGCCACACCTAGCCTCTATCCTACAACAGCCTAACAAGACAATTAACTATATCATTTCCCACCAGGTCCTTTACAGAGGCATGTCTAAATTTACTAATAGAGGAAGGGGAAAGGCACCATTTTGTTACATAATAAGAGCCAGATTCTATAAATGGTGTTTAATTTCATAGGCGCCTACGAAAACAGCACCTACTGCATGTCAAACAATGGTGCAGCATGAATAACTTAGGTACCAGTATATTAAGCCAGAGTTGTCTTGGCCTAAAATATCGGTGCCTACCTCAATCCACATCCAAATTCTACCCCAAATCTTCCCTATCCATACCTACTTGCTGGTAGTTGGCTTGGTGTAGGTGCCTACCAAGTTAGACACTAAGGACCAAATTCTATGAATGGGATGCTTGGGGGGGGGGGGTGGCGGCAGGAGGAACTGGGCACTCCAACTGCCAGGGGATGTTTTGGTGGTGGCAGCAGGAGGAATTGGGCACTCCTCTTTGGGGATGCTGGGGGGGGGGGGACGGGGACGATGCTTCAGTGGGGTTCTGCCACTGCTACTCAGATGATTGATAAAAAATAGTACTTGTGAAAGGATGAGAGTCACTAGAGACAATACTCCAAATATCAAAATAAATATCTATTATTCAAATTAATAAGTGTATCTGTAGCCTCAGTGTGATTGTTAAGCTATTATGGCAACTGCTACAACAGAAATCCCAGCTTGAATCAATCGGCAGGCTTTATTGCAAGCCACGCCCACACCATTATAGACTTAAACATGTGAAGTGCAAAAAGTGAATTTCATAAATATAAAAAACTCTCTAGTGAATCTCATCCAAAACTTCATTAAATTACTAAATGCCTCCTCAATGTTCAAAATACTTAGCTCAAAAATGGCGTTCAAAGTTCATCCATAATTCTTTAGTCCATGACTCTTTCATCTTCAATTTAAATTGTCCTTATTAATTTTGAATGTTGAGGAGCTATGGCAAGAAATGAAATACAAACAGATCTCTGGTTTTCAAGACTTTTTATTTTTTTTTAACAGCTAGTAGGACTACAATGCTGCCAAGGATGTGTCTCCCTGCTTCAAAAAAAGATGTATTGAAGTAGAATTGTTTATGTGGGTATAGAACCTTTATGAAAGCCCTGTTAAATACTGAAAGGGGCATAATCGAAAAGGACGTCTAAGTCCGTTTACGTCCGTCTCGCAAGTCGTCCAAAGTTAAAAAGAGCCTAAGACACATTTTCGAAAGAGATGTCCAACTTTTTTTTACTTTCAAAAATCGCCTAATTATACGTCCTGCCGAACTGATCGTCCAAGCCGCTAAATCGTCCGTCTTTATACCAATTTTCCATCCAAGTCCAAAACGCCTAGAACAAGCCCTGTTGGATGTGGGAGGGGTCTGCAAAGTGATGGATTGAGCACCCAGACATGCCACCTAAATAGTGGGATACCTTACAGGGCACTGCTGTGAACTTCACAAAAAGGGTGCCATGGCTTCTCCTCCCTACAGCTCCCTTATAGGTCAAGGTAAGCCCCCCAAACCACCTCTAGAATCCCCTAGACCCACTTATCTACCACCCCAATAGCTCTTATGGCTGCAGGAGCCACTTATATGCCAGTAAAAAAAAGGGTTTTGGGGGTGTATAGGGCAGTGAACATGTTTAAGTATCAATGCAGTGATTACAGGGGCTTATGGGCATGGGTCCTCCTCTCTATGGGTCCCTAACCCATCCCCAAGACGACTTAAGCTGCCTCTGGGTTGGACGACTAGGCTTTCCTATGCCAGGCAGCCAGGTGATGATGGTCTGGAGGCTGAAATTTAACGTTGTGAATAAAATTTTTATGGGGGTGGGGGGGGGGGTTGGTGATCACTGGGGTAGTGTGTGGGGGTCTGTGTTATGTGTTTGCAGTGCTTATGTGGTGACTTTAGGTGTTTTTTTTGTGACTTAGACCATGTTTTACATGGTCTCACAACGTCCAAGTTCCGTTGATCCTGGGCTGTATAACTTTCGGTTATACATGCTGTACGACTAAGTCTAAGCCAACCCACGTCCCGCCCAACTCCCGCCCTCGACACTCCTCCCGAAACGCCCCATTTAGCTTTGGACGTTGAGCGGCACTATGAAGACCTAGGTGGTTTAGAAATACATCCAAAATCCGTTTTTATTTTTGGCTCTTGAACGTTTTTGAGAAATGTTCGTCCAAGTGCCAACTTAGGCCGGTTTTTGGATGTTTTTCTCTTTCGATTATGAGCCCGTGAGGTCTTTTCTCCATTTTTTGGAATAGATTGGATGTCACTCTGAATATACAGTGCTGGGTATATTATTGGATGTTTTCTACTAAGAGTTTATATTTGGGCATCCTTGTTTCTTTTTTATTTTTATTTTTTAATATTAGGTTTACATTAAGATATATGCCTAGAAAATTAAGAATAGTGTAGAATACGGCCATTCACCTGTTATTCGGACTGAAGAAAAGCGATCATATCAGTCCTCATTACCGATCATTGCACTGGTTGCCAGTGGAGGCACGAGTAATGTTTAAATTCTCATGCCTCTGTTTTAAGTCAGTCTGGGGATTGGCACCTACATATCTGCTATCCCATTTTGTGCTATATAATCCTGTCAGGGTAACCAGGAATTGCAACCTATTTGCTTACCCAAAGATTTTAGGCTGCAAACTTAGGTCTTATTTAGACAGGATGCTTGCTTTTCAAGCATATGAAGCTCTAGTAGCCACCTATATATTTAAAAATTGAGATTTTTCACACTATGTTCCTCAGAATGCCACACTATAAAATCACGTGGTAGCCGTCCTCATAGGAACTTTATATTGTGTGATTTTTCTACATTAAATATTCTTTTGATGTATATTCATAATAATTTATAAAGTGCTTGTGCTCATCTGAAAATGTTGACTTAGCCATCCAAATGCAAGTGCAAACTGTTACTTAGCTTAAGACCGGGTCTGCCTCAATCCCCACCTCAATCTTTAAATATATAGGTGGCTACTAGAGCTTCGATGCTACAATACATTTGAATTATTTGTGCATATATAGAGATTTTGAGTGCTTTTCAAGCAAGCAAACAGTCCTGGTTGGGTAACGATATCAGCGGAGCCATGTTATCCTATGGCGCTTTTAGAAAAAAAATCAAGACAAATATTTGACAAATTTATCTCTTAACCTGTGCTTTCATTTTTAACACAACTAATTTTATTACATTAATTTTAAATTTTTAATGTCTTTTTTAATACAATAGGTTGGATTCAATTTTTACTATTTTATATTTCACTAATTGTCCAGTTTTTTTCTCTTTTGTGTTCAGAATTCTTTTGATTGGGGTGCTATAGAAAAATAAAGTTATGTTATGTTAAGTAGAAAATTAGTTTCATCTTGTTTATAAATCTGAATCACCAAGGACCTCATTTAGATGGAAATAGCTATTTTAACAATCCATTTTTAATGCTGCCTATCTAAATCATATTAGGTGTTATACCCTAAAATGTGACAAATATTTGTATTCAATTGAAATTATGTTGCAGCTATTTCTATGTTGTAATTAATCTGAAATATTCTTGTAGCATTTGTGAATATGCAAATAAGTCATCAGATACTATGTTCCTAATAGCATACTAAGGAACGCTACCTTAAAAGTTTAAATATTTTAGTTCTGACTTTCATTCCCAATTACTTAGAATTGTTTTTCTCTCTTATTTCAAAACATAAGAACAGTTGTAGTGGCCACATGCTTTATGGCCCTCAAACATCAATAATCATTTTTAACTCGTATACTTAATTGCTTGTCCAGGAGCCAGCTGTTTCCGAGTTCTGCCAGCTGTTGTAGAGTTCTAATGAAAATAGAACACTGCAGGACTTAAATGGTCAAAACTAGATCTGAAATTCTGTCTTCATGCATAGACCCTTCTGCTCCTGGATAGAGAGTTGCGCGGGGACAGAAATCCCACCCGTCCCCGCCAAAGTCCCACCCATCCCCACCCGTCCCCGTGAGGACTCCCACCCGTCCCCACCCGTCCCCGTGAGGAATCCCTCCGTCCCCGCGAGGAATCTCCTCCGTCCCCGCCCGTCCCCGCGAGGAATCCCCTACGTCCCCGCCCGTCCCTATAAACTACAGAAATAGTTATTTCATTTAATTATGCTCCTGAATTAAAGGCTCTGGTAGAAAATAAATTTAAAAATAAGCAAAAAGACTTTATTAATTTGGAAATATTAATTGGGAAGAATACATACTTTGTAAACGGGTTTCTACCAGAGCCTCTAATGTTTATAAATTTTTATCAACACAACTAATATACTACTTTATCCTTAAGCAAAAAAATAAAAAAAAAAGAATTTTTTTCCTACCTTTATTGCATGGTTTCTGCTTTCTTCATGTTCTCATTCAATTCCTTCCATCCACTGCCTCTCTTCTCTCTGTGTCTTCCATTTGCTCTGTTACTGTGCCTCTCCCTTTCTCCCCCCTCCCAAATTGGTCTGGCACCCATCTTTTTCCCTCCGCTCCCCCCATAGTCTGGCACCTCTGCCTTCTTCCCTGCCAGCGTCTTCTTCCCATTCCCTCTTCCCCATTTCCTTTCAGTGTCCTTCTCCCCCACCATCTTCCCCATGTCCTGTCAGGCAGCATCCTTCTCCCCCCTCTGTCTTCCCCATATCCTTTCAGCGTTCTTTTCCACCCCTTTGTCTTCCCCAGTGCTTTCAGCGGCCTTCTCCCCCCTTAAGCGTCTTTTCTTCTCCACTCCACCTTTCCTCCCTCCCTGCCTCCACCTTTGTGGCACTTTTGCACTGGACCGACAACAGAACAGGCCCGGTTGGACAAATCTCCCTGTCCTGTAGCCGCGAATCTAAATTACCTTCTTACAGCAGCTGGAGTAGTGAAGCTGCTGTAAGAGGTAATTTAGATTCGCGGCTACAGGGCAGGGAGATTTGTCGGCCGGGCCTGTTGTCGGTCGATCGGGGGACTTGACCGGCTGTGCACATTCTCCGGGGCGGACCGCCCCCTCCCCCCCTCTTTCGTACGCCATTGCCTTCTCCCTACCTGCCCTGCCGCACACAGCCGACCGGAAGTCTTCCTGATGTCAGCGCTGACGTCGGAGGAAGGGAGGGCTTTGCTTAAGCCCTCCCTCCGACATCAGCGCTGACATCGGGAAGATTTCCGTTCGGCTGTGTGCTGCGACAGGGCAGGTAAGGAGAAGGAGACTACCCTCGCGGCTCGAGTGCACTGCGATCTAACCCCGCAGGAACCCCGCGACCCTCGGAGGCGTCCCCACGGGATCCCTGCGACCCTAGGGGGCGTCCCCACGGGATCCCCGCAACCCTAGGGGGCGTCCCCACGGGATCCCCGTGACCCAAAGGGGGAACCCTCGGGTCCCGCGGGATTCCCGTCATCCCCGTTCCCGTGCAGCTCTCTACTCCTGGATTCATTAGTATGCAGTTCTGTTTAGTTAGTCCGATTTTAGTCCCTGCTATTTTCCTACTGGCACAAACTTAGGATTAAATATGAAATGGTTTTTCATTTCTGTTCAAGCCTAGTTTTGGAACTGTATGCAAATAGAGTTTTGGGGTAATTTAATTCAGCCTTAGGAACACTTGACATTACGAATCTATGAGTGAAGCTTCCAGGATTACTGTTGCATTTTTGCATTTGCTCTGCATTCTCGTAATAGGAACCCAAAGGGCCTTACGTTCAAATCATTTTTCCTGTTGACACAACGGGGGAAATTCTCTAAATGGTGCTCAAAAAATTAGCACTGGAGAAAAATATGTGCTAAGCAGTATTATCTAAAGGGTGCTCCGGGATGAGCACTCTTTATAGAAGAGTGCTTAAAGCTGATTCCAGTGCCTTAAATTGAATGCCGGTATTTAGGCCAATGTTAATGCTGGCACACAACCCATGACATTTTGGCACATAAATCAGGCTATTTTATACCACACTGTGTGCAGATTTTCAGCATGCCCCTTCCCTGGCCCTGCCCTCTTTGAATTGTGTGTTACAGTATTTAGGCGCACAGTGTTATAGAATAGTGCTTGGGCAGATGTGTGTGCAAATCCAAATTAGTGCCAATTCACTTCAGTAATTGATGGTTAAGACCAATTATTCATACTTAATGACTCATTAATTTAATTGTGCATGCATCTGGGGTCCATGCCAAAATTTTGGTGCCATATATTGAATCCAGGGGGAAAAGTCTGATTCAATTAAGCTGTGCTGCTATTTCCAATGGCTACCGAGACTGACTCAGAGGTCCCAGCAGCCATTTTGTGACTCAAGCCAGCAAGGGCAGAAGACTTACTCCTGTTCATGCTGGTTCCAATCTCAAAATGGCTGCTGGTATCTCTTGCAGCAACCTCTCAATGCTAATGCAGGAAGTCTCAGCAGCCATTGCAAATGGAGCAGCACAAAGCGGAACAAGTGGGGTTTGTTCCTGCCCGTGAAGGCTACACTTAGGGTTACCAGATTTTTCCAAAGGAAAATCCAGACCCATGGCCATGCCCCCAGGTCTGCCCGGTTCCACCCACTTCACGCCCCTTCCCACCTCCACCACCTGTTCGTGCGTTGGGATGGCAACTGCACATGCGATGATGTTGCACGTGTCTATGCAATATCACCGGATGCCGTCCCGACGTCGGAAGCTTTTCAGAATCCTGACAAAGTGCCGGGTTTTGAAAACTGTCTGGACCCCAGACATGTTCTCAAAAGGAGGCCATGTCCAGAGAAATCCGGACATCTAGTAACCCTAACCACCAGACTTTCCTAAGGTAGATTTAGGGACGGCCTATGAATGGGATTTGGGGTTTGGTTTGGTTTCTGTGCCAAATCAGAAACTGAAATTTGGTCAGCCTCTAGTTCTTATGACAATTTGCTTTACATACACATACCAGTTTGCTAGCTAAACATGGGGCTTGGGGGCCTAGATATCCCATTCTTGGCTTAGGCTTTTCCAGTCAGGTGCACAGGCATCACTATGGGATGGCACAAGATGGCATGTACACCCTTTCACTCCAGTTTCAATGTGTGTGTGTTTGCACTTGTCTGCAGACTGAATAGTAAGAAAGAATGAAACCTGAGCAGAAAAATAGATGGAGGAAAGCTGAAAAGAAAAGATCAGAGTCAGAAATGGATGGATGTACAAAAGACAGGAAAGGAGAGAAGAAATAGCAAATGGACTGTAGACCTTGGAAAGAAAGTTAAGAAAAAATAGAGGAAAGCAGAAACTGGAGACTGGGACAAATATGAACAGAAAAAAATAACCATAACAACCAGACAACAATGGTTGAACAAATAATTTTATTTTTAATGAATGGAAAATGTTAGTTTTATAGTAAATTTACACTGCTTTCTTTATATTTTGCATAGTGCTGTTTCTATTTCTTTAGTATTTAATTTTTTGTTTACGTAATCATATTTAAGTTTGTGGTCACTTATTCTGAACCCGGAAAGAGTCTGTTTGTGTTCGCTGTTTGTGACCAAGGCCAGGTACTCTGTTAGCATGGAGTTTCTATTTAAGCATCTGTAATAATTCAGCTTGTTCAATTTCTTAATAGGCATATTGATGTTCTAGGTCCCACTGCAATATTTACTGTGTTGCATTTTTCTTTGTATGGTCCTTGTTGTATTGTGGAGAAGTGGTCTAGTGTTAGGGCTGTAGCCACGGCCCCCTGAGGTTGCAGATTCAAGTCCAGCGCTGCTCCTTGTGACCCTGGACAAATCACTTAATACTCAAATGCCCTAAGTATGCTAGTCAGATTGTGAGCCCATCAAGACGGATAGAGAGAAATACTTGAGTACCTGAATGTAAACTGCTTAGGCTATAAGTCGTATATAAATACTAAAATAAGTTAGAGGTGTTACTGTAAAATAGATTACACTTCTCCCTCGGTATTTGCGAGGGTTAAGGGCAGAGCCGGACTGCGAAGTGTGAAAAATCGCGAATAACTTTGTGCTGGCTCTGACCCACCCTCGGACCTTACCTGGTGGTCTCCGTCTCCAATCACCTCCCTCCGTGTGTGCTGCATGTTTGCAGGGGGCCAGTGTGGGTGCTTCGGTCTCCTCTTTCCCCGCTTCGTTGTCGGGCCGGGGGAGTGAAGAGGCAGCAGGAAGAGGATACAGGTAAGAGGCGCTTGCCGGGAGGGGGGGTTGATAGCTGGGGTTATAAGATGCTGAGAGCAGAGATCGTTCCTCTCTGAGTGCATAGGACCTGGGCTGGGCAGCCTATGTTGGGAAAGGCCGGGAAGTGGCTGGAGCCTGCTTGCGTGCGTGTGTTTAGGTCTATGCGGGCCCTGACCAGGGTCCGGCTCCTCGGTTCTCTTCGTTTCTCTCACATTGCTGCGAAAATGAACTGGTCTATTGTGATGAGGCCCCGATCCAAGTCCCGGGGCTGGGGGGAAAAAAAATCACAAATTAGCGAAACTGCGAACGTCGGAACCACAAATAGGGAGGGGGAAGTGTAGGTTTATAGGTCCTGAGTGATTTTTGTAGGTTTTGTATTACAGATACTTCACAATGTGCTTGGGACTGGAGATGTTATCCCACCCTCTTCCTTTTACTAAACTGAGGTAGAGGTTTCTATCGCATTCTGGAGCACTAAATGCTCCAACACTGTTCCGACGCTCATAGAGTTCCTAAGAGCGTCAGAGCTTTTAGCAGCCCAGGCCGCAGTAGAAACCTCTACTGTGGCTTAGTAAAAGAGGGCCTATGTTTTTACTGATTATATCAAAGTTGGAACTTTTTTTGTATGCTGAGTTCCTGGGGAAATGCCTTTTTTGTTTTCCCTTCATTCTTAAAGGAGGGGCTATGAGGGTTTTAGTGGATGCAAAATACGAGTATGTTTAAATTTACAGCACAATAGTCCAGTATACAGTGTCAGAAGTCATTATTTTTTATATTAGATTTCCAGGCTACATAATGAAACTGCCATTTCAAAAGTATTTACCTGTTTTATTAATACAGCTTCGTAAGGCATTTATATTTGTTACAAAGCGAAGTTGAAGGACGTGTGCCATTGCGGTAATCATTTTGCCGGATTCTGTGACGTGGTGAAATGTTAATCAGACACAAGTCTATTATAATAGCAAAATTTAAGTTATGGGATAATGGTGGATCTGGTGGACATCCTCATTTCTTAAGGGTTGGGTGGCATTTATATATTTAAAAAGTAGGACAATTAATGTAATAATCATGACTAAGGGGTCCTTTTACAAAGGCGCAGTAGCGGTTTAACACATTAAACCGCCTGCCACACTAGTACCTAATGCCTCCATTGATGAGGCGTTAGGATTTTAGGCTGCCGCGGGGGTTAGCGCGTGATGAAATGTCCGACACGCTAATCCCCCCGTAGCGCGCCTTGATAAAAGGAACCCTAAGAAAATTAAACAGGCAAAAAACAAAAGGAATTGGCCCCAAAATATCCACAGAGAAGAAAATCCAGAGAAAACCAAAAAAACTCTGTGGAGTGACGATGTTCCTAAATGGACTTTATTTGAAAGTGTCAAAGTTCCAAAGGTACACTGAAATCATCCACATAAAATAAATTCATCCACATAAAAATAAATTCATCCACATAAAAATAGGTTATCCACATAAAAGCCTTGAAGGACCTAGTCTGCTAGGGATACAGGACCCAACACAGTCTGCGTTGTGACAAAAAGTCTTCTTCAGGGGTCCCTGGGGGTCCTATAAAGGTGAATACGTGGGAAACAATTGTGTGGTGAGCCGGAAGTGAGACACTGCTTGCGTTTGCAATAGAAAGAAAATTAAACACAATGCAGCATCTACTGTCTCCTCCAAATATCTCTTTTGCTCTCTTCCATTCTAAACCCCTTTCTTGGTGTGATCCAGTATCTTTTCCTCTACCTGCAATTCAACATTACTAGTCCCTTGTACTGGTCTACCTTAAAGATGGTCTTCTGTTGCTCCACGGCGGCGGCAGCAGCATTGCACATTTGCAGCCTGCAACCTGGTCTGAAGCTTTTCCTCTGACCAGTCCTGCCACTGCAGAAACAGGAAGTGATATTAGAGGACGCAGGATGGACCAGAGGGAAAGCTTCAGAGCAAGGAGCAGGCAGCATATGTCAACCCACTGCTGGGACCAGCAGAAGACTATCTTTCAGGTAGACCAGTGGAGGGGGACAGATGTCAAACCGTGGGTCGAGAGGGGTGTAAGCTACAGACCCATCAGCAGAACTGGAGGTGCCAGTAGTGAATTCTATGGTGTGGGAGGGAAGAAGATTATCAGTCCTTTAGGGAAGGGTGAAGGGGATTTGATATACTGCTTTTCTGTGGCTATAATCAAAGCGGTTTACAGATTAGATATGGGTGCTTATTTTATATCTGGGCAATGGAGGGTTAAGTGACTTCCCAGAGACACGAAAAACTGCAATGGGAAATAAATTTAAAAAATTAATACCTCTACTTGTGTGATTAATCATGATTAAAGTGTGTTTTTTTTTTTTTTATTGTGTGATTAAAAATTTTAATTGAAATGCAGCTCTAGTAAAAAGCTAGTTTACACATGCAACCCTTTTTTGGCCTGTGAGCAGCAGGGTGTTATTTTAAGTAATTTTAAACTTTGTGGAGTCAGAGCCAGGACCAGTAAAAGAGGGAAAGCCAAAAACTATAATAAATTCATTCACTCAGCATCCTTCTTTCATCCAAAGAGCCAATCCAGAGCAGAAATTTTGGTTCTAAAGCAAAAGGTTCACTTAATTTGGAAAATGTGCAAAAACATGGGGAAAATGCTTAGCATTAACTATATACAGTCAGCAACATGATAAAGTAATTCAAAAACTTAAATTCTTTAGTGGGTTTCCTTATGAATCCTCTGCCTTGGTAGAGATTCAGAAGAAATGTCCTTTGTATCTATGATCTTTCTGGACTCTTCTTCCAGAAAGTTGCTCTGTAACTTCTATGTAGGTGGTTGAGCTCTCTGAGCCTTGAGGTATAAAGTCTTTGTAGATGATCCCTTCCCTGATGGACACACAGCTACTGGGGTTCTCTGAACTGTTGGTCAGAGACGTTTAAATACCTACGTGCCTTAAGTGCGCAATGCACATCAGTCGAGTCTCTTTCATTTGAAAGAGACTCGACCCAGGTACATTAGCTAGATTGTGAGCCCGCCGGGACAGACAGGGAAAAATGCTTGAGTACCTGAATAAATTCATGTAAACCGTTCTGAACTCTCTTGGGAGAACAGTATAGAAAATTAAATAAATAAATAAAATAAAGGAAGCTCTAGAAGAGGGGGAGGCAATTCCGGTCCTCGAGAGCTGGAGCCAGGTCAGGTTTTCACGATATACACAATAAATATGCATGAGATAGATTTGCATTTCAAGGAGGCAGTGCATGCAAATCCATCTCATACATATTCATTGTGGATATCCTGAACACCTGACCTGGCTCTGGCTCTTGAGGACCAGAATTGCCTACCACTGCTCTAGAAAGAGGGGGCATAGGATGAAGCTGAGAGGTCATAGGCTCCGGAGTAAGCCAAGGAAATACTTTTTTTACAGAAAGGGTGGTAGATGCATGGAACAGTCTCCTGGAAGAGGTGGTGGAGACAGAGGCGGTGTCTGAATTCAAGAAAGCATGGGATAGGCACTTTGGATCTCATAGAGAGATGAAGAGATAATGGTTACTGCAGATGGGCCATTTGGCCTTTTTCTGCCATCATGCTTCTATGTTTCTCATGGGATCCTCCTCTGTTCCCTTCTCATTCCTTAGGCTTGATTTTTGTTTCTTCATTTCTCTGTAAGAAAGGTGGTAACCTGGTTTCCTCTTTCAGCTCAACTTTATGAAATTGCACCATCTTTGTTGACTTCAATAGATGCACTTCTCTCCTGCTCTCTCCTGATAGCTAGAGACCCTTTTCCCTTTCAGTAGATATATTTCAGTGTGGAAGCTTCTCTCCTTTCAGTAGTAGTGCAGTGCCTGGGGAAAGGGAATTAATTGTACACTACTTTCTTTGTAGTTACACATTCAAAGTACTTTATGTATATATAGATCCTTATTTTGTTCCTGGGACACTGAAGGATTAAGTTTTGTCTCCCCTCCAGTTAGAGGATGTAAATTCAAAAGACATCATCAACATCCATCTTATACCTTTTTTAAATTTGTAAATCACTTAGTAAAGTAAATAAGCGATTCATCAAGTCAAAATAAAACTTGAAACTTGAAACATCTCTCACACCAGGCAGCATTATGGGGTAAAGATCTAGAACAATTGCTTACGTCTACTACTTATGGGGAATTTAGGAAACGCCTAAAAACATATCTGTTCCTAAAGTACTTAGGCAACTAACCTCATCCCACAATAACTGATTCCTAGAGTTGTTAATCACTAGTTTCTAACTTCGCTAATTCCACTCAACTTGTAGCATCTTTCAATCAATGTTAACCGGCAGAACATTGCTAAATCCATCCAAACTGTAACATCTTCTAATTATTGTAAACCGCACAGAACTTCACGGTCCTGCGGTATATAAACTGTTATATTATTATTATTATTATTATTATTAAGTGATTTGCCAAGAGTCACAAGGAGCGGCACTGGGATTTGATCCCACAACCTCAGGTTGCCAGGGCAACAGCTCTACTACTAGGCCAGTCCTCACCTCTGACAGGAACCACAGACAAGGCTACAACTGGCCTTGGTATTTGGAGCAGCACAGTTCCTCTCCAAAGGATGCCTCATTCAGGTTCAGGATCTTTTTCTCACAAACGATAGGAGTCGGATGACAGCGGCACCCTTGGGAGACCCTTGAAAAAACACCAGTACGTGTGAAACATGTCGGGTCTGACTCCCTGGGTTTTTGGCTGAGGATAAGTACTATCTACTTTTAAAGCATATAAGATGATGGGAAATAAGTTTAAACTTTTTTGAAATATTCATTTCTAAAGAACTTACACAAACAAGTATATAAAAAGAAAATTTAAAAATTAAACACATATTTTTCATAAATCGACAGCCAATGATGAGGCACCACAATATGCTTCCCGCGGTATGAAATAATATATGCGATGGAGTGGTGGGGCTGAGGCGTCGTTTTGAAAAACAATAATAAGTTCATTATCCAGACATATTACGATTTCACACTTATAAGTTTGGACTGGATATATCACATTTTACAATTTTGCCGTATTCTATTTGCTTGAAGTCATTCAGGTTCAGGCAGGATGAGTGACATCTGCTGACTGATATGAACAGTTTTATGCTAGAACCATGACCATTTTCAAAACTCATGAGCCAGCACTTCCTTGCTGATATATTATTTGAATTTAGTTCACACTTTTTCAGTTGTAGCTCAAAGTGAGTTACATTCAGGTACAATAGCTATTTCCCTGTCCCCAGAGGGTTTACATTCTAAGTCTATACCTGAGGCAATGGATGGTTAATTGACTTCTCCAAATCATTGGTGGCAGCAATGGGCTTTGAACCAAGATTCCCCGATTAATCAGCACACTGCTCTAACTGCTAGGCTACTGCTCGTCATATTAGACATATTCTGCTAATACAGAGCAGGAGTTTAGTGCCTTCTGCTAAATCAGTTCTATTTATACTCCATCCCAGGTTTCAGGAACAGCACCACTAACGTCCCTGAGGTCAATGATTCAGGCATCACACAAGGCAGCCTAAGAAAGCAGGACAGCAGCTACCATGGCTGTAACCTGGATGGCAAATTCACAACTTATTACTCACTTTTATTTGATATACCACAAATAATAATACAAAAAAAAATGTCTAAGTAGTTTGCAAAAGATATTAAGGAAAGAGAAAGGGAAGACACTAAAGGTCATCTAGATTACAATTAAACATAATCAATCAATATTTATTAAAAAGAAACAATGAATGAAGAGGTTAACACAGAAAATAAGTAATAATAAATATATAAATTATAACGGTAAGACACAATGGGCTCCTTTTACAAAGATGTAGTAGTGATTCCTGAGTGGCAAATGCGACGAAGCCCATTCAATTCCTATGGGATTCATCACATTTGTGGGAATTTCTACTGTGGCTTTGTAAAAGGGGCCCAATAGGAGGAGAGAAGTGTAAGAATGACACGTCCTCCTCCTTCAGCTTAACATTTGTCACCTATTAGGCATCAAATGGATATAAAATTACGGTATGTTAATAAATATGATTAATTTTGTTTCAAACCTTGCTGCTGATTTCTGAAACACTACACTGATCTCATGATGGGGCAGTAGAGAATTTCAACAATGATTGCCCTGCTGTCACAGATTGTATATGGAGGTGAGCAGGTGAGAGAGGGGCTCCTGCTGCTCAGGGCCAAATGCAGGTCAGATCAGAAAGGAGGAGGAATAGCCCTATATATAAAGGATAACAAACACTCGACCAGAGTGGACACAGCAGCGGCGACCGACAATTTGGAATCACTATGGGTCAAAATACCAGGAAGAAATGGGCCTGAGATAAAGATGGGCCTGTGCTATTGTCCACCTGGGCAAACCGAAGTAAACGATGAGGAAATGGAAGCCAAAGATGAGGCAGGAATGCAAAAATGGTTAACAACATTGTTATGGGAGACTTCATCTATCCAGGGATAGACTGGAGTCTTGGAAACTCAAAATGCGCTAGGGAAACCGGATTCCTGGAGGCTATACAGGACTGCTTCATGGAGCAGCTTGTCAGAGAACCAACGAGAGGAAATGCCACTCTGGACCTAATCCTCAATGGGCTATGAGGACCTGCAAAGGAAGTGGAAGTAGTGGGACCGTTAGGAAATAGCGATCACAATATGATCCAGTTCAAAGTCGAAGTAGAAATACTGAAGGGGAAGAGAACCACAGCGACAACTTTTAACTTCAAGAAAGGAAACTACAAAGAGATGAGAGTAATGGTAAGAAAGAAACTTAGGAACAGCTCAAAGAAATCGCAGACTTTGGAGCAAGCTTGGTCTTTATTTATGGACACGGTGAGCGAAGCGCAAAATCAGTATATCCCCAGATTTAGAAAAGGATCCAAAAAGAACCGAACAAAAGACCCGGTGTGGATAACTAAAGAAGTGAAGAAAGCGATAGCAGATAAGAAAAAATCATTCCGGTTGTGGAAAAAGGACAAAACAGGGGAGAACTGGAAAGAGCACAGGAAGCATCAAAAAGAATGTCAACGAGTGTACAATGCTGTAATTGCAATATGCCTCTATATGGTTTTTATGTTTTCTTTTGTTTTCTTGTTCATTGTTTTTTGAAATACCAATAAACTTTCTTGGAAAAAAAAAAAAAAAGAGAATACGAAGAGAGGTTAGCCAGGGAAACACGAAATTTCAAACCGTTCTTCAGATATGTTAAAGGGAAGCAGCCGGCAAGGGAGGAGGTGGGACCGCTGGATGAAGGAGACAGGAAGGGAGTGGTGAAGGAGAAAAAAGAAGTGACGGATAGACTAAACATTCTTTTCATCAGTATTTACAAGAGAGGAAACATCCAACGTACCGGAACCTGAAAAAATCTTCAGAGGAGAATGGATCAAGCGGAAAAATTAACATCCATGGAGATAAGCCTCGAAGACATACTCAAGCAGATAGATAGACTAAAAACTGACAAATCTCCGGGTCTGGACGGAATCCAACCTAGGGTATTGAAAGAACTAAAGGAGGAAATATCAGAACTACTACAGCAGGTTTGTAATCTATCCCTGAAAACAGGCGTGATCCCGGAGGATTGGAAGATAGCTAATGTTACGCCCCATCTTTAAAAAAGGATCGAGAGGTGACCCGGGGAACTACAGACCGGTAAATCTGACTTTGGTTCCGGGGAAGATAGTGGAAGTGCTGATAAAAGACAGCATTGAAGAGCACTTAGAAAGAAATAAACTGATGAAAATGAGCCAACACGGCTTCTGCAAGGGAAGATTATGCCTAACGAACTTACTGCACTTTTTCGAAGGAATTAACAAACAAATGGATGAAGGGGCCCCCATAGACATCGTATACTTGGATTTCCAAAAAGCCTTTGATAAGGTACCCCATGAACGCCTACTACAGAAACTGAAGAACCATGGGGTGGAAGGGGATGTACATAGATGGATCAAAAATTGGTTGGCGGGTAGGAAGCAAAGGGTAGGAGAGAAGGGATACTACTCAGACTGGAGATGGGTCACGAGTGGTGTTCCGCAGGGGTCGGTAATCGGACCGCTGTTGTTCAATGTATTTATCAATGACCTAGAAACAGAGACGAAGTGCGAGGTTATAAAATTCGCAGACGACACAAAACTTTTTAGTGGGGTTAGGACTAAAGACGACTGTGAAGATTTACAAAGGGACCTGAATAAACTGGGAGAATGGGCGAATAAATGGCAGATGAACTTTAATGTAGAGAAATGTAAAGTCTTGCATGTAGGAAACAGAAACCCGATGCACAGCTGTATGATGGGAGGGCTGGTAATGGGTGAAAGTAGCCTAGAGAAGGACTTGGGGGTACTAGTGGACAAGACAATGAAGCCGTCGGCACAGTGCGCAGCGGCCTCAAAGAAGGCCAACAGAATGCTAGGTATTATCAAGAAAGGTATTACAACTAGAACGTGTTTGCTAAGACACTTGGGGGATTGGGTGAATCAGACTAGTTGCTATACCCCTCTTCAGATGGAACGGGAGTTTTTTGCTCCCTTTAATGTGTTTGCGTTGCTTCATAGTCCCAGGAGTGTGATTCCTGTCCGTTTCAGAGCAAGTGTTCTATTTTGCTCTCTGCAAGATGATTGGCGATGGTTCTTGAAATGTTTGGGGGGGGGGGGACCCAAGGGTCACGGATCTCTTGCCATTAAGGGGCAATCCAGCCTTTCAGCCGTGCTGGGAGTTGTGGGTTTATTTGTCATGGTAAGCGAGAGGTATTTCTAGGTTGGAACACCTCCTGGGCGTGGAAGGGGAGTTACTGTCCCATATCAACTTGCAGGTAGTAGTGGGAGATACCTGGGGAGCGCAGTTTGTGTGTCATCAAGTGGAGCATTATGTGGGTTCCCTCGACAGAAGGAGACCCCCCTATCGGTATCGCTAATTCATACCAGTTTGCAGGTTTTACAGCCCCATAAGGACTATATAACTATTCGGGGCAGATGGGATATTGCCCACACTCTTTGGGCAATGCCAGGGGTGACCCCGTGTGCTTGGTTGCGGGAAACATTACGAGCTTAAAACTTTTTCTTTTCAGGCCGCCAAATTGAATATATGGCTTGGAAAAATGATGTTAGAAGCTTCTTTTACTTAGATTTTAGGAAATTACTAAAGACTCAATTATTTAACAGGCTGGTATCTTAATGTTTTGGTTTTGGGTTTTTTTCTTAATTTTAATGTTTGCATTTCATTCTCACGTTTTTACTCACATAGTCTACACTTTCATTTTGAGCAATTTTATTGAAATGTATGTATTGTCTTTTTTGCTGTATTTTATCAAGATGCTTTTATAGAAATGTATGTATTGTTCTTCATGCTGTGAGCCACTTAGAACCTCCCTGGTATGGCGGCATATAAATAAATTATTATTATTATTATACGCGCAAACAATTGTATTACTGTGGAGGTCTCCCTACCCCAGTATGTCACAAGTGTGGACAGGGGAAACACACCTTGAGACACGCATTTTGGTCCTGTCCAGTCATACTGCGTTTTTGGAGACGTATAGTCTCATATATGTCCGGCTTGATTGGTAGAGTCTTGAGGGGTACACCTGCCCAAATGGTTCTCAATCTGCCTGAGCATTATGGCCATTTGCCCCGGGGAAACCTGACTGTAGAAAAATGAGCCTGTTAGCTCGTAAATGTATCCTACAATATTGGACAGTCCAAGATACCCCGGCATTGACAGAACCAGTTGTATCAGTTGGCTACCTGGGAGGCAAGGGATGCCAGGGGGTCGCGGAAGCTTTTGTTCATGCGCATCTGGGAACCCTATTTGCTGTACTTGCATCCCAAGGATCGTAGTGCACTACTTATGTGGCTGTCCTAATTTGGGCTGTTTGCAGTTGACTAGGTGGAGAGTACCTGGGGGGTGGGGGGAATAGCTTTGGAGGATTGTAGTTTGTTTGAATTTGGATATGCGACAGTGCTCTTTGGGTGGGGAGGAGGGTGGGGGGAGTTCTCTGTTTCTGGAGGGTTTTTTTTTTTTTTTTTTGTATATGATGCATCTGATATAACAGTTTCTCAGTCAAAGTGGGGGGAAGAGATGAATGATGGCCCACAAGAGTCCAAGGCCCTGGAGGGCTTTGTGGTGTTTATGGACCTAGGTCTGTTAGTAGGGAATAGTTGGATAGGTGCTGTTTGCATTTTATGTATAAAACTGATGATGACTGTGTCTCTTTGCTATTGATGATATTCCCTTGTTTCTTACTCGACTTTGATATGTATGATCTGTTTGAGATTGTTTCGCTAATTTCATCAATAAAATTGTTTACACTTAAACACACAGTGAGTTTATGAATCCGGCTCTCAAGTTACCTGAGAAAGACAAGGCAGATGCAGAGAAAGGCAGCTCTTGCAATGGGATATATGTGGGTAGAAACGAGCAGCATAATGGAAAGAATGGCAAAGGGCAGATGCTGGGAAAAGGGAAAATGGAGAACTGATGGAAATAATGGATAGGAGTGAGGAAGTCCAGTGGCGTACCAAGGGGGGGGCGGGAGGGGCGGTCCGCCCCGGGTGCCAGCCCTGAGGGGGTGCTCCCGGCCTTGCCGTTCAGTCCCCCCCACCCCCGAAGGACCGCTCGCCCCACTGACCTTCCTGCACCACCTGTGAAGCAGCCCGCAGCAGGATCTGACGTCAGCGATCCCTGAGCTGCTTGGGCGCTGCTTCCTGCGCCGCGGTCCCGCTCCTCCTCTGACGTCAGAGGAGGGGCGGGACCGCGGCGCAGGAAGCAGCGCCTAAGCAGCGCAGGGATAGCTGACGTCGCGATCCTGCTGCGGCTGCTTCATAGGTGGTGCAGGAAGGTCAGTGGGGCGAGCGGTCCTTCGGGGGTGGTGGGGGGGGACTGAACGGCAAGGCCGGGAGCATAGGTAGTGCTGCTTCATAGGTGGTGCGGGGAGGCCAGGGGGGCGAGCGGTCCTTCGGGGTGGGGCGGGCGGGCAGACAGGCAGGCTTTCAAGGGGGAGGGGGGTGACAGGCAGGCAGGCAGGCCTTCAAGGGGGGAGGCAGGCCTTCAAGGGGGGGGGACAGGCCTTTGGGGGGGGGACAGGCAGGCCTTCAAGGGGGGGAGAGGTCTACAAGGGGATGGGACAGGCCTTCAAGGGGTGGACAGGCCTTTGGGGGACTGCAGGCCTTCAGGGGGGTGCAGGCCTTCGGGGGGGGGCAGGACTTCAGGGGGGGTGCAGACCTTCAAGGGGGTGCAGGCCTTCAAGGGGGGGGACAGGCCTTCAAGGGGGGACAGGCAGGCAGGTCTTCAAGGGGGGGACAGGCAGGCAGGCCTTCAAGGGGGGGACAGGCCTACAAAGGGGGGGACAGGCCTACAAGGGGGTGGGACAGGCCTTCAAGGGGGCACAGGCCTTCGGGGGGTGCAGGCCTTCAGGGGGGGTGCAGGCCTTTGGGGGGGTGCAGGCCTTTGGGGGGGTGCAGGACTTCAGGGGAGTGCATACCTTCAAGGGGGGGACAGGCCTTCAAGGGGGGGACAGGCCTTCAAGGGGGGTGCAGGCCTTCGGGGGGGAGTGCAGACCTTCAAGGGGGTGCAGGCCTTCAAGGGGGGGGACAGGCCTTCGGGGGGTGCAGACCTTCAAGGGGGGGGACAGGCCTTCAAGGGGGGGACAGGCAGGCAGGCCTTCAAGGGGGGGGACAGGCCTACAAGGGGGAGGGACAGGCCTTCATGGGGGGGATAGGCCTACAAGGGGGTGGGACAGGCCTTCAAGGGGGGTGCAGGCCTTCAAGGGGGGACAGGCAGACCTTTAAGGGGGGACAGGCCTTTGGGGGGGGACCCTGGCTTAGAAGTACACGGAGGGAAAGGGGTGTTCAAAGAGAGGTGCATATGCCAAACTTTGGGGGGGGGGAGGAAGAAATAATGGGTCTGAAAATAGAGGAGAGGGAGAGAGATGATGGACCATGGGATTTAGGGAGGGAAGGAACAGAAAGGGAGAGAAATTGGACACAAGGGATGGTGTGGAGGAGGGATAGAGATACTGGATAGGAGGGTAATTGGGAAAAGAAAGGCAGAGTTGGTGGACTCTGGGGTGGTGGGGAAGGAGGGAGAGATGCCGGATGAAAGGGTAGTTAAGAAAAGGTGGATCTGTGGAGGGAGATGAAAAAAAGGAAAGATACCAGACTTCCTGGGGAGGGAAGGGAAATGGAAAGGGAGGACAGAGTTGGCAGATGGATGGTTAGCACGCAGAAAGAAGAAAGAAGGAGACCCTGGCAAGCAAGTTATCAGAAGAAAACCAGAGCCTTGGACCAACAAGATTTGAAATATAACCAGACAACAAAAGGTAGAAAAATTAATTTTATTTTCTGTTTTGTGATTATAATATGCAGATTTGAAATGTGTATCCTGCCAGAGCTGGTGTTGGACTGCAAACGTGAGCTAGGATTTAACAGAGAGAGGAAAAGTCCTTTTTGTTTCTTTATTTTATTTACACCACAGCGCCAGTGTGGTTAGGAGAAGCCAAAGGGGGTGAAAAAGCTATAAAACCCACCAGGAGTTTTGAAAAAAATCACCCAACTGGGCAGGAAAATCGAATTGAAAAACCAATTCAATAGGCTGAATCGAATCGAAATTTTTTTTCCTGAATCTGGCAGCATTAGTTTGCGCTACTGTCTTAGACTTTAGGACCTGGGATTGGGGAGAGATGGCATCCTCAGTACTTTATAATGCATGTGAAACGAGGATTTGGTCAGACTTTTGAAGGGTCTGCAGAAAAAAAATATTGTATAAGCCGGGGACATGAGACAGCAGGAAATGGGAACTTTTCTTCCTTCTATTTTTGTGAATGGAAAGGCTGAGGATGTCAGAGAGTTCAGTTAAAATATGTGCTTTATAAGAAAATATAATAATGTGTTTTATAAAGTTTATAGCATAGCTGGCCTACCCAGTGAGGTGTTCCTAGTGGTGCTGGTGGCAGCGTGTCAATGTGTTGAGAGGAAGAGGTGGTCTGTGAAATTCTGCTGAGCAAACTCCGGGCCCATTTCCACCCCCCAGTTAGTCCACTCCACTCAACTGGTTCACACACTGAGTGGGTCTTTGGGTGTTGTTTTGGGATCTCTTCCAGTGGTTTATCAGTATCTCCTTCTGGTCCAAGGAAGGAAACTTTGTTATCCTTAGCATTGACCTACAGAATATGTTTGTAACAGCACTGCTTGTGTGGCATTAGGCTATGTAGTGATCGAAAGAAAAAAACAGACCTTTGCACATTTTTGCACTATATGGTGGGTGTATGAGGAGATTCACATTTCCTGCACAGCTAAGTCCATGTGAAGTTACCCTGTGCTGTATTTGACATCTAGCAAGGTCTCTGTTTGAAAGGAAAGATCTAAACTTAAAAATGAAGTGGCCAGAAGTTATGGTAAAAGCAGATAGTGTAGCTGGTTTTAAGAAAGATTTGGATCGGTAGCATGGAATGTTGCTACTCTTTGGGTTTTGACCAGGTATTAGTGTCCTGGATTGGCTACCATGAGAATGGGCTACTGGGCATGATGGACCATTGGTCTGACCCAGTTAGGCTATTCTTATGTTATGTTCTCATCTGTAGGGGCCTTTGTTTTCACTTCTTATTTTAATGTATTTTTTTTCTGGGAACTTATCAGTGTTCTTTATAATGGGAACAAAAATGGAAGAGAATTAATGTGTGTGGGATGAGGGGGTAACTAATTTCTTCAGCTAAATAATTCAATCCACTTTAAACAGACATAGGAGAACTCACGCACCATTCACACACCCTCCAACCAAAACGTCAAAAGAAAAAAACTGTTCGACAACCTCCTAGCCATTCGAGCTGCAACACTCGACCCCCAACTCTACAACCAATTGACATCGACCACAGACTGCAAAACCTTCAAAAAGAAATAAAACCCTTCTATTCAAAAAACACATAAAACCAAACTAACACAATCAGAACTGTCCCAAGCATCACCTGCAACTACTCCATATGTACTTCTGATGTCATGACAATTCAGACATAATTTATGTTATGTTATGTTTGGAATATAAGAAAATTTTCACTGCCTGTTTCTATTCTGACCATTTATTCCGTTTCATGGTCATTACAAAAAATATTTTTTTACATAGGGGGGGTGTCAAAAAATGATGGGCCCCGGGTGCCACATACCCTAGGTACGCCACTGAGGAAGTCATAGGGTTGATAGAAAGAATAGGAAAAGGCTGAAGGACTGGGAGACAAAGAAATGAACTGAAGTATAAACAGGGGATTCTGATTTTCACTTATAACTCAAAAACCCATGCTGCTGCTTTCAGAGGCCCAAAGGTATGCCAGATCTCGCGGTGGGGAGGAGAGAGGTCAGTTGGGAGGTGCTACACAGGGGTATAGGAAGGATGGAAAGCTGCTGCACATGGGAGGGGGAGGGAGGTGAGAAGAAGAATTGTTAGACATGGGGTGAAAGAGAGGAAGGGAGGGATACAACAAAGAGGTAGAAAGTAGTGAGAGGAAGAAATCCTACATATGGTAGAGGGGAGGTTGGATATAGGTTGGATATAGGTTGGAGGGCAGGGAGAGATGGTGCATGGGAAGAGAGAAAGAAATGTTGCACATGATAATGGAGGGAAGGAAGGGAGAGACTGCATGGAAAGGAATAGAGATGTTTGACCCAGGGTACAAGGCAGGGAGAGAAAGAGAGATGGCAGACAGTGCGAAAGAAACAGAAATAACTATATTATGTATGTCAACCTGTAACCCGTTCTGAGCTCTTTGGGGAGAACGGGATAGAAAACAAATTAAATAAATAAATAAAACTATGGAGTTTCCAATCCTAACCACAAAAAACCTAATATCTTCTTTTGTGGGAACCTGATGATGTTATCTGTCCATTATGAGGGCAGCCAGATAACAGCATCAGGGTAGGATCAACCTGACTCTCCATCCCATCTGGCCCATGATAAAGCAGCACTGGCAGCCAGAACATTTTATAGCAATGCCCCTCCCCCTCTCATTAAAGCTTGGCAACTGCAGCACTTCAGGTGCTCTCACTGCAACTACAGCCTGGATACTGTGCTTTTATACAGCATGGGGCACAATCAGCCTGGATTCAGGAAAAGAGGAAGTAGCCATATATGCCACAGCTGCTGATATGGCAGGAGCTGCTTTCCATTTTCCTAGCATGTGGCCCTCCATTTCTAAGGCCAAGATGGTGGAGAAGGAGCACTACAGTAGAGGAGATGACCACTGAGAGAGAGAAGATGAAGAGGAGGACGTTAAGGATAACAAGAGCAATACAGAAATGGAACACAAATATTTATTTCCAAACTTTCATTAAACACGCCACCAAATAGCCCGAAGCATGTTACAATTCAACCTTAAGAGTCAGCAAAAGCAGACATGCAAGTCTCAGGAAAGAAAGAAAATATGACAAAATACATTAGAGCACAAGATAAATAAACAAACCCCCCCCCCAGAAGAATTGAAAAGAAGGTTAGAGATCAGAAATGTACCCTCAAGAAACAGCTAGCAGACCTTGGGTAATGAGAGACAGAAGAGATAGGCTTGGAAGGAGAGAGAGAGAGAGAGAGAAAAAAAGTAGTTGGAATGAACTGCAAGTCTCCAAACTGTTTAGAAGCTGATAAGGGATTTACACAGCCTAAAAGCGTTTCTCAACTCGGTCCTGGAATACCCCTTTGCTAATCAGGTTTTCAGGATATCCACAATGAATATGCATAAACTTGATTTGCATACACTGCCTCCATTATATGCAAATTTCTTTCATGCATATTCATTATGGATATCCTGAAAACCTGACTGGCAAGGGGGTACTCCAGGACTGAGTTGAGAAACACTGTCCTAAAAGGTTCAACACTCATGCACTACAGCTAACACTAACCTCGCAAAAAAAAAGTCCATTTAAAAAAGTACATGTTTCAAAGCTGAATCAGAATGTCATTTGATAGTGCAAAAAAACTTTCTAAAACATCCAATTGGCTGAAAAATAAGCACCTACAATTTAATGTATATTAAAAAGCAAGATTTGAAGTCAAGAGTACAGTGTGGTGCAGTGGTTAGAGCTACAGTCTCAGCACCCTGTGGTTGTGGGTTCAAAGCCTGACCCTGGGCAAGTCACTTAATCTTCCACTGCCCCAGGTACATTAGGTAGATTGTGAGCCCACTGGGACAGATAGGGAAAATGCTTGAAGTAGCTGTATGTAAACTACGACAGGAGCTCAAGCCAGCCTTTTCCTATGAACAATCTGCACGGGGTAGGAGCATGGTAAGATCGCTCCTGCTCCGAAAACCCATTAGACCACAAGGGGGGCTTACAGGGCTTAAAATAGCCTGGGGGGAGGCGGGAGTTAGGGGCAGAACCGGCCCGAATATTATTCGCGTTTTTTAAATATTCGCGGGCCGGCTCTGCCCCTAACCCCCGTGGCTACGGAGGGAGAAGTGTATCCCTTTTCCTAAACATAAAACAGGAAAACAGAGTAGAAGGGCAGATTGAAAACCTATGTGAGAAGAGCAATGGGAAACTAAGAAATTCCAAAGAAAGTTGGCAAGAATGAGAGATAAAAGAAAGATGAATCATGGATTTCCGGTGTCAGCAGCAGTATAAGTAAAGGATTGACCCAACCAATGTTCACCTATCCCCAATGAAACATATGGATCTTTTAAGAATATTCAGAACCACTGCAGTAGTCTTCTGAAACTATAATTGATTGTATAAAAAAACAACAACAAATTACCTGGATATATGCAAACTGAGTATTTTGAAATCTTAAGCAAAATTCCTATATTTTTCTGACTCATTTGTCTCCTCCCAAAATTTAGATCTCTAATCATAGCGGGATTGAAATTATTATTGAAATTTTCCATCCTAACCTTTTCAGGTGCGATGGCATACATCTGTTTAACCCTTTCAGGACCAAGGGACATATTTGTCCCATAACTTTAAAATCCTATAAATTTTGATTGGGATAGTCTACAGTTCTAAATTTGATATGTACGGATTCCATATGATACTGCCTTTATGTAAACAAACTGGTTCCGACATTCATTCATTAGCGTCGTTGCCAGATTGACGAGAAGATTCACTTGCCACACTGTCCATAAGCCAGAAGTTTGATTTTTTTTAAAAAAAATAATGATATTTCACAAAAAAAAATCAATTTTTTGGCATCTGCAAGCCCTTTTTACCATAAAAATGTCGTCAAAACCACAAAAATTGGCCTACGATCCTTATGGTCCTGAAAGGGTTAAGGGCTAGATTTATTAAAGTGCATTACTGTTAGTGTACATTAATGCACTTAACACACATTATGGTAAAAGAGGTCCCATTGCATAAAACAGGATTTTTGGTAAATAAGACTAGTAAATAATACTCTAAGCGAGGCATCACTAATGACTTGGGTATTAACACCTCCTTTCTTCTGCTGGTAATGTCTTTCCTTAGGAATAAAGGTTAACAATATAAGAACATAAGAATAGCCAACTGGGTCAGACCAATGGTCCATTTGGCCCAGTATCCTGTTTCTACAGTGGCAAATCCAAGTCACTAGAACCTGGCAAAAACACAAATAGTAGCAACATTCCATACTACCAATCCAGGGCAAGCATTGGCTTTCCCCATGTCTGTCTCAATAGCAGACTATGGACATTTCCTCCAGGAACTTGTCCAAACTTTTTTAAAACCTGTTACCACATTCACATTCTCTGAGTGCAAAAATATTTTTTCCTATTGGTTTTAAAAGTATTTCCTTGTAACTTCATCAGTGTCCCCGGGGAGAACTGGAAAGAGCACAGGAAGCATCAAAAAGAATGTCACCTCATGGTTAGAAGAGCAAAAAGAGAATATGAAGAGAGGCTAGCCAGGGAAGTATGAAATTTCAAACCGTTCTTCAGATATGTTAAAGGGAAGCAGCCGGCAAGGGAGGAGGTGAGACGGCTGGATGACGGAGATAGGAAAGGGGTGGTGAAGGAGGAAAAAGAAGTGGCGGATAGACTAAACATGTTATTTTCATCAGTATTTACAAAAGAGGACACATCCAACATGCTGGAATCTGAAAAAATCTTCAAGGGAGATCAAGCAGAAAAATTAACATCCATGGAAGTAAGCCTTGAAGACGTACGCAAGCAGATAGATTAAAAACTGACAAATCTCCGGTATTGAAAGAACTAAAGGAGGAAATAGCGGAACTACTACAGCAGGTTTGCAATCTATCCCTGAAAACAGGCGTGATCCCGGAGGATTGGAAGATAGCTAATGTTATGCCCATCTTCAAAAAAGGATCGAGAGGCGACCCGGGGAACTAAAGACTGGTAAGTTTGACTCCGGTTCCGGGGAAGATGGCAGAAGCACTGATAAAAGACAGCATCGATGAGCATCTAGAAAGGAACAAACTGATGAAAATAAGCCAACATGGCTTCTGCAAGGGAAGATCGTGCCAAACGAACTTATTGCACTTCTTCGAAGGAATTAACAAACGGATGGACAAAGGGGACCCCATAGACAACGTATACTTGGATTTCCAAAAAGCCTTTGACAAGGTACCCCATGAACGCCTACTGCGGAAACTGAAGAACCATAGGGTGGAAGGAGACGTACATAGATGGATCGGAAATTGGTTGGCAGGTAGGAAGCAAAGGGTGGGAGTGAAGGGCCACTACTCTGACTGGAGGAGGGTCACGAGTGGTGTTCCGCAGGGGTCGGTACTCGGACCGCTGCTGTTCAATGTATTTATAAATGATCTAGAAACAGGGACGAAGTAATAAAATTTGCAGACGACACCAAACTATTTAGTAGAGTTAGGACTAAAGAGGACTGTGAAGATTTACAAAGGGACCTGAACAAACTAGGAGAGTGGGCGAAAAGATGGCAGAAGAACTTTAATGTAGAGAAATGTAAAGTCTTGCATGTAGGAAACAGGAACCCGATGTACAGCTATACAATGGGAAGGCTGGTAATGGATGAAAGTAGCCTAGAAAAGGACTTGGGGGTACTAGTGGACAAGACAATGAAGCAATCGGTACAGTGGGCAGCGGCCTCTAAGAAGGCGAACAGAATGCTAGGTATTATCAAGAAAGGTATTACAACCAGATCGAAAGAAGTTATCCTGCCGTTGTATCGGGCGATGGTGCACCCGCATCTGGAGTACTGCGTCCAATATTGGTCTTCGTACCTTAGGAAGGATATGGAGATACTCAAGAGGGTTCAGAGGAGAGCGACGCAACTGATAAAAGGTATGGAAAATCTTTCATTTGCTGAAAGATTAGAAAAACTGGGGCTCTTTTCCCTGGAAAAGTGGAGACTTAGAGGGGACATGATAGAGACCTATAAGATCATGAAGGGCATAGAGAAAGTGGAGAGGGACATATTTTTCACACTTTTGAAAACTACAAGAATGAGAGGGCATTCAGAAAAATTAAAAGGGGACAGATTCAGAACCAATGCTAGGAAGTTCTTCTTCACCCACAGGGTGATGGACACCTGGAATGCGCTTCCATAGGGTGTGATAGGACAGAGTACAGTATTGGGGTTCAAGAAAGGATTAGATAATTTCCTGAAGGAAAGGGGATAGAAGGATATAGATAGAGGATTACTATACAGGTCCTGGACCTGATGGGCCGCCGCGTGAGCGGACTGCTGGGCATGATGGACCTCTGTTTTGACCCAGTAGAGGCACTGCTTATGTTCTTATATCTCCCCTTAGCTGTCTCTTTTCCAAGCTGAAAAGCCCTAACCTCTTTGGTCTTTCCTCATACGAGTGTTCTATCCCCTTTCATATGAGAGGAGTTCCATCCTCTTAATTTAGGTCTTACCTAACTTCCTTTCCTTGAGTCCTTCCGCACCAGTCCAGGTGCTTTGGTTATGTTCAGCTGGTGGAGAATAAGAACTATTGAGCTGTGACATCACTATATAGCATTCTTTGCTACCTAGCAACAGCCAGTATTTCTTGGCAAAGCAGTGTTGGTAAATGTTCACAAACACTATGGGCTCCTTTTACGAAGGCGCGTTAGGGCCTTAAGGCGTGGAATAGCATGCGCTAAATTGCCGCATGTGCTAAATTGCCACACGCGCTAGCCGCTACCGCCTTCTTTTGAGCAGGTGGTAGATTTTTGGCTAGCATGCGCTAATCCGGTGCGTGCACTAATACGCTTAGCGCACCTTCATAAAAGGAGCCCTAAGAGAAAACCAACAACATAATCTAACATAATCTAATCAACTAGAAATACAAAGTTCTGCATCAAGGAAACTCATTCTTCAGTCCAAACCTTTAACTGAATAACCAACTTAAACTTTGAGCCTATGTACGTACATTTAAAACCAAGGGTGGATTCTGGACTGGTCTGAAGGGACTCAAGGAAAGAAAATTAGCAGGTAAGACCTAATTTAAGCTTTTTATTGTCCCTCCATACCAATTCAGATTCTTAGGATGTAGCAAAGCAGTATGATTCAAATACCACCTAAAAATGGGTCCCCCTTCTGAACTCTACCGGCTTCTTACCTGAGATCTGCAAGGTCTCAGTAACCTGTACAATAAGGGTAGCTTACTCCTGGTAAATGGTAAAAAATTAATTTTCGTTTCTCCCTTATTACTGTAACAGCTCTTTCCCCTTACCAGAACAGGAAGAGAAGAGCTTGCCACACACTTCCCGCAAAGGCTGCCAAGAGCTCCTGGACCCCTACGAGTGCCACAGCTGCTACACAGGTGCCCATATTGAGCCAACATAGACGTGCTCATGCTATACCATACAACTCCCAGTGAAAAATAGCAAAACTAAAAAAAGCAGCACAGCAGCACAAGGAGAGAAGGCACTTATACACAATTCAATGGCTTAATCTCCTAGATGCTTGAAACTCCCTTTTTCTATTTTTTTCTTTCTGCTTTGAGAAGCCGTAGCAAGGGCACTCAAGGAAGAGCACTGAGGCACAAGAAATTCACCCAATTGAAGGGCATAGGGAAAAATGATACAGTATGGATCTAGGACCCCCAGATGTAACGCCTCACAGGCATAACATGATGCTGGAGTGGCTGGAGACTAAAAAAAAAATGTTCTTCAGTTCTATAGTTTAAAACATAGCTATTTTTACCAGAACCCAACCTACTCAGACAGCACAGAAAGCTTACCTACCACCTATTGGAGACTGAAAATATACTGGCTGTTTCTAGGCAGCACAGAATGCCAAATAATGATGTCACAACTCAATGGTTCTCAGTCTCCATCAGTTGGCAGGCAAACATAACCTAAGCATCTGAACTGGTCTGGAGGGATAATAATCAAGCTCATGCCCCTAATCAATTTGGTGAGACCCTACTTGGAGTACTGTTTTCAGTTTTGGAACTACTGCAGCAAATTTGCAACCTATCCTTGAAAACAGGCGTGATCCCGGAGGATTGGAAGATAGCCAACGTCACGCCCATCTTTAAAAAGGGATCAAGAGGTGACCCGGGAAACTACAGACCAGTGAGTCATAGAAACATAGAAACATAGAAGATGACGGCAGAAAAGGGCTACAGCCCATCAAGTCTGCCCATTCTGCTTACCCACCCCCTGTCTATGCCCTAATGACCCAATTTCCTTATCTTGAGTCTGACCTCGGTTCCGGGGAAAATGGCGGAAGCACTGATTAAAGAACACATCGATGAACATTTGGAAAGAAACGAACTTCTGATAACAAGCCAACATGGTTTCTGCAGGGGGAGATCGTGCCTAACGAACTTATTGCACTTCTTCGAAGGAATTAACAAACGGATGGACAGAGGAGACCCCCATAGACATCATATACCTTGATTTCCAAAAAGCCTTTGACAAGGTGCCTCACGAGCGTCTACTCCGGAAACTGAAGAACCATGGAGTGGACGGAGACGTACATAGATGGATCAGAAACTGGTTGGCGGGTGGGAAACAGAGGGTAGGGGTGAAGGGCCACTACTCGGACTGGATGAGAGTCACGAGTGGTGTTGCGCAGGGCTCGGTGCTCGGGCCGCTGCTATTTAATATATTCATAAATGATCTAGAAACAGGCACGAAGTGTGAGATAATAAAATTTGCGGACGATACAAAACTATTTACTGGAGCTGGGACTAAAGAGGAATGCGAAGAATTGCAAAGGGATTTGAACAAACTGGGGGAATGGGCGGCGAGATGGCAGATGAAGTTCAACGTTGAGAAATGTAAAGTACTGCATGTGGGAAGCGGAAACCCGAGGTACAACTATACGATGGGAGGGATATTATTGAATGAGAGTAACTAAGAAAGGGACTTGGGGGTAATGGTGGACATGACAATGAAGCCGACGGCACAGTACGCAGCGGCCGCTAAGAAAGCAAATAGAATGCTAGGCATAATCAAGAAGGGTATTACAACAAGGATGAAAGAAGTTATCCTGCCATTGTATCGGGCAATGGTGTGCCCGCATCTGGAATACTGCGTCCAATATTGGTCGCCGTACCTTAAGAAGGATATGGCGTTACTCGAGAGAGTTCAGAGGAGAGCGATACGTTTGATAAAAGGGATGGAAAACCTCTCATACGCTGAGAGATTGGAGAAACTGGGTCTCTTTTCCCTGGAGAAGAGGAGACTTAGAGACTTATAAGATCATGAAGGGCATAGAGAGAGTAGAGAGGGACAGATTCTTCAAACTTTCAGAAAATAAAAAAACAAGAGGGCATTCGGAAAAGTTGAAAGGGGACAGATTCAAAACTAATGCTAGGAAGTTCTTCTTTACCCAACGTGTGGTGGACACCTGGAATGCGCTTCAAGAGGACGTTATAGGGCAGAGTACAGTACTTGGGTTTAAGAAAGGATTGGACAATTTCCTGCTGGAAAAGGGGATAGAAGGGTATAGATGGAGGTTTACTGCACAGGTCCTGGACCTGTTGGGCCGCCGCGTGAGCGGACTGCTGGGCATGATGGACCTCAGGTCTGACCCAGCGGAGCCATTGCTTATGTTCTTATGTTCTTATGTGTTATAATTGCTGTGCTTGTCTGAGTTCTCTGCCCATGATTACATGACTTACTATTTTTATGCTCATACTGTGATGCTCATTCTATGGATGCTCTTTGGGGTGACTTGGATGATTCTAATTCTGCTACTGATTTGAAGTTTTTCTCTGTTGGCAGTGTCATAAATAGGACCGAATGGTCCCTGGGCTAAAAAATTAAAATGGAACCCCCCCCCCAATAATACCATCTTTTCCAAAGTAATAGGGACTGAGGGGGAATTGGGAGAGAAGACGAGGAATGCCTTCAGAACTCTAGTAAAGAATCCCTGCAAAAAGCAAACATATTCCAGTTCTATACAGAAGACCAGAAGGTAACAGAAAGGTAGCGGATGTAGGAGGGAGAAGGAGTTGAAATCTGCAGGAGGGTGAGAGTAGCAGCCCAACGCCTCCTCCTTGACCAACCAGGTGAGGTGTGTGGGAGAAAAGACATGTTATAATAACACAAATAAAATTGAAATGAAAGATATCAGAAATAAACATTTCCAAAAGCTGATATATTGTTATTAATATATTCAAAAAGCAATGGCAAGCTTTTACATAGAATGCTGAGCCACCAATTGGAATAGAATGGATGGCTTGGCATTTTGTGTGCATTGTTTGGCAGTTCAGCCTTGTAAAAGGACCCAAATATTTTTTCTACTTTTGTTGTCTGAGCATTGCTTTGCTCCCAGTGTCTCTTTTCTGATTTTCTCTATCTTTTTAATTAACACTGTTATCAGGGTCTCCTGTCTTTTTGACATTTCTTCTCTATGTGCACCATTCCCCTTTCAGGGCCTATGTTGCCTCTATAAAATATCCAAAAATAATGGAGTTCATTATAATGTCACACAGCAGATTACAACAGTCAAGTTAGATTTGCTATGAAAATAGTTCAAATAGAATTTTCCAGTGAACATAAAAATCGATAATGCAGGAATTCACGAAAACGTGAAAAGTGTACATTCATGCAGACAACTTTTAATGGCTATAAAGACATCCAAGCCTTCAACATAATCATGATACGCCAGAAAAGACACTTTCCAATAATATGCACAATAAAATCAGTCATCCAAAAAACATGGGGGGAAAAAACTTTTTCTTAAATAGCTGCATCTCATGTGCAAAAATTAACAGGTGCACTAACTGATTCCTGACATGGCCAAATTTCACCCCACAAGGCTTATTTCTTTAAAAAAAATAATTAAAAAAAAGCTTTAGCAATGACAGCAACAATTTGTTTAACTTAAGCTAGTGACCAAGCCAACAATGCTGGGCTGATTTTTGCTACTCACTCAGGTCCCTCACCACCAATAATGCATGAACAAATCGGTTGCATCTTTTCATGGGCCAGCGAGGTGCTACCATGGGAACAGCCAATAAGGCATTACAGTACTTGATCCCCATTCCTCACAAACGCACTGTCACCTAAGCATCTTCCAACAGTCATTGGTTTAGACCCAGATTCTAAAAATGGCGTCTAAAGATGGGCACCTAAATAAATAGGCGCCTAACTTACTCCCCCCCCCTTTTATGAAGCCACATTAGCATTTTTTATCGCTGGCCATAGCGGTAAAAGCTCCAATGCTCATAGAATTTCTATAAGTGTCGGAACATTTCCCACTGCAGCCAATGATAAAAAACACTAATGCGGCTTCATAAAATGGGGAGGAGGGGGGTAATTAGTAAATTGGCTTTTACAGGAGTTGAGAGGAAGGCTCCACCTTATTTCCTTTGACATTCAGGAATCCTTTTATGCCTTCCTTAGACCTAAGGCAACAAATAAACAATTCATTTCCCTTTTTCTTTAAATTCAATGTCCAAATTAAACTTTGCCAGGGAAACATCTCATAGAAGTACCTTAATACAATAACAGAATGGCTTTTCCATTCTTTGCTGGGGCTCTCTCCCTGCTTTGCACTCAGGTTAGGCTTAGCCACATTCCTGAATTTTCCATACTTTAATTGCAGGGATCTCTGTGCCCTGGGAATGGATAACTAAGGTGACCATACATCCCGTTTTTAGATCCCCTGTCCTGTTATCCCCACACACAGCTTCGGGATGCCAAAATGTCCCATTTTCAGGGACAGCGTCCCGAAGCTGTGCGCAGGGACAACGGGACAGACTATCGCTTCCTGTCCCTCCCTGCTGCGCAAAAAAAAAAAAAAAAGCCTCCCTCCAGGCCCAATTCTAAAAAACCCCAGTCCACCACCGCTGCTGCTGTCCTTACCTCCCTGCTGCTGCTAATCACCGCTGTTAATCGCCGCCCAGAAGCCTTCTTCCTGACATCAATTCTGACATCGGAGAGGACGTTCCGGGCGAGCCAGGCAGCGATTGGCTGGCCCGGAACATTCTCTCCGACATCAGAATTGACATCAGGAAGAAGGAACATCCACTCCGATGTCAGAATTGACATCGGGAAGAAGGCTTCTGGGCGATGATTAGCAGCAGCAGTTAGGTAAGGACAGCAGCCGCAGCAGTGGACAAGGGGGGGGGGTATATCGGGCCTTGGAGGAAGGCTTTTTTTCTTTATTGTGTGTGGCAGGGAGGGAGGTAGGTAGGCAGGCAGGCAGGCTTCGGGGGTGGGGGTGGGACAAAATCTGGAAGACAGTGAGGGGGACATAGGAAGGAGGCAATGGGGGAACTAAGGACATGGAAAGGAGGCACTGGGGGCACTAAGGACAAAGGAAGGGGCACTACTGAAATGGGAAGGAGGCACTGGGTGGCACTAAGGACACAGGAAGGGGCACTAAGGACATGGGAAGGAGACACTGGGGGCACTAAGGACATAGGAAGGGGCACTAAGGACATGGAAAAGAGGCACTGGGGCACTAAGGACATAGGAAGGAGGCACTGGGAGCACTAACGACATAGGAAGGGCACTAAGGACATGGAAAGGAGGCACTGGGGGCACTAAGGACATAGGAAGGGGCACTAAGGACATGGAAAGGAGGCACTGGGGGCACTAAGGACATAGGAAGGGGCACTAAGGAAATGGAAAAGAGGCACTGGGGGCACTAAGGACATAGGAAGGGACACTAAGGACATGGGAAGGAGGCACTGGGTGCACTAAGGACATAGGAAGGGACACTAAGGACATGGGAAGGAGGCACTGGGTGCACTAAGGACATAGGAAGGGGCACTAATGAAATAGGAAGGGGCACTAATGAAATGGGAAGGAGGCACTGGGTGGCACTAAGGATACAGGAAGGGGCACTAAAGACATGGGAAGGAGACATTGGGGCACTAAGGACATAGGAAGGAGGCACTGTGGGCACTAAGGACATAGGAAGGGGCACTAAGGACATGGAAAGGAGGCACTAAGGACATAGGCAGGAGGCACTAGGGGCACTAAGGACATAGGAAGGGATTCTAAGGACATGGGAAGGAGGCACTGGGGCACTCAGGACATAGGAAGGGGCACTAATGACATGGGAAGGAGGCACTGAGGGCACAGGAAGGGGCACTAAGGACAAAGGAAGGAGGCATTGGGGGCACTAAAGACATAGGAAGGGGCACTAAGGACATGTGAAAGAGGCACTGTGGGCACTAAAGACATAGGAAGGGGCACTAAGGACATGGGAAGGAGGCACTGTGGGCACTAAGGACATAGGAAGGGGCACTAAGGACGTGGGAAGGAGGCTCTGGGGGCACTAAGGACATAGGAAGGGGCACTAAAGACATGGAAAGGAGGCACTGGGGGCACTAAGGACAAAGGAAGGAGGCACTGGGGAGCACTAAGAACATAGGAAGGGGCACTAAGGATATAGGAAGGGGCATTAAGGACATGGGAAGGAGGCACTGGGGGCACTAAGGACATAGGAAGGGGCACTAAGGACATGGGAAGGAGGCTCTGGGGGCACTAAGGACATAGGAAGGGGCACTAAAGACATGGAAAGGAGGCACTGGGGGCACTAAGGACATAGGAAGGAGGCACTGGGGAGCACTAAGAACATAGGAAGGGGCACTAAGGACATAGGAAGGGGCACTAAGGACATGTGAAGGAGGCACTGGGGGCACTAAGGACATGTGAAGGGGCACTAAGGACATGTGAAGGAGACACTGTGGGCACTAAGGACATAGGAAGGGGCACTAAGTACATCGGAAGGAGGCTCTGGGGGCACTAAGGACATGGAAAGGAGGCACTGGGGGCACTAAGGACATAGGAAAGAGGCACTGTGGAGCACTAAGAACATAGGAAGGGGCACTAAAGACATGTCAAGGAGGCACTGGGGGCACTAAGGACATGTGAAGGGGCACTAAGGACATGTGAAGGGGCACTGGGGGCACTAAGGACATAGGAAGAAGGCACTGGGGAGCACTAAGAACAAAGGAGGGGGCACTAACGACATAGGAAGGGGCACTAAGGACATAGGAAGGAGGCACTGGAGGCACTAAGGACATAGGAAGGAAGGAGGGAGGGAATAGAAAGGGAGAATTGTTGGGCCTGAGTACAGAAAAAATGAAAGAAAGGATATATAGTCAGAAGGAAACACAACCCGAGACTCATGAAATCACCCAACAGCAAAGGTAGGAAAAATGATTTTATTTTCTATTTAGTGATCAAAATGTGTCAGTTTTGAGAATTTATATCTGCTGTCTATATTTTGCACTATATTTGTCTATTTTTCTATAGTTACTGAGGTGATATTGCATATTTTAAAGTAATCTGCCTTGACATCTTTGAAACCCCCCAAATATAAATAACATTTTCTCTGCGTATAATGTGCTTTGTAGTTTTTTTAAATTTTATGGTTACCATTATGAATTAATAAGATATTATGTGTACATGAAAAATGAACGGAAGAAATTGGGGGTGGGATTGGGGCAGGGCTGGGGCTGGACTGACAATTAATAGATGTCCCCTTTTGATGAAAAAAATAAATGGTCACGTTATGGATAATCATATATACAAAATATAACCCACTATATATGGAAAGTGCAACACAAACTTAAATCCTAATCCAGGAAAAGGCCTCAGAATTGGAGCCTACGCGTAGTCCTATCATGGACTGAACTGTCAGCGTAGTAATACACTCCACGCTCCAGTCATAGGCCAAAAAACCTGAAATCTATAGAGTTTTTTTAACTAAATATTAATTTTTTTAAACTTTTATTCTTTTTCTTTTTTCTACACTACACTAAACCCTAAAGGTCCTCATTAAAATGTTCATATCAGAGTTATTCTATTAAATAAAGTTTTAAATAAACCTTCAGGGTGTATATTCTACAATTACTTTATAAACATAACCTCACTCTAACTAAGAGCATTGCAATTTCTTAAAGTTAGAGAAATGAAAGGCAACATAATAACAAATGGTTTACAAGTCTCATACTGATTTTACAGTTCACTTATCTTGATTTGTAGCTTTTAAAAGACAAGTCGCAGTCTAATGCCTATGCACTGGCTATGCCGCCGACGCGGCAGCGTTTCGTGGACAATAAGATAAGTCCACTGCTTCAGGGCTAATAGCCAAAGTACATTAGGACATTGCGTGCATGTCAGCTACCAAACATTCTAATGTTTTGTATGGATGTGGTTGCCTAGGTGCATGACTGCATTTTTTTATTTTTTTTTTTAATGCCAAAAAATGCAAAGTCATGCACCTAGGCAACCATAATCCATACAAGACTTATACTCTTAATGGTGAGATCCTAACAAGAACGGTAGCAGAACGGGACTTGGGGGTGATCGTCAGTGAGGACATGAAGGCTGCCAGTCAGGTAGAGCAGGCCTCATCCAAGGCAAGACAGATCCTAGGTTGCATACGCAGGGGTTTCGTCAGCCGTAAGCCGGAAGTCATTATGCCATTATATAGATCCATGGTGAGGCCCCACCTGGAATACTGTGTGCAATTCTGGAGACCACATTATCGCAAAGATGTGCTGAGATTGGAGTCGGTTCAGAGAATGGCCACCCGGATGGTCTCGGGACTCAAAGATCTCCCGTACGAAGAAAGGTTAGACAAACTGCAGCTATACTCGCTTGAGGTGCGCAGAGAGAGGGGGGACATGATTGAGACGTTCAAGTATCTCACGGGCCGCATCGTAGCGGAAGAAGATATCTTCTTTTTCAAGGGACCCACGGCAACAAGAGGGCATCCGTGGAAAATCAGAGGCGGGAAACTACGAGGTGACACCAGGAAATTCTTTTTCACTGAAAGGGTGGTTGATCGCTGGAATAATCTTCCACTGCAGGTGATTGAGGCCAGCAGCGTGCCTGATTTTAAGGCCAAATGGGATCGACACGTGGGCTCTATTCACTAGGCAAAGGTAGGGGAGGGTCATTAGGGTGGGCAGATTAGATGGGCCGTGGCCCTTATCTGCCGTCTATTTCTATGTTTCTATGTTTTTCCTAGCCCAGCATATACTTTTGGGTCTTTATTGCCCCAGGTTAGGTAGCCCATTTTCTCTCATTTGCCATCTCTGAGGGAGTTCCCTCCTCTCCATTTTCTCTCTCTCTTTTGGTCTGAAAGCTTTTCTAGGGCTGAATACAAACATGTGAAATTAGAGCCCCCTCCCCCAATCTCAGGTATATGCCATTATCAGAATTTGAACTTCCGAATAGGTGCATAGAGCTTAACAACAGTTTCCAGAAGCTTGTCCCTGTCCCCTGGGTCCTAGCCTACTATAGAGTTCAGGCAGCATCTTTGTCCCTCTCCCCTCCCCCACTACTCAACGACACACAGCTTTCTCTTCTCATTGGAGCATTCCCTTACCGCTATCTCAGGTAGGGCTCTTTGTACTTACACTAGGACAACGTTAACCCCACTCTCCCACTGTGACAAATTCTGTGATACTCTTAGGTGTCATATCACCTAGGGACCTTTCCCTGGTAGCCACACCCCCTAAACCAGTGCACAGTCTATAAAAAGGAAATATTACAGATATTACACTAGTCCTTAGATCACACCTATTGTTGGGAAAAGAGAACAAACAGGACTGCTTCAAATTCCTACATGCTTGCAAAATATTTTTGGTCGCATTTATAGACCATAAGAACTAATCAAAAACAGAAGAAATTACCAAAAAGAAATGTGTAGAGAAAAACTAGCCAGGAAATTCCAAGAAGTCAGACTGTATCATCCCCCCCCCCTTTATACATATCCAACAATTGCACTCTAATTAAAAGTATCTCCCCACCCACCTACCCTGGACGTGTATGATCAAAGGGCAAAATCAACAATCACTCCTTACAGAATTCTGTCAATGGCTCCCAAACATCCATAAATTTCTTATAATGTCCCTGTTGTATGGCCTGCAGATACCTATGTACGAGACGCAGGCAATGTTTATTATATCAAATATTTTATTTTATGCAGTTAAAAATACCACCTTATAGCAAACCAAGGGACCTGACACGGTCCGTGTTTCGGAAAACACTCCTTCCTCAGAGGTCCATGGTTGCTAAGGTATAAAATTCCAAAGCTGGCATACACAAATCACTTAGCCAAAATTCTTTTTTTTTTTTCTAACTTTATTGTCTAGACCAGTGTTTTTCAACCGCTGTTCCGCGGCACACTAGTGTGCCGCGAGATGTTGCCTGGTGTGCCGCAGGGCCGCCATCAGGGCAGTACTACCAGTCCTGCATTCAGGGGCCCGGAGCTGACAGGGGGCCCGAGGCAGGGGCGCCAGTAGCTCGCCAAGGCAAAGTGAGTCGATCACCCAGGACTCACTTTGTCTTGGCGATCTAATCTATCGAGCCGATAAGTCTTCTTCTCCCCGACGTCAATTCTGCAGTCGGAGAGGAAGTTCGGGCCAGCCAATCGCTGCCTGGCTGGGCGGAACTTCCTTTCCGATTGCAGAATTGAAGTCAGGGAGAGCATGCGTCGGCGTCGGCTTTGGGGCCTGTTATCCATTGGTGGGTCCTGTTCCCCGATGGCAGCGGCTTGGGGAACGGCAGGGAGAAAGAAAGAAAGGGGGCAGGCAGGGAAACAGAAGGAAAGAAGAGAAACAGAAAAAAAGAAAGAAAGGTCAGGGAGAGAGGAAGAAAAAGTTGGGGGAGGGAATGAGGTGTGGAGGAGAGAAAGCATACAGGCTGATAGAAGGGAAGAAAGATTGAATGCACAGTCAGAAGAAGAAAGTGCAACCAGAAATCACCAGACAAGGTAGGAAAAATGATTTTATTTTAAATTTAGCAAAGTGGAGGCAGTATTACCACAGTTTTCAAAGGAATTTGCCCAAATAACTTAATAGTTAACTGGGTAAATTCCTAGAGATGAAAACTTCCCTTCACTTACTATGCACAGTTCTGAATTTATATCTGCTGTCTATATTTTACAATATGGTCACCTTTTACTAAACCGCAATAGTGGTTTTTAGCGCAGGGAGCCTATGAGCGTCAAGAGCAGCGCTGGGCATTCAGCGCAGCTCCCTGCGCTAAAAACTGCTATTGTGGTTTAATAAAAAGGATGGAGGGTATATTTGTCTATTTTTGTATGCTATAAAAACCAAATACAGAGAGAGACTGAGAGCTGTTGACGAAGAGCTACGTGTGTGTCTTTCTTCGATTCCAGCCAGAATATCAGCTTTGTGTTCAGCCAAACAGGCCCAGGTTTCGCACTGAATAAAGTATTTTATAATTTTTCACTATTCTGTTTACTTAATATTTCATAATAAAGTAATTATAAAATACTTTGTTTGTGTTTATTTGATTCATATTCAAGAGAATTACTTTATATATAGTCAATATAGGCACAGAGTTAAATTTTTTAACATTTTCTAATGGTGGTGTGCCTCGTGATTTTTTTCATGAAACAAGTGTGCCTTTGCCCAAAAAAGGTTGAAAAACACTGGTCTAGACAGCTGGATCACTGTAGCCTGTGTCTCCATATTTTTGAATGGGCTGAGGCTTGGATGCACTAAACTCACTGTGAGGGACATAATCAAAACTGTAAAATGTTCAAAAACCTGCCTAAGTCAGCACTTTGATGTCTTAATAGCAGGGACATCCAAGAGCAGATAATCAAAACAAACTTTCTGGACATTCAGCAGCACTTCTAAGCTGCTGGGTGTACAGAACTCAAAGGGGCGTGTTGGGAGGTGTGTTATGGGCTAGCATTAGGTAGGCTTAAACCTGGATATCCTGAAGCTTTCCCAGGACATCCTAGGTAGAACTTACATGCTGGGACTTAGACGAATATAAAACAGGTCTAAGTGCTCCAAAGGAGACCAAACTGACAAGAAACCACTGGAAGGCATGATCCACCCCCCCTTCCTCCTCCAGTGGTCATGACCCCCTCCCACCACCCAAAGAGTGGGGGAAAAAAACAGATTTCCCATCAGCTGATCGCAGGGGAATCCCAATCAGCTGAGACAGTTTCGGGGAGTCCTGTGGCCTCAGCTGATGGGGGATTCCCCTGGTAGGATCAGCTGAACCAGCAGGAAGATCTGATTCCTCTCTCCTTCCCTCCCTCACACTCACTGATTCTGTAGCCACCTACACAGAGACCCCCATCCTACACCCCCTCCCCTCAATATCCCCTGACAACCACCACACACCCTGTACCTTTCCTCAGCACAATCGGCAGGAGGGATGCCCACTCCTTCCTGCCGCTGGGCCCCATCAAACCCCGACACCCCACTCCAAACTGCGGCACTCTCCAAATACCCGGCACCCCACCCTGACACTCCCTGAACTCCCAGGGTATACAGTGAGGGTCTCTATGTAGGAGGCTGCAGCACTGTTGAGTGGGAGGGAGGGAGGGAGAAATGAATTGGACCTCCCTGCTGGTTCAGCTGATCCTGGCAGGGAATCCTCCATCAGCTGAGCTAGCAGGACTCTCTGAAACCAGTACAGCTTATCGGGATTCCCCTGCCGCAATCAGACAAGGTAATTGGGTACATATACATAACTTGCTTTTGTGTGGTTTTGATGTGGTCCAAACAGCTAAGCAGCAGGAGGCTGCTTTGGGGGCGTCCCCTGCTGCTCAGCTGTTCAGGCTTCCCCCCCCCCCCCCCCCCCCCCGTTGTCTCTGCACATGTGTGAAGGTCGGTATCCCAATGACTGATTGGATAGGATTCTGGCAGATCTTTGTGAAACTCATTTACATGTAAAATCATTTCAACATCGATCGCCATTTTGAAGTCGGACAATTTTCCATCCCCACAGCAACCCACCGGATTTTAATGATGGTTTTAGTGCATCTGGGCCTGAGTTATTATTTGCTGGCTGCAACATGCATCTCTACATTCCTTTTAGGGCAGGCACAGATGAAGGATGCTATCCTGTGAGTATGCAGGGATTGGCTTAAGACACTGCTTCTCTGGAGAGTGCCTGGGCTCTTTTAAAAAACCTTGAAAATCCTGAGTCAATTTTAGAAAGCAACAGAAAACAAGCAGATACTCAGTTCTAGTGAGTACATAAGAATTGCTGCTGCTGGGTCAGACCAGTGGTCCATCGTGCCCAGCAGTCCGCTCACGGCGGTGGCCCTCTGGTCAAAGACCAGCGCTCTGAGACTACCCCTACCTGCGTACGTTCCGGTTCAGCAGGAACTTGTCTAACTTTGTCTTGAATCCCTGGAGGGTGTTTTCCCCTATGACAGACTACGGAAGAGCATTCCAGTTTTCGGCCACTCTCTGGGTGAAGAAGAACTTCCTTACATTCGTACGAAATCTATTCCCTTTCAACTTTAGAGAGTGCCCCCTTGTTCAACCCACCTTGGAGAGGGTGAACAACCTGTCCTTATCTACTAAGTCTATACCCTTCAGTACCTTGAATGTTTTGATCATGTCCCCTCTCAATCTCCTCTGCTCGAAGGAAAAGAGGCCCAGTTTCTCTAATCTTTTGCTGTACGGAAGCTCCTCAAGCCCCTTAACCATCTTAGTTGCTCTTTTTTGGACCTTTTCGAGTAGTACCTTGTCCTTCTTCATGTACGGTGACCAGTGTTGGATCCAGTACTCCAGGCGAGGACACACCATGGCCCGGTACTCCTCCAAAAAATAAAAAAAAGAGCCCTGCTCCTAGCTGAGGTATGACCCTGTCTTCCTGCCTCTGGCACCAGAAGCTTGAAACAAGGATGCTGAAAATAATCTCTCATATCAGCAATAATGTTCTTGCATCCCTATAATTAGACTGTTACTGACCTGAACAGTGAGTGAGCCGTGTTCACAAGCGGACTGTTTAAGACTTGAACAGTGTGTTGTGTTTACAATTAAATTGTCACTGACTTGTTTGTGTCTCAGCCCCAGAAGGGACAAAATATGGCCATGTCGGGCAATTGAGAATTATCAAGTGTTGGTTGCAATATAATAATTTATTTGTATATTTTTATGCTGGTCTGCTGGTTTTGTTTTTGGACTGGATCTTATAGAAGTTTAATATAGTGGCAGTCCAAAAAACAAAACAAAAATTGCAAAAATCTAGCCTACTGAGAACCAAAGCGTGAAGAAGTGCCTTGAAAGATTTTATTGCCCAGGAAATGTTTCAAGGATCTGATTTTCTTTAAGGCCACAAATGATTGCTGAAGTAGCCTTGAATTACCATACAGAGAAGTATATACACTGAAGCAGAGAGAAAGTGCTGCTTCTCTAAAGAGAGCACCAGGAGAGGAGAGTTAGCGAGAGAGACAGACAGACAGAGGGAAGAAGAAAGTAATTGCCTGAAGAATATTCAAGAATGGAGAATGAGGAAAAAAAAGTATAAAGAAGAACCCTATGTTGAAGGACTTTGTAACATCTACTAATATTTTTGTCTTGCTAATTACGGGCACCTTTTACAAAGCCATGGTAGTGACTGTTGTTGCGGTAATTGCTCCAACACCCATAGGGATTTAACAGGTGTTGGAGTGTTTGCCATATGACAGCCACTACTGCAGCATGTAAAAAAAAAAAAAGGGGGGGGGGGATTACTGTGTGTGTTTATATATATATACACACACACAGTATATGCTTTTTGGGGGAGGGAAGTTGCAGGAATCACCTAATAAAAGTACTTTTACTGAAAAATAATACTTTCATCATAGGAGTTGCCAAACTGGGGCAGACTGAAGGTCCATAAAGCCTAATATCATATTTCTAACTGTGGCCAACCCAGGTCACAAGTACCTGGCAAGATCCCAAAGAGTAAAACAGAATTTATGCTGCTTATCCTAGGAATAAGCAGATTTTCCAAAAACATTTTAATAATGGCTTATGGACGTTTAGGAAATTGTCCAAACCTTTTTTAAACTCTGTTAAGCTAACTGCTTTCACCACATTCTCCAGCAACAAATTCCAGAGTTTAATTACATGTTGAGTGAATAAATATTTTCTCAGGTTCGTTTTTAATCTACTACTTAGTAGCTTCATTGCATGCCCTCTAGTCCTAGTATTTTTGGAAAGAGTAAACAAGTGATTCACATCTACCCATTCCACTCCACTCAGTATTTTATAGACCTCTATAATATCACCCCTGAGCCGTCTCTTCTCCAAGCTGAAGAACCTTAGCCACTTAAGCCTTTCCTTATAGGGAAGTCGTACCATCCCCTTTTATCATTTTCATTGCCCTTCTCTGTACCTTTTCTAATTCCGCTATATCTTTTTTGAGATGCAGCAACCAGAACTGCACACTCTATTAAAGGTACAGTTGCCTCTCGGAGCGATACATTATGACATTCTCATCTTTGTTTTCCATTCCTTTCCTGATAATTTCTAACATTTTGGGGTCTTTTTACTAAGGCGTGCTAGCCGTTTTAGCGCATGCTAAATATTAGCATGCACTAAACGCTAATGCATCCATTGTATCCTATGGACGCATTAGCGTTTAGCATGCTAAAACAGCTAGCGCTTTATTTGCTTTCTTAGTTGCTGCTGCACAGCGAGTCGAGGGTTATAACATATCCTCAATGATGACATGGAAACATGATGGCAGATAAAGGCCAAATGGCCCATCCAGTCTGCCCATCTGCAGTAACTATTATCTGTTCCTCTCTCCAAGAGATCCCACATACCTATCCTAGGCTTTCTTGAATTCAGATATAGTCTCTGTCTCCACCTCCTCTTCCAGGAGACTGTTCCATGCATCTACCACCCTTTCTGTAAAAAGTATTTCCTTAGATTACTCCTGAGCCTATCACCTCTTAACTTCATCCTATGCCCTCTCATTCCAGAGCTTCCTTTCAAATGAAAGACTCAGCTCATGTGCATTTACATCACGTAGGTATTTAAATGTCTCTCCCGCCTTTCCTCTAAAGTATACATATTAAGATCTTTAAGTCTGTCCCCATACGCCTTATGACGAAGACACCTAGATCCCTTTCCTGGGTGGTGACTCCTAATGTGGAACCCTGCATCATGTAGCTATAGTTCAGGTTCCTCTTTGACTTTTTCCTTCTTGCCTTTTTAATTTGCTTTTACTTAGGCCCTGAACATGAAGGTGGTTCTCAAGTACTGTCCACAGTCTCCTCAGCGTTCTTCCTCCATCACAGTCTGCCTCCTCTATGATGCAACTTCCTGTTTCCAGTTCAGCAGGTTATGACAGAGGAAGAATGCTGAAGAGACCACGGACAGTGCTTGAGAGAACCACTGCTACGACAGATATGCTCTTAAATTTTAAAAGTTGAGGCAGGGGGCCTTTGGATCATGGGAAAAGAAGGGAAGGACATCCTGCCCAAGGGGGCTCCCTGGAACTGCCCTTCGCAACCTCTCATTTTGATTAGAAATGCGAGATGGGTGGGAGAGATGGTGGACCTAGGGGGTGACCAGGAGGGAAAGAGAGAGAAACTGGATGGAAGGGCATTTGGTGGGTTGGGATATCAGAAAGGGGGCACAGGGAGGAGAGGAATTGGGGGCCCCCTCCTTAATTTCTGCCCTGAACCCCAGCAGGTCTAACACCAGCCCTGCCTAAGAGTTCTGCCCCCTCTGACCAACCTCCACCTCAGAACAGCTAGTCTCCTGTCCCCCTGAGAGCTGCTGCCCCCCCCCCTCCCTCCATGCCCTCAGAAAGCAGCTGGTGCCACTGTCCCCATCCCTTAGACAGCTGCTAGAGAAAAAAAAATAGTGAATAGAAAGGAAGCCCTAGAAACAACTGACAGTACAGGGAAGCAGCACCAGAGCCAGGGAATGAGAAGACTAGAAACAAAATCACCAGATGGCAAAGGTAAGATAAATGATTTTATTTTTAGTTTAGTAATTGAACTATATCAATATAGAGATTTACATCTTTTATCTCTATATTGCACTGTGCAGGGGGTGCTTTTTAATTGCAATTAATCATGTGATTAAACATTTTAATCGATGTACACAGACTGTAAAAGTCAGCCTGGCACTGGCCTATTTCCCAACCACTGGAGTTGCTGAAACAATGTTCCTGGTCACAGTAGTTTTGTCAAGGAAATAGACCAACTCTGTATTATCCTTACAAGTACTTGCAGGACTTTCTCTTTCAATTAAGTCATTGCTATTATCAGTTAAATGAGCCTCTCCTATAAGCTATAGAATTGCATATATTTCCTTATAATCACTTTTACATTGGACCATAGAATCAAAATAGACTCCTCAGCAAGTTTAGCAGAGTCAATGTATGTGTCCTTTGTCTAGTGCTATGTGATCTCTACTATTAAAGTTTTTTAACTTGCTGAAGGATAGAACGTTCAGGCCAGCTTACCAAGAGTTAACTGAAATCTATCTCCTCTGCATCTTGATATGCAAAGTATACAGAGAGAACCCACAAGAAACCAAGTTCATAAACCTTGCTTTAAGAAGAGATTCATCCAAGGTGGTGTACAACAGATACAGTTTTACATAAAACTTCCAATTCTGGGCTCTTTTAGGAATTCTATCAGCATCGGAGCAGCATTTAGTGCTTTGGGCCACGGTAGAAACCTCTACTGTGGTTTAGTAAAAGGGGGGTGGAGTAAATGAATAATAAACCATACGTTTCCTTAGTTCTAAATGTGGTAAAAGTTAAAATGCGACTGGAAATAAAAATAAACATTTAAACCATCAAGAATGTAAGACACTAATCAAATAAAATATAACTGAACAATATGAGGGGGACGCTGAAAAGTTCTCAGCCCAACTAAAAAGAGGATGATGTGGAGCCATGAAATTTACAAGTATTCCACACTTTTCTTGCCACTTTTCATTTAATGGTTGAGAACTTTTCAGTAGCCCCTCGTATTACAGAAAACATGCAATAGATTACTGCAATCTACTCCTAACTGGTATCCCTCAGTGTCGCCTCTCCCCTTTGCAATCTGTGCAAAACTCTGCTGCGCGACTCATCTTCTACCAACCTCGCTATGCTCATGTCACCCCTCGCCTTAAGCCACTTCACTGGCTCCCTATCTGCCATCGCATACAGTTCAAGATCTTATTGCTGACCTACAAGTGTGTTCATTCTGCTGCCCCTCAATATCCCTCCTCGCTTCTCTCTCCTTATACACCTCTCAGAGAACTCCGTTCCTCAGATAAGTCATTCTTAATGTTACCCTTCTCCTTTGTTCCTTTCATCTAGCTGCCCCCTATGCCTGGAATAAATTACCCGAGTTTGTCCGTCAAGCCCCTTCCCTTGTTTAAAAGCAGACTGAAAACTCACCTTTTTGACATAGCTTTCAATCCTTAACCCTACTCCTTTGCCCTCCAACCCAGCCAGCTGATTAACTGTTCCCTGTTTGTCTGTCTTGGCTATTTAGATTGTAAGCTCTTTCGAGCAGGGACTGTTTTCTTACTCTTTGTGACTCTGTGCAGCGCTGCATGCGTTTGGTAGAGCTATAGAAATAATTAATAGTAGTAGTAGTAGTGTGAAGAGTTTCAGTCTTTGGGAAGCAGAGCTTATGATGTCATAATGCCTCATTCCACCAATAAGAACCAACCTCATCAGTGATGTCACAATGGCTTGATTGTCCTGTATTCCCCACTGCCCACCAACCCAGCCAGCTGATTAACCGTTCCCCTTAACTGAATCCATGACATCCTGTTTGTCTGTCTTGGCTGTTTAGATTGTAAGCTCTTTTGAGCAGGGACTGTTTTCTTACTCTTTGTGACTCTGTACAGTGTTGCGTGCATCCAGTAGTGCTATAGAAATAATTAATAGTAGCAGTAATAATAAACAAAGTATATAATTTAATAATAAGACATATTGACAGAATTACCAAATGGGGCATACAAAGACTCCTGTTGTTTTAGAAATATATCAGTAGCGTAGCTTTAAATAAGATTTGGACGAAGTTTGCAGAATCCCCACATATATCAACATCTGCTCAAAGCATACTGACAGGACATACTGTGCACAGTCAGTGGGGTGGGTGGCTCAAAGACATATCTTTGAGGCTTTGGCTAGCAAACAGACTGGTGGGGTTGTGGAGGTTCAGGGCTGGTCAGAGGACAAGAAGGAAACTTCTGCTGAGGCAGAACCATGCATGTGTACCTTTGTATGTGTGCAGGATTTGGTGGGAAACATGGGTTGAGAGTAACACAGGTGGAGTTGACCAGAGGAGTAGCAAAACTGCCATGTCAGATCACAACTTATTTAAAGAGCAAGGCATTAGCTTTTGAATGTAGACGTGATACATGATTTTTGCCCCTCCAACCACTATAAACATTGATTCAGGAAGTGGTGATGACTTGCAGCAACTCTTATCTCCTCCTGTCAGTTCAGGCTGAGCTCTTAGTATTACCACAGACTGTAGAGAAGAGGGTCAGTCTGGGGAGGGGAAAGGGATATCAGGCTTGGAGGTAGACAGAGCAGACGAGTGAATGAAGTCCTAGATCTGTGGGATAGTGTTTTCCAAGTCAGACCTGGAGTACCCCCTTGCCAGTCAGGTTTTCAGGATATCCACAATGAATATGCATGAGATTGATTTGCATACACTGCTTCCACTGTATGCAAAACATTTATACATATTAATTGTGGATATCCTAAAAACCAAGGGGGATACTACAATACTGACTTGGGAACCACTGGGAGTAAGGGTGGTTTGGGGGCACAAAAAGTAGATGAGCCAGAAAGAAATGTGAGGAATGGGAAGAGGAGGGAAGACTAAGAGAATGAAATGAGACAGAGTGGAAAAGGCTGTGAGAGAGGGGAAGAAGGGAAAAATAAAGAGAGAAGGGTGAGAGCAGACAAAAGCAGAGTTAGAAACATAGAAACATGATGGAAGATAAAGGCCAAATGAGCCATGGACTATGGACTTTTCCTCCATTCGCAGTAACCATCATCTCTTTCTCCAAGAGATTCCACGTGCCTATCCCAGGCCCTTTTGAATTCGGACACAGTCTCTGTCTCCACCATCTCTTCTGGGAGACTGTGCCACGCATCTACCACCCTTTCTGTAAAAAAGTATTTCCTTAGATTACCCCAGAGCCTATCACCTCTTAACTTCATCCTATGCCCTCTTATTGCAGAGGTTCCTTTCAAATGAAAAGAGACTCGACTCATGTGCATTTACATTATGTAGGTATTTAAACGTCTCTATCATATCTCCCTCTACCGCCTTTGAGGGGATATGGAAAAGAAGTGACTCCCATTACTGCATCCACCCAAACAGAATGGACCTAGTCACTTTCCCCCATATTCTATGTATGATGCCATAATTTGATTAATGAACCATTAACTATTAATTGACCTTATCAATTTGGATTGCACAAATCTGCTGCACTATTCGATAGTGCTGAGTACTTAAATTCCATAGCAAACAACTCAAAAGGGCAAATGGCCAGAGGAGGGGCATGGGCGAGTCAGGGTTGCTCTGAAAATTTGTGCGCAGTTTTACAGAATTGCGCGATTTACATGCCAAAATTTTGGGAAATGGCAGCAAAGTCTTCTTAAGGGGAAGCTCCTTGACACAACAAGAAGCAAAACGTGAATAAAAACATAAGAATAGCCTCACCAATGGTCCATCAAGCCCAGTAGGCCGTTCTCACGGTGGCCAATCCAGGTCACTAGTACCTGACCAAAACCCAAGGAATAGCAATATTCCATGACAAGTTTCCAAGTTTTATTTAAAATTTGATAAAACGCTTAAATAAATATTTCAAAGTGATGTACATTATAAAATGGGTAGCTAGGAACATATAATAGACGGATGCTGGACATCACTGACTAGAGATAAGGGTAAGAAGGGTAGAACTACAATTTCTTTGAAGAAAAAGAACGAATAAGGGAAAAAGATAGAGGGATGGGGTCGCTGGTAACCAAAGGCTTACTTTGAGGGTCACTAACGATATGGTAATTTGGGGCAATAAATGACAGTGAAAAGGATTGTTTGGGCAATATAAAGCTGTTTACTAGCACTTAAACTATTTCCCAAAGGCGTCAGAAAAAAGGAAGCTTTTGAGACAACTTTTGAATCTTTCTAAACTAAACTAAACTAAACCTTAAGTTTGTATGCCGCATCATCTCCATAAAGATAGAGCTCGACACGGTTTACAGGTAATTCAATAAATGAGGGAAGGACATAATAAGAAATTAGAGGTTATGAAGAGGATAGCTAGCTTTACATTTTAAATAGATAGCTTTAAGTTTTGGAGAAAAGCCAGGTTTTCGGATGCTTTTGGAATAATTGGAATGAGCCTAGGTTCCGCAGCGGGGCATTCTTCTCTGAGATGAATGGGAAGGTGATTCCATTGCTGTGGGGCTGTAACTGAAAAGATTTCGTTTCACCTCGTACTTATAATCTTTAAGGGCGGAATTGTAAAAAGTTGCTGATTAGTGGTTCTTATGGCCTCTTTTACAAAGCTGCGTAACAACAGCTCCAAAGCCCTTTAAATCTCTATGGGCTTCGGGGCTGTTAGCGCAACGCAGCCGCTAGCACGGCTTTGTACAAGAGGCCATTAGAGTTCTTGAAGTAACGTGAGGAATGATGAGCCTGTCCAAAATGCTGGTAATTTCTCAATAACAGACTATGGACTTTTCCTCCAGGAAATTGTCCAAACCTTTCTTAAAACCAGCTATGCTATCCGCTCTTAACCTCTGGCAATGTGTTCCATTGTCAGAGCCCCAAATAAATTATATGAGATGAGTGAAAAATCTCTTATATTTATGAATTTAAAGCCATTAAGAAATGTTTGATTTATGATTATCACATACGACCGATGAGGAGGCTGGCTGCGTTGAACTCAATTCTAAGATGATTTTTTTGAGTGTAGACGCTGAGGTCTTTGTTCAATTGTTTGAATTGCTCTATGAATCTTCTCTTTTACTTTGACTATTGTAGTTCTTGCCTTTTTACCTTTTGTTACTGTTTGGTGATGCAAACTTGTATTTTAGCTAAAGTATGTTTTATGTTTTTATGAATTTGTACACCGCCTAGAAGGTTGATTGGACGGTATAAGAAATTTTAAATAAACTTGAAACTTCACCTGAATGTTTTTGGTTTTTTTTAAAAATCTTTATTGATTTTCAAACTACAAATGCGCAATAAATGATTCACATATTTGTACATTATATAATAAGCGCAACAAAACTTACAAATATTACTGCACAAAGAAATTTTCCCCCACCCTCCCAGTTACTAAACCCATTAAATTAAAACCTTCACAAAACTATTCATACATTCCTATATCAATACCATTCTCCCCCCCCCAGGATGTGTATGTTTACATGTCCACAAAATTAAAAATTATTCCTCTTTAAAATATTTAGCCAATGGCTCCTAAACATCCATAAAATTCTTAAATCGTCCCTGTTGTATGGCCATGCAATGCTCCATTTTATATGTATAGCAAAGGGATTCCCACCAGAATGTGTAGTTCAACCTATCCCATTTTTCCAATTTCTTAAAATAAGCTGCATGGCAACAACCCCTGTCATTACTAATGGAAGCTTGTTATTTCTCATTGATAATTGGCTTTTAGCTCTCATAAGAGTACCAAATAAAATAGTATCATAAGATAAAGCCACTGAATTCTCTAACATATTATTTACTTGGTCCCAAATAGACCTCCAAAATTGCAGTATCAAGGGACAATAGTAAAGAAAATGATCTAAAAAGTCCCAGCTTCAAGATGACAATGCCAGCATCTATTAGACTTAGAACGATATAATTTATTTAAACGAACAGGGGTCCAGTAATGTTTTATGTTTTTATGAATTTCTACACCGCCTAGAAGGTTGATTGGGCGGTATAAGAAATTTTAAATAAATTTGAAACTTCACTTGAATGTTTTAAGAGTTGAGTGATCTGAGGTAAAGCGCTTGTATGAATATTGACCCCTTCCTTTTACAAAACTGCACTAGCGTTTTTTGTTTTTTTTTTAAATTATTGCTGTTCATCGCGGTGCCGGCGCTAAAAACACTAGCATAGCTTTGCAAAAGTGTGTGTGTGGGGGGGAGGGGGTGAATAAGTTGGGTGCCAACATTTACACCAGGTTTCAGCAGAAATACCAGTGCTTAGCTTTAGGCATGAGAATTGGCGTTAAGCATTGTTCTACAAAGGGCGCTCAACTCAGAGCACCTTTTATAGCAGGGGTAGGGAACTCCGGTCCTCGAGAGCCATATTCCAGTCGGGTTTTCAGGATTTGCCCAATGAATATGCATTGAAAGCAGTGCATGCAAATAGATCTCATGCATATTCATTGGGGACATCCTGAAAACCCGACTGGAATACGGCTCTCAAGGACCGGAGTTCCCTACCCCTGTTTTATAGTATAGTGCCGATATTTTCTGGCACCATTTATAGAATTCCCCCCTCACTCCCCATGTCATTACATACCTACCCAGTCAGCCACACACATATCCATGGCCATCATTCTTCTCACATACACAAATGTACATAATACACCCTAGTTAAACAAACTATACACTGTCTCTCAAACTTTCTCAAGCTGGGGCACAATAAAGGTAGTGGCAACGGCTTGAGACACCCAGAAGTGTGAAGACACGTTGACGTCCATGCATGTGCAGGGGCCCTCCAGATGGGCCCAGTAGGGGGTGCCAGCAGGGAAGAGGGTCAGAGAGAAGGAGAGGCACTGGCGCCAGCTGATTGCCTACAGCAGTGTTTCTCAACTACTTCAAGCTAAGTACCCCCTAAGTCTAACAAATATCAACTGAGTACCCCAACCACAGACTTCGCTAGGCCCACCTAAGCTCTGCCTTTACTAAATGTAATGCAATTTTTTCCATCCATTTTTCATATACACACATTATATACAACAGATATAAATTCTCAAAACATACACATTTCAATCATTATATTGAAAATAAAATCATTTTACCTACTGGCGATCCTCTGCAGGTTGCTGTGATTAGCTTTAAAGGTGAGACTGGGAGGTCAGGGGGGGAAGCTGGAGGCCGCTAAAGAGAAGGGGGGAAACATGCAGGCCTTCGGTGAATCAGGCAGCGCTGGCGCTGTACCGCATAGGGAAGTCAGGTGGCAGGCACCTCTCTTCCTCCTCAGTGTGCCGCGGCACACTTGGAATCTCAGAAGACACAGTAGTGTGCCTCGGCACACAGTTTGAGATACACTGTTATAGACACTTCCTCTACAAAGAGCCAGCAGGTGGCTGGGTGGCAGGAATTTGAGATGCTGTATTACAGCTTGCAAGCTATTACCGACCTGCAGGTGAGTATATCAGTTGGTAATTGTTTCTTTCTTCACTGAATTTGATATATTGCCCTTCTGGCAAGAACTAATCAAAAAGTTACTTAACCGCCTCCCCCCCCCCACCCCTCACAGATTTACATATGTATATGTTTTCAAATCTTTAAGAAACAAAATGAATATGCTGATTTGCTTCTGTTACCATTCAAGGTTACATGAATTTTTAACAAATAAAATGGGGAAAAATTTTTGGAAGCTTTGACCTAAAGCCTCCCTCCAACTATCTAAATACCCACTCATATGATCCTTGCTGTAAGTGTAATCAGCTTCTTTTAGCTGTATTTAAGTGTTTTGAAATTTATTTATTTTTTTTTAGTCCATACAGTACTTATAAATTACAACCTTAGATTCTCTGCTGAATCATGCTAGAAGTTCTTAATATGTATTGCTCCTGGTGATTTGCAAATGTCTATAGGATAGACATACTCTGTTTTCCCTTATAAACCATACTTGCCCTCTGTTCCTGCTGTTGATGTCCAATTACTTCTTTTTGATCTTGAGCAGTCACTACAGCTCTCACCTGGTTACGCTTCAGTGCTGCTGCTGTCCCTTTTGCTGTCATCCCTAGGCTATGGAGGGTCTCTCTGCAATGCTGCTTATCAGCTTGATAGCCGGGTTCTCTTTCCCTTGCTGTTTGATTCTGTGGATTGTCTCCTGCATCTCTCTGGTCCCTCGCAGTCCCCAATCTTCTTGTTGCTGTCTCCCCTACTCTCCAAGTGACGAGGAGACTAAAATGAAACTGCAGTGAAATACGTCTGCTTTGCATCTGCCGCTTCTCTCCTGGCTCCTCCCATTCTGGACCAGGTTGGCACCATCTCTTTCAGGTCTCATGGTTAGTGTTCATGCTCTTCTTGTCCGTTTGAGCAAATGCCTAGGTGACCAGTACACTTTTCACTATCAATCCTTTCAGATTTCTCAGGTTATTGTTGTTTTTTGGTTTTTTGGTTGTTGGTTGTTTTTTTTTTACATCACCTCAAGCCCATCTAGATCCCTTGATATATGCTCTAGTCACATTTGGACTATTAATTACTGTAATGGTTCAGGTAAGTGAGATGGATGACCTCAGAATGCTGAGTATGGTTATCTATTTGTGAAATAACATTACTTCAGAACTGCTGTCTACAGTGCAGGGCTCTTCTCTGTTGCTTCAACAGCTTGCTTTATGCCAAATTGGTGCCATCCACATTTCTCCTGCTCTGTTTCTATATATTTAAGACCCCCCTGCTGTTGCTATTCCTAGGATTGGTCCCCTTCTGACCTGCCTATTGTTTAGATCCTCCTCATCCTTCCTAAATCCCCCCCCCCCTTCTAACTCGAGGAGGGCAGTGCATGTTACACGACCCTTCAGGGTCTCAGCCTTCTTTTTCTGTCCAGTGAAATAGGGAAAGGGGGAGGGGGGCGGTGGCTTGAAGAGCTAGGGCCTCTTTTCTTCCTCCATCCTCCCAAATACACAAACAACTTTCTCAAGGATGTTCTTTTTCCCATTTTGCTCATCTGGTGCACCGAAAATATTTCCAATACAAAGCAAACTCCAGTTTAACGCCATGAAATTGCGCCCTGTGACTGAAGCATATATGCAGCTGCCCAGCCCTGAAAAAAGAAACGCCCCTGCCTGCAAGCTGCAATAATATCAGGAGAGGGAGAGGAAGAAAGCGAGAGACTGCCGGGAGCTTTCCTACCCCGGGCGGCAGGGATGGAAACATAATTCAATTGCAGCAAGGCGTCGCGGATGGCTGAGTTTTGCAAAGGTGGGCTCGGCACGCGCGGCGTTTGACAGCCAAAGGCCGCTGCAGCGGATGAATGGAGGGCGCGCGGGCAGCTGCTTGCCGAACTGCAAGAGACTGTGCGGCTGCGACAGGGGAGGACTACAGCCGCCGGCAGCCTCAGCGCGCATGCGCGCTCCCAGCCACTGACTCCTCTATATGCTACCAGCCAAGGTACCCAGGAAAAAAAATCAGCATTTTATAGAAAGAAGAAGCTACTGGGGGGAAAAATACTCAGGATATCCAGTGCCAACAGGTAGGAGTATATACTCTTAGATAAGTTTTGGCTTTGGGTAGCGGGGAACAAAGTGGGAGATGCAATGCTTAGTTAAGGGAGGTTCATTTTACATATTCATAGCAAAGGGGTTTGTTTTTTTTAAAAATAAAAAACTGCATAATGGAAGTGTACACAGACAATGCATCTTCAAGCAGACTTTGCACATTCTGAGATGCATATCTGGAAAACATTTGAAAAACGGGGAAAAGGGACTGCATTCTACCAAAACAAAAAAGGCATATGCTCTTGTACAAAGCTAACTATGCTGTGGACATACATTGAACGTGCAAATATAGACATTTATGGGTACATACATATGTACTGTATGTATTCACGTTTTAAAAATATGGTACCAACCTGTATGCACTAAAACAATCACATGCAATTTGACTTAAACACATTTTTTCACGGTTAAGTCTAATAATCTCTGGCTGCAAAGTATCATTCATATGAATAATGAAGCTTTAAACCTTAATGTGTCTGTCATTGCTGTCCAGCCAGAACAGAATAGATTTTTGTACCAAATATACATCGGATTGCAGCACACAATCGCTATGGCTTAATTACAAAAAAAGAGAGAGAGAGAGAGAGAGACCAGTTTATTGTATGATTATTTAAACAAAAGCAGCTATTGCTTTCAAACTGGTATGGATTATTCCTCTGGGTGTGTGTGTGTGTGGGGGGGGGGGGGGGGTTCCTACAGATTAATCAAGGCAAATAATAATGTTGGGTTCTCTGAAAAATCTGAGAACACTATACTGGTGTATACCTCCTTTGTTCCAAGCCTAAAATACAAAATCATATTTAAAGAGCAATAATAAATGTATTTTTCTCTGTGCAATGCGTATGAAAGAACAGTGTCTGATTAATGTGCTTTGGTGACTTGGTTTAGAAAACATAAATTCTGCAGGATTTCTTTGGGTGTGATCCATAACAACACAGCAGTTGCCTTTGGAAAAAAAAAAACCCTGACACATTCAGCAGACCTAAGTAAATATAAATTAATGTCCATTTCTCCAAGGTTTTCAGTTAGGTTAGAGGTTCATTATGCATTAGTGAGGGTTCTGCAGGTATTGTGGAGGATCCTACAGTCTGTTGGAGAAAAACAGTTTGCATAATATGTAAGACAGAGAGATATAATATGTGCTCAATTGGGAAACAATGGCAGAATGGAAACAATCTTCTGAAATTGCCCCCCAAAATGTCTTATTTCTGTGAAAATTGTACAAGTGCTTGAAAACAGTATAAGAATAGTGTAGTGTTTACATTTACAACTCCATTGTCTTCATAAATTAACAATTTTATGTTAGCACTTTCATAGATAATTACTTGCTACCTTAAAAACTGATAGCCTGATATTTTTTCCAGATATTTTTGACATCATGGCACCTCAGAAAGAAGGAAAAACAGGATGTGTGACTAGACACCAGATCATTTCTTTTGGGGGATTGCACCTGCAGTAAAATGTATGGACCTATCTTTTCCTTGTCCTTATATATAGATCATGAGACTTGACTGAAACAATATCCATATCATCCATCCATCTATGGCGAACTACAGCCATGCAGCTGACAACATTTTACAAAATCTCTCCCCTCTAACAGCGTTTCTCAAACTGACTTCACTGGGTTTCATTATAGGAGTCAGTGTGGTGGGTAACCTTTTGATCTCCATCTTGCTTGTCAAAGATAAAACCTTGCACAGAGCTCCTTACTACTTACTGCTGGATCTTTGCTGCTCAGATATCCTCAGATCTGCGATTTGTTTCCCATTTGTATTCACATCTGTCAAGAATGGCTCCACCTGGACGTATGGGACTCTGACCTGCAAAGTGATTGCATTTCTGGGGGTTTTATCTTGTTTCCACACTGCTTTTATGCTGTTCTGCATAAGCGTCACCAGATACTTAGCCATAGCCCACCACCGGTTTTATACAAAAAGGCTGACATTTTGGACTTGCTTGGCAGTGGTTTGTATGGTGTGGACCCTTTCTGTTGCCATGGCTTTCCCCCCAGTATTAGATGTGGGAACCTATTCTTTCATCAGGGAGGAAGACCAGTGCACCTTTCAGCATCGTTCCTTCAGGGCAAATGATTCCTTGGGATTTATGCTACTTCTTGCTCTTATCCTCCTAGCCACACAGCTTGTCTACCTCAAGCTGATATTCTTTGTTCACGACCGCAGGAAAATGAAGCCAGTGCAGTTTGTTGCAGCAGTGAGCCAGAATTGGACTTTTCATGGGCCTGGAGCTAGTGGTCAAGCCGCTGCTAACTGGCTAGCTGGATTTGGAAGGGGCCCCACACCCCCCACCCTACTGGGTATCAGGCAAAATGCAAACACCACGGGCAGAAGGAGGCTATTAGTCTTAGATGAATTCAAAATGGAAAAAAGAATAAGTAGAATGTTCTATATTATGACTTTCCTCTTTCTGACCTTGTGGGGTCCTTATTTGGTAGCATGCTATTGGAGAGTTTTTGCAAGAGGGCCTGTGGTACCAGGAGGATTTCTAACAGCTGCTGTCTGGATGAGTTTTGCCCAAGCTGGAATCAATCCTTTTATCTGCATTTTCTCTAACAGGGAGCTGAGGCGCTGCTTCAGTACAACCCTTCTCTACTGCAGAAAATCCAGGTTGCCAAGGGAACCTTACTGTGTTATATGAGGGAGCATCTGTAAATCTTTAGCCTTGCGAAACAGTACCCTTCTCTGCTAAGCAATTGTGGCCTCTAGCCATGTTTTGAGAAGAGAATCGAGAATGGAACGTCAGCACTTGTATGGATTTGGGCAAATTTGTGCAGTCTTTCCAATAGCTCACCTGTAATCCTAATTTAAACCCAAAAGTGAGCTCGCTGATCAACAGTGAAGGTTTGTAATTAAAGAAAAAAGGACTGATCCTACTGCTTTGAATTCCTTTCTGTGGTTAAAAGCTGTGTGATGAGAGTAGCGGGTGCTAGGTGTCTGTGCTAAGTGCTCTGTATATCACTACATGCAATTAAGACCATCAGAAAAGTTAGCATTGGACAACGTAACAAACTGATATGAGGTGTGTTGATAAAACTAATTTTAGAAGTGTGAAGACTTTTCAAACATTTCATACCAATTTATTTGTTTTTGGAAAGACTGAAAATTGGAAACTTCAAGTACTGTAACTGATTAAGGATGTGCCATGCATTATCGGATTATCATACTTACAACTGTTTGCCTTCTGAGTATGTTTTGGGGAGCATTCCAAAGTAGTATTTTTGCTCAAATTAGATTTAATTTTTTTTTTTTCCCAAGTATACTTTCCATATAACATTTTCCATAACAGTGAAAATACTAGCATTTAAACTGTATTCTGTGTTTTTTGCTGATTTGGTATAATGTTCATTTTAAATACTTCTAAAATTCAAACACAAGAACTAGATATCAGAATTCTAGGCAACATAGTACCCCATTTGCAGTATTACAGGATTTACATATTGAAATTGTGCTGATGCAGAATAAAGACTGAACATGTTGCCTTAAAGGGTCATCTAGTATCTTCCATTTTGTTTAAGCCTTGAATCAAATAAGCAAGGAAAACTGAATCAGTAATTCTAGTCAAGTGTTTGGGAGTGCATGAAAGAATAATTCCCACCCCTGCCACATTTTTGCATTGGTTCCCCCTCCCTCCCCCCCAATCTTTAGTCCCAGATCCCTAAAATCAGTCCACACCTCATTGGGATGGTATGAATTTTTTCTAGGTGTGCAGTCAGTTCTCTTTTATTCTAAGAAACGCAGGCAGTAGAAGTAAGTTTCTATTTTAAGACGGCAGTCATGGGGAGACCGAAGCCTTAGTACGATATCTTGCACAATTTGTGAAGCATTTATTCTACTGAAGGCACAGTCTTGTTTATATTTTCTGCACATTTGGTGTATTGGTTGTTTTAAAATTAAGTTTAACTTGTGAAAACATATACTATGATTTATAGTACTTTAGAAATACATTAAGAGTCTGTGAGTCTTTCATTCTTTAAGATGCAGATGTGTGTGAATTTCAATATAAAGTTGCATTTGCCAAAATTTACCTGTGTAGCCTGTTAATTTTCTTGGAATAAAATTTTGCATTTTTCCAGTTATGCAAATAACCCTTTTGGATTTTTGTCTAATGAGCTGCAATGGCATGCAGTATTTTGAATGTGGATGTAACATGATTTATTATTTGCTATGTCTGGATTTCCAACCTATAGATACATGAATGATGGAGACCATAGGGATGATGAATGATATGATCTAGACTAGCACTCTTGAGTAGTTTATCATAATTAGCTTTCTAACTGTTCAAATGTTGCAGTAACTGAAAGGCGTGGTTTACCAGACAGATATCTAAGCACATGATCCTAAGTGTTCAGTTTTTCTTACTTGCAGCAAATGTCTCTTGAATCATAGGATTCTTCTGTTTTCATGTGACTGCTGTTTTATTTAATTTGTAAGAAAACTAGTAGAAACCCTCATTAAATATCAAGTTATTATAGCTTTCATTTAACTTGTTTGAGCAGCAAATTAACTGAAATGTCCAAGCTTCCAAGTTTATTTGTTAATTATATACCGCCTATCAATAGAGAATGTCTAAGCAGTTTTTACATTCAGGTACTCAAGCATTTGTGAAGGCCAATTCCATCCATATTTTATTTATGTATACTCTACTAAGGGCTCCTTTTACAAAGGTGCGCTAGCGTTTTTAGCACATGCACCGGATTTACCCGAAAAACTACCGCCTGCTCAAGAGGCACTATTCCACGGGTAAAGGCCCTAATGCACATTTGTAAAAGGAGCCCTAAGTTTAAGGAGCAGAGGAACTGACTGAAGGAAGGCCTCCATCATCTTCCATCTCCAATTTTTTTTTTTGTTCTTTGCTGTTGTTTTTTTTTTTTTTTTTTTTTTTTTTGCTAAGGACTTACAGGGTTATTGGAGATAAAAGAATTCACAGAGGGGCATAATCAAAAGAAACGTCTAAGTCCGTTTTGGCCTAATTCACAAGTCGCCCAAAATCGGACACGGGAAAAGGTCCATTTTTGAAAAATACGTCCAGAATATTTTTTTTTTTTTTCAAAAATCGTTCAACTGTACGTCCAGCCGTCTGATTGCCCAGACTGCTAAGTCGTCCACCTTTATATCCCATTTTCGTCCAAGTCACAAACACATAGAAAAAGACCTTTTGGGTGCTGGAGGGCCAGAAAAGTGATGGACTGGACACCCAGACATGGCACCAGAGTAGTGGGGTACCTTACAGGGCACTGCTGTGAACTTCACAAAAAGGGCCTCACATAAACATCTCACTACAGCTCCCTTATAGGTCATGGTGAGCCGCCCAAAACAACCCCAGAATCTACTAGACCTACCTATCTACCACCCCAATAGCCCTTATGGCTGCAGGAGCCACTTATATGGCAGTACAAAAGGGTTTTGGGGGGTGCACATGTTTCACCATGAATGCAGTGATTACAGTGGCTTATGGGCCTGGGTCCTCCTCTCCATGGGTCACTAACCCACTCCCAAGACCACTTAAGCCACTTCTGTGCAGCTCTACTAGGCTTTCCTATGCCAGACTACTAGGTGCTGATGTTCTGGAGGCAGATATGTAAAGTTGTTATTACGATTTTTATGTGGGTGGGGGAGCAGTGTGTGGGGGTCTGTACTTTGTGTCTGCAGTGCTTATCTGGTCACTATGGATACCTTTTGTGGACTTAGACCTGGTTTTAGATGGCCTAAGTCACAACGTCCAAGTTCTGTCTTGGCATTGTTGTAAAACTTTCAGTTATACATGCAGTATGACTAAGTCTAGGATGGTCCAAGTCCCGCCCAAATCCCGCCCTCCACACTCCTCCTGACACACCCCTTTTAGCTCTGGTCGTTCAGCAGCACTGTGAAAGCCTAGGTCATTTTTAAATATGTCTAAAACCCCTTTCGATTATCGGACTTGGACGACTTTTGTTACTGATCACCCAAGTGCCGATTTAGGCCAGTTTTTAGTCATTCTTCTGTTTTGATTATGAGCCCCACACTGTTTAGCAGATTAATCTTGTACAGTATTCAAGACAACTAGAGTTAGGTGTAAACAACATTGCTTATTGAAAATGTTTATAAAAACCCAGAGGAAGGATAAAGACTTCAGTTCTATAAAATTCATCATGGTAAAACTTACCTACCAAGATAAAAATCCTTCTGCATTCCATCTGGCCCCATCATTTTGAAAATTGTTCAAGTCTTCTTCTACACTTCTATTTTTATTTATGTTTGTCATCTGTGGTCCTAATCTTGGCCCTTCCTGTACTAACACAGAACATAAACATTTGCTAAATAATTCTGCTTTATTCTTATCAACTTCTACATATTCCAGCCCTTCATGCTTGAGTATCATAGTGCCACTTTTGCATATCTAAAAAAAAATCTTGTACTTAGTGCCGGATTTAACTATAAGCTAAATAAGCTACTGCTTAGGGCCTCACAATCTGCAAGGGCCTCCCAAAAGTTCAGAATTTGGGGGGAGGGCTCTGAAAAATTGACATGGCTTTTTATCAAACTTATTTATATGTTCAAGAAGTGGAATTACTTTCATCTGTACTTTTAAAATGACTTCATAAGAACAGCCTTTACTTTGTCAGACCAATGGTCCATCAAGCCCAGTAGCCCATTCTCATGGTGGCCAATCTAGGTCATTAGTGCCTGGCCAAAACCCAAGGTGTAGCAATATTCCATGCAACCAATACAGGGCAAGCCTTTCTTAAAATCAGCCATGCTATCCGCTCTTACCACATCCTCTGGCAAAATTATTTTAAAAATTCAATTTGCATATTGTGGCTAGGGTATACGATATGGTGTAACTTATTAACAAGTAGCCTTCAAGCTTTCTATAGCTTAGGCCTCACCGTCTAAATCCAGCTCCGCTCATACCCCCAATTTACCGCACTGGCTGTGCTTTCTTCCATTTGTGTCTTTTCTTTCCTGATTATTTACTAGCTTTTCCAAATATTTCTACCTGTCTTCCCCCCTCTTAAATTCAATCAATTTGTACCTCGCTTAATCTATTGTAAGCCGCATAGAACTTAACGGTATTGCGGTATATAAGCTGTTATTATTATTATTAATAGTTTATAAAGACTAACTGCTTTTCCCAGGGCTGCTCCTTGTGTCCCTGGGCAAGTCACTTACCCTTTCCTTTACAAAGCTGCGCTAGTTTTGTCACGCCAGCCGCTGCGGTAACAACTCCAGCGCTCATAGAATTTCTATGAGCATCCAAGCTGTTACCGCCACGGCCGGCATTAAAAACACTAGCACAACTTTGTAAAGGAGAAGGTTAATCCTCCATTGCCCCAGGTACAAAATAAGTACTTGTATATATGTAAACCACTTTGAGAGTGGTTGTATAACTATAAAAAGGTGATATACAAGTCCCAACCCTTTCTCTTTCCCTTTACTTTTCAGCAGCCTCTGGGTTCTTCCCCTCCCCCCATGTTATTTATTTAATTTTTATCAAAGCAAATTATTAATTCCTTATAGAAACAACCAACTACACAAATTCCAATCATCTGAGATGCCAATATCTTCTTATTACACATTCAAATCTCTCTCCTTCTCCCCCTTCTTCCTTTATCATGTAACATGATCATCCCACCCTTCCTCCTATATGTCCTTTACCCATCTTCTGAATTCTCAACTAGTTAGGGTATTTTATGCTCCCATGCCCCCAGCTTCTGCTTCCCCTCCATTCTCCACATTCGTTAGCACCCATCTTTCATAAGCTACCCATATATGCTCAGACTAACAGTGCAGTTGGCACAGTTTATTAAGGGCATACAATTTCACCAGTTTAGCTAGCAGGCCTGGCTACCCAGCAGTGTCTCGTTCTTCCATGTCTTTGCTATTTTACATCTCACTGCCACTATGCATGGGTTCTCACTTTGCAGAACTATACATATAAAGAGGTTACCTTCTACTGTCCTAAGGACAACTCGAACATAGCAGGATTTTGTAGCCTGCAAGGTTCAGCACTGCAGGAACCCATTATCTAGGAGGCAGCCATGGCCTCAGTCAGCTTTTGGTATCCCTTGTATAGGCACATGAATTATCACTGTTTAAAACATGCTGCAAACTGAAAGAAGAGTGAAATAGGGTTGCAAATTAGCTTCACATTTCAAAACAGACTAACTAAGTTTACCCCATGCTTGCATAGACAAGAAGTCTTCTTTAGGTTTTTGTTTTTGTTTTTTTTTAATTGTTGAAGGCGTGTCCACCCTGTCCTCTGCTGCTACCACACTAAAAAGTTATTTAGCACATGTTAAGACAGTTCACAATCAGTGGCATAGTAAGGGTAGGAGGCACCCAGGGTACCCTCTTCTGCGCCCTCCTCTATATCCCCCCCAGCTCCTTCCCCCCCCATTCCACACTTGTGCTCTTCCTCCACCCCCCCCGCCCATACCTCTTAATCTTCACCTGTGTGAATGGCTTGTGCAAGCATGCTCTTTGCGCCAGTGTTGAATTTTCCTCTGATGTCACTTCCTGGCCTGTGACCCAGAAGTGATTCAGAGAGGAACCAGGCTGGCATGAGCAACAGGCAGAAGTTGGCGCTAGCAAAGATGATACGGAGATACGGGATGGGGGAAGGGATGGCGCAAGGGTGGCATGGTGTGGTAGGGTGTGGTGGAGAGGTGCCAGTGCCCCCCACTGATCTGGCGCCCGGGGCAGTCTGCACCCCCCTTACTTCACCACTGTTCACAATTAATGCAGAAGCACTTAACTCCTCCTCATGAGGAGGCAATAAATGAACACTACCCAACGAATAAGATGGATCCAGAAGCCAAGCTGATAGCGCAAGCTGAAATAAAAATTTGGCTTCTATTAAAAATGAAAGGTGTTTAGTTATATATGAGAGGAAAAACGATCTCAGAAACCTGCTCAGAAACTGATGAAATACTAAAGGATCTGAGTCTGAGTTATCAGTTCCAGATCTAGTGAGTGAAGTTTTTCTGGAATATGATCAGATGTACATTGACTAATAACAGCTGACAAAAAAATGAAGAGCCACACTCCCGTGGTCTGTATGCTGAATGTATGGGTGAGTAAGTTGGTAGTATGAATGGGATGGTATGTGTGTTATGGGGGACAAAAATAAGAAAATGGTTGTTGCGACTTGGTTGGTGCTTCGAGTGTTGAGTCGCTCGTAGATTTTTCTCTGATTTGTTTTCATGTTCATCGGTATTTTATATCAATCACTGGGGGGTTGCACCCCTATTGTTTCTTGTTATCCTGTTTGATGATTGTATCAACTTTGTGGCAATATCCAATAAACATTTTTTTTTAAGAAGAGCCTCCAAACTTATCTGAAAGTTTTTCATCAGTCCAATCTTGACGGTGCCCGTTTTGCCAAACTTGCATCTGATCATATTCTAGAAAAACTTAATTTACTAGATTTAAAAGGGTTTAATGATTGCACAGTAGTGTCTGGAAATTATATATAGAAAAAAATTATTTTAAAATTTATTTTAAAAATCATTGAAAGTTTTGAACACCAATTATTTATATTCACAAGAGGATTTTTGAGAATATGAGAGGTTTGGTATTTTTTGCATAAAAACATAAAAATTGCAACTACTGGGTCAGACCAGTAGTCCATCCTGCCCAGCAGTCCGCTCATGCGGCGGCCCCCAGGTCAAAGACCAGTGCTCTAAATAAGTCCAGCCTCACCTGCGTACATCCCAGTTTAGCAGGAACATGTCCAGCTTAGTCTTGAAACCCTGGAGGTTGTTTTCCCCTACAACAGACTTCGGATCAGTGATTGAAATCTGGAACTGATAAGTTTCAGACTCAAATCCTTTAGTATTTCATCAGTTTCTGAGCAGGTTTCTAAAATCCTTTTTCTCTCATATATAACTAAACACCTTTCATTTGTTAATAGAAGCCATATTTTTATTTCAGCTTGAGGCAATAAATGAACCCATGCTAACTGCAAAGTGACACGTGCACAGTAAGTTCTGTGTGTTAGCTGCATCCAGTGGCATAGTAAGGGGGAGGGTCGAGGGGAGTGGTCCGCCCTGGGTGCCATGTTGGTGGGAGTGCGGCATACTTCCTCCTTTCTGCCCCCACTACTTCTCATTCCTCCGTTCCACGTGCGTACCCCCTTCCTTCATACCTCTAGTTGAAGTTGTTCACAGCAGTCAACAATGTGCTCTTCACGACCCCATCGGCTCTCCCACTGATGTCACTTCTGGGTGCCACTTTCCATTTAACTTTCTTTTTTACTTCGATGTATTTAAAAAAAATTTCTCCTCCCCAACTTCCCTTATGCCCATGTACGTCAATGTGAATCCGTCTAGTATTTGTAATATTCGATAAAATATTGCTTTTATTCACCTATTTTATTGCTTTCTCCAATCTTATTGTATTGTACACCGTTTAGACACTTGTTTTGATAGACGGTATATAAAAAATAAAGAAACTTGATAGGAAGTGAAGTCAGAAGGAGAGCCGATGGGGTCATGAGGAGCACGTTGTTGACCGCCATGAACAAAAAGTTCAACTAGAGCTACAAGGGAAGGGAAGTGTGGGGGGAGGGGGTGCGCAGCAGATAGGATCAGGAAAGGAGTAGGGGTCCACACGGTGGGGGGGAGGGGAGGGTGCAGAGACGAGGTATGGGGAGGGGTGCCATCATCCCAGGCGCCTCAAACCCTCGCTACGCCACTGCATGCATCGTCACGCCACTGTGGTGACAGTACGCACTCATGTGCATTTTAACTGCTTGACAAACTTTAGTAAAATGGCCTCACAATGAGGTTAAATCTAGGAAAATGTGGAGCCTGTTGATAACCTTAAAGCAATATCACTCATTAGAAACTGACACATTAGTGCAGATACTGTCAATAAGAATAGCATTCTGTAACCACATAGCAAACTCACAGGCATATGGATCTAGACATATCCAGATGTCTGTGATAGCATGAGAGTGGCCTTTAGGGAAATTAAGAAGCTCAAAATCAGAACTGAATCACTAATCTAGCACTATACAGTAGATGCAGGGATCTCAAAGTCCCTCCTTGAGGGCTGCAATCCAGTTGGGTTTTCAGGATTTCCCCAATGAATTTGCATTGAAAGCAGTGCATGTACATAGATCTCAAGCATTTCATTGCAGAAATCCTGAAAACCCAACTGGATTGCGGCCCTCAAGGAGGGACTTTGAGACCCCTGCAGTGGAGGGAGCTCAGGATAGCTTCCCCCTTCCAACTTCTCAATCTTTACTATGAAAAGGAAACATATTTTTACATTTCTATCACGGTATGATGCTGTCCATTGGTGTGGACGCTGAGGTGTCGACCATATTTTGTCTGTGCAAAGCTGTTTTGTATGTGAATATGGTAGATAGGAAGATTATTTACTAGGGTTTATTTACCACCTTTTTTGAAGGAATTTATTCAAGGCAGTAAACAGCAAGAATAAGTCAAACATAAGCAATAGATAATTACAGCAGTAAAAATATTCATAATGTACCAAACATAGTAAGGCATAGTATGCTACATTGCATTGTCAATACACAGTAACACATTTTAATAGACAGCATACGGTGGAAGCAAAGATGGAACCTACAGATGGATATGATAGAATAAAAGAAGTTAGAAAATAAAGGGATTAATTTGAGGTCAGAATGGTGCTTGAAAATGATCTCAGCTAGGGTAGGAGTGAATAAATACCAGTATGGCCTGCTATAATATATGCACCCAGTGTCACTCCTTGTGTGTGTGTGTGTGACGGGCAACTGCAAGTTAGTTACTTCTTCCATTAAAGGTCTGGTTGAAGATCCAATGTTTCACCTACTTCTTGGAGAGCTAGTCTTATGATAAGCAAAGCCTTTCAGGGAGTGCCTTCCAGAGTGTGGGAGCTAATCTGGAGAAGGCTTGCTTGTGGGTATCACATCATGTGATGTTCCTCGGAAAGGGTGTGGTAAGGGATACTCCTTGGAAGGACCATAGTAACCTTGATGGTATATAAAGGGATATTCTGTTCTTTAAGCACTCTGGGCAATTTCCTTTGAGGGCCTCAAAGATAAGAACATAAGAATTGCCATACTAGAACAGACCAAAGCCCCATCAAGCCCAGTATCCTGTCTCCAACAGTGGCCAACCCAGGTCCCAAAGCACCTACTTAGATCCCAAGTGGCAAAACAGATTCTATGCTGCTTATCCTAGGAATAAGCATTGGTTTTCCCCAAGTCATCTCAATAATGGCCTATGGACTTCTCATTTAGGAAATTATCCAAACCTTTTTTAAACCTTGCTAAGACTAACTGATTTCACCACATTCTCTGGCAACGAATTCCAGAGTTTAATTACATGTGTGAAGAAATATTTTCTCCGGTTTATTTTAAATCTACTACTTAATAGCTTCATTGCCTGCCCCCTAGTCCTAGTATTTTTGGAAAGAGTAAACAAGTGATTCACATCTATCCTTTCCACTCCACTCAGTATTTTATAGACCTTTAACATATCACCCCTGAGCCATCTCTTCTCCAAGCTGAAGAGCCCTAGCTGCTTTAGCCTTTCCTTTTATCATTTTCATTGTCCTTCTCTGTACTTTTTTTAATTCTGCTATATCATTTTTGATATACGTTGACCAGAATTGCACACAGTATTTGAGGTGTGGCAGTGCCATAGAGCGATACAAGAGCATTATAACATTTTCATCTTTGTTTTATTTATTTATATACCACTTATCAATAGTGGTCTAAGTCAGTGGGTCCCAACCTTGTCCTGGAGGACCACCAGCCAGTCAGGTTTTCATGATAGCCCTAATGAATATGCATGGAGCAGATTTGCATGCACGTCACCTCCATTATATGCAAATCTCTCTCATGCATATTCGTTAAGGTTATCCCAAAAACCCGACTGGCTGGTGGTCCTCCAGGACAGGGTTGGGAACCACTGGTCTAAGTGGTCTACATTCAGGTACTCAAGCATTTTTCCCTATCATCCTGGCTCACAAACTCTCTAACGTACCTGGGGCAATGGAGGATTAAGAGACTTGGGGCTAGATTCACTAAGCCCACCGATCGTGTTTGCGATCGTATACCGACCCGATTCACTAACCTTGCTGCCGATCAACTTCCAATTCGATCTGATCCACGCATGCAATTGAGGGGAAATGGATTGCAAATGTAACCGGCAGCGATTCACTAAACATTTTCAGGCACACCGACTGGGCTGGCCGATCCAAAATCAAGCGACTGCTGAGGACCAGTTGCTTGTGCAAAAACCCTGCTCTCCGCCCCGACTCTCCAGCTATTGCCGCCCTGCTCTTGTCCCCTATGGAGGTTATGACATCACGAATGGAATTCAGAAGAAAAGGGATTGAGACAGCGCAGAAACGTTTAATATAGATCTAAAGCTCCAATTAAATGAGCAACATTTTGGATTTGTTTCATTTAGGCAGAAGGTTGGGATACCTTCCTACAAGAGTGTTTGCTCATACAACTGAAGCTGCAGTAGCTGTTCTCATAACAGCAGAACCCACCCATCAGCATGACTGCATGATTCTATGACTCTGGTTTAGATAAATGTTAAAGAGCTGGGTTCTCCACCGACAGCAGCTCTAGAGATTACTTTTCTGCTCTCTGCCCCGACTCTCCTGCTCTTGCCGCCCCGGCATATTCTGTTAGGTTCCAGAACACGCCACAGTGCAGCCCCGCTTTAAACCCACGGGTTAAAACCACGGCGAGTAATAGTAACATGAATTTGTCCCACCAAAACAGCTATGGGATCTTCAGTGCTAGAACAGCAAAGTGCCGCAGGCCAGGACTGAGGGAGCCAGAAAATGAGAGCCAAAATCACAGTAATAGAACAGGATCCTTACTTTCTCTTTGCGGGATAAAGCAGGGTAGATTAACCCTCCTATAGAGCACACTGCTCCTTAGTGTATGGAGACAAGAGCCAAACAACAAACGCCATCTCTTTCTCAAAAAGGAAACCGAGAGCAAAAAAAAAAGCACGGAGAAAGCGCATGCACAGACCATCTACAGGCAAATAAAATGGTCTGCGCATGCGGCAAGATCGCTCTTCAGTGATCCGTGTAGTTAGTTTGAGGCGCGCCTCCGATTGGCCTAATTTGCATGCGGGCGTGTTGTGGATCGCCCACGGAGCGCTAAGATAAAGTGAATCTAGCCCTTGCTCAGGATCATAAGGAGCAATGCAGAGCTTGAACCCACAACCTCAGGGTGCTGAGGCTGTAGCTTCAATCACTTGTCCACTCCTTCCTTCTTCTATTCCTGTCCTGATAATTCCTAACATTCTGTTTGCTTTCTTCGCCGCCGCCACATATTGAGCTGAAGGTTTAACATATCCTCAGCGATGACACCTAGATCCATTTCCTTGGCAGTGACTCCTAATGTGGAACCCTGCATCACATAGCTATACTTCAGGTTCCTCTTTCCCACATACATCAACTTGCACTTGCTCACATTAAACATCATCTGTCATTTTTATGCCCAGTCGTCCAGTCTCACAAGGTCCTTTTGCAATTTTTTACAATCCTCTTGCGATTTAACCACTTTGAACAACTTTGTGTTACCAGCAAATTTAATTATTTAACTAGTTACTCTCATCTCTAGATCATTGATAAATATGTTAAAAAGCAGCGGTCCCAGCACTGGCCCCTGGGGAACGCTACTATTTACAATTACCAAGTAAAAAACTACAGTTTCACAAACCACGGGGTACCAAATAATCAACTCCTCCCCAGGGCTTTGGGGAGGAGTTGAACTCTACTATTTACCCTTCTCCATTAAGAATATTGACCATTTAGATCTAGTCTCTGTTTTCTGTCTTTCAACCAGTTCTTAATCCATAATAGGACATTACCTCCTACCCCATGTCTTTCTAATTTTCTCAGAAGTCTTTCATGAGGTACTTTGTCAAATACCTTTTGAAAATTCAAATACACAATATCAACCAGCTCACCTTTATCTATGTGTCCTTGTGTTCATTCACTCCCTTCAAAAAAATGCAGTAGAATGGTGAGGCAAGATTTCCCTTGATTAAACCCCTCCCCCCCCTTTTTTTTTTTTTTTCAAAATCACGATAGTGGTTTTTAGTGTAAGCCGGTACACTGATTGAGCTGCTCCTGACACTCATAGGAACTCTATGAGTGTCGGGAGCAGCACAGAGCATTCAATGCGCCGGCCTGCACTAAAAACTGCTATCACGGTTTTGTAAAAAGAGGTGGGTAGTGGCAAATCTTTATTGACTTTCTCTCATTAATCCATGTTTGTCTATGTTCTGTCATTTTGTCCTTTATAACAGTATCTTCCATTTTGCCCGGCACCGACGTCAGACTCACAGGTCTATAATTTCCCAGATTACCTCTGGAACCCTTTTTTTAAAAAATTGGCGCCACCCTCCAGTCATCTGATATTATGCTGAATTTTAAAGAAAAATTACAAATTACTAATAATAGTTCTGCAAGTTAATTTTTCAATTCTATCAGCACTCTGAGATGTATACCATCCAGTTCAGGTGATTTGCTACTGTTCAATTTATCAAATTGACCTATTAACCAGTGTTACAGAGATTTGTTCGAGTTTCTCTGATTTATCAGAATTGAATATCATTTCTGGCATCAGTAACTCCCCACATCTTCCTCAGTGAAGCCTGAAGCAAAAAATTCAGTTAATCTCTCCAATATGGCCTTGTCTTCCCTAAGAACCCCTTTTACTCCTCTCTTCTTGGCTTTTAATATACCTTAAAAAGTTTTTACTGTGTGTTTTTGCTTCCATTGAAATCTTCTTTTCATGGTGTCTCTTTGCCTTCCTTATTAGTGCCTTGCATTTGACTTGCCATTCCTTGTACTGTTTAATTTTCAGTCAGATCCTTCTTCCACTGACTGGAGGATTCTCTTTTTACTTTAATAGCTTCCTTCACCTCACTCATTAACCACACTGGTTGCCATTTGACTTTCCTTCCTCCTTTTTTAATACATGAAATATATCAAGTCATGACTTCCAAGATGGTATTTTTGAATAACATCCAACCCTAATGTAAATTTTTGACTTTTGTAGCTGCTCCTCTAAGTTTCTTTTTTACCATTCTCAGGCTATCATAGTCTCCTTTTTTAAAGTTAAATGCAGTTGTATTGGATTCCCTGTGTGAACTTATTCCAAGGATTATATCAAATCTGATCATGCTAAGATCACTGTTATCAAGTGGCCCCAGCACCATTAACTAGGTCTAGAATTGCTTCACCTCTTTTCAGTTCCTGAACCAGCTGTTCCATAAAGCAGTCCTTGATTTCATCAAGGAATTTTATCTCCCTACCATGCCCTGATATTACATTTACCCAATAAATATTGGGGTACTTGAAATCAGCCATTATTATTGTGTTACCCAATTTGTTAGCCTCCTTGATTTCTGATAACATTTCAGAATCTGTATTTATACTGGTAGCCAGTGAAGGTTTTGCAAAAATTGGGTGATGTGTTTACATCGCATACAACCTTCTGTTAGTCTTACTGCAGCATTCTGAATCAATTGTAGCTGGTGCAGACCCTTTGTAGTCAGACCAGAGTTGAGTACATTACAACAATCCAATCTTGATGTTATCATGGCATGTATATCTGAGACAAGACTTACCTTCTCAATGTATGTGGATAGGCAACATAGTTGTTGCAAATGTAAGAAGCAGCTCTTGAAGGTTGCTTGGATTGGGGGGGATCAGAGTAAATGTTGAATGTAGCTGTATTCCAAGGTTCATAACTTATGATTTGAGGGGGAGATCGTATTTCCTAAAAGAGATTTTGATGTCAAGTATGTGTCCACTTGTGTTAGGGATCCATCGAAACTCAGTTTTACTTGGGTTCAGGCAAAGTTTGTTGTTTTTAGTTTGTTTTAGTCCATTCTTGAAATGATATTGGACAGGTAGTTAGTTTATTCAGGACTGTGGGTATGAGTAACTGTATGTTATCCACCTAGATGTAGAACTGAGTGTCCGTTGACCGAATCTGCTTGGCTAGTAGCTTGAGGTAGCTATTGAACAGAATAGGGAACAGTATTGATCCTTGGTGCCCATGGTAGCGATGAGCTGCTGCTAAATAGTATGGACTGTTGTGTGTCTGGTAAATAGGATCTGAACCAAGCAAATACTCTTCCATTGATACCTGTTACTGCCAGTCGTGCTAGCATATCATGATCCATAGTGTCAAAAGCTGTAGAGGAATCTAACAGTGCTAACACCGAGGCAAATCACCTGTCTCAGTTTCTGTGAATACTGTATCATCTAGAAGGGATACAAGGACCATTTAAGAAGTGAATATGAGTTTGAAAGGATAAAAGAGGGTCAACATTGAGTTTAGAGAATACGGAAATATAAGGAGTTGATATGGCATGGTAGGACAAATTTATTAGATAAGTATGAGAGACAGAAGTATAAGAGCCAGTAGGAAGAAAATAAAAGATAAATGTAGATAATGACGATGGTGGGGGAGACAAGTACAGAACATTTGACATGAACATGAGGATATGGAAAAAAATATTAAGGGCTCCTTTTGCTAAGCTGCAATTGTGGTTTTAGCGTGTGCTAGATGCTAATGCCAGCATTGAGCTCCGCTTGTCCTTATTTTTGCTTTCGAATTGTTCTTCTCTTATGGACATTCTTTGATTAGAATTTTCTATTACCCAGTATTGTGTTATGGGATACAGATACACATTGGTCAGTAGTGACTCATTCCCATACGGCATGATTTTGGTGGCTGTCCTTTAGCTCATTTGGATCCAGAGTAGCCCTGACTTAAAAATTAGTGAAGACCACTGGCATAGACCCTGAGCCTGACCACTAGGTGTCGCCACCGTCCAAAAGCTAAGACACTCTGGGCTATATTCTGAAAAAGGTCGCTTCCGGCACCTTTTAATTGGTGTTAAATGGTGCAATAATTGGTTGTGCCATTAAAAACCAGTTAAAAGCTCATTAAAAAAAAAATCAGCCCCTCTGCTTTTCTTCCAGGGATTATGAATGCCACCTATTCAGAAGCTCCAGTGCTGGCTGGAGTAAGAAGCAGTAGGCAGGCCTGAAATGTGATCTTATGTCTTCCCTTTCCCAATGCAGTCCTGCCATTAAACCACTACAGTAGACAATTTTGTACTACAAGTGGGCTCCCCCCTCCCCATTACTATGTTGTATACATTAATCTCCATAGAATATCCTACAATCTGATTCAAACATCTTTTATTTATTTATTTATTTTGCATTGTGAAAGAAATTTATTTTCCATTGCTGTAGACCAAATATCTCCCAGTACGTATCTGCCTATTTATTTCACAGCTCAGGAAGTTTACAGAATAGAATCCCTTAATATGGAGAAAGCCTAATCTACTCTTAGACAAAAAAATCATTACAATTCCAGATTGGTAGCCTAAAAGCAATATATAAGGGATGATTTTCTAACAAATCATCTATAATTAGGCACTTGGAGGGCACCAGGTAGGAGCCTGTCCTACCAAGGAAAGCAGACACCTGCATTCTTTACAAAATACTACCATAACTGGGTAAATACACACCTATAATGTACCTAAGTGGAGATATGCACGTAATTTAACAATATGCTATAAGTTACACATGCAAATGTGCACCCTGCTTAGACTCTGTGCACTTGTATGCCCATCTGCAACCAGTCATTATTGGAGGTTATATATGTAGTTATAGAATTCCGGTACTGTATAGTCAAAGAAAGCTAAACCACTCACATAGAAAAAAACAAAACAAAAGCAAGATAGGGTGGGAATGAGCAGGGAAAGGAGCAGGATGGCAGTAATAAGTCCTTTATTCAAAACTAGTCTTTAAGCCCGTTAACATTAACGGGTGCTAGAATAAATGTCTGTCTGTCTTTCTTTCTTTCTCTCTCTCTACCTCCTGCTGTATCTCTCTCTCCCTGACCCCCTTTCTCTGTCTGTCTTTCTGTCCATCTTCCTGCCCCTGTGTCTTTCTTCCTTTCTTTCTTTCTGTCTCCCTCCCACCCGCTGTCTGTCTGTCTTTATTTCTATCTGTCTCTCTCCCTGCTCCATATGTAACATTCCCTCCCCCTTCATTTCCCTGTGCAGCAGCATTTCCCTCCCCCAACCTCACTTCCCTGTGCAGCAACAGCAGCAGTATTTCCCTCTCCATCCACTTCTCTGAGCAGCAGCGGTATTTACCTTCCCCTACAGATCCCTGTGCAGCAGCATTTCCCCCACACCCTCCCCCCCTTTGCTTCCCACGGTCTGGCCTACCATCGTACTCACTGTGGTTAAGGAGATCGAGAGGGCACAGCAGGAAAAACGGCACTACCGGAAGAAGTTTATTTTTAAGTTTAAAGTTGCTGCCGCGGTTCCTCTCAAAATCGCTGCCAGGGAGGGAGAGAGAGAGCTTCGGGCGGCCACCAGCCGCCACGGCTGACATCCGCCTCGGGCCGCCAACAGCCGCCACGGCCGACATCCGCCTGGGAGGGGAGGGAAAGAGAGAGCTTCGGGCGGCCAGCAGCTGCCTTGGGGTGGGGGAGGGAGAGAGAGAGAGCTAGCTTTGCGCGCATGCGCACTCCTATCTGCAATGCCCTACATCTCATGGAAAACGGACGCACGCAGGTGGGAGTGCGCATGCGCAAGTAGCCTTTTATTATATTAGATGGTAAATAACAGACATTGAGGAAAAACACTAGTGTTTCAGGTGTAGAGCCGTCTTCAGGGGTCAGATTCCACTGGTTCTCTCCAAAGACACTGTGCAGAGCTCAGCCTCCCCCACAGCCCTACAGAGTTGTGCTCAGACGGAAATGTACCACTTATGTGCAACCATGCGTGCATACATTCATATGTTTTAATAATCTAATCATATGGGTGCCACCTAACTTTAGACCCATACCATAGAATTGCCCTGATAGCTCAAGAAAGAAATGAAACAGAAAACAGAGCTGTATTAACATTCAAGATCAGTTGACTATTTCAAGAAGCAGCACATAAATTTATTTGCAGTAACAGCAGTATGGAACAGAGAAAAATATGCTCATAAACAGAACTCATTAAAATGATCAACCCATGCACCCTGAGATGTTTCTGGACTGAGTATCTACTGGAATAATTGTCAGTAAGCTGATTTTTGTTCCTGCTGTGAGACTCCGCTTCCATATCCATGGTGGTGCAGTTTTCCCTGCCCATGGCCCCCAGTACCGGGCCATGGTGCGCCCTCACCTGGAGTACTGCGTACAGCACTGGTCATCGTACATGAAGCAGGATACGGTACTACTCGAAAGGGTCCAGAAAAGAGCAACTAAGATGGTTAGGGGGTTGGAGGAGCTGCCATATAGCGACAGATTAGAGAAACTGGGCCTCTTCTCCCTCGAACAGAGGAGATTGAGAGGGGACATGATCGAAACATTCACGGTACTGAAGGGGACAGACTTAGTAGATAAGGGCAGGTTCACCCTCTTCAAGGTAGGGAGAACGAGAGGGCACCCTCTAAAATTGAAAAGGGATAGATTTCGTATGAACGTAAGGAAGTTCTTCTTCACCCAGAGAGTGGTGGAAAATTGGAACACTCTCCCGGAGGCTGTCATAGGAGAAAACACCCTCCAGGGATTTAAGACAAAGTTAGACAAGTTCCTACTGAACAAGGATGTACGCTGGTAGAGCTAGTCTCAGTTAGGGCGCTGGTCTTTGACCAAAATGGCCGCCGCGTGAGCGTGCTACTGGGCATGATGGACCACTGGGTCTGACCCAGCAGCGGCATCTCTTATGTTCCACTAGATCCTCCCAAAAACTGAAACTATCATTCCCCTCTACAAAAGGTATATCCCGTGTAGGAAAACTAGGAACATCCCTCCCCTTTAGAACCACAGAACTCTGGAATAACCTCACATCCCCACTCAGAGTTTCAAGTTCCCTCCAATCCTTCCACAAACACCTGAAAACTTGGCTCTTTTCAAAAATCTAACACTTTCCTCTTTTTGGTTCCTTGTCCCTCTTTATCTTCCTAGCTCCTTTCCTATAACCCTTCATTGTAGCTCCTTTTCAACCCTTTTCAACTCCTTTTCAACCTGTAAACCGTGCCGAGCTCTACGCTTGTGGAGATGGCGCGGTATACAAACCTAAGGTTTAGTTTAGTTTAGTTTAGTTCACTGATGTCATCAGTGGGAGCTGTGCTTGAAAAGGGCGCCTTTCCTCAAAGCAAGTATTCATCTCCCCAGAGATGTTTCTGGACTGAGTATCTACTAGAATAATTGTCAGTAAACTGACTTTTGTTCCCGCTATGAGATTCTGTTACACTCTCCGCGGTGGCGCAGGTCACCCTGCTCATTGCTATCAGTGGGAGCTGCACTTGAAAAAGGCGTCTTTTCTGAGGTGTGCCACTTTAGGCAAACTGCCACATGGGCATGCACAAGGGGAATATGAGGCTCCTTAGGATGCCCCTTTGAGGGTCCCTGAGTGGGCACTAAGGTCCAGATTCTGTAATTGGTGCCTGAAAGAAATAGGTACCTATCTTTAGGCACCTATCGCACGACAATCACACTTAGGTGCCCATTGCAGAATCACGCCTCACTTAAAACCTAGGCACCTGCAATGTAGGCCAGGGTTTTAAAGGCCTACATTATAGGCACCTAAGTCGTTTATAGAATTGCGCTTTGCAGTGCCTAAGTATTTCTCCATCCCTAAACATGCCTCCCTTGACGTTAGGCACCCCTAGGCACCATGCGATAGGAGCCTATTTTTTGTAGAATCATGCCTAAGAAGATAAGTGTCGATCTCCCAATTACATTTTATTTTTTTCATTTACGAGCTTGTTAAAGCTCATAATTGAAGCCAATTTACTAATTAAGCAGTCCTTTTATTAAGGCGCACTAAATGCTAAGGTTCCCATAGAATATAATGGATGCCTTAGCATTTAGTGCGCATGTGCTAAATAAATTAGAGCACGCTAAATTGGTTAGAGCTCCATAGTAAAAGGACCCCTATCTTTAGGCGCCTATGTTATAGAATATTTTATAGACTATGAGTGCGTTGTTCATTTTCTTTTCTGCTTCTGCTTTATAATGGGGTATATACCAGTTGTGATAGGAAGGGGTAGATATGGGGATTTAGCTGGAGTTACAGTTTGCAATCGTGAGGATGCCGGAAGAACTGATACATTGAAAGAAATAACATTAAATAATGTCATCTTAAAGGGCATATTTTTTACAGGTGGGAATGATAAATGTAATATCTATTTGGAATAAAGTAACGTTGATCTATGATTTGTTGGAAACAGAGAATTTAAACATGCTATGTATTAGATTTGGTTTTAGTGCCTCGATGCTGTCCTCCTGATTATACATGGGAATGGGTGTGTAGAGAAGAAAAAAAAGGGTGGAGCGGTGATTGTGTTTTTAAAAAAAAATTGTTAGGTTTTAAATATATATCTGCAGGAGTTTTACATCAATAGAGGATTTAGCAATTGGACTCGAGATGTTTCCTTTTGTGTTGTATATTATAAACCTGGTATATTAATGGTGATTGTTCGATTTTGTTTAACTTGTCATTAGATCTTCCAATTGAAATGAGTTCACTGTGTGTGTTGGGGGATTTTAATATTCCCTTAAATCCAGGACAGCATATATTGGGATTGTGGGATCAAGAGTTATTTCATTTGTTAGAAGCACGTTCCTTTCATCAGATATTAAGAAAGGAAACTCATTGTGTGGATCACATACTGGATTTCTTTTTATTTTTTTTTTTTTTTCAATTTACAAAACTTTACATGGTTTAATTCCAACTTATATCCCTGAGCATTTCCTCTTTGCAATTAGTAGACGCCTTGTCCGAGAAATTCGATTTTTTTGCTTTTCCCGCTGTAAAGGGTTGTCGGTATAAGAGATTTGTCAGTCGAATTTTGGCTTACCAGGCTGGCCTTGGGATAAGAGCTGTGGTACGTTGATTTCCAGTTCCTATATTAACTTCAGGAAATTATTAAAACCCATCTTTTTAAGAAGAACTTTTAGCTACTTAATTGTCAAAATTCCTCTTTTTTTCTCTTTGAATATTTTCATTATAGAATTGTTACATCACTACGTATGCGTAGTCCTCTTCTTTGTAAACCGCACTGAGCTATGAGGTTGTAGCAGTATATAAGAGTACTGTTATGTTTGATCAATCACCAACGCTGCAGCCATTAAATTGGTCAGACCATATGCTAATAAGGTTTATTATGAAAACTAGTCTTATAGCCCGTTACATCAACGGGTGCTAGAATATATGTGTGTGTGTCTGTCTTTATTTCTTTCTCTCTCCTTAGCTGCTTTCTGTATTTCTGTCTTTCTTTTTTTTTTCCTCAGCTGTCTACCACCACCCCTTGCCTGCTCCCCCTGTCCATTCTCCCTGTCCATACCTCCCCTGTGTCCACCACCAAGTTTCAAGTTTCAAGTTTAATAGTTTTTAATATACCGACCATCAACAGATATCTGGCCGGTTAACAATAAAATTTAAAAGGTAAGAAAGATTAAAAAAATAAAATAATTGGCGTTTTAAAATAAATGGTGTGAACATAAATAATATCAACAAGACAAACTTGAAAGTGAGGGTAAAAGGGAGGGGAGGGGAAAAGTTACATATTTAAGAAGAAAAGGAGAAAGTGGGAATGGGATAAAACGTATAGGGTAGGGTCGCTTTGTTAAAGCGGTTGGTTGCTTGGAGAGAAAAGGAAATAAAAAGAGAAAGAAAAAGAAAAGAATAAAAAACAAACAAAAAAAAAAAAACCAGAAGATAAGTCTAAGCACAACCAAATGCGTCACAAAATAAAAAAGTCTTTAGGCTTATCTTAAATTTGTCTAGATGTTGTTCATCGCGGAGTGGCTGTGGCAGAGAATTCCATAAAGTTGGGGCAGCTACTGCAAAATTTATTTTCCGTGTATAGTAGAAGTCTTTTATGGAGGGAATATAGAGAAGTTTTTGATCAGTTGATCTTAGAGTGCGTGGGGAACATTGGGGGATGAGAAGTTTATCCAGAAATGAGGGCTGGTGAGAGAGTTTTATTTTGAAGGAAAGTAAGATGATTTTATAAGTGATACGGTGAGTGATGGGGAGCCAATGTGCCTCTTTTAGAAGAGGAGTGACATGGTCAAATTTGCCTATTTTATAAATGAGTTTTATTGCAGTGTTTTGTATTAATTGTAGGCGTCGGATTTCTTTTTGAGAGAGACCGTTGAGAAGCGAGTTGCAATAATCTAAATGGGAGATAACTAAGGAGTGAATCAGGATATTGATTGAATCGGTCTCTAGAATTGGAATGAGCGACCGAATGATGCGGAGTTTGAAGAAACAGATTTTTGCGACCGAACTAATATGGTCGTGGAAGGTAAGATCCCTATCAATGATGACGCCTAATAGTTTTATTTTTGTTTCCATTTGTATTGGTGTGGATTTGATAGAAATTTTTTCCAATAAGGATTCGCATGTTTTGATTGGAAGTAGAAGGCCTCGGGATTTATCTATATTGAGGGAAAGTTTATTTGAATAGAGCCAATCATTTATGATGTCCAGTTTGTTATTTATGTCTTTTATGTCTGAGATGTTTGAGGTGTTGACTGGGTGAAGAAGTTGTATGTCGTCTGCATAAGCAAAGATTGTGAATCCAATAGATTGAGCCAATGTAAGAAGAGGAGAAAGAAAGATATTAAATAGTAATGGGGATAGAATCGAACCTTGCGGGACACCATAGGATTGTGAGATAGCTGAGGAGGTTTCATTATTTACATGGACTTTAAAGTTGCGTTCGTTAAAGTAAGATGTGAACCATGAAAGAGCTGGACCTGTAATACCTGCAGTCTTTGAGTCTATTAATAAGAAGAGAGTGGTCGATAGTATCAAAGGCTGCTGACAGGTCAAGAGAGATAAGAATGACAGATTTTTGATGGTCGTGGTAATAATGTATGGTTGAGATAAGGCCTAGCAGTGACAATTCTGTTGAATGTGAAGAACGGAAACCAGTTTGGCATGGATGTAAAGCATGGGTTTTTTCAATAAACTCTGTAAGTTGGGAGTGAATGATTTTTTCAGTTAATTTGGAGATCAAGGGTAGATTAGCAATAGGGCGGTAATTTCTAGGTAGAGATGGATCTAGGTTGTGTTGTTTAAGTTTTGGAAAAACAAGGGCTGTTTTCCAAGCAATAGGTACTATACTGTCGGAAAGAGACTTGGATATCATTTCCCAAATGAATGGGCCGAAGAAAGAGAAGAATTTTTTAAGAAGCAAAGGGGGAATACTCTCCAAAAGATTATTGGAAGTGTTTAAAGATTGTAAAATGAGAAGGAGATTTGTTAATGAGGGCATTTTGAAATTTGAGCAAGAGCTAAATGATAGTTGAGTAGAATCATTGAGAGTGTGAGGAGAGGAAGCTAGAAGTGAAGGTCCAAGATGTGATCTAATGTCCTTGATTTTAGTATCAAAGAATAGTGATAGTTCGTCTGCAGAAGGCTGGGTAGTAGGGGGTAGGTTTTTTTTCTTAGAATATTTTGAGAGTGACTGAGTAATACTAAAAAGGGTGGAAGAATTACGGGTGGAAGTAATGAGTTTAGAATAGTATTCTTTTTTAGTTTGTTGAATGACTTTTTTTATAATGAGAAGCTTTTTCCTTGAACGTAATGAGGAAATTATTGAGGTGGGTTTTACACCATTTATGCTCTACAGAACGAAGTTGTCTACGGAGAAGGGCGAGATTTTCGTTATACCAAGGTTGTTGTTTTTTATGGGTCTGATTTGAGGTGGGTTTTTTCCTAGTTGAGGTGCCAGAGAGTCTAATAAAGATTTTGTGGAAGTTTCCCAGAGGGAAAACTGTTCTGAAATGGGGAGGGAAGAGAAGTCTTTGAGGTTTAAGTCAAAGGAAGTTTGGATGGCAGAAAGGGTTAAATTATTAGTGTTGTGGGTGATATAATTATTCTTTTGTTGGACTTGATTGAATGGTGCTGGGAGATCTAGTTGCCAGGTAATTAAAGTGTGATCCGACCATGGTAAAGCGTGAAATTGGAAGTTTTGAAAGAGATGTTTAATAGAGGTAGAACAGAAAACCATGTCTAGGGTATTACTGGCAGAGTGTGTAGGCATAGAGATGAGGGGAGATAATGAAAGGTCTAAGATCAACGTTAGGAGTTCAGAGGTGTTGTAATGGTTGTTAAAATCTCCAAGGATTATGGAATCAGGATAGGCGATATTGAAGTCTGATATGGTGGAGATAAGAGTAGACAGTGAAGTTTTGGTTACTGGGGGGGGAAGATAGATAAGAAGGAAATTAAGAGAAGGAGAGTGTTTTATGGAAAATTGGAGAGTTTCAGTTGGGGCATAGAAGGATAAGTTGGAAGTATTTGGCTGGAGGGGAATAGAGGTATGATAGATAACTGCTATGCCTCCTCCTTTTTTGTTCGGACGGGGTTGAAAAATTGCCTTGAAGTTGAAAGGGCAAGCTTGGGTTATGTAGGCTTCCTCTCCCTGAGTTAGCCATATTTCAGTAAGGCATAGGATTTGAAGATTGTGTTGAGTAATGGTGTCGTGAATTAGATGATATTTGTTTTTTATGGATCGCACATTTACCAGGCCTATATTGAATTTGGGGGAGGAGTCATGAGGAGTGAAATGAAGGCTAGCAGAGGGACAAGTTGGAATGGAGATATAGTGTCTTGGCTGAGTTTCGGTTTGGAGAGGATGGGGGGTTTTCTTGGGGGGTCGGCGGCCCCATATAGTGGGAATAGAGGCCATTGTTTTAGGGCCAAAGTGTTGAGGTACAGAAAGATTAAGTTGGAGAGAAGTATGGAGTAGAGGAGGGGAAGATAAGAAGTTGTATGTAAGAAGTAGAATTTCGAGTAGAGGGAGAAGGTTGTATAATGTTTTGGTGAAAGTGATATTATAAAGGAGATGAAGTAGCTGCATGAAGGAGCGCATAAAGGAGCAAAGCAAGCAGATTTGTAGGCAACGCTACCGGTGGTGGGAAGTGGGCGGAGTCGTCGGCGGTCCCTTTGAGAAGCAAGAAAGCCTGTCGAAATCAAAATGGACAAACATTAGAAACCACCCCTTCACTGCTCCCCTTATCCAGCAGCAGCCCTTCTCCCTTTGTTTTACCTCCCCCATGTCCAGCAGCAACTCTTTCCTGCTCCCCCTGTCCAGCAGTAGGCCTCCCTTCCTTTTTCTGCTCCCCCTGTCCAGCAGTAGGCCTCCCTTCCTTTTTCTGCCCCCCTGTCCATCAGCACCTCTTCCTCGGTACAGCAGCACCCCTTAATTCCGTTCGCGTCTGCCCTCCGCCACAGCCGCCTCAAGCCACGGCGGCCTGCAGGCGCCGACAGCCGCCGCACGTGCCTGAAGCCAACAGCCGCCTTAATGTTTCCACCATCCCTGCTACCGCCGCTGCTTGAGAGGCCCGCGGGACCGAAGGCGGTCAGCGTGTCTGGGGCTCAGAAGGAGGAGTCCTGGTGTCGCGCATGCGCACTCCTGCCGACCACTGACCTACAGATCAAGTAACATGCGGTAAGAGTGCGCATGTGCGCTTAGCATTTTATTATTATAGATGGATAAGACAATACCACAGTGTGGAGGTGTAGATTGTGTAGTAACTGTTCATCTGAAATTTGAATTATGGGCATCAGGAAATAAGTGGTTTCCTTGTTTGGGACACTTACACAAAGACCATTATGTATCTGAAATGGTGAATAAATGATATAAAATGTGACAAGGATCCTTAGATGAGATAACTCCTCTGAAAGAAGTTAAATTAAGCTGGGCCATGCTTTTTGTCCATGGAGGATTGGACTTTTCTTAAATTTAAGGAAAGAGTTAAGAAAGCATGAACATATTTGGAGGAAAACCAAGGCTATTGTTGATGTTGACAATTTTATTCATTTGGATGAACTCGTATCAGATTTTTTTGCAAAAGTGAGAGAGATAAGTATTACAGTGAAAAAATGAGACAAGCCTCTAATAGACTAAAATGATTATTTGAGATTATAAAATATTTGATTGCAGGACCAAATAATCAAAATGAAAACCTAGGACCTAATGCAGAAGAGTTTTTGCAATATTTGATACAATCGATAGGGATACAACATCAGAGTTCTTTAAATTTGCAAATATTCAGAAATAGAGATTTTAATGTTGATTCTGTTAAGTTGGTGTGAATTTGAGACAGTGACAGAGACAGAAATTGGGTCAGTTTTGCAGAATTTGCATCCAATAAGATCTTTAATGGATCCTTGTTCTTTATCTGTTGTAAGACAACTAGGGAAGAAAGTAGTGCCATCTGTGACTATGTTTGTTAATAAATCTTTACTATCGGGCATTGTACCAGATTTGTTGAAAATTGTAACAGTGAAGCCAATTATATAAAGAGGGAGAATTTAGATAAAGCTGTTTTGGGAAATTACAGGCCAATAGCTGTTTTACCATTTTTAGGAAAGATTGTTGAGAAAGTGGTTTTGAAACAGATGAATACGTAGAACAAGAAAAACTACAGGCAGTCCCCAGTTTAAGATTGTCCGACTTATGTCAGACTTTTACTTATGAACCGGGGTCCTGCTTCTCCCTTCCTGTCCAAATGCGACCCTCCTCCTTCCTTCCATGTCGCAACATCACCCTCATTGTCCTTCCTTCCATTCTTTGTCCCAAATTCGTGCTTCCCTCTCGCGGCTGCCTCCTCCCAGCTGCACTTCTCTTCGCAAAGCTGTGAGCAGTGGCTCCTGCATGAGGCCCATGGCTGTCCCAGAAGTCTTCCCTCTGATGTCAGAGAGAAGGCTTCTGGGTCAGCCGTGGGCCACGTGTAGGAACCATGGCCAAGGCTTAGTGAAGAGAAGTGCAGCTGGGAGGAGGCAGCCGGTCAGGGGAGGTAAACACCCATGGGAGGAAGGGAGGCACGAATTTGGGATGCAGAATGGAGGAAAGGATGATGAGGGTCATTTTGGGACATTGAAGAGAGGAAGAAGGGGTGTGTTGGCACAGGAAGGAAGAAACAGGGTTGCATTGGGACACAGAAGGAAGGGAGGGAGCACAAACTTCAGACAAAGGATGGAAGGAAGGAATAAAGGAGAGAGGGAGCGGAGCACAAACTTGGAATATAGAATGGAAGAATGGAGGAAATGAGGGAAAGAGAGATGGTGCACATGGGGAAATGAAGAAAGAGGTGAATTGTTGGGTATAGAGAGGGAGAGAGAAATATTGGACATAGTGGTGGGAGAGGCATGAAGTACAGATGCTTAGGGAAGAGAGAGATGAGAGAGGGGGAAATGTTGGATGTGGTGGTGGAGAGGGAACAGTGAGACTGATGAAGAACAAAAATAAGTGTAAACCTCCTATCTTTTCTTTCTATTTAAACTGCAGTACTTTATTTTGAGGACTGTTTCTTTAATATGTAATGTTCTTTAATGTTTAATGTTTTTTTTTAGAAACGGAAACATGATAGCAGATAAAGGCCAAATGGTCCATCTAGTCTGCCCATAGACTGTGTACAGGATCTGCGTTACATACAAATTCAACTTAAGAATGGTTTAAAAAATGGAATGCATTCTTAACCCAGGGATTGCCTGTACTGGATTGCCATCAGTATGGCTTCAGATTAGGACATAGGACTCCTTTGACTAAGGTGCGCTAGCGTTTTTAACGTGCGCTAACCCCACGCTATACGAAAAATACTAACGCAAGCTCTATGGAGGCGTTATCATGCAGCGCACGTGCGAAAAATGCTAGCGCACCTTAGTAAAAGGAGCCCTTAGTGTGGAATCCTTATTGGTTTCCACAGCTGATTAACTGCAGAAGGGCTTGGGGTTATGAATAAAGTCTTTTTAAACTGTTTCATTAGATATCTCTTCTGCTTTTGATACAGTTGATATTGAGATTCTATTAGGTAAACTGCAGCAATGGGGTTAGTTGGGTCAGTTTATAACTGGTTTGTTTCTTACTTTCAAGATCATTATATATAGATAAAGAATGTTGGGGATATCTCAAACATTTGGCCTGTATCAAAAGAAATTCCCCAAGGGTCTACATTGTTGGTCCTGCTTTTTAATCTTCACCTTGGGTCTTTGAGTGATATCTTTTGAAAATTGGATGTAAGTTATTGATTGCATGCAGATGACATACAGTTTTTATCCTCCTATGGATGATTGACAAGGCTGTGAATATATGGGTGACAGATCAGAAGTTGGTTTTAAGTTTAGCAAAAAACAGAACTGTTGTTATTTGGGAGAACTGAGGACCCACTTTGGCCTAAAATTGAGGGTGATGGTTTAATCCTCTACTGTCCTAGGTACATTAGATATATTGTGAGCCTACCAAGACAGATAGAGAAAATGCTTGAAGTACTTGTATGTAAACTGCTTTGAGCGTGGTTGTAAAACTATAAAAAGATGGTATACAAGTCCCAATCCCTATCCTTTGAAGGGGGAAAAAAACTGAAAGTAAAAAGTTGAAAAAAAGTAAGAAGAAAATTCAAAGTTTTAGGATTCAACTTTGTCCATGAAAGAGCAAGTATTGACTGTTTTCAAAATTGTATTTGACCAGATGCAATTGTTAAATAGGCTGAAACACATGTTGGCAAGTTATGATTTTCAAATTGTGGGTCAAAGCGTGGTGATTCAAGAATTAGGCTACTGCAAAGCTCTGTATCTGGGGATGATATCTTCCAGATGTAGGGTGTTGCAAGTGGTGCAAAATTTAGCAGCATGTTTAATTTGAACATGCCACCCCTTTGCTGTGGAGATTACATTGGTTATCCATTAAATTTCAGGTAGTATATAAGGTGATAGTTTTGGGTTTTCATGCTATTCATCACAACGTTCCATAGTACTTGTCAAATGTTTTAGTTATGTACAAAATACGACAATCTTTACGATTTGAAATGTTAAATGTGTCTGTCTATTGATGGGATACAACAAGTGAGAAATGCTAACACTAGAACAATGCCCATTTCGGTGGCTGGGGTGAACTTGTGGAATAATCTAATTGGACAATTGAGGTCGGCTAAAGACATTAAGGGGCTAATTCTATAAAGGGTGCCAAAAGTTAGGCACCTCCTAGGTGCCTTTCTTAATTGGCAAAATACCCTTAGCCTCAAATTGGTTTAAAAAATTTAATTGGGCAATAGGCGCCTATCCAATTCTATAAAAGATAGGTGCCTATCACAATTAGTGCTACCTGATTCACCGATTCAAATCTTCGGTGAATCAATTTGAATCGATTCATTGTCTGTGAAAATTGGATTCACCAGTTCAGCAACCAACACCCCACCCCCAGTGAGACCTGACATAACTCAGAAGCCTCCTAAAGCAGCTGCGGCAGTGGACAGTCAGCAGAAGTATCGTTCTGAATGGACTGCTCACAGCCTGCCCTACCTGGGCCTTCCCTCTGTCGCATCATTGATGATATCACTAATGATGCGGCAGAGGGAAACCCTAGTGCAGGGGTAGGGAACTCCGGTCCTCGAGAGCCGTATTCCAGTTGGGTTTACAGGATTTCCCCAATGAATATGTATTGAAAGCAGTGTATGCAAATAGATCTCATGCATATTCATTGGGGAAATCCTGAAAACCCGACTGGAATACGGCTCTCGAGGACCGGAGTTCCATACCCCTGCCCTAGTGGGACAGGCCATGAGTAGCCCATTCAGAGCAATGGCGCTGCTGACTTTCCACTGCTGCCACTGCTTTAGGAGGCCTCGGAGGTATGTGAGTTTTCATATTGGGAGAGTCGGTGGGGGTGCTGCTGCACAGGAGAGTGGGTGGGAAGGAAGGATGCACATGGGGGGAGAGAGGAAGAATTTTTGGGGTGGAGGAGAGGAAGGGAGAGAAGAGGTAGAAAGGGGCAAGAGGAAAAAATCCTGTGTATGGTGGAGGGGAGGGAGACATGCATGGAGAAGAGAGAGGGAGAAATATTGGAAATGTGAAGGGCAGAGAGAGATGGTACATGGGGCGAGAGAGAAAGAAATTTTGCACATGATAATGGAGTGGAGGAATGAAGAGATGTTTCATGGAGAGGAACAGAGAGGTTTGACCCAGGGCACAAGACAGGGGGAGAGAGAAAGAGAGAGAGAGAGAGAGAGACATGGTAGACAATGGGAAAGAAACAAATTTTGGATATGGCAGTGGAAGATAGAAAAAAAATTATTTTCTATTTTGTGATTACAATATGTCAGATTTGAAATGTGTATCCTGCCAGAGCTGGTGTTAGACAGCGAGCGTGAGCTAGGACCTAACAGAGAGGAAAAGTCTTTTTTTATTTTGTTTACACCACAGTGCTGGCGTGAGGTTGGAGAGGGAAAAAGGGGGGGGAGGGGGGAGGCTACAAAATAAACCCGCTAGAACATTTGAAAAAAAAACACCCAATTGGGCAGGCACATCAAATCAATTCAATAGGCCGAACCAAAAAGTTTTCCATGAATCAGGCAGCACTAATCGCAATGTGCTTAGTGGCACCTAATGCCTAAGTGGGAGTTTCTATAGGTGGAGCTTGAATTAGGCGCCACTAAGCACCAATTCTCCAAAAACTTAAGTGCTTGACATGTAGGCCTTTAAAACCCTCGTCTGCTTTTCAGACACCACTAGCCATGATTCTGTAAATGGTGCCTAAGCATGATTGGCACACAGCCGGTGCCTTTTTTTTTTTTTTTTTTATAGAATCAGCCTCTAAGAGTTTTAAAAAGTTATTAAAATCAGCTTTTTTATGGAAGCTTTTAGTGCGGGTAGCTAAGCAGCAGTAATTGAAGAATGAACAAGTGTTAGATGGATTCAGTTTGTCTCCTACGTGTTTTATTATGTTATTTTTTATGTCTTTTTGAAACCTGCTTAGTCTTAAGTGGGCTAGAAGTGTTTTAAATAAATAAATAAAATAATGTTTTATGCATCTTAAGATGTTTTCTTCTCCAATGGCCACATTTAACTAGGTTTCTTTTGGAAGATTCCTGAACCACATAAATGCCCAAATATCTGGTGCTGGTTGGCCAAGACATTTGTATCTCCTGCAACATAAAAACAACAGAAAGATATTCAGGGTGACTTCTGGGATATTCACCTGTGTCTAATGGAGATTTACATTTTGTATACTCTCACGTTTTGTAGTATGTAGACCTCGGAGTTGTATTTCTCCATCTTGTACCTATGTGAGTTGGGCCCTAACCAGCTCAAAGTGGTTGCATATAATTGAATATGTATGAAGCAAAATGAGAATCTTTCCTCAAAACTGGTATTTCTCAGAGGAGTGGTTCTTTCTAGCGTGCTGTATTTATATATGTGTTTTCAGGCAACAGGGAAATTAGGCAGTCAAAATATACATTATTTTCTATTTCCAGAGTTTTATATTAGACCGTTTGTTTTTTAACCTATCTATCAGTGTGGAGAGACACATTCTGAGTGGTATTTTAGAAAGGATATACAGTGGTGCCTCGCATAACGAACGCCTCGCACAGCGAACGCTGCGCACAACGAACTTCATGTCTTGCTTCCTACAACGAACTTCGTTTCACACAACGAAGTCGCCCGAGCTGCATCCTTCCGCGCAGGCACTGCGCTTAACTGCCCTCTCTCCGCCTGGCTCCCTGTGCAGTGGCGGACCGTCGGCTCGCAGGGGCCCGGCGCCTACTGCTGATGCGTTGGGGGGGGGGCGGAGCTACTCTCGCCGCTTCCCCGATGCTAGAAAAAAAAAAAAAAATGAACAGTTAAGTCCCAGTTTTTGCCGCTGAGACTCTGCCCTCTCTCACTGTAAAATTAGACTCTACTTAGTCTGTCTTTAAATTTAAAAAATGTGTGTTGTTTTAAAAAACAATTATGTTTTTAGATGTATCTAAATAAAAATAATAACCAAAAATTTATCTTTTTTTATGTCATCTTAGCATATTTTATGCTACAGAACGAATTATTTTTTTTAACATGTATTGTTATGGGAAAACGAACTTTTCGCACAACAAACTTGCTCCTGGAACCAATTAAGTTTGTTGTGTGAGGCACCACTGTACTTGGAACTGAGTCATCCAAGTCAGGACCTCTCAAGTCGTACTAGTATTTTAGAACAGAATCTGCTGTCACAGAGTTCGTTCTAAACCATGTGGTGAAACGGATGTTTATGTGCCAACTATGTGCAGCAAGAGTAACCATTAGGAGTAGCACACTCCCTCTATCTAATTCTCTGGTCACCCAGTCAAAGACTGACAAGACCTGCTTCTAGTAAATCCATGTTGCCTCGGGTCCTGTAATCCACTGGATTCCAGAAACTTCACTATTCTCTGTTTTAAAAGCGTTTCCATTAAATTACTTACCACAGAAGTCAGAATTATTTATTTATTCAATTTTCTATACCATTCTCCCAATGGAGCTAATAACAATTTACATGAATTTATTCAGGTACTCAACCAGTTTTCTCTCTCTGTCCCAGCAGGCTTACAATCTATCTAATGTACCTGGGGTGGGGGGGGGGGGGATTAAGTGACTTGCCCAGGGTCACAAGGAGCAGCATGGATTTGAACCTACAACCTCAGGGTGCTGAGACTGTAGCTTTAACCACTGCGCCCTTTAACCACCGTCTCCCCTTACTGGTCTATAATTCCCAACTTCTTCCTTGCTTCCACTTTTGTGGAGAGGGACCATATCTGCCCTTCTCCAGTCTTCCGGTACCACTCCCGATTCTAGAGATGCATTGAAAAGGTCAGCCAGCAGAGCCACCAGAACTTCCCTAAGTTCCTTCAGTACCCTCAAATGTACACATCCAACCCCATCGCTTTTTCCATGCATAAGTTAGGTGCAAGTATTTAGGCCTAATTTTCCTTGGCCTAATTGGGTGCACCTAAATGTGTACCGGCACTTAGCATGATTTTATAAGGTACATGTTCCTTTTATAGAATCATGCTAAGCATTGTTATAGTTGGCACTGATTTTATGAAAGCAGAGCCATTGGAAGGAAGCGGGATCTCCTCCTGACACAGCAGAGGCGAAACAGGGATTTCCCCTTTGGGGTAGTTTGACAAGGATGGCATTTGAATAAGAACGAGGGAATATCCGAAACAATGGTCAAGATAAGTGTTCTATTTTTTCCTTGTTATTGGACTATTCCTGCTTGAGAGCAGGGTTTGTTTCTGTGACTGGTTATACTGGATTTTTTTTATCTAACAAATGATGGTATTTTTTGCCCCTGCTCTTATATTACTGAGATAATGGGATGGTGCAGTTATTTCTGAGGTCTTTTTTTCTCCACTTTTTGATATAACTAGTGCCCCTGTTTCAGATCATCCCAGGTTTCGCTCTAAACAGTTTTGTGTGATATATGTGACTGATTTTATGGGTTACATATGGCCCTAAATATCTAAAGTACCAAGAGATGAAATTATATAGATATTTACGGGTGCTGCCATATACACATATATGTTACAGAATAGAACTGACTTGCATAAGGTAAAAGAACCTTTTTACTTGCATATATTATAATAATTGCACTATAATCAAAGCAAGTATATACATACTTTTGAAGTATCTTGACTATACAGTCAGCCTTCAAAGGACTGCCGTCTTCTTCATTAGGTCATCAAAAAAGAATATGCATTTTTTTAAAAAATTTTTAGACATCTAGAAGCATTCAGTGTAAATTCATAGATTCAAAACTAAATAAACGTATCTTGTGTATGAAGATCTAGAAGCTTTGTTTCTCCTGATGACAGAGTTTGCTCGACATGAATTCATGTTCCACCCATAGGCTGAATCATGAGAGTCTCCTGGAAAGTGATTAAGATATACTAGTGTTTCCCAAGTCAGTCCAAGTTTTCAGGTGATTAACTTTCTAGGAGACTCTCATGATTCAGCCTATGGACGGAACATGAATTAATGTCAAGAAAGCTCTGTCTCCAGGAGAAACAAAGGGCTCCTTGTACTAAGCTACGATAGCGTTTTTAGCGCGCGCTACGCGGCTAGAACTAACACCAGCTCAATGCTGGCGTTAGGGTCTAGCGCGCGTGCGGCAATTTAGCACACGCTAAGCGTGCGCTAAAACTGCTATCGCAGCTTAGTAAAAGGAGCCCAAAGTTTCTGGATCTTATTGATTGATTTATGTAAAATGATTTATAACCCGCCTATCCACAAATCTAGGCGAGTAATAAAATAACGTGCACAATACACTAAAAACAAACACAAAACCACATTTGAATCTGTGAATTTAAACTGAATGCTTCTAGATGTCTTAAAAATATATATATATATATACAGTATATTCTTTTTTTTGATGTTCTAATGAAGAAGGTGGCAATCCTTTGAAGGCTGACTGCATAGTCAAGATACTTCAAAAGTATACCACAGAAGGTCATTTGCCATAAATCAATAGATTTTGAAGTATGAATTTACTTGCTTTGATTATACTGCAATTATTACAGAATAGCAACATAAAACATTTTTGCTAGTCATTTAGAATCATAAATGTTTGTTTTCCACAAAGCTGTCATAGAGTCTGGCAGTGGCATAGTAAAAGTGAGAGGCACCTGGGGAGGTGGTGCCCCTCTCATGACCCCCTCCCCCGCCCCCCGCTGCGTGTGCCCCTTTCCCTGTACCTTTTTAACTTCCCTGGCATGAGCATCATGCCCATGTCGGTGTCGGCTCGCCCTTTGACCTCTTAAGCCTTATCTCTTCCACACTAACCGAATTGTTTCCCAATTTCTCTTATGCCATACCTGCTTCTCGCCCACCTGTATGTTGATGACTTTACATTGTACCTATATTCGCTGATTGTCCAGCTCTTCTTTATTGTAAACCGCCTCGAACTACTACAGTTTTGGCGGTATATAAGAATAAACTTATTATTATTGATGTCACTTCCTAAGCACAGGTCCCGGAAGTAACATCAACGAGATCGCCGATGCTGACACGGGTAGTAACCTCATGCCGGGGAAGTAAAGGGACCGCCGGGGAAGGCAAGGGACACGGAGAGGAGCGGGGAGAGTGCAGAGAGAAGGAGGAGTGCCGCACCCTTAGCAAGACAGTGCCTGGCATGGACTACCACCCCCGCCACTGGAGTCTAGTATCCCTTGCCAGGTTTGCTTTTGGGAGACACCATTAGTGGACTAAGAGGGCAACCTCTCTCATCTCTCTGCTGGAGTATTGCTCCTTAAGAGCACTTTGCTGAACTCTAGATGACCCTGATCACATGTGACATAGAAATGCTTTCCTCTTTCGAAATGGGAAATACACATATGTTTTATCATGTATGATTCAATGCATAAATCTATATATTGACAAGCTGCTTGTAACCTGCCTAGACCTCCAATTTGTGAGGATTCGGCAGGATATTTATTTTTTTAATTCAATTTATATCCCGTCCTCCCCAAGAAGCCCATAACATTGCACGTAACATTTTATAGGCGTGCCCTAGTCTCATCCAAAACATGCCCAGGCCATGCCCTCTTGCCAGATGCACATTTTTCCGTTTTAGATACGCCTAAAATTGAGATGTAGACATTTATGTAATATAAGCACATACATGCTAGTTTGTGCATGTCTAAATCACAAACACTGCTTCTCCAATAAGCACCTTTGTACATCAATGATGTAATGTTTCAGTATGTCTATTGTTGATGTATCAATATTTTGGTCTTTACTCTCAACCTGCATTGTGGTTTTTTTAACTGTAAAATACATCAAAAATGCATGCACATGATTGCAAAAATCAAGTAAACTGTTGCTGTTTCATTCATTTATACTTGCTTGGCTAAAAGGGAAAATGTTCCTCTGCCTGTCAGCTGGAATGCATATTAGTCTGACATAAGTGGAGGCCCGTGATGCATTGGGCTATTGTATTGAGTGTTTTTTTTTTTGTTATTGTCTTTAAATTTCATGCTTGAAGATAGACTGAGGAGTCGGTGATTTGTTCTTAGAGAACTGTGAAAAAGTGAATGATTAAATAGCAAAGTCTTGAAGAGCAATTAAATGTTGCCTGGAAAATATCCATGCAAGAGCTGATTTTGCATTTGGGTGCCATGTTAGAAGAAGTCACACAAAGTCATGGTAGAGCCGATTCTCTTTAATTCATTTATAAAGTGTGTTAATTTCTAGGGGATTTTCTGTATACAAATTCAAACCTTTCTGCTAAGCTAAACTATGTGTAAAAAGACATCTTAATCATGTGTCTTACACAGGGATGGATAATGAGGGCCAGAATCCAGTCGAGTTTTTAGGATTTCCCCAATGAATATGCATGAGATCCGTTTGCATACAATGGGAGGCAGTGTATGCAAATAGATCTCATGCATATTCATTGGGGAAATCCTGAAACCTGACTGGATTCCGGCCTTCATTGCCCACCCCTGGTCTAGCACATCGGAAAGGGGGCTAACACAGCATCTACAAAAAGCCAGAAAGTTTGCTTTTCTTATTTTGATATTACTGTGAAAAATATTTTATATCAGTGTGCTACTAATTTTCTATTACAACATACAGGAGTACAGTCTTATTTTATTTTGACAGTCTTTTCAGTTTAATACCTCACTAAAAGGAGCCAGCCAGTGTTGATATTCCATAGCAGAAACTTTGCTGTAATATATTTTTAATGATCAAATTCATTTCCTGTTCCCGTTGGCATTTTCTCTAAACTTAACAGCTTTTTATCAATACGAGTTCATGTTATTCTCTGAAGTATCAATTCAGCCACATTAATTTTGGCTAAATGCCAGTTGGTTAAAAACAGATCCTTGGGCCATAAGAAAATATTTGCCAGCTGGTGCGTTTTGAACTCTGTTATTATAAACGCTCCACTAACCCTGAGGTGTTGGCCTATTTGGCCCTTTGGAGGGTGTTTCTGCGATCACCCCTGGTCTTCCGGCTTGGGGGGGTAGGGAGGGGTCCTGACTGACTGGGGAGTGTGAGTGGGGTGTGTGTCTGTTTGCATGCATGTTGTGTGTTGACTGGTATGTGTGTTGTTCCATGAGTAGGGAAGTCTTGGGGAGGGATGACATATATTAAAAACTTTCTGAGGCCACATAGAGAGGCGGGCTGTTTTGCTCTTGGACAGTCCAATGTTTTCTTGGTGTATTTTGCACTTTTGTTGCTGACTACTGTGCCCTTGTACTGGTTGCTCCTGTTTGCATTTTCCTATTTTATTATGGAACCATGCCTGTTCTCTTGTGGATTCATTAATAAAAAATGATGTTAAAAAAATAAAAAGAAAATATTTGCCATAGAGTGAACGAATGCAGTTGTGCTGTGTAAGAGATTACTATAGAGGACCTGAAAATGGCATCAACCATGCCCATTGAGCTGCTGCTGAGGTCTAGTTGCCAAATTCATATGAAGCACTGCTACCGATTCATTAGGCCCTCTGCGCCAGGGATGGGGCATGAGGTCCACAATTCAGTCGGGTTTTCAGGATTTCCCTAATGAATATGCATGAGATCTAGTTGCATGCACTGCCTCCATTGTATGCAAATAGATCTCATACATATTCATTGGGGAAATCCTGAAAACCAAACTGGCTTGCCGCCCTCGTTCCCCACTCCTGTTCTAAGCAGTGGCCTCTAAGCTAGTCCTAGAGTCAAAGGGGTCAAAAGCTCATACCTAGATAACAACACCTGCAACTGGGATGTTCACAGGTGCTATCCGGATACTGCCTCTGAATATTCATACAAACTGCCTTTGTACCAACCCCCTCATTCTATAACAGTCTTCCTAAACTTGGGCACTAATTTGCTCACTCAGATTATAGAATACTAGCACACGTGAATCAGAGAGAGGCTCAGCCAGAAGTACATCTCACTATAACTCCCTTCTAATATATGGTGAGCACTGCAGAGCTCCCCTAAAACCTACTATACCCACCTGTCCACCACCCCAATAGCCTTTAATTCTATAGGTAGCACCTATGCAGCAGTATTCTAGTGTTTTGGTGGGCTCAGCCTCTCTCTGATGTCCTGTTTCTTGCTACCCCTCCCACAAGTCCCCCAAGACTCTTGTGTTTGACTTTAGGGTTGCTTGCTGGCTGGACGTAGATGGCACATCGTGCAGATTGATGCTTTACCTTGATTTAAGGATTGTTGTCATTTTCAGCGATGTCACGTTCACAATGACCCCTGATGCAGGTGGATTGATACGCCGAAACACAGTGCTGTGTAGGGTCTATGTTACTGTATGCTTTTCTGGACTGAAATAAAACATCTCTGATTTTATCCAGCTGGCTCTGGTGGAAAGCTTTTTGTCCTGTCCCACAGTTTTCCCTGTTTTGTGAGTAAATGCAATATGAGCAATTCTATTACAAGAGGCTCATGTTTATATGCCACTGTAGCATGTAAAGGTAGAGAATACTGACTTATATGCTAAGAGGTTCATTTTCAAAAAAAGATAGATGTCCAAAAGACAGCATAAACCAACACTTGGACGTCTTACTACACAAAATGTCCAAGTAGGCATTCTCAAAGATGAATTTCTGGGCATCTAGCAGGACTTCTAATCCACTGTCTATCCAGAGTAGAAATGGGTGTATTGGAAGGCAGGGAAAGGGCAGGATTTGGGCGGCTTAGACTTGGATGTCCTGCTGCTATAATCAAACCTTTCCCAGGCTGTCTTGGATGGAACTTTAGATGTTTTCACCTAGACCTGCTTGAGAAGCATCGAAGTGCCAAAAGGATACCCAAACTGACCAGATAACCACTGGAGGAATTAAGTATTGATCCCCACACACTCCACCAGTGGTTATTGACCCCCTCCCACCCCAAAATATTTTGAATAAAACAATACATACCTGGCTCTAGAACAGCAGCACTTAGTATCACACAAGTAAATTAGACTGACCCCCCGAGTGGTGTATACGATCAGAATCACACACTATAAATTAATCTTCCACTCTTCTAGAGAAGTGCATTAAACATATATTAATTATATGCAAGATAATGTAATCACTTTTATACAGGAAAAGGCTTCAGAAATGGAGCCTATGCACAGTCATGATATCATAGACTGAATTGGTCAGCGTAGTTTTAATGCTCCGTGTTCCAGTCATTGGCCAAAAACCCGTTTACTTGTGTCTTGCTTTACCATAAATAATTTTAACTTATTCCTATTTTGAAATTCAATTATTGTAGGTTCTCATACTTTCAATTATTTAACTTTTTTTAAACTTTTTTTCAAGTTCTCATGCACTACTCCATTCAACTGAAAAAAGTGACTGGTACATTACTTAACTTAAAGCAGTGCTTAATCTTAGAAAATGCCGACGCAGCCAGCGTTTCGCGGAGTTGTGTCTTGTCCGCTGCTTCAGGGCCAAAGTTTAGGCATTCCAAGCTTTCCGCTGCTATATTCTGTCAATGATTTTCAGTAGTCAGGTGGGTGAGCTAGTGAACCATAGAGAGAAGAAGCCAGGCCCATAATCCAATCTAACTACTACATTTATGGTGGACAGTGTGAGTCCACCAAAAACCTACAATACTGCTGAATAGGAGCTACCTACAGCCCAGTGGCGTACCTAGGGTATGTGGCACCCGGGGCCCATCATTTTTTGACACCCCCCCCCCCATCTATATGAAAAATATGATTTTTAGTACCAATCTACATATCGCACCACAAGAGTGTACCTAGGAAAAGGCTGCATCTTAAACATTGCAGTGAGCACTAGAACACCAACACATACATTGTAAAACTAAACAAGCCAGATCCCGCACAGTCAATTGGTCCTGTAGTCAATGCCAACTGAAAACTATGTCTTTTTCAGAACACACAGAACAGAGATACACCCTCGCCCAAAATGGAATAATCACAAACTAAAAATAGAAATATGTAGACAAAAGTTAAACTGATCCGCCAAGAAACCAGACCCTGGATACAATGCAACACCACAAAAAACAGTAACACATGTCCTCTAATACAGTGCAAAATATAAAGACAGTAGATGTAAATTTGAAAAACCTGATACATAACAATCACCACTTTATAAATTAACAAATAAAAATAAAACAAATAATGAGAAATAAAAAAATACCATTTTATTGGACTAATCCCCGTAAGCTCGGTCCCCATCCCCGCAAACCACCTGATTCCATCCACACAAGCCTTGAATTGTTTATATTAAAGTATAAAAAGAAACAATATTCTGTACAATTGTCAATTTATAAATCAGCGTCTTCTCCCCACTCTCTTCCCCATTTCCCTTCAGCATCCTCAGCCCACTCTCTCTCCACTTTCCTTCAGCGCACGCACATAAAAACAAGCAAGTAATTTTATATCATTTTCATTCTATTCATTCATAGAAATTAAAGTCTAGATAATGCCAGTCACATAACAAAACATGATTTTACAAAAATAATTCCCTGCAGTCAAGCCTGCAAGGATTACTAGATGTCTTTCAGCAGTTCCCCTCCCTCCCTCCCCCTTACCTTTGTGGCCAAGTCAAAATGATCTACCAACAATAAAATTTTAAAAACACAAAGCACGCTGTACGCAGAGAAAATGTTAATTATCATTTATATTCCGCGGGTTTTCAAAGAGGTCAAGGCAGATGACTTTATGCAATGTCACCTCAGTAACAACTATACAAAAATAGACAAATATTCCCCCTCCCTTTTTACTAAACTGCGATAGCGGTTTTTAGCGTAGGGAGCTGCGCTGAATGCCCCACGCTGCTCTCGACGCTCATAGGCTCCCTGCGCTAAAAAACTCTATTGCGGTTTAGTAAAAGGGGGCCATAGTGCAAAATATAGACAGCAGATATAAATTTTCAAAACGGACACATTTTGATCACTAAGTTGAAAATAAAATCATTTTTCCTACTTTTTTGTCTGGTGATTTCATGAGTCTCTGGTCCTTCTTCTGGTCCTTCTTCTTTCTCTCTCCCCCTGGCTCCCCTCTTTATTTCTGCCTTTCTTTCTCTCTCCTCCTGGCCCCTCTCTTTATTTCTGCCTTTCTTTCTCTCCCCTTGGTCCCCCTCTTTCTTTCTGCCTTTCTTTCTCTCTCCCCCTGGCCCTCCTCTTTCTTTCTGCCTTTCTTTCTCTCCCCCTTGACCCCCTCTTTATTTCTGCCTTTCTTTCTCTCCCCTTGGTCCCCCTCTTTCTTTCTGCCTTTCTTTCTCTCTCCCCCTGGCCCCCCCCCCTCTTTATTTTTTCCTTTCTTTCTCTCTCCCCCTAGCCCGCACAAAGCCATCGTGCCGATTTCTCCACTTCCACGATTCTTTCCCTACCCTCACCCCCAAGCCAGCAGCCGATTTCTTCCTGCTCCTTCCCCGATGTCCTGATGTCCTGAACTTCATCGGGCAGCAGCAGCATTCACAATTCACTGCTGTTGCCCGCTTCAGGCCTTCCTCTCTGTCGGGTCCTGTTTTCATGAAAACTGGAAGTAGGCAGGACCAGGCAGAGAATAAGGCCTGAAGCTGGCGAATTGTAAACGCTGCTGCTGCCCGAAGAAGGTAATGGAGCACCGAGGCAGTCCGCTTCTCCCCCCTCCCAGCCGAACCCCCGCTGACCCTCCTATCTCCCCCCCCCCCGTGAACCTTTCCGACCTTCCCAGCGAGAGCAGCAAACCTCCTTCGCGGCTTTCTCCTCCCTCTGCCGCGTTACTGATGACGTCATCAGTGATGCGGCAGAGGGAGGATAAAGCCGACGCTACTGGAGGGAGGTTTGCTGCTTTCGCTGGGAGGGTCGGAAAGGTTCACTTGGGGGAGGAGAGATAGGATGGTCAGCGGGGTTTCGGCTGGGAGGGGGGAGAAGCGGTCTGCCTTGGTGCTCCAAGGCCTGGCGCCATTACCTTTTTCGATAATGGCGCCGATGCTGCTTTCGCTGGGAGGGTAGAAGCGCGATAGGGACCGGGCCAGCTGTGCACCCCCCCCCCTAAGGCGGCACCCGGGATGGACCTCCCCCTCGCCCCCCTTGGTACGCTACTGCCCTGGGGAAACAGCCTGCAACAAGATCGCTCGATGCCAGAGATCTTTGCCTGCTTCGGCTGTTTCCTCCGCCGCGGTCCCGCCCCTCCTCTGACATCAGAGGAGGGGCAGGACCGTGGCGGAGGAAACACTCGAAGCAGGCAAAGATCTCTGGCATCGCGATCTTGCTGCAGGCTGTTTCCAGACGCGACACCCGGCGCAGGGGGGGGGAACTGGACCGGACTGGGAGCACCCCCTCAGGGCTTGGTACCCGGGGCGGACCGCCCCTCCCGCCCCCCCCCCCTTGGTACGCCACTGCTACAGCCATAAGGGCTATTGGGGTGGGTATAGTAGGTTTTAGGAGAGTTGTGCAGTGCTCACCATATATTAGAAGGGAGTTATGGTGAGATGTACTTCTGGCACTGTTTATGTGAAGTTCACAGCAGTGCCTTCTAGTGTGGTCCAATGTTCTGTTGGCATGGCTGTGTGGCCAGTCCATGTCTCATTATTATACTCTATAAAAGTCCAGTTTCCTACATTTTAAAACATTCCTAGCTTTCATCTTGCTAAGATTTTAGAAAGGGCCAGTACTGCTTTTCCCTACTTTATATGTTTGCTTATTTTTTCTAAGGAATAAATTACATAACAAGCTTTCAAAAATTCCTTTGTTAATAAAGTAGAAAATCAATCAACAAACAACTGTAATAATTGTCTAATTAGAGGGTTATGCTTAGAGACATGGAGAAAAAAGGGGAATATGTTTCCCCAAAAACCTCATTACCCAATCATTGCTATACCCTCAAAATGTAATGAAATACTATTGTGCAAAAGCATCAAAAAATCAAACAAGAACTTATCTGTTGAGCAATGTTCTTTGGCCTCGACGTGCCATGTTTCAATATTTCATCAGGAAGTCAAAAGATGAATCAAAAAGACAATACGTCTTTCTTAAGGGTGTCAGTCTCTAGTGACACGTCACCACTTCCCCAGTGAGGTTTTATGGGGAATATGTTCCCCTTTTCCTCCATGTCTTTCCTCCTGATTGAATTTTTTGATTGGGTGACCAGAGAGCTGGATCGAGGACATATGCTAGATGTAATTTACTTAGATTCAAATGCTAGATGTAATTTACTTAGATTTCAGCAAAGCCTTTAATACGGTTCCTCATAGGAGGCTGTTGAACAAACTTGAAGGGCTGAAGTTAGGACCCAAAGTGGTGAACTGGGTTAGAAACTGGCTGTCAGACAGACGCCAGAGGGTGGTGGTTAATGGAAGTCGCTCAGAGGAAGGAAAGGTGAGTAGTGGAATCCCTCAGGATTCGGTGCTGGGGCCAATCCTGTTCAATATGTTTGTGAGTGACATTGCTGAAGGGTTAGAAGGAAAAGTGTGCCTTTTTGCAGATGATATCAAGATTTGTAACAGAGCAGACACCGAAGCGGGAGTGGAAAATATGAAAAAGGATCTGCAAAAGTTAGAGGAATGGTCTAATGCCTGGCAACTAAAATTCAATGCAAAGAAATGCAGAGTAATGCATGGGGATGAATAATTGGAAGGAACCGTATATGCTGGGAGGAGAGAAGCTAATATGCATGGATGGGGAGAGGGACCTTGGGGTGATAGTGTCCAAAGATCTAAAGGTGAAAAAACAGTGTGACAAGGCAGTGGCTGCTGCCAGAAGGATGCTGGGCTGTATAAAGAGAGGCGTAGCCAGTAGAAGGAAGAAGGTGTTGATGCCCCTGTACAGGTCATTGGTAAGGCCCCACTTGGATAGTTGTGTTCAGTTTTGGAGGCCGTATCTGGCGAAGGACGTAAGAAGGATTGAAGCGGTCCAGAGGAGGGCGATGAAAATGATAGGAGGCTTGCGCCAGAAGACGTATGAGGAGAAACTGGAAGCCCTGAATATGTATACCCTAGAGGAAAGGAGTGACAGGGGAGATATGATTCAGATGTTCAAATACTTGAAGGGTATTAACGTAGAACATAATCTTTTCCAGAGAAAGGAAAATGGCAAAACCAGAGGACATAATTTGAAGTTGAGGGGTAGTAGATTCAAAGGCAATGTTAGGAAATTCTACTTTACGGAGAGGGTGGTGGATGCCTGGAATGCGCTCCCGAGAGAGGTGGTGGAGAGTAAAACTGTGACTGAGTTCAAAGAAGCGTGGGACGAACACAGAGGATCTAGAATCAGAAAATAATATTAAAAATTGAACTAAAGCCGGTACTGGGCAGGCTTGCACGGTCTGTGTCTGTATATGGCCATTTGATGGAGGATGGGCTGGGGTGGCCATTTGATGGCCATTTGGTCTGTGTCTGTATATGGCCATTTGGTGGAGGATGGGCTGGGGAGGGCTTCAATGGCCGGGAGGGTGTAGATGGGATGGAATAGGTTTTAACGGAGATTTCGGCAGTAGGAACCCAAGCACAGTACCAGGTAGAGCTTTGGATTCTTGCCCAGAAATAGCTAAGAAGAAAAAATTAAAAAAATTTAAATTTAATCAGGTTGGGCAGACTGGATGGACCATTTGGGTCTTTATCTGCCGTCATCTACTATGTTACTATGTATGGTTTTTTTTCTGTTACATAGATCATTTTGGATCCCTGTTAGGTTACACAAATTAGATAGTTCTAAATCTAATAGATGCTGGCACTGTCATCTAGACATAGGGACATTGGATAATCTGTTGTTCTATTGTCCATTAATACTCAGTTTTTGAAAGTCAATATGGGGACAGATTAATCTTATACTGGAATCAGCAATCCCTTTGACGTATGAGGCAGTTATATGTGGAACTTTGCTGCACGTCAAGCCTCCTATGGATCGCTACAAAGGCAGGTTCTTCTTGATTATCACAATCCTATTAGGCACTCTATAATATCAATCCACTCAAAGGTTTTTCAAAATATTGTTTAAATTTATATCATGCCTTATGAAGCAGCTTATAATACTTTTAAAAGACACAAGGGGAATCTCAGAATGCCACTTGTCCGCTATTGATTCCTGCAGTACAGTGTGGCAGCACTCGTCACTGGCTCACCCAAATATGTCCTCTATTCTCTTTTAATTTATTTTTTCCCCTTTTTTTGTATTCTTCACACTGTTTCTACTTCTAATTTTTCATACTGTTTCTGTGCTCCTTAATAAATAAATAAATATACTAATAACATCTTCAAAGTAATTTCCAGGATCTCAATCCATTGGATTTTTTATCTCTTCCATATGTTTTTTTAGTCATTTCATTCATTTCAATACATTATCATTCTTTCTAATTCATTTTCAAGTAGTATACTGAAAATTTCTTATCCCCTAGATAACTTAGCTGTTAGTGCAATGTTAGTGCAACTACGCCCCACCATTATGACAGGGATAGGTATGCAGTTGATAACCTGCAATTGGAAGAATTGTGATTGGCTCAACTTTCCATTTTGGTGGGCCAGTTTATGTTTAGGGTACAAATACGAAAAGATGAAGGCAGATATACTGGGGCATAGCAAAGTATTTAATTTGATCTGGAGCCCATTGACATCCTTTGTTAATTCAACATAGTTTCTTGGTTTTCAAATCTTTTCTTTATTTTTATACATGTCCAAGACGGGGTGGGTGGGTGAGGGGGATATATTTTTTGGTTCATTTCCTGATCAAATTGTTGGATGGGAGGGGAGGGATATTTATTATCTTCTTTGTTTTTGATGGAATTTAAGTGCTTATTTTGTAACGAATGTATGTATAATTTATGGCACTTTGTATTAGTTTTGAAAATTAATAAAGATCTATTAAAAAAAAATGTGTTAAGGTCAGAACTTAGGGCTAGATTCACTAAGCCCACAAATCAAGTAACTCGATTTCCCTCCGACCCGATTCACTAACCTCTGTCCCGATCATCCTCTGATCCGTGCATGCAAATAAGAGGGAACGGCATTCAAATGTAGGCAAGCATCGATTCACAAAAAAAAAAAAACCTGCAACACCGACTGGGCTGCCTGATCAACAAACGACTGCTGGGGACCAGTCATTCATGTGGTTTCCAACTGCATCTCCTGCTCTCTGCCGTGATTCTCCAGCTCTCTTGCCACTCTGCTCTCTTCTGCCCCGACTCTCTGCCCCAATTCTCCTGCCGCCCTGCTCTGCCCTGAATCTTCTGCGCTCGCTGCCCCCGACTCTCCTGCTGTCTGCCCCAAGCACTGCCCTGCTTCGGCCCCAGCCTTCCCCCGCAGTGCGACCCCTTGGTTTTAACCTGCAGGTTTAACATGGGCTAAAACCATGGGCACACTGGGCTAAAGTTAAAAGTTAAAAAAAAAAAAATAGTTGCTGCTCTTTAAGCATGCACAGACCATCTACAGATGGTCTGCGCATGCTTCAGGATTGCTACACAGCAATCCGGGCAGTCGGTTGGGGGTGTGATTATGATTGCCCTCATTTGCATATGGGCAATTCGTGAATCAGCCCCCCGGACATGGATTGGATCGGATCCCTCACGGATCGGATCTGATCTGGGCCTTAATGAATTTTAAAGTGAGGCTTTCCTGTGCATTAAGCCCAGATCTAATACTGGATTAAATAAAATCTTTTTTTTAAAAAATTTCTATGAGTCCCGTGCTAATTTCTCTATTAGCGCACAAGCCGTACAAAAAAACGCTCTTCCGGAGTCTGTCATAGGGGAGAACACCCTCCAGGGATTCAAGACAAAGTTAGACAAGTTCCTGCTGAACCAGAACGTACGCAGTAGAGGTCTGCACGGGAACAGGGATCGCGGGAATCCCGCGGGTCCCGCAGGAATCCCCCCCAACCCACGGGACTCCCACGGGGACCCCCCTCTGGCCCACGGGACTCCTATGGGGACCCCCCTCTACCCAATAAGACTCCCACGGGGATGGAAGGCTTTGGAAGCAGGGCTCGTCCATATAATATAATGGACACGTCAGCCTTAGTAAAAGAGGGGGTTTATAAGTAAATTACCTGAACAGAAAACAAAAAAAGGGTTCCACCAAAGAGATTCCACAAGGAAAACAGCAGCATAAACACAAAAGAAACTGTGGAATTGATGATCCTGTCAGAAGTAATTGCTGCTTTTTATGGGGACAGGCGGGGATGGAGGTAATTCCTTGCGGGGACGGGTGGGGACGGAGAGGATCCTGGCGGGGACGGGCAGGGATGGGTGGGATTTCTGTCCCCGCGCAACTCTAGTACGCAGTTAGGGCTAGTCTCAGTTAGGGCGCTGGTCTTTGACCAGAGGGCCACCGTGTGAGCACCGTTCTGACCCAGCAGCGGCAATTCTTATGTTCTTATTAACACGGGAGCGTTATGTTCTTCTGCATTATCCAGTTAGTGCATGCTAATCACAACATGTTAGCTGGATAGCACTTTCATGCTCATGCCCTGCTGCCTCCCAAAAATAAATATAAAAAAATAACAGGCAAATGACCACAAATAGCTTTAAAGTGTTTTATGGTAGCCTGTTTTTTTTTTACACATTAACCCCCAATGCTGTATATGGCGCCTTAAGTTGTGCACACAAAGTGTTGCACAAAGCTGATTTCTGCGCGCAACTTAATTGATCGTTTGGCCTAATTGGTGCTAATTAAAAGTTATATGTGCAAATTGGAAAGCACAATTCTATGAAATGTATACACCAGTTGTAATGTGCGAATCTGAAAAGGGTGTGTGGTCAGGGTGTTCCTAAAAGTTATGTGCATTGTTATAGAATATGTCCAATGTGCACACAACTTATTGTAGATGCAGGCTTTTAAGTAAGCCCAAGAGCTCGTCTCGACGGGTAAAATTTAATACTAGGCTAGAAGGCCCGTTAGTCGCCCGTCAGGAATAGGCAGATAGGGAAGGAAAGGGGTGGGGGAAGTGGAGGTGAGTTTCTTTCCCGCCTTGGCCAATCAAATCTCTTGGTTGGTCAAGGTCTGAAAGGTTAAAGGGGGGGGGGGTGTTTAAGCTGGGATCTTCGTGGGGGTCAGCTGTTCCTGACTTCCGGAAGGTGGCTTTCCCTCCCTCCCTTCCGTGGGTTTTCACTGGCACTTTGGGATGTCGCAGCTGCAGTGTCCTGAGCGGCGATGAGCAGTAAGAGGACGTGAGCTCAGGGAAGCAAGCATCAGTGAATGGCAATGTTAAGGGACATGGAGGTCATGCCACCCCCAGGCCCTAGCTGAGGATGGCGGGGAAAATGGGGACTTAAAGGTTAAAAGACCTGTTTTTACGGTAGCTTGGATTGTTATGATGTTCTGTTTAATTGTTCTGTTTTTATAGTTCCAAAAAACAGGGCTGCAGCCTATATTTTCCACTAATTGCTGTGTCTAGTATTTTGTATAAGGGGTAGGGGAAGGGATGAATGGGGAGGGGAGGGGGGATTGAAGGTGACGGGCGACCGGGTCTTTCCAGCTCCAGATGTTAATGCCTGGTTTTAGCTGGCCTAAATGGGTGCACCCAAAAATTATATAACACATCAGTGTTTAGCACAGGGGTGTGCAACTCCAGTCCTCGAGGGCCGGAATCCAGTCGGGTTTTCAGGATTTCCCCAATGAATATGCATGAGATCTATTTGCATGCACTACTTTCAATGCACATTCATTGGGGAAATCCTGAAAACCCGACTGGATTCCAGCCCTCGAGGACCAGAATTGCCCACCCCTGGTTTAGCACAATTCTATAAAAGATACATGCACTTTGTAGAATCACGCTAAACACCATTCTAGTTGACACTGGTATTTTAGGTGCCATATATATAATCAGGCGCTAAGTGCACATTAGGGCTTAACGGCCTTTAGTAAAAGGGCACCTGAATCTCCTCTCCTCTTTAAGTCAGGGGTGTCAAAGTCCCTCCTTGAAGGCCGCAATCCAGTCGGCTTTTCAGGATTTCCCCAATAAATATGCATGAAATCTATTTGCATGCACAGCTTTCATTCTATGCTAATAGATCTCATGCATATTCATTGGGGACATCCCGAAAACCCGACTGGATTGCGGCCCTCGAGGAGGGACTTTGACACCCCTGCTTTAAGTGCCCCAGTAAGTCTTTCCTTTCTGTGGATCCTTCTGCCTTCCTTTTACACTACAAGCCTTTATCTTTGAATTACACTTTACCATACCTATCTTTAATCGGTATACTTTCATTTATCATACTCTCTCTAAAGCAAAAAAAAAATCCTTGCAGTCATTGTTACTGATCTCACACTGACACATATAGGATTTTTGATGGAAGCTATGTAGCATTTACTATCATCGTTCTAGCTAGTCATTCGTGATTATTTTGTCATTTTCATTTTTAAAATATTTTATTGGATTTTAACATAAGAAATTTACAAATTAAATAAATCAAGGATATTTTACAGTTAAGATAGTGCATACATTCAAATCACAAATAAATTAAAATCAAGGATATTATACAATTAAAATGTTACTTACAATCAAACCATAGATGCAATGAGGACTAAAAGCATCTATGTTATTAATCCAAAGTACGTATGAAGTCATTTATTCACAGACAACTATGATTATTTTGTATCATTCAAACAAGGCACTGCTCACTCATACACAAACCAGACCTCTTGCTTACCTTAGTGTGCCATCATGTGTGCCCAGGAGCAGGTACAATGCCAACAGGGATTATTTTAGAAGTATACATCTATTTCTAACATAAGAACATAAAAAACGCCCTCACCGGATCAGACCGAGGTCCATCTACTCCGGTGATCCGCACACGCGGCGGCCCATTTAGGTACTCCTTTTTGGAGACCCGGATTTACCGTATCCCTCAATATGATATGCAAGAAGGTGTGTATCCAACTTGCTCTTGAATCCCAGTACAGTAGTCTCCTCCACAACCTTCTCCGGGAGCGCATTCCAAGCACCCACCACGCGCTGTGTGAAACAGAATTTCCTGACATTTGTCCTAAACCTGCTGCCACTCAGTTTCAGGCTATGACCTCTTGTCCGTGTCACATCTGAATATTTCAGCAATGCTGCCTCTTGGTCTATTTTATCAAATCCTTTTAATATTTTAAAAGTCTCTATCAAATCCCCTCTCAGTCTTCTCTTCTCAAGGGTAAACAGTCCCAGCTTCCTGAGTCGATCTTTGTAGGTCAAATGTTCCATTCCTTTGATAAGTTTCGTGGCTCGCCTCTGCACTTTCTCCAGCAGAGTTATATCCTTTTTAAGGTATGGAGACCAGTGTTGGACACAGTACTCCAAGTGTGGTCTGACCATTGTTCTATAAAGTGGCATTATGACATCTTCCGATCTACTCATAATCCCCTTCTTATGCCCAACATCCTGCTCGCTTTCTTCGCCGCCGCCGCACATTGTGCCGATAGCTTTAGGGTACTGTCAATCAGTACCCCCAAGTCCCTTTCCTGTTTGCATTTTTTGCAGATTATGTGGATACTTTTAGCATTGTGCTTGCTGTGACAGCAGCCTGTTTTAAAATCACTCCTTACACATGTATGGCCAATTATATATGTAAATTGATCTTTTACATATGCAAATGGCATATGCTGAGAACACAGTGGATTATGTGGGATAAAAATGTATTAAATTCCTAACTCTTCTAAATTGACCTTCATAATATATTTCTATAATGTTTTCTTCCTGGTAAATTAATGCACATTTGTAAATGTAGGCCATGCTGACTGCTTGTCAACTATCTGCATTATTTATTACCCATTTCAAATATAGGAAAATATATATTTCTCCGTCTCTCTCTCTTTCTTATATATATGTGTCTGTATGTGTCTGTGTGTGTAGATAGATAGATCTAAATCTATATATAGCTATCTATATGTAAAACCCGGTGTAAATTATTTAAAAAATGTTACTGCCATCTATATATTCTACTTAAAAATACGTAAAAAAGAGAAAATGCATAATGGGCCTCTTTTACAAAGCCACAGAAGTGAGTTCTGGCATGGTAAATGCAACACATCCCATATCAATTGAATAAACTACATCCAGGGCCAGATTTTCCTATAGGCTAACTAGGCTTCAGCCTAGGGCCTCAAGATCAAGAGGGGCCTACATTCAAATTGTTAGCAAAATTAAAATTACACTATTCTAAAAACAGTGAACACTAAAACACTGAACTGAAAATAAGGAGAAATTCTACACTTCGGGATTGGAACCCGGCCGCAACGGGGCGCCGACTCGGCTTCTCCCTTTCTTTTTCTCGCCCTGGGAGGAGGATCAGGGAGGGAAAGACGTCAGTCCGGAAACAGCTGGGCAAAGCCCAGCCCCGCAGGGAGAGAGACAAAATGTGGATCTGTCAGGACAGGGCGGCCCAAACTGGCATCGGGGGGGGGGGTCAGTGGAAGGGGGATGGGAGGCAGGCAGGCTGGCATCGGAGGGAGGGTGGGGGGTTTAATGGAAGGCAGGCAGGCAGGATGGCATGGGGGCAGTGTTCAATGGAAGGGGCGGGAAGCAGGCGGGCATCGGAGGGGGGGATGAGGTGAGGAAGGACGCACTAGGGGCACTATGGACATAGGAAGGGGCAATGTTGCGTGTTATGTTTGATTAGTTATTGTTACAAGTACTATATATGGTGCTGAGAATTAATGTCCAAATAAGTGTTCTCGACTTTTTTTTTATTTATTATCCGTGTCACATTTTTTATAAAGGTTAGTACCAATAACAACATGTTTCATTTAACATATTGATATATATCACAGTAATGATGTATTTTATTATCTCTCATGTAATTTACAAACTTAAAAATGGGAGGTGAAAGGGCCTCATAAGTGGAATAGCCAAGGGCCTCTTTTCATCTAAATCCGGCCCTGACTACATCACATTTGCTGCATGGAAATCACTTCCCCAGCTTTGTAAAAGGGACCCAATGTGAGGTAAAGAAGGAAGTGAAGTGGTGATTCATATTCCTTAATTTAGTGCAAAGATGAAAAAGTGCACATGAATGAAGTTCCATAAACTGATAATTCAATAAGAATAAACCTTTATCAATGGAGTCTGTCCTTTCAAAATGCTGAAAAAACACTGCCAATATCCACTTAAAGTTGAAAGCGATGAGCAAGGAACCACAAAGAATAAAAGACAGATATGAATAAATATTGTGGCGGGGTCAAGCCCCGGCACGCCGCTTGGATCTAGTCCCCACAGAGTGCCATAAAGTTTTGGGTTTTTTTTCCTTTTTGTACTTTCAAAATCAAAAGTTTTATTTTCCTTGACAATTCTATTTACAGTGAAACTGGCAGCAAAATCTCCTTCACTGCTTCCAACTCGGTCCATACTTTAAAAATACATCGAACTTTCCAATTCCCACAGTTCAGGATTTCTGTATTCTTCAGTCAAATCCAGCAAACTTATTTCACAGCTTTTGTCCCCTAGGCTGCTACTTTAACCCAGTCTAAGCAGCCCTTGCAACTGGGACCAAAGTTTGCTTCTTCTTGCCCACAGGCAACTCCAGGCAGTGCTTCTGCCTACATTTAATTCTCAGACTGCCACTACTCTCTATAGTCAAATAAGGGACACTCTTTTGCCCAGCTCCAAAGAGCTCTCTCACTGTGCTGCCCTGACTCTCTCTAGCTGGGCCAGTAGGTGTGGGAACAAGCTGCACCCAATTATAGAAAAATGGACCCTGTACACCTTCTGTGTTCCTAATTAATCAGCGTCTCAAGACAGGGACAAACTTTGGCCACTTGAAACAGACTTGATTTTAAACCTGGCTTTCTCTGCAGTAATACTGGGCTTTCCTTCCCGGCTGCACCAAAGCTCATTCACACACCTGTCCTCACACTCAGACAAAAATCTCTGTTTCAAATCCTTTAGCAACAGGATCCTTGATTCACTTTTAAACAGGAGTTTCCTATTTAAATCAGGTTTATTCACACATGCTTTCATCATCCATTCTTTCCTCTGGTTCACAACTGTAATCCATGTCATAGTCTAAAGTATTATCCTCAAACCCTTGTTCATTCACCTCCATAGGAGCTACTTCTCGGCAACGTGGCTCCCCTCCCCCACTCTGGGAAAGCCCTCGTTTCTCACAGCCAGCCTGTACAAACTTCTCCTCAGAATTCTCCCCCTCCCAAGCTAACCTTGCTCTGGGAAATGGATTCATGCTTTGCCTGGGAGTTCCTGAATGCAGCTTCCAACTGGGTAGTGGAACTGGAATGGAAACGTTCTCAATGTTCTCTGAGGTGCCTGTCAGAGTTTTCAGCTTTGCAGCTCTGCCTGGCCATTTCTTCTGCCTCTCTGGCTCTTCCTGTTCCTGCTGCTCCTCCCTCCAGCTCTCAGCTGTGGATGCTTTATTCTTCCCAGGCTCTAGCCCTGCTTGATGCATGTCAGCCCTGTTAACTCCTTCCCTTTCTTTAATCCTCTGTGTGTCAGCTTGTAAAACTGCAGGTTTAAAATGAGTTTTTACTTCTGCAGTTTAGAATAAGGAATAACAGGGTAAAATGAAGGAATTCTGAGCTGCTGCTGCACTCTGTCCTATTCTCTGCCCTTCTGGTGTGTGAGCTGTCTGCTTGCCAGACCTGACAGTTTGCTTTCTTGTTCTGGGAATAGGCACTGGCTTACCAAGAAAAGGATTAGCAGCAGAGTCTCTGAATGAGACAGGGTCGTGCCTGTCACAATATACTTATAAAAATCTGATTTTTTTCAAGGTGCTGAATGGTGGAATGTAAAACAATGAAACACACGTATTAATAATAACAGAATAATAGTACTGATCGATAATCCTCCTTTGGGGGGGGGGGATAAAAATCTGCTTTTTCATGCATTTGGAACAATGGATCAACAGAAGAAATGTCATCTTACGAAATGCATATATACAATACTCCAGAACAGCATAGTTAAATTATGCAAGGTACAAAGTAGACTCCTAATCATGTCCTTGAAAAACGCTGCTCATGCGCGTGAAAGTGCCAGGAGTAAATTTTAGACACTAACATCGAAAAATTGCCCAGATGGAAAAAGAAATTGATTAAAACATACAAGAATAAGAGGAATATAAACACCTAAAAAGATAAAAATGTCACTAAAAATTAGTGCATGGCTACTAATTAAAAGAATACTAGGAAAAGCAACCATTTTCTGGCTGTGATAAAAATGGCCTTAGCATGCGGGAAAGAGCTATCTAAGGGCACGCCAAGGGCACTTTAAACTACAGCTTAGTAAAAAGACCACAAAGTTTGTTTTCTTAGAATTCTCCCAGTTAGCTTTTTTCCTTAGCAATAAAATACCATTTGGGGCCTATACTCCCCTTTAATTTTGTTCCATTCTCTATCTTCACTATGGAGAAATTGATGCTATCTGTAAGGGTTAGCCTGGTACTGTGTAATGTTAAACTAAACTAAACCTTAGGCTTATATACTGCATCTTCTCTATAACAGTAGAGCTCAGCACAGTTTACAAGAAAATTAGAAAGGAGAACAGATACAATATGGATTTAGAATAGTATGGAGAGGAGGGGAATTTACAACATTGAAAATAGCCAAGTTTTCAGATGTTTTTGAAATGGTTGGAAAGAGCCTGGAAATTATAGGAAGCCAATGAAGTTTTTGTGGGAGCGGAGAGATGTGATCAAATTTACTTTTTGCAAAGATCAGCCTAGCAGCAGTATTCTGGATTAGATATTTGTTCCTGCTTTCATTGCTTCTCTCCCATAAAGTGGAATAATTTTGGCCCCCTTTTATAAAGCTGCATTAGGAGTTTTTTTTAATCGCAGGTCACTGCGGTAAAAGCTCCAACACTCATAGGAATTCTGTGAGCATCGGAGCTTTTACAGCAGTGACCCACGATAAAAACCCTAATGCAGCTTGATAAAAGGGGGCCTTGGTATGGGAGTTGAAGGTGCAGAAGGTGATTTTTCCCATTTTATGGCTTTTATTTTGTTTCTATTTCAAGAGTTATTCTTGCACTGTATTTGGAAATTGAATAAATAAAACAAATTAATAGCCTTCACAGTAATACAGTCAACTAACAGGGTAAAAGCGTGATTTGGTAAGTATGCCTTGAGATGGTTTTGCAAAGCCTGAGGGCCAGCTAAAGTTCTCAGTAGAGAATTACAAGGGGATAAAATTTATCACCATTCCCGCTCCATCCCCGTGAGCTCAGTCACCGTCCCCACCCTGCAAACTGTCAGATCCCGCTTCGAATAGTTATGATTTTATACTGAACTTTTTTTTTATTAAAGTATAAAAAGAGACTATTCTGTACAATTGTCATTTTATAAACACAAATACAGAGCAAAAATCAACAAAACCCCTGTCTCCCCTCCCCTTCACAAATATCCCCTCCACTATGGAGAAAACTGAATAAGCCAAATTATTACAGAATGCTACACAGAAAAATCAAACCAACAGAATACTTCAGTCACACATGGCAGGAATAATGTTAGGGGAGTGCCCCCTGGTCGGAAAGAGCCCTAAGCCATCTGGAAGCTAAAAAAGCATGGCCTGGGCTTTGCGGTTCCCAGTTATGTCAAATACCAGCTCTAGCAGGATACATATTTCAAATCTGAAATATTCTAATCAGAAAATATAAAACAAAAAAAAAAAATTTCTACCTTTTGTTGTCTGGTAATTTTATTCTTCAAATCATATTAGTCTCAAGCTTTGGTTTTGGGTTCCTTCTGTCTTCATTATGGCATGGCTGGCTTCTGAAGGTAAAAAAGGCCCAAGAGGAGCTGGGGAGGAGATGCTGAGTTTGACACAGGCACAATTTTTTTACCACAGGAGCAAGACTTTTCACCGCTTCCATGGGGTAGTGAAAGGTCTTATCCCCATTCCCGCAGGGCGGTGAAAGGTCTAGTCCCCATTCCTGCAGTAAACCAGTTGCAAATGTCACCATTACTGCTGATTTACTGCGGTGAACACGGATTACTGCGGTAAACAGTCCCCGTGTCATTCTCTAGTTCTTAGCTGAAATGGTAAACAATTCCATTCCACCTAGCCAGGGTGGGTTAATTTGTGTTTAGCATCCCCAATTGTTTTGAAAAGTTAGCACTTACGCAATAGATAGTGTTTTGTGTTATTCAAATTAACAGATTTTTAATAGGAACATAAACCAGTCTGTGCCCTGTAACTTGACATTTTAAAGTGTATGATTTGTGAGGTGCAAAATTTATGATTTCATTTTTGTACCTTGCTTTTCTCATTGAATCTTAATGTCAGCCAAATTGTATTCAAATTATTATTATTTAAAACGAATGTTTCAATGTGGAGGGTGGACAAATAACTTTCTGCAGTTCTGACACTGAAGGCCAAACGTGTCCAGTATGTTGCTCCCGCTTTGGTCCAGATTTGTATAGTATCATTAGGGTAAATGCATATCCTAAAATGAACAGCAAGACCCATACATGTTGGAATAAGACTTATAGGAGCAATTCTATAACTGGACATCAAAAATTAAGTGATGGTGAATTTTATAACAGCATCTGGGGCTCATTTCTACAAGCTTCAATAGCGGCTGCTTCTGCGAAAATTGCTCCGATGCCCATAGGGATTTCTTGATAGAACACTATCATTCCAAGCAGGCAAATGGAATAAATGTTTAACCAACTTTATTTCAAATGCACTTTCTTATCAAACTTTCAGGAAGTCAATCAAAACTTATCTCTTTGATAAATTTCTCTGTCTCCACTTCTGCCTTGATGTATTCTTAAAACACTCCCAGATAAATTCGATTAATCTTAACGTGCTAATGTAATTTCAAATGTTTTTTGTATTATCGCTATCTGTATTTAGTCTCTTCCTCTGTAAACAGCTATGAACTGTTTGTGGTATTGCGGTATATAAAAATTTATTATTATTAATGGGCATTGGAGCGTTTGCACGTGGCAGCTGTAACTGTGGCTTTATAAAAGGAAGTCTGGGCTCTAATTGAAGTGCTAAGCAAGTTGCAAACATAGCACTTATGGGCCTTAAGGGAGGAATTCATCAAGGGGCGCTAACCAATTTAGCATTCACTAAATGCTAGAATGTGCAAAACACTAAGGGCTAAGCAAACCGATCATGTACCGATCGGTTTGCGACCCCATTGTGAACCAGTTTCCCTCTGACCCAATTCACTAAATTCTGTCCCAATCATTCACTGCTCCGATCCGATCCTCCCATGCAAATTAGTAAAACCCCATGCAAAATAGCCAAGCAATTGATTCACTAACAATTGCTTGGCTATTTTGATTTGGGTTTTACTACTGTCAAACCCGACTGTGACAGGTCTGCCGGTTTTTTATTCATTTTTTGAAAGGCCTGCCTGTCTTTTATGTATTCATTTTTTTCCATGGCACAGATATTTTGCGTGTGTTACACACACAAAATATCTGCCCCCATAAAATAATAAATAAATAAAGACAGGCAGGCCTGTCAAAAAAATGCTCCCCAGACCCACAAATTGCCGGAGAGATGCACACACACACAAATGCGGCCCCACTGCCCTCCCCCCCTGAAGAAAAAAGCATCGCAAACTCCCAGTGTCATTGGCCAGATCAGGCCCAGGCCCACTCCCCTCCTTGTACCTCAACAAGTTGGGAGCAGGAGGGATACTCAGTCCCTCCTATCCGTAGGGCTCCTCCATGCGAATGCGGGCATTACGTCCCACCCTGGTGTATCATGTGATGCACGGGGTGGGGCCTAAGGCCCTGATTGGCTCAGGTGCCTCAGGCTTCTCCCCCATGGGAGGTGCCTGAGGCGCTTTAATGAATATCCTTCTAATGGCGCCTTAATGAATATCCTTCTAATGGAAATTTTCTGTCACAAATTTGGGTGTGTCAAGCCCTAATTGCATATTCTGTGCTACCGGGAAAAGATCAGTATCAGAAGTAGAACATACATTTTAATTGCACTGAATTAAAGCTCTGCTTTCTTTCCAGATTTATCATATTTTCAATATGTTTATAATACTCCTGAATTGTTTGATAATTATAATATAATTCAAATAAAATCTAAAACAAAACAGCAATTGTTCAGATCTACTGCTTCTGATTTTTGTTTGAAAATATGGTGATAAAGGCCTCTAGTCTACAGAATTCACAAGTGTACAGCAAATGTTTTTATGATATAAGATAGAAATCTCAACCTGAATAGATCAAACATCATCATGAGCTGAACCGATATCTTCTTTGTAACAGAAGAGAAAATCTCAACCTGAATAGATCAAACATCATCATGAGCTGACCTGATATCTTCTTTGTAACAGAAGAGAAAATCACGTGGGCTGTATATCTCCAGGTTGTCCACTATTTACACAGCCTAAGACTTTTGCAGAATTGAAGCCATTAGAATGACTTTAAAATTTGATCATGGGGTAAAGCTGGCAGGTACTTAAGAGCTATGACTTGGAGTAGAGCATTATGAAAGGACAAAGTGAAAACAGGAAAACTGCATTGAACTGATATAACTGAGCGTCAAAATTAGGCATCAAAATTAAATAGATAACACCATTAAGGAATACTAGAGGAAATAGTATGACTACTTCAGGAGGCCTAAACAATTGTCTGACCACGTGGATATAAAGAAAACCAAAGTATAAAAGCTGAAAATTAAATAATTAACCCTCCTCTTTTAATTAGGCCCACTAGCTGTTTTAGTGCATGCTAAATGCTAACACATCTATAAAATCTAATGGACACATTAGCATTTAGCACGCACTAATATTTAGCGCACGCTAAAATGGCTAGCGTGTCTTAGTAAAATGACCCCTAAGTTAATGAATAGGAAAGGTTGGGGGTTTTGCCAATGTTTTGACTGGGAGCAAGTGAATTTATCACGCTTGAAATCTAGATGGGTAAATAGCTCCATACTTTGAGGCTTTTTCACCCCCCCCCCCCCCCCTTAGAACAATATCTTTTAAGTAACACTGTTTAGACTTTTTGGAGATTTGAAGATAAAAGAGCTATGAGAAAAGAAATAATTAAGGTATATCTCAATAGTTCATAATTCCACGGTGGGTATTTTTTTTCATAGTTTATATTATTTCAAAAGGCACCATTTTGAAGCTGACATGGGACTAGGCAGGAGCGACTGAGCATTGCTCCTGCATGAAGACCACCCAGACCCTCCTAGACTTCCAACGATACCAAAGTAGCCTTTTGGGGAGTTGAGGGCTACCTTTCAGATGGGGAGGGTGGGGGTGGGGGCTGGTGCTTAAGGAGGGTGGCAGGTCTTATGCTGGAGGAGGACTTAAAACCCCTCCCCTGTCTTAAATCCCCCCTCCAGCACAAGACCTAGTGCCCACCCACCCCTGTTCTGCCAGCCCAGGAGCATCAGGCCATGGCTTTGTAGCCCAGGTCTCCCGGATAGTAAAAATAACCCCAGTAAAATGCTGGAGTTGAGTTACTGTGATTTGTGGGCCCTTATGATATATCACAACAAGTAGTATTAGGCTATTTGCATAGTAATGAGATGCAAAACATAGCCCAGTGGTTAGGGGCTGCAGCCTCAGCACCCTGAGGTTGCAGCTTCAAACCCAGCACTGCTCTTTGTGACCCTGGGCAAGTCACTTAACATTCCATTGGTCCATTAGGGACCAAATAATGTGACTTAAGGCTCTAATGCTGCTTGAAGTAGATAAATCACTTAGGGCAGGGGTGCCCAATAGGTCGATCGCAATCGACCGGTAGCTCGCCAAAGCAAAGTGAGTCGATCACCCTGGACTCACTTTGCCTTGGCAATCTATCGGGCCGATCAGTCTTCCTCTCCCCGACGTCAATTCTGCCGTCGGAGAGGAAGTTCGGGCCAGCCAATCGCTGCCTGGCTGGGCGGAACTTCCTCTCCGATGGCAGAATTGACGTCGGGGAGAGGAATGCTGGTCGGCCCGAAGCAGGAAGAGCATGGGGCGGCGGCGGCGTCAACTTTGGGGCCTGTTATCCATTGGTGGCGTTTTGGCTCCTGTTCCCCGATGGCAGCGACAGTGGCAGTGGCTTGGGGAAGGGCAGGGAGAAAGAAAGAAAGGGGGCAGGCAGGGAGACAGAAGGAAAGAAGAGAAACAGAAAAAAAGAAAGGGGGCATGAAGAGAGAAAGAAAGAAAGGTCAGGGAGAGAGGAAGAAAAAGTTGGGGGAGGGAATGAGGTGTGGAGGAGAGGAAGCATACAGGCTGAAAGAAAGATTGGATGCACAGTCAGAAGAAGAAAGTGCAACCAGAGACTCATGAAATCACCAGACAAAGTAGGAAAAATGATTTTATTTTAAATTTAGTGATCAAAATGTGTCTAAATTTATATCTGCTTTCTATATTTTACAATATGGTCCCCTTTTACTAAACAGCAATAGTGGTTTTTAGCGCAGGGAGCCTATGAGCGTCGAGAGCAGCACTGGGCATTCAGCGCAGCTCCCTGTGCTAAAAACTGCTATTGTGATTTAGTAAAAAGGGAGGGGGTGGGTATTTGTCTATTTTTGTATGGTTGTTACTGAGGTGACAGTGCATAGAGTCATCTGCTTTGACCTCTTTGAAAAAACCCCAGAATAGGAATGATAATTAACAATTCTATGCGTACAGTGCGCTTTGTGTTTTTTTTAAATTGTATTGTTGGTAGATCATTTTGACTTGGTCATTTTAAAAGTAGCTCGCGAGTCAAAAAAGTGTGGGCACCCCTGACTTAGGGGAATTCATCACTGCAGTATCAACTGATAGCATCAGCAGTATGCTTGCCTTATCAGTTTTCTGTGTATCAGTTCTGCTTTTAGAGGAAAACCATTTTGCATGTAAAGGGGGGAAGTTATCATCACGAGTTACCATTAAGATGGGCTATTTTACCACTCACTGGTGATATTTTAACATAGGTCTCATTTTTTTGCACTTCTTATTAATAATCTGGGTTAATAGTACAATATCCCATCTTAATGGTAACCCACACTGATAATTTACTCCCAAACTGTCTTAACTATCCACTGGTAACCAAGGACACCCTGTTGATTTAATAAAATGTCCAGCACAGTACTATATGGTGTTGCACCAAAACTGTTTCATGGACTTCTTATCAGCCTACCACATCAGATGGAGGATGCCTACTGACAATGCCTGAGAGAACAATAAGTATATTTTCAAATAACCTCAATAACAATGGAAGTGGGTTTCATGATTGTCTTCTAATGATCTGGAATTTGGAACCATGAGTGAGGTGATGAAATCTGGATGTGATAACGAAATCTTTTAAATTGTTTAAAATAGGAGTATGCTTTAGGAATTTCTGCAAGACCTTGTGAACCTTGACACCTCAATAGCATTTGAAGTTTAATGCATGGAAATCATCTCATTACCATATCTGCATTGCACCATATCCAAAATCTGAGAAACAATGCATAGCGCTTTCCACTAACCCCATGCTGTTTTTCTTTTTTGCCTTAGGTTATGCTACTAAATGGTAAATGCTGTTTTCCAAATGCAAAAGCAATAATACTTCTTAGTAAACAGGCCCTATCTGTATGCTATACTAAGTACAGCACTAGGAATGACCACATGAAAAAGGGCCTGAAATCACTGTGGCCAATACTTGGAATCCTCAGCTCAGTGTGTAATGCTAGCACTAAGAAAAACGTCATGAAACTAACTTGTAACAAATTTTGGGGCTCTTTTACAAAATTGCACTAAAAAGTAGGCTGTGCTATTTTTAGCACATAAATTTCCTGTGTGCATTGGTCACTTTTTAGGATTGCTCTAAAATGGCCTCAATTTGTTTTTTCCTGTTAATGGTCACATGCAAATTTTGAAATTAGTGCATAGCCATTAGTACTTAATCCCTCTTAGAACATAAGAATCGCCTTACTGGGACAGACTGAAAGTCCATCAAGCCCAGTATCCTGTTTTCAACAGTGGCCAACCCAGGTCCCAAGTACCTAGCACGAATTCAAGTAGAAAAACATATCTTATGTTGCTTATCCTAGGAAAAAGCAATAGATTTCCCAAGCCATGTCAATAATGGCCTATGGACTTCTCTTTTAGGAAATTAGCCAAACCTTTTTAAAACCCGGCTAAGCTAACTGATTTGATCACATTCTCCGGCAGCGAATTCCAGAGTTTAATTACATGTTGTGTGAAGAAATATTTTCTCTGACTTGTTTTAATTCTACTACTTAATAGCTTCATCGCATGGCCCCCTAGTCTTAGAATTTTTAGAAAGAGTAAGCAAGGGATTCACATCTACCCTTTCCATTCCACTCATTTATTATTATTTATTTATGCATTTCCAAATACAACCACAAGAATCCTCTTGTTACAGAAAATCAGAATAGGAATAAAGAAAGAAGAAATCAGAAAACATATTGCATGATAATACATAATAATAATCCATATAAGACAGAACAAAATAGGAAATTATGCAATATTATCCAGTAAGTAAGGCCCTCTTTTACTAAGGTGCGCTAACCGATTAGCACACGCTAGTCAAATTAGCGCATGCTAAATGCTAATGTGTGCATGTTAGTCTATGGACACATTAGCGTTTATCACACGCTAATTCGATTAGCGCACCTTAGCAAAAGAGGGGGTAAATATTTACTCTTCCTTAGACCACCATAACTACCCCTTAAAGAACAAGATAATAATACAGAGATAAGGAGATCTCATAACAATATTAATTATTACCATAAGTAAATGGCTTAACATGGTTGATTCTGGTTTAAATCTATCTAGCAGCCCTGTTCAAATATTAGTTAGTTAACTTTTTTGAGTCCATAAAACTACAAAGCTGTTCCGGTACAAAATATACATATTTATTTCCAGCGTGTTTGATCAAACACTTATAAGTATAGGCTTAGTAAAAAAGTAGCTCCCATTTTTATTGTTTCCTCCCTCATACTCAGGAATAACTTCCTCCGCTCTTGAATGGACTTAGTAATGTCGAGGGAAATCCCGATTTTTTCGCCCAAAAAAACAAACTTTGGGAGAAACGGAAATAAGTTTTCATGATCATGTTTAAGTCCTGCTCAAACACTAATGAGAAAGTCATAGTACCTCGGTATTGAATTTTTTCCTGAGATGTTTCAAGCATTCCAGTTAAATTATTTAAATCTAATTCCTGAGGGCCAGGATTTTACAACTTTCTTGGTAAGTAATATATAAGTAATATATAAATTTTCAGACTGCTTTGTTTTGCCTTTTGTCCCGTCACATATTTGGTGTAATAAAAAATGATAATGGCCTCATGAGAACTTTTTACCAAGTACTGAGGGGGCAATTCTATATCTGGGTCCCCAATTAGGACACCTCCCCCCCAGGCTGCATGTTAGGAGTCCAGGACACCTAGGTTCTCTTGTGGAATACTAATGTAATCCAGGATACATTTGAGTGTCCACAGTTAGACCAGCCATAGAGCTGACATATATGTGTGAGTGTCTAAATGTCATAGGGACCCTTGTTCCTTCTAAGCTGAGAGGGAGTCCACCACCTACAGTACTGCCTGTGTGTGTGCAGGGCGCTGTTTCACTATCGCATTTTCAATAGTGAGGGACAGACACGCTCTGCAGGACTCTAGGGAATCTGTCTGTCCCTAGCAATTGAAAACACAATATTGAAACACCACCCTCTGCTGGCAGCAATACAGTTGGAGGACTCCTGCTCAGCTTAAAGGAAACAGTGATAGGGACAAGTATAATTTACAGTATTCTGTAAGTTAGGTGCATAAATAGAACTCCTGCCTCTGGGCTCCTTTTACTACGGTGCGCTAGCGGTTTTAGCGCACGCTGCATTGCCGCGCGTGCTAACTCCACGCTACGTGCCAAGAACTAACACCAGCTCAATGCTGGCATTAGCGTCTAGCACGCTAAAACCACTAGCGCAGCTTAGTTAAAGGAGCCCTATGTCTCACCCATCCTTCACTTCCTTAGAAATAAGCACTAAGGGGACCTTTTATTAATCTGTGGTTAACATAAAAAAGACCATTTTTCCTGCATGGGTAAAATTGCCAAATTTCAGCTTTTTTCTATTAATGGCTATGTGCTAATTTCCTCTCTGTAACTTTAACCGAATAGCACTTAATTGTCCTGCTAGCACACATGCACAGTATTCTAGACATTTACATGTCCAATGGATGCCCTTTAATTGATTTAATGCTCACCAATTCATAGGGTTATGTGCCCTAAATTGATTTACAGAGGACTACATATTTTGTGGTAATTTGCACTAACAAATGCAAATCCCTAGTCAATGATATAACTGGGTTTGGACAACTTCCTAGAGACCAAGTCTATTAAGAGTACTTTTTTTCCCTAGCAAAAATGGTGTTGGTATTCCCATGCAGGGCCAGGGGTTAAGGTGATCACTAGGGATTTGCCCCCACATAAGTCACACGTCCTCCAATTAGCCATAGAGTCTATGAAACAATAGCATTGCAAATATTGCAACAGTTCTTAGAACACACCTCTGATTTGGAAAAGAGGGCAAGTTTGACTGCAGCAAATCATTACACAGAAGCTGCATGTCTGTAAAATACCTCAACTTGGTCACCTGTGCAAAATAAATGCCATACTGTATATTACAAACTGAAATGTGCACGCTAAAACCGAACTGGGAATTCTAAGAAGCTTGGGACTGCAGTGCAAAATACAAAGATAAGAGATTCCCAAAGTTGGCTTAAGTCGATTTATTTCTACCTTCATTGCCTAGGCAGCTCAGCCTCTGTAGCACATGTCCTCCACATTTTGCAGGGGCTGAGTTATTATATGCTTTCTTCAACATGTACCTCCTCTTGTCTCACTGACCTGCAGGGATTGGCTGAAGACATTGTTTCATCCGCAGTAGGCACTTTACTCTATACATGTATATGTGAATTTAGAGTGTGCAGAGCCTGGGCTCTTTCATTAATACACAGGGCCATGGGTCAGTTTTAGTAAGCAATGAAAAAGGTGCTGGTACTCAGTACCCTGTAATATGTCACCATGAACTTAAACATAGAAACATAGAAACATAGAAAAAGCAGCAGAAAAGGGCTATAGCCCACCAAGTCTGCCCATTCCAAGTGTCCTCCCCCCTGAGTTTACTCCCTTAAAGATCCCACGTGAGTATCCCATTTTCTCTTAAAATCCGTCACGCTGCTGGCCTTTATCACCTGGAGTGGGAGTCTGTTCCAATGATCCACAACTCTCTCGGTGAAGAAATACTTCCTGAAGTCGCCATGAAACTTCCCTCCCCTGATTTTTAGCGGATGCCCTCTGGTGGTTGAGGGTCCCATGAGCCGGAATATATCATCTTCTGACTCGATGTGCCCCGTGATATACTTATACGTTTCAATCATATCTCCCCGTTCCCTTCTTTCCTCAAGTGAGTACATCCGCAATTTCTCTAGTCTTTCTTCATACGTGAGATCCTTGAGCCCCAAGACCATCCTGGTGGCTGTTCGCTGTACCGACTCGATTCTCAGCACGTCCTTTCGGTAGTGAGGTCTCCAAAACTGAACGCAGTACTCTAAGTGAGGCCTCACCATGGCTCTGTACAACGGCATCATAACTTCAGGTCTCCTGCTAATGCCACAATGGTTTGAGCTGAGTGCCAGTTCTGTTTTAATCGGCCCAGTATCTCTTGCCGAAAAATATAAAGAAGTCACTCTATATTCCTTTAACAGTGAACTAGAGGCAAATGTCCATCAACTGCTGTTGAAACTAATGCTTAGAGACATGAAGGCAGATGTAACCGCCTCACCACCCAATCATCGCATTGCTCAATACAGTGTCAGAACTATAACAGCGGCGAATGTGAAACTTGCAATTGCCTAATTGGCTATAAGCTCTATATCTTAAATAGATTACTTAAGATGGTGAAACTTAACTTAAGGTTAACTGGTGCCACGTTTCGATACTGCTTCAGGGAACCGACATTGCACTGCTAAACCACCTCAAACTTTGGGTAATGAAGTCTCATTAGGAAACCTCTCCTAATCTCTCTAATGGAGTGCTGTTCCATGGGAACACTTTTCTGAAGCTAGATGTAATGGGTAGCAGGTGCAGATATTTTTGGACACAGACAAGAATTCTCCTTCTGAAATGGAGAATACAATAGAATCCGCACTCAACTAACTGGCTCATGAGCGTCAGAGAAGTGTCGGAATATTTAGCGCTCCAGGCCATGGTAGAAACCTCTACTGCAGCTTAGTAAAAGGGGGCTTAAGGTTTTGTACTTGTGGTGACGGAAGGTTAAGTGACTTGCCTAGAGGAGAGAGTTGCAGTGGGAATCAAACAAAGTTCCCACCAGCCCAAGAAAAACAAGGAAACCCCCCCCCCCCCACTACCAACTATTAAGTTCATGCAGAATTATTAACTAAATCGGGGGAGAAATCCTCAGAACCCCATCTGCAGTAATGAACTTATGCTCACAGATTAGATAGTTTGCGGATGCTCACAAAGAAGTGCTGGTGAGCACTTGAAAATGGTGCCAACTTGTAAATTTGTGGCTTCTCAAATGTTGGCAGTCCTTTCCCTGATGCAGCAGTTAGCGAAATGCTGGCTGGCGACCGTCAGCAGGTCCTTGCAAGTTAAATCACAAAGTTTTGAGACTTTTGAAATACTTATTTAACACACTAATGCAAAGATTTTGAGTAGAGAATGACATGGGGACAAATTTATCCCCGTCCCCGCATTTATTCAATTTCCATGTGAGTTTTGTCACTGTCCCTGTCCCATTCCTGTAAGCTCTGCCTTAACCGCACAAGCCTCGAACACTTATGATTTTAAAGTGTTTGAGGATTGTACAGATGAGGACGGAGCTTGCAGGAATGGGGCAGAGACAGGAAAAGAACTCACGGGGACAGGACATGAAAATGAGTTTATTGAATGAATGAAACTGAAGAGGCCCAGTTTCTCTAATCTTTCGCTGTACAGCAGCTCTTCCAACCCCTTAACCATCTTCGTCGTTCTTCTCTGGACCCTTTTGAGTAGTACCGTGTCCTTCTTCATAGCACTGGACACTGTACATGAAGAAGGACACGGTACTACTCGAAAGGGTCCAGAGAAGAGCGATGAAGATGGTTAAGGGGTTGGAAAAGCTGCCGTACAGCGAAAAATTAGAGGAACTGGGCCTCTTCTCCCTCGAACAGAGGAGATTGAGAGGGAACATTATCGAAACATTCAAGGTACTAAAGGAGATAGACTTAGTAGATAAGGACAGGTTGATCACCCTCTCCAAGGTTAAGAGAACGAGAGGGCACTCTCTAAAGTTGAAAGGGGATAGATTCCGTACAAACGTAAGGAAGTTCTTCTTCACCTAGAGAGTGGTGAAAAACTGGAACGTTCTTCCAGAGTCTGTCATAGGGGAAAACACCCTCCAAGGATTCAAGACAAAGTTAGACAAGTTTCTGCTGAATAAGAACGTATGCTGGTAGAGCTAGTCTCAGTTAGGGTGCTGGTCATAGACCATAGGGCCGCCGCATGAGCGGACTGTTGGGCATGATGGACCACTGGTCTGACCCAGCAGCGGCAACTCTTATGTTCTTATGTTTTCACAATGAATGACAAAATAGAGGGTTTGGGGTGTTTTTTTGTTTGATTTTTTTACCAGTGAAGTCAACTACCCTATCTAGTCTGTGAGTATGTGTTCATTACTGCAGATGGGGGTCTGAGTTTTCCCCCCTGATTTAATTAATAATTCCGTTTCCAATGAACAGGGACAATATAGCAATAGGGAGTCAGAAAAATAGCTGAGCTGTAATTAAGGAGACTGACTCAAGTCAATTAAACCTCCAAATAGGAAGGGCTCGTGTACACTGTAACATAGCTCAGAGGCATGTAACTCTGAAGAGGGGGAGGTAACCCCCTCTTGGAATAAGAGTTGTATATCCAATCATAGCATAGTATTTGGTAAGAACGAGTCCAACTTTTGAAGGTGTGAATTGATTGAAAACTGTATTCAACACTTAGGTAGAATGACTCACAAAATTTTCAAAAGTACAAAATAAAAGTGATTGCATTCAGGATATGCTAGAGATTGTACTTAGCTTGTATGCAAAAAAATTGCAACTTCTCAGCATGAACTTACTCAATAGTTGGTAGTGGTTTTTCGATCAAACATAGTTCCCCAGGTTCTCATTAGGCTACTCCTCTACTTTTCTTTGGGAAATCAGTAGGGAAATAGGAACTATATAGAACCTTTTGCACTCAGCCCAAACTGGCTCAGCTTTAGCACCTCAGTCATGAAGATATATAACCATCCTATGTTTAGGACTTAATTCTGTAAATTGTGCCCAAAATTGGGTGCCAAAGAAAATACACATTAAGCACTATTCTATAAACAGCGCTCACAAGTTGTGTGCCATTTATAGAATAGCACTTAGTGCCAGGATCCTTGTCCAATTTTGACCACAAGAATTTACATCAATTGAACCCTAGTGTAAAACCCTGAGCCCAAATTAGGTGCAGATCACCTGCTTTCCATACCATTGTGTGCAAATCCTGGAACCAACCCGACCTGCCTATGCCCCGCCCAAGGCCATGCCTCCTTTTCAGATCCATGCAGAAAAAAATCACACGCATATCTGTATAGAATAGTGACCTTAAAGATGCACGTGTAAATTACAGTTATTGTCAGTGTCAATAATTGAGTATTAGTGCCCAAATATTGTACTAATTGACTTGTCATGCAATTAAATTGCAAGCACAATGTGGACGCGTGCCCAAGTTTGCGCTCGCAATTTTGAGTGCTATATATAGAATTGGGAAGATAGTGCATTGTGCTTGTTCTCTTGCACTGTCTCCTATGCATAAGGACATTCGCTTGTTTTGATAAAAGCCCGAGGCTGCGGCACTTCGCTTGCTATTCAGGAACAGACGCAGCTAGCTGGTTATGTTTTCGGAGCTAACGTGGCAGCTGAATCAGGAAAACATTCATGCTTTAATGAACAGAACATTCCTTTTCTAGCATGTCGCTACTGTTTGAATCTGAACGATCACATTATCATAATGGAACAAAGTGTCACGGAGCTGGTGACATCAGAAGTTATTTTCTGCATAAGATTTTGCATATTCAAGTGCACAGCAGTCTCGTAAGAGAACTATGGTTTGTTTATGCTCTTTTTCTTGCTGTTTGTAATATTATTTTCTTAAACAGAATGTGATTTTTCAGTCATAGATTGGGAAAAGTAAACAGACGTATATTTAAAGAAAAAAAAAAAAGCATAATTGTTCTTTTTTTGAAACAAAGAACATCAGACCAGTCAGCAGCTACTACATTTTATTCAGTCAATATTCCCTTAATTGGTATTCTATTGATTTGAAAACAACTTTTTCACAACACTGATAGGCAGACAGGAATATTATTTTTCAGCTTCAAGCTGTTCTCTGCTTTAAATTCAATGCCAATGAAAACTGGGTTTCTTATTCTTATTGCTGTTTTAAAATACAGTACTGAAAACTGACTGCTGTATTCTTATAATGGAGCTAGCTGATCAATAATAGATAGCATCATATTTAAGGCAAGGTTGCAAATGATAGGCTGGATGAATTTAATATACAAATAGTTTCTGTGGATCAATTGCCCTATTTGATGAAGTCACATGCATGCTGTTCTGTTCTAAAAGCCCATAATACCTGAAACTGTCATCAAGCCTTGTATCCCTTTCCAGTTTCACGTTCAGGGCAGAGGGTAAGGGGCAGCAACCACTTGGAGATTGCGATATCCATCATAAAATACTTTGAAACAAAGGTTTTCTGAATTTTAGTGCAATCCCTAATCCTAGCTCGACTAGACTACTGTAATATAACAATAGTTCTTTGCTCTAAAACATTGCTCCCACGTCTACTAGTTCAAAATGCAGCAGTAAGACTCATATGTGAACTATGGAAATTGGAATACCTACAGCCCTAATATATGAAACTATATGGCTGCCCATAACCACAAGGATAAAGTTTAAATTAGGCATCACTGCCTTTAAAATCCTGACAGTGAATGCCCTTGACTACCTAACAAAGTTGGCCACCTTACTCCAGGTGCCTCCAACAGATATTCCACCAGAAATCTTTCAACTTAAAATTCCCAGCATGCAACAATATAAAGTCTACCAGGCAAATGACCTTATCCATCCACTATCAATTAGCAAAAATTACCACTTACACTATGATCTTGTGATCACATTCAGAAAACTTTTGAAAGCATTTCTGTACCAAGAAAGGGAGCGAACCCAGAAGTAACAGAAATGGTAATTGTAAAAGCCCATTTCTAAACTGTCTAATGCAACTCCTTGGACATAACAATGAGTCAAAGATGACCTACTTAAACTTGTAGCTGTGTATTTGTAACTGTGACCTAACTGTATTAATAGTTGTACCGATCTACCTGTACTAGCAACTCTATGGAAGTCTGTGTCAATCAGTCCATTGTAACTTCCTGGGTAACTGACAAAACCTCTTGTAATGTAATCCGACCTTGAACTGAATAGGTAAAGGTGGAATAGAAAACCTGATTAACATAACATATCATGCCTTAATCCCTCCAGTGGCTAGTTGCTCAATCAGAGCACTTCTTTGTACTCTAGATATGACTGAAACAGGTCGGTGTAACTAAGGATGTCTTTTTAGACTTGGGCATCTTTCGCTTTGGTAATCTCTGTTGGATGTTCTGATTTTGGGTTCTTTCTAGCCCTGCCCAAAACATGCCTACAACACTCCCCCTTGCTATTTGGACATATGGCTGTGTTAGATGTTAAAATCCTGTATTTGCAAAATTGGGATTTGGACATTTCAAGCACACGGATGTCCCTTTCAGCATTTTGGTACGTCCATATGCTTAAAAAAAGCGCCATTCTCATCTTGTCACTAAACATAGAATAACATTTAACTAAATTAAAGAAATGCTTACAAGCGACAGGTGATCAATTTGGATTCAATTTAAAAGTCTGATGAGGGTTGATTAGCATTACATAGGAAGTATTTAATTTCTTTGATCGAATGCTCTGATAATTATATAGACAGGACTTCATTGAACTTCAGTAAGTAAATATATCACTCTCAAAGCTATGGACAAGTTTCTACAAATGGCACATCAAAATTTTATATGTGCAGTATAAAAATGTTCTTGGACATTAAACATTAATCAAATTCTAATACTGGTTCTTTTCACTTTTAATCCTTAGAAGTTCATCATTATTTTGACTTATAAGAGCATAAGGACTCTTCCATGATATTTAAATTGTGTGTGTGTGTGGGGGGGGGGGGGGGGTGAGAGTGTTTGGGGTTGAGTGGAGTTCCAAAATTTTTAATTGTTTCCAGAGCAAACGCATACTGGATGTAAAGAGCATTGATCTATGAGAAGCATTCATGAACATAAACATGTTAAAATTCCTTTATAAGTAGCTATGCCCACCAAAGTTTTAGTCACAGGTAGAGAATGACACGGTGACATAATTCATCACCGTCCCCATCCCCGCGGATAACCGCGGGAAACAATCCTGTGTCATTCTTACGTGTCTATCTCAACCTCAGTCCTTCTACACCAACATTCTTCAATGCAAGGCTTAAGGATCTGTGGTTGAGCCCATTCATACTCTTGATTCTTCCCTCTCTCCTTGAATAATGACATCAAGATGGTTTCCCGCGGTTATCCATGGGGACGGGGACGGTGATGAATTTTGTCACCGTGTCATTCTCTAGTCACAGGTAACCTTAGGATATGTGATAGTGTTACGGAGAGTTCCTATCTATTGTTGGATAAAGCACTGTGGTTGCCATGTTAGTCTACTTTAAAGGTAATAAATAGAAATGAAACAAAAGAAAATAAGGTAACTCCTTTTATTTAGACCAGTGTTTCTCAACTTGGTCCTGGAGTACCCCTTGCCGGTCAGTATTTTAGGATATCCACAATGAATATGCATGAAAGAAATTTGTGTATAACAGAGGCAGTTTATGCAAAACAAGTTTATGCATATTGTGAAGGGATGTCCCTGTCACTGGCTTAAAACCTGCTTTAATCCCTGCCACTAAAGCAAATGTGCCTATTCCTAAGCCAAGGAAGCTGCCCATTAACTCTATTCCCAGTGCTAAGATCAGACAGGCAGGGCAGAACAGAGAAGGGAGGACAGAGAAGAACAGAATACCTGTTCCAAACCACTATAATCCCTTTTATAAACCAACTGTTAATTCTCCGGTTAAACCTCTAGTCAGGCAATCTGACACAGCAAGGGTTAAGAAAAAGGGTGGAACTGACAAGCAGAACATGATTAGAGCCCAAGTGAAAGTTTCAGAACAGGATAAATCAGGGGCACGCAGCTCCTGATTGGTAAGACCCGGCTTAGTGCAGGAAGAGCTGGTCGGAGCATACAGCGAGTGATTTCCTGCACTCACCGGTGCTCCGGCTGCTCTCTCCGGTTCATAGTCTAAAGCGCGTGAGGACAAAGGCGCGCCGACAACCGAGCGCGGACAACTGAGCACAGGACTTCATTGCGCCGAAGAAAAAACGTATTTTAAAGGGCTCCGACGGGGGGAGTTGGTGGGGAACCCCATCACTTTACTTAATAGAGATCGCGCTGGCGTTGTGGGGGGTTTGGGAGGTTTGGGGGATTGTAACCCCCCTCATTATACTGGAAACTTAACTTTTTCCCTGTTTTTTAGGGAAAAAGTTAAGTTTTCAGTATAATGTGGGGGGTTACACCCCCCAACATGGCAGCGTGAGGCAGCGCGATCCACCCCCCCATCAGAGCCCTTTATAATACAGGTTTTCTTCGATGCAATTAAGCCCTGTGCTCAGTTGTCCGCGCTTGGTTGTCAGCGCGCCTTTGTCCTCGCGCGCTTTTGACCCGTCACCGCTCTCTCCTGCCTCTCCCGCTGCCCTCTCCAGTCTCCCCCATTTAAAAACTGTATTTGCGGTTTTTCACTATTCACGGGGGTTCCTGGAAGAAGGTACTCCAGAACCAAGTTGAGAAACGCTGATTTAGACCAGCTTAATACATTTTTGACAAGCTTTTGAAGGTAGAACTTTCCCTCACTTACTTATCTCAGACAGCTGACTCAGGCAAATACCTCCAACCTGTGCTAAGGCCCAAGAGATCCAGCAACAGAGGAGCATTATATGGAGTCTACTCCTTCTTGCCTTATTTTTTTTTTGGGGTGTGGGAGGTTCTCAATTCAGTGGAAGCTTCCCTTCTACAAGGTGGCACAGGACTTCAACAGATGGCTTCCTCTGCATAATCAATCAGTTCCTCCTGCTCTGCACATTCTCAATGCAGAGGTTTGGCAATGATAGGGTTACCATATGGCTCCAGAAAAAGGAGGACGGTTTGAGACATCTGGATTTTACTTCCATTGAAAGCAATGGAAATAAAATCCGGATGTCTCTGTAGATAGACAGGCAGATATGAATTTATCTTCATTTTTGGAAACTTCTTTAGAAGTAGTTACCGATAGAACTACCATGCTTGTGACTCTTGCTTTGGAAAGTGACAGGGAATTTGTTCTTCGTTTATATTTTCGTCATATGAATGACCAGTTTTTAGGCTCAAATGTTAGAATTTTTCCAGATTTATCTCAAAAAACCCAGAGATGTAGGAAAGAACTCTTGGCCTTGAGGCCTAGAGCTCTTGCTCTGGGGGCAACATTTCTTGTTAAGTATCCTGTAAAATATTTTGTTGCCTATCAGAATAAAAATTTTCTGTTCTTTGAGCCTAAACAACTTACAGAATTTATAGAGTCGACAGAATGGTTGGTAACCGTACCTGATGTTATATGATTTGCCAGCGGCTGTAGGAAGGTGTATCTTTTGCCATCTCTTTTGTAATAGGTTAGTTTTTCCTCAGTGTTTAATTTCTACTCTTGATCTTTTATATTGTGGACTAAATAAGAGCTATATTTTCTTTTTTCTATATTTAGTATTTATAACTTTATATTTCTTGATCTATAACAAGTTATGTATATGCTTGTAAAATTGAAAATGCAATAAAAACTAAAGGGGACCCCCCCCCCCCCCCCCCCGGATGTCTCAATCCGTCCTCCTTTTTCTGGAGCCATATGGTAACCCTATGCAATGATCAACATACTAAGCTATAGTATAGTGGCTCCCTAATCAACTCATCCACTGGTGCTCCTCCACTCCACCTCACCTGCTTTGCTACCTCCAGTGAGAAGAGAGGGAGGGCTGGGAACAATTTTTACACTTCTCCATATTTGCACCCAGTGTTTCCAAAGGGGCTGACCCACTCAGTTGGAGATTAAGGGTCTGCCTCCAATCCAGCCCAGCCCACCCCTCCCTGCCCATAGCCCTGCCCTATTCATCGCTCCACCCTGCCTTACCCATTGCTCTGCACAGCCTGTCTTGTTGCTCTGTCCGTGGCAAAGCCAATTGGCAGCCAGAGGTAAACAGAGTTGTTTCGGCAGCAGGAAAGACCTTCATAAAAGGTCATCTCCTGCTGATAGTCTAGAGTGAGCTTGGATGGCAACTTCAGCATTTGGAACCTAGGACAATACGAGGTGGACTTTACAGTCTATGACCCAGAAATATCAATGAAGAGACAAGTTAATTTAATCATATATTTTTAATAGGTATAACTAATGGGCAGAATGGATGGACCGTTCAGGTCTTTATCTGCTACTATGTTGCGGCATAGCCACAGAAGGAGATGACTTTCTAAGAAGGCCTTCCCTGCTACCACAGCATGGGAGGCAACTCAGTGGGAGATCACTGCTTATTGGTTGGAGGGCAGGAGACTTGGCACGTCCGAGTCTTTGATATAGCAATGATCAACAGAGATTTCAAGATGGGCGTACCAGCCACCACCACCTCTTGGCTACCTTCTACACAGAGATCCAGGCATACACTGAACCACGTCAAGTACCACTGCACATTCGCTGAAAGCTTCTGCTGGATAGTCACTGGATGAAACCACTCATCCCTTCACTGCACAACACCAGCACTTTTGATGCATTTATTCTGAAGAGATGCTGCCAGATTATCTTTTCTTGCAGGATATGCATCACTATGACAATAATTTTTTTCAATAAAGAATAGAAATGTGGAACCAGTTCCTGGACTTCCAAGAGTTTAAAATCTCAAAGTTTATTGGTGTGTAAAACAATTAAAATCATTCACAACAATAGAAAAATGGTACTGCAGGGCAATGACCAGACCCTACAAGGGACGTATTTTGGCTTTATAAAGCCTTCCTCAGGGGTCCTTGAAATGCAGTACCAATATAAAAATGTTAACATTCACAGACAGTAATGGAAGTTGCAAGAGAGTATGCGGCATTCATTCCACAGATCTACTGCTTTTTTGATTCTTTTGCTATTGCATTTCAAGGACCCCATTTGTGTTCTATAAAGTTTAATCATCTCCTGCACTTTCTCACAAATTGCTCCTCCCCCCTCTTAATCTGTTTTCTTATACAACTTTGCTGTTATTTGTGTTTTCTCAAGAAGAGGGCGTATAAAGTTTTTAAATAAAAATTGTTCTCTTAGATTGGTTTGCTGCATTTAGTACTATAGATTATGGTATTCTCTTGAATATACATCATCTTTGGCTGTTTCTGGTTTAGTTCTAAATTGGTTTTTCTCCTACCTCTCTCGTCCATTGTTAACTGTTCATGCTCACCTGAGTCTCAGTCTTCCCTCTACCTTTTTTTTTTTTTTTTTACTATGTTCATTGTTTTATTTCTTCATATGAGCTACACTCAACTCTACAGTACTTGATCCTCCTATATATCTGCACATCTCTGCTCTTATCTCATGGATACATTTACCAAAGGATGTAGATTGGGGGGGGGATTGTTTCAGCTCCAAAAATTTTAAGTACATAATGTGCGTTCTTTAAGACAACTTTACATACATTAAACTTTCAAATTAATGCATGTAAAGTTGATTTACATGCATTAAAAATGTTTGAGTGTGTTAATCAGATTTTGAATGCACTAATTTCTGAAACAAACCAAAACAATTCTGAAACTTAGTCAAGAATGATAACAAATGAGCTAAATATTTTTTCAGTGCACACCCCTATTTTACACTTTTTTAAATGTTGAGTGCCTCTGAAAATGAGATTCTTTTTTTCTAACACTTGGATTTCTTGTCCATAACTACAGATCTTATTTTTGTAGATTTCACATTCCTCCCTTTCTTAGAGCCAGCCTAAAACTTGTGACATCTTTGACTCCTCTTTTATCCTTTTCGTGTCATTTGCTTTTCTCTCAATTATCAACTCTGCATTGCTTGGAAAATTCACTATAGGGTGTCAGAGATGACTTCCCGAAGAGGGTTGGGTGGGAGACTGTAACAAAAGTGACTTCATTATGAATGATGGAAAGAAGGTATCGACTCAACAATTTTGACTCATTTCCAACTAATTGTGTGCTGGTTAGAACACTGCAAGTACAGTACATTTTGATGTAATTTCAAAGAAGAAAATCTGAACAGAGTCTGCAAATTGCTATTATTTTGCATACGGTTGGATATTGATGATTTAGGACTTACAATCACCCGCTGACTTGTAATGGAATAAGTCATTAGCATAGATCAGTGACCTTATTCTGATGATGAAGAACGGAAATATATGCATTGCTTACTTGGCAGAAATGTAAAAAATGAATACTACTGGATCTAAGCTCTGTACTGTGGCAATAAATATTATAAGCTTTGTGTCATGGCTAGAAACACTGATTCTATTATAAAAATATATGTAATAATGTATCTTCCCTGCGCGGGAGTTTGAAATGCCAGGGGTGTTCATTTCATGAAATACTGTCAATTTGCTGTTACTTCTGAAACGCCCTCGTACATCTTCTCAAGGGAAAATTGTGTTTAGCCAACATTAAACCCTTCTCCAATATCATGGCAGCAGCAAAGGCTCATAAGGAAAAAACATATCTACATAAATCTAACATGTCACCTGGCTGGACAAACGGCAGTGCTCTAGATTTCAAAAACAGTATTGAATGGACTTCCAGGATCTACAGAGCTGCAGCATCAGCAGAAACAAATGGAAAAACAAAGATGCCATCTTCCCTATGAGTGGAGAAACAGCCTAATGGTTAGAGCAGCATACTGAGAACTTAGGTCAGAGTTCAAATCCTACCTATTCTTATGATCTTGGACAAGTCACTTACCCCCCCAATTCTGTATATGGTGCCTTACACTGTGTGCACAAATCGGTGCACACAACTGATTTGCGTGCACAACTTATGTGTTTAACAAGCCTCATCGGCGCCAATAATTGGCAGCGCCAGTGCGAACTGGCACTAATTAAAAGTTATGAGCACAACTCTGTAGGCGTATTCTATAAAGTGCTGCACGCCAATCCTACTGCGTGAATCTGAAAAGGGGGAGTGGCCAGGAGAGGACCATAGGCAGATCATGGAGCTTTCCTAGAATTTATGTGCACTGTTCTAGAATGTGACTGATCTGCCCACAAATTACATGCAGGGATTTAGGCCTGGTTTTCCTAGGCTTTAACGGGTGTGCCTAAAAGTTATAGTATTCACTGGTACTTAGCACGATTCTATAAGGTACGTGTACTTTCTACAGAATTTCACTGCGTGCCCTTCTAGTCAGCACTGATTTTTATAGGCACCATATATTGCATCAGGCCCTTGGGGAGTAAAGTTGACAACATTTAAGTGCTAGAATTCTGCGTGTTAAGCGTAAATTATATATCATCAATTATGTATTTAATTGCTGCTATAGAATATTAGTGTAACTTGGCATTTATGCGCCAACATTTAGGGCTCCTTTTATCAAGGTGCGGTAGGCGGTTAACGCGCGGAATACCGCATGTTCAACCGCCTGCCATGCTAGTCGCTAACGCCTCCATTGACGAGGCGTTAGTTTTTAGGCTTGCTGCGGGGGTTAGCGTGTGATGAAATGTCCGACGCGCTAACAATCATCAACAACACTCTGTAGTTGAATGTAGATTATTAGACTGTACAATGAGTGTCTCCTGACAGATGTATATAGAAAAACTAGTACATGTAATTTCAGTTGAAAATGTGCGAGAAGATTTCCCAATGAGCATCTGTAAGCGACTTAATTTACAACATTGGATTGTACACTGAAGCACTGTATGTCAAATCACAGTAAAATTGGACTGGACTCTATATTCTGTGGAATGAACTAGGGGAACTATGTTTTTCAGCAATAATGCTTTTGTATTTGATAGTTATGCAAACAGTATTCCACCATACAATGTATTCTACTTTGGATAGATTCTTCCAGTTATGCAGTATGTTTTTTAAAGCCAAGAACAATAAGATATTGAGCAGACGGGCACTAGGTTTGTGCAAAGGTTGTGTAAGGCCATGTTGTCCCAGAATGATGATTTTAAGATGGAAGGGTTTATGAATATTTAAGATGGTGGATATAGTATTCCAAACTCTGTCCCAATATGTCTTGAAGTGTGAACAATGAAATATCATGTGAGGCAACGTGCCTATGAGTTTTTCACAAAACCAGCATAGGTTGGAGCCTTCATTAGAAAATTTGGCGAGTTTCTGTGGAGTCCAATGCGATTGATGTAAAAGGAAATATATTGATTGAAGGACTGACACAGATCAAATAGATTTAAATAGTCTAATACACACACTTTGCCAAATCTTATAATCAGCAGGAATATCTATGTCCAGGTACCACGCATTCATCAAATGTGAAATGGATACAGAAGAGGTTTGTCTCAATTGCGTTCCACTTAGAGGCAGTATCTCTAAGTGGAGCTATCGTGATAATGTGTTGAAGGAGGTCAGGTGTGGATTTCAATTCTAGAAAGTCTGGGATTGAGGTGCAAACACAGTGTTTCAATTGGAGCCAGTTATTATATTGATTGACTGGTAAACTAAATTTGTCACTAATCTCTTTAAAAGACAACCAGCTGTTATTATCAATAAGATATTGCAATGTCCTTACTAATCCATCTTAACAGTAGCACATGTTAGTAACTACAATGTTGATACTACGAACAAGCTGGACAACTTAATCCTGTAAGCTTTCTTTGGCATAGTCAAGCCACATAGATAATAATAATAATAATAATAACAGTTTATATACCGCAGGACCTTGAAGTTCTATGCGGTTTACAATGATTAAAAATGCTACAAATTGAGTAGAACTGGCAAGTTAAAATTAGTGAATAGCGGCTCTAGAGATCAGTTATTGTGGGAAAGATTGTTCAAATCAACTGCCTAAGTACTTCAGGAATAGATATGTTTTTAGGTGTCTCCTGAATTCCCCATAAGTATTATCAAGCATAAGTAATTGTTCCAGGTCTGTACCCCATAATGCTGCTTGATATGAGAGAAGATGTTGATGATGACTTTTGAATTTACATCTTCTAACCGGTGGAGATACAAAATTCCCCCCGGATTTAGTAATGTGATATCTCTTTAAGCTGTAATGAATATTCAAATTTACCTGAGTCCTTCTATCAGATTTTTTATTTAGGTGACTGAGTCAACCAGCTGTAAGAGTGGACAAGGAAACAAGTGGATGCCAGAGGAGATGCAGAATACCCAGGAAACAAGAAATACTAAAATTACTAGAAATACATGACTCAGCTAGGAATGGCAGGCAGGCTAATACTAACTTCTCAGAAGGCAGAATGGCTCCTTTAAAAGACTATAATCATATAAAGAAACCGGTATGGAGTATTTTCAAATCGTTTCAATGAATTATGAGTATGCCTCAGCCCCACCACTCCACCGCTGTGCTAGCTCTTAACTGCGGCAAGATTTATGTGGCACTTCATCATTGGCCGCTCATAGTCATTTTAAATCTGCTAGTCTTGTTTTTTTAATTCTTTTTTTGTATCTTTTTTATGTGTACCTATAAAACCATCTAGACACTGAATGAGTCGGATGACACGCTACACCTCGGGAGACCCTTGACACAGCGCCTGTATGGTGCGAAACATGTTGGGTTAAACTCCCCGGCGTTGGCTGGATTTAGCTATGCTACGTAAAGCTAAGTACAATTAAGTACATTTGATTCTTACAGCTAAGATGGTTTTATAGATACACATAAAAAAGATACAAAAAAAGAATTAAAAAACAAGACTAGCAGATTTAAAATGACTATGAGCGGCCAATGATGAAGTGGGGCTGAGGCATACTCATAATTCATTGAAACGATTTGAAAATACTCCATACCGGTTTCTTTATATGATTATAGTACATTTAGAGATTTGATCCCGGTAAACTAATATAAGAAGATAGCCATTTTCTCAGAGGTCCTTTAAAAGACTGACATGTTTTAACCTACAGGTGATGGGTTTGAGACTGGCTTATGTCAAGCCTTCCCTTCTGGATCCTCTCTCAATCACTGGTCCTTAGAATCCTAGACCAGTAGTTCCCAACCCTGTCCTGGAGGACCACCAGGCCAGTTGGGTTTTTGGGATAGCCCTAATGAATATGCATGGGGCAGATTTGCATGCCTGTCACCTCCATTATATGCAAATCTCTCTCATGCATATTCATTAGGGCTATCAAAAACCCGACTGGCCTGGTGATCCTCCAGGACAGGGTTGGGAACCACTGTCCTAGACTACTGTAATATTGTTTACCTCTCATGCCCTCAGAAGCACTACAACAGACTCCGAACAATGCAGCACTCAGCTGTATGTCTCATCTTCAGTTTGAAGAAATCAGACCATGTTATGCCCTATTATAAACAACTTCACTGGCTCCCCTTCGAGGCCCACCTGCTGTTCAAATTTGGTTGTTTCATGTACAAGGCCCTTCGCAGCTTTCTACTGAACTACATGATAGAAGTGTTTGAATTCTCAACTCCCGCCCGCTCTTTGTGCAACAACTCCTCCTTTTCATTTCCCCCTTCCCTCCCCCTTCCCCGGCAAGGAAAATCATACAAAACATATGTGGCAAAACTGTTGTCCAGCCCATTTAAGCCGGGAGTTGCTTCCTATTATATTGTCCTCCTCATCGTACTTGTAAACCAATCTGTTCAATAAGTTTTTGATGGAGCATTGATCTATGCTTTCTATCTACCTCGCTGACTCTATTCAGTCTTTAGATCACTGTCCTAGTACTGTGTGCTGGTTATGTTCAGCCTCTAGATAATTCTGTTAACCTTATTGAACTACCAGGTGTATAGTGGTATATAAATGAAATTTTATGTTATGCTGTTAACAATAGAAATTTTATTTAAGGACCCAATTGGACTTGACTCTTTATATAACAGCATGGTCTGGAATATTGGAGATATATTTTATCCATCTAGTAGAGGCGATATGAGAGGAAATACCAACAGCCTTCATTTATCACCCATGAGTGAATGGGTACAAACATTTTAAAAAAATGTCATAGTTATAATGACTCGGACATTTGTTAAAATCCTAAGGACCAAAAAATATGTTTAATGCAAAATGCCATGTGGGATTAGATTAGAAATCCTGCATGGGAAAGAAGAGAACTGAACGTTTAACATTTGTAGCTTTATTTGTAACCTTCTCTGAAAACTAATTAAGCAGAAACTAAAATCCAAACTGAAAAAAAGGCAACTATAAAAATCCAGTGACAGTTTCTTGATTCCAATATATTTAACTGTCTGAAGGCATTCTGAGATGCAAATGTTTCACTAGCTTAGTGTGTGCTCATTTGCAGTTTGATGAATGACTGGGGAAAAAAAGCAGGCAGCCTCGTTTGAAAAGGTAGTTGACTTGGTCATGATCTCAATTTGACTCCAACATGATTATCAGCCAGACTCAATAAAAATGACTCTGTTTATTAGGAACAGGCTGGTGCAGTCTGCGTTTCACCCTAGTGCATGCACTGGAACTGTTGTCTTGAACTGCCTTTTCCGAAAAGGATGTTGTTTGTGTTTGTAGCTACTGCCGGCTCAAGGGATCGCGGCGCCAGGACAGTGTTTCTCAACTCAATCCTGAAGTAAACCCTTGCCAGTCAGATTTTCAGGCTATCCACAATGAATATGCATGATAGAAATCTGCATAGAATGGAGGCAGTGTATGCAAATCAAGTTTATGCATATTCATTGTGGATAGCCTGAAAACCTGACTGGCAAGGAGATACTCCAAGACCAAGTTGAGAAACACTGCGTTAGGAGACAACTGTTGCTCTGGAATCTCTTACCACCCCCCCACCCCCCAACACACACATAAACACATCTGTAATGACACTCACCTTCACTTGGCTATTGTCAACGCTCTCCTCGATCTCCCCACCATCACCATCATGACACTCTCCCAGCATCACCCCCCCCTCCCCCCTTTGTTGGGAAAAATTGGAACCAGCTGACAACCCTACTCAATATCTTCTCATAGCAAATCCTTGGTTTCGTGAATCACTTGACTCAAAGTGGTAGTTATTTAAAATAATGTTGGCCCAGCTACTTGTGAAGCAGGTCTCAAGATATTTTTTTTTTTAAGAAAATCCAAATTTATCTTGGTTGAATTGCTCTTGGATATAATATAATTGGCTCAATATATTTTTACATTCATGAGATATTTAGAATTAGCTGAGGTACACTAATAGATGAGACACCAGAATTAAAACAGCGTTGATCATTCATCCATGATATTAATACACAGCTGACTCAACTGTTATTCTTTCTTTATATAACAATAGAAAACAATCAATCGAAATGCACCCAACACCATATTAAAAGTGTAGCTGAGTCCAGACTCCCTCCTACATTTTAAAAATGTTGTTAGTTTAGAAAACCATCAACTTGTTAAGGGAATGTGCTGAGTGAGATCTTTCTTCCTTGAAAAATGTTTGTAATACCAGCAAAGTATGCTGCATTGCAAAAGCTTGCTCCATGCAAAAGTAGATTTTATGAATATTTAGGAATTAGTTATTAATATACTATGGAATAAGTTGCTGCTGACAGCATACTGCAAACAAATGTTCAAGATTTTTTAAATATAATTTATAAGAACTATTGGGATGATGTTCAGTGTGATTTAATTGTATAGAAAAGTATAACCTGGATTTTCAGAGGCATTTACCTGAACAGTGCCACTGAAAATCTGGGCAGAGTCTGGGTGGAACCAGGCATTATCTGGGCATTGCTGATATTTGATAGTGGTACCTGGATCCACCTACCAGGTTTACTTAGGACAGACTAGAGGGACAAGTCCATACTACTGGGGGAAGCCACTGCTTGTGCTGGGATCTGTAGCATGGAATGTTGCTATTATCTAACTCAACATCATAATAACTGTTTTGGGGAGCTCTGGAAAATAAAAAAAATCTCTGGATAATCAGGTTTTGACATAATGGTAATAGTCATAAAAGGAGCTACCTAGGAGACATATTCATACTCTCGTAAACAGCTCCAACATAGAAATTCAAGGCATGCAGCAATTGAAGCCACCAGACATTTCCTTAATGCCCTCTGTAACAGGATGCAAACTTGCAATATTAAATTACAGCTTTTGCTGGTCTTCGGGGCTAGATTTTCTTCTGAGCAGCCAGGAATGTATAAAGCTGCCGTGGAGAACCCTGTCACTTTAAGACAGTATGATACTGATCAGGAGTACCATTCGAGGTTTAGAGAGACACTGAGGGGGGATATAGGCGCCTGTCTCTTGTCAATCACACTTAGGTGCCTATTACAGAATCATGCCTAACTTAAAACGTTGGTGTCTTAATGTAGGTAAGGGTTTTAAAGGCTTACATTATAGGCACCTAAGTCCTTTAGAGCAGTGTTTCTCAACTTGGTCCTAGAGTACCCCCTTGCCAGTCAGGTTTTCAGGATACCCATATTGAATCTACATAAACTTGATTTGCATACACTGCCTCCATTATATGCAAATGTCTTTCATGCATATTCATTGTGGATATCTTGAAAACCTGAATGGCAAGTGGGTACTCCAGGATTGAGAGCAGGGGTGTCCAACCCGCAGCCCACGGGCCGCATGCGGCCCCAAGAAGTATTTTGTGCAGCCCCGCTCACACTCGAGGGTAATGCAGTGTTTTCTGTCTTGCCGGTGCCCTCCTCCATCTTCCTGCAGCGTTCGCTGAAAGCCGTGGGCAGCGGATCCTATGTGCCTCTTGCAGCTGACCCAAAAGTGTTTCCTCTGACGTCACGACATCAGAGGGAACGATTCCAGATCAGCCGCAGGAGGCGCATGGAAGACGCTGCCGCGGCTTTCAACGAACACTGCAGGAAGATGGAGGAGGGCACCGGCAAGACAGAAAACACAGCATCACCGAGGCACCCGGCAAGACGGTAAACACATTCGAGCATTGTTGGGGGTGCTTCCTGGGGGGGTGGAGGACAAGCAGGACAGGTTGTCCCGTTTGGCCTTCACAGCTGCCTGGATGGTGATAGCCCTTCATTGGAAGAGCTCAACGGTGCCTACCCTGCCGATGATGAGAGAGAAATTGGGCTGGGTCTGTGAGCATTATAGACTATCTGCTTTACTAACTCGGCGCTGGCAGCAATTTGAGGAGGTGTGGGGTCGATTTCTCACAGTAGAGGGAATGGATTGTGCTAGAACTGAGGGGTGATGGGGGAGGGGGCGGTGATTGGATTCCTGGGTGGTTGGGTTGTGGCTTGGATATAGGGAGTTGAGGGGCTCCACTTGGTCTTCTAGGTGGTTGGGAAAGGTACCGGGGAGGGGGTCATTGAGCTGTCTCTCGGGGGGTGGGGGTGGGGAAGGGGGGGTTCTGTTTTGTTCTCTTAAAAATGTTCAACACAGTTCTTGTGCTTGGTGGGACATTGTTATTTGGTTGTTACTTTTCAGGAGATTGGGATCCTTGAGTTTTTCTTGTTTCCTATCTGTGTTTAAATAAAGAATTACACAAAAAACCAAAAACTGAACTGAGAGATACAGACACCAGCAGCAGTAGCCCTTCAGGAGAAGGCAGAGAGGGCTGGGGGCAGTAGTGAAGGAGACAGAATGAAGTGAAAGATAGAGAGGAGCATGAGCCATAAGATGGAAGAATGGAGGAAGTGAAGGAAAAAGATGCAGAGGTGAAGGAGATAATAAAAAGGGAGAATTGGGTGTCTGAGAGAGGGAAAGAGATGGTGCAATTGGGGAGAGAGAAGGGGAAGAACATACTGGGCCAAGGAAGCCTCCTGGACTTTTTTTTTAAGTACAGAGGGGGAGGGTATTAAAAGAAGTGCTAGATTGGATGTGGGGAGAGAGCCTATAGGGCCAGAAACAGATGACAGAGAGATGATGGCCAGAAACAGGCCAGAAAGATGGTGGGAAATAGTCTGAAGGGAGAAAAGTTGGATCTGGGGTGGTGTGGAGGAAGAGGGAAAGAGATACTTGAAGGGAGAACTGTTGGGAAGAGAAAAGGAGAAATGGTGGACCTGAGGAAGGCAGGCAGGCAGGGGGAAAGATGGGATGGGGCAGTTGGAAAGAGAAAGGGAGAGAAGTTGGATTTGGGGATGGAAGGGAGGGAGGAAGAAATATTAGGCCTGTGGATGGAAGGCAGAGAGATGCAGCATCTCTCTTATTTTTGTATTCAGTGGCGTAGTCATATACAGCTGATTTGGGGGACAGATTGGAGCCCATAATTAGTGGATGGGCACCAAAGTTTCTCCCTGCCTGAGTTCTATTTATAAATACTTGAGCTAGTGGAGATTCCCAAACCCTGCCAACTAGAGACAACTTCCTCCAGTCTTGCACCCCAAATCTCCAAGCTTTGCAGCCAATGGCAATATCCTCAAGCTGCCACTGCTTTCATGCATGCATGAATGCCAAGGGGGGGGGGGGGCAGGGAGAAGGGAAGGCAGCCACTCTGCAATATTGCTGCTAGCTGCAGATCTTGAGCAGTTGGAGGGGGAGGAGGTGGCCATCAGTTGGTGAGGCTTGGGGATCCCTACTAGCTACAGCAGGGGAGATATTCATTTTGAAGGAGCCTAAGCTCGAAGTTGGAGGCCCAAAAAAGCAGTAATATTTACCCTGATTAAACTATCCTCCATGTGCACTGCTGACAGCTGATTTAGCATCCCTGCTCTGATGAGGCTCACCTCTGAAGAGGCTCACCGTAGCTGCAATAGAAGTGAATGGGAGAACCAGGAGCACGCATCCCTGCTCATCAGAATGGGGATGCCTGTGGCTGCTCCCACTGTCAGCGGTACACGTGGAGGGATCACTCAGTCAGGGTAAGTATTACAGCTTTTTTGGGTTCCTCTCCACAGTGTCCCTTTAATGAAGGTTTATTATTAGATACGTACATCTTCTATATTAGTGATTGCAAATTTGGGACCTGCTCAACCTTTTCTTTTGCTCATCGGCTAGTGTTAGTGTTTGTGCGGCCCCAGAAAAAATTTTTTCGGCCAATGCGGCCCAGGGAAGCCAAAAGGTTGGACACCCCTTCTTTAGAGAATCGCACCTAGTGATGCTTAAGTCCTTCCCACTCCTAAACACGCCTACTTTGGAGTTAAGCACCACTAGGTACCATGCGATAGGTGACTTTCTTTTGTAGAATTGCGCCTAAGAAGATAGGTGCCTATCACAAATTTATTTTTTTTTTTCAATTATGAGCTTGTTAAAGCTCATGATTGAAGCCAATATACTAATTAAGTTAGGTACTTATTTATTTAAGCGCCCATCTGTAGGTGCTTTTTATAGAATTTCCCCCTGAATGCTGTTACTGTATACCTATGCTCAGATCTCTTGCCTAGGTAGGGCTGGTCTCAGGGCACTGGTCTTTGACCTGTGGGCCACTGCGGGAGTGGACTGTTGAGCACAATGAGCCACTGGTCTGACCCAGCAGCGGCAAATTCTTATATTCTTTTGTTCTTAGCAATGAGAAGGTCCTGTGAAAACTGTTCTTTAGTTAAGGAACAGGCTAGGAAGCTTGAAACAGTTTTCCACTGTCCAAATCAGTAATCTTGTGAGGGTTCCAAAGCTGTCAGAGCATATCCCAAGAAGAAAATTTTAAAAAGAGGCAAGTGCACCACAAGAAATACAGACAAAAAAAAAAAAATAGGTGCACAAAGCAGAGCTGTGTTTGAAAACAAATAATTAAATAGCATGCTACTAATCATTTTAAAACGTAATCAGTACACTTCCCCCTTCCCATTCGCGGTTTCCGCACTCATGATTTCACATATTCGTGATATGGGGAGGGGAGGGGGAAAAAACTAAACCCATATTTTTGCCTTCCCCCCGGCATCCCGGCCTCACCTGGTAGTCTAGCAGGCTTTCAGGGCAGGAGCGATCTTCCTATGCTCCTGTCCCTTGTAGATCGCCAATAGGAAATGGCTGTGGGGAGTTCCCGTCGTAGTCTCGAGAGACTACAGGAACTCACAGCAGCCATTTCCTATTGGCGATCTGCACAGGGCAGGAGTGTAGGAAGATCGCTCCTGTCCCGAAAGCCCGCTAGACCACCAGGTAAGGCCGGGATGTCAGGGGAAGGCGGGAGGGAGGCGGGGGTGGGTCAGAGCCGGATATTCGCGATATATCCCTAGTCGCAGTCCGGCTCTGCCCCTATCCCCCACGAATAACAAGGGAGATGTGTGATGCATTTTTACTGTATTAATTTTTATATGTTTTGGGCTGTATTTTTAATACTTTTATGTATTTAATACTTTTTATGCATATTCATTTTGTTTAATTATCTATTGTTTTTATTATGTATCGTTCTTTGGTATGTTTCAGTTCTGTATATTTCCCCCTGTCTGCAAAATATGGGGTCCTTTTACTAAGGCGCGCTAATTGATTAAGCATGTGCTAAATGCTAAGGCACCCATTATATTCTATGGGCGGCTTAGCATTTAACGCGCACTAATCATTAGAGTGCGGTAAATCGATTAGCACGCACTAAATCAGTTTAGCGCGCCTTAGTAAAAGGACCCCAATATCAGGTATAGTGTAACTACTGCATGTTATTTACTAATTTTTCAAACACAGGGCTTTGTTTTGTCCTTTTTTTTTGGGGGGGGGGGGGGGGGAGAGGTAGGAGGCCTTGCATGCATGTACCTTTTTCTTTTATCTCAAGGAGGTTGCTGAGAGAATTCGAATGCTCAGACTCTCAACCTGAGCACTCAGACTTCCAGATCTCAATCTACTTGCTGAAAGAAGGACTGGAGAAGGATGCTAGAGGCCGAGACTACAGACAGATCTGAGGCCGAATCCCTGTTCTCAGGTGAATATTTTTTATTTATGTGATATCAGCCATTATAGAGCTTAAATGAAACTAATAGTATGAGGATAATGGGTTATGCTGTTCTTTGGCATTGATCAGAATAGAAATGCAGTAAAGTTAAATGCATATATAAATTTGTGCTATTTTCATCTGCATTTGGAAACTGCCTTAAAACTGTACAAATAATGTTTGTTGTAACATTTATTGGCCTGGCTGAGCTGTCCTTGTATCTTATCCCAGTCTTTTATTCTGCCCATGAAATAACATTTGAAGCATTATTTACTCACCAATGAGCTCTTTTTTTTCCTTCCCCTCCCCCCCCCAACCATTTATCTATTTCTCTCCACAGGTCCAGTCCAATCATTAGGCAGGACTAGGTGATTACCTAGGACCACAGTTTTAGGGAGGAGGAAGCATCACAGATCAGCTATAGTCAAAGAAGAACAGTAAGTCCTGACAGCCACACATATTCAAAAAAATAAAGGAAAGACTAAAACGGTTAGAGCTCTTCACCTTGGAAAAGAGATGACTGAGGGGACATATGATTGAAGTCTACAAAGTCCTGAGTGGAGTAGAACGGGTGCAAGTGGATCGATTTTTCACTCCATCAAAAATTACAAAGACTAGGGGACACTAGATGAAGTTACAGGGAAATACTCTTGAAACCAATGGGAAGAAATTTTTTTTCACTCAGAGAATAGTTAAGCTGTGGACCGTGTTGCCAGAGGATGTGATAAGAGCGGATAGCATAGCTGGTTTTAAGAAAGGTTTGGACAAGTTCCTGAGAAAGACATGGGGGAAGCCACTGCTTGCCCTGTATTGGTAGCACGGAATATTGCTACACCTTGGGTTTTGGCCAGGTACTGGTGACCTGGATTGGCCACCGTGAGAACAGGCTACTGGGCTTGATGGTCTGACCCAGTAAGGCTATTCTTATGTTCTTATGTACTTTTACCAACAGGGATGCAGGGTAGTTTTCAAATACGAGAAATAATAAAAAATAATCCCTTCTTCTGTTGGGGGGTGGCTATTAATGCACACACGTATGCATTCAAATCCATCTACTCCATGGAGAAAAAAAGACTTTAGTGTAAAGCACGGCACTGTTAATAGTTTGCAGCTGGTAAGGCTAACAGCCCCACATCAATCATAGGTAACCCCCCCCCCCCCCAACACAAACGCACATACATATATTGAAGATAACTTTATAATATTAAAACATAAGCTTGCAATGTCATTTCACAGACACTCTGATGAACAATCAGCGGAACAGTTCAGCAATGGCGTCATTGCTGTAGGTTTCTTGTATGTGATATTCCATGGATTTCGCTCCCCCAAAGACGCCGTATAATGAAACAGGGTATCATTGTCGGGAGTTGGTCAGCAAACAATTTTTGAACGACAGGAGGACTGGTGAACATTTCTACAGCTAAGTGGACTACAGCTAAGTAGACTTTTGATTACTGAACTATTTTCTTTGTTCAGCTGCAGCATTGTGTGGACGAACTGTTCTGCTGATTCTTCATCAGAGTGATTGGTTTGATTCCTGTGGTTGAAGAGGTGGCCTGTGAAACGACATTGCAAGCTTGTGTTTTAATATTATAATGTTATCTTCAATATGGAGGTTTTTTGACCTGTGTGGGGCTGTTCGTTTGCAGCCGGTAAGGCTTTTAACAGTGCCCTGCTTTACATTGAAATCTTTTTTTCTCCACGGAGTTGATTGATTTGAATGCATAAGCATGTGCATTAACGGCCCCTCTCCCCTCCTTCAACAGAAGAATGGGGTTATTTTTTTTTTTTCCTGGTTTAATTTCCCTTTGATCCTGTAATATTGTTCATTAGTTTTCAAATACCCCATTTACCCAGATTATTTTGGGAGAGTGAGAGGAATAGCATTGAACATAAGAACATAAGCAATGCCTCCACTGGGTCAGACCCGAGGTCCATCGTGCCCAGTAGTCCGCTCACGCGGCAGCCCAACAAGTCCAGGACCTGTGCAGTAGCCCTCTATCTATACCCCTCTATTCCTTTTTCCAGCAGGAAATTATCCAATCCTTTCTTGAACTCCAGTACCGTACTCTGTCCTATTACGTCCTCTGGAAGCACATTCCAGGTGTCCACCACACGCTGGGTAAAGAAAAACTTGGGGTGATTAAGATTGTTGCAGGGTTGAAAAACAATGGGCCTAAAAATTAATTAGAGGGATCAAAAGGCTGAAAGTTTGCTTAGAGTGCCAATTCCCCTTCATCAGCCCTGACTCTCCAGCACATGATTCTCATAATTCTCACAATTCTCAAATGTGTAAGAATCATCATACACTGAGAAAAAATGGTTATTTTTCTTTTCTTTTCCTCTTGGCAAAAATGGGAAACCTGGCAGCAAAATCTCTCTGTCAGTTTACTCCATGACATTTCATTAGCTGAAAAGGAACTTAAATATATGAAATCTTGAATGAAAAAAGCAACACTGAATGAATTTTCTTATGGCAGAAGCCATCTTTAGAGAGACAACGTTCCATTCCCTGCAAAAGATCAAAGTACTTTTCTTTCAGCTTTGCCTCCCACACAAGTAACCTCATTCCCACATCTATCTTTTCCTTTCAATGATACCACACACTCTGTTATACATACAGTGTGTATACCAAATATTCACACATAAAGCCTGATTTTGTACAGTTATGTAGGTAGAAAGAGAGACATCTACAGTAAGTCAGAACATGTAACATTTGCAAAAGGCTTATCAAATACAAAGCCTTTTGTAAAAATCCTATAATACACATAATTTGCCATTCATCCTACAGGAACAGCTATCACACAAAGAAGCCTGGTTTAAAAAAAGCATCATCCCTCAAGGTTTTGGGCAAGTAAGTACTGGTATGTATATATATAAGCAGAGATTTTGCAACCAATGACCACAAGGTCACCACTTATACAGTATATCAGTGCTAGATTTTACAAAACTGGATGTCCAAGGGGAGTCAATTGTTTTGCAAAGCTAGAAAACATTGATTTGGGGATTTTTTTAGGTGGTTTTAAACCCTAGAGTTAACCCAGTTGTCCCTCAATCACTTCTGTATATCCCTGGCCCAACTGAGCAATTACCTAATACATACACATGCCACAGAGAGATTTAATTGTTAACATCTAGATTTTATGAAATAGATGTGCATTTTCTTTGCTAAATAAGAATACATGCATACCATTATTTTTAAAGAAATTCACCCAATTACCACATACATATATATATATATATATATATATATATATGTATATGTCTATCTCATATGTAAGTCAAGGGTAGTGTTGGGACAAAAAATGACCAAAACTGCTATGACCTATGTACTGTATGTCAAGGCTTCCCTCCAGCCCTTTCTCCCTCACCTGGTCCAGTACCCTTCTCTACCTCCCCTTTGCCCCTGAATTTGGTATAATCCCCTCTCTCATGCCCCCCCCCCCCTCCAATATATCTTTCTCATTTTTTGTAAAGTTTGCTAATCTCAGCAGTGGTGATACACGTACACTGCTTGCAACCTGACCCAAAGCCTATCCTCTGATGTGTTCCACCCTCTCTGATGCAACTTCCTATTTCTTTTCTGGCAGTATGTGTCATAGGAAAGGCTCCAGCACAGGCTGCAGACAGCATATGAGACCTATACTGCTGCTGATCTCTAAAGACATTTTCAGGTAGACTTGGAGGAAGGATGAGAGGGGAGATGCTGGACCACAGGTGGGAAGGAGGGTTGAGAGAGAGAGAGGAGATGCTGGACGGACAGCAAAGGAGGGGGGATGGGGAAGAGAAGGAGAGATGCCTGCTCATGAAAAATAACTCATGAATATCCAAAAGTTTGGAAGGAAAGAGGAGGTACTGCTGTTGGGAGATTTCAACCTACTGGATGCGGACTGGAATGTTCTGTCTGCGGAATCGGAAAGAAGTAGGGAGATTGTGGATGCCTTTCAAGAGGCTCTGCTCAGACAAATGGTGACGGAACCCACGAGGGAAAAAATGATATTGGATCTAGTCCTCACAAATGGAGAGAGTATCTCTAATATTTGAGTGAGTGCTCACCTGGGAAGTAGCGATCAACAAACGGTTTGGTTTGATATAACGGCTAAAGTGGAGAGCGGCCGCACGATACTTAAAGTCCTAGATTTCAAACATACAGACTTTAATGCAATGGGAGAGTACCTGAAGAAAGAGCTGTTAGGATGGGAGGACATAAGAGAAGTGGAAAGACAGTGGTCTAAGCTGAAAGGAGCGATATAAATGGCTACGGACCTTTATATGAAGAAAATAAATAAAAACAAGAGAAAAAGGAAGCCGATATGGTTCTCCAAATTAGTGGCGGAGAAAATAAAGGTGAAAGAGTTGGCGTTCGTGAAATTTTAAAAAAACCCAAGAAGAAGAGTGCAGAAAGGACTACAGGATGAAACTGAAAGAAGCCAAGAGAGAGATACGTCTGGCGAAAGCACAGGCAGAAGAACAAATGGCTAAAAATATAAAAAAGGGAGACAAAATTTTTTTCAGATATATTCGTGAAAGGAGGAAGATGAAAAATGGAATTCCTAAACTAAAAGATGTTGGGAACTGATATGTGAAGAGTGATGAGGAAAAAGCAAATGTGCTAAACAAATACTTCTGTTCTGTATTCACAGAAGAAAATCCTGGAGAAGGACTGAGATTGTCTGGCAAAGTTGCATGAGAAAATGGAGTAGATTCTGCACCGTTCACATCTTAATCCCGCAAAAAAACAGTGTGACAAGGCAGTGGCTGCTGCCAGAAGGATGCTGGGCTGTATAAAGAGAGGGGCAGCCAGTAGAAGGACGAAGGTGTTGCCCCTGTACAGGTCATTGGTAAGGCCCCACTTGGAGTATTGTGTTCAGTTTTGGAGACCGTATCTGGCAAAGGACGTAAGAAGACTTGAAGCAGTCCAGAGGAGGGCGACGAAAATGATAGGAGGCTTGCGCCAAAAGACATATGAGGAGGGACAGGAAGCTCTGAATATGTATACCCTAGAGGAAAGGAGAGACAGGGGAGATACGATTCAGACGTTCAAATACTTGAAGGGTATTAACCTAGAACAACATCTTTTCCAGAGAAAGGAAAATGGTAAAACCAGAGGACATAATTTGAGGTTGAGAGGTGGTAGATTCTACTTTACGGAGAGGGTGGTGGATGCCTGGAATGCGCTCCCGAGAGAGGTGGTGGAAAGGAAAACGGTGACTGAGTTCAAAGAAGCATGGGATGAACACAGAGGATCTAGAAACAGAAAATAATATTAAATATTGAACTAAGGCCAGTACTGGGCAGACTTGCAAGGTCTGTGTCTGTATATGGCCGTTTGGTGGAGGATGGGCTAGGGTGGCCATTTGATGGCCATTTAGTCTGTGTCTGTAAATGGCCATTTGGTGGAGGATGGGCTGGGGAGGGCTTCAATGGCTGGGAGGGTGTAGATGGGCTGGAGTAAGTTTTAACGGAGATTTTGGCAGTAGGAACCCAAGCATAGTACCGGGTAGAGCTTTGGATTCTTGCCCAGAAATAGCTAAGAAGAAAAATTTAAAAAATTTAAATTGAATCAGTTGGGCAGACTGGATGGACCATTCGGGTCTTTATCTGCCGTCATCTACTATGTTACTATGAATAAGATGACCCTATTTTAATGATAGAAAACCATAACTAACACAACTCTCACAATGATTTGTAAAGACAGGGACATCAATAGCGACTCGTTTCACATATGACACTTTCTCATGGCTCATTCAATTCATCATCGGTCCCAAAAATACCTCATATTTTAACTCCATTTAAACCACCATTGTTTCAGACTTTCTTAGGATAGACTAGATCTAATATACCATAAGTCTATATTTCTCAGTTTAATTTAAACATGACTATATTTGTTTATTTATATTAATAATCTAAACAGCTTACAAGAAAAAAAAAACATACACAATAATTTAAAACTTACCAAACAACACTATTTATTTATTTATTCAATTTTCTAGCCCATCCTCCCAAAAGAGTCCAGAATGGATTACAATTATACATCCATAGCATTGGACAAACAAGGGACAGACAGACTGATGGTCTTGCACAGGTTGAAGTAAGTTATGCAATTTTAGTGACTGGCAGAGTAATACAATATACCCATAAGACATCACATGACATACAATATTTATGCCAAAAATAAAAATCTTTACTGAAAAAGAGAAAAATGTCTGTACTTTCTGGACCCAATATTCAGCCCATGGCAAGCAACAGTTTATAAGCCGTTGACAACTGTGGGCTGAAGTGAGCTTGGATATTCAATTCTGCGCTATGTTTGGGCTCTGGTACTGAATACTGGTCACCCAAAAATTAACTGGCACCAGCCAATATTCAGACCAGTACCTGGTTATCTCAGCAGATAAAGTTAGGACCGCCTTTATGCTGTCGCTGTCCTAACTTTAAGTGCTTACTTAGCTGGCGAGTGGACTGAATATCTCCACTACCAGTTATGTGATGGGTCCACTAAAAATTACACTCTGAATCTTCTGAACACTAAGGGGCTCATAATAAAAAAAAAAAAAGTCTAAAAAGTGGCCTAAATGGGTACTTGGACGATCAAAAAGCCTGATCGTCCAAGTAGCTATAATCAAAGCTGGTTTTAGACATATCTAAAACCAGCTTAGGCCTTTCTCCTGCCTCTAAACGCATAGAACAAAAAAGAGGCATTTTTAGAGGAGGGGAAAGGGCGGGAGGTGGGCCGACCTACACCTAGGCGTACAGCAGGTATAACCAAAACTTTAGGCAGGTTGCCTAGTCGGCACTTATATGTTTTGACTTAGACCAAGTCAAAACAGGTATAAGTGCCGAAAAAGGGACCGCTGAGCTGATGGCGGCTGGCACGATCAGCTCAGCGGCCCGGCAACCTACTCACCCCCCCCCACCGCAACCATCGCGGCAGGAGAGATGGCTCATCTCCCCTGCCACGATGCGATCACCCCTCTACCCGAACTGCCGTGACCCGCGGCAGGAGAGATGCCCAATCTCTCCTGCCGCGGGTTGTGGCAGTTCGGGTAGAGGAATGATCGCATTACAGCAGGGGAGATGGCCAATCTCTCCTGCTGCAATGCACCCCCCCCCCCGACAATGTGGATCATTGTCGGGGGGGGGTGCATTGCAGCAGGAGAGATTGGCCATCTCCCCTGCTGTAATGCTCTCCTGCCCTGGTGAGCTGTGACCCCCCCCCCCCCCCCCCGCTGACATCGGGGCAAGAGTGAGCCCAAGCCTTCCTGCCCCGCAGCACCCCCGAGCCCCCCTGACACGATCGGGGCAGGAGGGAGCCCAAGCCCTCCTGCCCCACTGATAACCCACCCACCAGACACGATCAGGGCAGGAGGAAGCTGCAATATGGAAAAATGGAAAAATGTTGGGGGGGGGTCCCTTTTTTACCAGACACCGTGTAGTTAATAGAGTATGTGCTGGAGGTTTAGGGACCCAATTTGAAACCTCAGGAAAAGGGGATATATTACAAATCACCATGATGCATGGAACTTGTTCACAACCTGTTTTTAAATCAGAGTATTTGTTTTTGTTTATTTATTCACAAACTTATAACATATGGATCTGGAATGGCCAAGTTATCGACCTCACCCCCCATCTCCCTCTTACCTTCACCAAAATCCCCTCGCTTCCTTACTTATCAAATCTCATATGACCTCAACAATAATGTCAACCATAAATAAACCACAGATTCTTTACTGATGGTAATAACCAGGCCGCAGCTTTGTTTATCGGGACAATAAATAAACAGGCAATTAACAATTGCTTCACCTCCCAAGCTACAAAACTTTGCAATTTAACAAATCAAAATTGTATTCCACCTGACCCCGCCATGACAGCAAGATTTTTCAGATAAAAAAGGGAAGGGTTTACCTTTTCCAATATTGGTAACAATGTATGAATATCTAATGAAGTGAATGTTTTGCCTATTTGTAGTCCCAGCACTTTATTCATGCTTCCAGGGAAAAGTATCTGATAAGAAAAGTTACAAAGGGCCTAGAACAGGGGTAGGTAATTTCGGTCCTCGAGAGCCGGAGCCAGGTCAGGTTTTCAGGATATCCACAATAAATATGCATGAGATAGATTTGCATCTTAAGGAGGCAGTGCATGCAAATCCATCTCATACATATTCATTGTGGATATCCTGTAAACCTGACCTGGCTCCGGCTCTCGAGGACCGGATTTGCCTACCACTGGCCTAGAAGAATGTTTGCTATTGGGGCACGAGGGGGTTTGTAAAGTGCTGGGATTGTGCCAGATATTATTGCAATAGAACCTTTCTAAATAATTGTGACCTGCTGAGTGAAAAGGTATCAAAAGTAGGTATGTGATTTATTTATTCCACAAGATAGAATATGAGAAACATCAAAGTTCTGAAAAAACAAATTCCATAGCCCCAGTCTACTGACACTACAGTGCACAAAACTTTCAAAAATGAAAGTTGCCTCTCCAAACTTTTATAGCCTTTATCTCTGTTATTTGTAACCTCATTTTTGGTACTTTTTAGCTTGGAGGATCACAAATAAGTCTTCAGCAAAATCAAACTTAGTAAATGAGGTTGATGTTGAGGTGGGAGTCTCAAATATTATTAAGATGCAAACTTTTGGGACTACTAGAAGTCCTAGCTTAGGCAATGATTAGCAGCACACTTCTGAAACCTATATTTATATATATATATATCTTTTTGGCCCAAAAGATGGCTGGTGAGGTTTCAAGATAAGACTTTATTAAGTTGCTTTATGCTGTTTAGCATTTTAAAAAAAAAAACCTCTTCACCAAATATAAAACATAGCTTATGCTATATCGAGGAGGGAATAAAGTCCTATTGAAAATAACAGCCCCATGCCTAAATCACAAAGAAAAGGTTTTAAATTGATTCTCTTCATTAATCTGACTGAGGTAATTTATGGATTAATATTAGTTTCTTCCCTGCAGAGCCTCTTCAAAACAAACAAAAAAAACCCAAACCCAACTATAACCATTGTACAGAGCACTTGTTTGGATACTGTAGATTTAGCTTTAGGAATTTCTTAGATCATTAACATAAATGGATGATTATTTTACCAACAGAACAAAAATGTACTGTACAATAAGCAAGGCGTTTGGGGTCGATTTCAAAATGTAGTAACACAGCATAGTAATATAGTAGATGACGGCAGATAAAGACCAGTACAATCCATCCAGTCTGCCAAACAAGATAATGTCATAGCAAGTTCTCTATTTTCAAAATCTCAGGTTCTTCATTTCAAAATGTGTGTTGAAAAATATCAAATTAGCTAATAATACAGAAAATAACACCACTGTGCTTAAACACATGCATGTAAACTGTGAAAGAAGTGTTCAGGGCCAGTTGTATTTCCTATTGAGAGGGTTTTCCAGGCCTACATTTCCAGTGCCTATCTTAGACATGAATTGCTCCTCCAGAGGCACCTACTAAAGCCTAACGCCACTTCTGGCATTAGCTACACCAATAGTAGCATTAGGCATCAGTAGGCGCCTCCGGAGACACAATTCCGGCACCTTTTGTTTAGACACCAGTAGGTGCTTTAAATTTTATGTTAATTGCCATTTCAAACAGCATTTTCTAATTAACTTAGGCGCCGGTTAGATAATTTCCCTCCAAGTGTAATTTCCTAATTGCTCATGCCTAAAAAGTATAGAAAATGTCTGTTATAAACTTTGTTTTTGTGACCTAGTCAAATTTTGCAATTTACCTATTTAAAATTTTCATTCTTGTAAAGTCATAAAAAGCAACATATGAATCACAAACTTGTATTTATATTGAAGTTAGACAAAGATGATTAGGAGTGGATAGGAGGGGTGAGCTACCAGCAAATGCTATGTCCTTGTATCAATCTTAGGCATGCCATTGGATGGAAGGTGCAATCATCAGCCCTGACCTGGGTCATCCAAGCCTCAGCTGAGCGATTGAATGAGGCATGGAGGGGTAGAGGGGGTCTGCATCAAAATAAAAAGGTCCTTTACAGGGGTTTAAGGTGAATTTTAAGATGACTTTACTTTCTGGTCTTATATTGTAGTGCAATTCAAAAACATACAAAATAAAAACTCTCATTGGTGGCTAAACAGCCTGTTAGCCCACCATGCTTTATTCACTAATAAAGTTCAAGAAAAACACAAAAATAACTTTTCAATTTCAAGACCTGGAACCTGCAACCTGCTTGCATTACTTGGACATGATCCCCCCCCCCCCCCCCCCAGGATCCCCCCCCCAGTTCTCTTGTGAGTATGAAAATTCAGAAACAGTGATTCTTAACTCTTCTGTTCCCCTTAATTACATCAGAAGCAGTAATTCCTGATCCTTCTGGTATTCTTAATTCAATCAGAGGCAGTAATTCTTAACTCTTCTGATATTCTTAATCTTGTGAGGCAACACCACCTTATCAGAAACAGCATTTTTACTTTCCCCAAAACTTTACTCTGTAATCATGCTCTCAAATAAGCATGACTCCTCAGGTTCCATTTCTACATCATTTACAAGCATTTCTTCTGGCATTTCTGTATCACATTCATCATTACCTCCAAAGAATGATTAGAAGTTTCATTCCTGAGGTTTACTCCTTGCTTTCTGTAGTGAATGCTGGCTTCTGGCTTCTGAATCCTGGCTGGCACATGTCTGCCTTTCTCCAAGGATTCAGGTATCCTGTAAGCTTGTGGCTCCCTCTGCCTCTGGTCTAGAGAACATACCCTTTTCCCTAGCATGGGCTGATTGCCCCTCAAAACACCTGTGGTTCTCTGGTGCTTTGCTAATAAGCCTGGATAGCTTCCCTGCTCATTAACCCTGCCCTCAGCAGAGCTGATTGCAGGAGCTAATCCCTTTTTGGGTTTTGCTATCAACTGCCTGATGCATGCTGGTCCTTGTAGTTCTTTGCTTTTAGCATTCCCTGCATGAGAACTAGGCAAGTATAATCGGGTCCCTTTTAGGTTACCTTTCACTGGGGATAAATTCTGCAGGGCAGTTTCCCTAACCTGCCTGCTTCTAGGGGTAGGTTTAGGGAAAGTTTTAGAGCACTGCAGGGTTTCTTCCAGCATGACAAGACTCTCCCTGTCACAGTAAAAAACACACTTTTAATAAACATGCTGGAGCTGCATGCTTTTTTTCTATCACTATATTACTATAATTTAAGTGAAGAGTGTAGGTTTAAAATTTTTTTTTAATCAAGAGCCACAGTCATAAACCTGAGACGCGCTTTTCACAGTACTGGTACCCCCGGACCAGCCGGCAATTTTTGGTCACTAAAAGATGGTGTTTCACTTGGAGAATCACCCAGAGTGCTCATTTAAATATTAATGAGCCAATTGTACTACTATTTTAATAGTAATGACCTCGTTGTACAACATTTCCATGGCAGAGTCAGAGACTGCTAGCAAGCTCGGAAAAGACCACAGTGAGCTATTCTGATAATCAGGCAATAAAATACTGGCATGCTAACCCAGTGTAGTGACCATTGTTAAAGGCACAATAGGTTTTAAGAATCTGGTCCATTGACTTTCCAGCAGGAGGTGCACATGAAAGCAGCTCTCTCATTAAGAGTCAGAACTGTTATTGTGAGCTAGAGGAAAGCTTAAAGCAGCACCAGAAATTGGTGAGGAAATGGTGGGGCTGCTGAGTGAAAGTTTCTAGGACTGCTCTGGAGTTTGTTTGTGGAAAGAATGGATATTTTTTAAATATTTCCTGAAAATGTTGGTTTCATAAGAAATGTTGCAGATTAAACCTGCTTATGGGTTGTTGAGCTAAGGTGTGTACTAAGAAAGCCATATAACAGAATACAGCTGAGGTTTGTGTGAGTTGTGGGTCAAGAACTTATCTGATACCTGCTGGATCTCATGATTTATTGATATTTCTAAATTAAGTTTGGAGTTATATTTCAAAGGAAACTTGATAGGAACTTTTAAAGTGTGTTTCAAAATTTAAACTGGATTTTTGTGATTCCTGTTACTAAAAGGAGGTATTAAATACTGGGCAATAGAGAGTTTTAATCCCTTCATTGTGTAAGACCACTGATTCAGCTCAGATTGCCTAATATTATTGGTTTTTAAGGCAAATGTTTTGTATTTAATTTAGTGTTCAGCTGTTTTTCTGCTGGAGTTCATTCCTGCAGTCTTTTCTAATTACTAATCTGCTGAGCCCTTAACCAGTATACACCACTGTGTGGAGTTTGGAGAATCTGAAACTAATTTTTTGAAAGCTAAATGTTCTGAGAACTGAAGGTCTAAAACTTTAAGAGCAATCTCTTGTCTTGCAATTCTGAGAGGTTCTGTGGGGCAGAGCTGTTTCCAGTTAGTATTCCAGATATACTGGCAGGCTGTGTGGAACTGTGAGATAATTACTGAGAAGTTTAATTCTGTCTGAATCAAAAATACTTGGATATGCACTTAAAGCTGAGGTTGCTCAGATATTATGTGAATGTATGTGTTGAAATTATGTGAGCTGATTTCTTATGAGAAGCATTTTGTTGGGGGGGGGGTTGCTGGTAGGGTCAGCTTAGGGATAAAAGAATTATCCGTTCTTTTGCACATGTAGGTAGAAATATATGGCCTTTGTCAAAGAAGATACTGATGTTAGCCTGCATTCATCCAGCAGGTTAGGGTTTTGCTTCCTTTCATTTGTCTACAGATAGGATAATAGCAACCATCTGGATTTTCAGAGGAGCTGCTGGTTCCAGACAGAAGGCAGGGCAATGACTCAGCGATACCCAGCATATGAAAATGGCAATACTAGTGAAAACAGGTTTCTAAAAATACTTTATTTTTGTGTGTACATATATATATATATAAATTTTCGTATTTTATTGAACTTTAGGACTGAGAAACTCTAGTTTTAAAAGTCAACTAGTCAAATACTTACCTGTAGTTCTGGATATCCTGGAACATGTTTGTTTGAGGTTTGAATATTATCACTAAGTGAAATGGTATAATCAATGTAAATTTGTACACACATGAATGGTACATTAGATTTGCTATTCATTTTTATTTAAATTAAATGTACCTTGTTTGAATAACTTCTGATAACAACAATTGTTGGACATACCTAGTTTCCTTTCAACCTCAATTGTTATTGTTGTTTCTTAAGTTGCAACAAATAAACACAAATATTTAAATGTTTAACCTCTGTGTTGGTGTGAATTGAAGGGGAAACCTATTGATACATCTGACCGTGATTATTACATCTCATATATTTAATTGTAATGTAATTGCATCACATCACCACTAAGGGATTTTACAAAGAAAAATTGGATTTAGCTCATACCTTTTTCAGTAGTAGCTCAATGCAAGCAATATTAAGTTCCCAAAAGGCCTGCAATCTAATTTTGAACCTGAGGTAATAGATGGACAATTCTATAAAGGGGGCTGATATTCAACGCTATTTAGCCAGTGAGGAACAGCTCCTGGCCAGCTAAATAGGCAATGTTCAGCAAAGGAGAGCCAGCTATCTCCCCCTGAATATCCAGCTCAGCAGATTAGCCAGCCACTGCCAATATTCAGCATCTCACCTGCTAAGTTTAGCAGCCTAAAAGGGTGGTCTATCTTTGGTTGTTAAGACTTAGTTGGCTAGCCACTGAATATTGGCCTAGCCAACTATGTCTCAGCCAACCAAACATAGACCAGGAATTCAATGCTAGTCGCAGGATATGGTGCAGGCATTGAATTTCCAGTATCATCACGGACTGTGGGAGATTGCCGGCTATCAGGAGATAAGTGCTTACATTTACGCTTAAGTGCTAGTATGATGCTTAAATGCTATTCTGCAAAACCTATTTAACTTACATAGAGCATATTTAGACATGGAGAATTACACTAGATCTATGGCTGACATACGTGTTGAGTGCCTGAATTTTAAGCACATTGATAACCAGTTAGGCTAGCATTTATAATGGAACCACTAAGCATAGCAAGAGTCCTCTGCTTACTGTCCTGCCAGTTGAGGAGCTGTTTCAATATCACATTTTCAATAGTGAGAAACAGGCAAGCTCTGCAGGACTCCAGGATTTCTATCTATTGAAGAGATCATTTTGAAGCACCACCCCCTACTGGTAGCAATGCAGTTGGAGGACTTCTGGTCAGCTTAGATGTAAAAGTGAATGAGCCTAGGTGCCTTTATAGAATAGTCTCCTACCATATATCTAATTGCAGATATCCAGTTATAGAACTGCCCCAAGTGGCTTTCCCAAAATCATAGAGTATCAATGAGCTTTGAATACTTTCTGACTGCTTTACCCATTAGACTACTTCTTCGGTTCCACAAGAGCACTGAAGACCCAAATGACAAAGATTATAACATTTGCCTTTTCATGACATATGGCTTTCATCAAACTAGTGGAATCTGCTTTTCCAGGTTTCTAAATAGATTAAGATAGTATAATAATCCATTATACTACACATCCCGCACATCTGCTTCATGAATATCTTATTACATCATGTGGATGTTGCTGTAACTTAATGTATCTGAGATTGTTGAATAACATAAACCAGCTATATTATTAGTAATCAATAATGTATGTGCCTGAGGACCAATTTAACACAGAATTGAACTATTAACAAGAAAGAAAGAGTTTCATTCTGAACAAAGTGAAAGGATATTACATGATCAAGTTTGCCAATCATGGACTACATAAAAATCTACCAGTGACAGCCCACAGCAATCAGCAGTTTCAAAGCCACTGACAGTCACAATTAGACATAGGTGAATTAGACATAGGTGTTCAATGGCAGGCCATGTCCAAGCACTGATATTGAGTAACTGGGTCTTCAATGGACCTGGAAATTATGAAGGTGCCAGCCTAAATTTGTCTCAGCAGCAGCATCTACCTACCTCGTTTGCCAACAGCAGCAGCTCGGCCAATTCTCAGCCTCTGCTGGGAGCAGGGACCTGGAAACAGCAGTCGGTGTCAGATCTCGCTGGGAAGCCACAACAGCAGCAAAGACAGCAGGCCTCACAGCCTCAGCAGTAGCCGGGGCAGGAGGGTTCTAGGCGGTATCGCAGAAAGGAGCTGCTAACGCTGGCCAGGGGAAGATATAGTCCCCGTTGCCCAAGTTGGGCTCCTCAGGGCCTCCATTGCAGCAACAAACTTCCAGTGTCTCTTCGGCATCAGAACGACTTGTGTCAATTTTAAAAACTCTTGAAGCGTCATCTTTTTTTGCCAACTTAAATAAGTGCTTTAGTTTAATACTGGTGGTGCGTGAGCTGTGTTGAATTTGTACTGTGTTTTCATTATGTATGTTTTAGTGTACTCTGCTATGAATAAAGGCAGAATATAAATAATAAGCTTTAAATAGCACCCATAAATCTGCAGAAATTTTTGTAACACAACTTGTTCAACTCTATATAATGTACATCAAAAAACTGAGACAAGTGTATATAAGAAACAATTACAAAAGATATCCTTGAGCATGGGAATTGAACCTCAAACACCAGTAATACACTGGTGTTTTTACTGGGGTAATGAATATCATCACTAGTTCATAATATTCCCATTGCAATTGTGCTGTAACATTCAAAACATTGAGCTGTGATCAATTAAAGCCAATACTTAGCTTTCACCCGACGGGAGCTCTAGTCATTTCGAATATTATGAACCAGTGATGATATATAAAAACATCAATGTATTACTGGTGTCTGGGTGTTTGAGGTTCAATTCCCATGTTCAAGGATATCTTTTGTAATTGTTTCTAATTTTCACAAAAATCAGTGCCAAAAAATGCTATTTTATAGGCCACACTTAAAGTTAGGCATAATTTATAGGACAGTGTTTACACCCAGGAACCGTGACTAAATTTAGAAATGTCCATTTGCATTAATGAAAATTTGGTATAAATGCCTGCACCTAAATTTAGATGCAGATGCCTTTATTCTATAATTGTGTAACTTAAAGTAACACCCCCCCCCAATCCACGCATGACCCATCGACGTCCACGCTCCCTTTTTTTGACTTATGCATAAAATTTAGATGTGGATCCCGTGCCTAAATTTATGTGCATAACTTGTAATTGATTCTAATTAGCACCAATAATTGTTTGTTAAAAATGTCAATTATCCATGCTAATTAGCTTATTATTCAATTCAATTCATGCACAATTTGGGGGCGTAATCAAAATTGCAAGCACAATTTGTAGTGCTTTTTATAGAATTAGGAAGTTAGTGTGCATAATCCCGGTGTCTAAAGTTTGGCAACGATTTGAGAATTTGCCCTTAACTGCTCATTTCTACAATCCTTTCTTCTCCCTTTGAGATTCTCTTGCCTGTCTCATGCTTTTTTGAATTCAGATGCCATCACAATTTCCATCACCTTCACTGGGAGTCTGTTCCATATATCCACTATCTCTTCTATAAACTATTCCTGAGTTTATTACCACTCACCTTAATGCTATGACCCTTCATTCCAGAGCTGCTTCTACTACTACTACTAATTATTTCTATCGTGCTACCAGACACACGCAGCGCTGTACAGAGTCACAAAGAGAAAGAAAACAGTCCCTGCTCGAAAGAGCTTACAATCTAAACAGGCAAGACAGACAAGATGTCATGGATACAGTTAAGGGGAACAGTTAATGGGTTGGTGGGCAGTGGGGAATACAGGACAATCAAGCCATTGTGACATCACTGATGAGGTTGGTTCTTATTGGTGGAATGAGGCATTATGACATCACAATATCAGCTCTGCTTCCCAAAGGCTGAAACTCTTCACTCTACTACTACTACTACTACTACTATTAATTATTTCTTTAGCGCTAACAGATGCACACAGCGCTGCACAGAGTCACAAAGAAGAAGAAAACAGTCCCCTGCTTGAAAGAGCTTACAATCTAAACAGACAAAACAGACAAACAGACAGTTAAAGGGAACGGTTAATCAGTTGGCTGGGTTGGAGGGCAGAGGAGTAGGATTAAGGATTGAAAGCTATATCAAAAAGGTGGGTTTGCTGCATGGAACTGTTTTATTCAGCTTCAACAAGTGTTTGTGTTTTAAAACCTGATCCAGGGGCACAGCTCCCAAGCAATCATTTGTAAAGGACTGCTGTGCCACGAAATTGATCTCACAGGATCCAGGAGCAGATATAAGTAAGTTCTCTTCTTCCTTGTACCACTCCCTATCCCTGCACTTCACCCTCCGTATTCGCGGGAGATGTGGGCGGACCATAGGTGCGATTAAAGAAAAACAAAGAATAACTTTTTATATGTTATTCGCGTTTTTTTTGTAACAGCCAGCGTTTTTGCTATTGAAATCGCGAACAACTAGAGACTCTGCAGCTGAAGGTACCTGGTACATGAGCAGCTCTCTTTCTCTCTCTCAATCTTGCTGGTTGGGCTGGCTGGGCTTCGTGCAGGCTCTGCTTCCACTCCGTGTCGCAAAGAGAGGGGGCAGGGGGCCTGCGTGAAAGACGCATCAGTTTTCAAAGCGCTCAGCACTTGCGTTTCCTGCGCTACCTTCTTCAGTTCTGTGCTGTGAGAGGCAAGAGAGGCTGGCGGAGGAGATGATGCGCTTATTGCTGTCAGGTGAGCCCTCCAAAAGACACTGTTTTTTCATTAATTGCCCTCTGATTAAGAAAAGGAACTAATCATATTGTAATTTGGGGGGGGAGTCAGCATCAAAAAAATCACGAATAAGCGAATCCGCAGATACGGAAACTGCGGATACGGAGGGAGAAGTGTACACTTATACCAAATAATAGCTTCCAAGTGCTGGGCACTCACAGGCTGATGTTCAGAACCTAATGCCGATGCTAGAGGTAGTTCTAGTGCATAGGGTTTCACATCTGAACCCGCAGATTGCCCGCTCCACATATACTTTACAGGCATTTTAATATCTTTGATATACATCTCACCTACCCCACCATTCTCCCATAATATACCTATTTAAATCTTTATGTCTGTCCCCATATTGTTTATGACTTGCAGCAAACAATCCGACGTCCATTAATTCCCTATGGACGCTGGCGTGATTACTGCAGCGCAGCCACTAGCTTGGCTTTGTAAAAGGGGGGGAGGGGAAAAGGTGTTTTTGCTTTCTCTGTCTACTCTTCTTCCTGCTATAGAATCTAGGGATTGGGAGAAGGATGTTTGTAGCTGGAAACTGAGTTCATCGTGGTTTTATATGTGGGGCATTTTTTATGGAAAGAGATAGTTTAGGATTTAGGGGTAGTTCTGTTTTTATGTTTTATATTTTGTTGTTTTGTTGGTTTTGTTATGTGGTATTTAGATATTTCTTGAATGTGTGATAATTAGGGCTGTACATTGATTAAAATTTTTAATTGCACAATTAATTGCATAAAACACCCTCTTCACACTTCCTGTACAGTGCAATATATACATAGATAGCAGAAGTAAATACTCAAAACTGACATATTTCAGTTACTAAACTAGAAATAAAATCCATTTATCTTCCCTGCATCCCTCACAATGCAGCAGCTCTCTCTTTCTTATTCACTCTCCCCCTTCCCCTCACAATCTGGAATCTTACCCTCTCTCTAGCCCCCCTTATAGTCCTGCATTTTACCGTCTCTTCCTGCTCCCTTCCCCCCTCCCCCCATACAGGTCTAGCAACTCTCCCTCTGCACCCCTGTCCAATATCTCTCTCTGCTGTCCCTCGAGTCCAGCAACTCACCCTCTGTCCCTCCCCACCATCCAACACCTATTCCTCAGCCTCTGCTCCCTTTCAGTCTAACACATCCCCCTCTATCCCTAATAATAATAATAATAATAACTTTATTTTTCTATACCGCCATAATCTTGCGAGTTCAAGGCGGTTCACAATGAAGAAAAGCTGTACAGACAGTGAATTACATGGTATAGGTAGATAAGAGAACATTGAACGGTCAGTGAAAGTACAAGGTGAGTTACAGGGTCAGTGAATTACAAGGTTCACAATAAGTAACACTATACAATCAGCGAATTGCAGAGCGGATGTAGATAAGAGAACACTGCACGGTCAGAGAATTACAAGGTACAAGATGGATTAGAAGAAAATATACATAGGTTGTTGCAGAATTTACTTGTTTCCATATTACATTATCATGATCGGGCTCTGACTGTGGGGGGAAAAGTCTGGCTAGGGTATGAATTTCTTGAACAAGGTGGTTTTTAATTCTTTCCGAAAGACACTGTAGGTCTGTCTAGCGACATCAGCGAAGTAGCCTAGCCAACGTCCCGTTTTGAATGGGACCGTCCCGTTTTTAGATCCCTATCCCCTTATCCCCACGCACAGCTTCGGGACGCCAAACTGTCCCATTTTCAGAGACAGCGTCCCGAAGCTGTGTGTTGGGACAACGGGACAGGCAATCGCTTCCCATCCCTCCCTGCCGCGCCAAAGCCAGCCTACCTGTCTGCCTCCATTCCTCCAGTGCCGAAGCCTGGCCTACCACCAATTCAACAACCCCCCTGTCCGCTGTAACTGACACCCGCCGCTGCTTCCCGCCCGCCGCCCACTGCAACTGAAGGAAAGGAAGGTCCAGGCACCAGCCCACAAACCATCATCCCGACATCAATTCTGATGTCGGAGAGGAAGTCCAGGCCAGTCAGGCAGTGATTGGCTGGCCCGGAACTTCCTCTCTGATGTTAGAATTGATGTTGGGAAGAAGGCTTGTGGCCCGGCGCCTGGACCTTCCTTTCCTTCAGTTGCAGCAGCAGCGGGCAGGAAGCAGCAGCGGGGGCCGGTCCGGGGGGGGGGGGATGTTGAATCAATGGTAGGCCAGGCTTCGGGGCTGGAGGGATGGAGGCAGACAGGTTGGCTTTGGCGCGGCAGGGAGGGAGGTAGGCTGGCTGACTGACTGGCTTTGTGGGAGGGGTGGGACAAAGGCTGAAAGGCAGTGAGGGGGACATAGGAAGGAGGGAGGAAGGAAGGAGAGAAAGAGGCAGAGAATGGGATGGGGTATTGTAAGCAGAAGAAAGACTAGAGAGAGAAAGGCCTGGACCAAAGGGGAAAGACAGGAGGCAGATACAGAACTATGCGAGGTGCAGACAGAAGGGGAGAGACCCTAAGAAAGAGTAGAGAGATGCAAGAACATAACAGAGGAGGGAGAGAGAGGGAGACCTGGAACAAAGGTACAAAGAAGAACTGACACTGGATCTGGGAAGGGTAACAGAGGGAAAAGAGAGAGAGACCTGGACCCAAAGGGGATGGGGATGGATTGTGAAAGAAATGTTGAAAAAGGAAGGAAGGAAAAATGATTTTATTTTCAATTTAGTGATCAAAATGTATCAGTTTTGAGAATTTATATCTGCTGTCTATATTTTGCACTATGGCCTGGATTCACTAACTTGCCCGATCCGGGTCCAATCCGGGCAGGTTCGATGAATTCAGGAATGAAAAATATGCAGATAGGGGCAATCGGAGGAATGCCCCCATCTGCCTGTATAGATCGCTCTATAGCGATCCTCACGCATGCGCAGACCATCTTTAGATGGTCTGCGCATGCCCGTCTGAGATGCGATCTTTTTTTTTTTTTTTTGAGACAGCCCTGCCGGACAAGAGCCTGTGGTTTTCTCTGCATATTTTCTCTGCATGCCTTTCAAATGGCATAGGAGTGTAGACTGAAAGCCTTGTAAATTTTAGGTAAGCTGCCCAGTTTCATGGAGAGTAGCTTTAAGTTACATCAAAACATCCCCTTGTCTCTACAGGAATATCTCCAGGTGCTATCAGCCATCAGTACTTTGGGAATTATAAATGGAACCTCTGAGGAAACTCCTTATCCAAACGGGACTTCATACAAATTACAATGACAAAACTAGGAAGCCCTGCGAGCCCGTGGTTTTGACCCGCTTTAAACCCGCGGATTAAAACCACGGGCTCGTTGAGTGGGGAAGGGCAGGAGAGCTTTGGGGAAGGGCAGGAGAGCTTCGGGGAAAGGCAGGAGAGATTCGGGGAAGATCGAGGAAGAGCAGGGCAGCATTCGGGGCGAGCAGGCAGGAGAGATTACAGGGCAGAGAGCAGGGCTTCCATTCGGAAAAACATTTTTGATTGGTCCCCAGCAGTCGCTTCTTCAGGTGATCGGCCAGCCCAGTCGGATTGGAAATTTTGTGTAGTGAATTGGGTTGCTGTCCAATTTGCATGCGTTTCACCTCATTTGCATGCACAGATTCGAAGCGGATCGCAGGAAAGGTAAGTGAATCAGGCCAGATGAAAATTTGATAGTAAAGGGGTCGCAAACCGATTGGTACACGATCGGTTTGCTTTGTGAATCTAGCCCTATATTTGTCTATTTTTCTATAGTTACTGAGGTGACATTGCATATTTTAAAGTCATCTGCCTTGACATCTTTGAAACCCCCCCAAATATAAATGATAACATTTTCTCTGCGTACAGTGTGCCTTGTGGGATTTTTTTAATTTTATGGTTACCGTTATGAATTAATAAGATATCACATGTAAATGAAAAATGAATGGAAGAAATTGGGGATGGGATTGGGGTGGGGCTAGAGCAGGATTGGGGGTGGGACTGAAAATTAATAGATGTCCCGTTTTGATGAAAAAAATAAAATGTTCACGTTATTTATCCCTCCCCCCTTGAGTAAACTCCCTCTTCCTTACCCAGCCTCCCTCCCCATTGCGAGTGCAGTACCTTCTCCTTTGTCCCTCCCCCCCCCCCCCCCAGCCCCCCTACTCTCACCTGAAGCTTTTAAAATCCTCTTCTTTGCCTACAGCAACAGCATCTGCGCTAACTTGCTGCCCGGGCCGACCCAGAGCTTTTCCTCAGCCAGTTCCTGTCATAAACAGGAAGTTGCAGCCTGGGCTGCATTAGCATTGCCGCAGTTGCTGCCAGAAAAGAAAAGGATTTTAAAAGCTGCAGATGAGAGGAGTGGGGCTGAGGGGGGAACAAAGGAAAAGGTGCTGCTTTCATGAGGGAGTGGGGATAGGGGGGTTGCAGTGGTGGAACCAGTGGTGGAGTAGAGGTTTCCAGGAAGTTCATGGGGAGGGAGAGGAGAAATATGATTAATGCATTAAAATGATTAACTTGAGTTAATATTTTAATGTGTTAAAAATGCGCTAAATCTGCAGACCTAGTTTTAATATTTTAGTTTTTAATGTACTCAACCAAGAGAAAATGATCTTTCCTGGACTAGTCATCAAATATAAATTAATAAACAAGCAGAGTCAGTGGATAGAAATCAAACTATTAACACAAAGACTAGAAAATTGTTTAAATTTAGTAAAGATTTCTGTGCAAGCTCAGTTGGGTCGTTGGAGAGTAGCTGGTATTCTGTCCTTCTGCTTTAGCCCTGCACTACAGTCACCAGGATAAATAAGGTTTCTCAGTAGAAGGACATGAGTAGAGTAAGATAGACTTGTGGATGCATCAAGAATTTCCCTTTTGAAATTCAGCTTGCATGCACTAAGTATTTTGAAGAATTTTTTTTTTGTTTTTTTTTTTAATGCAAACCCACTTCATCAGTTAATATGAAGCAACTTACAACATCTAAACCAGGGCATTCCGGTCCTCAAGATCTACTAGCAGGCCAGGTTTTCAGGATATCCACAATGAATATGCATGAGAGAGATTTCCCTGCACTGCCTTCTTGGTATTCAGATCTCTCTCATGCATAGTATTTCCAACAAAATTCAACAAAAAATAGGTATAAGAAACCAGGTCTTAAAGCTTCCAGAATTGCAATATTTACACAAGGACAGAATTTGTCCCTGTCACTGTGGATAACCGAGGGAAACCATCCCATGTCATTTTTTTAGTGTCTATCTCAACCTCAGTCCTTCTACACCAGCATTCTTCAATGCAAGGCTTGAGAGTCAGTGGTTGTGCCCATTCATACTCTGATTCTTATGTGAGCCAAGTATAGGATAATGACGCCATTGTAAAATCATTGATGTGATTGGCTCTTAGGCATTGGTGTAATGAGGCATTATGACATCACAATATCTGCTCTGGATATCAGACTGTCATTTTATAGTATCACTAGTCTTATAGCCCGTTACATTAACGGGTGCTAGAATATATGTGTATGTGTCTATCTTTATTTTTTTTTCTCTCTCTTTAGCCGCTTTCTGTATTTCTGTCTTTCTTTCTTTATTTTTTTCCTTGGCTGTCCACCACCACCCCTTGCCTGCTCCCCCTGTTTATTCTCCCTTCCTTTTACCTCCCCTTTGTCCTCCACCACCCCATCACTGCTCACCTTATCCAGCAGCAGCCCTTCTCCCTTTGTTTTACCTCTCCCCTGTCCATCATCACCTCCTTCCTGCTCCCCCTGTCCAGCAGTAGGCCTGCCTTCATTTTTTCTGCTCCCCCAGTCCATCAGCACCTCTTCCCCTGTCCATCAACCCCTTTTTCCTGCTCCCCCTGCCCAGCAGTTCGGCTCCGTTCCTTTTTCTGCCCCTCCATTTCCCTGTGTTGCAGCATTTCCCTCCCACCCCACTTCCCTTTGACTAAGAAGGTAAGGGGGAAAAGAAAGAGACACCCTGGACCATGGAAGCAAAGGGGGGGGGGGAGAGAGAAACATTCTGGACCAAGGAAGGAGGGAGGGAAAAACAGACAGATGCTAGACCAAGGAGGGAGAGATACATATACCTTGGACCAAGGAGGGGGACAGAGAGATTCCTTGAAGTAAGAAGGGAGGAAGAGAGAAAACCTAGACCAAGAGGGGAGAGAGAGAGACCCTGGATCATGAAGGGAGAGAAGGAAAGAAAAGAGATGCTGGACTATGGAGGGGGTGAGAGAGGGGGGTTCAGGAGTGGTGGTTGCATGAGGAAAGGAAGAGATAGAAGAGAAAGTGAACTTGGGAAGGTTCAGGAAAACAGCAAAGAGATGCTGGGTATGGAGGGGGCATAGAAAGAGGGACACAGAGATGCAATACTGGACACAAAGGGAAAAGTAGTGGCACAGAGGGGAATGCTGGACAGAGTAAGATAGAGACACAGAGAAGAGATACTGAACATGTGGTAGGCTAGGGAAAGAGATACAGAGGGAAAACATTGAATGGATAGGGATGCAGAGGATAGATTTATAATTCATTGCTGCTTCCGGCTTCAGGTCTTCCTATCTGGCGGGTCCTGTCTACTTCATGAAAAAATGAAGTAGGCAGGACCCGCCAGAGAAGAAGGCCTGAAGCCGGCAACAGCAGTGAATTTTAAATGCTGCTGCTGCCCGAAGAAGCCAGGCCTTAACCACAAAGCTGGGGAGGAGGGTTTTAAAAGGTACAGCAGCGGCGGTGGGGGGGGGTTTGAAAAGCCATGCCGTACGAGCTCGGCCGCCGCAGCCTGCAGCCGCCGACAGCCACCGCAGCCGACATCTGCCTCGGGCTGCTGACATCCGCCTCGGAGGGGGAGGGAGAGAAAGAGAGCTTCGCGCACATGCGCACTCCTACCGGTGCCCTATAGCGCACGGAAAACAGAACACGCAGATGGAGTGCGCATGCACGGCTAGCGTTTTATTATATTAGATAAGAACATAAGATTTGCCACTGCTGGGTCAGACCAGTGCTCCATCGTGCCCAGGAGTCCGCTCACGCGGCGGCCATTAGGTCAAAGACCAGTGCCCTATTGGAGTCTAGCCTTACCTACGTATGGTCTGTTCCAGTAGGAACTTATCTAACCTTTTCTTGAATCCCTGAAGGGTGCTTTCCCCTATAACAACCTCTGGAAGAGCATTCCAGATTTCTACCACTCTCTGGGTGAAGAACTTCCTTACGTTTGTACGGAATCTTTTCCCTTCTAACTTTAGCGAGTGCCCTCTCGTTTTCTTTACCTCTCAATCTCAGTCCTTCTATACTAATATTCTTCAATGAAAGGCTTGAGGGTCAGTGGTTGTGCCTATTCATACTCTGATTTTTCCCTCTCTCCTTAAAGAATGACGCAGGGATGGTTTCTCATGGTTAATCACGGGGACAGGGCTGGAGAATGACAGTTTCCTTCTAAATTCCCAAGGGACTTCATTCCACAGCAATAGACTGTCAAATCTGAAGGTCTACCTCTAGCAGAAACCAATTTTACTTCAATAGGGCCTACAATACACAAAGGTCCTTGTTGCAAGTATCACAGGCACCGGGAAGCAGCATACTGATGCAAAAATTACCCTCCGTTTGTCTTGTCATCTATTATTTTAATACATCTGATTTATTTTAGTCTTCTGTCTTTCAGGAACTGCTCATGCATGTACATTGATATTTTATAAATAACAGGTCACAGTTTTCCATAGATCAATGAGTTAAATAGCACCAGCTCTACTACTATATCATCTGTTGGTCACATTTTGAGAGCCCCTTATCTTATTATTTCAAAGTGCTCCCTAATGCCCATCTCACTATTCTGATTAACAGCTATCATTTGGTTCATCAAGTAGAACCATTAGTCATCTGGGAGAGTTTATTAAACACTAGACATTATTATTATTATTACCTTCGCTAATGTTATGCAAGTTTATGCACCAGTGCTTTCAGCTCAAATCAAAGTCAAACAGTTTAATCATTAACATACTTCCATTATAGTTGGGCAATTTTTGCTATAGATCTAAGAAATCAGAATGTTTGCACCATTTGTAACATAGTAAATGATAACTAATAAACACCAATATGGCTTATCTAGTGTGCACAGTAAGGTTGCTGGGGTTGGATGTGATGGTTACCCCCTATCCCCCCCCCCCCTTCAAGCCTTTGTTTAGAGTTGTATCTGGCATTCCATGTAGATTGTCCTTCTCCTTGCATTTGTTTAGGATTGTACCTGCTCCTCCATGAGGTAAATTATCTTCATGCCTTTGTTTAAGGTTATATCTATCACTCCTTAATTTAGTTTAAATGGTCCTTTTTCTTAGATATGACTGGACCAGAAACCCAGAGCCGTGCCCAGTAGTGTGCTTAGGTTCCATCTACAGGAGTCTCCATCAAAGTTCACTCCAGCCCATTTTAACCATCCCAGCCATCAAAACCCTCCCCAGCCCGTCCTCAACTGAATGTCCATATATGGAAAAAAGGCCATGCAAGCCTGTCCAGTACTGGCCTTAGTTCCTTCAATGTATACCTATTAATTTCTGATTAGAGATCCTCTGTGTTCATCCCACGTTTGTTTGAACTCTATCACCATTTTCTTCTCCACGACCTTCCTCTTGAATATACCATCCCTCAACCTCATATTATGCCCTCTGCAGGTCACTCCCTCTCTATGCCTTTGCTTATGGTTATACCTGCTTTTCCATGCAGGTTATGCCCTCCAACCCTTTTGTTTAGGGTTATATCTGCTGTTCCTTGCAAGTTATCCATTTTCTTGCTTTTATTTAGGATTGGATCTTCTGCTTCATGCACGTTACCCCCTCTAAACCTTTGTTTAAGGTTATATCTGCCACTCAATGGAGGTCACCTTCCTTCATACCATTATTTATAATTGTACTTGCCACTCCATGGAGGTCACTCCTCCCCCCAGGCCTTTGTTTACAGAGTGTGCCTGCTGCTGTGAGCAGATTAAAACCCCTCCCCCTTGTCTTTAGGGTTATATCTGTTTCTCCATATAGATTACCCCCTCTATAGAAGTATGAATGTCATTTAAGATTTTAGTGCAAATACTCTGTTTCTTTGATTCCATCCACTTCCTATACAGGTGAGACAATGGCATCTACCTCCAAAACTATAAGCCTTATATAGTGTCCTATGTACATATCAAGGGATCTTTATAAACAACTTTTAGCATATAAAGGCTATTTTTATTTATTTACATCACTTGATATACTACAGTATGCCCTGAATAAGGTGCCTATGTGGTACATAAATAAAACACATTTCACAAAATTATTTCAGAGATTACACATGATAAAGTATTTGTAGTGACTAGAAGGTGCATCATTCCATGAGAACAGCCATATCAGGTCATGAACAATAAACTATGTGTTTTTATATTTCCTTGGCCTTCTCCGCTTCATATTTGTTGGTTTGTCACCTATTCTGCGAAGTTCCATTTTTTTTCTCCTGTTTTCCTTCTGTGTACTTTTCAGTTACAGATGCGAAAGCTGGACACTATGAGGGGCATAATCGAAAGGGACGTCTAAGTCCGTTTATGTCCAACTCGCAAGTCATCCAAAGTAAAAAACAGCCTAGGACACATTTTCGAAAAATACGTCCAGATTTTTTTTTTTTTAATAAATCTTTATTAATTTTTAAACTTTGACAATGCAATACAATTATCTAAACATAAATATTTCATAAAATGCATTATTAAACATACAATTTATACTTAGAACAATCATTTTCTCCCCCTTACCAAATTACTACAATAAGACAAATTATGTAATTATAATTAAATATTTTAATAAACAAAATATTTTTCCCTCCCCCTCCCTCCCCTGGATGTGTAAGGAATTCTACCAACCTCAAAAATAAATAAATAAATACATACATTACAATTATTATGATGTTACAAATATAGTCAATGGACTCCACGCTCTATTAAATGTACTGCTAAACCCTAAACACTCTGCATTCATTTTTTCATATTTATACATGGTACAAACATTTGTCCACTAAAACGTGTAATTTAGTCTGCCATACCTCTGACGTCAAAGCAAGGGCGGGACCGCGATGGAGGAAACAGCTCCGAAGCGGTACTAAGATCGCTAGCACCATGATCTTGTTTGCAGGCTGTTCCTGGAAGGTAAAAAGTGCGGGAAGGCCAGGGGGAAGCTGGACCCCAGTGGGAGGCCAGGGGGAACACGCAGGCCTTCCGGGGGGATGGGGGAGTGAGAAGTCCTTCGGGGTGAGACAGGCAGGCAGGCCTTCAGGGGGGACAGGCAAGCAAGCCTTCAAAGGGGGGACAGGTCTTCAAGGGGGGGAGACAGGCCTTTAGGGGGGACAGGCAGGCCTTCAGGGGTGGGATAGGCTTTCAAGGGGGGGATAGGCCTTCAAGGGGGGAGTGGCAGGCCTTCAAAGGGGGGACAGGTCTTCAAGGGGAGGACAGGCCTTTAGGGGGGACACCCAATTCAGGAAAAAAAATTTCGATTCGATTCAGCCTATTGAATTGGTTTTTCGATTCAATTCGATTTTCCTACCCAATTGGGTGTTTGTTTGTTTTTTCAAACATCCTGGTGGGTTTATTTTACAGCCTCTTCACCCCCTTTGCCTTCTCCTAACCACACTGGTGCTGTGGTGTAAACAAAATAAACAAACAAAAAAGACTTTTCCTCTCTCTGTTAAATCCTAGCTCACGTTTGCGGTCTAACACCAGCTCTGGCAGGATACACATTTCAAATCTGACATATTGTAATCACAAAACAGAAAATGAAATTAGTTTTTCTACCTTTTGTTGTCTGGTCATTATTCAAATTTTGTTGGTCTCAGGCTCTGGTTGACTTCTGATAACTTGCTTGCCAGGGTCTCCTTCTTTCTCCGTGCTAACCATCCATCTTCCATCTCTGTCTTCCCCTTCCGTTTCTCTTCCCTCCCCAGGAGGTCTGGCATCTTTCCTTTTTTTCGTCTCCCTCCACAGATCCACCTTTTTTTAACTACCCTTTCATCCAGCATCTTTCCTTCCTTCCCCACCATCCCAGCTCTGAAGCGGTACTAAGATCGCTAGCACCGCGATCTTGTTTGCAGGCTGTTCCTGGAAGATAAACAGTGCGGGGAGACCAGGGGGGGACGCGGAAGGCCAGGGGGGTGGAAGCCAGATGCCGGGGGAGGGGGAAGCCGACAACAGCACTTCCCGACTGACCCTCCCCCCTCGCCCTCTAAAGCAGGTGCTGCAGCTGCCGCTCCTACTTTAGGGGGCGAGGGGGGAGGGTCAGGCGAATCGGGAAGCCGATTTTTTTTTGTTTGAACCGATTCGAATCGATTTACCCGAAGTGAATCGGTGAACCAATTCGAATCGTGAATCGGGCAGCACTACTGGACGCAGTACTCCAGGTGAGGGCGCACCATGGCCAGGTACAGCGACATGATAACCCTCTCTGATCTGTTCATGATCCCCTTCTTTATCATTCCTGTATTGTAAACCATTTTGGGTGAATCTCTTCATGAACAGGCAGTTAATGAATCTCAAGCTTTGGGTGAATCTCTTCTGGCACAGTGGTTAGAGCAACAAACTTAGCACCCTGAGGTTGTGGGCTCAAATTCCATGCTGCTTCTTGTGACCATGGGCAAGTCACTTAATCTGAAAAAAAAATCTCAGGAAAGACATACAAAACTCCTAATTTTACTAATAAATTATGCCCTATTGGAAACCATAGGAGGGACCTACCTCAGCTTCTATGTGTGTAGATGTGAGCAGTTGGAGCACTTGGAGAGCCTCTACAGTTGCTGTTGGAGTAGGCTCAGTGAAATGAAGGTTTCCACGTCGGGAAAGAGTGGCTGCGGGGCCAGGCAGGTTTGCACTTTTTGGATGCATGGAAGACAGCCTGGACACCGTCTGCAGCTAAGTGTTTGTTTTTTCCTGCTTACCATTGACTATGTTTGAGACTCATATATGTGCTGCTTGCTTTACTCACATTTTTTGAAGTTTTGTAATTTGGCGTGCTAGAGTTTTTTTGAGGTGGTTCCTGCGAGGGCTACTATAGTGTTTCTCACTGCTGAGTGAACTGATACATTTTGGACCTTGCTTAATGGTTGTTTATAAGTGGAGTTTTTTGCCATATGAAGATAAACTGAGGCTTTTTCTCCACTTTTTTTTCTTGTTTTTTGTGTGTTAAGTGAATGAGTGGGTCTTTGTATGAGTGCAGTGGGTAGACCTGGTAGTGTCTAGGTAGGTCCCTCCTATGGTTTCCAATAGGGCATAATTTATTAATAAAATTAAGAGTTTTGTATGTCCTTCCTGAGATTTTATGGGGCAAGTCACTTAATCCCCCATTGCCCCAAGTACATTAGATAGATTGTGAGCCCACCAGGACAGAGAAGGTAAAATACTTCAGTACCTGAATGTAAACCATGTAGGCTATAAGTTGTATATAAATACTAAAAAAAAAAATTTAAAAATCATGAAAAGGTAGGCAATGAATCTCAATAAGTAAATTAGGGTGCATCTAAAAGACATCATATGTATCTGCAAGAGGAGGGTATACATATGGGCAGAGCTTGGTTGGGACATGGGCTTGGCTTCAACTGATGTGCACACCTTATAAAATGCTATAAGGTGTATATGAAACTTGCTACATTTATGCCAGGCATTGACTTTTCTTAAGTGGTCATGTATACATTTTGGATTGCCAAGCCCCATTTGCACTAGTATTGCCCCCAGATAATGTGATAGGAAGTGGTAAGGAGGGAAATTTAACAACATCAGAAAGCACTTTTATGTGGAGAAAGCAGTCTAGAATGTTTTTCCATGGGAAATGAATGAGACAAAAGCAGTGACAGAATTCACGGAGTATCCTTACATAGAAAGAGGATGGAATCATTCCACTCAAAGCAAAACATAAATGACTCTCACACTTAAAAAAAAAAAAAAAAAAAAGGCTTATAGAGCAAAGTGCGACCTCGTTCAACCCCAAAACCAAAAGGCAGGAGTAGAGGTCTGCACGGGAACAGGGATCGCGGGAATCCCGGGGGTCCCACGGGAATCCCTCCTAACCCATGGGACTCCCACGGGGACCCCCCTCTGGCCCACGGGACTCCCACGGGAATGGAAGGCTTTGGAAGCAGGGTTCATCCATATAATATAATGGACACGTCAGCCTTAGTAAAAGAGGGGGGTTTATAAGTTAATTACCTGAACAGAAAACAAAAAAAGGGTTCCACCAAAGAGATTCCACAAGGAAAACAGCAGCGCAAACACAAAAGAAACTGTGGAATTGATGATCCTGTCAGAAGTAATTTCTGCTTTTCATGGGGATGGGCGGGAATGGAGGTAATTCCTTGCGGGGATGGGTGGGGATGGAGAGGATCCTGGTGGGGACGGGCGGGGATGGGTGGGATTTCTGTCCCTGCGCAACTCTCTAGGCAGGAGTAACCTCCATGGAGAGATACATACAACCCTAGCCTCCTTTCCGACAGACTGCATAGGCCACGCTGATATTCATTCACCATTATTTACTCTTTCACTGTGAAAGGTTTAGTTACCTTGTTTGCAAAAATGATTGCACAAAGTTGTTCTTGCCTGCTTTCACAGAATATGACGATAATTAACTACTTCATACGTTATAGATCTTTTTCAATTGCAGCCCATTTTAAGTGGCAACAGCTTACTCGAGCTGTACGAACACAGTTGAGCTATTGTACTTTTGGTAGGCAGATAAAGAAATTGCTATTTCAGGAAGCATTTGAACAGCTGTTGTAAAATGGATTAGAGTACTGCTGTCTTAAAATTCCGCCCCCCTTTATAAAACCAAAACGCAGTTTTTAGCACCGGCCGCAACAGTAACAGCTCCAAGTCTCACAGGAATTCTATGAGCGTTGGAGCTGATACCACTGCGGCCAGTGCTAAAAACTGCGCTACAGTTTTGTAAAGAGGGGGTATATTTTTTAATTGTTTGTATGTATATTTTATGTTTATTTTCCTGTGACCCACCGAGGACTGTGGATCATGCAGGATATAAGGGGTTTTTTTGGTAATAAATAATTTAAACAAATAAATACTTTGTAAGATTTTGCATTTCAAAGATCTTGTTAGATTTCATAAACTTTCATGCCATTTTTGTGAAATATTTTTACTAAAAGGGCCTGCTATGTTAAAAGCATGCAGAGCATGTAGATCAACTTGTAAAACATAAATCAAAAGCCAACAACACAAGGGTTGGAAAAATTATTTTCTTATTCAGACCAATCTTGTGTTACTGTCAAGGGGCCTATGCATTAAATTGCACTAAGTTTGAAGGTTAGCTTTACCCTTCTCCTCCACTGCCAATTCCAGACTTTGTTCCTTTCATCTAGCTGCCCCCTATGCCTGGAATAAATTACCCCACTTTGTCTGTCAAGCCCCTTCCCTTGTTTAAAACCAGACTGAAAACCCACCTTTTTGATATAGCCTTCAATCCTTAACCCTACTCCTCTGCCCTCCAATCCAGCCAGCTGATTAACTGTTCCGCTTAACTGTATCCATGACATCCTGTTTGTCTTTGGGAAGCAGAGCTGAGATTGTGATGTCGCCTGCTTCTGCTACAAAACAGTTTTTGGCTTATTACCGAGTTACCTCAATCACCATTTCACGCTGAATCTCACCAACAAGAAATCACGTAGAACCCAGCTGTTCGCCTTCCCACCCATAAAATTATGCCACTTCAATAGATTTCTCAACAAAACCTTTGCTTACCAGGCGGCTAAGCTGAACCCTTGGCTTGCCCAAATAATACTCGAGGCCCCCTCTTACCTTAGTTTTAGAAAACTCCTCAAAACGCACCTCTTCCGTGAACAGGGATCTCAATCCCATTTGCCACCGGCTTCTCCCCCTTCCCACTCTCCCCCCCTCCACACTTGATCTCACACTCGCTAGCGCGTACCAACCCTTCCTTCTGTCTTACCACTACCCCTGCTAAATCTCAGCTATAGTTTTTTTCCTCTCGCCCCCCCCTCTTCATCGCTTGTAATTTTTTGTTACAATTCTGTAATTTTGTAGTTTTGACAGTTCTGTAACTTCGTTACAACTCTGTAAATTTGTAATTTTGTCAATATTTTGTAATTCGTGTAAATTTGTAATTTTGTCAATATATTGTAAATCCGTGTATCACCGCGGACTGTAATTAATGAATGTGAACCGCCTAGAACTTTTTGGGTATGGCGGTATACAAGAATAAAATTATTATTATTATTATTATTATTAATGCCTCATTCCACCAATAAGAGCCAACCTCATCAGTGATGTCACAATGGCTTGATTGTCCTGTACTCCCCTCTACCTTCCAACCCAGCCAGCTGATTAACCGTTCCCCTTAACTGTATCCATGACATCCTGTTTGTCTGTCTTGGCTGTTTAGATTGTACGCTCTTTCGAGCAGGGACTGTTTTCTTACTCTTTGCGACTCTGTGCAGCGCTGCGTGCGTCTGGTAGCGCTATAGAAATAATTAATAGTAGTAGTAGTAGTAGTAGTGTAAATGTTTGTATGTACTCCCATGGCATAGCCACAGGGGGACCTGGGGCCTGGGTCCCCCCACTTTGTTCTTGGACTCCCTCCAGAACTGTAGAAACCCGAATTATCCAAAACTCAAGTCGTCCGACTGATTTTTGGAATAAAAAAAATGGGACCACATAACCCCCTATTACCAAAAACTTCATTGGCTACCCCTGGAGGCAAAAGTCCTGTTCAAATTTGCCTGTCTTTGTTTTAAATCTATAATTGGCTCAGCCCCCACATACCTGGTCGCACATTTCAACTTGGACTTCCCCAGCAGGCCTACATGCAGAGTCCACATGTTCACCCATCCATCAATAAAGGCCTGCCGATACAAAAGATACCTAGACAGAACTCTTGCTTTCCAAGCAGGCCAAATGAACAACTGGCTGAGCAACTTAATAACGCACTCTTCATCCTATCTAAGTTTTAGAAAACTAGTAAAAACAAACTTGTTCAACCGATTTGTAACCTAATTGCTCCCATCGCCCTATCGCTTTACTCCATCTGATTTTTACCACGATCTCTCATTCCCGCTCTGTTCTCTGCCTACATGTACTGATGTCTGTCCAGTGCCCCTATTCTCGCTGATTGTTTGCAGCCCGTTCCAGCCCTCTTATTCCTGTATCCGCTTCATGTACTTTAAAACCTTACTTTGTACCTATCTTCGCTGATTGTCCAGCTCCTCTTATTGTAAATCGCCTCGAACTACCACGGCTTTGGCGGTATATAAGAATAAAATTATTATTATTATTATTTAACTTTGCTGGTGGTGCCACCACTCTCTTCTTCCTGGTGCTGTTTCCTTCCTGCAGAAGTCAGTGGCGTGCTTTCAGCGCTGATGCTGAGACTTCAATCCTGGGCTCACACTGTACAAATGAAATTGAACGAGTCCAAAACCAAACTACTATGGCTCGGCCCTAAACTTGATCAATTACCCACTTCCATCCCACTGCCCACAGGCTCCTCTCTACAGTTAGAGTTCTCTAGCAAAGTTCTGGGCATCACCATAGATTCATCATTATCCTTCAATGACCACCTCAACTCCCTAATAAAAAAATGCTTTTGCAGCCTTCACATGCTGAGGAAAGTGAGGTCCTGCTTCCACCAAAAACACTTCGCCGTCCTCGTACAATCCATTATCCTCTCCAGATTGGATTATTGCAATTCCATTTACCTAAGCTTAACAAAGAAAAGCCTTCACAGACTCCAACTAATCCAGAACACCGCGGCCAAACTTATCTTCTCAAAAAGTAAATTTGACCATGTCTCACCGCTCCTATCCAAACTCCACTGGTTGCCTGTTATTTCCAGGGTCCACTTTAAATGTGCCTGCCTAACCTTCAAGATCCTCCATGGTATCCTTCCTCCTTTTATCCCTCTATCCTGGAATTCCTCAAATCCAACCTCCACTAGATCCACGCAAAAATTAAAACTATCCTACCCCTCCTTAAAAGGCATCTCCCTTGTTGGTAAACTTGGCTCTTCCCTCCCTTTCAGAATCACTCAGCTCTGGAACAGTCTCCCTTCCCCTCTCCGCAATTTGAGCCCCCTTCTACCATTCCGTAAGCTTCTGAAGACCTGGCTCTTCTCCAAAACGTAACCCCGTCCCTTTCCTGGCACTCTCACACCTAACCTCTCTTCTCTCTTACTTATATAATTCCACTGGAGTTCCGTTCCTTCCCTAACCATGTAAACCGTGTCGAGCTCCATCTGCGGAGATGATGCGGTATATAAACCCAAGATTTAGTTTAGTTTAGTTTAGTTTTCTCACTCATGCGCTGGCTTCTGCAGGAAGGAGCAGCATGTGGAGGATTGAGTGATACATTTTTATTGCAGTTTCCCACTTTTAGAGGTATACGTTTTAAACGTCAATTTAACTCTTCTTTTACATATGCTGCTATTGTTGTTTAGAATGATTTACAATTAATTAAAGCCAAAAACTAATTAAGTTAGGTGTCTAACTTAGGTACCTATTTATTTAGGTGCCTATTTGGCACCTATCTTTAGGCACCTTTTATAGAATTTACCTCAGTGCAATTTATAAGGTTTACATTCCTTTTATAGAATCACACTAAGCATTGTTCTAGTCGGCACCAATTTTTTGTCACCATATATAGAATACAGCGCTTTGTGAATAGATACTTCCAGGGGCAAAGTTTAAGCAGAGTGGAGGCACAGTTGCTATATATGTATATATTTTATATTTACACAAGTAAATGATTAAGGCCAGGATTCTCAAAAACCCGTGTTTAAAAGTGACGGTCTGCTAACGCAGCCATTTTGATAATGAATCTAAAAACCAGAGACTTTAAAAAAAAAAAAAAAATCACGCATGGAATTGAGGTCGGCGGACCGCAGTGAAGATTTGCTAAATTTGCATGTGCTCATCGCTGGTGATAGAAATGGGCACATGCGCAGAAAAAATGCTGTCAACGCTGTCATAATGAAGCACAGGGGAGGGGCTGGTGGTTTGCTTGAGCTGGGGGGAGTTCTGAGCTGACCCTCCAGCCCACCAGAGCTATCATTTGGGGTCTTGTTGGCAGGGTGGTGGGAGGGTGGAATCTTCATGTAGGGTAGGAGGTGTCGGGGGGAGCATGGGGGAGTGCCATAGGGAGAGTCGGGGGGGAGTGTTGGGGGGTCCAGGTGGCCTGGATGAACAACCGGGTTGTTGAGGCAGGAAGGAATGGGCATCCCTCCTGTCTCTCTGGGTGTGTCGTGGGGGCAGCTGTCATCATTAGGGGGTTTGGAGACCTGCTGTTGTCAAAGTGGGGGGGGTGCAACAGCTGTAGTTGGAAGGGGGGGGGCTGGCATGACTATTTTTTTTTTTTAATTGGGACAGATATTGTGTGTCCATAAAAAAAAAAAAAAAGAAAAAAAGGTTTCCTGTCCTGAACAGCTGAGTGGCAGGAAGCTGCTTCGGGGCTTCCCCTGTCAGCTCTACGCATGTGTGAGAGTCGCTCTCACAGTGATTCATCAGCAAGATCAGACGGGGATTACGACGAACCTCTGCTCAAATCATTTGCATACAAACTTGTTTATCAGTTGCTAAAAATCAGACCACAGCGAACCCACGCAGTCTTACCGACCCTGTTTAGTGCATCTAGGCCTGAAAGCAGTTAGGCACAAGCCTTGACAGCCTTTGAGCTAGTGTAAGTGCTCATGCCTAAAATTAGGCTTGTAACCTAGAACCTATGCTAGTATCCTATAATCACAGTTATGTGCATAATTGCTGACAGAATTAGCACTTAGTGAACATCAGCATAGCACCTAATGTCCAGCCACCATTTGAAAATTACTCCCTCATAGATTATATATTGCATGTGACCTCTTCTCTTTAGTTCCCTTTAGACCAGCTTTGCTCATCATACCTCGCCCAGCTGTAACCTCTAACCACACTGGTCAGTTCCAGAGCCTTAACAGTTTGGATAGTCTCTCTACCTCTCTCCTCCTACAGAGAAAATCTCCATCTTGGCTCCAGCATGACTATACAAGGTTCTGAGCCTCACTCTTTTCTCTTCCAGCCTTGAAAATTAATCACTCTTTTGTTATTGGTTCAGCATTCATCAAATGCAGTAGTCACTTCAATTCATTTCCCACAGAGGTCCTTCAACCATTTGGCAGCCCATCCTGTCAGTAGCTGCTGAACTGGAACAATTAATTTAGACAGGCTCTTCCACACTCTGGTTTTAAGGAGGGCTCTTCAGTTTGGGGGAGAGATGGTTGAAGAGAAATATGATAAAAATCTACAAAATCCTGAGAAGTTCTGAAAGAAGAGGACATTTATCTGTGCTTTGGTGATGTAAAGATTGAGATAAAAAAGAAATTGTAGGTTCATTGATAAAAACAGTTTACATTTAAAAAGAGAGCAAACTTTATTAATTAGTTTCCATAGTGTAAAACTCTTTTCCCCATATACAGTATTCTGAAAGAAGTTAAAAAAATGTTCTGTTTCATAAGTTCTGAATTTTATGCTTTTTTTTCTAATTTTAATTTGATTTAGTTCTCTATTTGTATTGTAGACTTCATCTATTGTACACTACCTCAAACATCTAACTGGGATTTGTGCAGTAGATAAATTCTGTATTAGATTAGATTCAAACTTGAACTTTCTGCTAGAGGTAGAAACAGAAGGCACAGCAAGGCCTAGTTCAGTTTTCATTCCAACCCACCTCCAACACAACTCTTCATATATAGTCTTAATTTATAATCAAGTATTCAGTCTGACCCAGTATGACTATTATGTTCCTATAATCTTATGGCATTTTAATCAAGAATATTAACCTATAGTACATTAGCTGGGGGATTCTTCTACCAATAATTTGTGTGAGAAAGTTGTGCTGCATCTTTTTCTCTATACAAAAAATATATAAATTTGTGGAAGGTTAATTCAGCATTTTGTTACAGCACAACTTTCTCATTCAAATTGCTGATACTAGAATCCCCAAAGAATGTACTATAGCTTAACCTTTTTTTATAATATGTCAGTTGAAGAGAATTCTGGGTAATAACAACTTTGAGATTGATTCATTACTGTTATCTTCTAATATAATAAAAGCCTAAGCGCGCATGCACACTCCCACCTGCGTGTTCCATTTTATGTGCGCTGTAGGGCCCCACAGGTAGAAGTGCGCATGCGTGCTTAGGCGGAGGCTGTCGGCCACGGCGGCTCTTGGAAGCTTCAGGCCGCGGCGGCTGTCGGCAGCTTCAGGCCGCGGCGGCTGTCGGCAGCTGTCAGCGGAGGCCAGATGCGAGGTAAGGGGTGCTGCTGGACAGGGGAACAGACGGGAGGGGGGAGAAAAAGGAAGGGAGGCCTGGACGAGTTACTGTGGTATGCCAGAACAACCAGGGTACCAGCAGGGAGTGGTAAAGCTACAAAATAATTGGAGTACCAAGGTTCATTCAAGCAAAGCCATCATGCAAATTGCAAGTGAGTTGCGTGCAAAGAAATAATAAGAAAGCCCTACTCCAATGAGATATGCGGAGAGTTAAAAGAATATGCAATATAACACAAGAATTATAGGGATTAATAGGGGGAACCATGCTACCGGAAGGGTATCATATGAAAGTACAGCTACTCACAATAGTAGCACATGGAGGAACAACCAGTCAGAGAAAAAACAATAAAAAGCCAAATTGGAGACCTACTGCTGGATAGAGGGACAGGAAAGAGGTGCTGATGGACAGGGGAAGAGGGGGGGGGGAAGAAAAAGGAAGGGAGGCCTACTGCTGGACAGGGGGACAGGAAAGAGGTGCTGATGGACAGGGGGGAGATTAAAAAAGAGAGAAGGGCTGCTGCTGGATAATGGGAGCAGTGAAGGGGTGGTGGTGGACACAGGGAAGGTAAAAGGAAAGGAGAATGGGTGGACAGCCGAGGAAAAATAAATACAGAAAGCGGCTAAGGAGAGAGAGAAAGAAATAAACACAGACACACACACATATATTCTAGCACCTGTTAATGTAACGGGCTATAAGACTAGTTATATTGGTTCTTATATTCCACAGCAGCCCAAAAAGGTTCAGTGCAAATTACAATAAGGAGCAGACAATCATGCAGACCCTGGGAATTAACAATATAACCAGATAAACCAATTTCACAGAATATCCACTAACTAGCGATAGTTGTCTAATTCTCAAGCAGAAATTTTGAAAGGTATGGGGCTCATAATCGAAAGAGAAAAACGTCCAAAAACAGGCCTAAGTTGGGACTTGGACAAACATTTCCCAAATACGTCCAAGTGTCGATACTAAAAACGGGTTTTGGACATATTTCTAAATGACCTAGGCCTTCATAGTGCCGCTCAATGTCCAAAGCTAAACGGGGCGTTTCGGGAGGAGTGTCGAGGGTGGGAGTTGGGCGGGATGTGGGCCGGCTTAGACTTAGTCGTACAGCATGTATAACCCAAAGTTATACAACCCACGATTGACGGAACTTGGACGTTGTGACTTAGACCATGTAAAACATGGTCTAAGTCACAAAAACCCACTTAAAATCACCGGATAAGCACTGCAAACACATAAAACAGATCCCCACACACTACCCCGGTGATCACCGACCCCCCCACCCCAATAAAAATATGAATCACACCTTTAAAATTCAGCCTCCAGACCATCATCACCTGGCCGCCTGGCATAGGAAAGCCTAGACAGCCAGCACAGAGGCAGCTTAAGTCATCTTGGGGGTGGGTTAGGGACTCATGGAAAGGAGGACCCATGCCCATAAGCCCTTGTAATCACTGCATTGATAATGAAACGTGCACTCCCCTATATACCCCCAAAACCCTTTTGTACTGGCATATAAGTGGCTCCTGCAGCCATAAGGGCTATTGGGGTGGTAAATAAGTGGGTCTAGGGGATTCTGGAGGTGGTTTGGGGGGCTCACCGTGACCTATAATGGAGCTGTAGTGAGGAGAAGACATGGCACCCTTTTTGTGAAGTTCACAGCAGTGCCCTGTAAGGTACCCCACTATTTAAGTGCCATGTCTGGGTGTTCAGTCCATCACTTTGCAGACCCCTCCCACGTCCAACAGGGCTTGTTCTAGGCATTTTGGACTTGGGTGAAAAGTTAGATGAAAATGTGGTATAAAGATGGACGATTTAGCGACTTGGATGATCAGATCTGCAGGACGTATAATTAGACGATTTTCAAAAATAAAAAAATTTTGGACATATTTTCGAAAATTTGTTCTAAGCTGTTTTTTACTTTGGATGACTTGCGAGTCGGACGTAAATGGACTTAGTCGTCCCTTTCAACTATGCCCCTCCACATTTTTAAAGCCTTTCTAAATTGCAAATAAGGTTGCATTTGTCTGAGATATACTGACAGGGAGTTCCAGATTGCAGGGGCTTGATAAGCAAAACATCTTCTTTTCTACTGTCCAATTGTCACAGCTTACTGGAACACCATTTGGAACAAGATGTGTATGGTCATCTTTTTCACCATGCCATCATCCATTTCATTCCGTACAGTCATCTTGAGATCCTCTAACCCAGATATTCAACTTCCTGATGACTACTATTCAACATTATGTTAGCTTTGGCTACACATTTCACTATTTCCCATTGCTTCCATTCATGCAACATATTGCAGGACTGTCTCTGAAAAAAAGTTTTGAAAAAAAGTTTTTGGGTCCGGGAGCCACATAGACTTTGGAACAGCCAGCATCTGTTGTGAATGCAAGAACTGAAATAATCCCCTGAGGAAGCCAACTGGTGAAACGATCACGGCCACCGTTGGGATCTAAAGATAAGTGGTTTAGCATCCTTTTTTTGCTGGTTTTGATTCAAGCTTGTTCTTTGAAGACAGTGGGACTAATTGCTTTTCCATACGGGACTTTTTTTTGAGAGATTGTTCTATAGAGGGTGCTCTATTGAGATCACTTTGGTCCTTGGAATTTTGGGCCGATAGCTATTATGCAGGTGCATTTATTATAATAGAAAAAAGAAAAAAATATATTTTTTGCACTTTCACAAAATGTAGAGGGTGTTTTTAAGACCAATGATAATACCCTTTGTCTCCATAGTGCCCTTGAATTAAGCAAAGAGCTTTGGGCACGGGGCATTTCAGGTCTTTTCCCCTATTCAGCAAACACATATTTGACTTCTTTAGTTTTGTGTTTATTTTTTTGTATTGTATATTGTTTGAATATAATCCTGAATACGAGTAATATAAAATACTGCGGTTTGTTTGATTTTGGGGTTGAAAAAATATGATCATGTGAGTCCATTTTATCAACGGCTTCATTGGCTGCCATTTGAGGCAAGATTTCTGTTCAAATTTGGTTGCATTTGTTTTAAGGCACTGTTTGGTCTGGCTCCAGGATACCTGTCCTCTCAATTTAATCTACATAAAACTAACAAAAATACCCGATAAAATTGTATATTCATATATCCTTCTGTAAAAGCTTGTCGTTATAAGAGATTTTTGGAAAAGACATTTGCCTTCAGTCAGGAAAAATGAATTCTTGGTTAAATATTTTGATTCCTCGATCACAATCATATTATGTCTTTAGGAAGTTACTGAAAACCTATCTGTGTGACAAATTTGTAACATGAACTTTGTTGTATCCCCTCTTATATGTATGTTCACTGATTGTACAGTTCTTCTTTGATGTGAACCACCTAGAACTTTATGGTAGGGCGGTATATAAGAATAAAGTTTATTATTATTATATGCAATTAACCAGTAGCATTAGTCTGTGCTTCAGATATTCAAAACTATTAGTTCATAGTCTCTTGAACCTTTAAACTCTTAGTTCTGATTTAGTCTTTTGAATCTTTAAATCTTTTTCAATTCTGGCTACCAACACAGTAGCTGCAAGCTCCTCCCAGATTTCTCAGTTTAGTCAATAAGTGGGTGTGGCTGTATGCCTAAATCCCTCCTCTCCTTTCCAATCCACCCTCACACAGTCCCCAAGATCTCACCCATCCATTGAAGCTCCCAGGGATAAGTGGCTGCTGTTCTTCCAGGCTGGTGGGCCTGGTCCTGCTATAGTCTCCTGGTTTTTTTCCTTGAGCTCTGAGGACCGCTGTCCTCCCAAGTGCTCACTCCCTCCACTGACTGTTTATATCGCCAGTGCACTTCAACTTTGTCTGAATGCCTTTTCAAAGTGCATTTGCAATTTTGACAACATTCACTGTTAGTTTTAGCTTAACAATCATCCTTAGGACCCCTGAGGAAGACGTTTGAGTTGAAACATGGCCTGTGTTGGGTCCGTATCTTCCAAACTGTGTGGATACAGTTGACTGTATAGAGTACTACATTTGTTGTGTGATATAATAAAATCCGGCATCACGAACATTAACTCCACAGTTTTCCCTTCTTGCTTGCATCATTTCACTGCGGATTAGTTGGACTGCTGTTTTGGTTTGTCTAACACCTCTGCTGGTACTCAAGAATACCAGCTCTCATAAGAGCTCTGTAGTAACCAGTAACAGGGTTTCCTCTCTAGAGGACTATCTTCCAAATGAGTATAATGCACAACTTTAACTCTGTACAGTGCAAAACCTATTTCCACCAAACAATAACTCAACTCAACTCCATGAACTTACCTCAAGTAAGTATGCCTCCCCACCATTTACTCCCTCCTTTGAACTCATGGGGAGTAGATTTCCACTTCCCCTATTCTGATTCAGCTCTTCTCAGTTTACATCCCCACATTCATTTGGGTCCACAGTTTTATTCACATTCCTCCCAAATGTATGTATGTTCATCTCTCAGTGAATGATTTGCATAAAGTGTTATCCAACCCTTACTGCTATTTAACATATGTGAACTGGATGTAATTCTCCTGGCAGTCACAACTACTCCAATTCAGCATCATTGCAAATAGATAAATGTTGATTTTATAAAGGTTTCTTCTTTTCAAGTTCTGTCAGAAACCCACCCCCATGGGGCGTTTCATCCTCCCCTTCATACCTTCTTGCTGCTCTCAACAAGATCCTTCAGATTTATTTATGCACACCTTGTACCATAGTGTCCAAACCTTCCTTGGTTTTGGAATCTCCTAACTTTTATTTATGACAGTGCTTCATTAGTGTCAGACCTTAGAGGCATTTTCAAAAAATTAGAACGTCCAAAAAATGGCATAAACTGGTACTCATCCAAATGCCGACTTTTGAAACTAAGCTTTTAGATGCCTTTCAGAACATCTAACTTTCAAGGGAGTGTATAAGAGATATGTTTTAGGTGGGCTTAGACTTGGATGTCTTGCGGTAATCGAACCTCTCCCAAGATGTCCTGGACAGAAGTTAGACCTGTTTTAAAAGAATCTAAGGGCCAAAAAGGTGCCTAAACTGACTACTGGAGGGATTAAGTAATGCTCCTCCACTTCCCCCAGTGGTCACTGACCCCCAACCCACCCATCCCCACCATCAAAATCTGAATGAAACAGTACATACCTTTCTCTAGAACAGCAGCACCTGGCATGGGAAAGTCTAGTAGAGCTGCACACAGGTATCTTAAGTAGCCTGGTGAGTGGGCTAGTGAATCATAGAAATACTTCTGGCATCCTTTATGTGAAATTCACAGCAGGGCCTTCTAATGTGCCCCACTGCACTATTGGCATGTCTATGTGGCCAGTCCATTACAATGCTGGCACCTCCCACATCAAAATGGTCTGGATTTGGACACTTTGATCTTGGATAGTTTTGTGGTCGAAAGTTGGATTTCCTAAGGTTGGACATCTTGGCGGCCAAGACATCTAAGTAAGCTATTAAAAAAAAAAAAAAAAAAAAAATTGGGACATCTTGCAGTGTTGTCAGTTTCAAAACTGGCTGTTTCTCCACCTCTGACTTTGGACATCATGTGGAAAATGTCCAAAGTTAGACATCCTATTGAGATGCTCCTCCACGTATCCTACATATTTCACCTCTTCATGGCAAAATTTACATTAATCTAATGGCAGTTTTAATAAATCCACTCACATTAATATCTTCTCTGCATTAGATCATTGACTGAGGACAGATGGAGATTGAATGTTGATAATGGCATGGTCAAGAGGACACATACCTTGAAACAGCTGGTGGGTAAAACATGATTGATGTCGGTGGAATAGTTCCCGGACCGACCAGGATTTGAATTAAACTAAGTTAATATATTAAGCTTTCTGTAACTGAATATTGATTGTTATTAACATATTATGTGGTATATAAATGAAAATATAAAACAATTTTTTAATGGAACCAGTGATGATTAGATGTATAAATCTCAGCTGGCAATGAATATGTTGAGCCAGGTTTGGGTGACATCACTGAGGTTCAGTGAACTATGAAAATGTGATTTATATGAATCTGGTGCAGAGAATATATTAATGTGAGTGGTATCTTTTAGTAACTGACATTCCTGGTAAAAGTGAGTTATAGGTAAAGCTTTATGCAAGAAATATATCACATATTGTGGTATGTATCATATTTTTTGTACTTTTAGAAATTTAACTTCTATGTGAATGCTTTACTGTGTAGGCATCACATTTAAAAGAGGACCAGAGTGGGTAGATAATGAGTCTTGGTTATCTATGGCTCACTGTCTTTATCTCCTATGAAAACAGTGTCTGCATAAAAAGACTTCTTCCCATAAGTTATATTTTCTGAAACTAGCCTAAATGTCAGTTTAAAAAATGGTTGTAATTTGTGTTCTTTGAAAAGTGTGTCTACTCAAAACCTTCATGAACTAGAACATTTCCACTGAAAAGTTATGTTCTTTCAAATATATATATATAATTTTTTTTAGTTCAAAAGGGTTTATAGGTTTAAAAAAAACCCACAAAAACCACCTCAAACTGTCAACAATTCCTTTAAGTGTAGGTTTCAGAAATTATGCCTTGGGGGTAGAATACCTTGATGCAGGCAAAAGATGGGCCAATCTAAAACTTCCAGTAAGGATTTACCAACCACCTAGAAACAGCTTTAGGACCACCTTTATTTTCTCATTTTGTAATCCAGACTTACTCTAAAACCACAGGGGTCTTTGTTCCCAGTAATGGAAGCTAATAATAAAATTACCAGCTTTTTTTGTTTATTTGTTATTTCTGATTATCATACTGTCCCATTAGGTTACTAAAAATCATTAGAGATCATTCATAATAATGTATTATAAGTGCTCAGTCTTGTATATCCTGCATGGAGACCATAGCAAGTTGTTCCAGGACCATCATCACACTTATGGGTCCTCTAAATGATTAACAATTGCTTTCAACATCGTTAAATCATCTAGCCCTTATTCATGTATAGTCTATTTGATTATATATGTTATTTAGATTATACAATAACGTGAATACAATGAAAAGTAGCACTTATCTTAATCAGCATAGATGATCAATGCTATGGCTCCACAATCTTTTTTTGTGTATTTTTTCTTCTTTGTTAGTACGATATAAATAAATATGTGCAATCCGTGCAATAGTGCAATAGTGCTAATGTGCTCTGTTTACTCCAGTAATGGAAGAACATAAGCCTTCCAGTAGATGGGAGGAGGGGAGGACAGTGACATATCCAAATAGCCAATTTTGGGCAGGCCTTAGCCCAAAGTGGGCAGACTTATCTCTTCCGCTCCTTCCAGCCTGTGCAGCAGCCTGCCTCTTTCCCTTCCTTCTCACCTCTCTAGCCCTTGAGCCTTTCTCTTTTCCACCCTCCCAGCATATGCAGCAACCTCTCTCTTTCCCTCCCTTCCTCTCTCCCCCCCCCCCCAGTCTGTGCTATAGGCTCTCTCTTTCCTTACCTTCCCATTCCCCCCCAGCCCATGCAGCATTTCTGTTTCTTTTTAGATCACTGGCAGCAGTTCCTACACGCTGCTGGTGGCTGACCTGGAACCCTTCCCTCTGACGCAAAATGCAAATGTGCCAGGGAGAAGTCTCTGGGTCAGCCACTGGCAGAGTGTAGGAGCTGCTGCTGGTGGTTTGTGGCTGCGGCATGGATGGGCCTGAACCCATACCCAGGCCTTTCTGGTGGCTATGCCCCTGAAAACACTATAATTCAAGTCCTTGTTTTCCACAAGTACAGGACAATGCAACACTTTTGGATGGTTACTTTTCCTTGGCCTAAGTCCCTTTAGTTAATCCCTTTAGGCTCCTCGTCCAGGCTTATTTCACAGAAAGGACCTCCCACACAGGTCCTCTCTGTCATACTTCAGCATGACTCATCCTCTTTCCAACAACAACAACAACCAGGCCCACAATATGGCCACCAATGCTTCCCAATAGAAAGTTTTTGCACTTCTTGTTAGTAGTTTCAGCCCAGATGGCCATTATATGAGTCCTGTCAATTCATAACAGAATGCAATCTTAATTCAAAAGCAAAGTTGAAAAGTATATTGCTTTTGCCAGTCACCCTCAGTAGAATAGATGCAACCTCACACCCCCCATTGGTAAACTCAAGCTATTCCGGGCCTAAAATTCAATCTGTGGTGGTAAGTGGCTTGGAAGCCACTCACAACCATGGGCTGAATTAACCCTAGATATTCAATGCTAATGCTTGCCTGGCCTCCTAATACTACTATTTATTATTTCTAAAGCACTGAATGGCGTATGCAATGCTGTACATTTTAACATACAATAGATGGTCCCTGCTCGGCATTGAATATCCTAGTTAGTATGGCAACCTATAAGTTAACCAAGTACCAGAAGATATTCAAACCAGCACCCGCTTAACTCGGTAGGATGAGAAAAGGGGATATTCATCTTTTTTAGAGAGGGAGGTTGGAGAGAGGGAAATCGGAACTGAGGGAGCAGGAAGTATCTGCATAAGTGTCTTATTCAGATCCTGGCTGAATATTGATCAGGATCTGCATAAGCTCTGGTGCCCTGCATATGACAAATTCACCCTGGACATTCAGTGCCAGTGACCAGACATGGTCTAACACTAAATATCCATAGTGGTTGGCCAGTATAAAAAAAATATCTCTCATATTCTCAGAGGTAAATATTTAGCCTGCTACAGTTAGCATTTTTTGGTTGCTACCCGCATTATTCTCAGATATTCAATACCAGGCCATTTGAGGGCAGCAGCACTGAATATTCGGTCTGTGCTTGTTCAGTATGAATATCCGGCTGACCTTTACACAGTTAAGTGCTATATTCAGCACATAACCATCTAAGTTAAAATGGGCAAAGGTAGATCTGTGTTTTGTCTAGGTTGTTTGTCCAGTTAACTTAGGCAGTTAAATGCTCAGTATCGACTCTTAACTGCATAAGTTCGGATACTTCTCCCAGACTGCCTACAAAATCTTTAGCTTCTTGTCTGATGATTAGTGTTGATATTCAGCGACACTATCCAGTTAATTGCTGTTGAATAAAACACTGCATTTGGGAACACCATCTTATCTTGCAGGCATCTCTATTCCTTATACCCCTACACGTGCTCTACGCTCTATGGATTCTCATACATTAGTTTTACTCTCTCCTAGATATGCCCATTATGAACCCACTCAGACCACTGTCTCCTTCTATTTATCCCCATCACTTTGGGACAGTCTACCCATCAGAACTTGCAAAGCCTTATTAAATAAAGGCTTAATTGTTCCAAATTGCATTTCAAGTTCCTTTAATGCTTTGATTGTAGAATAACTAGTCGGATGGGCTATAGACTAATTCAGCACATAGGGTTGAGATGTGTTATGATGATGGCTTGAATGGTTAGATAAGGCTGTGTGTGTAATGAGTGTTTTTATTCTGTCCTATCAAAAATGTGGTGTTCTTTTTATTTTATTTCAAATTATTTTATTGTATTATTCTGTGAGCCACTATGACATTTTTGTAATTCAGCGGGATATCAAGAAACCTCATTCTGCTTACAGTGAAACACCAGAAAATCAGAAAGTGAAAATTTACTGCCTGTGTTTTTATAATTCAGGGGGAATTTATTCATCAACATTAGATTATAAAAGATTTTTAAAATTCTGATTCATAGATTCTTGGATAGAGGATATCCTATGTACATAATGGAATCTTCATATAGAAAGAGCTTTATTTACTAATTAGAAATTGTTTAATATCGATATCAACCTGATTCTTATGTACCACTGTCAGGGCTCAATGAGGTTCACAATGATAAAATAAACAAAATATGACACCACTAACAAAAATATAATAACAATCTAAACTATCTAAATAATATTTATCAAGACGACAGAGGGTAGTAATCACTGGAGATCACTCTGAGGAAAGGGGTGTTACCAGTGGTGTGCCCCAAGACTCGGTTCTTGGGCCTGCTCTTTTTTGTAAGCAATATTGCTGAAGGGCTGTCAGGTAAGATTTGTCTCTTTGTGGATGATACCAAAATCTACAATAGAGCAGACACCCTTGATGGTGTGAATAACATGAGGAAGAACCTAGTGAAATTTGAAGAATGGTCTGAAATTCGGCAGCTAAGATTTAATGCTAAGAAATGCAAGGTCATGCATTTGGGTGGAAAAAAAACCTGAGGGAACAGTACAGTTGAGGGGGTGAAGAACTTTTGTGGATGAAAGAGGAAAAGGACTTGAATGTGATAGTATGTGAAAATCTTAAAGTAGCCAAACAGGTTGAAAAGGCGACGGCGAAAGCTTGAAAGATGCAAGAGTGCATAGTGAGAGGTATGGCCAGTACGAAAAAGGAGGTATTGATGTCCCTGTATAAGAATCTGGTGAAACCTCATTTAGAATATTGTGTACAATTCTAGACACCATACCCTCAAAAAGATATAAACAGGATGGAGTCAGTCCAGAGGAAGGCTACTAAAATGATCGGTGGCCTTCACCATATGGCATATGGGGACAGACTTAAAGATCTCAATATGTATATTTTGGAGGAAAGACTGGAGAGGGGAGATATGATAGAGATGTTTAAATACCTATGTGGTATAAATAAGCATGAGGTCAGTCTCTTTCAGTTGAAAGGAAGAGTGAGAGGGCATGGGATAAAGTTAAGAGGTGATAGGCTCAGGAGTAATTTAAGGATATACTTTTTTACAGAAAGGTTGTTAGATGCATGGAATAGTCTCCTGGTAGAGGTGGTGGAGACAAAGACTGTGTCTGAATTCAAGAATGCATGGAGTAGGCACGTGGGATCTCTTAGGGAGAGGAGGAGATAGTGGATGCTGAAAATGGGCAGACTGGATGGGCCATTTGGCCTTTATCTGTCACTGTGTCCTCTGTTTCTGTGCTTCTAAAAAGGTTTTTAGCTTCTTAATGAAATGAAAAATAATTCAACTCCAACCTAATAAAGGAAGGTAAAGAATTCCAGAAGGGACTCACAAGGACAGAAAATATTGCATTGGAAATCCTCATATAGTGAACCCCACTGAAAGTAGGAGGATGGAGAAGTAGTTGATTTTGCAAACAAGAAGAATGTGTAAACTAGAGAATGACACGGGGACAAAGTTCTCCCTGTCCCAGTAGGTTCTATTGTCATCCCCGCCCTGTCCCCTCAAGCTCCGTTTCTGTCACTGCCCTGTCCTCACAAGCTTTGGACCCATCTTCATGGACTGTCCTTATTTGCACAAGCCTTGAGCACTTGTGATTTTATATTTAAATCTTTTTATTAAAGAATAAAAAGAGACAATATTCTGTACCACCGTTTATAAATCACAAATAGAGTCTTCCTTTTCAAGCCGAAGTACCTCCTAAATCATTAAACACAAGTACTGTATGAGCATTGAAAAAAACCAAAAACCAAAACAACCTTCTATAACAGATGATGCATTTACCAATTTTGCAAGATTTTAATATTTAAGTTCATATCTCAGTGCTATCCAACAAAAACATTGAAATCCTTTGTCATCACAAAGTAACATAGTAAATGATGGCAGATAAAGACCCGAATGGTCCATCCAGTCTGCCCAAACATACACTTTCTATAATTTAATCATTTAATTAACATTGTTCTTTTTGTTAGATATTTCTGGACCAGAAACCCAGAGCTCTGCCCAATACTATGCCTAGGTTCCATCTATTGGAGTCTCCATCAAAGCTCACTCCAACCCATCTAAACCATCCCAGCCCATCCTAAAATGAATGGCCATATACGGGACACAGACTGTGTAAGTTTGCCCAGTACTGGCCTTAGTTCTTCAATATATACCATTATTTTCAGATTCTAGATCCTCTGTGTTCATCCCATGCTTTTTTGAACTCTGTCACCATTTTCCTCTCCACCACCTCCCTCAGGAGTGCATTCCAGGCATCAACCACCCTCTCCGTAAAGAAGAATTACCTAACATTATTCTTGAGTCCAGTGCGTAGTAAAGGGGGGTGCAGGGGTGGGGGGAGGTCCGCCCCAGGTGCAGTCTTCCTCGGGGTACTGGCACCCTTCCTGCTTTCTGCCCACTCTTCCCCACCCCCTGTCGTGTGTGCATGTGCTCCTTCCCTTCCCCCTGTACCTTTTATATCTTCGGCACAAGCAGTCACAAACTGACTGCTTGGGTTGGCTTTGGTGCTCTCTCTGACATTGCTTCCGGAACTCGCGCCTAGGAAGTGACGCCAGTTCGTGACTGCTCACGCCGAAGATAAAAAGATATGGGGAAGGGGTGCATGTACGCAGCAGGGGGCTGGGGAAGAGGGCAGGAGACGGGCACCACCGCCCCAGGCGCCGTTCACCCCCGCTACGCACTGCTTGAGTCTACCAAGCCTCAATCTCAGATTATGCCCTCTATTCTACATTAATACCTTTCAAGTATTTGAACGTCTGAATCATATCTCCCCTGTCCCTCCTTTCCTCTAGGTTATACAGTACTTATTCAGGGCTTCTAATCTCTCCTCATACGTCTTTTGGTGCAAACCTACCATTTTTGTTGCCTTTCCTTGAACTGCTTCAAATTTTCTTTGTCCTTTGCCAGATACGGTCTCCAAAATTGAACACAATACTCCAAATGGGGCCTCACCAACGACTTGTACAGGGGCATCAACACTTTCTTTCTTCTACTGGTTATGCCTCTCTTTATACAGCCCAGCATCCTTCTGGCAACAGTCACCACCTTGTTACACTGTTTCTTTGCCTTTAGATCTTTGGATACTATCACCCCAACGTCCCTCTCCCCATCCGTGCATATCAGCTTCCCACCTCCCAGCACATATGGCTTCTTCCGATTTCTAATCCCCAAATGCATTACTCTGCACTTCTTTGCATTGAATTTTAGTTGCCAGATATTAGACCATTCCTCTAACTTTTGCAGATCCTTTTTCATGTTTTCCACTCCCTCCTTAGTGTCTACTCTATTACAAATCTTGGTATCATCCACAAAGAGGCAAACCTTTCCTTCTAACCTTTCAGCAATGTCACTCATGAACATATTGAACAGGATTGGTCCCAGCACTGATCCTTGAGGGACTCCACTACTCACTTTTCCTTCTTCCAAGCAAATTCCATTAACCACCACCTTCTGGCGTCTGTCCGTCAACCAGTTTCTAATCCAGTTCACCACTTTGGGTCCTAACTTCAGCCCTTCAAGTTTATTCAAGAGCCTCCTATGAGGAACTGTGTCAAAGGTTTTTCTGAAATCTAGCATATGTCTTTGGTCCAATTTTTTGGTCACCCAATCAATAAAATTCAATCAGATTCACAATTTACCTTTAGTAAAATCATGTTGCCTCGGATCCTGTAACCCATTAGATTCTAGGAATTTCACTATCCTTTCTTTCAGTAATGCTTCCATTATTTTTCCAGTAACTGAAGTGAAGTTAACGGTCTGTAGTTTCCCGCTTTATCTCTACAACCACTTTTGTGAATTGCACCACATCTGCTTTTCTCCAATCCCCAGGAATGACTACTATCTCCAGAGATTTATTGAACAAATCTTTAATAGGACCCGCCAGAACCTCTCTGAGCTCCCTTAATATCCTGGGATGGTTCCCATCAGGTCCCATTGCTTTGTCCACTTTCAATTTTTCAAGTTTTTCATAAACACTTTCTTTCTTAAACAAAGCGGTATCTACTCCATTCTCGTATGTAACTTTGCCAGACAATCTCGATCTTTCTCCAGGATTTTCTTCCATGAACACAAAACAGAAGTATTTGCTTAGCATGTTTGGTTTTTCCTCATCACTCTCCACATATCAATTCATAGCATCTTTTAGTCTCGCAATTCCATTTTTCATCTTCCTCCTTTCACTAATATATCTGAAAAAATGTTTGTCTCCCTTTTTTACATTTTTAGCCATTTCCTCTTTCGCTTGCACTTTCATCAGAAGTATCTCTCTCTTGGCTTCTTTCAGTTTCACCTGGTAGTCTTTTCTGTACACCTGTTCTTGAGGATTTTTTTATATTTCACAAACTCCAACTCTTTTGCATTTATTTTCTCCACCACTAGTTTAGTGAACCATATTGCTTTCCTTTTCCTCTTGTTTTTGTTTATTTTCTTTACATAAAGGTCAGTAGCCATTTTTATTGCTCCTTTCAGCTTAGACCATTGATTTTCCAATTCTCTTATGTCCTCCAAATTTAACAGCTCTTCCTTTAGGTACTCTCCCATTTTACTAAAGTCCGTATGTTTGAAATCTAGGACTTTGAGTTTTGTGTGGCCACTCTCCACTTTAGCTGTTATATCGAACCAAACCGTTTGATGATTGCTACTTCCCAGATGGGCACCCACTCGAATATTAGAGATACTCTCCCCATTTGTGAATACCAGATCCAGTATCACTTTTTCCCTCATAGTGTCCATCACCATTTGTCTTGAAAGGTATACACAATCTCCCTACTTCTTTCTGATTCTGCAGATGAAACTTTCCAGTCAGCATCCAGCAGATTGAAATCACCCAACAGCAATGCCTCCCCTTTCTTTCCAAACTTTTGCATATCTGCAATCAGATCTTTATCAATTTGTTACGCTTCAGTCAGAGGTCTGTAGACTACACCCGTGTAGATAGAAGTTCCATCTTCTCTTTTCAGAGTGATCCGTATCACTTTTTCCTCTCCCCAGGTCCCCTGCATTTCAGTCGCTTGGATATTGATTTTTACATAGAGAGCTACCCCTCCACCTTTTTGACCATCTCTGTCCTTCCTAAAAAGATTATATCCCAGTATGTTTGCATCCCATCCATGGGATTCATTGAACCATGTCTCTGTGATAGCAACAATATCCAGGTCTGCCTCTAACATCAGGGCTTGCAGATCATGAACTTTGTTGCTTAGACTGTGAACATCTGTTGTCATTGCTTTCCAGCTATCTTTCAGTGATAAACTCCTTTTTTGCATAGTTTTTTGTTTAGTTTTTTGTTTCGCTTCTTGTTGCATTGCTAAAAGTGAGTTGCTAATATTGTTTACATCGCTATCTTTACTACCTTCACATCTTATCTTGTGTTAGGGGGTAGCCTCCATAATTGTCCATATATATATATGCCACCCCCATCTTCTAGTTTAAACGCCTAGAAACATATTGTCTAAATTTCTCAGCAAGAATTCTTTTTCCTGCTATAGTAAGATGTAGCACATCATTGCTATATAGTCTCTTGTCTTTCCATGTATTTCCCCATCCTCCTATGTACCTAAAGCCTTCTTGATGACACCAGACTTTGAGCCACCTATTGAAGTCCTCTGTGTTTTTTAACTCTTTCCTCTTCCTCTCCCTTTCTGAAAAAGCTACTGTCTTTATATAAGGTTATAAACCCTCCCCTAGCTCCCAAAAAGCTTTCTGTGCTGAAATCAGCTTTAGAATTCTTAGTTTCTTTCCCAATTACAGACAGTATTTGTTTGGTACTCCTGCTAGCCAAGGATCTTGATAGACACTTCACTGTTTTAGGCTCCTTGACTTCTGTTCCAAGGTTAATGCCTCTTATGATGGAATCCCCTAAAATCAATAATTTTCTGGATTGAGCTTTCTTATTTTTCCTTTGTGGGTGCTTTTCTTCATGAGTTACCTTCACTGGTTCCAATTCTATTTCAGTTTTTTTCTTGAGTACTGAAATGCTCTGATTGAGTAAAAAGATTCTGTAGGCACAACTGTGAGGGCGGATTTTTCTGTGGCACATGTCGCAGTCTACCTGACCCTACTGTGATCCATTTATTCCTTGATTGCATTACTCTTTGAGGCAGTGGTGGTAATTTGGTATGACTCTGCGGAGTGATGGAAGCTGCTTTGATTGCATTCAATTCCTGCTTAAGATTACTGAGTTCCTCTTTAATAGTAGAAATCTGAAGACAATTGGTATAATTCTGTGGAGTGATGGAAGCTGCTATGATTGCATCCAATTCCTGTTTAAGATTATAGAGCTCTTCCTTAATACCATAGGAGGGGCCTTAGGCATCTGGACCAACTGGAATCTTAGGCTCCATTCGTAGTGCATTCTGGTATGCACTGGGAGTGCCCTAAGATTCCGAATTGCCAGATCCCTTAGGTCACCCTCATAAAAGAGTTAAAGTGAGAGATAAACCTGGGTCCTTTTGTTCAAAGTCTAATGCACTAACCACCAGGCTACACCTTACACTTGCTTGCTGCTGTATTAGGAATGTCCAATGTAACTGAAGCTGTCATACAGCCTAATACCCACTGTCACTTTCACTTCTTAGGAGTGGTGGTAGGGAGTCAGTAACCACTGGGATATGAAGAAGGGGGTGAAGTCTTCATCCCTCTAGTGGTCAGCTGCTCAATGAGGGCAGTTTTTTGTATCATAGATGTGTTTGAAACAGGTCTAGATAAAAAAAATGTCTTTCTCTTTTGCCTTGGACATTTCTTTCTGACCAATTATCACTAAGACATCCTAATTTTGGGTCTGCTGTAGTTCAGGCCCACACATGCTTACAACATGCTCCCTTGCTATTTGGATTAACTGCAGTGTAAAACTTCTAAAATCTGTCTTTTGAAAATCGCAATTTGGATATTTTCAGCAGATGGACATTTTTTGGCCTTCTGCTTTGAAAATGAGCACCATAGCAAATGATGGTTATTGTCCACCATCAGGATCTGAATGGAAGGGAGGAAAGAGACGTAGAATTATAGGGGAAGAAAAGAAAAACCCCAAAGTGCTTTTGGCAGTTTGTAAATTGCATGGTATGCACAGGAAACATAATGTACAGTACTGTGCTCCCTATTCTGTATGCAATAATTAAAAAAAAAAAAAAAAAAAGAAGAAGAAGAGAAGAATAGAGGCATTCCAGGGGGTTTAATGTGGTTAGGAAAGAAAACTATGGTATGTGCACACTTTAATGTTTCAAAAAAATCTATACATGCACTTTACACCATCATTTTAGATGGTGTTAGTGTAGGAGCACAACTGCTTAATAAATCCATATTCAAACATAAATTACAAAGGCATATTGTGTTTGAATATCAGCTGAATTTGTACTTGTATAAAGTAGACACATACAAGTACATCTACCTCAGTAGGTTTGTAACTGAAAACTCAGAGTATGTTCACCTCTGGAATTTTTTTCCAATAATTTGTTTCCACTAATTTCCTTGGCAGCAAGATTCAAGAGTTGAAACCTTGCAAGAATAGAGAAATATCTGGATTCTGCTTTGAAAGATCCCTTTCTTCCTTTGTCTCCTTTTTCGTCTTTATAAAAACCCGCTTTCCATTTCCTTCCAAGACTTAGAAAGCCAATCAATTGGATGCCTGTGTGCTGTGAATTTTCTCCAGTGAGAGAAAAGCACAAAACTATTGCAATCTAAGGGGGGGGGGGAGGGGTGCAAAATATAGATCAGCAGTAGTTTCCATCCAATTAGCAGAAAGAGAAATAAACAAGAGACTTTAATTCTGATAACATCCGTAGCTTCTTTTAATTAACCTATGGCCTATTCTGTATGCATGACCAGAGACATCTGTAAAAGGGAAAAGACAATGAGCAAGTGTGCTATTCAGTGTCTATCAATCCTAAGGGTCTAAAAAATGTTTAAAATGTGACAATATCAGATATAATAAAAGCCTTAGTGGACATGCGCAGTGGGAAATTTGTGTGGCTGTGATCCCTGATCCGTGACACCGTGTCGCCTCATGCGCAGTAGGACTGGCTGTTTATGACGCGTGCAGAACGTTTCCACAGCAATGTAGGAGAAGCGCAGTGGTTTCCTTCAGCTGAGTGGTTTCCGATGCTTCCCCTATCACTAGCGTGTAGCGGTTTTAGTTGCGGTGGTCAAAAGCGGTGGCTGACTGCTGGTACAAACAGTAGGTAGGTAGCAATTGCAGGGGCCGGTAAAAGGGGGGGGCGGGCATCGACTTTTGGTGCTGGAGGGAAGGAGTCATTCAGGCAGGCTGGCTTTAGCGTGGCAGAGAGGGAGAGAGGTAGGCTGGCTAGCTTCGGGGGAGGGAGGTGGGCCAAAGGCTGGAAGGCAGTGAGGGGGTACATAGGAAGGAGCACTGGGGGCACTAAGGACATGGTAAGGGACACTGGGGACACTAAGGACATGGGAAATGGCACTAAGGACATAGGAAGGAGGCACTGGGGTATTAAGGACATGGAATGAGACACTGGGGTCACTAAGGACATGCGAAGGAGGCACTGGGGGCACTAAGGACATAGAAAGGGGCATTAAGGTCATAGGAAGGAGGTACTGGGAGCAATTAGGACATAGGAAGGAAGGAGAGAGGGAATAGAAAGGGACAATTGTTGGGCCTTAGTGCAGAAAGAAAGAAATACAGCAGCCAAGGAGATAGAGAGAAAAAAAGAAAGAAAGACAGACAGACACATCTATTCTAGCACACGTTAATGTAACGGGCTTAAAGACTAGTACGTATAACAATAAACCTAAGCAAAAATGCATCCTGATCTTTTAACAAGAATACAGAAACCCAGATTCTATAAACAGTGCCGGAAGTTAGGCGCCTAGATTGGTGTACCTAACATACCCCCCTCCCCTTTTACAAATCTGCGGAAGCGTTTTTTAGCACAGGCCAGTACACTGAATGCTCTGTGCTGCTTCCGATGCTGATAGGAACTCTGAGTGTCAGGAGCAGCGCAGAGCATTCAGCGCACCGGCCTGCACTAAAACCTGCTTCTGCGATTTTGTACATTTTTTAATTCGGCTAATCAGCACTGATAATTGATAACATAATTACATATCCAAATTAATTTGCCGGTAGACACGTAACTGAGTAGGCGCCTACCACTTTGAGGCAAGTAGGCATGCTTGAGGGCAGATTAAGGGTGGAGTTTGGTTATGGGTTGACTTAGGCGCACTCATTTAGGCCAAGAAAACCCTGGCATAAATGGCAGTGTGCCTAAGGATTCAATGCCTACTGGTGCCTATGAATGCTTAGGCGCTGCTAGGCACGATTCTATAAATGGCGTCTAGCAGATGATTGACAACCATGCCGAACAGCACCTAGGATTTAAGACACCATTTATAGAATCAAGGTCAGAGAGTTAATTAACCTTGGTAGCATACAGAGAGATATATCAAGAGCAATTTTATAACTTAGGCGCACACATTTACTGTACATGTAATGTTTAGAATACTAGCTTTTATACACATATGTGTATACCTCTCCATGTAAATGCTAATATGTCACTTGCGATTTTGCAAATTCTCACTTAATTCTCTATGGATCACTTAGTTAGGCACAGGAATGATATGTACTAACCACAAATTCTAGATAGCATTTGTGCGTGCAACTAATGTTTTAGAATATTAGCGTAAGTCAGCATTTATGTGCCTAACTTAAGGTGTGAACACTTTCACTAGCTCAATGGCTGGCATAGATGGTCACAGCTAACTGTAGTCAGTTAATCACATAAATAATAGTAATCTATAAGCCATGCAAATAATTTTCGTACATGCCCTCAACCCATCCATGCCCTTCCCATTGAAGCTGAGCGTTATGGAATTTGAGAATACAACTTATAAAAATACTAAGGCCAGTTATGCACAGAACTGCTAATTGGTACCAATAAATGGCAATTAAGGCCAATTATTGCTTATTATTGCTCATTAGCACGAAGGGAGACCTTGTTGGTTTCTTTTTTAGGGATGTTATATAATTTACCACTACCAATATTGAGCCCTGACTGTTGACCCTAGTACTGTATCCATCAGATATTGTGACCCCTGAAGCAGGTGTTTATGCCAAAACACAAATATGTACCTTATGTAGTATGATGGGCCGGAGGGATGCCTACTCCCTTCAGCCACCCAGCCTGCTTCTTCACAATGGCAGGTCCTCCCCTTCCAGGAGCATCCTTTGATATCTGGCCAATCGGAGTCCCCTTCCTGGTGCATCCCAGGATGCGCCAGGAAGGGGGAAGGCCTGCCATTGTGAAGAGGCAGGCCTGGCAGCCGGAGGGAGTAGGCATCCCTCCAGCCTGCCATACTACAAAAGGTACAAGGACGAAGGAGGGGGGGGGTTGGGGTACCAGGGTGGAGGGTTTGGGCCTGGGGGTGCCGGGGTGGAGGGGTTTGAGTCTGTGGTGTCACCGGCAGCCTCAGGGCAATGGGTCCTAGGGCACCGGTAGCAAGAGAAAACTCTTGTGCGCCGCTACGGGCAGCACAAGGAAAGAAAAAGGGGTAACAGAAAGGAACACCGCCATACCAGGTAGGTATTGTATCAAGCAATTACTGGGTTTATTCTTCAAAACAAAACATTCAAACCAGTTTGCATGTTTCAAGTTCAATCAGTCTCATATCAAAAAGAAAACAATCTTGTCAGGATGTTTCAGATATCAAATATAGTCCCAAAACAAACATAATGCACTGAAAAACAGTCTCTAGGTTAATGTCAGTCAATAAAGTTCAAAAACATATAATTCCAGCTTTCCCAAAGCTGCTGCTGGTTCTCCAGCCGATTAATAGTCCAAACTTTCAAACATTAAAAAAAGCCAGTCGTTTGGGCTATCCTCAGCCTGTGCTAGTGCTACGGCACTAGGCCTCAGCAGCTGACATGCTGGCCAGGGAGTGTGCTCTGCGTGGTCACAATTTGCCAATCATAGGCCCTCAATCCCACCACAGAAAACGCGGAGCATTCCCCACTGCCTGGGACTGGTAACAGCTCTTCCCCCACCCAGAGGGAAGAAAAAAAAAACCCCACAAAATTCAAAAAGGTTCCTTTTCAGTTCTTAGAGGTGCCTCCAAGCACCACACCTTCTTCAGGGTTACAAAAACAAACAAACCATTTAGTCAGCTTAATTAAGCAATGGTTCAAGTTAAGCATTTAGGCAGTCTGATTTACTTGCCTTCAGTCTAGCAAACCTCCATTGGCAGGACACCATTCTGTGGCTCAGCATATGGCTCCAGCTCCATGTCCTGGAAATCTTGAGGCATGAAGCTGGGTGACTCCAAACCAGCCTCAGTCAGTTCCATACCTTCCAGCTGCTCACTGCTATTCAGAGCTCTCAACCCTGAGTCTCTCTGCCTTTCCTGTTGCTGCTCCTTTTCCTTCTGCCTCTCTAACTGTTCTGCTCTTTGGTGTAATAGTCTGCAGCCAAGCCCGAAACCCTCAGGTGACAAGGTTTTCCTGCTATTTCTGCTTCCAGCCTGCAGGTGACTGCTGGGAGCTAAACTAGAGTTGTGTGGGGGTTGGGAAATCTGCAACTCTGCTCTCCCGCTCCCTCTAGGGGGTCAAAGAAGGAAAGTCATCAAAATGTTCAGTTTGGGGTTTAAATTGAGCTGTTTGTGGAGTGTCTTCTCTTGAGCTGTGCACTGCTCTGGGGACACACCTAGCAGGCATAGGCTGAATACCACAGTGGAGAGGGTTGTAGATTGGGGAGTCATGGGTTCGGGGGGGCCTTCTGGCAGGATAGAGTGGGCATTCCTCCTGCCTATCATGGTTGGGGGGGTTGTTTCAGGGGTTCCGGCAGGAGGAATAGGGCATCCCAACGGCCGAGGACAGTGTCAGGTGGGGAGGGGTTCAGGGGTAACAACAGGAGGAATTGGGCATCTCTCCTGTCGGGGAGAGGTCAAGTGGGGGTTCAGGGTGATGGCATGAGGAACTGGGCATCCCTGCTGCCAGGGATAGTGTCAGATGGGGATTTGTGGTGGTGGCAGGAGAGAGTGGGCATCCCTCCTGCTGGCAGACTTGCGGTGGGGTTCAGGGGTTTTCCCTGTCATGGCCGCTCAGCTGGTCATGGCAGCGATCAGCTCAGCAGCCAAGTCTATTTGAAATGTAGGCCAGCATTTTAATGGCCTATATTTCAGTCATCTGTTACGGCTCTAGGGAGATGCCTAGGGCCGCTTAAACGCACCCTTGGGTGATCTTAAGTGTTCTTACATGTCTCCCTAGACCCGCAAAAATGCCTACAGTGTAGGTCGCCTGTCTCGTTTAGGTTTTTTTCTAACAATGTGCATCCCGATTGGCTAGTTAGACAGCAATAGGACGCCTACTGTTGCCTAAAATCAGGATACCATTTATTGAATTTACCCCCTAATGTTTTAAGTTGTGAGTATAGAGGCACTGATTGACCCATGATGTTGGTTCTGTAATCTTGTGAAGGGCAATATTCAAAAGTCCAGATATATTCACTGTCTGAAAATTGTCCTGAGAAATATGTTTAAGATGGGTACTACCCAGAGCAATTTTCAAAGGAAAGCAATGCACCTACTGTACGTTCCCTTTTCTTGACTGGTTCAAAAGGAGCCGTAGATATTCCCTCCATGCAGGCCCCTTGGAAAATTCCTTTTCTGATGCATTACATTTACAGAAGAGAAAAATCTCCAACCTTTTCTATTTCACATAATCCTATCCTGTCATGTCATTTGTGATGACTTATCATTTCCAAAATGTCCATAACTTGCTGTCTTGAAATTTCCATGATGTCCACAACTCTGAATTTTCTAATTCCTTTCCATTTGCTAGAGAGATCTTATTCTGCTGTAGTTGTTGTAACTGAATTAATTATGATGTTCATTATAATATCATGGTGGGCCACAGTATTAGATTTTCAGTCTCTAACTGCAGTTTTTATAGAGCTACTGAACTAGAAATATTTTGTGCCAGTTAAGAAGATTAATGCTTTTCATTAGTTCCCTGTTTTCTTTATGGACACGGTCTAGTGCTTTCTATAGTGGTATTTTATTAAAGCTACAAAAACATTTTAACTGCATGGCGCTTCAAGTTTATTCAGTATCTTGTTAATGTATCAGTTTTCATAGCACAGAGTCACAATCAATAGACTCTCAGGGGCCTGATTCTATAAATGGAGCCTAACTTCTAGGCACTGTTGAGCGCAATTGTCAGTCATTCACTAGGCACCATTTATTGACTTGCACCTAGTAGCACTTAAGCAGTCTTAGGCACAAGTAGATGTTGAAACATTAAGCGTACTCTCATTTAAGCCAGGGTTTTCTAATCCTTCCTTTAACCACACCTATTTACTGATACTTGTAAATGCCACATAGCAGACCCCTACCACAAAGTGGTAGGGGCCTATTGAATTAGGCGTCTACTAGCTAATTAATTTTTTAATGGCTTTTTCCATTAACAGTGTCAATTAAGCCAATTAAGAAAATTAAGTTACGCACCAAAGCGTGCCAATCTAGGCATCTTTTACAGAATGAGGGCCTAAGGGGATAATTTTATGAAAGTGGGTGCTTTCATTTATGCACCAATTATGTGCATGAATCATATTTAGAATAATGGCATATGCACGTTTGTGTGTATACACATACATTTAAGTGCCATAATTCCACCTAATCACTGTTCTGTAATTACATGCATATCTTGCTTAGCATGTATTTGATAGATGGGCAGGCATATTGTAAAGGGGTGATAAAATTATTCTGTGCAGCCATGCACTTGCATTGTACTTGCTAGTCGCCCTGGTAACCAGGGTGTAAACATTCCAGATGCTGCAGTTGCTGGTGAGAGTCAGTTGGGAGGGAGCTATGATTTAATTTAATTTTAATTTAATTTAATTCTTATATACCGCTAATAACCGTGAGGTTTCTAAGCGGTTTACAAAAATGATGCATTAAAGATACAATAAATAAAAACTAAATAAATAAGATAGGTACTTGGAAATTCCCTAACTGTCCCAAAGGCTCACAATCTAACTAAAGTACCTGAAGAAACAATATGATAAATAAAAATAAAAAGACAGAGGTAGAGATAGAGATAGAAATGAAATATTCCAACAAGTAATTTAAAGATAGAATTAAAATAATAATTAAAGTAAACAAAATAGAGAGAAAAATAAGCATAGAGAGAAACAGAAACACACTCCAAAAAAGCATCAAGATCTTTGACTTGTAATTATTATGATCATTTAACACCAGATCTTAAATGCCTTTCCGGAATACATCATATCCCTATCCCTCTCCATACCCACCTCCATCTCCACCACCATTCCCATTCTATTCTTTAACTGCCGTCAACCCCAGTTCCAATGGCTATCATCTGGTTCCCGAGTTTCCTCCAAGAACAGGCGACATCTCTGGCAAGGTAATCTCCACCGCTGCCGCACATGATGCGAGATCCTCAGAGGTAGACCCTTTGAAATGGGGAAGGAGTGAAGATGGTGTTGGGTACCCTGCTGGAACGGGCTCCCGAACCAACCGTTGGTCTGAGCGTCGTACTGCAGCTCTCCTCTGTCGGTTCTCCCCTACTGAAACGGGGGAGGGGTGTAGATGATGCTAGGTGCCCTGCTGGAAACGGCTCCCGATCTGGCCCTAGTGAAACTGGCAGTTGGTGCCGAACACCGTCAGCGCTGCTCCTCCTGTAGTTCTCTCCCCTGCTGGAACAGGGGAGGGTGTAGATGATGCTAGGTGCCCTGTTGGAAAGGGCTCCCGATCTGGCCACCAGTAAAACTGGCAGTTGGTGCCGAGCACCATCAGCGCTGCTCCTCCTGTAGTTCTCTCCCCTGCTGGAACGGGGGAGGGGTGTAGATGATGCTAGATGCCCTGCTGGAAAGGGCTCCCGGTCTGGTCACTAGTGAAACTGGCAGTTGGTGCCGAGCACCGTCAGCGCTGCTCCTCCTGTAGTTCTCTCCCCTGCTGGTACGGGGGAGGGGTGTAGATGATGCTAGGTGCCCTGCTGGAAAGGGCTCCCGATCTGGCCACTAGTGAAACTGGCAGTGATAGTTTGTGAAGGCTGCATTTTCTGCTCTCATAGCTGAAATTTGGTTGATTCCTTGAGTGTACAGCTTGAAAACTTTTCTCTAGAAGTTTAAGGGAGTATGTGTGAGGTTTAAAGGAAAAGAATCAACCTGGAAAGAAAACTGAATGGTGAAAGACAGAGAGGAGTGGCTGAAAGAGCAAATGCAAGATGTTAGGCCAGCTCTTGAATGACTGTTTATAGAGGAAATAGGGATTTCTAAAATAGAATAAAGTTCCAGAAAAGTGTACATTTGTACAAAGAAGCTTTGATGGCTGGCAGCCTAGTAAAGCTGTTTAAGCAATGTAAAGCTGCTAGTTAAAGCTTACCGGGGAAGGGTACAAGAGTCATCAGTTCTCAATTCTTATAGGCAATGTGCGAAAGGAACTCTAGCTAGAATCCTTTAATAAAAAAACTGGGATCTTAAAACAAAAACAAAGTGAAAGGTTGTGAAATCTTTGTTTCTATAGAGTTGGTTCAGTCTCTGATGCACAAAGCAAGGGCATGCAGTGAATTTTCACAGTTGCAACATAAATATGGCCTTAATAAATCAGAAAGTTTTAGATGGTTGCAACTGAAGCATGCCATTCAGGCGGGGTTCCCTGAATGGAAAAACCTTAATAATCAATATAGTATGGAATTCTTATGCTTTCAGGTGGACTTCTTGGGTCACCAGGCCACCCAATGGTATAAATTGCTGACTGGATTTATTAAAAAGAAACCAAACACTGGTCTGAGAGACATTTGGAGCATTGAAATTAAGCATCAAATTACTGCATCTTAATGACCACGAATTTGGTCTTGGAGGATGAGATGTACAGTGTCGGCATCTATGAGACAAACTTGTTTTTTTCAGTTACATAGAGCATTTTGGACCCCTGTTCGGTTACAAAAATTGGATAGCTCTAAGTCTAATAAATGTTGGCACTGTCATCTCGAAGTAGGGACTTTAGATCATTTATTGTTCTACTGTCCATTTATTATGAATTTTTGGAAATCAGTTTGGGACCAAATTAATTGTTTATTGGACAACCCAGTGGCATTATCATATGATACTGTGCTGTTTGGTATGGCAATGAGAGCAAAAAGTCAGATTTCTACAAATAATAACAAATTATTACTCATAATGACTGGTGTTGCCATTCAACAAATTACGTATAATTGGAAAAACTGGAGTAGATTAAATTATAATTTCTGGTGGAATTCCTTATGTCATGTGTATAAAATGGAGAGATTTATTGCAATACAGCGGGGATGTTTCAGGAAGTTTCAAGATGTGTGGGAGCCATTAACAAAGTATTGTACTGATTAGATGACATTGTTTCCCTTAAATTTACAAGTTCAATGGGGGGTAATTTTACTATTACATATTGTACAAGATATTTGATTATATGATAGGAAAAGGTGGGAAGGGTGGGTGATAAGAGCATATTATTTGTACCATTGATGATTATTAAGTGATATATTTATTATTAATTTGTTTGGACATATTGTCACTCTTATTGTAAGTCTGAAAATGAATAAAAAATTTTAAAAAAAAAATTTCCAAGGGCTGATGAGCAGGGATGGTATACATCTATCAAAGAAGGGAAGAAGTGTCTTCAGCAGCAGGCTGGTTAATCTACTGAAGATCTGTTAATATTTTGAATGTTACCAACAAAAGGGGAAGAAATCCAACACAATCTGCAGTGAGAAGAGCACAAGCCAAAACAGAAAGAACTGCAGACAGGTGTACAAAGATGCAGGCTAAATTTATTAAATCAAAATCATGAGTCATGAAGGGTCCTTTAGTTTGGTACAAGGTGGTAACATTAACCGCATTCATGATTTTGATTTAATAAATTTAGCCTGCATCTTTGTACACCTGTCTGCAGTTCTTTTTGTTTTGGCTAATATTTTGAATGTTAATAATGCTTGTACATGATTCTATGTACTATAGGTAGCCAATGAGCTTTCTGAAGGAGAGGTGTTGCATGTTACAGTGTTACTTCTGAAACAAGAATGACAGTAGGAAAAAGGAGATATTGATACCCCTGTATAAAACTCTGGTGAGACCTCACTTAGAATATTGTGTACAATTCTGGAGACTGCAACTTCAAATAGATATAAACGGGATGGAGTCAGGCCACAGGACAGCTATTATAATGGTTGATGGTCTACGTCAGGGGTAGGGAACTCCGGTCCTCGAGAGCCATATTCCAGTCGGGTTTTCAGGATTTCCCCAATTAATATGCATTGAAAGCAGTGCATGCAAATAGATTTCATGCATATTCATTGGGGAAATCCTGAAAACCCAACTGGAATACGGCTCTCGAGGACCGGAGTTCCCTACCCCTGGTCTACGTCATAAGGTCTATGAGGGCAGACTTCAAGATCTCAATATGTATATTTTGGAGGAAAGGCAGATAGAGGGGAGATATGATAGAGACATTTAAATACTTACTTTACATAAACATGCTTGAGGCGAGTCTCTGTCAATTGAAAGAAAACTCCAAAGTGAGAAGGCATGGGATGAAGTTAAGGGTTGATAGGCTCAGGAGTAATCTAAGGAAATACTTTTATACAGAAAGGGTGGTAGATGCGTGGAACAGTCTCCCAGAAGAGGTGGTGTTGACAGAGACTGTGTCTGAATTCAAGAAAGCCTGGGATAGGCACATGAGCTCTCTTAGAGAGAAGAGATAATGGTTACTGTGCACGGGCAGACTGGATGGGCCATTTGGCCTTTATCTGCCATTATATTTCTCTGTTTCTACTTCTATTTTATGTCAGTATCTCTTCTTACACTTGCTTCTTCCTTGTCACAATGTTTTGCAGCCCTGAAATCATCAGATGGCTACCTATAGAACATCATATATAGATGCACTTCAGTACCTTACCCCCTATACTGTACCACTCTCTTATATTTTTTTTTTTATTTCTTTTACTTCCGATCTTAGTTATAACATTCTTGACAAGTGTCTTCTTTTTAAAATGTCTCTTTAGGTTCAGCAGCCCGCTAGATTAATGATATTCTATTATCCTTCCATCTGAGTGATTCCATTAATATACCCACCACAGAAGTCAGACTTCTCCCCATTTTATGAAGCAGGACTCTGGAATCACTATCTTAGATCAGAAAGTAGTGGATTTAAATGAAGTACAATCAGAAAGTACAATCAGGTTATGCAGAACCTACTTCTTGTCCAAAAGCAGCATTTGTTACACTAGAGAAGCTTTTACAAAAGTAACTTATCTTCTGTAAAAGCTTCTCTAGTGTAACAAATGCTGCTTTTGGGCAAGAAGAAGTTCTGCGTAAAGTAGGAAAATGTATTCTTGTTTGAATCTCACTTTGAGAAGCATAGTTCCTATTTCATATGATAATGAACCTCTTAAAAGAAAGAAAAAAAAAAATCCTCTTCATTAGAATATCTTTTCTAGAAGCTGGACAAAGCGCAGGAAGAAATAATGTTTCAAATTCCCTGGGAAGTCATCAAGGCTCTGCAAATTAGCCGTGTTTCAGGGATTTGATTGCCTATTTCATTTCCGTGGCAGCGGCTTCAGCCTCCAGGCCCATATTTTGTTGTTCAGCCGTTTATGGTAAGGAAAATATCTTCCAATGTAAATAATTTTTATTATGTAGCAACTGCAAATTAACTCATACAAGTCAAAAAGTTAGGAAACATCTGATCTTGGTTGGAATTAATTTTAATCCAAAAGATTAACATTTCTCTAACTGGAATTTGATCTGAATGTATTTGTTACTGAAGAGAAAGATTTCTAGTTTTATTGTGTTTATGGATTTCATATTCAAAAACTATTCTGGTCTTTCCTGTGAGATTAGTTTAAATTCACCAAAAAAAAAAAACAACAAAAACCCTGGGGCCCAGTAAAACAAGCTGAGCTCCTAAATGTGTTGTGGCATTTTAGAAAGGAACACTAATGTGCAAACAATGGGAAAAGTCCTCCTCGTTTTTCAACCAACAGAATATAGGACTTGTAAACACAATTGTCTCTAACATGTGTATAATACACCACGCAAAAAAAGCTCTCAGACGCCTATCATGATAGAAGGACCGGCTGACAGGCTTTAAGATAAGTGCTGGTCTCTGTCATTGTTAATATTGATGCTATTAAGCATTATATATATATAAGAAGCATATTATAAAACTAAATTTAATTGAAAAAAATAGCACACATTAAGCTCAATGAAAGATACCATTTACCTGCTAAAAGCTGATTTAAATCCCTGTGAGAAATCAGCGCAGGCGTCTGAGAGCTTTTTTGCGTGGTATATTATACACATATTGGAGACAATTGTGTTTACAAGTCCTATATTCTGTTGATTTTACAAAGGAACACAAAAAAAGCACAAAGGGCTTTCAAGTTCCGGGTAGTCCTGCTTTAATGATGGACCTGGCACGGACCATGTACAGCTCAGCTCTTTGTGACAGACGACCCCAGCGAGAAGGCCGCGAAGCAGCCTGTGACTTCTGCTGGCTCGATGCTCCTCTGCAGCAAGGTATTTATGATCACGGTCGGCGGGGATCGGTTGGGAGGGAAGGATGGAGGGCTGCGTGGCAGAAGCGGGGCGGGGGAAGCGCTGCTGCCTACGATTAGGGGTTATTTTTTTGGGGGGTAGGGCTTATATTAAGATCTACCCCGAAAATCATGCTAGGGCTTATTTTTGGGTTAGGTCTTATTTTCGGGGAAACACGGTATGTTGTATATTAATCCCTCCCGTAGAAAGCTGCTCAATTAGAGCAACTCTCTATGACCAGAATGTGACAAGTATCAGATCTAAGTAACAATATCCATCCTTTTAGACTTGGATGTCCCTTCTCCTTACGTGAACAGAATTGGACATCCATATTTTGGGTCCTCCCTTGTCCTGCCCAAAACACACCCAGACCACGCCCCCTTGCCATATGGACATACTGCAATGTTAAACATCCATATCCTGCCTTTATTAAATTGGAATTTGGACGTCCATGCAATATAGATATGTAAGTAACAGTTTTCAGACATCCAAAACAAGAATAGAGCTTCTAAAATAACCACCTTAAGTGCCTTAGTTAGGCTCCTACATTTGTGCCCTAATTTCAGTCAAACCTAGAAGCCTTGAAAAGCAATTCTCTAAATTGGCACCTAAATTTAAATGCCAACACTGCACCCAGTTATAGAATAGTAGTGCTTACAGGCGGGATTGGACCAATAATTGGAAGTTGTGTACATAAGTGCTAGGTACATTAGCAAACAAATTTCTCCTATGTTCAGTGGTAACAGGAAAGCTTTCCTGTTATCCAGAGAACAATTCTGAATTTTCACTTTGCAGTCCTTTGCTCTGTATGATATGAATGACGCAATGGAGTGGCTCACAGCTGGTTTATTTAAACAGAGATAAACTTTCAGCCTATCTTTGATATACGTCATCACGCTCACAAACTCCTCTTCTTATCAAGTCGCACTGGCTACCTATCAATCATCGGATAACATTTAAAATAGCTTTTTTAGTTTTCAAGGTACTATTGTTCAATACGCCACTATTCATATCTAGAATGATAACCCCTTATTGTACAACTCGACTCCTTCGATCTTCCCAGCAAGACTTATTATTGGTCCCTTCACTAAAAATTGTTGGAACAAGGAGAAATGATATGTTCTCTGTATTAGCTCCCCAACTCTGGAACACCCTGCCGCTTTTTATCAGAAAGGAAAAAGATCTACAACTTACCTCTCTAGCTAATCATTGTAACTCTACTTTTTTAATTAACCTTTTGTAATCCGCCTTGAACCGCAAGGTAATGGCGGAATAGAAATCCCTAATGTAATGTAATGTAATCTTATCTCTTTTAAAAAATTGTTGAAAACTTTTTTATTTAACGATGCTTTTAACGATTAATTTCCTTTCTTTTCTCCCTCCTTTATATTGTCTTTCCCTTCCATATGTCCTTTCCCTCTATTAAGAGAAATATTGTAACTCTTTCCCTCCTTTCCTCCCTGTTATGTTTTGTTAATTTTAGGTAAAGAGAAATCTTCTCTACTTTATTTAATTAATTAATAATTACTTGTGCTGATGTTTTGGATGTTTTGTAATACTAATATGATATTATGTTTTTTATAACCTGTATTTTATTGTACATCGCCTAGAAAGTTTTATATAGGCGATTAATCAAAATAAACCTGAACTTGAACTTGAACTTGAACTTCTAAAGAGAAGACAGACCACTGACACTTCAGAAGGGATATTTTATTACGCAGTAAGTTCATTTTTATTTTTAAATAACACATGGATAAGTTTTTCACTTAAATACAGATAACTTTCAGTATATCAGCAGGATATGTGATTGGGCTTAGAGCTCTCTCAATCTAAGGGCTCCTTTTACTAAGGTGCGCTAGCGTTTTTAGCGCACGCACAAAATTACCACACGCTACACCGTGTGGTATGCTTCTAGAATAATGCCAGCTCAATGCTGGCGTTAAGGTCTAGCACGTATGGCAATTTAGCGCGCGCTATTCCGCGCATTAAGGCCCTAACGCACCTTAGTAAAAGGAGCCCTAAGTGAAGACAGTTGTTATTTTTAATATACTTTTTTTGGGCCGCGTCATCTTGTAGTAAAGTCTCAGTTGAGCAGCTGTTTTCCTTAGATGTTGATAGGCTGTTTTTAGTTCATCGGGAGACGTCTTTAGGTAGCATGTTGTATGTATAAGGGGTGTGGTTCCTGGCATAACTGCAAAAGCTGTATTTTTATTGTACACCGCTCAGAAGTCTGATTGAACAGTATAAGAAATTTTAAATAAACTTAAAACTTAACTCCTACATATGCTACAGCCTTTAAAAGTACTCCTGAGTTTGCCCCTGAGGAAGGTCACGAAATGGGGTACTCTGTAGGGCAATCAGCCATAGCACCCCTAAACAAGACAAAGGACTGCATGCTTCTACAGATAAGTGATCTTTGGTTATCTTTTTGACATTAGTAGTAATTTACATGGATTGACAAGGCCCATTTTGAGTAGGGCATAAGTTTATAATAAGCATTTAAAGTTTCCCACTTTTTATTACACTTGAGTTAGTATAAAAGATAGACACTTTTTGGTGGATAGCAATGATGTTTTGGGGTCATTCCCACTGTGAACCTTTGGGTACACATGTATAGTTTTGGAAGAAACCCTGGTGGAGACTAATATTTATTATTGCATAAAGAAGTTTCCCCAAGAACTGATTCTCATCTAATATCTTATGATAAGTGTCGTCCATTATAAGTGTGACAACTAATAGCTTTACTGGTATCTATTTTCTAACCATGTAGTGTGATTGTTTAAACTGGGAAACTAGGAGCAGGTTTTTCTCATTAATTATTAGTTCTAACCTCCTCTGATTACTAAGGCTTTTTCAAGTTTTTGGAGTCATAAGTGTTAGGTGCCATCCTATAAACAGTGTGCCTCCAGTACAACTGTCAAGGGACATATATGTGGGCAAAGCATGGGAGTGTCATTGGCATGTTGCCAAATGACATATGCAACTTTTAGACTTAATTGTGTGCACTACCTGGCACCAGGGCCATCCTGAGCCAAAATCAAGCCCACTGAGGCACGCCCCCTATAGTTCAAGTTCAGTTTATGCTAAATATACCACAATTCACTGAAATATCAATGCAATGTACATAAAAATCCAAATATTATAGGGCGAAGGGGGAGAGTGTGGTGCAGTGATTAAAGATACAGCCTCAGCGCCCTGGGGTTCTGGGTTCAAACCCACGCTGCTCCTTGTGACCCTGGGCAAGTCAATTAATCCCCCCATTGCCACAGGTGCATTAGATAGTGAGCCCACCAGGACAGACAGGGAAAAATGCTTGAGTACCTGAATAAATTTATGTAAACCATTCTGAGCTCCCCTGGGAGAGTGGTATAGAAAATTGAATAAATAAATAGATAAAATTTGCAACAGAAGGAAGGCAGAACTACATTATTTAATAGGATAGGAAAGATATAGGTGGTGGTTGTTAGGTACCATCATCTCGTGCTCGATATAGGTAGAGAGACAAAGCTGATGGGCATGGTGATATCCAGTGTCAAATGAGCTGAGAGGCAAAGGGAGACAATTAAAGGCGCCCTTGAATAAGAATGTTTTAAGTAGTGATTTAAATCTGTCCAGCAAAGTTTTGAGTCTGAGATAGGAGAGCAGTGTGTTCCTTCGACATAAACATGCAGCTCCTGATTGGTGAAGCCCGACTGTAGTACAGGAAGAGACGGTTGGAGAATACCGTGGATGACCAGGTCCACGAACCGTGAATTCGCGGGGGAACACTGTACAGTAAAACCTTGGATTGCAAGTAACTTGGTATGCAGGTGTTTTGCAAGACAAGCAAAACATTTTATTATATTTTAACTTGATATTCAAGCAAGGTCTTGCAATGCGAGTAAATACAGTATTTTGAATTAAAGTTTTGGGGTTGTGAAGTTTCCATTATTTCTTATGGGGAAATTCGCTTTGATATACGAGTGTTTTGGATTACAAGCATGTTTTCGGAACGAATTATGCTTGCAAACCATGTACTCCTTTTCAATTCCTGCCTTTAAGCATGAAGAACTCTAGTGCTCAGTAATAATAAGGCTCAGATTACATAGGACTGCAATGTGCAAATTTTACTAGAACAATTTAACAAAACGCTGTATGTATGTTAGGCACACTGTTTATTTATTAGAATTTATTCCCTTTATGAAGACATTCACCCAAGGCAGTGTACAGCAAGTTTAAGCTGATATAAACAACTTACATTGTGTTAACAACATTACCAAATGTCAGCATAAAACTGTTAAAACAATGAGATAAACTTTGCAATAGGCAAATTAAATTCTAGTAACAGCATATGATACAGTGTCAGGAATATGCACATTAAAGCAGCATAGTAGAATATTGTATAAGTGATGTAACCTTGGGATGGTGTGCTCACCTAGGCAGCTACCTGGGATGTGCTTCGTGGAATGGAATCTAGTAACACAAATGTACTGATTTTTGGAACAAGGAACTTGATAATTATACAGAAGGCCAAATAAGCAGTTCAGACTTTTCTGAATCTCCAGTCAATAACTCAGTTGACTCCAATAAGGTTGTTCTGAACCAAGATCTTTACTAATATACTCCGAACTTTAAAAAAAATTGGCAAGAGGGAAGCCCACTCCCTCCTGCCTCAGCCACCCAGAACCCCCAAACCCTGACTACTCCATCCTTCTGGCAGGCCTGCCTCTTCAAAATGGTGGGCCTTCCCTGTGTGTCCTGGGATGCACCAGAAAGGAGCCTAAGGCCCTGATTGGTCCAGGTATCTAAGGCCACTCCTATGCGAGGGGCCTTAGATACCTGGGCATATCAGAGTTTTTGGCACCTCCTAGTGTATCCCAGGATGCACCAGGAAGGGAAAGACCTGCCATTTTGAAGAGGCAGGCCTGCCAGAAGGAGGGAGTAGTCAGGGTTTGGGGGTTCCGGGTGGCTGAGGCAGGAGGGAGTGGCCTATCCTCTTGCCAATTTTTTTAAAAGTTCGGGGTGGGCCTCATTAAGGGGGGGGGGTCCTGGCATGACTTGCAGGAATGAGGCAGGGACAGGAAAAGAACTCTCTGAGATGAGACGGGAAAATGAGTTCCCACAAGGACAGGGTAAAATTTGTCTCTGTGTCATTCTCTAGTCTAAACAAAACTGGTGCTTTTTTGTTTTACCCTTGAGAAGTTGAATGATTAGACCTTGAGGAGGGGAGCAAAAGTATATTTAAGGTATGCTTCACCCTCCCCCATTGCCTTTGAATAGAAGCAATTCTAAGCATTGTAAAATCAGAAAATCTCAGTTCTTGAACAGACCTATGCATCCTGTTTTCCCAAGAGTGGTCTCATTACAAGCCCTTTAAAATAATAAAAGAGTACCCTGTTTAATTTTATTTAGAAATATCCTACGGCTACTTAAAAACCACATATATCACACAAAGAGATACCAAATCATTTTGAAGTTATTAGCAAATGTTGAAGGTCTTTGCCACTATGTTATCAAATAATAAACCTGAAAAATTCATTTGCTATTTTTGTCTATAAAGGCCCAGTGTTTCATCAATCATTCATCAATAATCCCGAGCCAGCTCTGCTGGCGCTTTTGTTTTACATTCTCATGGCCTAACTCATTAAATGGAAGGAACAGGCAGCTACCCTGAATTTAATTTGATGTCACAAACTACAGAAGCTCAGTACCAATCAATTCCTTCAGTGCAGGTTTCAAGTTGTATGTTTGCAATGCTTTAAAAAATAAAATTTAGGCATTTATGTTTTTTATACCAACAGTTCACTAATATTTAAATCAGGGCCACTTTGGGTCCAAACAGAAGAGAGTGATGACATATATCTTCCTATGCAGAGACAGAACAAGGGGTTTCTACCTTCCACATCCCAGAGTCCAACATCACAATGCCGGTGCGAGGCCTTTCTCCAGAGGTCCGCAATCTAGTGCTGCTATATCAAGCCCTCTTGGATGACTTTGTATTGGAAGGGGTGGAATATGTGGCACTGGAGGGCAAGCTTGGCACCGCAATAAGCATGTAAGCACGGAATCCCCAGACACTGGTGTCCCTCTGCCATACTTAACTTGGCTTAGCATGTGCCATAAGCCCTGTTCCTTCACAGGGTCATAACAACAACCAATGTGTGCCAATGAAATCCAATCCTTTTAATCTATACCTCTCTCAAATGCCTCCTCCCATTTTCTAGGCTTGTACCACCAGTTAGAGAATGACACGGGGACACATTTTTCCTGTCCCCGCAGGAACTCATTTTCCCGTCCCTGTGAGTTCTTTTTCTGTCCCTGCCCCATTCCTGCAAGCTCCATCCTCCTCTGCACAAGCCTCAAACACTTTAAGATCATAAGTGTTCGAGGCTTAAGCTAGAGCTTACAAGAATGGGGCAGAGACAAGAACAGTGACAAAACTTGTAGGGATGGGAGGGGAAAATTGAGTTCCTGTGGGGATGGAGACATATTTGTCCCCGTGTCATTCTCTACCACCAGTCTCTCTCTCTTTCTCTCTCCCACCTATAGATTCTTTACCTTTTCTTTCCTCCCTTCCCCAGATCCAGCAGCTCTCCCTTGCCCTTCTCTTTCCTCTCTACCAGATCCAGCAGCAATCTTTAGCTTTGAGCAAGAGTCTGTCCTTTATATAGATTGGTGAAAGTAAGCCTTCACTCCTGCCCCTTTAAAACTCAGGAGCAATTCTACGAATTATACAAATTCTCGTATATATGGATGCCAAGGAGGAGTCAGTTCTAAAAAGTAACATAGCTACCTACTTTCCTTTATATGATTGATATTTAAAGCGATTTAATTGACCAGAAATGGCTCCCAGCCATTCAAATCTCCTGTTCAGAACTAAGCAGTCATTTTCAGCAGCACTTAACCAGTTATGGCCCCTTTTACAAAGCCGCAGTAGCAATGCTGCCAAAGTAAATGCACCGAAGCCCAAAGGAATTGAATGGACTTTGGTGCATCTACCGCGACAGCATCGCTACCGTGGCTTTGCAAAAGGGGCCCTTAGTGTCATGAAAAATGTCTGGTTAGCACCTAACACATAACTGGTTTGGGGGAGGGGGTTTCCAGAGACAGAGTCAGCACTTGGCTGGTTAAGTGCCGCCGTTCAGTACTTTTTCAGTAGTGCATGCCTGCACGCAATATTCACATACCCTTGAACAGTGCATTCTCTTCAGAATTAGTGAACAAAACAGCGTGCACTCTTCAGAAATACGACATAATATTTGCGGAGAGATCACACTCTTCATTACAAAGGGAACAAATGAAATTCTAGGGGGTAATATAAAGCCCACGGTGGTTAGTAATTTCTAAGCTGCTTACATCGGTGGAGTGAATTAAGCCTGGATAATCAATGCTGAGCAGTGTCCAGGCACCAGCAATGAATATCATAGAAACATAGAAGATGACGGCAGAAAAGGGCCAAAGCCCATCGTCTGCCCACTCTCATGACTGGACAGGTCATAACCCTCAGAACGTAAGAAGGGCCCAGCCAATATTCATCTGAGCACTTGCATAGAACACTTATCAGCCAAGAGCCCCGTAAGTGTATCTGGTCATATCTGACATTCTCCCCAATTCTAGTTCCCCTTCCCTCCAGTAGCGTAGTAAGAGGGGTGGGGGTGGTCCACCTCGGGAACAGTCTTCCTAAGGGCAGGGTACCCCTCCTCCTCTCCCCCACCCCCCACCGCTCTTCTTGCTGCACACCCCTTGACTTCCCCATACCTTTTTTTACTTCCCTGGTGTGAGGTTGCTGCCCGTCTTGGCATCAGCGTTCCCTCTGACATCGCTTCCGGGACCCACACCTAAGAAGTGGCATCAGAGGTCGCATCGGCACTGACATGGGCATGCTGCTCATGCCGAAGAAATTTTAAAAGGTACATGGAAAGGGAAGAGGGCGGACACAGCAGGGGGGGGCGGGGAAGAGGACGGGGATTGGAAGAGGGTGGGGGAGGGGTACCAGCACGCGGGCACCACTCACCCTTATTACACCACTGCCTCCCCCTTGTTTTGAGGCCTTCTACCAGTGATATTTCACACACACCCCCCCCCCCAACAGGCGTAATTTTCTGATGCACAATGTCTGTTGGTCTAGTGGAGAAAGGGCAGGAGTAATATCATCTCATTCCTGCCTATCTTGACTTCCACGTTAGGATAAAAACTTGGCTTGAAAAATCTTGCACTGTAACTATGACAAATTTAACCTGTAAACTTTATGTTATGTATATTGGTTTTAGATCCCTAGTTTATGTCGAGTTAGGCCAAAAACTTGTATCGAAATACTTTACAATGTGACTATGGCAAATTGCAGCCTGTAAAGTTTCATTTGGTGCCTCTTGTTCATCAACTTGGCGCCGTTCCTGTGGTGTTCCCCAAGGGTCTATAGCAGGGATCTCAAAGTCCCTCCTTGAGGGCCGCAATCCAGTCAGGTTTTCAGGATTTCCCCAATGAATATGCATTGAAAGCAGTGCATGCACATAGATGTCATGCATATTCATTGGGGAAATCCTGAAAACCCGACTGGATTGCGGCCCTCGAGGAGGGACTTTGAGACCCCTGGTCTATAGTATCACCTTTGTTATTCAATATATTCTTAAACCCCCTTGCTTTAAGAATTCAAGAATATCAGATTAAATGTTATATTTATGCTGATGACATTTTATTGGTATCTTCTCAAAATCCGAAAAAAACACCCCAGATTTAAACTCTTTACATGCATGCTTAGATATGATAGGTGGATGGATCACACAAAACAAACTAATTCTAAATCTGCAGAAAACTACAGAATTATGGATTACTGGTTCTTCACAATCTCCGACAGTAATCTCAACCTCTACAACTTCAAAATTCTATGAGGTATTTAGGAGTCTATTTAGATTCAGCATTGGCATTTCATCCACAGTTGGTTTCGGTAGTTAGATCATGTTTCTATTCCTTACGCATGATTCGCTCAATACATTTGCATATAGACACTTCTTGTTGCAAATCTCTTGTTTAAATGCTGGTTACCTCAAAATTAGATTACTGTAATACTATCTATACAGGACTCCCTCAAGTTTCGCTTAAGAAATTGCAGTCAGTTCAAAATACTGCCATTAGAGTTATTACAAATACTAAGAGGTATGATCATGTTACCCCATTATTTAGGGAATATCACTGGCTCCCGATAAAATATAGGCTGATGCATAAAGCATTAACTTTGGTCAACCTGATTATCTCGCAAAATTACTTGTCCCATATAAACCTGCCCGCACTTTGCGTTCATCAACTCTAAATAGATTGACATTACCATCTTTCCATTTGGTAAGATTAAAATCTACCCAAAACGCTGCCTTTTTTGCATCAGTTCCATAGTTAGAGAACTCCCTGCCAAACAAACTGCACTGTGAGTCTACCTATTCCAAATTTCAAGCTTCCTTAAAAACATATTTATTTGAATTGGCATTTTCTTCTTAGTTTTGATTTTTATATATTTATATGGTTTTAATTTTATTTCAGCATTGAATCATATAGCAACCAAATGATCTTTTTTTCATATATTATTTTTACACTTTTTTCTCTGTCTCTATACCTTTATTTAAATATTGGCGTTCTTTTCTTTTAAATTGATGTCCATCACACTGATGTTTATTAGTATTTATATACCGCTCTTTCCCCCATCCCCTTTTACTAAACCGTGATAGTGCTCTTCCCCCCCCCCCCCCCCCTTTGTACTAAACCATAATAGCGGTTTTTAGCGCAGGGAGCCGCGCTGAATGCTTTGTTCTGCTCCCGACGCTCATAGAGTTCTCAAGCAAGGTCCTTGGCATCACTATTGATTCTTCTCTCTCCCTCAACGACTACCTCAACTCCTTGGCAAAATCATGCTTTTTCAGCCTCCACATGCTGAGGAAAGTAAGATCCTACTTTCGCCAAAAGCATTTTGCCATCCTCGTCCAATCCATCATCCTCTCCAAACTTGACTACTGCAATGCCATTTACTTATGCTTAACAAAAAAAAGTCTTCAAAGACTCCAGTTTATCCAGAATACTGCAGCCAAGTTGATCTTTGCAAAACGCAAATCTGACCATGTCTCCCCACTCCTGTCCAATCTTCACTGGCTCCCAGTGATTTCCAGAATCCATTTCAAATGCTCCTGCCTGGCTTTTAAGATCATTCACGGCATCCTTCCTCCCATAATCCCACTATCCTTTAACTTCTCGAGTCCTGACTCCACCAGACCCGCCCAAAGATATATAGTATCCTTCCCCTCTTTATGCGGTATTCTCTATGCAGGTAAACTGGGAAAATCTCTTCTCTTCAAAATCACAGGTCTCTGGAACGACCTTACTAACCCTTTGCGGAACCTGGGCTCTCTCCAACTATTCCACAAGCAACTGAAAACTTGGCTCTTCTCTAACATGTAATTCTATTTCCCCCTTATTCTTCCATTCTATATATAAGCTCATGTAAACCTTTTCCTTTCTCTTCTTATATTTTAAGTTCTTATAAACCGTGCTGAGCTCCACTTCCGTGGAGAGGATGCAGTATATAAACTTAAGGTTTAATTTAGTTTAGTTTAGGAACAGTGTGGAGAATTCAGCGCAACGGTTTAGTAAAAGAGGGGTAAAGAGCGGTATATAAATACTAATATACGTAAACAAACAAACATATGTGTCAAGTTAGGATAAAAACTTGTACTGGAAGAAACTTGTACTATAACTATGGCAAATTGTGACCTGTTAACTGTATATTATGTATGTTAGCCCATAACCCATTCCTTTGGGGAGGATGGGATAGAAAACAAAATAAATAAATAAATATGGCTGCTGCAACCTCTAGCAGCAGTCTTGTGGCACTAACATGAAGCCTACGTGGGGTGGGGGAATCACTTTTGGGGGCTTAATGCTCTTGCATGGGGGACAGGGATGAGGGAGGATTGTAAGTGGGGCATATCCCATTCTCTTTTGAGGAGAGAGGGAGGGAAGGGAGATCAGAGACAAAGGGGATGCTCTGATTGTCTTTTGAAAGGAGAGGGAGATGGTCATACTCTATTTGGGGGGTGGGGGAGGGGGAAGGAAAAACACAGGACTAGAGGCCATTACCCAGAAGTTATCCAGGCACTGGCCAATATTCAATATCAGTGTCCGGACAGCTGACTAAGCAAAGATAGGACCGCTTTTTATGTGGTCCACTTCTTGGTTAAGCTGAAAATCGCCAGCACCTGCATAATTGATGACTCCGCGGAGATTTTGCCCCTTTAACACCCTTCTTTTGCCCAGTTTCAGGTTTGCTGGTTAGTGCGGATGGACAGTTGAGAGCAGTTTAAACTAGAGAATGACATGGGGACAGATTTTTCCCTGTCCCGGCGGGAACTCATTTTCCCGTCCCATCTCGTCGAGCTCTTTTCCTGTCCCTGCCCCATTCCTGCAAGTTCAGTCCTCATCTGCACAAGCCTCAAACACTTTAAAATCAGAAGTAGCAATATTCTAGAGCTCAGATTGTGATGTCATAATGCCTCATTCCACCAATGCCTAAGCTCCGTCCTCATCTGCACAAGCCTCAAACACTTTAAAATCACAAGTGTTCGAGGCTTGTGCGGTTAAGGTAGAGCTTACAGGAATGGAGCAGGGACAGCGACAGCGACAAAACTCACGGGGATGGGGAAATTGAGTTCCAGCGGGGACAGGGACAAATTTGTCCCCATGTCATTCTCTAGGTTAAACCTTCAATTACTTTGAATATTGACTCCTTAGTTGTTTCCTACTGAAGCGACATGGTACTTACAGTATAGTTGACAAAGCCATATTATTTCAAATGAACGCACATCCCTAGTACTGACTCTTTTTAACTAGTTGCATTTTATTCCATCTGTATATATTCGACATCTCTTCTGCACTTTTTCATTTCTTATCTATTCCAGGTATACTCTAAACTCTACCCCTCTCTGTTCTGTGCACAATACTGTGCTTTCTTTCACAGCCTGAACATAATATAATCCTGCTTCTTTTCACATTGAATTCACAGACTTCAAGTCTTTGGGTGTTTTTGTGCAATTCCTACCTTTTTGATTTGATACTTTTGAGTCAGTTCCTGCAACTTGTTCTTTAGCCTTCATTGGAAGGGCTTTTTTGAAGCTGGTTAAACTTCAAATGGCTCTTCAACACAGCTGCCAGTAATAATCTTTTTCTTTCTATAAGTACAAGTTCAGCTTTGTAATGGGAATGGCATAGTGACTTCTAATGTCACCCACTGTGCCATTTTAGTCTACTTTGTGTGCCTTCCTTGTAAAAAAAAAACAAAAAAAAACCAGTCAGACAAATTATCTTATGAACCCTAAACCAGGGCACTTTACAATAAATTACACAGAGGAACAGTACATCCCTGCCAGTGTTTGCTCCGAATAACTACATGGAGAGATTTCCTCTCCCCCCAGTCCTTTCTTCCATTTCTGAAGGAGGGCAAGAAATAATAACTAGATATAAGTTGAAGTTTAAAACATCAAGGCCCTAATGGTTGATCTTAGTGGTCTGCTAACTGACAAGAGTCCAACCCACTAATCTCCCCGAACCACAGGTGATAGCCATTTTATTAGCTTCATGACATCATTTCATTTATTATTATTCATACGTAAATTACTACATCTTCAGATTACAATTAATTCATTAACCCCCTCCTTTAATAACGCGTAGCACAGGTTTTAGCGCCGGCAGCGGCGGTAACTGCTCTGACATTCATAGAATTCCTCATGACGGAATTTCCGGTTTCGGAAGAGAAGGGAAGCTGGCAAGCACAGTGTTAGATCCCCGCAGCATGGGATCAATTCGCTTTCAGGAGATAAGGCAGCGAAGGAGTCAAAAGGAAGGAGGGAAGCTTACATCACCACACCAGGCAATCGGGGGGGGGGGGCCCTGTAGCTGTGAGGCCCAGGACAGCTGCTCTTTTTGCTCCTCCCTAATGCCAGCCTTGGGTGGATAGAACGTGGACTGCTGTAAAATTAAACATAGTCATCGCGGGACCTTGCTGTACTTCCCCGCGGCTGCTCCGAAACAAGGAAGTGATTTCAGAGGGGGGTGGACCGGCAGCCATGGAGAGGTGCAGAAAGATCACGTGATGACTCAATTTAAAGTTTACTGCCGCTGCTGTTGGTTCAGAAAAGTAGCAGCGACGGAGTAGGGATGGTGGTTCCGGACCCGGTGGGCCAGCTGTGCACCCCCTTAGGGTGTGCACCCGGGGCGGGCTGTTTCCCCCCCCCCCCCCCCCCCACCGAAACACACCTCCTTGGTGATAGTGTTGTTTTGGCCTGCCTCCTGTGCATAAATCCAGTCACAGGGTACCATAGGAGACCAGGATTACACAAATGGTGCCCAAACAGGGACCTATCCCAAACATCTTACCTTAATTTTATTGCACTCCATTTTGAAGTTTTGAAATAGAAACTGGCTTGTGTGCTTTGGGGATATTACTGTGAAAATGACAATGGAAACTTTACAAATTTAGTTTACAGGAGAGGGAATTGATACTGCAAGGGCCTTTCTGATACAAGAGGTTCCTTTGGGAATTAGTTCTCAGGAAATTCAGACTGTACTGGAGAAAAACGCAAAGAGCAGATGAAAGACATGATTGCAGCAGTTGCCACTTGGGACAGACCTACTGAAAATTGAAAGCCCTCAGATCATTCCTAAGATTTTGTGGCTACTACAGAAGGTTCATACAAAATTATTCAGCAATTATACGCCCACTGACTGAGCTCACAAAAGGTTATGCACCTGAAAAGAAAGGAGGAGGCAAAATCCAAAAATTGGGGCTACCATACTTCAAACCATCAAAGCCTTTTGGATCCAGATGAACACAGGAGTGTGAAGAGGAATTCAAGAAGATTATCCACTATTTGACAAATGCTCCAGTGTTGGATTTTGCTGACAGTGGCTGCCCTACATTCTGCATACAGATGCTAGCCAAGAATGGTTAGGTGTAGTATTGTACCAGGAGTATTCAGAGTAGGGTTACCAGATTTTCCCGATGGAAAATCTGGACCCATGGCCACACCCCAGGCCTGCCCATGTCATATCCCATCACGCTCCAGCCCCGCCCTCATCCCCACCCCCTTAACCTGTCTATGCGTCAAACGCTTGTGCACGTGACATCAACGTGTTGCATCTGCGCGTTTGCGGATGTTGTCCCGACGTCGGAAACTTTTCAAAACCCTAGACAAAGTGCTGGGTTTTGAAAAGCTGTCCAGACCCCCGGACTTGTCTGGGGAAATCCGAACATCTGGTAACCCTAATCCAGAGGATAAGTTCTGTCGTTTTTGCCAGCCAAAAATGATCTGAACTCGAAAAGATGTATCCAGCTCACCAGCTTGAATTCCTGGTACTGAAATGGGCTGTAGTAGACAAATTCCATGACTACAGTAGACAAATTTCACAGCTGCCCATATGGTGATATGGTACCAAATTCACAGTATGCACTGACAACAGTCCACTTACATATGTGCTGACTACAGCTAAGCTCAATGCTACTGGTCACAAGTGGCTTGCTGCACTAGCTATGTACCGCCCAGGAAAAGTAAACATTGATGCTGATGCACTATCAAGGAGAATGTACAGCAGTAATTCTTCTGACCCATGAGTGCAAGTTCCAGAAGATGGGGTCAGAGCCTTATGCCGGCCTACTGGTGAGGGTGAAGCAGTTACCTCACTAGGAGTATCTGCCACTATTCTACCTCTGGCTTATACCAATGTCAGCAGCCTAAGTGAAGATGGTTTACCTTCTTTAAGTAAATATGACCTGCAGAAGACCCAGAGAAATGATCTAGGTTTAGAGCCAGTGTGGAAAGCAAAGAAGTACTGCAATCCTATTGCATCTATGTCAAATCAATGAATGGGACCATCTGATTATGTCAGATGATTTGTTATATCAAATCACCCAAGATGCCACCAGCTGCCCCCCAAAACAGCTGGTGGTGCCACAGAAATTTCAGGTTAAAAGAGGTACATTAGGCAGATTGTACATTAGATAGACTGTGAGCCCACCTGGAAAATGCTTGAGTATCTATATGTAAACCACTTTGAGTGTGGTTATAAAACTACAAACTGACAAATCCCCGGGTCCAGACAGAATCCATCCAAGGGTTCTGAAGGAATTAAAGGAGGAGGTAGCAGAACTACTACAGCAAATTTGCAATCTATCCCTGAAAACAGGCGTGATCCCGGAGGATTGGAAGATAGCCAATGTTACGCCCATCTTTAAAAAGGGATCAAGAGGTGACCCGGGAAACTACAGACCGGTGAGTCCGACCTCGGTTCCGGGGAAAATGGCAGAAGCACTGATAAAAGAAAACATCGATGAACATTTCGAAAGAAACGAACTTCTGATAACCAGCCAACATGGTTTCTGCAGGGGGAGATCATGCCTAACTAACTTATTGCACTTCTTCGAAGGAATTAACAAACAGATGGACAGAGGAGACCCCATAGACATCATATACCTAGATTTTCAAAAAGCCTTTGACAAGGTGTCTCTTGAATGTCTACTCCGGAAACTGAAGAACCATGGGGTGGACGGAGACGTACATAGATGGATCAGAAACTGGTTGGCGGGTAGGAAACAGAGGGTAGGTGTGAAGGGCCACTGCTCGGACTGGAAGAGGGTCATGAGTGGTGTTCCGCAAGGCTCGGTGCTCGGGCCGCTGCGATTTAATATATTCATAAATGATCTAGAAACAGGGACGAAGTGTGAGATAATAAAATTTGCGGACGACACCAAACTATTTAGTGGAGCTCAAACTAAAGAGGACTGCGAAGAATTGCAAAGAGACTTGAACAAACTAGGTGAATGGGCGACGAGATGGCAGATGAAGTTCAACGTTGAGAAATGTAAAGTACTACATGTGGGAAGCAGAAACCCGAGGTACACCTATACGATGAGAGGGATGTTATTGAAGGAGAGTACCCAAGGGACTTGGGGGTAATGGTGGACATGACAATAAAGCCGATGATACAGTGTGCAGCGGCCGCTAAGAGAGCGAATAGAATGCTAGGTATAATCAAGAAGGGTATTACAACCAGAACGAAAGAAGTATCTGGAGTACTGCGTCCAATATTGGTTGCCATACCTTAAGAAGGATATGGCGTTACTCGCGAGTGTTCAGAGGAGAGCGACACGTCTGATAAAAGGGATGGAAAATCTTTCATATGCTGAGAGATTGGAGAAACTGGGTCTCTTTTCCCTGGAGAAGAGGAGACTTAGAGGGGATATGATAGAGACTTACGAGATCATGAAGGGCATAGAGAGAGTAGAGAGGGACAGATTCTTCAAACTTTCAAAAAATAAAAGAACAAGAGGGCATTCGGAAAAGTTGAAAGAGGACAGATTCAAAACAAATGCTAGGAAGTTCTTCTTTACCCAACGTGTGGTGGTTACCTGGAATGCACTTACAGAGGACATAATAGGGCAGAGTACGGTACTGGGGTTTAAGAAAGGATTGGACAATTTCCTGCTGGAAAAGAGGATAGATGGGTATAAATAGAGGATTACTGCACAGGTCCTGGACCTGTTGGGCCTCTCCGTGAGCGGACTGCTGGGCATGATGGACCTCAGGTCTGACCCAGCGGAGGCATTGCTTATGTTCTTATGTACAAAAAGGCAGTTTACACATCCCAATCCCTTTCCCCTTTCCATATGCATAGTGGTAACCAATTGTCTCATCATGCAAACTTCTTAATACGGAACCATGAAATTTCTATGGCAAATTTCTATGGCACCAACTGTACTTTAAGGTTTACTATTTAATGTCATAATGGGCTATATTCACTAAGCCCACCGATTGCGTTTGTGATCGTGTACCGACCCGATTTTCCTCTGACCCAATTCACTAACCTCGTGGCTGATCAACCTCCGATCCAATCTGATCCATGCACGCAAATGAGGGAAATGACATGCAAAAGTAGAAAGGCAGCAATTCACTTACCAATTTCAGGAACACTAACTGAGCTGGCCGATCAAAAATGAAGCAACTGCTGAGGACCAGTCGCTCACGTCCCTGCCGACTCTCCTGAGCATTCTCTCCTATGAAAGTGGAGCAAAAGTGGGAAGGAAAGCAACCAGCTGAGGCACATCTCCTGCTCACTGCCGTCCGACTCTCCTACTCTTGCCGCCCCGACTCTCCTGCTCTCTGCTGCCCTTCCCCACAGTGCGAACCCATGGTTTTAATGCGCTGGTTTAAAGCGGGGCTGCACTATGGCATGTTCTGTTCTGTTCCAGACTGGAACAAAAAAGAGCACACCATGAGGAGCCCTGCTTTAAACCCATGGGTTAAAACCACGGGCTCGCGAAAAACCCTCATTGTAGAGTACTATTCGTACTCCGAATCCTCCCCTTTCAAGTTTTGCAAAGTAATTTTTGTGTAGTGAAATACATTTCAACACTACCCCCTCTTATTTGCAAGGCACAGGTGTGGGTTTCCCCCAAGCTCCCACGTCACACCTGCTCTACACTGCAACCGCCCTGGAAATGCTCCTCACTCAGGGTTTTTTTTTCTGGGGGCAATCCCCTGAACTGGACGTCATTTCGCGACAAATAGCCTTCACTGTCCATGGTCTACCTGTGCCTGTAATTCAGCTTAAGAGCGAGCACGCCTGGCCTGTACCCCTCCGACATGCAGGCTCTAGCTGGGCCATGTCACATCATGTCACGCGAAGCAGGGACGAGATTGATTGAAGCTGGTTGGTGGGATAAAGTTGATAATATATGTAGTTAGTATGGAGGTCCAGTAGACGAAATAGAGTGGTCACAACTGTCCTAGGGATTTTGGTTTTTTTTCAAAGAAGTCAGTATAAACTATTTCCAGCTAATATGAGGAGTAAAATGTTCAAGTACTGCAGCCTCGTAAAACCAGATTTTGCGAAGTACCAACAAGTCAAGTTCATCTGCTTCCTCCTCAATCTCTCCTTTCATCTGCACTCAAGTCCACATGATTCCCCCATGCCTCACATTTAAGTTTCCAGCTCTTCCTTGTGTGGCGAGCATGCCCAGATCATCTACAGGCAAAGAAGATGGTCTGCATATGAGTCGGGATCGTTATCTAGGATCGTTCTGGGGTCGGTGTGGATCGCCCCCATTTGCATGAGGACATGTTGTGGATCAGTCGGCCAGCCATGGAGTGGATCGGATTGCCCACTGAGCGCTAAGGTTAGTGAATCTAGCCCAATGTTCATCCAAAACAAATAAAATGCTCCTAAATGTACCCAAAACAGAAAAAAGTTAACTGATAAGATTGTCCAATTAGCACTTCAAAGTCATAGTAATTAGCACTTCATTTAGCTTGCAATTATCTGAAGGCTGGCTTCTGTTCCCTCTGAGGAGACCCTCGTTTCGATTTCTGCTTCAGGGACGTTAGCAATTCATTTTATGAGCGTAATCTCTAAACCACCAGTTAGAAAAAGGCAGGGCACCCAACTCTTGGCATTTGGGTGCAGGAATGCCGCTACTCTAAAACTCCACAGGCAATGTTATAGAATGCTCTTCCCATGCCTCCTTTTGAGTTACACGTTAGGGGACTTAGGTACATGTGGTTATAGAATAATGCCCAGGAAGATGCACACACAAATAGTTAATAATGCCAGTTAACTGCAGTAATTAATATCAATCTATTGCAAGTTGCACACACTTATGATTGGTGCCCAAATTTGGGTCCATATATAGAATTTAGAGGGATAACTTATAGAATAGTATAAGTTACACATATAGTTTCAGGATTTAGGCACACGCATGCATACTAGCTCTATGGCTGGCATACGTGCTTGTGGTTAATCACATATGCTTATATATACACCTGGTGGAGTCAAATGATTTTATTGTTAATTAAACATAACATAAAAAGCCCAAATTAAAAGGCCTGCATCGGGGGGGGGGGGGTATAATAAATTATGCAAAAATCGCACAAGCTTGCTTCTTAAATGATTTAGATGACGGCAAACAACGTGAAGCCACACAAAGCAATGACAGGGTATCACTTCTGTTTCTGGAGGAATTGTTGAAATGCTGCTAGTAGCTATCCTGTTGTGCTGCCTTCAGCTATCTGCCAGTGCTTTGTGTGACTTCATATTGTTTGCCATCATCTAAATCATTAAAAAAAGGGAGCTTGTGTGGTTTGTGTATATTTTATTGTACCCCCCCCCCCCCCTGCCACAGTGAAACATGACCACGCTGGAATTTTTATGTGATATTTTATTAACAATAACAGAATTTTGACTGCACCTCCAAGTGCGATCTGCTCTGCGTCTTACTTTCTGCTGATGGCGGATTCTTCAAGCCTCTCTGTGTCAACTACTGTATATACCTAGTTACATTAGTTTTCTTTAAAGGAAAGCAGGCTTCTACTTTCTTTTATAGTATATACACCTACATATACGCACACAGTTATAGAATCGCCCCCTTGGTGAATTCTAGTTGGATATCTGGTTGAAATTTATTTAGAAGGGGTAAAGTATAAGATGTAGAGTGTACAGGAGGCACAGCAAACCTAAGATCTCAGCTGTAAGGATTCACTTCCAGCCCTACCCCAGGAGTCATTAATCATCTGTATATGCAACTTTAATTAATCTCCCAAATATCTCTATCTTGAATAAGCCATTTTAACTAGTTAGGTAACCTTGGATAAACTTTTGCAGATGGCCCCTTTCTAATATTTCCAGATTGGCAGGAGGAATTCCCTCTCTAAATTGGAGGAATATGTTAAAGGGCCCTACCTGACTGAGCTTGTGTCTTCTTTTCTCTAAAGCAGTCCACAGAGATGGAGTGTCTGTTGTTACCCACCAGATACTAGACATCCTATGGTGCTGCATCTAGGCCACTTGGGATAAGAGAATAGTCCATCCACAGGCCAAACTAGTTTTAGTGCAGCTATAAGCTATAAGAAAGGTCAAAGGAGATTGAGGAGATCTGGCTGAAGATGTTCCTACAGGTCCAACAATGGTGGTGGGGGGAAGTCTAGTGAAGCCAAGGGAAGAGTAAGTGAGATTTTATCTGACTGAATGAGAGGAGAGAGAGATCTCAGCACTGGAAAAGGACCAAATACCCAAGTGAATCCAGCATCACAACTGAGAAGACCCAATACTGAGGCAGAAGGGACCTGTTTTCCATTGCATCCCTCTCTTCCCAGCCAAGGGTTATTCTTTAAATATGATTTCCCACTCTTTTAATATTGCACTTTTGAGGAGGAAAGCAAGAAATCCCACTAGACATATCTCTAACTAGGGTATGTAATATACTTTATGTAAATTAGAGGGACTGTTGGAATTTTTAGCATCCAGAGAACTAATACACTGGAGATGTCCAGTTGAGGCACCCTGTGATCTGAAGGTGAAAGCTGGCACCTTCAATTGAAACAGTACTATCCTTGGTGAGCATGAGGTCATCAGGAGAAATATGAGCAAGAGAGCAGAAGAGTTCAAATCCAAGGACTTAAGCTCCATATTCTCCTTTTGTCTTTTATGTCGCTCTTGACCTGAATTTTAAGAATTGTACATGATTGATCTATGCAATTACCATTAAAGGTGTATGATTTACAGGCCTACTGGTGCCCGTATCCTCTTTTTTTTATATATTATGATTTTTTAAATTTTTTGCCTATGTAGGCCTTGAGCTTTGCTTCCCCCTACCCTCCAGGACCTTTTTATTTAATTTGGTGACCTGTTAAGCTATTTCCCAATTGGTTTTCCTGCTTAAAGCATGCAATTGAGGCAGTGTATGCAAATCTATCTCATGCATATTAATTGTGGATATCCTTTAAACTTGAAGGACCTAGATGTGCCCAAAGGGCTAGCTTGGGAATGGCTGATATAGATGCATATTCTATAAAGGATAATAAGCACCTACTTTCCTTTATAGAGTACTAGCATAAGAGTAAATATGCTCTTAGGCATGAGCACTTATGCCAGCCATAGAGTTGGCCTAAATGTGTGCACCTAAGATCCGGTGATACTTATCTTATAGTACTCTCTAAATTAAGCAAGCAAATGTGCACCCCGCCCCCTCTTGCTATATATGGTGCATAAAAGATCATCCCTAAAAAAGATAGTATTTAGCACTATTCTATAAAGGGCGCTCAGTTAGGTGGTGCTTATAGAATAGTACTTAGTGTCATTTACGACAACTGAAAAATAGTATAAATCCTCTCACCTAAATTAGGCCCAGATCCCCCTTATTCTATAATTATGCATTTAAACTCTAGGAATGCCCCCAATCTGCCCATGATCCTTCCATTTATGTACTTCCTTTTTAAACCACATGGAACCTGTGGCTAAATTTACATGCATATTTTTTTCATTAATTCCTTTAGTACCAATAATTGCTCATTAAGATTCTAATTATTGGTACTAATTGGCTCATAAATCAATTAAATTGCATGCACAATTTGGCAGCACACCCACATTTGCACACACAAATTTTTGCACTTTTTTTTAAATAGAATTCAGGGGAATTTTGTGTTTCTAGAAAAACTGTGAGAAAGGCTCTAGGCTTTTATCAACTTACGAGTATCTATCTGCAAAAAACATAAATTCTCTGACTTTCTGCAACCAGTATGGGGGATGCTTCAGAATTTTGTATTTTTTGTATGATAAAGATTCCTGTGGTCAAAAGCCTAGGTGAGTTATTTGATTCTTCATTTTCATTTTGTAACCAGGTTATGGCTATGGTTAAAACAGCTTTCTTTAAGATGCGTTTGGTGTTGAGGTTCCGCAGTTTGCTCTCTGAAATGAATTTTTGACAGGTTGTGCAGTGTTTTTTATTGCCACATTTGGACTACTGCAATGCATTATTTTGTGGGCTTCTTCAGAAGTTGTTAAAGGCATTGCAGATAGCTCAAAATTCTACAGCACAATTATAGGAAATTTGCCACAAACAGCTCACATCTCCCCACTGTTAGCTGAGTTACATTGGTGTCCAATATTATGGAGGTTCCAGTTTAAACTTCTGGTGTTGGTATACAGGGTGGTACATTGTGATCTTTCTGCTGTTGTGTCTGATCTTTTGGTTACTTATACTCCTGGGAGAAGTCTGCGTTCACAAGCTCAACAATTGTTAGTGATATCTTCGCTATGTCAGACGCGTATGGTGTCAGTGAGATTGTGGGCATTTCAGGTTGTAGGACCACAGTTGTGGAATGCCTTGACAGACTCAATTTGGCAAGCATCTCCACTCTTGCAGTTTTATAAGCAATTAAAAGCAAATTTGTTTCAAAAGACTTTTGAGATTTGAGCAATGGGTGAAAGGGTTATATGTAAGAGTGTGTATTACTTTACAAGGAGCTGCTGAAAAGTTCTCAGACCAACCAATAAAAATGGGGCAGTCTCCATTGAGGGCTATACACTTTTCTGCTTTCATTCTATATTTTTCAGATGGAACGAAAAAAGTGGAAAATCACTGGACTAAAGACTCCTTATACAAAGGTGCGTTAGGGCTTTAACAGGCGGAATAGCGCACTGAATTGCCACGCACACTAGACCTTAACGCTAGCATTGAGCTGGCGTTAGTTCTAGAAGCATAGCATGGGTTTAGCCCGTGCTAAAATCCTGTGTGCGCTAAAAACGCTAGTGCACCTTAGTAAAAGGAGCCCTAAGTGTATAGCCCTCAATGGAGGCTGCCCCAACTTTGTTGGTTGGGCTGAGAACTTTTCAGCGGCCTCCTATATGTTTGCTTCAATTATTATGTGTGTTTTATTGTAACCCCCATAGATTTTGGGATATGAGAAATAAATGTTTTAGATAAGTAAAATAAATAATGTGTACAACACTGAGTATGTCTAATAACACTATAGAAATGATTAGTAGTAATAGAGTCTGCCTATGTGAATACCCTTCTGTTAATTATGTGCTATGTAAGAAATGTACATAGATACCTGCCTATGTTCTATTCTATAGCATATATGTGCATATATGCCAGAATTCTTAACATTTTTGTGTATAATTAATGTATATATTAGCAATTACTTTATAGAATTATCTTCAAAATGTGCATTTATAAGTAACTAATCTCATTACCATTGACCCAATGAAACTTTTCTTAATGACATACTTAAAATTCCATTTCACACTCAATCCCCTTTATAAAACTAATCCTATGTCAATTATAATTTTGATTGATCAGCCATCTTTTCAATGCTTTCTAAAGGCAAGATTATGCACATCCCAGTTTTTGCAGCAGGCTCTTCCACAAGCAAAGGTCTGGTTATCGACAAACAAGCCTCAGCCAAGTGATGCAGTTACAAGAGCTAATCACAGGAATAGAATGATCTGCTTGGAATAAATTCCACTAACCTTTGTGACCAAAAAGAGGGAATACCTGTCAGAAGCTCTTTCTAAACTAGGCATAATAGTTTGTAGGGAATTCTTGCTGAAACCAGAAGCCAAGGTAGGTTAGCCAAAACCAGTGTAATATAAAATTTTCTGGCACCTGTAATCAACTGGTAGCTGTATTATACATGTGCTATAATCTTTTAAACCTATTTTTTTTTTTTTGGCAGAATAAGGTACCAAGGATTATAATAATCTACACAGTTTGTAAAGCAAGCATGAACAACTTTTTTCATATTAGCCAGTTAAAAATGACTTTAGTTGAGAAATCTCCTACTGTAAACCGCATCGAGCTCTATGAACGTGGAGATGATGCGGTATACAAACCTAAGGATTAGATTAGATTAGATTAGTTGATAAACATATGGCCTCACTACTCCACCAATCTGAGAAAACATGCTTGTTTGTTTTCAAATGGTCTAGTCAAAGTCTGTACCTGAATCCAATAGAACATTTCTGATTAAGCTTAAAACTGCAGTCCATAGATAATCCTCAGCCAACTTGAAAGAGTTTGAATTATTCATCCAAAAAGAAGGAGCATAAAATAAAACATCCTGCTGGACAGTTGGTAGACAGCTATTCTAAATGACTCATGGCTGTTATTGCAGCAAAAGGGGCTCCTATCTAGTCCTGAATCAAGCTGAAATGTAGATTATATTGTTAGATCAGTGAAGCAAACTCTTGCTATAATGCATTTCAAATAGCCTTTTTTTTCACATAGCAGAATGTGAAAAATGTACAAGTTGCTGAATATGGGAACGAAATCTGGAGTGATGCAGGAATAACAGAAACAGTACAAATATTGCAGTCCAGTTCTGTAAATATATCCTGCATTCATAGAAACTTCCTTAGTAACGGATGTAGAACTAGTATGCTTTCCCTTATTCCTTACCATGCAAAACAAATTCAAATCTTTGTGTCATCTCGGTAACAGTGACGCAACTCTCTTCTCTACCAGGCAGATTGTAAAAGGATAAAAAACCTGCAAAAAAGACACTGGAAACCTACATAACAAATTTGCTTTGTCAAAATATTACTAAATCCCAGATTTTTAACAACAGTAGGGTGAACTTATAAAAACAGGTGTTAGAATATAAATGCATCTCCTACTCAAAAAGAGAGCAATCAAGAGTGATAGAGATCCTTGTACAGAAAGTACATGCTAACGCAATCCCTCAAATCCTACCCACAGGTCTAATGCACTTTGGAAAAGCAATAACTTGTTTGTAAGAAATGTCATTCATCTTGAGCTCAAATTTAGAAAAAACAGGTAACTAAATACAGAACTGGCATGAACCACTGTGCAAACCATGAACTCACATAGTGCAGTGGTTCCTTCCAGGAGGGCAGCACAGCACAGTTGTATGGTGAGTGGTTGGTAGGCAGAACAACTGAAAGTCAAAACCAAAAAGAGAAAAAAAACCATCTCTGAGTCCATGTACATGCTGAAGGTCTAATATGTTCCTATCCTTTTCAAAGCAAATATCATGTTACTGACGGTAGGGAATTAATTGGAGCTCCAGTATATGCATGGGCTCAAAGGCCTCACACTTCTTTTTTTCTTAGTCTGAGTTTGAGTTGTTAATGGTAGCAACAGCAAGGTTCACAGAGGAAAGGAGAAAATGAAGATGCTAAACCATCAGGGGAACAGGGAGCTGCTGGAATGCAAAGATAAAGAAGAGGAAAGAAAAAGAAGGAGATGCTGGACTTCTGGGGTAGAGAGGAAAGGAGAGGCGATGGAAAGATGCTGGATTATGAGGGTGAGAAGAGAAAGAAAAGAGATTCTGGACTTTGATGAGAGAAAGAAAAAAAGAGAGGAGAGATGTGGACTGTGTGGAAGGGAAAATGGGAGATTCTGGACCACTAAGTTGGAGAAGAGGGAGAGAACAGGAAATTTCTAGACTATGGAATGGAAGTGTGGAGGCAGTTGGAAAGAAGATTGATTATGGGAGAAAAGGAAAGGGGAGGAGAGAGGAAGAAAAAGAGAAAGAAATGTTGAACTATGGGGTAGAAGAGGAGGAACAGGGGTTAGGACAATGTTAGTCTGCAGGAAGAGGATAAGGAAGAAAGAGGAACTACTGGACTATTTGTGGGGAGGAAAGATAGGAGATATGCTGAGCATGATGGAAACATGGGAGAGACCACGGGGGAGGAGGTTGGTAATGAAATGAGTGAGAAGCGAATGGATAGAAATATGATGGGAATAATAAAAGGGCCCATCATTTTTGACACCCCTCCCCCATCTATATGAAAAACCTGATTTTTAGTAACAATCCACACGTCACACAAGGAAAAGGCAGCATCTTACATACTGCAGTGAGCAGTACATCAGTAAACCCATTGTAAAACTAAACAAGCCAGACTAGTACAGATCAATCCTACACAGTCAATCCTAACAGAAAACCATGTCTTTTCGAACACACAGAACACAGAAAACACCTTCGCCTAGTATGTAATCACAAACTAACCCCTCCCCCTTTTATAAAACTGTAGTGTAGTTTTTAGCCATGGTGGTAACAGCTCAGATGCCAACGCTAAAAAACGTTCTACAGTTTTGTAAATGGGGAGATAGAATAAAAATATGTAGACAAAGATTAAACTGAAGCACCAAGAAGCTGGACTCTGCATACAATGCAACACCACAGAAACAGCAATGCATCTCCCCTAAACCAAAAAAATAAATAAATAGAATTTTTTTTCTACCTTGTCTTCTCTGGTTTCTGCTTTCCTCATCTTCTTGTCACTCTCTTCCTTTAATTCACTGTCTACCCTCTCTCTGCCCCTTCTATATGGCATCTTCTCTCCTTCTATTCACCTTCCAGAAACATTATACCTCCCCCTTCCATCTCTCCCACACCCCCATGGTCTGGCATTTCACTCTCTCCTCTCCCTTCCCCCCATTTCCATCAGCATCTGCCCCCTTTCTCACCCTTCACCACGCTTCAATACCACCCTGACCCCCCTTTCTCTCCCTTCACCACCCTTCCATACCACCCTGACCCCCTTTCTCTCCCTCCACACCCTTCCTTACCACCCTGACCCCTTTCTCACCCTTCACCACGCTTCCATACCACCCTGACCCCCTTTCTCACCCTTCACCATGCTTCCATACCACCCTGACGCCCTTTCTCACCCTTCACCACACTTCCATACCACACTGACCCCCTTTCTCACCCTTCACCATGCTTCCATACCACCCTGACCCCCTTTCTCACCCTTCACCATGCTTCCATACCACCCTGACCCCCTTTCTCACCCTTCACCACACTTCCATACCACCCTGATCCCCTTTCTCACCCTCCACACCCTTCCTTACCACCCTGACCACTTTTTTCTCCCTTCACCACCCTTCCATACCACCCTGATCCCCTTTCTCTCCCTTCACTATGCTTCCATACCACCCTGACCCCCTTTCTCTCCCTTCACACCCTTCCTTACCACCCTGACCCCCTTTCTCTCCCTTCACCACCCTTCCATACCACCATGACACCCTTTCTCTCCCTTCACCATGCTTCCATACCACCCTCACCCCCTTTCTCACCCTTCACCACGCTTCCATACCACCTTGACCCCCTTTCTCACCCTTCACCATGATTCCATACCACCCTGACCTCCTTTCTCTCCCTTCAGCACCCTTCCATACCACCCTGACCCCCCTTCTCACCCTTCACCACGCTTAAATACCACCTTGGCCCCCTTTCTCACCCTTCACCACACTTCCAAACCACCCTGACCCCCTTTCTCACCCTTCACCACGCTTCCATACCACCCTGACCCCTTTTCTCTTCCTTCACCACCCTTCCATACTACCCTGACCCCCTTTTTCTCCTTCCACCACCCTGCTATGCTCCTTTCTCTCTCCATCGAAATCAGCAAGGTCCCGCAATGACTACTTCTACTGCCTCTGCTCCGGAAGAGGTAAGTGACGTCGGAGGGGGGCTGGGCCAGCAGATGCAGGGAGTCGCGGCAAGGTCCCGCGATGACTGTGGCTGCGGTCCACCCCCCTCCAACGTCACTTACCTCTTCTGGAGCAGAGGCAGCAGAAGTAGTCATCGTGGGACCTTCGTGTACTTCAGTGCAGCTGCCATATTTATTCCAGAGCAGAGTTGGCAGCCACGCTGAGGTGTGAGGTGCCATTTTCAGCAGCGTGGGAGCTTCTGGACCTGGCCGGCTGTGCACCCTCTTGGAGTGTTCACCCGGGGCGGACCTCCCCCCCCCTTGGTATGCCACTGCTCCAACCCCTTAACTATTTTAGTCACTCTTCTCTGGACCATTTCGAGTAGTGCCGTGTCCTTCTTCATGTACGGCGACCAGTGCTGGATGCAGTATTCCAGGTGAGGGCGTACCATGGTCCGGTACAGCGGCATGATAACCTTCTCTGATCTGTTTGTGAAACAAGGATAACGAAAACAAGAACAAAATCCAACCAATCTGCAGTGAACAACAGTCAACACAAAGAAAAACTGCAGACAAAAGTAAAAGATGCAGGCTAATTTTATTAAAACAATTATTGGTGGCGGTTAGTGTCACCACCTTTATACAAACCAGGGGACCCGACAAGGTCCGTATTTCGGTTAACACGCCTTCATCAGGGGTCCCTAATTTGAAAGATATCAGATTGAACCACAACAAAAATAAACTTAAGCTTGCTTCAAACTAAATTGATCACCAAAAAATGTCTCCGTGGGGTAATTGCAATCAATTTAGTTTTAATCAGTCTTAAGTTTATTTTTGTTGTGGTTCAATCTGATATCTTTCAAATTAGAGACCCCTGATGAAGGCGTGCTAACTGAAACACGGACCGTGTCGGGTCCCCTGGTTTGTACAAAGGTGACACTAACCGCTACCAATAATTGTTTTAATAAACCTAGCTTGCATTTTGTACTTTTGTCTGCAGTTTGAATATGGCTTCTGTGCAGTGCCATAGCCACCATTTCTCCATGTAGAGGCCAACTGAATTTTGGTTTTAGTTATGACTTTGGCTTTAACGCCAAAATTGATCCAAAATTCACCTTGTTTTGGTTTTGGTCTGTGTTGTAGTTATATGACAGTTGTATGCATAATGAAAGAAAAAAAAATGCAAAAGCAGCTCCAAAGCAACTAGTGTCTTCAAATTTCAGTTTCTTTCTCTCACAAGCCTCTTACACCTCTGACATTTCTCTTTTGTGCAAGATTGGATGACAGGGTTTGTTTTCTGTCCCCATCCTTCAGCAAATCTAACCCTATGTCAGCTTCATGTTGTAGCCTCAGACAATGGTAAACACAGCTAATAGGGTGATGAAATAAGTAAACAGGAAAAAATAGAAATATGTTTGAGTGTTATATAAAGTTAAGTGTACATATCATCATCAGATTTAGGGACCCTTTCTTTATTTATAAAATGTTATATGCCACTTTAGTGAAAGATTCATTCATAACAGTTTGCAATCAATAAAAAAATCACAATACAAACATAGATGAGCATATAAAACAAGAAAATCAAATAAAATGCATTGAACAACAATACATTCTATCATATTTCCAAACTCCCTACATGTCAAGGGAATGGGAACATTTACAATGTTTTACAACATGTTAACAAGTTTTGCATGCCCCTCAGATCCATGGGAAACTTTTCACATTTTCAGGTCCATTAAAATGCTAATGCATGAATTTGTCACATCTGAGGAAGAGCCGACACTGGCGCAACTGCAGGTTGGGGGATGCTGCTCGCCCCAGGAATGTTACAGGGGTACAGGGGGAAGGGAAGCAGCGTGCATGTGCGTCAGTGGGGGGCGGTGAGTGGGAAAGTAGTGGAGTGGGGACAGAGAGGATGGGTGCCGGCACCCTAATTAAGCTGGCGCCCAAAGTGGGACGCCCCCCTTACTATGCCACTGGATGCCACCCTAAGTTATCTTTCAGATACATTGGGGGTAATTCCATAAAGAAAGTACCTGCAGTTAGATGCCAGATATGCACCTAAAGCCTTGAAATAAGGGCATTGATGTACTTACATGCCAAATATGTTCTTATATACTATTCTATAAATATGCGAGTAACTTCAACAGCACATAGTTTGAGGGTGGGGCGTATATTAGGTGGAGCATGTATATAACCAATGGTGTACTAAGGGAAGAGGGCATACCGCCCTGATTGCCATCTCAGTGGAGGCACTAGCACCTTCCCCCCCCCTCCCAATGCCATGCTCATGCCCTCCTTTCCCTGCCCTTCGTACCTCTTTAAATCTTCAGCAGTGCGAGCAACTACTCTGGCCTGCTGCTCACGCCAGCTTAGCTCCCTCTGAAATCACTTCCAGATCTCAAGGCCAGGAAGTGACATCAGAGAGAAAGCCAATGCTGGTGCAAGCAGCAGGCCGGATAAGGTGCTCGCGCTGGTGAAGATTTAAAGAGGTACGGGAAGGGAGGGAGTGAAAGTGGCAAGTGGACATGGGGGGGGGAGGGGCGGAAAGGAGGGCATGTGGGGGGGAATACTACAGTCCCAGGTGCCTCCTACCCTTGCTGTATATAACTTATAGAATTCAATAAGTTATGCATGTATCTCTGCAACTTATGTGCAGACACTTATGTCAGTGATATGGCAAAATACTGCAATTGCACATGTGGTTTTTCAATTAGAATCCAGTAATTTAGTTATGCAATAAAATAAATATTGTGATTTAAAAAAAAAAATCTTCTGCATGAATGGTGAATGTGGAATGAATCCTGGGTGAAGTACTATACATGGAACAAAGGCAATTCACTGATGGGATTGTAGGGGACACTCGATGATGTTACAGGGAAATACTTTTTAAAACCAATTGGAGGAAATCTTTTTTCACTCAGAGAATAGTTAAACTCTGGAACGCGTTGCCAGAGGATGTGGTAAGAGTGGATAGCGAAGCTGGTTTTAAGAAAGGTTTGGACAAGTTCCTGGAGGAAAAATCCATAGTCTGTTATTGAGAAAGACACGGGGAAGCCACTACTTGCCCTAGATTGGTAACATGGAATATTGCTACTCCTTGGGTTTTGGCCAGGTACTAGTGACCTGGATTGGCCACCGTGAGAATGGGCTACTGGGCTTGATGGACCATTGGTCTGACCCAGTAAGGCTATTCTTATATTCTTATGTCATCTTAACCTTTTTCTGTTTATGACAAGTATTGTTCAAATTACTAGGCCACAGTCCAGTATGGCACCTGTAGATAGAACAAATTTGAATCATACTTCAGCCTGTGACCATTCAGAAGGATTTTTAGTTCTGTCCAGTCTTACATTATGAAAGTGTAAAACACAGGACACTTGGTGACGGCAGTCATCTGCAGTGGTCTTCTCAGCACTGTCATTAATTAGTTTATTCGCTCTTTTGGAATGCTGCCTGTCTTTCAGTCTTTAGACAGGTAAAACTACTGTTTATTTAACAATGACATTTCATCAAACTGAACACTGCAGCCTAAAACTGCAGGACAAAACTTTTAATTTGCTGGATCAGCACATTCTTAATTAGGTAACAGAAGAGACATAATGAAGAGTCTTAGGGATAGTAGATAGAGGAAGATTTAATTAAAGCACAAACAACTACTATTTTTTTTTTTTTTTTAATGAAAGAACCAAAATATTGTGTATGTATAAAGTAAAACTGCCTTTTAGAAAGTTAAGTAACAGCACCATCTCGGTGGGGTCTGGACTGGTACACAAACAGCCAGACAGAAGCACAGAAAGTAAAGGAAAATTCTTTATTAACTCATAAAAGGAAAATCCTGCACCCTGTTACTTCACAGTGCCAAGCATACAATGAACAGTCTTTTGATTCAAAAGTCCTGAGGTGAGCCAGTGTCTGACAGGACCCAAGACATGAACCATGGAAATCCCTAAAAAGAGGACATGTCCAGGTTTTCCCAAACATCTAAACCCTAACCATGCTTTGTAACAGCCACACCCCAAACACAGTCTTGTAACAGTCTTCCTTCAGTCAGATAACAAGGTATGGTCCTAGCCAGACCTAAGAGTCAGATTTCCAAGTACTATTTAAAACGTCTCTATCATATATAGAAACATGATGGCAGATAAAGGCCAAATGGCCCATCTAGTCTGCCCATCTGCAGCATCCACTATCTCCTCCTTTCCCTATTGGCTAAGGCTCTTAACATTTGCATCTCCTCTTCCTATAGGCTAAGGCTCTTTACACCTGCATTGTGAGGTCATAGAGCTGCCCATCCGCAGTAACCATTATCTCTTTCTCTCTCTGAGAGATCCCTCGTGCCTAATCCAGGCCCTTTTGAATTCAGACACAGTCTCTTTCTCCACCACCTCTTCTGGGAGACTGTTCCATGCATCTACACCCTTTCTTTAAAAAGTATTTCCTTAGATTACTCTGGAGCCTATCACCTTTTAACTTCATCCTATGTCCTCTCATTGCAGAGTTTCCTTTAAATGAAAAGCTCGACTCATGTGCATTTACATTACATAATATTCAGCAAGAAAAGATATGGCTTACTTCCGTCAAGCAGAATGTCTAGTGGCAGTGATTAAGGAGTATGCTAGGGCCACTTGTTCCTCCTTCTCCATCTTGGCCCCTTTAACCTGCCTCTGGCCCTGCCTCTTATACGTACTTCCTGGTAGCTGCTTCCCTGACTCCTCCTTCCCGTGTCACATCCCCCTAAGGAGGGACTACCTATGTTAAGATGGTTCTGACTTTGTATGGGAGTATCCAGAGGGGAGTGGTAATATCCTGTAGATTCCCTCACATAGCCATTCCCAAACCAGTCCTTGGGGCACACCTAGTCTCATCAGGTTTTCAGGATATCCATAATGAATATGCATGAATTTGTATCTAACATGAATATTCATTGTGGATAGTCCAAAAACACGATAGTCCTAGGTATTACCCAAGGACAGTGCTGGGAATGGCTGGGTTACTGCCTACTATTTATTATTTCTGCCATTCTACCAGATGTACCCAGTCATTTAAAGAGCAACCTTCCTAAAAATTAGGAGCCTAGATAGGCACCTAATTTAATTATTGGTGCCAGTAAATGGCAATTAGCAATTTATAATTGGCTTAAGTTAAAATTAATTGGACAGTAGGTGCCTAACTTGGTGGGTGCCTAAGACTTTCAGCTAAACGCCTAGTCCAAGGTGCCTACCAAAAAGTGGGCATGGCTAATGGCAGATCATGAGCAGATCATAGTATGCTTTGCTTGTGGGTACCTAAATTAGATTTAGGTGCCAGCATTTAGGCCAAGAAAACCCTGGCATAAATAGGGGGTGCCTAAGGTTTTGACACCTACTGGTGTCACCTAAGTCCAATTTAGGCCCTGCTAGGCACAATTCTGTAAACAGCACTTAATTCATGATTGACATGTGCTATGCGCTGCGTTCCTCAGTGCCTATATTTTAGGCATCATATATAGAATTAGAGCCTATGGGGCTCACAATCGACACAGAAATATGTCTAAAATCCAGCCCAAATTGTGATTAGAATGTCAGATTTGGGGCTCCTTTTATGAAGCTGTGTTAGAGGTTTGAGCGCACACAGCTTTTTAGCGCATGCTAAATCCACGCTACACAGCTAAAACTAAAGCCAGCTCAATGCTGGCATTAGCGTCTAGCAAGGCCATCAGTGTAGCGTGTGCTATTATGCGCGTTAAACCGCTAACGCGGCTTTGTAAAAGGAGCCCTTGGTGTTAGACATAACTGGGAACTGCAAAGCCCAGGCGGTGCTCCTTTAGATTCCAGCTGGTTTAGGACTCTCTGTGACCAGGAGGTAGTTGCCCTAGTTGCACTCCCCTAACGCTATTCCTGTCATGTGTGATTGAAGTATTCTGTTAGCTTGATTTTTCTATGTAGCATTCTGTAGTAATTTGATTTCAGTTTTCTCGATAGTGGAGGGGATATTTGTGAGGGGGAAGAGAGGGGAGACAGGGATTTTGTTGATCCTTGCTCTGTATTATTTGTGATTTATAAAATAACAATTGTACAGAATATTGTTTCTTTTTATACTTTAATAAAATAAGTTCAGCATAAAAATATTTGAGGCTTGTGCGGATGGGATCAGATGGTTTGTGGGGATGCGGCGGGGGCAGGAACCGAGCTCGTGGGGACGGGGCGGGGATGGGGCCGAGCTCGCAGGGATGGGGACAAATTTTTCCCTCATGTCATTCTCTATTCCAGAGTATCCCAGGGAACAGAATAAGCCTGAAGCCTCAGCGAGATAAATTGAACTCAGCTGATCTCAGCACGAGGCAATCAGAAACACAGAGAAAAGAATGCCTCAGGGAAGGCAGAGAACGGACAGCAGGGAACTATGGGCTAGATTCACTAACCTGCCCGAATTGGAACAATCCGTTTCCTATTCATGCAGGTCCGATGAATTCACTAACCCCCCCCATCTCCCTGCACAGATTGCGCATGCACAGACCCGTCCTAGCCGTGACTTTTTTTTTTTTAACTTTAAACTTTTGCGAGCCCATGGGTTTAACCCGCTTCAGGTTAAACCCACAGACTTACACAGGCAGTCGGAGCAGGCATGTTCAGGGCAGTGGCGTACCAAGGGGGGGGGCGGAGGGGGAGGTCCGCCCCAGGTGCCAGCCCTGAGGGTGTGCTCCCGACCTTGCCGTTCAGTCACCCCCCCACCCCCGAAGGACCGCTCGCCCCACTGACCTTCCTGCACCACCTATGAAGCAGCCCGCAGCAGGATCGCGACGTCAGCGATCTCTGAGCTGCTTGGCCGCTGCTTCCTGCGCCGCGATCCCGCCCCTACTCTGACGTCAGAGGAGGGGCGGGACCGCGGCGCAGGAAGCAGCGCCTAAGCAGCGTAGGGATCGCTGACGTCGCGATCCTGCTGCGGCTGCTTCATAGGTGGTGCGAGGAGGCCAGGGGGGCGAACAGTCCTTCGGGGTGGGTCGGGGCATCAGGCCTTCAGGGTGGGGCGGGCGGCAGGCAGGCAGGCTTTCAAGGGGGAGGGGGGTGACAGGCAGGCAGGCAGGCCTTCAAGGGGGGACAGGCCTTCAAGGGGGGGACAGGCAGGCCTTCAAGGGGGGGGAGACAGGCCTTCGGGGGGGTGTGCAGACCTTCAAGGGGTGCAGGCCTTCAAGGGGGGGCAGGCAGGCCTTCAAGGGGGGAAGGCAGGCCTTCAAGGGGGAGACAGGCCTACAAGGGGCTGGGATAGGCCTTCAAGGGGGGGACAGGCCTTCGGGAGGGGGGAGTGCAGGCCTTCTGAGGGGGTGCAGGCCTTCGGAGGGGGTGCAGACCTTCAAGGGGGTGCAAGCCTTCAAGGGGGAGGGACAGGCCTTCAAGGGGGGGCAGGCAGGCCTTCAAAGGGGAGACAGGCCTACAAGGGGGTGGGATAGGCCTTCAAGGGGGGACAGGCCTTCGGGGGGGTGCAGGCCTTCAGGGGGGGGTGCAGGCCTTCGGGGGGTGCAGGCCTTCAAGGGGATGCAGGCCTTCAAGGGGGGGGGACAGGCCTACAAGGGGGGGACAGGCCTTCAAGGGGGGACAGGCCTACAAGAGGGGGACAGGCCTTCAAGGAGGGGACAGGCCTACAAGGGGGTGGGACAGGCCTTCAAGGGGGGTGCAGGCCTTCAAGGGGGGACAGGCAAACCTTTAAGGGGGAACAGGCCTTTGGGGGGGACCCTGGTTTAGAAGTACTGCCCCAAGGGATCCTCGATCACAAGGGGACACCCGTTCAAACTCAGAGGAGGGAAATTTAATGGTGACACCAGGAAGTATTTCTTTACAGAAAGGGTAGTAGATCACTGGAACAAACTTCCGGTGCAAGTGGTCGAGGCCACCAGTGTACTCGACTTTAAAAATAAATGGGACATCCACGTAGGATCCCTACGGGGGTCGAGCTAAGGAACTGGGTCATTAGTACTCGGACTCGATGGGGTGGGACAGAAGAGTGGGCAGACTTGGTGGGCTGTAGCCCTTTTCTGCCGTCATCTTTCTATGTTTCTATGTTTCTACAAGGGGTGGGACAGGCCTTCAAGGGGGGGTGCAGGCCTTCGGGGGGGTGCAGGCCTTCAAGGGGGGGACAGGCCTTCAAGGGGGGACAGGCAGGCAGGCCTTCAAGGGGGGGACAGGCCTTCGGGGGGGGTGCAGACCTTCAAGGGGGGGACAGGCCTACAAGAGGGGGACAGGCCTTCAAGGAGGGGACAGGCCTACAAGGGGGTGGGACAGGCCTTCAAGGGGGGTGCAGGCCTTCAAGGGGGGACAGGCAAACCTTTAAGGGGGAACAGGCCTTTGGGGGGGACCCTGGTTTAGAAGTACACGGAGGGAAGGAGGTGTTCAAAGAGACGTGCATATGCCAAACTTTGGGGGGGAAAGAAATAATGGGTCTGAAAATAGAGGAGAGGGAGAGAGATGATGGATCATGGGATTTAGGGAAGGAAGGAACAGAAAGGGAGAGAAATTGTACACAAGGGATGGTGTGGAGGAGGGATAGAGATACTGGATAGGAGGGTAATTGGGAAAAGAAAGGGAGAGATGGTGGACTCTGGGGTGGTGGGGAAGGAGGGAGAGATGCCGGATGAAAGGTTAGTTAAGAAAAGGTGGATCTGTGGAGGGAGATGAAAAAAAGGAAAGATACCAGACTTCCTGGGGAGGGAAGGGAAATGGAAAGGGAGGACAGAGTTGGCAGATGGATGGTTAGCATGCAGAAAGAAGAAAGAAGGAGACCCTGGCAAGCAAGTTATCAGAAGAAAACCAGAGCCTTGGACCAACAAGATTTGAAATATAACCAGACAACAAAAGGTAGAAAAATTAATTTTATTTTCTGTTTTGTGATTATAATATGTCAGATTTGAAATGTGTATCCTGACAGAGCTGGTGTTGGACTGCAAACGTGAGCTAGGATTTAACAGAGAGAGGAAAAGTCCTTTTTGTTTCTTTATTTTATTTACACCACAGCGCCAGTGTGGTTAGGAGAAGCCAAAGGGGGTGAAAAAGCTATAAAACCCACCAGGAGTTTTGAAAAAAATCACTCAACTGGGCAGGAAAATCGAATTGAAAAACCAATTCAATAGGCTGAATCGAATCAAAATTTTTTTTCCTGAATCTGGCAGCATTAGTTTGCACTACTGTTTTAGACTTTAGGACCTGGGATTGGGGAGAGATGGCATCCTCAGTACTTTATAATGCAAGTGAAACGAGGATTTGGTCAGACTTTTGAAGGGTCTGCAGAAAAAAAATATTGTATAGGCCGGGGACATGAGACAGCAGGAAATGGGAACTTTTCTTCCTTCTATTTTTGTGAATGGAAAGGCTGAGGATGTCAGAGAGTTCAGTTAAAATATGTGCTTTATAAGAAAATATAATAATGTGTTTTATAAAGTTTATAGCATAGCTGGCCTACCCAGTGAGGTGTTCCTAGTGGTGGTGGCAGCATGTCAATGTGTTGAGAGGAAGAGGTGGTCTGGGAAATTCTGCTGAGCAAACTCCGGGCCCATTTCCACCCCCCAGTTAGTCCACTCCTCTCAACTGGTTCACACACTGAGTGGGTCTTTGGGTATTGTTTTGGGATCTCTTCCAGTGGTTTATCAGTATCTCCTTCTGGTCCAAGGAAGGAAACTTTGTTATCCTTAGCATTGACCTACAGAATATGTTTGTAACAGCGCTGCTTGTGTAGCATTAGGCTATGTAGTGATCGAAAGAAAAAAACAGACCTTTGCACATTTTTGCACTATATGGTGGGTATATGAGGAGATTCACATTTCCTGCACAGCTAAGTCCATGTGAAGTTACCTTGTGCTGTATTTGACATCTAGCAAGGTCTCTGTTTGAAAGGAAAGATCTAAACTTAAAAATGAAGTGGCCAGAAGTTATGGTAAAAGCAGATAGTGTAGCTGGTTTTAAGAAAGATTTGGACAAATTCCTGGAGGAAAAGTCCATAATCTGTTATTAAGACATGGGGGAAGTGTCTGCTTGCCCTGGATTGGTAGCATGGAATGTTGCTACTCTTTGGGTTTTGACCAGGTATTAGTGTCCTGGACTGTCTACCATGAGAATGGGGCTACTGGTCATGATGGACCATTGGTCTGACCCAGTTAGGCTATTCTTATGTTATGTTCTCATCTGTAGGGGCCTTTGTATTCACTTTTTATTTTAATGTATTTTTTTTCTGGGAACTTATCAATGTTTTTTTATAATGGAAGAGAATTAATGTGTGTGGGATGAGGGGGTGACTAATTTCTTCAGCTAAATAATTCAATCCACCTCAAACAGACATAGGAGAACTCACGCACCATTCACACACCCTCCAACCAAAAACGTCAAAAGAAAAAAACTGTTTGACAACCTCCTAGCCATTCGAGCTGCAACACTCGACCCCCAACTCTACAACCAATTGACATCGACCACAGACTGCAAAACCTTCAAAAAGAAATAAAAACCCTTCTATTCAAAAAACACATAAAACCGAACTAACACAATCAGAACTGTCCCAAGCATCACCTGCAACTACTCCATATGTACTTCTGATGTCATGACAATTCAGACATAATTTATGTTATGTTGTGTTTGGAATATAAGAAAATTTTCACTGCCTGTTTCTATTCTGACCATTTATTCCGTTTCATGGTAATTACAAAAAATATTTTTTTACATGGGGGGGGTGTCAAAAAATGATGGGCCCCGGGTGCCACATACCCTAGGTACGCCACTGGTTCAGGGCCCAAATCTCTTGCTCCTATGTGGCGGCGGCAGCAGCCTCTTCCCTCCTACCCTTCAGTGTGAGCCCGCGGATTTAAAGCTGGTGCTGCACTGTGGCGTGCAGCCCCACTTTAAAACCATGGACTTGCACTGCGGGGAAGGGCGGCAGAGAGCAAAAGAGTCAGGGCGAGCAGGCAGGAGAGATTGGAGCAGGCAGGCAGGGGGTTTGGGTTCGGGGCAGGCAGGTGTGTTCAGGGCAGGCAGGCAGGCTCGTTTGGGGCTGCAAGAGATGGGGCTGACAGGTTAGAAAGCAGGGCAGCAGAAGGCAGGGCAGTTGCAAAGAGCTTCAGCGACTGGATCTGAGCAGTCGCTTTTTGCGAGCCCAGTTGGATCGAAAAAAAGTTTAATGAATCGTGTCCCTGCCTATTTTGCATGCAGTTCCCCTCATTTGCATATGCATACCGGAAGCAGATCGCTACACAGGTTAGTGAATACTGCAGGAGGGAAATCTGGTTGCTAAGGGCTCGCAAACCGATCGGTACACAATCAGTTTGCTTAGTGAATACAGCCCTATGCTCCAGTCCCTGCACCTCACAAACACAATGCCTCAGGGAAGGCAGAGAATAGACAGCAGGGAACTATGCTCCAGTCCTTGCATCTCAAAAACACACCATTAAAAACTGCACCAGAGATCTTAGGAATCCTGTTCTAAGACAGAGGTTAGAGGGGATTGGGAAACAGCCTGGGTAGGATTATTTTGAAACTGCTTCATGCACAGGGAAATCCAGTTATCAGAAGTGGAGGAGTAGCCCTTGGAAGTAGGACAGGATTATTCTGATACATTCAGTAACCCTGAAATGGATTGGGACCCTGAAGCAGTAAGTGTGGATGAGGACTGGATGGGTGAATGAAAATCTCTGGGGAAATTATTGTACAAACAATTCATGATGGTCAAAATGTGTGAGAAATAACTACAGTGCTTAAGAATGTTTACTGAATGATTGTGGAGCTTTAAAACTAGTTATAAGCCAGCCAGAATCCCTTTCTGCTTTGAAAGTATGTTGGATTGGGGGATGGGCTAAAGCAAGATACTATGTTATAAAGAAAATACTGTAAACCTTAAAGGTGATTCAGAGCCCTGGAATAGGAACCGGGGAGGGATAAAGGCCATCATTATCAAGAGTGTGGATAAAGAGAGAAGCCAGTGCAGGGGGGCCACTAGGGACCACCCTGGTGCCCAGGGATTCCTGGACTTGGAGATTTTGAACACCAAAAGCTGCATGGACTGAGACAAAAGGGGTCAGCTGGACTGTGAGTGGCTAGAAGCCAGTTTTAGACTTTTTCTTTTTCTTTTTTTTTTTGGGGGGAGGGTTTGTGCTTGCCTTCTGAAAAGTGTTTATCACAGAACTGGATTGTAGGGCTGAGAGAGAGCTTGCATCAAAGCAGGCCTAGGCGGCAGCCTGTGTGGCTTATACAAATGAAACTATGCAATACCTGCTAATTTTTGCCACCAACTATTTTTCCTTCATTTCTCTAATGCCAGTGTTAAGTGATCTCCATAGGAGTGCTCAACTTTGCACCTGAGATGGGAGCTGAGATGCTGGAGCGTTAGTCAGGTTCCTCAGTCCTGCCACAATATGCATGAAATTGATTTGTATGTACTGCTTCCATTGTATGCAAATTGATCTTATGCATATTTATTGTGTAAGTCTTGACAACCTGAGTGGGTTGTGACCCTCGAGGACCATGGTTGCTCTTTCAGAATAAGTTTCCAAGTTTATTAAAATATTCTATCCTGCACCAAAGGTCATAGCCTTCTGGGCAGCTTACAGTCTAAAAAGCCAAACAATTGGGTTGACATAAATCAATATAAAAATAAATATAAATAAGACAATCTAAATTCAAATTATTTTAAAAATTTACATAAATCAATAGTGGCAGCTTTTATGTGTTCATGGACTATTTCACGATATGATGGTACTTTCAGACATCTTTGATTTTCTGATCTAAGTGATCCAGATGTCACATATAAATTCAAAAAGCATGCCAGATAGGGAAGTTCATCCGTCGGTATAACTTTAAAAGTTAATAAAAGTATTTTATAAACAATATGATGGTTAATTGGTAGCCAGTGTGTTGTTTTCAAATGTCGGGTGATAAGATCAAATTTCCATAAATTAAATATTAATTGAATTGCCGTATTTGGTATTTTTTGTAATCTCTGGATTTCTTTTTGCCTAATACCTGCATAGAGGGCATTACAATAGTCCAATTGTTGAATGTATAAATATGTTTAAGCACGTAAGCATTGCCATACTGGGACAGACCGAAGGTTTTCTAACAGTGGTCAGTCCAGGTCACATGTACTTGGTACGATCCTATGTAAAACAGATTTTATGCTGCTCATCCTAGAATTAAGCAGGTTCCTAAAAGATAAGGGGATTGAGGGGTATAGACAGAAGTAGAAGTAGGTTATAGGAATAGTCAGAAGCCACTTCACAGGTCATGGGCCTGATGAGCCGCCGCGGGAGCGGACCGCTGGGCATGATGGACCTCTGGTCTGACCCAGTGGAGGCAACTTCTTATGTTCTTATGATTTTCCCAAGTCCATCTTAATTTTGCTAAGCTAACTGCTTTTACCAATTTCTCTATCTTAATAGGTCAAAAACATATCTATATATTGGGCATGAGCACTTACGGTAGCCATGGAGCTGGTGTAAATGCTTGCACCAAGACCGTTAAAGAGCTATTATTCTACTCCACTCAAACTCCACCTATGTGAATTCCCACCTGCAAAGTACATGCTATCAAATATTGGTGCATTATGATAAATATGTAGCCTGAAAATGGTAATTTAGGATATGTGTCAACATACATGCATACATGACTTGAATACTTGCATTTATGCATGTTCTTACCATCTAAATCTAGATGGCTCCACATATGGTTCCTTTTGAGGAAGCAGTAACTTGCATAATTGCATAATTGCATAAGTCAGAGCTAATTGCATAAGCGGCATATACTGTGAGTACTGTACGTTTATTGCAATGTGCAATTCACTCTCAGTCTCCATCTATAACTTGTCCGGTTCCTGTTCCCTAACAAGTCATGCAGTTAATACACAAATTAGCACATGCTGTCGTTACATAATTGTACTAACAGCGTGCACTAATTCACACATTAACTGCTGAGCACACATTAGTAAACAAGCCCCTTTATGTAGGTAGCAAGGGTTTTAACAGGTGATCATGTTTTCTGTTAGCTAATCAAACAATTATCCAAAGATTCTGTACAATCGGATGGGGGAAAAAGGGTCCATTATAGTTTTGAAAGCTCATGCACCATGCTTTTTGCATCATTTTTAGAGAGGACCAATGAAAAATACTCAGATCCTTGCAAAGAATCCAACCATACCATCTTCAGGAATTGATGGTTCTTGAAAGTAAGCTCCAAAACATGAGCTTTTTATTTCCGAGCAACCTAGAGAGGATATTGATATGACAAGTGACCTTTTTGCTTCTATATTTGATTTTTAATAATGTGTTACTATTACTGCTACAATGATTTTCATTCTTCATTTATTTGTTGATGGCAAAGCTATTGAATTCTGAAGTGCATGAGTAGAATGAAAACAGCCCTATCCACTAACTTATTTAACCTTCATAAGATGTAGTAACCTTACTAGTCAATTTCGCTAATAAAACGAAATTGCTGATTTAATGGAATGTCATTAGCTGTCACTGCAAACTGAAAAGTGACAAAAAAAACACCCCTCCCAAAGGTTATTAACTAAATCATGGGCTTTTGAACAATAGGAAGAAATTAGATGATTTTGACAGATGCATTTCACTAAAGGCATTTCCTGATCATATTGCTGACCATTCTATACATTGGTGCCAAGAGTTAAGTACCCCAATGCCATACGCTTACCACCAAGTCCATAACAGCATCTTGGTGCTAAGATTCTGTTATGACTCAGCATTGGTGCAACTAAAGTAAGACTCCAATATGTACGCCAAATCAATGTCAGTTGTAACTGTCGAGCCTAATTGTGTCCTGCAGTGTATGTAACTGATAGTATTCTATAAAATATGTATACATCTCAAAGACATACCCACCCATACTCTGCCACATGTGATTTTAGAAAAATGTTTAAAACTCACCTGTATACTAGTGATAAGGGAGGGGGAGGAGAGAGAGAGAGTCCTGTACAGGTGAAGATTTTAAGTCCTCTATGAAACTAGAGGTGAAGATATAGCCCCTCCGAAAATCCCCCATCATAATAGGCCAATAAACATTACTAAAGGCCTAAGATGGCTGAGAATGCTCTGACTAAAGCTGTCAGCCTTTGCGCAATCTATGCTTGCTGAAATCAACAAGCCAAACAAAACTTATGCTAAAATAAGCAAGTCAAGTGAAACTTATTCTTTTACATGGCAAATGGTACCACATCTGCTGTAGTGCCATAAGAACAGGGAAGTGAACATAAGAAGGATGAGGACGTGTCCTGACCAAGAATATAAAAATACACCATTTGTGAAATATATCCTGGAATGGGTGGATCCTTACAGGACCCTTTGCTCAAAATTGATGATTTGATATTAAAATGGCATTTGACGAGAATAGTTATTTTAGTATACAGGGCGTGCGTACAGTATGACACAGCATGGCACAAGATAATGTTAACCAATTAATAAATTGATAAATGTAATGATGTTTGTAAGTAACCAATAAAAACTAACAATGTAACATGTACCAACGTGGGCCAGGGCTATCAGAAGCATATAAAAAGAAAGCTCTTTTGGCTATAAAGGGGGGGGGGGGGAACAGCCATCCAGGTATACTCAAGCACTTGAGGCATACTATCTGTCAGCTCCATATGCTGTAAGGATTTGCTCTTATAACCTGTTATTGATTGTTAATAAAATATATATTAATTATACCAGCATATTGGGTTTCCGTGAGCTTAGTTCTTGAAGGTTGTATGTTGAAATAGTTTTTATTAAAGATTCAATAAAGTGCATGAAAAGCAAACACAGATATAAACCAAATTCTTTCACATGTGCACAAACCAATCCCCCCCCCCCATCTAGGATTAAAGTCCAACAACAACTCAGGTAGCATGTGTTCAACCTCATAAATTCAGTAGTCTGCCACGAGCATGAGGAGTAAGGTCTGTCCAGAAGTGTTCCCAAATCTGACAAAAGCGACGACCTGTGCCTCGGTCAAGATCCCCAACCTGTCTCTGCTCCAAAGGAGCATGAACAATCATCAAGGATCTCCATTGACTATAAGATGGTGGGTCCTGGGACAGCCAATTGGTCAATATCACTTTTTTGCCTATAAACAACACTTTAGTCACAAAAGCTGTCATCCCTTTAGGTTTTGGCATTGCGATAGTATAATATCCGAAGAGTGCTCTTGGCATGGGAGACCATCGCCTTCCCCAGAGAGATGTAGTATAATGTTCAAGTCCATGCCAAAACTATAGAATGCGGGGACATATCCAAAGCATATGTCCCAAGGAAGCGTGGGCATGAGCACACTTTGGGCAATTATGGTTAGGAGTAATCCCCATCCGGGATGCTCGCTCAGGGGAAATGTAAAGTCGCAGAACAATCTTAAATTGTAATTCCCAATGAAAAACATTGGAAGACACCTTCCTAATATTTTTTAGTACTTGTTGTACTTGTTGGGCCGTCACTGAGCAATGCAGGTCTTCTGCCCAGGAGGCTGCCAATATGTTCAAATTAGGCCCCGGTTGACAATCCCGGAGGCTCAGTAGGTGAAATCAAAGTATTGAAGGCTGTAAATAGGCGGCTCTTCACTAGGAAGCATGTGCATCAGTAGGTAAAATACTTCAATGCTAAACCAGTTAAAACTGGTTAAGAACATAAGAATATAAGAACTGCTGGATCAGACTAGTGGTCCATCGTGCCCAGCAGTTCACTCATGCAGCGGCCCCCAGGTCAAAGACCAGTGCTCTAAATGAGTCCAGCCTCACCTGCGTACGTTTCAGTGTAGCAGGAACTTGTCCAATTTTGTCTTGAATCCCTGGAGGGTGTTTTCCCCTATAACAGACTCCGGAAGAGCGTTCCAGTTTTCTACCACTCTCTGGGTGAAGAAGAACTTCCTTTTAGCATTGATTGTTAAAAGCACGGTGAGTTTTGAGCATATGGGCCTGATTCTGGTGACTTTGCCCCTCTTCTGCCCACTGCCGTCTGGTCTTTCCCGGCCTCCTCTCTCCTTTAGTGGGCCTGCCTGCCATTCATAGCATGAACTTACAAGGTAGGGTTTTCTGATTTATCCAACTTCTTCAAGCCACCCTGGGAACCTTCCCTCTGCTGCAACTTCCTGTTGCCACATGGGAGGATGGAGAAAGGAAAGGCCCCCCAAAATGGCTGGAAGAAGCCTGGATGAATCATTGCCGGAAAAACCCAACTTTGTATGAATGGCAGGCAAGGAGAGAGCCATACCCGCTGAAGGGTAAAGGGAGAGGCTGGGTCCAAATGGGACCAGGCTGATCCAGCAGAAGAGGGGATGGTAGGTTGGGAGAATTAATTAATTGGAAAAGATAAATAAACAGCAATAGTGTGGGCCACCCCAAAGGTCCCCAAGGGACATTGTCCCGTGGGCCTTGCAATGAAGAACACTGGACTAGAGCGTTCCTTCATAAAATTTATAAGCAGCCAGAAAGCACTCCTCTTCCATGATGCTTTTGTCACCTATTTTTTTATTGTTCTTAGTGTGTAACTGGGTGACTGTGGCTGGATCTGCAATACAGATTCTGTTCTCTCTGTTCTACAGTACAGTGGAACTTTGGTTTATGAGCATAATTCATTCCAGAAGCATGCTTGTAAACCAAATTGCTCATTTATCAAAGCGAGTTTCCCCATAGGAAGTAAGGGAAACTCGCTCAATTCGTTCCCCCCCCCCCCCCACCCTTCCGAGGCCCCTGGCGCTGCTCCACCCCCCCCCCCCCAAGAATTGGCATCACTCCCCTCCCCGCTCCTAAATGCCCCCCGTGTAAACTGGCATCCCCGCCAGCCCAAACAGAAGCCTTACCCCATCTGGCACCGGCATACAGCCCCAGGATGTGCCGGTGCCGGTGAACGAAGATCCTTCCTGTTGCCTTGGGCCTTGAGCATCTGAGAATTTCGAAGAGAGCGAGAACCAGAAGGCCTTGAACATGCACAGATGCTCAAGGCCCAGGCAACAGGAAAGATCTTTGTTCAGCGGCACGTCCTGTGGGTTGCTTGCCGGTGCCAGATGGGGTAAGGCTTCTGTTTGGACGGGCAGAGGATGTCGGTTCACGCGGGGGAGAGACATCCGCGGGTGGGGGCATAGCGATGCTTGCAAATCAAGTCAACGCTTGGTTTGCAAGTCACAATTTGCGAGAATGTTTTGCTCATCTTGCAAAACACTCGCAAACTGCGTTACTCGCAAACCGATGTTTGACTATATATTGTAAATATTCCTCTTCTTTCCCTCTTATTTCCTACTATTCAATTTTGTATATTTGTAAACCATCTTGATAGGTTACTAAAGAGCGGTATATCAAGAAAATGATAAGCTGAGACTTGAAATCTTGAGATACACTAACGGCTACTGCCACATCCTCCAGCAACAAATTCCAGAGCTTAATTGGGCACCGAGGGAAAAAAAAAATTTTCTCTGAATTGTTTTAAACCAGAACTTTTGTTACTCTTGTTGTACTTATGAGCCTCTGCCTGTTTTTGTTGAACTTCAGATTTCTACATACTTTGTCTATATCAAGTACAGAGATGAAATTGATATTTCAGAGTAATGCAATTTTCAGTAATGCACAAATCCCTGAAAGCAAGCAACTATTTAATATCAAATAAAGAGTGATGAGTAAAAGAGGCAAGGGAGCCACTTCTATTCCCATGCAGGAACCCCCCCCCCCCCAATTAATATTCAAAAGAAATCCACTAATTTAAGTGGCTATTGCTTTCACATATTGTGATTTCAGCATCCACCAGGTGTTGCAGTGTTTTATGAATCCTAGTAATGCAAGAGCTGAGATCTGCTGACAGAGGACAAGGGAATAGGATGCCAAAGAATCTACCAGTATTTGCTCTAATAAATCCCACACTGTGAGGAGAAAACAGCTGTTACCCCACCTCAGAACTTCAAAGTGTTTTGTCAACAAAAACAATTAGCATATTTATGGGAAGTTTGGCCTAGGTTTGTTTTGAAAACGAAGAATGTTTGTTAGGCAAATATTATTATGATGATGATTATTTGTTATCTAGAGCAGAGGAAATAGGCAATGCTGGTCAAGGTGACAATAAATTTTTCAGCATGGATATGTAATTAATGATTGGCTCAAGTCACATGGGTGCAACAGCTCGGAAGCTGCAAACCAAGAAAGCCTCTTCAGAAGTATTTGGAAATTTGAAGAAATGGTTCACAGGGTGTGTCTAAATAAAAAGAACATACAGCCTATCCATTCTATCCAACCAAATCAACTGCCCAGTCTCTACAACTTCATTCCCTCTATGTTTGCTTTCTTGAATTCAGAGTCTATCCTTGTCTCCACTGGAAGGATGTTCCATTTTACCTTCATCCTTTGACTTCTCATTCTGGATCCTGTTTTCTGTAAAAAGAGGCCTACCTCCACTGTATTTATTACTTTGAAGTATTTCAAAGTCAGTATTTTATCTATTATATCCTACCTCTTCTCCAGGGTAAGTGTGTTTAGATCTTTAAATCAGTCTGAGGTGCACATTATGATAATTTTATCTGCTTTATATACTTTTGAAGGTGCATTCTCCATAATTGCACATAATAGGTCCACAATACTTCAAATGAGGTCTACAAGAGATATATAAAGGCAATACCCCTGCTTTTTTCTATTGGCCATTCCTTCCCTCATACACCTAAGCATGGAGTGGATGAGTAGTATAAAGGTTAATGCAGTAGACTGAGAATCTGGACAAATGGGTTAAAATAACCAGTGTTGTATAGTAACTAAGTAAATGTAAGAAATTACTGTGAATTTATGTGAACTTCTGTGGAGCTCATTTGCATGCAAAGTTTTTGCAGCATAGCTTGTCTTTTGAAATTGAAAAATTTACTGACACTACAACAGCCCGCAGGATTTTAACGGTAAGTTTAGAACATCAGGGCCTCAGTCTGAATAAAAAGGTCCTTCGAATCAAGCCAGGCTGCAACATCACTGATGTCTTTTGACTAGGTCTGCAGATATTGATCAAGGGAATCTCTGAAACACTTGACTCAGAGTACCTGATTAAATTGTGAACCACTCAGATGGCTGTGTTGATGGGCGGGAAATCAATGAAGAAATAAATAAGAAATAAACTTGCATAGCGAAAACTACTTTATCATGATCGTGGTCATTATCATCTACTTTAGAAGCAGTGCAGTCTAATCCATCACTTGCATCTTCATCTTCATTATCATCATCGTGCTGGCTAATTACAGAGAAGGCTTTCATGAAGTTGGAATCATTATCTGTCGTTGTTCTAACAATTTTTCTTTTAATGGCAAACTCTGAATATCTTCGAGAACTGATGCAAGAATGTGAAATGTGTGGGAACCCTTCAGTCTTGGGGCCAGACAAGCAGGCTTCTTTTCTAAAGACTATCTATCCAACAGACAGTCGTCCAAATGTAAAATTTTCCTTGGATGACCAGCAGTCTGTTGTAGTAGAAACATATGTCTGTTCACCAAGAATTGCTACTAGTTTCAGCTTCATTTCCAGTTCAAAGTAATCCAACTCATCACTGTTCTATTTGGTTGGAAACCAGTTCAACATACACAGACAACTCCACTTTTCTTACAGGCTGTATTCACTGAATAGCAAAATTTAAGATGAAATGATCCATTGTTTGTATAATGAAGTTTGCAATAACAATATCCTGTTCCAGGTTTTGCTTTTGATTTGGTTTACCATATACGCACAAATATAAGACAAGATTTTTGGGCCAAGAAATGGGGGTCTTGTCTTATATTCGGGTGATCACCCATCCACCCCCTCTCAGCCTTGTTGCTTCTGCTGGACCTGCCATATGGCCTGGTGAGGTGGGCTGAGACAGGAGGGATCCCTTCCATCTCCTGTCCTGCCCAACTCTGCCAATTTTTTTTCCTCCCTTCTGCGTCTCCCCACATACCTTTTTTGAATCCCTGGTGGTCGAGTGGAGTACCAAGCACGAGCCACTTGCTGAATGGCTGCCATGAGTTCTCACGAGTCCTGTGACAGGGTACAGAGCAGGTAGGGGGGCTGAGTGCAGAATCTGGCAGGGAGGGAGGGGGACAGGATACAGAATCTGGCAGGGCAGGGAAGTGAAGGGAGCTGGGTGCAGAGCCTGGCAGTGAGTGAGGAGGGCTGAGTGCAGAGATTGGCAGGGAAGGGAGTGAGGGAGAGGGGCAGGGCACATGAATATTACCCCCCCCCCCCTTATATTCGAGCCAACCTTTTTTCCTCCTCTTTGGGGGAAAAAGGGTACCTCGTCTTATACGCGGATCAACCTATATTTGAGTATATATGGTATTTCACTAAAAATAACAAATGTTATCCTGTACTTCTTTATAAGTAAAAGTAACTAAATTGTATCGTTCCTTCAGGTTTTTGCAGCCCAAATGCATGACCTTGCATTTCTTAGCATTAAATTTTAGCTGCCCAATTTCAGACCATTCTTCAAGCTTCACTAGGTCTTTGTTCATGTCATTCACACCATCCTGGGTGTCTACTCTATTGCAGATTTTGGTATCATCCATAAAGAAGCAAATCTTACCCAATAGTCCTTCAACAATATTGCTTATTAAAATGTTAAAAAGAACAGGCCCAAGAACAGAACCTTGAGGCACACCACTGGTAAAATCCCTTTCCTCAGAGCGATCTCTATTGATCACTACCTTCTGTCGCATTCCAGTCAACCAGTTCTTGACCCAGCCTGCCACTTTAGGATCCATCCTGAGGGCACTCGGTTTATTTATTAGATGGCTGTGTGGAACACTGTTAACAGCTTTGCTAAAATCTAAATACACCATCTAGCGCTCTCCCTCTATCCAATTCTCTGGTTACCCAGTCAAAGAAATTGATCAGATTTGTCTGACAAGACCTAGCTCTAGTGAATCCATGTTGCCTCCAGTCCTGTAATCTACAGGATTCCAGAAACTTCACCATTCTCTGTTTTAAAAGCATTTATATTAATTTGCTTACCACAGAAATCAGACTTACCAGCCTATAATTCCCTACTTCTTCCTTACTTCCACTTTTGTGGCGAGGGACCATATCTGCTCTTCTCCAGTCCTCTGGTACCACTCCCAACTCTAGAGACTCATTGAAAAGGTCAGTCATTGGAGCCACCAGAACTTCCCTAAGTTCCTTCAGCACCCTCGGATGTACATCATCCGGCCCCATGGCTTTGTCTACCTTTATTTTAGCTAGCTCCTCACGAACACAACCCTCTGAAAATTGATCAGGGTCTACAACTCCTCCATCCCTATTCATGTTTGTCTTCTATGGTCCCACTCCCGGCACTTCAACCGTGAACAAAGAACAGAAATATTTCTTAAGCAATTCAGCTTTTTCTTTATCAGCTTCTACATATTTCTCCCCTTCACCTGAGTCTTACAATGCCACTTTTACACTTCTTCCTATTACTAATATATCTAAAAAAGTCTCCTCCCAATTCCTGAAATGTGCCTTCGCTAACAAGTGACAGCCACAGTGTTTCAAACAAGCAGCTTCTGCCTGCATTCGGTGCCTTTCCTTGGTCATGTCCCACCTCCTATAATGTGACTTCCTGTTGCCACATGGGTGGAATGCAGCTGAGGGAAGGCCTCAAATTCAGGCAGAAGCTGCTTGCTTGAATTTGCAGCTGTGGGCACATTTCAAGACCTGAGAAATGCATGGGAAAAGGGAGAGATGTTGGATGGACCTGGGAGTGGACAGAGACAAAGGACAGGAAAGGAGAGCAGGAGATGCCAAAGTGCCTCTGCAATAGGGACATAAATCCTGCTTTCCTATTGCTGGTTTTGTCAGTCTGTCAGCAGCCAGCCTGGCCATTGAAACACTTTCACCTTCATCCTATGCCCTCTTATCCAGAGTTTCCTTTCATTTGAAAGAGACTCACTTCATGTTGGTCGCCGTACCTCAAGAAGGACATGGCGGTACTCGAGAGAGTCCAAAGGAGAGCAACGAAACTGGTAAGAGGGCTGGAACACTGCCCATATGCCGAGAGGTTGGATAGGCTGGGGCTCTTCTCTCTGGAAAAAAGGAGGCCCAGGGGTGATATGATAGAGACCTTCAAGATCATGAGGGGCATAGAGAGGGTGGATAGGGACAGATTCTTCAGGCTGAAGGGGACAACAGGTACGAGGGGGCATTCGGAGAAACTGAAGGGAGATAGGTTCAAAACGAATGCAAGGAAGTTTTTTTTCACCCAAAGGGTCGTGGACACTTGGAATGCGCTACCGGAGGACGTGATTGGGCAGAGTACGGTACAAGGATTCAAACAGAGACTGGACGGATTCCTGAGGGATAAAGGGATCGTGGGATACTGAGAAAGCTAACCAGAAAATAAGTATAGAAACCCGACCAGGTCGTGCATGTGCAAGACCGGAGGGCTAGGACTTTGATGGGAAGATAGGACGCAATAGGAAACCAAGGTGGCATGGGGGCCCCTTCTGGTGATTTGGACAGGTCGTGACCTGTTTGGGCCGCCGCGGGAGCGGACTGCTGGGCAGGATGGACCTATGGTCTGACCCGGCGGAGGCACTGCTTATGTTCTTATGTGCATTTATGCCACATATGTATTTGTCTCTTTGCAAATGATAACAGGATGGTGTGAATAATATGAAGAAAGACCTGATGAAGCTTGAAGAATGGTCTGAAATTTGGCAGCTACAATTTAATGCTAAGAAATGCAAGGTCATGCATTTGGGCTGCAAAAACCCAAGAGAACTCTACAGTTTATGGGTGAAGAACTTATGTGCACGACAGAAGAGCATGGTTTGGGTGTGATTGTATGTGATGATCTTAAGGTGGCCAAACAGTTTGAAAAGGTGACGGCAAAAGCTAGAAGGATGCTAGGGTGCATAGGGAGGGGAATGGCTAGTAGGAAAAAGGAGGTATTGGTGCACCTGTATAAGACTTTGGTGAGACCTCATTTAGAATATTGTGTACAATTCTGGAGGCCGCACCTTCAAAAAGATATATAAAGGATGGAGTCGGTCCAAATGAAGGCTACTAAAATGGTATGTGGTCTTCATCATAAGGCGTATGGAGACAGACTTAAAGATCTCAATCTATATACTTTGGAGGAATTGGGGAGAGGGGAGATATGATAAAGACATTTAAATACTGACGTGGCATAAATGCGCATGAATCGAGTCTCTTTCATTTAAAAGGAAGCTCTGGAAGGAGAGGGCATAGGATGAAGTTATGAAGTGATAGGCTCATGAGTAATCTAAGGAAGTACTTTTTTACAGAAAGGGTGGTAGATGCGTGGAACAGTCTCCCAGCAGAGGTGGTGGAGACAGAGACTGTGTCTGATTTCAAGAAAGCCTGGGATAGGCACATGGGATCTCTTAGAGAGAGGAAGAGATCATGGTTACTGTGGAATGGCCGGACTGGATGGCCCATTTGGCCTTTATTTGCCATCATGTTTCTATGTTTATTACATTTCCCCATCCGCTTTTCCTCCAAAGTATACATATTGAGATCTTTAAGTCTGTCCCCATATGCTTAATGATGAAAACCACTGACCATTTTAGTAGCCATTCTCTGTATTAACTCTGCTCTGTTTATATCTTTTTGATGTTGCAATCTCCAGAATTATACACAATATTCTAAATGAAGTCTCACCAAAGTCTTATACAGAGGCATTTGTGTTCCCTCCTGGTCATTCCTCTTTCTTCTCCTACCCCTTTTACTAAGCTGGGGTAGAGGTTTCTACCAAGGCCCGGAGTGCTAAATGCTCCGATGCTGCTCCAGTGCTCATAGAATTCCTATGAACATTGGAGCAGCATCGGAGCATTTAGCGGCTTAGTAAAAGGGGAGGGGTATGTTTGTGAAATATTGTAGTCTACCATAATTATATTGTTATTACAACTGAGACCTACAAGACACTAGTTAAGAAATTTTGTGAATTATAAAAATGTTTCCTCACAAAATTATCTTAATTGTATATAAGCACCGTAAACACTAAACATGAACATTACATGGTTAAGAGGGCTACAAGTCAAATCAAACTAAATTAAATTATGTTCATCTGGCCTCAACTCCTGACCTATTACTTGTTCTACACTGCTGTTTTCTCGTTCCTGATTACTGCCTGGTTCTACACTACTGTTTTCCTGGCCTTAGCCTCTCCAGGAATGTTTCCCCAATAGTACCAAACAAAAACGATACTGCAAGAAAATGTACAGAGTACCGGACTTTATTAAAATGACAAAAATAAAAATCTAAAAACAAAGTACATAAACTGCATAAATAGTTGTTAGCAGGGGAAACAGGAGAGGCAGGAGAGGGCTGCTTTGACACACAGCTCCTGATTGGTGAGGCCCAATTTTAGTACAGTAAGAGGCGGTCGGAGCATACTGCGAGTGATTTCCTTCACTCACTGGCACTCCAGCTACCCTCTCCTGCCCGGTCATTCGCAGTCGGAAAATACCGCAAATGACCGTGACCACGAATCTTGGACCGAGAATTTGTGGGGGAGCACTGTATATCCAACACAACTGGTCCCAATATTCCTGTGGACCGGACCCAGTACCCCCTTACTGGGGCAATTCCTGATTATCAGAGAAATCACTCCAAGATCCCACTTTTGCTTTATGCACATAAAAATTTCACCTTCTATACTATACCTTCTCCTCGGGTTCAGCATCCCAAATGAATGAACATGTAGGGTTTTTTTAGCATTAAATCCTAGCAGCCAAACTCCAGATCATTCCTTAAGCTTTGCTAAATCTCTCCTCGTGTTTTTCTCACATTCTTTATTTTTTTGCAAAAAGACAAGCAATATACGAGTACTTTTACAGCAGCCTGTTTTAAGCTGTTGGGTTGACAGAAAATGTTAATATGACTAGCTTTGCTCCATAAAGATTTGTGAATGAAGAGAGGAATTATCTGTTTAGGCTACATTAATTAACTGCACTTGTGCAAAATAATATTTGGCAAGTACATATTATTGTAGTTCAATTTATTTTACTACTTGGTGTAAAAACAATGGGATGGATTTTCAAAAGGGTTTATACATTTCACAGTAGTTGCTTACCCCCAGATTCTACATTGTTTATTGGAAGCTTCTATATCACTACTAATGAATGGGGAATCAATTCAGAGCGGTTTGCATGAGCTTTAGTAAAGGTGTTACAATACTTGAGGCCGAATTCTATATATGGTGCCTAAAAAATCAGTGCCAAAACCCCCCACTGAGGCCCGGATTCTCTAACTGGCGCTGATTTTTTGAGTGCTGGTAGGTGCCCAAGCTCAGTAAAAATGCCATTTAAATGATGTTTTTAACTGAGTTTCAAGGTGCCTACTGTCACCTAAAAATTTGGTGCCGGAATCACACCTCTGTAAGCTCATTAGGCCAGTGTTTCTTAACTTCTTCATCCAGGTCCCCCCTCAATCTAAACAAATATCAACCAAATACCTCTCAGACCTGCCCAAGCTCTGCCCCTGCCCCCATAATAATAGTGCTAATTGTAATGCAATTTCTTCCATTCATCTTTCATATGCACACAATATAGTCTTATTAATAATACATAATGGTAACCACAAAGTTAAACTACACAAAGCACACTGTATGCAGAGAAAATGTTAATCATCATTTATATTCTGTTCTTTTTCAAAGAGGCCAAGGCAGATGACTTTAAAATATGCAATGTCGCCTCAGTAACAGCTACAGAAAAATAGACTAATATAGTATAAAACATAGCAGATATAAATTCTCAAAACTTACACATTTTGATCACTAAATTGAAAATAAAATAATTTTCCCTACCATTGTTGTTTGGTGATTTTATTTTTCTAATCATCTTTTCCCAGTCTCTGGTTGCACTTACTTCTGACTGTGCTTTTAACTGTGTTTCCAGGGCCTTCTTATCATTGACTGTTTTTCTCTCCTTCACTTTCTGCCCTGCATCCATCTTTGGCATTAACTTTTAACATTCAACTTTTTTCCCATTTTTCTGCTTTCTTCTCAAAATCTACTCCTATCTCTCTCCTCTCCCATGGTCTGGCATCTCTCTTTTCTTCCCTCCCTCTGTCTGGCATCTCTCTCCTCTCCTTCCTAAAATCTGGCATCTCTCTCTTCCCTCCTTCCCTGGTTTGGCATCTCTCTCTCCTTCTATCCCCCTTCCTCTTCCACTGGTCTGACATCTCTCTCCCCTCTAACTCTTCACAGGTCTCTGCACCTTTCATCCCTCCCTTCCTCCCTTGCTTCTCCCCCAACCCATAGCCAAGGTTCTCACCACTCTCCAGGCCCCAACCCTTTAATCTCTCTCTCAACCCCACAATTCCACCCCCCCCCCCCCCAGCCTCCTGAGGTACCTGGAAGTCCAGGAGGAGTCTTTGTAGCAGAAGCGCAGCCATTTCACACCCGCCTCCTCACAGCTGCCTTCAAAATGGCTGCCACGACCTCTCATGGCAGATTGCGGTACTACAGGAAATGCCCTGAGCAGCTGTGAGAGGTCAAGGCAGCTATTTTAGAAGGTAGCTGTGAGAGTACAGGAGCGAGAGGGCTGTGCTCCTGCCACAAAGACTCTCACTGGATCACCAGGTCTTGGTAGGTCTTGGAGGGGGGGGGGTATCGTGGGGTTGGGAGGAGGATTAACCTGGAGGATTAACCTGGAGATCAATTCCATCAGGCAACCTTGGGGCCTTTCCATCAGGCAGCCTTGGGGCCTAGGCTGGCCACCTCCGAAGAAAGAGGAAGTTGCATCATCAGAGGCAGGCCAGCCTAGCAAAGACACTGAGGCTGCCTGATGAAATTGCTAAAGTAACGCTAGCGACAACTGTGTGGCAAAGTTAAAAGCACAGAGAGCTGCTGCTGCTAGTCCAGGAGGGTTGGGGAGAGAAGACTATGATAGCAAAATGCAATAGCTGAAGGTGGGTGGGAGATTTATAGCATCACGCCCATACCCTCTGACAATGGTTCATGTACCGCGTGTGCCTCTGTGGGAGTGGCTAACGCCGGAAGTGGCATTAAGTGGTCTAAAGTGCCTATAGAGGTGAGATTATCATCAAATGAAGGTGCTGGAAAAGTAGGCCTGAAGAACTCTGGCCTTCATTTCCAGTGTCTACCTTTGCCAGAGGCACAATTCTGTACCTAACACTGTTGCATGATTGACACGTGATCAGCAGCCACTTTTAAGTCGACCACCAATAACGGTGCCTGAATGCTATTCTGTACATGGCACTGAGTTAGGCATGATTTATAGAATAGTGCCTAAATTTTACATAAGAGTCCAAAAAGGGGGCACAGAAATGGCAGGGTCATGGGCAGATTAAGGACAGTCCTAGAATTTACATGCCTAATTATAAAATAAGGTGGATCTGCACCTAATTTAGGTGCAAGGATTTGCACCATGTTTTAGTTGGTGCAAATGGGCATGCCTAAAGTTAGACGTGATTCCTGGGCATAAGCACTATTCTATAACCCAGGGGTGTCCAGTGAAGTATTTTGTGCAGCCCCGGTCAAGGGCGATGCAGTGTTTTCCTTTGCTTCCCCCGGGTGTTTACCATCTTGTCGGCTCCTTCCTCTGTCTTGCTGCAGCGTTTGCGTGTTTGTGCAGCCCCAGAAACATTTTTTTTCGGACAATGCGACCCAGGGAAGCCAAAAGGTTGGACACCACTGATATAAACCATGCCTAGCTCTAAGTGCCATTTATAGAATAGCACTCCGCGTTATTATTATTATTTTTTATGCCAATTCTTTTAGGTGCCATATATAAAATTCTGTCCTAAGGGCCTGATTCTATAAAAACATAATAGCCTTACTGGGTCAGACCAATGGTCCATCAAGCCCAGTAGCCCGTTCTCACAGAGGCCAATCTAGGTCCCTAGTACCTGGCCAAAAATCAAGGAGTAGCAATACTCCATCTACTAATCCAGGGCAAGCAGTGGTCTTCCCCACCCCCCACCCCCGTCTTTGTCAACAACAGACCATGGACTTTTCCTCCAGGAAATTGTCTAAACCTTTCTTAATACCAGCTACGCTATCCGCTCTTATCACAACCTCTGGAAATGCATTACAGAGCTTAACTATTCTCTGACTGAAAAAATATTTCCTCCTATTGGTTTTAAAAGTATTTCCCTGTAACTTCATCGAGTGTCCCCTAGTCTTAGGCGCCCTATTCATAGATGCCTAGCAACGCCTAACCTAAATTCATGCATAACTTAATTTTTTTTAAATGTTTAAATGGTGTTGTAATTGAGCACACCTTTAAAAACTGATTAAAAATTTATTTTAATTGTTAATTAGAGTTACGTGCAGATATTCGCACAGTGCCTAGTAACACCAAAGTCCAGGCGCCCTCTGATGTCTACCTGAAAAGTAGACATAGTTAGGGACAGAGAATAGGCATGGTAAACTTTGTGGTCGACAGGTGTGCGAGATAGGCCAGATTTTATCTGGCCTAGTTTACTAGAACCTAATATATCAGTGTCTACCTCAGTAAGGCCTAGTGACACCTAAGTATACCTAGGCACCGCTAGGCGTGATTCTATATAGGATGCCTAACAGTTGAGTGACAACCACACAGACTGGTGCCTATAAGTTAGGTGCCATTAATAGAATCAGGCCCTAAGGCCCTGATGTGTTTCTCAGGTAACCCCAATCTCTCATGCATTCTCTCCCCATGTATCTCCAATCTCTCCCCATCTCTCCCCTTGTACCTCCAATCTATTATGTATTCTCTCCAATCTATTATGTAATTTATCTCTTCAACCACTCTGTAATTCACTGATTGTCCAGCCTTTTTCAATGTGAACTGTCTAGAAGTCTTTTGACTATGGTTATTATTATTATTATTATTATATTCTCTAAACAGCGACATTGTCTGTGGCCGCCTTAAAAGCAGTTGCCAATTGCAGTGCAATCACGCAATGGTGCCGTTTAAAGAAGCAGCACACACCTCTGGCAAAGGTAGGCACTGGAAATGTAGGCCAGAGTTTTCAAGGTCTACATTTCTAATGCCTACCTATGACATGACTCATGCCTACGGAGGCGCTTTATGGCACCTAACGCCACTTCCAGCATTAGCCATGCCTACAGTGAAGTTAAGCATCATAAAGCACCTAAGTAGGTGCAATTCTGGTGCCATTTTTTTAGGGGCATGGAAATATTTTTTAAAAGCACTTTTAAATGGTGTTTTCTTCTCAACTTAGGCACCAGTAGGGCACCTACAGGCACGTAAGTTAAGGCTCTGTTTATAGAATATGGACCTAAATGTCTAACTCTATGGATAGTTGGCATTATTATGAACTACTACTGAAAGCTGTGAGCTGCATCCCCAAAAAAATAAAAATAAAATCTGTATAGCTATGTGTTTAAATTAGATTAGCACATGGTTACATGGATTGCAGCTCAATATTGCTAGTAGCGATTAGCGGTTTGTACCATCTTTTCACTGCCACTGACTTTACAAACAGTGGTACTGAAAATATGTGCTAGGACTAGATTCAGTAAATGGAGCTAGAACTAGATTCAGTAAATTTGGGCACCAAAAAAAATCCACACGGAGATCTATTCTATAAATGCACTCCAAATTGCATGCTGTTTATAGAATGGCACTTAAAGTCGATTTCCATGCCACACTTTGGGCATGAGGATTTACACCAGTTGAAGCCTGGTATAAATCCTGGTGCAGACGTTTGGTGTATTTGAGGGTGAATCAAAAATTAAAGGCAAGCTAGCAAAATGCCTATTGGACAGTTTGTTCACACAGAGTACAGCGCTCGGCCTTTAGTCGTGTGGCAGCCATGAGGTCAGAAACATGGACGCTCCATTGAAAGATTGCACCATCAAAAAACAACGTGCTGTATTGCCCTCTTTCAAGGTAAGTATGTTTTCCTTTTGGGCCTATCCTGGCGCATTTCCAAGCACACGGGCAAACAGTGAACAGTGAAAATGACTGTGCATTGCTGCGAAATGAACTTAAACCTGTAATTCGCAGCAAAGGAAGAATGCTGTCCAAAACAGTCTCGCTGCACCACGACAATGCAGGTCCTCATAGAGCAGAAGCGACAGAAGAGTCAGCCTGGGTTCAAAATATTTCCACATCCTCCTTACAACCCGGATCTGGCACCTAACGATTATCACATCTTCGGTCTGCCTCTGATGAGGACGTAAAGGAAGCGGAGCTCACAAGGCTTCAGGAATAGCCAAAAAACTTCTTCTCTGCTGGAACACAGAAGCTAGTTGAATGATACAACAAATTTGTTGTCTCGCAGGGGGACAGCATGGAAAAGTAATATATTCAGTTGCTCACAGTAACTTCTCTTAAATACATTAAAGGCTCCTTTTATTAAGGTGCATTAGGGCCTTAATGCGCGGAATAGCGCGCACTAAATTGCCGCATGTACTAGACTTTAACGCCAGCATTGAGCATTCTAGAAGCAGACCGCGCGGTAATTTTGTGCTTGCGCTAAAGACGCTAGTGCACTTTAGTAAAAGGAGCCCTAAATGTATTTTGCCTTTACTTTTTGATTTAACCTCGTATGTCCAGTATTCTGTAATACTGCCTGTATCTTCGGTGAATGCCTCCTTTTCAGTTGCACACATAAAGGTCTGCTCATGGATCCCTACAGAATAGCATGTAACAAGATAAACACACCAATCCAAATTGTTACTAATTAATGCCACTAATTGGCTCATTAATAAATTTAGTTGAATACACATCTTATGATTGCACAAAATTTTGTGCGTGGAAGTTAATGCACCATTTAGAGAATCCATGGGCTAGTATTAAAAAAAAATCTTCATGCATCCATTGCATATTGACCTAAATGTGTTCTGAGTGCAGTTTCAGTTGAGAAACTGCTTTTCCAGAAGATTAAATATTGTATTGCTTGGTAAATGTTTTAATAATTAGTCAATGGAAGCTCAGAAACTGGAAGTACCCCAGTGAATTGCTCAAACTGATCTAGTATGAGGGAAAATATCTTAATTCTTTATCCTTATTGAAATATTCCTTAGCAGTGACCCTAGAAAAATGGAGAAAAGATCTGTGGGGAGAAGCGGCCCCACTCCCCACTGGAGTCTGCAGGAATCTTTAAGTCAAAGTATGATATCTCACTGGCAAAGCTGTTTGCATTAAACACAGCTGATTGATAAATGCTATTTATGGACATACAAGACTGAGAAAGTCTTTGACACTATTTTCTATTTCATTCCAATGCCGAGTCTTTTAATCTCTATTCCTCTCCCTTCCCCCACACCACTGATGCTTTTAAAATGGAACCTGAAGGAAAGCTGACAGTCCTCAGGAAGCACATTATTCATAATGAGATATCTTTGAGAGGTTGCAATAAAAGCAAAAGTAAGCTACGTACCTTTAAGGGAAGAGCAGAGTAAAGAGTGCAAATTATGCCTGTCAACTGCTAATCTGGATTGAGTCTCCAGTCTCCTCGGGGGCGTGGGTTCGTATCCCACCGCTGCCAGACTATCCTTTAGGGGAGTGTGTGGCACAGTGGTTAAAGCTACAGCCTCAGCACCCTGGGGTTGTGGATTCAAACCCACGCTGCTCCTTGTGACCCTGGGCAAGTCACTTAATCCCCCCATTGCCCCAGGTACATTAGGTAGATTGTGAGCCCGCCGGGACAGACAGGGAAAAATGCTTGAGTACCTGAATAGATTCATGTAAACCGTTCTGAACTCCCCTGGGAGAACGGTATAGAAAAATTGAATAAATTAAAATTAAATTGTAGATACAAATAAAAAGCAAATTTGAAATGCTGTATAGAAACGCTAGAAGCCTAAAACATAAAAAGCTTGGTCCTAGTAATAAATAAGTTATTTTAATTGGTGTTAATCAGTGTGGTAATTGACCGCATTGTTTAAATGCAATTAGAAAGTCATTATAAAAATAAATGTAGGTGTCCACAGGACACAGGATACCGTAAACATGTCTACAGAGGTGCCTAAAGGCACCTAAGATCAAAGTAGGCGTGGTTTATGCTGGAAATGACCTTAAGTGCCACTAAGCATCACTGTAGACATGATTCTCATTAAACACAGACGTCGGTAATGTAGGCCTGAAAATCGTTGGCCTACATTACCAGCGCCTCTGTTAGACAAAAGCCATGATTCTCTTAACAATGCCTACACATGATTGTCATATGTCCGGCGCCACTTTTTTGAGGTGTCATACGATGTAGGTGCCATTACTAGAATCAGGCCCAAAATGAAGAGATAGATATAATAGGCATCTCAGAGACCTGGTTGAAGGAGATAACAATGGGACAGTGCTACCAGGCTACAAATAATGTTGCAAAGACAAGGTGGATCAGATTGGAGGAGGAGAAAGGGAATTAACACAGAATAAATATTCAGCAGGAAATACAGTAGACAGCAATGTGGAATCCTAATGGATAGAAATTCCATGTGTGACGGGAAAGAGAATACTGGTAGAGATATACGGCCTCTTTTACAAAGCTGTGCTAGTAGCTGCACTGCATTAACAGCCCCGAAGCCCATAGAGATTTAAAGGGCTTCGGGGCTGTTGCCGCGCGGCAGCCACTAGTGCGGCTTTGTAAAAGAGGCCAATAGTGCTATCTACCTGGACAGAATGAACAGATTGATGAAATTATATAAGTTAGCAAATTTTGTAACATTTGGGAGCAAGGTTTTTGGCAGAGGAAGAGTATAAATGTTTGAATTATAGATTTTCTAAGATTCCAAAAAATCCCCCCAAAATTCATAAACATATGGCAGATCCTCCAGGATACTCTACTGTGTCGGTACATGACTCCTTATCAGAACAGGTTTGCAAATATGTGGCCTGTTTTTACAGCCTTTATTATGGGAGATTCTGTCATATTGGAAAGATACAACTCATTTTTTAACTAGTTTGTATTTTTTCAATCTGAGAACCATTCATTATTGATGGTAATGTTGGATGTACAATTATGGTATACACGCATTCTCCAATCAGAAACATGGAAGATATTGCAAGTTGCCCTGGATGCCTGCCGCATCCTTGGCAGTTTCTATCTAATTTTTCTAGTGGATTTGTCACATTTGCTTTGAAGTACAATTATCTTCTGTTTTCATATCTATCAACCACAATCAGGAATTGCCGTGGGGGCTTCATTTGCCCCATCGGTGGCAAATTTATTTATGGTAGTAAGAACTGTGTAAAAAACCATATAAAAATGCTTTATTTAATGACTGGGATATTATGTTTCAATGGTCTCTGTGATCTTCATCTGAAAATTTTGTTTTATGAATACATAAGGGGCAAATTCTATATGGGCCGTGATTCTATAAATGGCATCTAAAATACAGATGCTGAGGAACGCGGTGCATTGAGTCTGTCAGTCTTGTTAGGTGCTGTTTATAGAATGGCTCCTAGAGGTGCCTAAATTGAACTTAGGCACTGGTAGGCATCAAAACCTTAGATGCCCCCTATTTTTGCCAGGGTTTGCTTGGACTAAATACCAGTGCCCAGTGGCGTACCAAGGGGGGGCGGGGGGACGGTCCACCACGGGTGCAAGCCCTGAGGGTATGCTCCCGGTCCGGATCCCCCCTCCTGCGTCCGGTTCAGCCCCCGACGTCTCGCGTCTGGTTTCCTCCCCCCCTCGGCCTCCCCGCACCATTTACCTGAAGCAGCCTGCAGCAAGATCACGATGCCAGCGATCTTTGCGCTGCTTCGGCTGTTTCCTCCACCGCGGTCCTGCCCCTCCTCTGACGTCAGAGGAGGGGCGGGACCGCGGCGGAGGAAACAGAGCCGAAGCAGCGCAAAAGATCGCTGGCATCGCGATCTTGCTGCAGGCTGCTTCAGGTAAATGGTGCGGGGAGGCAGGGCGGATGAGCGGTCCTTCGAGGTGGTGGGGGGGGCGAGTGGTCCTTCGGGGGGGGGGCAACAGGACTTCAGGGTGGGGCGGGCAGGCAGGCCTGGGGGGGAGACAGGCCTTCAATGGGGACAGGCAGGCAGGCCTTCAAGGGGGGGACAGGCCTTCAAGGGGGGGCAGGTCTTCAAGGGGGGACAGGCCTTCAAGGGAAACAGACAGGCAGGCCTTCAAGGGGGGGACAGGCCTTCAGGGGTGGGATGCAGACCTTTAAGGGGGGGCAGCAGGCCTTCAGGGTGGGGCAGGCAGGCAGGCCTTGGGGGGGAGACAGGCCTTCAGGGGGACATGCCTTCAAGGGAGGGACAGGCCTTCAAGGGGGACAAGCAGGCAGGCCTTCAAGGGGAGGACAGGCCTTCAAGGGGAACAGGCAGGCAGGCCTTCGAGGGGGGACAGGCCTTCATGGGGGGTGCAGGCCTTCAGGAGGGGTGCAGGCCTTCAAGGAGGGGGCAGGCCTTCAAGGGGGAGACAGGCCTTCAGGGGGGGTGCAGGCCTTCAAGGGGGGGGGACAGGCCTTCAGGGGTGGGATGCAGACCTTTAAGGGGGGAACAGGCCTTCAGGGGAGGGGGGCCCTGGTGTAGAAGTACACGGAGGGAAGGGGGAGGGGTTCAAAGAGACGTGCATATGCCGGACTTTGGGTGGGAAGAAATAATGGGTCTGAAAATAGAGGAGAGGGAGAGAGATGATGGACCATGGGTTTTAGGGAGGGAAGGAACAGAAAGGGAGAGAAGTTGGACACAAGTGATGTTGTGGAGGGGGGGAATAGAGATACTGGTTAGGAGGGTAGTTGGGAAAAGAAAGGGAGAGATGGTGGACCCTGGGGTGGTGGGGAAGGAGGGAGAGATGCTGGATGAAAGGGTAGTTAAGAAAAGGTGGATCTGTGGAGGGAGACGAAAAAAAGGAAAGATGCCAGACATCCGGGGGAGGGAAGGGAAACGGAAGGGGAGAACAGAGATGAAAGATAGATGGTTAGCACGGAGAAAGAAGATGGAGACCCTGGCAAGCAAGTTATCAGAAGACAACCAGAGCCTTGGACCAACAAGATTTGAAAAATAACCAGACAACTAAAGGTAGAAAAACTAATTTTATTTTCTGTTTTGTGATTACAATATGTCAGATTTGAAATGTGTATCCTGCCAGAGCTGGTGTTAGACCGCATACGTGAGCTAGGACTTAACAGAGAGAGGAAAAGTCCTTTTTGTTTCTTTATTTTATTTACACCACAGCACCAGTGTGGTTAGGAGAAGCCAAAGGGGGATGAAAAAGCTATAAAATAAACCCACCAGGATGTTTGAAAAAAAAAACAAACACCCAATTGGGCAGGAAAATTAAATTGATAAACCAATTCAATAGGCTGAATCGAATTGAAATTTTTTTTCCTGAATCTGGCAGCACTAGTTTGTGATGCTGTCGTAGACTTTAGGACCTGGGATTGGGGAGAGATGGCATCCTCAGTACTTTATAATGCAAGTGAAATGAGGATTTGGTCAGACTTTTGAAGGGTCTGCAGAAGAAAAATATTGTATAGGCCGGGGATATGAGACAGCAGGAAATGGGAACTTTTCTTCCTTCTATTTTTGTGAATGGAAAAGCTGAGGATGTCAGAGAGTTCAGTTAAAATATGTGTTTTATAAGAAAATATAATAATGTGTTTTATAAAGTTTATAGCATTGCTGGCCTACCCGGTGAGGTGTTCCTAGTGGTGGTGGTAGCAGCGTGTCAATGTGTTGAGAGGAAAAGATGGTCTGGGAAATTCTGCTGAGCAAACTCCAGGCCCATTTCCACCCCCCATTTAGTCCACTCCACTCAACTGGTTCACACACTGAGTGGGTCTTTGGATGTCGTACCTGGGTAGTTGTTTTGGGATCTCTTCCAGTGGTTTGTCAGTATCTCCTTGTGGTCCAAGGAAGGAAACTTTGTTAACCTTAGCATTGGCCTTCAGAATATGTTTGTAACAGTGCTGCTTGTGCTGCTTGTAATGTAATGTAATATATGAGGTTCAATAAAAGAAAATTTTCACTGCCTGTTTCTATTCTGACCATTTATTCCGTTTCATGGTCATTACAAAAAATATTTTTTTACATGGGGGCGTGTCAAAAAATGATGGGCCCCAGGTGCCACATACCCTAGCTACCCCACTGCCAGTGCCTAAGTTAGGGGTCTAAGTCCAATTTAGGTGCCTAAATACAAAACACGCCCAAGATCCATCTGCGATCCACCCCAACCATGCTCACTTTCTGGTAGACACCTTGGACTAGGCACCTATCTAGTTAGTCACCTACTAACCAATTAATTTTAATTTTTGCCAATTATGAGTTCATTACTGCTCATTGTCAGTGCTGATTAAGCCTTTTTAATAAGTTAGGCATCTTTACAGAATCTAGGTCATGGTGCCTAAAAAATCAGTACTGAAAAAAATATGCTCAGTGCTATTCTATAAGTCCTAAATACTGTAACCGGCGCCTAATGTTAGGCACCTATTTTGGAGGCGCCCAACTAGATAAGCGCCTATCTAAATTGAAAAACAAGCTAAATTAAGCTTATTAATCAGCAACAATTGAAAGTTAGGCGCCTATCAAGAAAGAGTGATTCTGTAACAAGGCGCCTCTACAAATTTAGGTGGCCTTAAAAAAAAAAAAAGGTGCTATGCATGCTAGGTGTGGGAGTGGCTTCGTGATAGGTGCCTTGTTACAGAATCGCTGCTCATAAGTGTGCTTAAGCGCTTGCATGGCCGCCTAACTTTTAGTTGTGCCTTGAGCTGGCCTATTTATTGGGTGCCGCCAAAGTAGGTGCCGCTCAGCGTGATTCACTAAACAGAAGCCAATTTTACTTGAATCATGCTGAACAGTGCATATATCGGCACCTAACTTTTGGGCGCTTCTTATAGAATTTGCCCCTAAGTGCTTAGAGATAGGCATGGTTTATACAATACACCCAGGAATCGCACCTAATTTTAGACATGACCATTTGCACAAATTGAAACGTGGTGCAAATCCCCAAACCTATACTAGGCACCGATCCCCCTTATTCTACAATTCCATGTTTAAAAAAGGTTTGGATAAATTCCTAGAATTCCATAAATCATTATTAAGGTAGGAACCAAGGAAAGCCACTGCTTGTTCTTGAGGGTAGATATAATAAAAATCTTACTACTTTTTGGGATTCTGCCAGGTACTTCTGACCTTGTTTGACCACTGCTGGAAGTGAGGTTTGGGGCTAGATCAGTGGTCGTAAACTCAAACCCTTTGCAGGACCACATTTTGGCTTTATAGGTACTTGAAGGGCCTCAGAAAAAATAGTTCATGTCTTATTAAAGAAATGATAATTTTGCATGAGGTAAAACTCTTTCCTTTTGGCTAAGTCTTAATAATATTGTAATTTATAGCTAAAGAGACATATGATCAAGAAACTGTTTTATTTTACTTTTGTGATTATGATAAACATACTGAGGGCCTCAAAATAGTACCTGGTGGGCCCCCGGGCTGCGAGTTTGAGACCACTGGCTAGATGGACTTTTGGTCCGTCTTCCCATGAGATCCACCCTGGAAAGAGTGTCAAGATCTGCATGGGGATATAAGTGTTTGTATGTTTTGTGTGCATTTTAGAGGTTGTAGTAGTGGAAAGCATGCATATGTGGGAAAGAGAAAGGAAAGTAAGTTTGCAGAGAAAGATGAGGGACTCTTTTGGATTCAAATGGTTATGAAGTGGGATACAGTAAGTTTGAAAATAAAGGAGAATTATGGAATCTTTCTTACTCAAAAGAAAGCATAGCAGAGAAGCAATCTACGGTAGCTTCTGCATTCCAGACTAATGCTATGCTATGTTAGCCTTTAAAATGTTCTAAGAATCCAAAATAACTAATACCTGGAATATCATCAGGGCAAAGCACATGACTACTGTATAGCACAGTTCATTACAGCAATTTCAGCTGTCTGCCAGTGCAGGATCATCTCCAAAATCCTGCCCACTCAATCATATTATGGAGAAGTATTTAGAAAACAGGACTCCAGAAAAATACTGGCTGAGACTACATAATCTGTTGCCTTCATTCACCATTCCTTTACCTGCTGTTCATTTCTACTGTAAGCACAGTCTAGTAACTCGACTGAATGCATTTTAACCTCCCTCTTACATCCTGCAGAAAGCTACATTGGGTCAATGGAAGCTTCTGATCCTCACACACCCTTGAAATCAAGCATCTAAGGGTCTTTGCTAATGGCTGACAATTCCAGTCCTTGAATACCATAAATTGATCTGATTTTCAGTATTTATGTATTTCAATTTTTATTTCCAACCTGCAAACTCAGAATCAGTGAAAGGGATATACATTCAGGTACAGTAGGAATTTTTCTGTTCCTGGAGGGCTCACAGTCTGTTTGTACCTGAGGTAATGGAGGGTTAAAGGACTTGCCCAAGATCACAAGGAACTGTGGTGGGATTTGAACCAGGCTCCCTTGGTTTTCAGCTTACTGCTCTACTCAGTGTACACCATAATAAATACATATTTCATATATAAGATACATTTGCATTTACTTCCCTCAGTGCCATAGGCACCCTGTATAAGATCCTGGGGGAGGCCAAGCATCCCAAACATCTGGTATGCCAGCTCAAGCCATAGATATCAGAATGAGTGGATGGCTCAAAGGCACTTGGCCTCACCAGAATTTTCCTTCAGCTTCAGCCCCATGTCAGTCCCCAGCCCCAGAATCAAACCACCTCTCAGCGTCATCCCCAGTATTTCTTTCTTCCTGCCCAGTACCTCTAAAATCTCCTGCACAGTGGAGGTAATGTGTTTCTTCACTCTTGCCACTCAGTTTGTTCTATGCTGGCTTTGGCTGCCAGTGCTATGAGGCTATCAAAATCACAGAGCATGTCCTGCGTGATACTTTAGTCTCAGGCCTACAGCTATTCTCCTGGTGATACAGACTTGCTTTCTTCCCTGGGGTCAGTCTAGTCCTTTGCAAGGCCTGTTAGTGGAGAGATTTATGTCACTATAGCTCAGAGGATATGAAAATCAGAATATTTTCCTACTGTGATTTCCAAGGAGAAATATCTTAGTTCTAATCTGCAGCTATTGTTGGGGAGAGATTAGATTTTTATGGATGCAGGGCATATTTACATTTATCTCATAAGAACTGCTATTCTGTGGTAAACCATAAGGGTCATGCAAGTAGTGTCTTACATATGCAAGCCTCATCCATCTGGTAGGTCTCAAATGGAAAAAAAAGGTTGAGAGCCACTGACCTAGAACATCAGCAGCATTTAGAATGCAAAACAATATGCAGTATATCTTTCCAAATTTATATCCTGGACGCGCCACTAAAAGACCTCCTCATTCAATCTCACTGACGAGATGGGTCACCCTTGGCATTTCTGCAGTAAACCTTTCTTGGATGGACTGGCACAAACTATTCCCATCAGCCCTTCCTTTTCTAGGATCAAACACATGTACAAAAAGCAAATGAACAGCAACAGAGAAGTATGAATATCAAATTTACTGCAAGCTCTATCAATATCAGGAGCTGAAAGCTAACAAGCTTGGACCCGTGCTCTTTAACATCTTTATAAATGATCTGGACATAGGTACGATGAGCGAGGTGATTAAATTTGAGGACGATATGAAGTTATTCAGAGTAGTGAAGACGCAGGCTCAATGAATGGACATCGACATGGCAGATGAGGTTCAACGTGGATAAGTGTAAAGTGATGCATGTCGGTAACAAAATCTCATGCATGAATACAGGATGTCTGGGTGTCTGGGGCGGTACTTGGAGAGACCTCCCAGGAAAGGGACTTGGGAGTTCTGATCGACAAGTCCATGAAGCCGTCCATGCAATGTGCGGCGGCGGCGAAAAGGGCAAAGAGAATGCTAGGAATGATAAAGAAGGAGATCAAGAACAGGTCAGAGAAGGTTATCATGCTGCTGTACAGGGCCATGGTGTGCCCTCACCTGGAGTACTGCGTCCAGCACTGGTTGCCATACATGAAGAAGGACACGGTACTACTCGAAAGGGTCCAGAGAAGAGCGACTAAAATGGTTAAGGGGCTGGAGAAGTTGCCGTACTGCGAGAGGTTAGAGAAACTAGGCATCTTCTCCCTTGAAAAGAGGAGACTGAGAAGGGACATGATCGAAACATTCAAGATAATGAAGGGAATAGACTTCGTAGATAAAGACAGGTTGTTCACCCTCTCCAAGGTAGGGAGAATGAGAGGGCACTCTCTAAAGTTAAAAGGGGATAGATTCCGTACAAACGTAAGGAAGTTCTTCTTTACCCAGAGAGTGGTAGAAAGCTGGAACGCTCTTCCGGAGGCAGTTATACAGGAAAACACCCCTCCAGGGATTCAAGACAAAGTTAGACATGTTCCTGCTGAACAAGAACATGTGCTGGTAGGGTTAGTCTCAGTTAGGGTGCTGGTCTTTGACCAGAGGGCCGCCGCGTGAGCGGACTGCTGGGCATGATGGACCACTGGTCTGACCCAGCAGCAGCAAGTCTTATGTTCTTAATATTACGGTATATAATGTGCTATGTGCAACAGGCACTCCGCAATGGTTGTATAAATGTTTACATTTATTAAGGTACTTATATATCGCCCTTCACAATACTATCAAGGCAGTTTTTACATTCAGGTACTCTAAGAATTTTCCCTATCTGTCCCGGCAGGCTCACAATCTATCTATGGTACCTTAGGCCCTGCACCTCTTCATTCAGTCAGCTATACTCCAGCATTGGCTTCCTTCAACTTTACAATAGCAACAGTACTGAGAATTTCCCTTATAACTGAAGGAAGAGGAAGGCAGGCATGCTTACAGAATCTAAAACATAACACAGTATAGGCTGCTTAGAAGCAGCAATGATGTGTCTGTGTCTGCTTATATCATCTTCATTCAATCTCTACATTACATTACACTAAAACAGAAGATGAGACAGAAAACTGAGGATAGGCTGGTAGGTGGAAGAAATGGAGGTTGTGAGGAGAGACAGAGAGGCAAGTGGAAGGCTAGGAAAGGACAAAAACTGAAGATATTATATAGGAATATCTCTGATTTATAAGGTTGCTCAGTGCTACATCTACGGAGACATTGACAGTCTGATGAATTCTTTACTGAATTTAAATATTGATTGACTTAGATCCAAACTGGTTTCAAATTGCTTTATGCATGGAATATATAAGGAATCCACAATTTGTTTTGGGCCTGGGACTCTGCTTTTACTGCAAAACAGCACCATTGTGACCTGGGACCCTGCTTTTATTGCCTTTATGTATTGTTTGGTTACCATTATTTTTCATTTTATCCAGCTTTTCACTTATCCAACAACTGGTCGGTTCCATGTACATCAGATAATCGAGACTCTACTATACATATATTCCCATTTTAGACAGAAAGTAGAAATCAAAACGGAGATGTCTGTGTTAGGACTTGTACAGTTCCAGCAGTTTTTGTAGAAAATTTTCTAAAATACATGCAAGAATAGATATGTAGGTGCCAGCTACACGGGGTGGGGCATCTATTTTGCAATTGGCAGCCATTTTAGAAACCTACATGTCTATCTGTGCATAGGTACAGAGTCCACAATCATTCAGCACAATCACAATTAGTGTAAGAAAACAAAACAAAACAGGGCCCCCGTCCCCCCGTCCCCCCAATCCCTCATTTACAGCGCTGCCCAAAAGCAATTTGCTGATACCTAGACATGCCTGGGAACAGGAGTAAATCCTGATGTTGATTTTGATATAATATTTCTCCATATGAAATTGTGAATACATGTATGTTTTGGTCCTGTCCTCATCTCAACTTATCCACACCCAAGCCACACCATATGCACATATTCATAATTGGCATGTTTAATAACCAGTTTTCTAAAATTGTATTGTATTATGTTTGTTCGATATGCATGTGTAAATGCTGGTATTTACATTTGCAAATCAGGAATAGGGCTTCCAAAATAACCATTAATATCTCAAATGTTTGGAGAACCAGAGAGAGATCAAAACGTTTTATGGGTCTGCCTCAAGGGCAATGCAGAGTTATAGAATATACTACAACTACTAAATATTTAAAGGACGTTGTAAAATTCTTCACACCCTTGTACATTTTTTTTACATTCTACTGCCTACAAAAATTTCAATTTAAAATATATTAAAGTAAAATCTTGTTCCACTTATCTACAAAATATACTCTATGAGGCTCATAAAAAATAAAGGCATCCAAACCCCGTCATGTTGGCATTTGGATGTCCTAATCACTAGGTCGTCCAAGTGCTTATTTTCAAAACTGGTTTCCTGGACATCTAGCAAGACATTTGTCCAGCTGTGCATCCAGAGTTCAAGGGAACATGTTGCAGGGCATGTTATGGGCAGGCTCTGGGTATGATTGAACTTGGACGTCTTATGATGATAATCAAACCTTTCCCAGGAAGTCTTGGATGGAACTTAGATGAATGGAGCTAGACCTGTTTTAGAAGCTTCTAAGTACCACAAAGGTACCCAAACTGACCAGATGACCAGTGGATGCATGAAGGTATGACTCCCTCCCACACTCCCCCAAAGGTCATTGACCCCTCTCTCACTCCCCAAAGATCTGAATAAAACAGTCCATACCTGTCTCTAGAACAGCAGCATCTGGTATAGGGAAGCCTAGTAAAACAGCAAGCAGATGTGTGGAGTTACTTAAAGGGTGGTGTGGGGAAGCAATGCCTATATCCCCCTCTATCCACCAAAACCCTGCTATTTTGCTATATAAGTGCCACCTGGAAGAATAGTGGCTATTGGGATGATAGAGAGGTGGATATAGTGGGTTTTGTTGGAGTTTTGGAGGACTCATTATACACTATAAGGGGGTTATGGTAAGATGAACATCTGCCACTCTTTATGTGAAGTTTACAGTAGTGCCCTCTAAGGTACCCTAATGCTCTGTTTTATATCTGTATGACCAGTCCATTATAATACTGGCCCCTCCCACATCTAAATGGTTTGAATTTGGACATTTTAAACTTAGACATTAGGGTTTGGATTCTGTTTAGGATGCCCGGTCTCAGAAGCCGACGGGCGTCCTATACAGAATCGGGCCTAAGGCTGCCTAAAATAAACCCGATTCTGTAACTGACATCCATGTTACAGACACCAGTTACAGAACCAGATTATTTTAGATGCGGCCATTACACTTATCATGGCAAGGGATCTCCCTGACACGATAAGTATAGCGGCTGCAATTGCGTCTGCCAATCTCACTCCCCTCCCCCCACCGAACTAGGCAGATGTCTAAGGCCTAAGGCTTGATTGGGCCAGGCGCCTAGAGCTCCGCCTTTGGGCGGGGCCTTAGGCACATGGGCCAACCTTTATTGATTCAACATCTACAGATGGAGAGGCAGACACATCGAGATCTGGACACTGCATGCAGTTGGTTACTTAATTTATAACACTATTGGAAATAATTTCCATAAGTTTGAGGCACTACCCTGTGTAAAATCGGGGAGGGGGAGTTTATGATAAAAGTTTAAAACCTTGTTGATTGAACATCACTTGGAGATTTTTCTGTATCATTGACAGTATTGAATGTGTTTTTTCACTTGTTTCTTTAAAATAAAGTACTGTACATAAAAGGGGCTATGTTCATGTTAAGCTTTTCATTGTCAAATATCTTTCTATACTCCTTTGTGTTATGTACAGATCCCCCCTTCCCCCTTGATAGTAGTCTACGAAGAATTATTTTTCTTGTAGATTGATTTAAGAATAATTTCTTGTTTCTGTTTGTTTTTCCTTAAACAAGTGTCATACTTGTAATTATATTCTTAATAATAATAAAATAAATATTTAAAAAGAATTGCAAAATGTGATTCACATCTGTGGTTGTCTGGCTCTGCTGTTCATCTATGGTGAAAAAAAAATAGCAATGTGGAGAAATGATGTTCCAGAGATAGACTTTATTAATATTAAAATAATATTAAAACTTGGCAAACCACATAAAAAACCTCTAGGACGCAGTCCGCTGAAAAGCTTTGGACCCTGGACCCCCTTCCCCCCCCAAAAAAAACAACAACTGAAAATGCTATCCCTATGTATATTATTGTTTGAAATTTCTATGATACTATTTCCTATTTTAGTTTCACTACTTTCTCCCCTAGTTCAAGAATTTCCATGCTCTTCAGAGCATAATCTCAGTCCAGTGGCATGCACTTAACTTTCTTTAGCTATTTCTGTGGTGTCCTAAAACACAGAGGGCACAGCTGCCTTACACAAGTCCAGCAGACAAGTAAGTAGAGGAATTAAAAGAGGCAGCTGTGACAGGTGGAAATCTTGGAGCCCGGATCTCTCCTGTTCATTTACATTCCCCTAGCTTAGAATAGGCTTAGTATTACCAAGGTAAACTTTAAATATGGCTTTTCCCCTATGAGTTTACCTTAGAATCTGAAAGTAGGAGTGATTTTAAAGCTTAAATGTTTGGTTTTACAATGATATAAAGCAATTATACACTAAAACATGCAACACGTTCCCATAAGAAAATAATCTAAAATCATTGGAAGATCTTTCTCATTCTGATTTCTGTTCTGTTACTGAGGACATACTGTAGTATTTTTTAAAGCTTTTGAACATTTGTCATTATTATAAATCCAGGGAAAGTGGGACACTGTGGTGCTTTCCTATATTTATTTGTTTAAATGTGTTTCTCACTTATTGTCAGATGCTCTGAGTTAACAATATAGAAGAGTACATAAGAGAATCAGGCCTTGTACACACTCATGTAGGCTGCAACAACGTATGGACTTTATACAGATTGCTACATCTGTTCAGGAAGAGTTTCCCTCCACTACCTCATTAAATACAGGAATGCCATATTAATTGGCCATATGATTGGTTAAATACAGGAATAATTCAGTAAGGGGCAACCAATAAGGTGCCATGAATTTAGTGCCAAAAATCATTGGACCAAGTGGTAATCTATAAGGGTACTTACATGAGGATAAACACATCTAGGAAATGGCCATTTTCAAAATTAAAAGAAATGTTTTCTGTTTTGAAAGTTGTCTTGTTTGCTACTGAATTTTTGGACATTTTCCACATAATGTCTAAACTCATAGAAACATGATGGCAGATAAAGGCCAAATGGCCCATCTAGTCTGCCCATCTGCAGTAACCATTATAGTAACATAGTAACATAGTAGATGACGGCAGATAAAGACCCGAATGGTCCATCCAGTCTGCCCAACCTGATTCAATTTAATTTTTTTTTTTTTTTTCTTCTTAGCTATTTCTGGGCAAGAATCCAAAGCTTTACCCGGTACTATGCTTGGGTTCCACTTGCCGAAATCTCTGTTAAGACTTACTCCAGCCCATCTACACCCTCCCAGCCATTGAAGCCCTCCCCTGCCCATCCTCCACCAAACGGCCATACACAGACAGACCGTGCAAGTCTGCCCAGTAACTGGCCTTAGTTAGGCATTATCTTTTTCTCTCTCCGAAAGATCCCACGTGTCTATCCCAAGCCCTTTTGAATTCAGACACAGTCTCTGTCTCCACCACCTCTTCTGAGAGACTGTTCCATGCATCTACCACCCTTTCTGTAAAAAAGTATTTCCTTAGATTACTCTTAAGCCTTTTAACTTAATCCTATGCCCTCTCATTGCAGAGTTTCCTTTCAAATGAAAGAGACTCAACTTATGCGCATTTACATCACATAGGTATTTGAATGTCTCTATCATATCTCCCCTCTCCCGCCTTTCCTCCAAAGTATACAGATTGAGATCTTTAAATCTGTCCCCATACGCCTTATGATGAATACCACATGCCATTTTAGTAGCCTTCCTCTGGACCGACTCCATCCTTTTTATATCTTTTTAAAGGTGCGGCCTCCAGAATTGTATACAATATTTTAAATGGGGTCTCACCAGTCTTATACAGGGGCATCAATACCTCCTTTTTCCTACTGGCCATACCTTTCTCTATGCAACCTAGCATCCTTCTAGCTTTTGCTGTCACCTTTTCAACCTGTTTGGCCACCTTAAGATGATCACATACAATCACACCCAAGTCCTGTTCTTCTTTCGTGCACATACGTTCTTCACCTCCCTCCTCCCAAATGCATGACCTTGCATTTCTTAGCATTAAATTTTAGCTGCCAAATTTCAGACCATTCTTCAAGTTTCGCTAGGTCTTTCTTCATGTTATTCACACCAGCCAGCGTGTCTACTCTATTGCAGATTTTGGTATCATCCACCAAGAGGCAAATCTTACCCAATAATCCTTCAGCAATATCGTTTAGAATTCATATAATATCATATAAAAAATGCCCTCATTTGTTATGGGGAGAGGTTTTGAACAAGAGTTGGAACTGTGTTAAATTTTTGTTGTTTGTGATTATATTTTATTGGTATAGAGGTGATTAGTAAAACCCACTAAATAAACAAAAGCATCAGTGTCTCAAAATATCGAGGGGTTAGAGGAGACTTCTGACAAATTTCTGTTTGACTTCCAGTACTCTTCTAGGGTTTCTTGTGTTTCAAAATATCAACTGACATCCGAGGAAGGGACCAACTATGATATCCAAAATATATCCAGGATAACTTATCTTTGGATAACTGCTTTCTTTGTCCAACACAAGGCAGTACAATCTTGAAAGAATTTGTGCATTAAGGAAAGAAATGTAACTAGACTTTTTAGAAGCAGGAAAAAATGTTCAAATATACTGAACACATGTAAAAAGTTGCAGTTAGACATACCCCAGAGAAAATGTGATGTGAATGCATGGCCTAGGATCTAGGAGTCAGGCTGTGAGGGCAGCCAGCTACATTTTTACAGGATGTTCATAGCTGAAAGAAACACAAACAGTTTAAGGGCTTCAGAGTGCTATGGAGAATTTCACTCTGTTGACCAAGAGATTAGTGCATAAATTGCTGTACAAGTGGTGTTAGATCAGAGTAGCCCAGGAATACTGCCAAATCATTTTGTGCAATTATTGCTGGTAGGAGGCAGCTTGAACTAACCCTTTTTAGTGCTTTTATTTATCCCATACAACTGACTTACAATAACTGAGGCACTAGGCTGAAAATGTGGCTCTGAGTGACATTTATTCGAAGCAGGGGACATGAGAATATTGATACAGTTTTAAAAGCTATCATGAATGGTAAAGCTATTTAGTTGGTTTAAATAATCAAGAAACTAATAATAGCATCCTGTCCTATATCAATCTTAGTTTAAGAACAGCAAGATTAAAACAGCAATACAATAAATGGAACATTTTTAGCCTCCTTTGTTTTCTCCCTTGCTGGCCTTCACACTCCCCTCACCTTATAGCAGGAAAAAGTGTGAAGCCAATCCTGGGCCTGGTGGTGATAACTACCGTGACCATTTATTTTTTTCATCAAAATGGGACATCTATTAATATTCAGTCCCGCCCCCAATTTTTTCAATTCATTTTTCATGTACACACAATATCTTATTATTTCATGGTAACCATAAAATTTAAAAAAAAAACCCACAAAGCACCCTATACACAGAGAAAATGTTAATTATCATTTATATTTGGGGTTTTTTCAAAGATTTCACCTTAGTAACTATAGAAAAATAGACAAATATAGTGCAAAATATAGACAGCAGATATAAATTCTCAAAACTGACACATTTTGATCAGTAAATTAAAAAATAAAATCATTTTTCCTACCTTTGCTGTCTGGTGATTTCATGAGTCTCTGGTTGTGTTTCCTTCTGACTGTGCATCCTTTCTTTCATTTCTTTCTGCACTCAGGCCCAACAATTGTCCCTTTCTATTCTCTCCCTCCTTCCTTCCTATGTCCTTAGTGCCCCCAGGGCCTCCTTCCTATGTCCTTAGTGCCCCTTCCTATGTCCTTAGTGCCCCCAGATCCAGTGTCAATTAAACTTTGTACCTTTGTTCCAGGTCTCCCTCTCTCTCCCTCCTCTGTTATGATCTTGCCTCTCTCTGTTCTTCCTCAGGGTCTCTCCCCCTCTGTCTGCACCTCCCAAAGTCCTGCTTCTGCTTCCTGTCTTTCTCCTTTGGTCTAGGCCTTTATCTCTCTAGTCTTTCTTCTACTTACAATCCCCCCCCTTTCTTTGCCTCTTTCTTTCCTTTCTTCCTCCCTCTTTCTTATGTTCCCCTCACTGCCTTCCAGTCTTTGTCCCACCCCCTCCCAAAAAGCCTGCCTGCCTCCCCCAAAGCCAGCCTGCCTACCTCCCCCAAAGCCTGCCTGCCTGCCTCTCCCAAAGCCAGCCTGCCAGCCTACCTCCCCCAGAGCCAGCCTGCCGGCCTACCTCCCCCAAAGCCAGCCTGCCTGCCTGCCTCCCTCCCTCAGAACCAGCCTGCCAACCTACCTCCCCCAAAGCAAGCCTGCCTGCCTCCCCCAAAGCCAGCCTGCCTACCTCCCCCAAAGCCACCCTGCCTCCCTGCCTACCTCCCCCAGAGCCAGCCTGCCGGCCTACCTCCCTGCCTACTTCCCCCAAAGCCAGCCAGCCAGCCTGCCTGCCTACCTACCTCTCTGCCGCGCCAAAGCCAGCCAGCTTGCCTGCCTACCTCCTACCCTCCCTACCGCGGAAAAAAAAGCCTCTCTCCAGGTGCACTTGGAATACCTTTATGGACCTTTATTCAGAACCAGTATGACATTTCTCATGTTCTTAGACTGCAGTCATCACTAAGGTGACTATACGTCCCATTTTGAACAGGACAGTCCTGTTTTTGGATCCCCTGTCCTGTTCTCCCCACACACAGCTTCGGGACGCCAAAATGTCCCATTTTCAGGAACAGCGTCCCGAAGCTATGTGCGGGGATAACGGGACAGGCGATCACTTCCTGTTCCTCCCTGCCACACCAAAAAAAAAAAAGCCTCCCTCCAAGCCCAATTTAAACCCCCCCCCCAGTCTGTCGACGCTGCTCCTCTGCTTACCTCCCTGCCGCTAATCGCGCCCAGAAGCCTTCTTCCTGACGTCAATTCTGGCTGGCCCGGAACGTCCTCTCCGATGGCAGAATTGGCGTCGAGAAGAAGGCTTCTGGGCGTGATTAGCGGCAGGGAGGTAAGCAGAGGAGCAGCGGCGGCGGACATGGAGGGAGGTTTAAATTGGGCTTGGAGGGAGGCTTTTTTTTTTTGGTGTGGCAGGGAGGAACAGGAAGTGATCGCCTGTCCCGTTATCCCCGCACATAGCTTCGGGACGCTGTTCCTGAAAATGGGACATTTTGGCGTCCCGAAGCTGTGTGTGGGGAGAACAGGACAGGGGATCCAAAAACAGGACTGTCCCGTTCAAAATGGGACGTATAGTCACCTTAGTGATGACTGCAGTCTAAGAACATGAGAAATGTCATACTGGTTCTGAATAAAGGTCCATAAAGGTATTCCAAGTGCACCTTGATAGGTTGTCTCTGGAATTCATTACCGGAGAATATGGTAAAATCAGTTAGCTTAGTGAGGTTTTAAGAACATAAGAATTGCCACTGCAGGGTCAGACCCGGGGTCCATCGTATCCAGCAGTCCATACACGCAGAGGCCCTCTGGTCAAAGACCAGTGCATTAACTGAGACTAGCCCTACCTGCGTACGTTCTGGTTCAACAGGAACATGTCTAACTTTTAAAAAGGTTTGGTTAAATTCCTGAAAGGGAAGTCCATAGGCCATTATTCAGACAGCTTGGGGAAATTTCCTGCTTATTCTTACAATAAGCATCATAAAATCTGTTTATTTTTTGGGATCTAGCTAGTACTTGGGACCTGGGTTGTCCTCTGTTGGAAACAAGATAGTGGGCTTGATGGACCTTTGGCCTGTCCCAGTATGGCAATTCTTATGTTCTTATGTCTCAGAATGCATTTATTACATCTTATAAATTCCAGAAGGAAGCTCTTTTTGGTATAATGCAAATGTTAAGAGGGTCATTATCAGTAAATCTGAGAGGCTAAGATCATCTCCATCATACCATGGTACAAGAATGAGATTCATTACTGTCATGCTGTACATAAAGCTAACCCAAGGAACACCTAAAAGAAAATTCTATAAAAGGGTCTCTATATTCAGGCAACTAGAAGATGTCTATATGGAGCCTGTTCTGTAAAGGAAAATAGGTGCCTACTTTCTTTTATAGAATATCAGCATAACCAGGTATACAGGCTTAGGCAAAAAAAAAAAAAAAATCCCCTAAAATTTTTTGCCATTTTTTTAGCAATTGCTTTGAATTTCAACAAGAAATTGTATGTATTTATTTCATTATCAAACTTACATATTACTTTTAAACCGCATTTAATTATTTGAAGATATTACTGACATTATATTACTGACATTTAGGCCTCCTTTTACGAAACTGCGATAGCAGTTTCCAAGCACGGGGAGCCGCGATGAATAGCCCACGCTGCTCCTGACGCTCATAGAGTTCCTATGAGCGTCGGGAGCAGCACGAGCCATTCAGCGCGGCTCTCTGTGCTAGAAATTGCTATCGCAGTTTCGTAAAAGAGGGGGTTAGTGTTACTACCTAGCGGTTTTTGCAGATTAAAAATGTTCAAGTTAAGACACAGTAAAATAACATCATTCTAACAATAAAATTAGCAATATGTCAGAATTTTGCAATAACTGTGAATTCACATATATGATAAGAAATGAGAATTTACACCCCCCCCCCCCCACCCCTGTTATAAAGCCACATTAGGGGTTTTTATTTCCGGCCGCGGTGGTAAAAGCTCCGACACTCATAGAATTCCTATGAGTATCGGAGCTTTTACCACAGCGGTTGGTGATAAAAAACTCTAATGCGACTTTATAAAAGAGAGGGGGGGGAATTAGACAACGTTCTGGGGGAAGAGCAAGCTCTATAGGAAGGATGGACTCCACCTCAGCAGAGACGGAACGAGGCTACTTGCAAGCAACATCAAGAGAGAAGTGGACAAGTTTTTAAACTAGGAAGAAGGGGAAAGCCGACAGTCGACAGAGAGAGAGAGTCGATGGTTCAGGAACCGGTATACCCAGAGGATACTGTACAAGAAGATAGAGGGAAAGACTTACCGGATTACAGGCAAGAGAGATCGAAAAGGACACAAGAGGGAAGGAAATGCAAAAAAGGAAAAAGCTGCAAACTCAAGTGTATGTACACAAACACAAGGAGCCTTACAAATAAGATGGGTGAATTAGAATCCATAGCACAAAAAGATAACTTTGACATCATAGGCATCACGGAAACATGGTGGACTGAGGAAAACGTCTGGGACACTGTGCTACTGGGATACAAACTATACCGCAGAGACAGAGTGGCTCAAAAAAGTGGGGGCGTTGCCATATATGTCAAAGAGGAAATTGAATCTGCTGGAGAGAACACGCCGCAACTGATGGATAAGTTAGAGTCTCTATGGGTCAAAATTCTAAGGAACAAATGGCCTGGAAACGAAGATTGGCATCTACTACCAACCCCCAGGGTAGTCCAAAGAAATTGATGGAGAAATGACATACGAGATTAAACGCAACTGCAAGGGAGGCAACACAGTTATCATGGGTGACTTCAACTATCCGGGAATAGACTGGAACCTAGGCACCTCCGGGCCACAGTATGCCCTCACTTGGAGTACTGCGTCCAGCACTGGTCGCCATACATGAAGAAGCACACAGTACTACTTGAAAGGGTCCAGAGAAGAGCGACTAAGATGGTTAAGGGGCTGGAAGAGCTGCCGTACAGCGAAAGATTAGAGAAACTGGGCCTCTTCTCCCTCAAACAGAGGAGATTGAGAGGGGACATGATCGAAACATTCAAGGTACTGAAGGGGATAAACTTAGTAGATAAGGACAGGTTGTTCACCCTCTCCAAGGTAGGGAGAACAAGAAGGCACTCTCTAAAGTTGAAAGGGGATAGATTTCGTACAAACGTAAGGAAGTTCTTCTTCACCCAGAGAGTGGTAGAAAGCTGGAACGCTCTTCCAGAGGCTGTTATAGGGGAAAACACCCTCCAAGGATTCAAGACAAAGTTAGACAAGTTTCTGCTGAACAAGAACGTGCGCTGGTAGGGCTAGTCTCAGTTAGGGTGCTGGTCTTAGACCAGAGGGCCGCCGCGTGAGCGGACTGCTGGGCATGATGGACCACTGGTCTGACTCAGCAGTGGCAATTCTTATGTTCTTATACTGTAAATACTAGCACCTAGATTAAAGAGGTGATCACATAAGTATGAGCTTCACCCACACTCCACCCAAACATCACCCATGTAAACACCCACCTGCAAACTATATAATATCAAAGATAGGCACATTGGGATGATACACACTAAGGGGCAAGTTCTATAAACAGCGTCCCGATTGTACGCTGCGGTAGGCATCCTACCACTGTCTAACCAGCCAATCGGGACACATGTTTTTTTTTTTTTTTTAAACACCTCGAGGTAGGCAGCCTACATTGTAGGCATTTTCGTAAGCCTAGGGAGACGCGTAGGGCTGCCTAAGCTCGCCCAAGGCTAGGCGTAGGCGTGGTTTTGCCCGGAGGTTGCCTTAGGTGAGCTTAGATGGCCCTAGGCATCTCCCTAGGGCTGTGATAAGTGCCTGAAATGTAGGCTAGCAAAATGTTGGTCTACATTTCAAATAGATGCGGCGCTAAGCCAATCACAGCAAGGGAATCTCCCTGTTGCAATCAGTTTAGTGGCCGTAGCAGGAAACATGTCCCTCCCCCCCCCCCTCCGTGAAGTTGGCCAGGAGGAGGAATTCCCACTCCCTCCTGATGAAACCCCCGAAGACCCCCCCCCCCACCACCACCAATTGTCCATGGCACGAAGAGTGCCCAATTCATCCTGCCACCACCAAGATATCCCCGGGCAGGAGGGATGCCGACTCCCTCCTGCCGCTGGCCCCATTATCCCCTGAACACACCCAAGATCTCCCTGCCACCTCCTGAATGCCCCAAATATCCTCCTACCATCCCCCAAATACCTCCCATACCTTTCTCAAATGGCCAGCAAGAGGGATGTTCACTCCCTCCTGCCGGCAGGCGTGCTTCAAAGAATGGCAGTCCTTCCCTTTCCCGGTGCATCCTGGGATGTACCAGGGAGGGTTCTAAGGCCCTGATTGGCCCAGGTACCTAAGGCCCCTCACAACTGGAGTCTTAGGCCTCTCACCCATAAGAACATAAGAATTGCCACTGCTGGGTCAGACCAGTGGTCCATCATGCCCAGCAGTCCACTTACGCGGTGGCCCTCTGGTCAAAGACCAGCACCCTAACTAAGACTAGCCCTAACAGTGCATGTTTTTGTTCAGCAGGAACTTGTCTAACTTTGTCTTGAATCCTGGAGGCTGTTTTCCCCTATGACAGCTTCCAGAAGAGCGTTCCAGCTTTCTACCACTTTCTGGGTGAAGAACTTCCTTACGTTTGTACGGAATCTGTCCCCTTTCAACTTTAGAGTGCCCTCTCATTCTCCCTACCTTGGAGAGGGTGAACAACCTGTCCTTATCTACTAAGTCTATCCCCTTCAGTATCTTGAATGTTTCGATCATGTCCTCTCTCAGTCTCCTCTGTTCGAGGGAGAAGAGGCTCAGTTTCTCTAATCTTTTGCTGTACAGCAGCTCCTCCAACCCCTTAACCATCTTAGTCACTCTTCTCTGGACCCTTTTGAGTAGTACCGTGTCCTTCTTCATGTATGGCGACCAGTGCTGGACGCATTCTGGGATGCACTTGGAGTGGTCTAAGATTCAGACTGACCAGATCCTTTAGGCCACTCACCTGCCAGGGGATGTCTCAGGGAGGTGGTGGCAGGAGGGAGTGGGCAGCCCTCCTGCCCGGGGATTTCTCGATCAGCTCAGTTGCAACACAATTCTCTAACCGGTGCCTGTGACATGGACGCCAGTTAGAGAATCGGTATGGTTAGGTGGGGTTGTGATTCTATATAGGATGCCCTGCATGCTTTTGAGACTGGGCATTCTATACAGAATCCAAACCTAAGCACAAATTCTATAATAGCATTTTCATATGGAACTGTCTTTACAGAATACTAACTTAAGTTATTTTCATACCTAGTTTTAGGCTAGTGTAAATGCTCAAACCTAACTATTGAAATAGAAGTATTTTATAACTCTTTGTCTAAATTCTGGAACAGTCATGACCCGCCCATGTCCTTTCCTTGGCAATGCTCCCTTTGAAGTTGCATGCAAGATGAATTAGGCACACAAGTTATAGAACAGGGGCACAGAGCAGTTACATATGTAACCAATAATTAGTGCTTGTTAAGATCGATTATTGATTATTATCACCAATTTAGCCATCTACGATCTGCACCCAAAAATTCAAGGTCCTACTTTGGGCAACCTATACAGAATTCGGGGGATTAATTTCAATCTCAGGCATTTGTAAACCCCCAAAATATTGGTTTAAAGTAGTCTACAGAAAGAAATAAATTATACAATAACAGATTTATGAGAAAATCAATAAATAAAAAACAGTATATCACCCTACATATTTTTGTAAAAGAAATGTTTTCAAATGTTTATGAAACAAAAGATAATTAGATTGTGTCTTATCAAATAAAATCAAACTATTCCAAGTTTGAGCAGCCTGAAAAAAAAAAGAACTCTCAAATATGTTTTTAAATCAGACACCGTTACGTGGGAGGAAACAAGGCAAGTTCCAATCTGCTGAGCAAAAGGTTTTCTGGAAGGGATATCAAACAATTTAAATAATCAGGAGCTTCTCCATAAAGAATTTAAAAATAATGACAATTTACATTCTAGACAAGCCTGCACTGGAAGCCAGAGAAGTTTCAAAAACAAAGGAGTAACATGATCAAATGTTTTGAATTTAAAAATCAGTCTAGTGCTTGTGTTCCGAAGCAGCTGAATATTCTTCTATAATATGATATCCCAAATAAACACAATGACAATAATCTAATTTTACCAAGATTAGTCTCTGCACCAATAAAGTAAAATGGTCTTCCAAAAAACATGAACAGATTGTCCTAAGTTGACTAAGAAGGCGTATATCTACTAAAGGATGTTAAGCCCTAACACACATTCAGGGGCTGATTTTCATCGGGCTGCCAAAAGTAAGGCAGCGTTAGGCGTCCCACTGCCGCCTAACTTAATAGTGTTAATTGGTGATACACGATGCGGTAATTGACCCGTCGTTAAAACCAATTGAAAGGTGGTTTAAAAAAAAAATAGCCAACGCTAAGCACCCTCCTTGACTGGCGCCTATCTCCCTGGTGGCTAGCGGTGCATAGTGATGTCAAAGCCTGGAAGGGGGCGTGGTTATGGGTGGCACCAGATTTCGGCATCAGTATACACTGTTAGCCACGATTCTGATGTGACCCTAGGCACCAAAAATGTAGGCCTGTGAAACCCTGGCCCACATTTCCGGAATCTAGGGTCCCATCAAGCTGTAATTCTGGAAGCGGCACCTGTCGGTGATTGACATGCAGCAGGCACCCATGTCAATCATCAACAGCATGTTAAAAACATATTAAAACCTTTTATGGTAACTTGTTTGCACACTCTATGGAAGTGTATTTATTGGAGGGGTTGGGTTTGGGTTTTTTTATTTATTTGCTTTTACAAAACATAATACATCTACAAGATGTCACAGAAAGTATTAAGAAGAGAATATAAAAATAAAGGCATTCAAAGAAAATCCACTAGTCCACTTTACAAGATATAGCAATACATTAAATAAAGAAAACTAAGAAGGACTACAATTAGTGCAAACCCTAACCATCAAAAGGTGCAAATTCTTATTAAACTTCTTTAATCCTTGAATAGCTAGTTCTCATAACTTTAAAGAAATGATTTCAATTGTAGTGGATCCCAAATATATAACCACCTCTGCGTGTTCAAGGCCTGCTGGCTCCCATATAAACTCTCTGGCTCCTTGACAGCCTATGTGGTGGTCTTACAAACTGAGGCCTCCTTTTATCAAGTTGTTTTGGGGTTTTTATCGCTGGTTACTGCGGTAAAAGCTCCAAAGCTCATAGAAATACTGCAGTGGCCGGCGATTAAATAAACCCTAATGCGGTTTGATAAAAGGGGGGCCTGAGTAAAAATGAATGAAACTTATGAATGGGGCCTATTTATAAAGACAGAAGAAAAGAAATTCTCTACAAAAGTCAAGAACCTGCCCAGTGCCAATAATGACCATCAGGTTCATTGTTTCATTTTCCCAGAGAATAAGAGATGAAGCTTGATTAGTCACTATAGGCAGCTTCACCAATTTTATGAAAAACCTTTAAAAAAATAATTAGACTTCAGCGAACCAAGGCACCTTTCTGTGCTCATATCAAATGAAAACTGAAAATATATAGCACATAATAATGACGCAGAAGTGCAAACTATTGTCAGAATATACAAGGAATGCAATCACAGCCATATAAATTCAAAAGTGTTGCCTGTTACATCTTTTAGCATTATATGCTTTGTAAAATAGCACAATTAACATGATTTGTTATATTTCATGCGTATGTGTGGCACCAGTTCTAGAAGATGTACATTCCAAAAACTAATATATTCTAATCACAACATAAAAAATAAAATTACTTTTTCTACCTTTATTTGGTCATTTTTAAAATCATGTTGGTCTCCGTTTCTGTTTTATGCTTTCCTCTGTCAAGCTCCTCTGCATGTGCCCTATGTAGCATTTGAATTTGACCCAACACTTCCTGTTGAGGGAATCTCTTCTCGCCGGACTCAGCGGTGGAAGGGTTGGATCGGAGGGTCAATGGGGGTTCGGGTGCGCCGGGGAGGGGTGGGGCGGGAGGGGGGAGCGACAACGACGAACTCTGCCTTACATTGAGTGAGGGGGGATTCGAAGCATGCATGCACACTCCTACCTGCCACAGACATACGGATCACAGAACACGCAGATAGGAATGCGCATGCGCGCTTAGGGTTTTATTATTCTAATTATTATTAAATTCAAGCACTGCAACTGGTATATACTTTTAATTGTGTTTTCCGAGTTGTGAATATAACTTTAAACTAGTGCCAATTATATTAATTACAAGGTGTTAATTGCCAATTACCAGTGCCAATTAGGCCAATTAATCAGGTTATATGCTAACTTTGGATATATACATTGATATGCACAAACTTGTTATGCTTAGCTGTACCTGTCACAACAGGCCAGTGTAAAACACGTTTGACAACCCACTGATGTTTATAAAGAGAATAAAGCAGTACACACTAACTTCTAAGAAATAATACTTCACCTTGGGTGCCTATGCCTGACTCCTCCACCTCTCACAAACCGGGCAGCCCTTTATGGTCAGGTGGGGAGCTTCTTCCATGGGAGGGGTTTCTGGGTAATGCACACATTCACTTTGCAGATAAGCTACAAGCATAACAATGCTGAGGGGCTTCCTATATAGTAACATTCACATGCAATGTTTACCTTTCAAACACACGCAGGATAGCATACGTCCAAAAACAAGTCATCTGCTTACTGATCAGTATACAAAGGTTCAAATACTGGTCAGAGAGGACATCTGTTCTGTCTGCATGACTACCAACAGACATTACCAGGTTCCAGCTGAAATTGCTGACAAGAACTCAGCTGGAGCTGGCTAGATCCATGAGTCACAGCAACGGTCAAATAAAACAAACAAGTCAAGAAACTATACAATGCTGTTCTTAGACTTACAGGCCCTGGGCCCTTTGAGGCCTGCAAGTACTCACAACCTTAAACACCATATTCAGAATTTTAGGGCTAGTGTACAATAATCAGAATGCACTAGCTGGATAATGCATCCATGCGTGTTACCTGCCCATGGCATACCCCCCTTCAATACATTTTGTAATAAGCCTTTTTTGGTGCATGAACTGTATATTAGAGCTTAATGCCCTTTAGATTTTTTAAAATTCTAATTTAAGCATTTCATTTCACTAGTATTCGGTAATTACGGAAATAACACAAATACCTTAAGCAATAAAACTAGACTTGAAAGAAATTACTACTTTTGCCCACAAATTAGGGAGCCAAAAAGGGAAATTTAACACATTAGGAAAATTTCTACATAATGTATATGAAAGGTACATCAAAGAATCATTGGCAGGCTCATTAAGGATTCTTATGAATTACCTAACAATCACAGAGGGTTCTCTTGCAACTAACAAGTCAGTTAAGTTCAAATGTTCTCATTGCTCAATCCCTTGGTAACCAGTTACTCCACCATGATCAGTGGTTGGAATAGATTGCTCTCACAATAGGTGGTATATTACAAGGGGATTCTGAAAAGTTCTCAGCCCAACCAGGAAGAGAATGTTGTGGTTATGGTTCAATCAATGATCTGAAACAGTATCAAAACATAGAATTTTGTTTCTGCAAATTGGCACTTAACGAAATAAGATAAAACTCTTTTCAACTGCAGTGGCAAAATAACACTCAGAATTTAGGAAGTTGGTTGGGCTGAGAACTTTTCAGCACCCCCTCTTATCCTTCGGTACACTTAAAACTTCCATAAAATATTTCCTCACCATCTCAATTCATAGTACTAATGGAGATCTAGAAAAGTTTAAGAACTTTAACCCCCTCTTCTATTAAACTGTACTAGCAGTTTTTAGCGCAGAGAACCGTGCTGAATAGCCCGCGCTGCTCACGACGCTCAAAGGAATTGTATGAGCATCAGGAGCAATGTGGGTCATTCAGTGCGGCTCCCCGTGCTAGAAACTGCTATCGCAGTTTCGTAGAAGAGGGGGTAAGTTGCTTTCCCTACTTTGGTTCTCCAAATATTACATTCTTCTTTTTTTATTTATTTATTTATTTAAATTTCAATTACATACAAAGCATTAAACTTTGACATGAAAATAAAGTAAGATTATAGCCAATTTTCCATTGGACATTAAACTTAAGGCAAAAAAGAAAATTAAATCCTACTCTTTACATAGTCCTCTAAAAAGAGAGGCAAGAAAGAAAACTCCAGGAAAAGGAAGAAAATACAATCAATTAAAGAGGAAATAGAGCAGATCAATTCAGCGCTATTTACAGACTTGAATTATACTACATTTTCCTGAGCTGCAAGTGAAATCTCCTTCCCTTCCAGAAAAAAAACACAGTTGAACTGGATCATTGAAAATATATCTGTTATCCTGATAGTAATCATAACATTTACACGGATATCTTAATTGAAAGAAAGTACCCAAAGAGAGAACATTATCATGATATAATAGAAACTCCTTTCTCCAAGCTTTGGTCCATTTTGAGACATCTGGAAAAATAAATACTCTTTCTCCCAATAGAAGATTTGCTTCAGATTATAATATAACTTCAAAACCATCTCTTTATCTTGATGAAGTACAAAAGACACCAATAATGTAGCTCAACCCGACAGATCTATATTTGATGATTCCAGTAAAGCTGATACTTTTAATTCTTCACCAACTTCCTTCATATCTTTTAATGTCCTTTTCAAGAAATATATTGTTAGTAATGGGGGAACATTCGATTCAGGAATGTTCAAAATAGTAATCAAGAAACATTTAAAAACTTCCCTCGGAGTCATGAATTTAGGAATAGGAAAATTCAAAAGCCTTAAGATCAAACTCCTATTTTGATTTTTCAAATTTTCAATTTTTCTTAAACACAAGGCTTTATCCATAACTTGCTGTTTCATTATACTTTTCATCTCAGAGGTAGCTTTCTCAGTTTCCCCTGTTTTCTCTGTATGTTTTTGAATCTCAGTCTCAAGTTGTGTAATTTTTGTTGGAAGATTTAAAGTTAATGATATAAAGTTGGTACATACCAAATGAAGATTTTCAATTGCTGCCCAAAGAGTCCAGTGTAACCACTGAGGGTTTAAGGAGAAGCTTGAGCTCAGGTAAATAGGACTGCTCGTTTGCACTGTAGGTCTCCACCTAGGCTCGTGTCTCCTGCAAACTCATCACTGCTCCAACTCAGTGCACCTCCCCCACTAGATTTTGATGATGCCAAAAGCATCGAGGCTTCCCCTTCCAGGTTTGCGGAGAGTGGCAGTTCCTTCACCCTTGGCAATTCACGAGAGCCCTCCACATGAAGGTTCATCACAGCCGCCTCTCCGGGAGCCTGGGGAGGGTCAGGTCCCAACGGGCTCAACGAAGTTTCACTTTCCTGCAGCTCAGCAGCAAAAGCACCCGAAATCACTGAAGGGACTGTAAACGATGTAATTACAGTCTGGTGCGGTGTAGATGTTGCAGACAGGAGTGGAGGGTTAATCCTCTGCCTCAGGGGCAGTAGAATGCTGTCTTGTTGGGGGGGGGGGGCAAGACACTCCGCTCTAGCTCCAGCGAAATTGAGCGGCAGCTTCAATTTTAAATGATCGGGCATCCGCCGTGCAGCATCAACAAGAAGGACTGCCCCCAAAGTCTTCATTCTATTTCCGGGGGCAGGCCTGCTCCTTGAAGCTGCGTGGCAGCAGTTGCGCGATCATTTTAAGTTAAACCCTGGCAGTCGAGAGGGCAGGCACCAGTTTTGGGGGAGGCCATTGCCCCTGTGGATCTCCCCTGTTCCGACACTTATGTTCTGCCTCCCTCTTCTTTTAGGCATTAGAAAAGTAAGTGGGAACAACTTCTTACAAAGAAATTGTATCCCCAAATCTGGAACCTGCATTCAAATGCCCTGCTCCGTCGCCATCTTGCCTCAACGTCTTACATTCTTCTTTATAATACATTCCTTTCCTTAGGATGAGTAGCACAAATGTACCATAGCTAAGTCTCCAATCCATCCAATCTAATAACTTGTTCTTGCACTCAATGTTAATGACACTCTATGTAATAAAGAAGCCATTTTTGATAGGATATCAAAAATTGGGTGAAAATGTCCATTTTCGAAACCACAAGATGTCTATCTTTTTTTTCAAAAATGACCTGCTAGATATCTTAGCCTAGCAAGAAATCTATCTTTTTTGGACTTTTTGAAGAATAGGACATCCAGATGAAACATGTCTGAAACAAAATGCTTATTCCACAAGGAAATATGATGCCCAACTATTCAATCACATATCTTCATGCAAACATGAAATAGTTTAAAAAGTCAAATTCTTGCATGCAATCACACACAAAAAATATCAAAATAAAGCAGTATAGCAAAATTCTACTTTGCTGACAGCTTCTACTGTGACAAACCTGTGGCCAGCTTTGTCCCTGTATGGGATAAAAGAAAAACACGGTCCCTGGTCAGAAGGGCTGACCAGGTTAAAAGTAAAAGTTTGGTTTTGGCTGACTACCCCTCAGACAGTGAGGTAGAGCCGGAGAGGCAGGAACATAGATACATCCAGCAGAGGGCGCCATCTCAGGACAGGTACCCTAGAAAGCCTGAGAGGACTCTTATGGAGAAGTGGAGTCCTAGGGCTGGAAGGTATGCTCATTACCAGCCTAGGAGAAACCTGAGTTATTTCCCTAGGGATTTCCTGCCTAACACAGCTGCTCTGAGGAGAGAGGGGTGGGGCTTTAACTAACATAAAAACAGAGTATGGAATCTCAGTAAGGGGAGCAGGGAAAGCCGGGACGGAGCTAGGGCTAACGAGCTCAGGCAGCGGCAGGAGAGACAGCAGAGCTTGGAGGCAGATGAGGGGAGAAGTCTCTCTCCTCCAGCCCGCAGCAGTGAGGACATGGAGATGACAGAGGACTACCTCAACTCCACCCCAGAGACTGCTGAGCAGACAGAGGCTATGGAAGTCGCTGAGACATTGCTGGAAGCTAGCCATTTCCCCACTGACATGGAGGTTAGTTACTAAGGGGAAGGAAGCAAGGCTGTGCTTGTGCTGTCTCCCGTAACCCAAGCCCAGCTGACAGAGATTAGGAGAAGAGCAGGCAAATCTCCCCGCTTCTCTGTATGACTGCCCGGAGAGCTTTGTTTGTGCAAGGAACATTATCTGTAGGGGTGTGAAAGCTCCGTGGGAAAAACCCAAGTAAAGTTCACAGTTTATATAATGCCTTATTGTGTTCTGTCGGCAAGGAAGCCCAGCTGATTATAACGAGCTGTGAAGCCTGCTCTGCAAGCCTGTCCGTGTCTCAGCTAGGTAAGCTGAAACGTTTAAGAAATTCAGTACTAAGTTTTGAAACTGTAATTACTCTGGCTGTAGTCACAAGGTGTGCCAAGTTGGAAAGTTTTATTTTCCTGATATTTTTCATTTGCTTTTTTCCCTGGTGAAGAGGACTGTAGTTAAACTGGAAAGTCCAGGGTATTGAACTGTATGTGGCATTTATAGCAAGCCATTCTGACAACTGCAAGTTATTTTGTATTTTATAATTTTGCCATGACATACGGGTGGCTGATGGTATTCAGACCCCGGGTTCAATAAAGCTCAAGAACATTCTTTTGGAACAAGACTTACCTGTGTGGTCTTCTCTTTATAAGTTACTCTCAGTGTGGCCTGGCAGACTAGGCAGGTGCCTAGGTCTGTTCTACCCTTAAAAGCCTTCCTCCAACCTGAGGAGGCCACGCCGACAGGCCAGAATTCAGCACACTTAGTCCCTCTGCTGGTTAGAGCAAGGGATAAGTGTGTCACACTACATATCAAGTCGCTCGTGGATTATACACCAAACATGTTCCCTGGATATCTGTAGTGTATCAACATTTATTTAAGACGATATTCACCTATCTGCCAAAATCAAGTCATGGATATGCTCAACTATTTTCAGAGACAGGAAGGGAGTAGTAAAGGAGGAGAAAGAAGTCGTGGAAAGACTTAACATGTTCTTTTCGTCTGTATTTACGAACGAAGACACAACCAACATACCGGAACCTGAGCAATTCTTCAATGAAAACCTAGCAGAAAAATTAACATCCATGGAAGTGAGCCTTGAAGATGTGCGCAAGCAGATAGAAAAACTAAAAACTGATAAATCCCCGGGTCCGGATAGAATCCATCCAAGGGTTCTGAAAGAATTAAAGGAGGAGATAGCGGAACTACTGCAGCAAATTTGCAACCTATTCCTGAAAACAGGCGTGATCCCAGAGGATTGGAAGATAGCCAACATCACGCCCATCTTTAAAAAGAGATCAAGAGGTGACCCGGGAAACTACAGATCGGTGAGTCTGACCTTATTCTGAGGAAAATGGTGGAAACACTGATAAAAGAAAACATCGATGAACATTTGGAAAAAAACGAACTTCTGAAAACAAGCAAACATGGTTTCTGCAAGGGGAGATCGTGCCTAACTAACTTATTGCACTTCTTCGAAGGAATTAACAAACGAATGGACAGAGGAGACCCCATAGACATCATATACCTTGATTTGCAAAAAGCCTTTAACAAGGTGCCTCAGGAGCGTCTACTCTGGAAACTGAAGAACCATGGGGTGGACGGAGACGTACATAGATGGATCAGAAACTGGTTGACAAGTAGGAAACAGAGGGTAGGGGTGAAGGGCCACTACTCGGACTGGAGTAGGGTCACGAGTGGTGTTCTGCAGGGCTCAGTGCTCGGGCCGCTGCTATTTAATATATTTATAAATGATCTAGAAACAGGAACGAAGTTTGAGATAATAAAATTTGCGGACGACACCAAACTATTTAGTGGAGCTCGGACTAAAGAGGACTGCGAAGAATTGCAAAGGGACTTGAACAAACTAGGGGAATGGGCATTGAGATGGCAGATGAAGTTCAACGTTGAGAAATGTAAAATATTGCATGTGGGAAGCAGAAACCCGAGGTACACCTATACGATGGGAGGGATGTTATTGAATGAGAGTACCCAAGAAAGGGACTTGGGGGTAATGGTGGACATGACAATGAAGCTGACGGCACAGTGCGCAGCAGCCGCTAAGAGAGCGAATAGAATGCTAGGTATAATCAAGAGGGGTATTACTACCAGAACGAAAAAGTTATCCTGTTATTGTATCGGGCGATGGTGTGCCCGCATCTGGAATACTGCGTTCAATATTGGTCGCCGTACCTTAAGAAGGACATGGTGTTATTCGAGAGGGTTCAGAGGAGAGCGACACGTCTGATAAAAGGGATAGAAAACCTTTCATACGCTAAGAAATTGGAGAAACTGAGTCTCTTTTCCCTGGAGAAGAGGAGACTTAGAGGGGATATGAAAAAGACTTATAAGATCATGAGGGGTATAGAGAGAGTAGAGAGGGACAGATTCTTCAAACTTTCCAAAAATAAAAGAACATGAGGGCATCCGGAAAAGTTGAAAGGGGACAGGTTCAAAACAAATGCTAGGAAGTTATTCTTTACCCAACGTGTGGTGGACACCTGGAATGCGCTTCCAGAGGCTGTAATAGAGCAGAGTACTGTACTGGGGTTTAAGAAAAGATTGGACAATTTCCTACTGGAAAAGGGGATAGAAGGGTATAAATAGAGGATTGCTGCACAGGTCCTGGACCTGTTGGGCCGCCACGTGAGCGGACTGCTGGACACGATGGACCTCAGGTCTGACCCAGCAGAGGCATTGCTTATGTCCTTATGTTCTTATGTTAGTTGACACCGTTTGAGACCTCCCAGACCTTGCTGAAAATTTGTACATCTTTTCTTCACTGTGGATTATGGTGAGCATTTGCCATGTTATGCATCATATATTCATGACGGCTTGGAGTTCCACACTTGAAATTTCCACACTTTTCATTGACATGGTTCAATCAATGATCTGAAAAAATGTCAAAACATAGCATTACGATTCTGCAAATTGACACTTTACAAAATAACACAGTTTTCAGCTACCGTAGCAAAATAACACTCAGAATTTAGGAAGTTGGTTGGGCTGAGAACTTTTCAGCACCTGCTCATAGCAAATGAAATCAGTGTTTTGTTTTTCAGAAGCACAGGGCTGAAAGCTATGCATATGATCAATGATACTTTCAAATCCAGTACTACATTATATGATGAAAACCTAAAGAATGTGACTATCAAAGGATGGCTTTTGACCCTAATCAATATTTTACTCCTTGTTGAAAAATTTCAGTCTCAATTGGTATTGAATTTCTTAGTCCTCTTTATAGTTTTTACAATGTTGCAAAAGGAATTTGTTTTAGTCTTATGATGTGACACCGAATCAGATAATCAAAGAGCAGAAGATTGAGGAAAACTTGTAGATTTCTACTTACTCCCTCAGATTTTTGATTTTTTTAAAAAAAATAAGTAACACTGCACAGTAAATAAGTAACACAGCACGAGTAAATGCCACTCCCCAAATAATGAGCAATGTTTTGAACACTGAAGACATAAATCTTGTTTGAATTTACGAAAAGCAGCCCTGGTAAAACAATTATCCAGGGCTCATTTTAGCCAAGTTTAGCAGTAAGTGAAAAATAATACACAAAGATATTTGAAGTGACAAGCAAATAAACTAAATTGCATTCTAAATTCAATAATAAGGTCAGAGGAGTGTTATTCAAGGTCCTTGATAGGGCCAGGTCACATGGTTGCACCCTGTTTGGTACCTAACATGAAACAAAAACAATGCAAGTTATGTCAGCACATCTTAATGTATCCTACAGCTTCCCACAGTCATTCTACTTTATGAATCTACTGGTCGATATTCACAGCATTTAAATTACACTCTGTGGGTCTGGCTGCCAATATTCAACAGCATTTAACCAGGCAGGCAGTGATGCTGAATATCAGCGCTGACTGGCCATTTATAACATGGGCCAGAATGGGGCATTCTGAGGGTAGAATTGGGGACTAGCTAGCATCTATACAGGTATAAGCATTATTAAGTGCTGGTACATGCATAGCTAAGTGACCAAATAGGACTGAATAAACAGCTGTTCTAACTTTGGTCACTTAGTTAAGCAGGAACCAGCACTGGCACCTGCATAGATTCCAGGCACTGTCCAACCTTGTTGGATGTGGTCCCCTTCATCCTGACACTCCCCTCCCCCCCATTGATTCGGTTCACCTAAATATCCTTGATTCAGTTCCCCTAAATACCCTTAAAATCCCTTCCCTGCTGGTTCAGACCCCCCCCTCCCCCCGCCAGGGCCTATTTACATCCCTAGTGGTTCCAATGTGAGCAGGAGAGATCCCTATTCGCTCCTGCCCTTAGTTTCAAGTTTAAGTTTTTAAGGGGTTTATATACTGCCTATCAAGGTTTATCTAAGTGGTTTTATAATCAGGTACTCAAGTATTTTCCCTATCTGTCCCGGTGGGCTCACAATCTATCTAAAGTACCTGGGGCTATGGAGGACTGAGTGACTTGCCCAGGGTCACAAGGAGCAGCACTGAGTTTGAATCCACAACCCCAGGGTGCTGAGGCTGTAGATCCAACCACTGCATCACAACTCCTCCACTTAGCAGCTCTATATAGTTAAATATCTCACGGTACTACCACTAGAAGTCAGCCTTTCATACCATTATTGGACCATCAGGAATGTAATCTCTGGAAGGGGGGTGTCTGTATTAGTTGTGGGGGGAATTGGGGGGGGGGTCTGAACTGGCACCAATCTGAATTGGTAGTTGGGGGATATTTAGGTGTGGTGTGTACTAGTGAGGGTGGTTCAGGGACTCTGATTGGTCAGTACATGGTGTTGGGGGATCTGAATCAGTGGAAGGAGGGGTATTTGAGGTTCTGAATCAGTAGGGAGCATGTTGGGGGGGGGGTCTGAATCAGCAGGAGGGATATAATGGCAGAGGCACTTATGTGAGTCCCAGAAGATATTCATCTGGGACTCACATAAGCATCTTATATGGATCAAGCTGAGTATCAGCTGGCATTGAATATTTGGATTTCACTTAGCTGGTAATGGTCAGCATTTAGATGCACGTTGCCCACTGCCAGCTGAATATTAACTAGCTAGTGTGCATGAGCCAATGCAAAAAATGTTAAGAAGGATTCTACATTGGAAAAACTACTCAAAAATAAATGAAGGATATGTAATAATTGTCATAGATATAAACTATTACAGAAACAAGCTGAATGAACATTTCTGAAAGGAAGAGCACTCTCTTACCAACTTTACAAGAAAGATACAAAAAGGAAAAGCCAAGAGTACACAAGAATGGAAAACATTTGAAATTAGAATGGTAAAGCATTTTGAAGCTAACACAAAAGGGCTCAAATTAGACAATTGCTTTTTTACCCATTATCAACTATATCATGTCAAAAGCTGTGTGAGCAGTGCGACCACCTGATGCATAAATATGAGGAGTGCAAAAATTGTTCCCATCCATTGTCTCTTCTCAATGGTGGTGGTGAAGCAGGTAGGGCGGGAGACAAGTGGGAGAATTGCACAGGATACAACTATTACTAAGTACAGTCTTGATTATGAGATATAAGGCCTTTTAATTGCACTGTCTCATTACCTCTATTTCCGAGGCTCGAACAGAAGCAAAAACACAATCTAACTGGTCTTCAGTGGAAAACACTCAGAGCACACAAAGACAAACTGCAGACAAAGGTACAAGATGCAGGCTAAATTTATTGAGACAATAATATACTGCGGTTAGTGTCACCACCTTAGTACAAACCAGGGGACCCGACATGGGCTGTGTTTCGGTTAACACGCCTTCATCAGGAGTCCCTAATCTGAAAGGTATCAAATCAAACCACAACAAACATAAACAAAAGCCTGTGTAGAACAAAATTACGGTAGTCGCCGCAACAATATCAATCCATACCCCTTTCACTAAGCTGAAGACAGTCTAAAACAGGGGAGTCCAACCTTAAGAACATAAGAATAGCCTTACTGGGTCAAACCAATGGTCCATCAAGCTCAGTAGCCCGTTCTCATGGTGGCCAATCCAGGTCACCCCTGGCCCAAACCCAAGGAGTAGCAATATTCCATGCTACCGATCCAGGGCAAGCAGTGATTTCCCCCATGTCTTTCTCAACAACAGACTATGGACTTTTCTTCCAGGAACTTGTCCAAACCTTTCTTAAAACCAGCTACACTATCTGCTCTTACCACATCCTAAGGCAACGCGTTCCAGAGCTTAACTATTCTCTGACTGAAAAAAAATTTCTTCCTATTGGTTTTAAAAGTATTTCCCTGTAACTTCATCGAGTGTCCCCTAGTCTTTGTAATTTCTGACGGAGTGAAAAATCGATCCACTTGTACCCATTCTACTCCACTCAAGATTTTGTAGACTTCAATCTACATATCTCCCTTCAGCCATCTCTTTTCCAAGCTGATAAGGAATATATGAACAGAAATGTATTGTTTATGTTGTAAGATATTTTTTGTTACATCTTTGATGTTTCAAGGGAAGTAAAATCTAGAAGTCTAAATCTGTCCTCCTTACTTCCATTGCTATCAATGGAAGTAAAACCTGGATGTCTCAAACTGTCCTCCTTTTTCTGGAGTTATATGGAGACAGCAAACTACAGACCGGTGAGTCTCACATCAAGAGTCTCACATCAATAGTGTGCAAACTAATGGAAACTCTAATCAAACGCCAATTGGATACGATCCTGAACGAGGAGAATCTATGGGATCCCTGTCAACATGGATTTACTAAGGGGAGATCCTGCCAATCCAACCTGATCAGCTTCTTTGACTGGGTGACGAGGAAGCTGGATGTTGGGGAGTTCCTGGACATCGTATACCTGGACTTCAGTAAGGCATTCGATAGCGTATCACACCACAGGTTACTGAGCAAGATGAATTCTATAGGATTGGGCGACACATTGATGAAATGGGTTGGGAACTGGCTTGGAGGTAGGCTTCAGAGGGTAGTGGTGAATGGCACCCCCTCCGAAATGACGGAGGTAATCAGTGGAGTGCTGCAGGGCTCGGTCCTGGGCCCGATCCTATTCAACATCTTTATAAGAGACTTGGCAGAAGGGCTGCGAGGTAAAATAACATTATTCGCCGATGACGCCAAACTAAGCAATGTAGTGGGCAAAAGCACAACAGACATAAATTCAATATCCGACAACATGATGCACGACCTACTCCTACTGGAGCGCTGGTCTAGGTCCTGGCAACTCAGCTTCAATGCCAAAAAATGCAAAGTCATGCACCTGGGCAGCCAAAACCCATGGAAGACTTACACCCTTAATGGCGAGATCCTAACAAGAACTGAAGCAGAACGAGACTTAGGGGTGATCGTCAGTGAGAACATGAAGACTGCCAATCAAGTGGAGCAAGCTTCATCCAAGGCAAGGCAAGGCAAATCATAGATTGCATACGCAGGAGTTTCGTCAGCTGTAAGCCTGAAGTCATTATGCCATTGTATAGATCCATGGTGAGGCCCCACCTGGAATACTGTGTGCAATTCTGGAGGCTGCATTACCGTAAGGATGTGCTGAGACTGGAGTCGGTCCAGAGAATGGCCACTCGGATGGTCTCGGGACTCAAGGATCTCTCGTACGAAGAACGGCTGGATAAGTTGCAGCTGTCCTCACTCGATGAACGCAGAGAGAGGGGTGACATGATCGAGACATTCAAGTATCTCACGGGCCGCATCGAGGTTGAAGAAGATATCTTATTTTGCAAGGGTCCCGCGGCAACAAGGGGGCATCCGTGGAAAATCAGGGGCGGGAAACTGCACGGGGACACCAAGAAATTCTTTTTCACTGAAAGGGTGGTTGATTGCTGGAATAGTCTTCCACTTCAGGTTATTGAGGCCAGCAGCGTGCCTGATTTTAAGGCCAAATGGGGTAGACACGTGGGATCTATTCACAGAGAAAGGTAGGGGAGGGTCATTGGGGTGGGCAGACTAGATGGCCGTGGCCCTTATCTGCCGTCTATTTCTATGTTTCTATGTAGGATTTCTGGCATGCAGCCATCTTGATTGCCACTTTTGGCTCCTCCACTGCCCTATCTTGAACCCTTATGTATAATTTCTTTCCAACAAGAGTTGTGGAAAGAATGATATAGACTACTATTTGCCAGTGACCTTAACAAGAACTGTTGCAGAATGGGACCTAGGAGTAATCATTAGTGAAGATATGAAGACTGCCAATCAAGTGGAGAAAGCATCATCCAAGGCTAGACAAATGCTAGGTTGCATCCGTAGAAGTTTTGTCAGCCGAAAGCCCAAAGTTGTAATACCATTGTACAGGTCCCTGGTGAGACCTCATCTGGAATATTGTGTTCAATTTTGGAGGCCACATTATCAAAAGGATGTGCTGAGAATGGAGTTGGATCAGCGAATGGCCACTAGGATGGTCTCAGGACTTAAGGATCTCCCATATGAAGAACGTCTAGGTAAGTTGCAGCTATACTCTCTCGAGGAATGCAGAGAGAGGGGAGACATGATAGAGTCATTCAAGTATGTTACTGGCTGTATTGAGGTAGAAGAAGACAGGACCTTACAGGACAGGACCTTACAGGACCTACGGCAACAAGAGGGCATCCATTAAAAATCAAGGGTGGGAGATTTCTTCATCGAAAGAGTGGTTGATCGTTGGAATGATCTTCCACTTCAGGTAATTGAGGCCAGCAACGTGCTCAATTTTAAGAAAAAATGGGATAAGCATGTGGGTTCACTTTGTGGAAGTGCTTAGGGGGAGGGTTCTTAGAGTGGGCATACTTGATGGGCCAATGGCCCTTTTCTGCCTTCATATTCTATGTTTCTATGTTCTATGGTCTATGTGATTATTTAGTGGAACAGATTTACATAAAAACTCCACCTCTCATTCTAGTTATTATAATGGGCAGGTGAATTGTATTGACTCAGCTAAAATGTCTTATTCCAGAGGTAGGAATAAGAGATTAGAAATTATTATATACTAACTGAGGTATAGTAAAATAACATGTTACTACAGTTCAAATGGTACTGGGCAACTCATAGTGGTATTGTTTTATTTTTATTTAAAATATTTATTTAGGGGGGATCACGTGATGCAATGAGGAGTGCAGATGTGAATTTCTGCAGCTCCCGGGCCCAGTTGGGGTTTCAATGCATAGACCTTTTACCCTATTCACTAGATCTTGCTCCATTTATTTTCTGTTTCCAAACATTAAAAATAATTTGAAAGGGTGACAGTTGTCAAGTGATTCGGAGGTGATTGCAGCAGCGCAATATTTCAGTGAGCAGACTAGAGTGTATTTTTGGAAGGGTTATAGAAGCTTCACACACGATTTGTCAAACTTATGGATGAATATGTGGAATAACTTGAAAGTTTCATGGCTTCCTTCCTGGTTAAATTGAGAACTTGATTGTACCACAGACACATAGAAACATGGTGGCAGATAAAGTCCAAATGGCCCATCTAGTCTGCCCATCCACACTAACCATTATCTCTTTCTCTCTCTGAGAGATCCCACGTGCCTATCCCAGGCCCTTTTGAATTCAGACAGTCTGTCTCCACCACCTCTTCTGGGAGACTGTTCCATGCATCTACCACCGTTTCTGTAAAAAAGTATTTCCTTAGATTACTCTGGAGCCTATCACCTCTTAACTTCATCCTATGCCCTCTCATTGCCGAGGTTCCTTTCAAATGAAAGAGATTCGACTCATGCGCATTTACATGCCTATTTATGTCACATAGGTATTCAAATGTCTCTATCATATCTCCTCTGTTCCGCCTTTCCTCCAAAGTATATAGATTGAGATCTTTAAGTCTGTCCCCATACATCTTATGATGAAGGCCACATACCATTTTAGTAGCCTTCCTCTGGACTGACTCCATCCTTTTTATATCAAACCCAATCCAATCCATGAGCCTATAATTTATGTAACTTTGTGCTATGCCATGCTCCACTCTTCAAATAGAGTGACATTGCATTTAGGCACCATATTATAGAATAGCAAGAAGCAGAATGTTGCCATTTATTTGTATATGCTATTATTCTTTACATTTAAACACATTCTTGGTGCCTAAATATTGGCACCCTCCTTATAAAATCACCCACAGGGGTAAATTTTCTAGGCTGAAAACTGCTTTCCAATTAGTGGCTAAAAATATGCATAATATGTTTCACACCAAATGTTCTCATAGGTGTAGGGAAAGGGATGGGGTAGTGGCCTGGAAAGTATGTAGGAAGATATTTTTCGATTTCTTCTACTGGTAGGTTGTTTTGCTTGTTTTCACTTAGGCCTACCTCTTTATGAAAGCAGTGATCATTGTAAGTGCACTGGCACTGATGCTCTAATGAGTGAGGGAAGGGATCATAGAGAGTGAGAGTAAGATAACTTTCAAATGAATTAACAAACTCCTGACAAAGCAGCAAACTTTCAAAATAGCAACATAGAAATATGATAAGAACATAAAAATTGCCGCTGCTGGATCAGACCAGTGGTCCATCATGCCCAGCAGTCCACTCATGCAGTGGCCCTTCAGTCAAAGACCAATGCCCTGAGACTAGCCCTACCTGCGCACGTTCTTGTTCAGCAGGAACTTGTCTAACTTTGTCTTGAATCCCTGGAGGCTGTTTTCCCCTATGACAGATTCCGGAAGAGCGTTCCAGTTTTCTACCACTCTCTGGGTGAAGAACTTCCTTACGCTTGTACGGAATCTATCCCCTTTCAACTTTAGAGAGTGCCCTCTCGTTCTCCCTACCTTGGAGAGGGTGAACAACCTGTCCTTATCTACTAAATCTATCCCCTTCAGTACCTTGAATGTTTCGATCAGGTTCCCTCTCAATCTCCTCTGTTTGAGGGAGACAAGGCCCAGTTTCTCTAATCTTTCGCTGTACGGCAGCTCCTCCATCTTAGTTGCTCTTCTCTGGACCCTTTCAAGTAGTACCGTGTCTTTCTTCATGTATGGCGACCAGTGCTTTACACAGTACTCCAGGTGAGGGCAGATAAAGGTCAAATGGCCCATCCAGTCTGCCCATCTGAAGCATCCACTATCTCCTCCTCTCCCTAAGAGATCCCAAGTGCCTCTCCCACACTTCCTTGAATTCAGACAGTCTTTGTCTTTACCATCTTTACCGGGAGAATATTCCATGCTTCTACCACCCTTTCTATAAAAAAGTATTTCCTTAGATGTTTCCAGAGCCTGTCACCTCTTAACTTCATCCTATACCTTCTCATTCCAGAGCTTCATTTCATATGCCTCATGCGCATTTGCATTTATACCACATAGGTATTTAAATGTCTCTATAATATCACCCCTCTCCTGCAGTACATCCAAAGTAAAAATTAGGACAACCCATGAAATATTCAGTTCTTTCTTAAGAAATGTTCACATATCAATGTCAAATCTTTTTTTTTATTTATCTCTGGAAAAGAAAGTGATGTAATTATAGGTAAACAACAATGATTTTCCTTGATTTACTCATGAAACAAAAGATATCCACAAAATGTGTATTCTAAGTGAGGAATAAATTAGGACACCCTAATAGCTAGTAGTACTCCCTTTGGCTGAAATAACTGCAGTGAGACGCTTCTTGTAGCCATCTACCAGTCTCTGACATCGGTCTGAGGAAAGTTTGGCCCATTTCTTAATGCAGAATTATTTCAGCTGTGAGATGTTTGAGGGGTTCCTTGCATGTACAACCTGTTTCAAATCACCCCACGACATCTCAATGGGATTAAGATCAGGGCTTTGACTCGGCCACTCCAGAGCTCTCCATTTCTTAATTTTCAGCCAGTCCTTGGTGGTTTACTGGTATGTTTTGGGTCATTGTCGTGTTGCAGGGTCCAGTTCCGCTTCAGCTTTAATTTTCTTACACATTGTCTCTCATGTTCCTTAAGTAGCCTCTGATACACGGTATAATTCATGGTGGAGTCTATGATGGTGAGCTGGCCAGTTCCTGCTGCAGCAAAGCATCCCCAAACCATGACATTTCCACCGCCATGCTTCACAGTTGGTATGAGGTTCTTTTCCTGGAATACTGTATTCGGTGTTCGCCAAACATGTCTTCATTTCTGGTATCCAAATAATTCAATTTTAGACTCATCTGTCCATAGAACACTATTCTAGAACTCCTGTTATTTGTCTATGTTCTCTCTGGAAAACTTCAGTCTGGCCTTGTTTCTCTTAGAAAGCAAAGGTTTCCTCCTTGCACACCTCTCATGCAAGTTAAATTTGTGCAGTCTCTTTCTGATTGTAGAAGCATGCACTTTCACATCAGCAGGAGCAAAAGCCTGCTGTAGGTTCCGCGATGACATTTTAGGGTTTTTGGAGACTTCTTTTAGTATCTTGCAGTCTGTTCTGGGGGTCAACTTGCTTAGACAGCCAGACCTGGGCATGTTGCCAGTTGTTTGGAAAGTCTTCCACTTGTACACTATTTTCCAGACCGTGGAATGGCTAATGTCAAATTCTTTTGAGATCTTTTTAAATCTCTTACCAGATTTATAAGCTGCTACAATCTTCTTTCTGAAGACCTGACAGCTCTTTTGACCTCACCATGGTGTTCACTCTCACCTCAGCAGTCATGAGCACACCAAACTAAATGTCTGAGGTTTAAGTAGGGTAAACCTCAATCAAAATTATGAGTAACCATGAGTAATCATGTGCACCTGATGTGATACACCTGTGTGATCTGAGCCACTTTAAGTGGGAGGATATGTGAGAGTGTCCTAATTTATTTCTCAGTTAGAATACACATTTTTGTGGATATCTTTTGTTTCATGAGTAAATCAAGGAATATTTTTGTTGTTTACCTGTAATTACATCACTTTCTTTTCCAGAGATAAATTTAAAAAAAGATTTGACATCGATATGTAAACATTGTTCTGTTTTTCCCTATTCTTTGTGATGTGGCTTCTGTTTTCCTGTTGGCTGCATTATCAAGAAAAATTATTAAAAAAAGAACTGAATATTTCATGGGGTGTCTGAATTTTTCCACGATCTTTAAGTCTGTCCCCATATGCTTTATGAAGTATATCACCCCTTTCCTGCCTTACCTCCAAAGTATATATATTGAGATCTTTAAGTCTGTCCCCCTAAGCTTTATCACATAGACCACCAACCATATTAGTAGCTTTCCTCTGGACCGACTCGATCATGTTTATATTTTTTGAAAGTGCGATCTTCATAACTATACATAATATTCTAAATGAGGTCTCAGCAGTCTCATACGGGGCATCAATATCTCCTTTTTCCTCCTGGCCATTCCTCTCCCTATGCAGTATGCACCCAAGCATCCTTCTAGCTTTTGCTGACACATTTTCCATCCTGTTTGGCCACCTTAAGATTATCACAAACTATCACACTCAAGTCCTGCTCCTCTTTCGTGCACAAAAGTTCTTCACTTCATACTACCGTTCCATTGGGTTCTTGCAGTCCGAATGCATAACCTTGCATTTCTTAGCATTAAATTTTAGATGCCAAATTTCTGACCATCCCTCAAGCTTGACTAGGTCCTTCCTCATGTTCTCCATACCATCAGGCGTGTCTATTTTATTGAGGATTTTGGTATCATCTGCAAAGAGGCAAACCTTACTAGACAGACCTTCAGCATTATCGTGTACAAAAATGTTAATGATTGGGGGTGCAAAGCCCAACAGACATTACTTCTCCCTGGACAGCTTCGGCCAGTGCGGGAGGCAGCAGGCACCGGTGAAGAAAGCAGCCGAAGGGAGAGAGGACTAGTGGCAGGAGAGAGAAAAGGGAAGCAGGCAGGCAGCGTGGGGTAGCGGCAAGAGGGAGCTCTGCCCACCCCCAACGTGTCACCACTAGCGCGCCTGGACTCCCCCTTAAAAGGAGGAGACCGCAGCGCTACAACTCTAGCTTCGGCCGGTGCTGGAGGCAGCAGGCACCGGTGAAGAAAGCAGCCGGAGGGAGAGAGGACTAGCGGCAGGAGAGAGAGAAGGGAAGCAGGCAGGCAGCATGGGGTAGTGGCGAGAGGGAGCTCCGCCCACCCCCAACGCGTCACCACCAGCGCACCTGGACTCCCCCTTTAAAGGAGGAGACTGCAGCGCTACAATTCTAGCTTCGGCCGGTGTGGGAGGCAGCAGGTACCGGTGAAGAAAGCAGCCGGAGGGAGAGAAGACTAGCGGCAGGAGAGAGAGAAGGGAAGCAGGCAGGCTAGCGGTAGGCTAGCAGGCAGGCTAGTGGGGTAGCGGCGAGAGGGAGCTCCGCCCACCCCAACGCGTCACCACCAGCGCGCTCGGACTCCCCCTTAAAAGGAGGAGAGCCAACGGCGCGCAACCATTCGGTGCGCGGCAAAGGCGCTCACCTTAGCAAGAGCGCCTTTGCGAAGGAGCCTTTGGAAGGAGCCAGGAAGCTAAGCCGACTAACAGAGAGCCCCCAAAACGTAAGATACTCGCAGGGAGCTCAGCAGCACCAGCACAACTCGCAACCAGCAACCAACAGGAGGACAGCTAACAGGAGGTCAGAACACACACAGCTGGCTGGGACAGAAGGTTCACATAGACACAGACAACTCAGAAGGGGAACAGGATATGATCCTCCACAGAAGCCAGAAGATGAGCTTTCCAGTCTTCTGCACCGGCTGCAGTATGTATGACTACCTCCCCTCGGGGACTAGGGCACATGTTTGCAGTCAATGCAAGGTGCTGGATAGCCTGAAACAGCAAGTCCGGCTGCTGGAGGGAACTGTGACAGAAAGAAGAAAACCGCAAACAGGAGAAGTTGCTAGGGGAGTCCAGTACAAGCAAAGTGATCGAGGAATTGGAGAGATTCATCGAGGAAGCCGATCAGCAACATGTGGAGGACCCAGGGCTGAAGATCAGTACCCGAACACCAACCATGGATGAGGGCCCAGGCGATATGGAAGGAGGCACCACTACAGTTGAAGAAGAGGCTGAAGCGGAGGTCGAGGACTACCGCATACTTAGCAGAAATGAGAGTCCGTCTGGGGATGCAACACAGAAGAGAGAAGACAGGTCCTACACCATGGATACAGACTTGAGACCCCCTAAGAACTCCCGAATAAAGAAGACAGGGATCATCATTGGAGATTCCATCATACGCAACGTGGACAGCCACATCGCAGGAGGAAGGACAGATAGATTGGTCACCTGCCCGCCGGGTGCAAGAGTGAAGGATGTGGCCAGCAGGATCACCAGGATCATAGACAGCGCAGGAGGAGAGGACACTGCTGTGATTATCCACGTGGGAACCAACGATGTGAGCGGTTGGAAGTACGACAGGGAAGAATTGAAGGGCCAACTCCGCTCACTCGGAAGAAAACTGAAGATGATGGAGGTGAAAGTGGCCTTCCCGAAATACTCCCGATACTGAGAGCGGATGGAAAGAGACAGGATGAGCTATGAGAAATCAATGCCTGGATGAGACGATGGTGCGACGAGGAGGGTTTCGACTTCGTGCGCAACTGAACGGCATTCTGGGGAAGAAGCAGTTACTATAGAAAGGACGGCCTTCACCTCACCAAGCAAGGAGCAAGAGTCTTGGCTGAAAACATGAAGAAGACCATTGAGAAGGCTTTAAACTAAGGAACAGGGGAGAGCCGACAGTCGACAACCAGTCGATGGGCCGGGCATCAGGAGATCCCAAAGAAGGAACTATGAACAACTGCTCAGAAAAAGGGGAACAGCATGTTGTAATCGAAAGTGACAGAGAAAGAATGCAAATAGATACAAAAAGGGTTGTGAAAACTAAAAAGTCCAAGAAGGTAGTACAAAGGGAGCTCAAATGTATGTACACGAATGCCAGAAGTTTGAGAAACAAAATGGGGGAACAGAAAGCACTAGCAAGACGAGAAGAACTAGATGTCATTGGATTAACAGAAACATGGTGGAACGAGGAAAATGAATGGGACACAGTACTGCAGGGATACAAATTATACAGAAAGGATAGAATAGGGCAAAAAGGGGGAGGTATTGCCCTGTATGTCCAAGAAGGAGTAGAATCTATCAGTGAAGGGAAGATGGAAGGAAAAGAAAAACTAGATAGAATGAAACAGATAATAAAATTGGCCTCTACTATCGACCCCCAGCACAGACGGAAGAAGCAGACACAGAAATGATAGAGGAAATCAACCATGGATGTAGAACAGGTAACGTAACGATCATGGGAGACTTCAACTTTCCGGGGATAAACTGGAACCTGGGAACCTCAAACTGCGGCAGGGAAACAAAGTTCCTGGAAATAATAGGGGACTGCTTCCTAGAACAAATGGTGAGAGAACCGACAAGAGGAACCGCAACCTTGGACTTAGTCCTAAATGGCATAACTGGAAGGACAATAGATGTGGAAGTCACGGTTCCGCTGAGGACGAGCGATCACAAAATCAATTTTAAAATTGGCATCGGGAAGGGGAAACAAACCAAGACCCAAACCACAACCTTTAACTTCAGAAAAGGGAATTATGACAGTATGAGAGCCATGGTTAGAAAACGGCTTAAGAAACGGACAGCCGAAATCAAAACGGTCAATCAAGCATGGTCCCTACTAAAAAATACCATCACCGAAGCGCAGAATCTCTACATTCTGCAGATAACCAAAAGGAATAATAGGAACAAAAGAGAACCAGCTTGGCTAACTAAAGGGGTGAAGGATGCAGTAAGAGAAAAGAGGAACTCTTTTAAAAAATGGAAACACGAATGAACAACAGAGGCTTGGAACAGTCACAAGGTCGACCAGAAGTGTCACAAGGCGGTAAGAGACGCCAAAAAGGTCTATGAGGAAAAGATAGCGCAAGAAGCCAAAAACTTCAAGCCCTTTTTAGATATATAAAAGGGAAAAAACCAGTAAAGGAGGCAGTGGGCCCTCTCGACGACCAAGGAAGAAAAGTGTGCATCAAGGAAGACAAACAGATTGCAGATAGGCTAAACTCATTCTTTGCTTCTGTCTTTACCAAGGACGACACTGCATCAATGCCTGAAACAGGGAAAGTATTCAAGGGAGGAATTGAGGAAAGCCTCACCACAGTGAATGTGGACTTGGACATGATATACTATCAGATCGACAAACTAAGAAGTGACAAATCCCCTGGACCAGATGGAATACACCCGAAAGTGCTAAAGGAACTTAAGGTAGAAATCGGAGAGCTATTACAATCCCTAGCTAATTTGTCAATTAGATCCGGACAAATACCAGACGACTGGAAAATAGCAAATGTAATCCCAATCTTCAAAAAAGAATCGAGAGGAGAACCAGGCAACTATAGACCTGTGAATCTTACATCGGTGCCTGGGAAGATGGTTGAAGCACTAATCAAGGATAGCATAGTGCAATACCTGGAAAATCACAACTTGATGAGAGCCAGTCAACACGGCTTCAGGAAGGGGAAGTCATGTTTGACGAATTTACTTCAATTTTTTGAGAAGGTGAGCAAACATATGGACAGCGGAGACCCGGTCGATATAATATACTTGGACTTCCAGAAAGCATTCAACAAGGTTCCACATGCTAGGCTTCTGAGGAAACTACAAAGCCATGGAATAGAAAGGGATATACTAAAATGGATAGGCAAATGGCTGGAGAACAGATTGCAGAGGGTAAGAATAAATGGGAAGTTCTCGGACTGGGAAAAGGTGACAAGCGGTGTGCCCCAGGGCTCGGTTCTTGGGCCCATCTTATTCAATATCTTCATAAATGACCTGGAAGAGGAAACAACAAGTAATATAATCAAGTTTGCAGATGACACTAAACTATGTTGGACAGTTGGGTCATAAGAACATAAGAAATGCCTTCACCGGATCAGACCCTAGGTCCATCTAGTCCGGCGACCCGCACACGTGGAGGCCAAGCTAGGTGTTCTCTAATGGACACCTTGTTCACCCGTGTCCCTCAATGTGATTTGCATGAAGATGTGCATCCAACTTGCCCTTGAATCCCAGAATGGTGGTCTCTGTCACAACCTCCTCCGGGAGAGCATTCCAAGCGTCCACCACTCGCTGTGTGAAGCAGAACTTCTACACATGGACAGCGAAGAACTCCAGAGAGATTTGAATTGGCTAGAGAAGTGGGCGGAAAAGTGGCAGATGAAGTTTAATACAGAAAAATGCAAAGTGATGCACCTGGGCAGGAAAAATAAGGAACATGAATATAAAATGTTAGGTGTAATATTGGTTAAGAGCGAACAAGAATGGGACCTGGGAGTACTGATAGACAGGACCCTGAAGCCGTCGGCTCAATGCGCAGCGGCGGCAAAGAAAGCAAACAGGATGGTGGGCATGATAAAGAAGAGAATCACAAGTAGATCGGCGGACGTCATAATGCCGCTTTACAGAGCAATGGTCAGACCACACTTGGAGTACTGTATCCAACACTGGTCTCCCTACCTAAAGAAGGATATAACCTTGCTGGAGAGGGTGCAGAGGCGAGCCACGAAGCTAGTAAAGGGTATGGAGAATTTGAGCTACAAAGAACGCCTCAGAAAACTGGGCTTGTTCACACTGGGGAAGAGAAGACTGCGAGGGGATATGATAGAGACTTTTAAAATAATAAAAGGATTCGACAAAATAGAGCAAGAAACACCGTTATTCACGTTGTCAAATGTGACTCGGACAAGAGGTCATGGACTGAAATTGAGGGGCAACAGGCCCAGGACAAATGTCAGGAAGTTCTGTTTCACACAACGAGTGGTGAATGCTTGGACTGCTCTCCCAGAGGAGGTTGTGATGGAAACCACCATTCTGGGATTCAAGGGCAAGTTGGATGCACACCTTCTTGCAAACCACATTGAGGGATACGGGTAAAACAAGGTCTTCATCAGGGAGCACCTAGCTTAGCCTCCGCGTGTGCGGGTCGCCGGACTACATGGACCTAAGGTCTGATTCGGTGAAGGCATTTCTTATGTTCTTATGACATACAATATCAGGGGTGCTCAAGCACCCACTAATCTTGCTCCTATGACTTGCTTCTATTCCATGGGCCATTTGTCCTTTATCTGCCATCGTGTTTTATGATTCACCTCCATGTTCCAGACATCACCAGTAAAATCTGGATCCTTGGCTGACTGGATCCTTGGCTGACTAGTGCAAAGGGCAATGACAGTAATGCCAGGCATGCAATTCTCTCACACAACAGGGGCAACCACACTGCTAACTCTACCCTTAAGGCCAGGCCTGTTTTTTACCGTTGCCAGCAATTTTGAGATGCACGTATTAAGAATGTTAACAATATATAAGGAACTATATGATGCACGCTTTTTTTTGTTGTTGAATCAAACTGTAACACAGAACAATGCAGTGAATGAAACAATTAGAAATCAGCACTGCCAAGTCACTCTATCCAAGAGGAAGATTTAGGGAAAAATCTAGATTTATGAGAAACTCATCATCATGAATTCTGTGATTTCCAGCCTAGAATCCGGATCTAAAGCAGCCGTTCTGGAAACAAGTAACTGCGGCTATACCGTCAAAGAATTCAGAAAACAAGCGACCGCTGCCCAAGCTCTGCAACCATTTTATATCGCGCATGCGCTGCAAGTTACCCTGAACGCAGCATCTGCTTTGCCTTGGACTTCTATGCCTTACCAAATAAACAAAGTTAGACCACGCCTTCTCCATTCCAATTGGCTCCCCAGCTCTTCCATTTACGCCCTGCCTCCAGAAGACAACCAATGGCCCGTGTCATAAGCTGTGACGTCTCTGGTGCTGGGGCTGCCGGTCGGTGTGTGCAAGAGCGCTGGTGCCTGGAGCAGCGGAGCTATGGAGAAGGCGTGTGGTATTTGGGTGGGAGAGAGCGGGGCCCTTGAGCCGCCCCAGGAGCGCGAGCGCAAACTGGAACAGGAGAAGCTTTCTGGGGTGGTGAAAAGCGTCCATCGGCGGCTGCGCAGGAAGTACCGGGAAGGTGAGTAACCGCTGGCAATGAGTTGTTTATGGCGGCGACCTCGGGCCCTACTTATGCTGTTGCTGGACCAGAAGCCGAAAACTTCATGGTCCCGGAGCTCATATTTGCCTGCGATTCTGCGAATTTTAATGAGATGGGGTGTAGTGAAAGGCTGTCAATGGAGAAGAAAGGGAGATACGGAAGCTGTGAAGGGGGTAGTGAGATCAAGGAGGGGGCGGGGCGCAGCCAGGTTCCCTGTACTGTGACTGTGAGGCTGGGACCTTGCATTTTATAAACGGGAGATCGGGTTCTTCGTTATCGGTTGTTGACTTCCTGAACTTTATCCTGGAGTTGGCAATTGAATAGGCTGATCCAGTTTTGTTTAATGTCTTTACATTGTCTGTTAAACTAAGAATCCATGTGTGCTGGGAATTAAAATGAGGACTAGATCTTCCAGGGCCTGCCCAAGAAAATCTGACACCCTAGGAAAACGTCAACTATACGCCCTCACCTTCAATCAAGGGGTGGCTGAAGGCCTTCCCCACCATGGCCATTATCTCTTCTTCCCAAGGTGTCCAGCATCTCCTCCTCCTTCCTTTTTGACCTTCCCTCCCTCAAGGCGTCCAGCATCTCTCTACTTCCTTCCTTTTCGACCTTCCCTCCCTCAAGGTGTCCAGCATCTCTCTCCTTCCTTTTCGACCTTCCCTCCCTCCCGGCGCCCAGCATCTCTCTTTTTGCCTTTAAGGCAGTGTGTTTAAAACACCCCCCCCCCCCACCACCACCACCACCAAAACAACCTACTGCTGTCAGCATGAAGCTTTGAGCTTCTATGCCTACCAAGTCCTGCTCCTTGTGAAACAGGAAGTTGGGGTGGGAGGGGGGTTCCACTAGCAGATGCTCAAGGCATGTACTGGCAGTGATTAATCTTTTCTACACTTATCTGACTGCTGTTGCTGCCCCCCCCCCACCCTTTTCTGGTCACGCCTCCTTACAACCCTAGGCGACTGCCTGCTGCTTGGGTTGGTCCCTACTGGCGCATCCTGTTCAGTTAACTGGATGTGATATGATGAAACATCTGTTTTTTTTGTGGTATCCACGGTGAATATTTATGAGAGAAGGCAGAAGAGTGGTGGGGGTGGTGATCTTTAGCTTTAAGACATCAGTTTGAGATCTTGACAATCAGATTTAAGAGTTACTACAGAGGTGCTATTGAGACCTTTTTATTAAAATGTATGCTGCTTATTCTACTTAGCTTGATTGTATGTTTGTATGAAGGTGAACAGAGGTATATATCTAAAGATTTATGGCAACTTTATAGTACAGTATGTTTGTGTGTAATAAATTTTATATACAATACTGTACTTGTAACAAATTGTATACGTTTTATAGCTTAAGATAAACAAAGAGAAGAATTGCAGATGGATTGGAAATATAACTTTGGGGGGAGGTTCAAAAACATATCATCATAGGATCTCTTAGGGAGAGGAGGAGAGATATTGATGCTGCGAATGGGCAGACTGGAAGGACCATTTGGCCATTTATCTGTCATGTTGTTTCTATCGATGCTTAACCATTCACTAGTATTCTAAATCTCATTGGATTTTCTTTTTAATGTTACTCTTGCTTTGTGCATGGAAAAGGGCAGCTTATACTGTTTATATTGAAATCCCCAAAGAATATGATGTTTTGACTTGTTTAGATTCTCGGTGTCAGGATTCAATACATGGAGAATAAATACATGTGCTGAACAATTGTTTTCCCTTCATCTGGTTTCTTTCAATCAATTAAATGTATTTGGAACTTGGAATGAACTTAGCATTAACTGAAAGTCAGTGCTTGAGGAATTGTGCAGTATTTTAACAAAACTGTAAGTGAAAACAATACATTTTTTTTTAGTATCATTCCACTTTCTAATAGCAACTTTGTCAGTAGGAATTGCTGACTAACATTTCATTCTTTCTAGTTAGTGCAGTGTTTTCATAACTTCTGTGAAGCCTCTCCCCTTTCACATTGCCAATGAGACAATATGGGTCTTAGCTTATGGCTCGGTGGTATTTGATTTTAGCTAAACAGACTGTGGCTGAGTACTTCTATGACAAGATTCACAAAATCAACCTTCAGTTCTCATCTGAGCCACCTCCCCCTGCCCCCTCTTGGCCCTCGCTACTTTCTCTTCTTTCCTAAAATCACTGAGGAGGAAACTGCACACTTTCTTTCCTCCTCCACACTCACCATTTGTTCCTCTGATCCTATCCCCACCAATATACTTATGTCTATCTCTCCTACTGTTGTCCCCTCTATCTGCCATATCCGCAACCACGATTATGCTAACATGACATTGTCATGCCGCTCCTCAAAAAACCCTCGCTGGACCCTGCCTGCCCTTCCAACTATTGTCCAGTATCCCTCCTCCCATTCTTATCCAAGCTACTTGAACATGCTGTTCACTGCCATTGTCTTCACTTTCTCTCATCTTGAGCTATCCTTGACCCTCTTCAGTCATGTTTTCACCCTCTTCATTCCACAGAAACTGCCCTTACTAAAGTCTCCATTGACCTGCTTCTGGCCATATCTAAAGCCCTCTACTCTATCCTCATTCTCCTTGATCTATCTGCGGCTTTTGACGTGGTAGATCACCACCTACTCATTGGTACCCAACCTTGCTGGAGTTTCAGGGCTCTGTTATCTCATGATTTTCTTCCTACCTTTCCCATTGAATTCTTAGCATATGCTGTGGTTGATCCTTCTCAGATGTCATCCCACTATCGGTCAGTGTACCTCAGGACTCTGTCTTTGGACCTCTTCTTTTTTTCCATCCACACTTCTTCCCCTGGTGCTCTGATCTCCTTCTATGGCTTGCAGCATCGCCTCTATGGCAATGACTCACAGCTACCTCTCTACACCTGAAATCTACAGACATTCAGGCTTGAGTCTCAGCCTGCCTATCTGACATCGCTACTTAGATTTTTCACCACCATCTAATAAGCCCACCTCTCCTCTCCCCTCTTCTCTATTTCTATAGACAACACCCTCATCTGCAATTGAAGTTGGGAAGAGGAGGGGACATGGATGATGGATCAAAAGTGTTGGGGGTGGGGTGGGGTGGGAGAGGAAGGGACATGGAGGCCGGACCTGCAGGATGGAGGAAAATAGATGCTGAACTTATAAGGGGGGAGGATGAAAGTGACCCAGTCCAGAAATGAGGGTGAGAAGGGAGGAAGAGATGCAAGCAGGAGAGGGGTTGGGATGAGGTGAGGGGACACAGATGCTGGACCTACAAGTGGGGGTGGGGCAAATGGTAGAGAAGAGAGAGTAATTCGAAACAGAAAGGGGTGGTGGGAAGGGAAGAAGAGATCCTTGGCCTTGAAGAGAGGGAGATGAGGGGAGGTGGGATGGTAGAGAGAGATAGAGGTGTGACCCAGAGAAAAAAAGGGAGTGGGAAGGGAGGAAGAGATTCTTAGCCAGTGACGAGAGGAAGAGAGAGATGCCACACCATTTGGGGCCAAGAAGGGGATTTGGGGTGCGAGTGAGAGAGAGGTGGGATTTAGAGGGAGACAAAACTGCAGTTGGAGTGCGAGAGGGAACAGAGGAGGCTGGAACCTTGAGGAAGGAATGTCTGGCCTTAGGATAGGAGAATTCTATGCAAAACATTACAAATACACTTTGCAGAATTTTGAAATATTGTGCGTAGAATTTTCAATATTTTTGTGCAGAATTCTGCCAGGAATAATAGATGCACCTTTATGTCCAGTTTGCCATAACTACAGTATATAGTAAAGTTCTTTAGAGTAGAGGCTGTACACATTTGATGTGCAGCATTGTGTGTCTGGTAGTGCTATAGAAATAAGTAGTAGTAGTAGCCACAGATGGCATTGCATTCCAAGTCATAAGGCAAATGTATTTAATGATGACAGGTCAAATGCGCGCAAGACAAAAGCGCGCAGACAAAAACGCCAAGACAAATCAGCACAAACATAATAGCACGCAAATATAACAGCGCGCAAGACAATTGAGCGCAAGGATAACTCAGCGCAAGACAATTGAGCGCAGGGATAACTCAGCGCAAGACAATTGAGTACAAGGATAACTCAGCGCAACAACAATTCAACGCCTTCAGCGCGCCTCAAAATGGCGCGTTGCAAAGGAAGGTCAGGCGCATGTTCAGCACGTTAGCACGTGATCACATCATCGCATTATCAATATGGATGGTTCCCTTGCCTCTTTGTGTTTTGAATATAAGTCATTTGAATGCATGGGTGCTATTGCTTCCCTATTGTTCCTAATGTAGTTCTCTTGTGGAAGATCAATCTTTACCCATCTTAATATTGTGCAGATTGCCTCTGCCTGCTCAGTATTTAGAGTTTTACTAAATATGATGGAATGAATATAAAGAGAAGAGATTAGATCACAAGAGCAGATTCTGATTTGAGTGGAATGCCTTGATTAATGAAACAATAATCACTCTCTTAATGTCATCACCTTTCCTGGGTTTCAGGTGATGATGCTATCCTGTAAGGTTTTAATGAGCATATCAGTAGTTAATTCAACTGATAAGAAACCTATTTAAATTTTTTTTTTTTTTATATCAGCCTCTTGGATTAAACTGTTTTAGTGTTAAACAATTACAATAGAACAATCTGCATACAAGGACAGTGGAACTGTGAAGCTGGGGAATAGAGACTAGCTGTTAGTTGGCCAAGGGCAGGTTGAACAAAAGAGGGGGCTGGATTTGGGAGTAGATTGTTTTGTTCGGAGTTCACTCCCTTACATCTTTTTCCCTGCTGGATATCTAGGAGAGAGGGGCTGGAGCAGGACATTCTCCTGCTCTGAAGTCTTAAAAGAAGTGTCACACCTGTATTCTGGGATGTTCCTAACAGAAATTAAGCCAAGTGTGGAGAAAAGTTTCAATTTGCATCTTCAAAGCTTGACAAGATAAAATAAAGTAGTATTTTTATATTGAATTGGTAGATGGGCTTGCATCTTTTAACTTTCAAACAAAATGTTAGTGATACTCGGTGAAGAATATTCACATATGTTCCAAGTTTTCCAAGTTTATTAGTTTTTAATATCCCGATCATAAAACAAATATCTGACCGGTTAACAATAAAATTTAAAATAGGTTAGAAGGAAATAGTAGTTTGGTGTATTTGAATGATTAGAATAAACATATATAACATATACTGACAGACCTGAAAGTGAGGATAAATGGGGAGGAAGGGAGAAGTTACATATTATTAGAGGAAATGAGATAGAGGGAGGGGATAGAACATGAGGAATGGGGATACATGGTAAAAGTAATACGTGCTGAAGAAAAGTTAATTTTGAGAGGTACAGGTAAACTGCACTTAAAAAGAAATAAAAAAAAAATAAAAATAAAAAAAATAAGAGATTAAGATTTGTCAAAGGCATCTTGAAATAGGAAGGTTTTAAGATTAGTCTTGAATTTTGGTAAATGAAGTTCATCGCGGAGAAATTGAGGGAGAGAATTCCATAATGTGGGGGCAGTTATAGCGAAATTAGTTTTCCTAGTATAGTAGGATTCTTTTAAGGATGGAATGAAAAGGAGTTTTTGGTCAGTAGATCTTAAGGAACGGGGAGAACTTTGGGGTATCAATAATTTATCAAGAAATAAGGGTAAGTGGGAGAGTTTGATTTTGAAAGAGAGCAGTATAATTTTATAGATTATACGGTGGGTGACAGGGAGCCAATGAGCCTCTTTAAGAAGTGGGGTGACGTGTTCGAATTTACCTATTTTGTAGATGAGTTTGATTGCTGTATTCTGTATGAGTTGTAAACGTCGAAGTTCTTTTTGGGGTAGTCCATTTAAAAGAGAGTTACAATAATCTAAGTGGGAAATGACTATGGAGTGAATGAGGATATTAATCGAGTCAGCATTTAGAATAGAATTGAGTGAACGGATGATGCGTAATTTAAAGAAACAAGTTTTTACAACTGAACTTATGTGGTCATGAAAAGTAAGCTCTCTATCTAAAGTAACGCCTAGTAATTTTATTTTATTGTCCATAAATAATGGTGCGGATTTGATGTAAATTGTTCCTAGTAATGATTCGGATTTTTTGATGGGGAGAAGGAGACCACAAGATTTATCAACGTTGAGTGAAAGTTTATTTGAAAAGAGCCAATCACTTATAGTATCTAGTTTGGAGTTTAGATCGTTAATATCTAAAGGGTTTGAAGTATTGATCGGGTAAAGCAGCTGTATATCATCGGCATAAGCGAAAATTGAGAATCCTAATGATTGGGCAAGAGAAAGAAGAGGGGATAGAAAGATATTGAATAATAGCGGGGATAAAATAGAGCCCTGAGGCACTCCAAAAGTTTGGGTTACTGAAGAAGAAGTTTGGTTTTTTACATGAACTTTAGAATAACGTTCATGGAAGTAGGATATAAACCAGTTGAGAGCATGACCTGTGATATTACAATCTATTAGTCTGGCTAAAAGTAAAGAATGGTCTATGGTGTCAAATGCTGCAGATAAATCAAGGGAAATTAATATAACAGATTTTAGATGATCGTGAAAATATTGTATAGTTGTAATAAGACTGAGTAATGATAATTCGGTGGAATTTGAAGTTCGAAAACCGGTTTGATAAGGATGTAGGGCATGTGTTTGATCAAAGAATTCTGACAATTGAGAATGAATAATTTTTTCGGTGAGTTTTGAAATTAAAGGCAAATTGGCGATAGGACGGTAGTTGATGGGTAAAGAGGGATCAGTGTTGTATTGTTTAAGTTTTGGGAAAACTAGAGCTGTTTTCCATACAGTAGGAACATAGCAATCAGAAAAAGACTTGGAAATCATTTCCCTTAGATAAGGACCGAAAAAGGAAAAGAATTTTTTAAGAAGTAGAGGGGGAAAACTTTCGGTAATGTTATTGGGGGAATTTATAGATTGTAAAATGGTGAATAGTTGAGCTAGTGAAGGTACTTTGAAATTAGAGAAAGAACTGAGAGGTAGGAAAGTTAAGTCATTATTAGTTGGGGCTGAAAACGCAGGAAGTGAAGGTCCGAGGTGAGTTCGAATAGTATTGACTTTGGTGTCAAAGAATTGAGAAAGTTCATCTGCAGATGGTAAAGTTGAAACAGGAGGGGTGAGTTTTTTTTTAGAGTATTTTGAAAGAGACTGAGCGATACTAAAGAGAGTGGATGAGTTACTAGTGGTAGAGATAAGTTTTGAATAATAGTCTTTTTTTGTCTGTTGAATGGTTTTTTTGTAGTGAAGCGCTTTTTCTTTCCTTGCCATCATCCAGATGAATCCAGAGACTAGTGGGATAGCAGCCATCAACCAGCAGGTGGAGATAGAGCGCACTGAGTTGTTCTCGGGTATATCTTGGATGCACAGCCTCCTGGCCAACCAGTATACTCTTATCTCCAGCAGGCTGGCAGATGTGTTTCTCACATCTCCTGGATTCTATGGGTCCTGGGGCTAAGGAGAGTTCGAGCCAGGTCGGGCTATGTGGAATGGAGGGGCGTTCTAGCATGTTGTGCCAGCTTTGGAGGTACACCTGGGTCCCCCCAGCATCCCTACCTCATCCTCTTCAGGGTAACACCTAGGTCCCCCCAGTGTCCCTTACCCAAAACAACTGAGTGCCTTCTGTGAGTTTATTCTTGCCTACGAGGGATGCCGGAAGAGGTAAGGTTAAGGAGTACTGGGACACCGGCCGGTTACTCTATAACAGGCTGGTTTCTTTGCCGGGGGGCTCCGGGTGTGTCGCGGTTCAGGATTGGATTTCCTGGGAACTTGCAAGCCTAGTTCGGGGTAACCCAACGGTATCCTTCCCTCTCTCGGGGGAGGGGGGGAGGGGGTGCACCGGTGGCAAGGATTTCTGATGCTTTCTCACTGATGAGCCGCCGTTTTTTCTTACTAGTAGTGACCAGGTGTACGCTGCTTGTGGCAGTGGCAGGTGAGGGGTGGTGTGTTTGCGTTTGGGCAAACGGATCGCTACTTTGGCATGGTCTGGTGAGATGGGCATGGGTCTGCAGAGGTATGGGATGTCCCCATGGGGACCCAGGCACTTTCCGGCACGGAAAGGGTCAGCGTTTTTTGCTTGTTTATAGTGACACTTGGAGTTGGTAGGAGCACGGTCTCCGGTGAAGCTTATGGCCTACACTCTTTCTGCTGGTCGGTCACTAGCAGCTTGTAGGCTGTAGTTCACTTTGATTGTCAGGCCCTCCCAGGGAGGTCGGCTGGTCCACTGAGGATGGCTTCAGTCCAGTGCTATTGGTGACAGCTAACAGGACCATGCATTGTATTTTCTTTTTGGACAGGGCTGCCTTCCGACAGGGAGCGGTAGGCAGTTCTTGGTTGGCACTGGACTGCCCGAGGGGTAGGCTTGGCGGCAGCTACCGGGTTTCAGTTTCCCAGATCAGAGAGGAGATTTGGGCCTCGGAGTAAAAAGGTGTCTGTGGATTAGACCTCGGACGAGAAGTGTGCCTATGGTTGCAGCCTCAGACGTGAAGGATTCTTATGGCTTAGGCCTCAGACGTGAAGGATTCTTATGGCTTAGGCCTCAGACGTGAAGGATTCCTGGGGCTTGGGCCTCAGATGAGGGAGGTTCCTGCGGCTTGGGCCTCGGATGAGGGAGGTTCCTGCGGCTTGGGCCTCGGATGAGGGAGTTTCCTGCTGCTTTGGCCTCGGATGAGAGAGTTTCCTGTGGCTTTGGCCTCGGATGAGGGAGGTTCCTGCGGCTTGGGCCTCAGCTGTGAGAGGGACAGATTCCTGGGGCTTAATCCTCAGTAGCCGATTATTCAGGTAGCTTAGGCCTTGGCGGCCTGTGGCTCGGGCCGCATTTGAGAGTTCTTTCTTATGGCTCAGGCCGCAGTTGAGAGATTTTTCTGGTGGTTCGGGGGCAGTTGAATGAATTTCCTGTGACTTGGGCCTCAGTTGAGAAATTTTCCCGGGGCCCGGGCCTCAGTGGAAATTTATTCCTGGGGCTCAGGCCTCAGAGGAGCAATTTTTTCGTTGTCTCTAATCTCAGTTGAGAAAAGATTCCTGGGACTCAGGCCTCAGTTGAGGAAGATTCCTGGGGCTTAGACCTCAGTTGTGAGGTATGCCCGTGGCTTAGATATGGGGTATTCCCGTGGCGTAAGCCTCAGTGGAGAAATTTTTCTGTGGCTCAGGCCTCAGTTATTAGAATATTCCAGTAGCTTAGCCCCCAGTTGAGAACTCTTCCTGGGGCTAAGGATTTAGTTAGGAAGATTCCCTGGGCTTAGGTCTCAGGTGAGCTGCAGGATGTCAGATCCACTACCTCTGTTTCTGTGATTGTCATGGTATCTCCTCGGGATTCTGGGGAGGACCCTTGGCTCCTCCTGGCATTCTTATTGACTTTGGTCAGCAGTTTGCCTCCTGTGGGGGCCCTGGGGACGTTGGGCTTGGGAGATGTTCCTGCAGCTTGGGCCTCGGATGAGGGAGGTTCCTGCGGCTTGGGCCTCAGCTGTGAGAGGGACAGATTCCTGGGGCTTAATCCTCAGTAGCCGATTATTCAGGTAGCTTAGGCCTTGGCGGCCTGTGGCTCGGGCCGCATTTGAGAGTTCTTTCTTATGGCTCAGGCCGCAGTTGAGAGATTTTTCTGGTGGTTCGGGGGCAGTTGAATGAATTTCCTGTGACTTGGGCCTCAGTTGAGAAATTTTCCCAGGGCCCGGGCCTCAGTGGAAATTTATTCCTGGGGCTCAGGCCTCAGAGGAGCAATTTTTTCTTTGTCTCTAATCTCAGTTGAGAAAAGATTCCTGGGACTCAGGCCTCAGTTGAGGAAGATTCCTGGGGCTTAGACCTCAGTTGTGAGGTATGCCCGTTCCTTAGATATGGGGTATTCCCGAGGCGTAAGCCTCAGTGGAGAAATTTTTCTGTGGCTCAGGCCTCAGTTATTAGAATATTCCAGTAGCTTAGCCCCCAGTTGAGAACTCTTCCTGGGGCTAAGGATTTAGTTAGGAAGATTCCCTGGGCTTAGGTCTCAGGTGAGCTGCAGGATGTCAGATCCACTACCTCTGTTTCTGTGATTGTCATGGTATCTCCTCGGGATTCTGGGGAGGACCCTTGGCTCCTCCTGGCATTCTTATTGACTTTGGTCAGCAGTTTGCCTCCTGTGGGGGCCCTGGGGACGTTGGGCTTGGGAGAGCTTCCATTGGATGAGGAGTCTTCACTTGTCACGTTCTAGGCTTGATGCCCTAGAACCTTGCAGGAGTACGTAGAGCTGGTCTGCGGTGAGGTGCTTGGGTTTAGCTGTCGGCTACAGACCATTACTAGACATGATGGGTTCATTTCATAGGAGGTTATTTGGGGCATGGTGGTCACAGTAGGAGGCTGCCTTGCCCTCATATGTTCTGTGGAGGGGCAAGGGAGCGGTGAGTTCCGCAGTGTAGTGCTCTCCAGCATAGCTTTCTCCTGCTCACATGGGCTATGGGGGTTGGCCTCTGATTGATCGTGGGATATATACTCTCTGGAGTTCCGTATCTCCTTGGACGTGTGCTGTGCTGCAGGGCAGGATGGGGGAGGGGGCCATGGAATGGCTTGTCCCTGGGTGATTTCCCTCCCTATATTTGGATTGCTTTGGTATATCCCACTGGATTCATGTGCTGTGACGAAAGGAAAGAAAATTAGGTAAGGACATAATTTTCCCTTACTTGATCTCGCATCATAACTGTTGTAGACTGTTTTTTTTGTTTTTTTTTCCAGTGTCATGGTATTTATCCTGAATTTTTTGTCCTCTGATAAGTATAATGAAATATACTCATTAGCACTACTTGGTCTTGATGTATAACAAGTACCAGGAATTGGCCAAGCATATTGGTGGACTGAATAGAATCTCTTATACTATGTACATAAGAACATAAGCAGTGCCTCCACTGGGTCAGACCTGAGGTTCATCGTGCCCAGCAGTCCATACACGCGGTGGCCCAACAGGTCCAGGACCTGTAGAGTAATCCTCTATCTATACCCCTCTATCCCCTTTTCCAGCAGGAAATTGTTCAATCCTTTCTTGAACCCCAGTACTGTACTCTGCCCTATTATGTCCTCTGGAAGCACATTCCAGGTGTCCACCACACGTTGGGTAAAGAAGAACTTCCTAGCATTCGTTTTGAATTTGTCCCCTTTCAACTTTTCCGAATGCCCTCTTGTTCTTTTATTTTTTGAAAGTTTGAAGAATCTGTCCCTCTCTACTATCTCTATGCCCTTCATGATCTTGTAAGTCTCTATCATATCCCCTCTAAGTCTCCTCTTCTCAAGGGAAAAGAGTCCCACTTTTTCCAAACTCTCAGGGTATGAAAGGTTTTCCATACCTTTTATCAGACGTGTCGCTCTCCTCTGAACCCTCTCGAGTAACGCCATATCCTTCTTAAGGTGCGGCGACTAATATTGGACGCAGTACTCCAGATGCGGACGCCGATACAACGGGTAGTAATACCCTTCTTGATTGTACCTAGCATTCTATTCGCTCTCTTAGCAGCTGCTGCGCACTGCGCCGTCGGTTTCATTGTAATGTCCACCATTACCCCCAAGTCCCTTTCTTGGGTACTCTCCTTCAATAACATCCCTCTCATCGTATAGGTGTACCTCGGGTTTCTGCTTCCCACATGTAGTACTTTACATTTCTCAACGTTGAACTTCATCTGCCATCTCGTCGCCCATTCACCTAGTTTGTTCAAGTCTCTTTGCAATTCTTCGCAGTCCTCTTTAGTCCGAGCTCCACTAAATAGATTGGTGTAATCCATGAATTTTATTATCTCACACTTCGTCCCTGTTTCTAGATCATTTATAAATATATTAAATAGCAGCGGCCCGAGCCCTGCGGGACACCACTCGTGACCCTCCTCCAGTCCGAGTAGTGGCCCTTCACTCCTACCCTCTGTTTCCTACCCATCAACCAGTTTCTGATCCATCTATGTACGTCTCCTTCCACCCCATGGTTCTTCAGTTTCCGAAGTAGGCGTTCATGGGGTACCTTGTCAAAGGCCTTTTGGAAATCTAGATATATGATGTCAATGGGGTCACCTCTGTCCATCTGTTTGTTAATTCCTTCGAAGAAGTGCAATAAGTTCGTTAGGCACGATCTCTCCTTGCTGAAACCATGTTGCAAGTAAACAGTAATGTAATTTTTCTTTGGGAAGTATGAGGTGTGATTTTGTTCTGTTTGCTGGTGGGGGTGTTATCATCATACTCCTTTTGGTACATAGCAGCAAAAGGAACCAGAACCAGCCTTTATTGTACTGCTGCCATCAGCCTTCATTTACAAATGTGCAGGTATCTCCTCCTCCTCCCCCTATCCCACCTTGTTAGTTGAGTCATTGCAGCAGCAGTTTTAGTCCAGATCAAGGATGCCCAAAACGTCGATCGTGATCGGTCGGTCGATCACAAAGGCAACGCCGGTAGATTGGAGAGCCAGTGTTCTCCCTAGCGCAGACATGGGCAAACTACGGCCAGTTTAGTTTTTTAATCCAGTCCATGTCTACTTTAAATTGTGCTGGTCCAGAGGCACACAAGGCAGGCGCGAGCTTTTAACGCTCCAGCCTGGCCGCGCGCTGCTTCCTGAATGGCTGCTGTCAGTACTCACGGTAGATCTATGGGAAGACTGCTTCTAAAAGTACCTGTATTGAACAGTTCTATCAGTTGTAGACTCCTGCACATGGCCGAAGATCTCAACAGTCAGCTAACAGAAAAAAGGAAAGGAGTTTGGATTACAGCTAGATGAGATAACATAATAACAAGGATGCTCATTTGATTTGCTACATAAGGTTCATAGTGACACAATTTGTAGAAGACCTCTTTTTTTGTAAAAGTATCGTTGCAGATATAAAGGCATAAGACTTGTCTGAGATCACTGGACTGGACTGAGTGTGTTGGCATTTGTACTGATGATGATCACTTTGTCTGGATGTTAATGGAGGATTGTAAGTACTCAAAGCAAAGCTGTTGATGCACTGTGGAGCCACTGCATAATCCACAGGGAAGCCCTTGTGTCTAAACAACTGAGTCCTTCACTGAACCAAGTCATGGAAAGTGTGTTGAAAATAGTGAACTTTATAAAAACTCAGCCATGAAAATAAGAGGAGTAGTGTTTATTTATTTTAAACATGAAGATATGAGATCTGAATACACATCTTCATTATATAGTACTTTAGCTTGCGCTGGCTCTACCATGATAAGGTATTGTCCTGTGTGTTTGAATTACAACAGGAGTTCTACTCCTATCTTGAAGAAGAATGCAAGTGTGCCAAAAACTACTTCAATACTGATTATTTTTTTGTTGTTATCAAATTAGGATACATAGAAACATGATGGAAGATAAAGTCCAAATGGCCCAACCACTATTATTCCTCTCCCTAAAATATCCCACATGCTTGTCCCAACCTTTGTTGAATTCAGATATAGTCTCCACCACCTCCACTGTGAGGCCATTCCATATGTACCCTACACTTTGTTTTTTTTCAAGAATCTCCTTAGGTTACTTTGGAGTCTACAACCTGTTAACTCTGTAACAAGGAATCACAAGATGACATTTTTTTCAGTTGAAATACTCACCTCCTCTACATTAATGCCACACAGATATTTAACTATCTCTATTGTATCCCTTCTTTCCTGCATATTTGAAGTCCATAAGTCTGTCCCCATGTGCTTTATGATGGAGCTCACTGACCAATTTTCTACCTGCCTTCTGGCCCAGCTCTGTCTTATTTATATCTTTCTGAAAGTGTGGTCTCAAGAATTGCACACATTATTTTAAGTGGGGCCCCTCCAGAAACTTATATACAAGGGCACTATCACGGGGGAAGTGGCTTGCGGGGGCATCCAGCATGCTGGAGAGATTAAGGTTTGCCCCGCTGAGAATAGAGCAATGCTTCGCGTTGGAGGAGGTGACCTATGGAGACATCTGGAGTGCTGGCAAGGATCGGCCGGCTGGCTGATACGCTGAGGACTATGGTTGCGGATGCAGCACGCAACAGGTGGGCCAAGCCTTTGGATGACTGCTAGGTCCTCCTTCTACCCTTGACCAGTTGCCTGACTTCGTTGACATTGACTTAAATTGGGAGATGCTTGCCTTGATCTGCTTTGAGTCCCGATTGTCATAACTATCGTCCAAGTCCCTGTCTGTCTGCTATACTTTCCTGACATCGAGTGGTCTCTTTGTCTTCACTGGACTGGAGTATCTGACTGGATATGACCTAATATCTGACTGGAATTTATTTTATTTTTTAATTTAATTAATTAATTTTAATCTTTTTAATTTATAATTACTTTATTTTTAAGGTAATTTTTGTTTTCATCCTCACTAAATACTTGTTATAATATATGTATCTTGTCTCTATCTCTATCTTTCCTATCTTCAATGGAGTTCCTTTCATTAATCAATTGTATTGTAAACCGCTGGAGCGGTATATCAAATCTTAATAAACATAAACACTTCTTTTCCTATAAGCCATTCCTCTCTCTGCTCCCTTCTGGCTTTGGTCATTGCCTTTTCTACCTGTTTAACTACTTTAAAATTGTCAAATACAATCATCCCCAAGTCCTGCTCTTCTTTCTTACACAGAAATACCCCACCCTATACTATACCGCTTCCTTGGATTTTCGTAGCCCAAGTGCATGACCCTGCATCTTTAAGAATTGAATCTTAGTTGGCATTTCTGGACTATTCTTCATAGATTTCTCCATATGCCAGCCACACCCTATGGAGTGACTGTCCTATTAGAGAGTTTGGTAACATTCACAAAAAGGCAGAACTTACCAGAGAGTTCTTCTGTAATATCACTCACAAAGATGTTAAAAAGAGCTGATCCAAGAACCGATGTCTGTGGCAATCCACTGATAACATCCCTTTTCCTCAGCATGAGCTACCCTCTGCCTCCTTCCACTTAACCAGTTTCTAACCCAGTCACTCACTTTAGTGTCCATACCAAGGGCGATTAGTTTATTTATAAGCTGCTTGTGCAGAACCATGTCAAAAGCTTTGCTAAAATCTAATTAATAATAGTTTATATACCACAGGACCTTGAAGTTCTATGCGATTTACAATGATTTAAAAAAAAAAAAAAAAAAGCTACAAATTGAGTAGCACTAACATTGTTAGAGATTAATGACTAACAGTTTTATAGATCAGTTGTTGTGGGAGAGATTGTGCAGATATCAGCTACCTAAGTACTTCAAGAACAGATATGTTTTTAGGTGTTTCCTAAATTCCCCATAGTTATTTGCATGCATTAGTAATTTTTCCAGATCTTTGTCCCATAATTCTGCTTGATAAGAAAAAAGATGTTGATGATGTCTTTTTAAATTTACATCCTCTAACCGGTGGAGAGACAAACTTCAGGTGTGAGCTTCTCTTATGTCTATTGGTTGAGAAAGAGAAGTCAGTTATATATTTAGGGGCTAAACCGAATAGTACCACATCTGGTGCTCCCCTTAAATCTGTTTGGTCTCCCAGTTTAAAAAATTAATCAGATTTGTCTGGTAAGCCCTGCCTCAGGTCCTGAAGCCCTTTCAGTTGTAGAAACCTCACAATCCTGTTTCAAAAGCATTTCCCATTCTCTAGGATCTCTCCAGACTCTAAAGAAGCATTGAAAAGGTTAGATAAGTGGAGTTGCCAAACCTTCTGAGTTCTTTGTGTACCCTCACATGTATGCTATCCAACCCAATCACTTTGTCTTCTTTTTGTTTAGCTAGCTCCTTGTAAATAGACTTTTTGCGAATTGGTCCAGGTCTACCACATATCTATTTCCCTTCTATATGGCCCTTCATGTGTGAGCACAGAACAGAAATTGAAGCAGATACCTGTGCAATCTCTTTGAAAAACTGTGTCAAATCTCTTGCTTCAAGGAAGCAATATGCATACTCTGAAACTTTCTGAGAAGGTTTCAAATTGGTGGTTGCAAAGACAGATTAAGTACATGGGTCAAATAAACAGTTTTTGAGGAGCACCTAACACAGCTCAGTCACTGGTTTGAAAATACTATCCAGAAGATATGAAGAATTTGTTTATGGATCCAATACCCTTTCTAGGCTAAGGCCCCATCTGAATTTTCTTCTGAAGAAGAATAATCTTATTGAGTGGCCTTGTGACAAGACCTTAAAAAACAAAATTTGGCAGTTTTGAATATCAATAAAAGGTGAATATCTGCCACTAGGCTCTAAAGTTCAGTGAATCCTATTTCAATTTGCAGCAAAGTACAGTATTTTTGTGAAGCAGGGGTTGCTGCGTCTCTAAAAAGCAACTGTCACATAAAAATCAATGTGGAACAGAAAATCCAATCTGATTCCAACGTTTGAGAAGTTGTTCAGTGTCCCACAGACGCACACATCCCGCTAGTAAGTAAGTCGGATTATTTAAGGATGAAATAAAAATATTGTTCTTTCAATTTATGTGCACTATTTATTATTTTTTTTTTTTTTCAAATAGCTAGTAAGCTGTTGGGTCCAATTAAGTATCATATGTCCTACTTAATAAGCAGCTTGTTAGAGAACCAACGAGAAGAAATGCTACTCTGGATCTAATCCTAAATGGGTTAAGGGAACCTGCAAAGGAAGTGGAAGTAGTGGGACCGTTGGGAAACAGCGATCATAATACGATCAAGTTCAAGGTTAGGGTAGGAATACCGAAAGGAAAAAGAACCATAGCGACAGCTTTTATCTTCAGGAAAAGAAACTACGAAGCAATGAGGGAAATGGTAAGGAAGAAACTTAGGAACACTTCCAAAAAAATGGCAAACGGTAGAACATGCCTAGTCTTTTTTCAAGGACATGGTGAGCAAGGTGCAAAATCTGTATATCCCCAGATTCAGAAAGGGGTGCAAAAAGAGTCGAACAAAAGACCCGGTGTGGATAACTAAAATAAGAAAAATTCATTCAGGAAATGGAAAAAGGACAAAATTGTGGGGAACTGGAAAGAGCACAGGAAGTATCAAAAAGAATGTCACCGTGTGGTTCGAAAAACCAAAAGAGAGTATGAAGAGCTGGATGTTTCGATCCAAGATGGCTGACGGTCCCGGACGCTGAGTAGCACGCCGGAGAAGACTGATTTGAAAATTTTCTTTTGGAGTCTTTACTTACTTGAGATGCCGAAGAGGAGAGGCCGCAGCGCCGCTGGAGCCTCGCGGCGTTCAGCGGTCCCCTCTTTCGGCAATATTGAAGAGCTCCTGCGTCGGATGCAGGATATCCCGGCAGCGTCGGCATCCCCCCCGCTGGAGACGCCTCAGAGAGGCGGAAATGAGGTGATCTCCTTGGGGCTAGAGACTACGCTCAGCCCCGACGCTAGGGCACCTCCCCCACCTCCTCAGGTTACCAGCTCCCCACGAGTGGAGGAGCTCCCGGAAGGAGGCAAGCACCTACCCTCGGAGGCCAGGAAGAACAAAGAGGGGAGCGTGGAGATGGACTCCCTGAGTTTTCAGGTGAGTCCAAGAAGTACCGAGGATTTGGAAACACCAGGGATCATTTCAGCCCAGCAGAAGGATTGCCAGAATCAGCTGATAACCGGTGAGACTATTCAAATTTCCAATTCTTCATATGTTATTGAAAAACCCAGAGAAGTAACACTAGACTCAATTTGGGATTTAGTTGCTGACCTAGCCAAGTCTGTTAAACCCCAGCTTTTGCAGCTGGAAAATAAAATTACTCTTCAAGAAAATGATATAAAAAATATAAAAGTTGAAATTGAGGAATCTAAGAACTCAATTGTGAATATACAACAGGAGTTAAAAGCATCAAAACAGCTTAATGAAGTAATGGTAAAAGATAACACAAGTTTGCGCAGAAAATTGGAAACTTTGGAGAACTTTTCTCGCAATAATAATCTCCGTTTGATTAATTTTCCTAAGATAGCCTCTGTGACACCTAGAGATATGTTGAAACGTTATATAGTAGAGATTTTGGGTATTCCAGAGGATACATTACCACCATTTACTCAAGTATATTACTTACCAATGAAAACTACTAAATTACCACTTAAACAACAGGAGGATAGTCAACCACTTGATGTTTCAGCAATCTTGGAACTTTCGGACAGAGAGCTTGCATCTCCGGCAACATTGCTTCTTACGGTGGCTCTTGCACCAGATAAAAACTGGTTGCTTAGATTGTACTTTAGAAATAAAATGAAAGAATTTCTTGGACATAAAATATTAATGTTTCCAGATTTGGCAAGGGAAACTCAGAGAAGAAGGCGAGAATTTCTTTTGATGAAGCCAGGTGTTATATCTCTTGGAGGGACTTTTTTCCTACGACACCCTTGCAAATGTGTAATACAGTACCATATGAAGAAATATGTATTCTTTGAGCCATTCCAGTTGACAGCTTTTCTGGCAGGAACTCGACTGGATGAAGGGAAATCAAGTGAGGTGTAATTGAATAAATGATATCCTTCCTCAGCTAAGGGACTTTGTTTTCCTAATATTTGAATTGATATTTGTTAGTATCTGTTAATATCTCCGCCTCATCCTTCTTGGATCTAATTTAGAGGACTTGAGCTGAATTTAAGCTAAACATTTATTTTATTTAGTTGATTATTATGTATTTTACTTACGAGTATTATTTTCCTGCTTTTCTTCAACTTTCTGTACAAGTGGATACTTGATTTATAAAATGTAAAATTTGATAAATATAAAATAAAAAAAAAAAAGAGAGTATGAAGAGAGGCTAGCCAGGGAACCACGAAATTTCAAACCGTTCTTTAGATATGTTAAAGGGAAGCAGCTAGAAAGAAGGTGGGACCGCTGGACGACGGAGACAGGAAGTCGCGGAAAGACTTAACATGTTCTTTTCATCTGTATTTACAAAGACACAACCAACATACCGGAACCTGAGCAATTCTTCAATGGAAATCAAGCAGAAAAATTAACATCCATGGAAGTGAGCCTTGAAGATGTGCGCAGGCAGATAGAAAAACTAAAAACTGACAAATCCCTGGGTCCGGATGGAATCCATCCAAGGGTTCTAAAGGAATTAAAGGAGGAGATAATGGAGCTACTGCAGCAAATTTGCAACTTATCCCTGAAAACAGGCATGATCCCGGAAGATTGGAAGATAGCCAACGTTACGCTCATCTTTAAAAAGGGATCAAGAAGTGACCAGGGAAACTACAGACCGGTGAGTCTGACCTCAGTTCCGGGGAAAATAGTGGAAGCACTGATAAAAGAAAACATCGATGAATATTTTGAAAGAAATGAACTTCTGATAACCAGCCAACATGGTTTCTGCAAGGGGAGATCGTGCCTAACTAACTTATTGCACTTCTTCGAAGGAATTAACAAACGGATGGACAGAGGAGACCCCATAGATATCATATACCTAGATTTCCAAAAAGCCTTTGACAAGGTGCCTCATGAATGTCTACTCCGGAAACTGAAGAACCATGAGGTGGAAGGAGACGTACATAGATGGATCAGAAACTGGTTGGCGGGTAAGAAACAGAGGGTAGGGGTGAAGGGCCACTACTCGGACTGGAGGAGGGTCACGAGTGGTGTTCCGCAGTGCTCGGTGCTCGGGCCGCTGCTATTTAATATATTTATAAATGATCTAGAAACAGGGACGAAGTGTGAGATAATAAAATTTTCAGACGACACCAAACTATTTAGTGGAGCTCAGACTAAAGAGGACTGCGAAGAATTGCAAAGGGACTTGAACAAACTAGGGGAATGGGCGACGAGATGGCAGATGAAGTTCAACGTTGAGAAATGTAAAGTATTACATGTGGGAAGCAGAAACCCGAGGTACAACTATACGATGGGAGGGATGTTATTGAATGAGAGTACCAAAGAAAGGGACAGGGGTAATGGTGGACATGACAATGGAGCTTACGGCACAGTGCGCAGCAGCTGCTAAGAGAGCGAATAGAATGCTAGGTTTAATCAAGAAGGGTATTACAACCAAAAGGAAAGAAGTTATCCTGCCGTTGTATCGGGTGTTGGTGCGTCCGCATCTAGAGTACTGTGTCCAATATTAGTCGCCGTACATTAAGAAGGATATGGCGTTACTCGAGAGGGTTCAGAGGAGAGCGACACGTCTGATTAAAGGTATGGAAAACCTTTCATACGCTGAGAGATTGGAGAAACTGGGACTCTTTTCCCTGGAGAAGAGGAGACTTAGAGGGGATATGATAGAGACTTACAAGATCATGAAGGGCATAGAAAGAGTAGAGAGGGACAGATTCTTCAAACTTTCAAAAAATAAAAGAACAAGAGGGCATTCGGAAAAGTTAAAAGGGGACAGATTCAAAATGAATGCTAGGTAGTTCTTCTTTACCCAACGTGTGGTGGACACCTGGAATGTGCTTCCAGAGGACGTAATAGGGCAGAGTACGGTACTGGGGTTTAAGAAAGATTGGACAATTTCCTGCTGGAAAAGGGGATAGAGGGGTATAGATAGAGGATTACTGCACAGGTCCTGGACCTGTTGGGCCGCCACGTGAGCGGACTGCTGGGCACGATGGACCTCAGGTCTGACCCAGCGGAGGCATTGCTTATGTTCTTATATTTTGGCTTAAGGGTACTGTGAATTGAGAAAACTTGGAAACCTCTGGGTCAAGCCAATGCCCTGGTGGTCTTCCCCATTCTGCTCCCTATGTTTTCACTGCAAGCTCACATTGCTACATTATGCCCAGTTTTCTTTTACCTTGACAGTCTCTATATACTCGGTGATCTATCCTGATGTTGATGATACTGTTCTTAAGAAATGCAATTTTTGTGTTTTGTCATATCTATATATTTTCATATGAGACAACCAGGTCATGCTTTGCCTGGATATTGCCACATTTTAGTTGTGTTTGAGTCATTCAGATTTTGGCTTCGTTGCTCAAGAACACAGTTGAAGTACATTTATAATGGCCAGATAATACAACAGGGTGTACTTAAACCTGTTTGTTATGACTTGCTAATTATAGCTTTTAACTAATGTTTACTTGTTCCCATTTGTTTGCTCCAAATTTTAAAGGGTGGTAGAAATGCAGGGATGTTTAAACAGAGGAAACTGTTTTTCCCTCTTTATTTATGGAAAAGATTTCTATTCTAATTGTGCATTGATGGGAAGATACACGCTAGTCTCTGAGGCAGTGTCTCAAGCTGTGTGCCCCAAAGAGATTCTGGGTGTACCACAAAGGTGGAGAGTGTAGTGCAGTGGTTAAAGCTACAGCCTCAGCACCCTGAGGTTGTGTGTTCAAACCCATGCTTCTCCCCAGGTACATTAGATTATGAGCCTGCTGGGACAGACAGGGAAAAACACCTGAATAAATTCATGTAAACCATTCCGAGCTCCCCTAGGAGAACAGTATAAAAATATTGAATGACTGAAAAAACAAATAAACAAAGATTCAATAATTTTACTTTATTTTTAAAAATTCCCGGACGGATTCCTGTTGAACCGGAACGTAAACAGGTAGGGCTGGTGTCGGGGCACTGGTCTGACCCAACAGCGTCAAATTCTTATCTTCTTATTCTGTAAAAATTTGAAAACATTATTGTGTTCAAAATATTTAAATAGCCAAGTTTATTTAGATTTATGATTTAGATTTTTTTTTGCTTATTTTTTTCTATTATTTCTTCTCTCTCAGATATCTTCTATTCTTTTGTTAACCAAGGAGAGCTCCTAATTCTGGTGATGACCCAGTCTATAAACTTAAGTTTTGTTTTATTTTATTTTAGGTTTTTTTTCTTTACCAGTTGGTTTAAAAAAAACCAAAAAACAAAGAGAGACCGTTTCTAGGGAGTAGTGTTTTCCACTATCCTTCTCTGACACACTGCAACTACTGTCCTTGACAAATTTGATTTTAAGTATTTTTATTGTACGTGCATGTGTGCGGCATCTTCGGTGTGCGCTTTTTGTTGCCGCTTTTTCTCAGTGTGAATCATGGCTGCAGAGGGTATTAAACAGTGTTCACGCTGTGGGAAACGGCAGTCATCGTTGGGCCTCTGCACGGTGGGCTACTCGGACAGTGCCCTAGTGGATTCGCATATGGCAGCGGGGGCAGCGTGGTTCCCCCACGCGACTGATGCGTCTTTGCTTCTATTTCCAGTTTTGGCAGGCCTCTTGACATTGGGGTATTGGGCCATAGGCACTGGCGCTCTAGCGGCTTTGGGACAGAGCACACCGGATCCGTTGCTAATTCAGTCTGGGTCGTCGGCAATGCCGTTTTCTCCCAAGTTTGTCTTGTTGATGCATCAGGCTTTTCTTTTACGCAGATCCTAGCCGGCTCCGGCTAGAGTTGGTTTTCGAGCTGATTGCCTTTTAATGGACCAGGCTTCAGGGATGGCTGTGGTCAGGGCTCAGGGTGCAAAAAGGTGCAGGATGGAAATTGCAGTGGCGGTAGACCCTGCTCTGGGCCCTGATATGTCTCCTCACTCGAGCTCTATGGTGGATAGTGATTTGCAAGATCTGGGGGAGTTTCTGTCCTGTGAGTAGGACGACCTCATTGGCCCTTAGGCTTTTCCACAGAGATGATTATGAAAGTACTATTTGTTGAATGTTGATGACTGGCAGCTGCTGTCCTTCAGCCACCCCCCCCCCCCCAATGACTGATGCAGCTCCTGTCTCAGATAGGGTGGGAGCCGGCAGGCTAGTGCTGCCCGATTCAGGGGGAAAATTTTTTATTCGATTCAGCCTATTGCATTGGTTTTTCGATTTGATTCGATTTTCCTGCCAATTGGGTGTTTTGTGTTTGTTGGGTTTTTTTTTTGTTTTTTTTTCAAACATCCTGGTAGGTTTATTTTATACGGAATGTTTTGAACGGAATGTTTGGAAATTTTATTGCTTAAACTTCGACTATGAAGAACACTCAACTAACAAGATAAGTTGCTTGGTCGAGTTTTTCAAATGTGGACTTTACACACAGTAACTCTGATATTGAGTACCCAATTTAATGTCATTAAGCCTTTAGCACTATAAGGTGTGGGGTTGCTCTATTAAGTAAATTTAGCAAGTAAACAAGTTGTTAGAGTAGAGGCCAATGATTGGAGCAGGAGCTTATACACTACACAGATTTTCCAGTTGATGACTGTGTCGTTATGCGTAGGCTCCATTTCTGAGGCCATTTAGTTGGATAACTATATAAAAATTTAAAAAAATTTAAAAATTTATAAAAAGTTATTTACAAAAACTATAGAATAATAATTTGAGTATACTGAGATGTAGAGTCTGCTTGAGTGGTATTCTACTCTTAAGGTTTATTTTATAGCCTCTTCCTTTTCAACAGCAGCAGATGAATCCAGAGACTAGTGGGATAATGCACATCTAACAGCAGATGGAGATAGAGAACTGAATAACAGGTAGTCCCATTGGTTGGCACACTCTCTGTACCTCCAGTATTCTCTATCTCACAGCAGGGATGGTCGCTTTTCCAGTAGCTCCTGGATTCTGGCTGGTTGCTTTTTTCTTCTGTTGAGATTTTTCTCTTCAGTTAAGATAGGGATGTTTGGCTGTACGGTGCCAACTTTGGGAGTTACACCTGGGCCCCCCCAGGTCCCTGCTCCACCCTCCTCTCCTTTGGATTGAGGCTCTCTTTCCTGGTCCTGTATTTTTCTTCTTTCCCCCTCAAACTTAAAAAAAAAAAAAGAAAGAAAGAAAAAGAGGGACCAGAGTGCTGTTGCTAGTCGGTTCTGTCACGGCAGTTTCTGTCTGCAACTACCAGCTTGAGCACCGGTGAACTCGGGTAAGAGCTTGTTTTTTCTGGCTTCTGTGCATGGTGTTGGGTCTGCCGGTTTGCTCGCGGAAGCCTGCCTGATTTGGTTGCTCAGCGGTTCGTCCGGGGGTTATGGCTACAGAGGCTGTTAAACGGTGTTCCCGCTGTGGCAAGCAGAGAACACCTTCGGGCCTCTGTTCGGCGGGCTGCTCCGACGCCGTGGGGGAAGAGGTGCAGGTCGCGCCTTAACTTTCCCACGCATTTGATCTCCGGCCTGCTTCTCCTGCTCGCGCAGCCGCCGACGTTCCGCTTCAGCGCACTTTGGCGGCTTTGCCGGTGGTCAGCGTTTTTTCGGCTTCTTCTGCCTGTGCGGGGCCGGTTTCTGGGCAGGGGAATCTTGTTCCGTCCACGGCTTCTGCTAATCAGGTGACCTTTTCCCCGGAGTTCGTGATATTACTGCATCAGGCCTTTTTACTGCAGAACTCTCAGCCTGCGCTACCACGGGAGAGTAATCTTGACCCGTTCCCTGTACTGCCTGCCGTTAGACCTCCTTTGGAGTCTCATGCGGCAAAACGGCTCAGGGTGGTGACTGTGGTTGGAGGATGACCCTCCGTCTGACTCCACCTTGTCGCTGGATCTTCCAGAAGTTTTGGAGGACCGGGAAGTGGCGGATTTAGAGCTGGAGGATGCGCTGTCTAGGGAGGTGGATGATCCTACAGCGCTCCGTCTTTTTCATAGGAATTGCCAGCTTTTATTTCTAAAGCGCTCCAGGGCCTTCATATCGCGCAGCGGATCCGCAAGCAGCGGGTTCTGCTAATCCTTTGATTGCTGGCAAGAAAAAGCCTGCTAAGGCTTTCCCGGTCCACGAAGCGATGCATGAGCTTATTTCGGCTCAATGGTTCACTCCGGAGGCTGGTCTCCGCGTGGCAAAGGCTATGCGCTAGTTGTATCTAAACTAAACTAAACCTTAGGTTTGTATACCGCATCATCTCCGCAAGCGCAGAGCTCGGCACGGTTTACAGAGGTTAGGAGGAAAGGAACTACAAAGATGGATATAGGAGAGGGAATAAGAAGATAGGGAGGGAACAGGGTACTAGAGAACGAGGGGTGATTAGATTTTTGAAAAGAGCCAAGTTTTCAGATGTTTACGGAAGGATTGGAAGGAGCTGACATTTCTGAGTGGGGATGAGAGGTTGTTCCAGAGTTCTGTGGTTCTAAAAGGGAGGGATGTTCCAAGTTTTCCTGCGCGGGATATACCTTTTGTAGATGGGAAAGATAGTTTCAGTTTTTGGGAGGATCTAGAGGAGAGTGGGTTAGAGGAATTCCAAAGGAGTGGGATAACGGGGGGTAGGATGCCATGTAGAATCTTGAAGGATAAGCAGGCACATTTGTAGAGGACTCTGGAGTATACTGGGAGCCAGTGAAGCTTGGAGAGGAGAGGGGAGACGTGATCAAACTTGCCTTTTGTGAAAATAAGCTTGGCCGCGGCGTTCTGAATTAGTTGAAGTCTGTGGAGGTTTTTCTTAGTTAGGCATATATAGAGGGAGTTGCAGTAGTCCAGTCTGGAGAGGATGGTGGATTGAACGAGGATGGCGAAATGAGAATGGTGAAAGTAGGATCTTACTTTCCTCAACATATGGAGGCTAAAGAAGCATTTTTTTACCAGGGAGTTGAGGTGATCACTGAAGGAGAGGGAGGAGTCTAGGACGAAGCCTAGGACTTTGCTTGAAAACTCAAGCTGGAGAGTGGGGCCGGAAGGTAGTGGAATGGAGGAGGGTAAATGGTCTGAAATAGGGCCGAGCCAAAGTAGTTTTGTTTTGGACTCATTTAGTTTCATTTGTACAGATTGGGCCCAGGATTGGAGGTTCGTAATACAAGAGGATATGTTTTCAGTGAGGTTAGAGAGGTTCGAGTCGGTCTCGAGGAGGATGAGGATGTCGTCAGCGTAGGAGTAGAGAGTTTCTAGGGGGGATAGATGAAGTAGTTTCAGAGAGGACATGTAGATGTTGAAAAGGATAGGGGAGAGGGGTGAGCCTTGCGGGACTCCACATTTCGGCTTCCAGGGGGGGGATGAGGTACCGTTTGTATTAACGGTGTAGGAGCGGAAGCATAGGAATTTCGAGAACCAGTCTAGGACAGTGGAGCTTATGCCTATTTCGGAGAGTTGGAAGATTAGGATGTCATGGTGAACGACATCGAAGGCTGCGGAGAGGTCGAATTGAAGAAGAACAGCAGATTTGTTACGCGAGTGGAGTTGTTGCACTTTAGAGATTAGTGAGGCCAAGAGGGATTCGGTGCTGAAGTTGGGTCTGAAGCCGAATTGGTGGGGTAGGAGGATAGAGAATCTTTCTAGGTAGGAAGAGAGTTGGGTGGATATGATAGATTCTAATAGCTTGGTTAGGAGAGGGATATTTGCTATAGGGCGGTAATTTGATGGAATGGAGGGATCAAGGTCGGCCTTTTTCAGTAAAGGGGACAATGAAATGTGTCCCATGTCAGGGGAGAAAAGGCCCGATGTTAGGGCAGAGTTAATAAGTTCAGTGAGGGAAGCGATGGCCTGTGTAGGGATATTCTCGAATAAGTAGGAGGGGAAAGGGTCCAGCGAGCAGTTACAAGTTTTTAATTTGAGGCAGAGTTTGGAGACTTGCGGTTCGGAGACAAGCTCGAAGGAGGTCCAGGATCTGTCGGCAGGAATGGGAGTGGATACAAGTGAGGTAGGGTTGAGATCAATAGAGGTCAAGGAATTATAGGAGACTGTGGGGGGGAAGGAGCATCTTAGGGTGGTAACCTTTTCGTTAAAGAAATTTGCAAGGGCATCGGCTGATAGAGATGGTGGGAGCAAAGATAGGTCATTTTTTTTTGTAGTTAGTGAGCGCCAGATGTTGAACAGCGCACTGGTCTGGTTGTTGGATCTCGAAATCTTATCTCCGAAGAAGTTTTTCCTGGCTTTTTTTAATGTTGAATCCCGTATCTCAGGACGAGCTGGACAAGTTTACGAACCCAAAGTTGGACGCTTTGTTAGCGGCTGTTACTAAAAAGACTACTTTGCCGGTCAAGGGCGGTATAGCGCTCAAAGACATTCAGGATAGGAAGATTGAATCTTCCCTTAAGATGTCCTTTGATGTTGTGGCGGTTACCTTGCAGGCGGTGGTATGCGGTTCCTATGCGGCCCAAACTTGTCTTCAATGGGCGCAAGGTATGGTGGACAAAATGATAGAGACGGGGATGTCTGTTCCGACCAACTTCCCGGATTTGGAGACGAGTCTTGCATATGTGGCGGATGCCCTCTATGATATTATTCGCACTTTGGCTAAGCAAATGTCTCTTTCTGTGGTTGCTCGGAGATCCTTGTGGCTCCGTCACTGGGCGGCAGATGCGGCTTCCAAGCTTCGCCTGGTGAGACTTCCTTTTAAGGGTCGTTTGTTATTTGGGGATGATTTGGATAGGTTGGTAAAGGATTTTGGTGATACCAAGACACAGCGATTGCTGGAAGATAATCCTAAAGTTCCTTTAAAGTCTTTGTCTGCCAGGAATCGTTTCCGGGATGTTAAAAGATATAGGCCTGGGAAGCCGTCTTTTCCCCTGGCTTATGGGGCTTCCTTTCCTTCTAGGCCTCGGTTTCCACAAAAGAATTCCTTTCGTCCTTCCAAACCCCAGACTGCCCAGCCCGCCCGGACCCCGGCCTTGCGTAATTCCCAATGATGGGAGGTCGGCTCTCTCCGTCGTGGCCATTGGGGGGCGGCTGTCTTCCTTTCTGGTGGAGTGGGCCAAGATCACGTCCGATCAGTGGGTATTGGACGCTATTCGAGAAGGTTACAAGTTTGAATTTTCCTCTCCCGTCGCAGATTCTTTCTTGGTCTCCCCTTGTTCTGGGGCCAAGAGAGATTCAGTGCGGAGCTCTCTTCAGGTCCATTTGGAAATTGGGGCCGTCATTCCAGTGCCTCCGGCGGAGCGGGGGCAGGGACGGTACTCCATTTACTTCGTTGTGCCCAAAAAGGGGGGCTTGGTCAGACCGGTATTGGATCTCAAGAGGGTCAACCGCTTTTTTCGAGTCAGGCATTTCAGGATGGAAATGGTGCGGTTAGTCATAGCGGCTGTTCAGCCGGAGGAATTCCTTACGTCTCGACCTCAAGGAAGCTTATCTGCACATTCCCATCTGGCCGCCGCATCAGAAATTTCTTCGTTTTGCGATCCTGGGCCAGCACTATGAGTTTCTTGCCCTACCATTTGGCCTCGCAACGGCTCCTCGGACGTTATCCAAGGTCATGGTCGTGGTGGCGGCCTTCCTTTGCCAGGAAGGGATTCGGGTGCATCCTTACTTGGACGACTGGTTGATCAGAGTGTCTTCCAGGCAGGACAGTTTGGCAGCTACCCAAAGGGTGATCTCCCTTCTTCAATCCTTGGGGTGGGTCATCAATTTTCCAAAGAGTTCTCTTCTCCCGTCCCAGTCATTGGAACACCTGGGAATGCTGTTCGACACGAAGATGGGGAAAGTGATTCTTCCCAAAGACTGGGGAGAGAAGTTGCAGTCTCAGGTTCGCGTACTCCTACAGTCGCCCAGACCGAGAGTGTGGGATTATGTTCAGGTTCTGGGTTCCATGGTGGCCATGCTGGAAGTTGTGCCTTGGGCACGCTTTCACATGAGAGCGCTGCAGCAGTCTCTTGTCTCTCGGTGGTCCCCGGTGTCTCAGGATTACCATCGTCGTCTGCGGTGGACACCACAGGCTTCGTTCAGCATGGCTTGGTGGCTCGGCGATTTCAATCTGTTCAAGGGCATGCCTTTGGCGACTACGGCGTGGATGATAGTTACCACGGATGCCAGTCTGTTGGGTTGGGGAGCTCTCTGCCTTCAATCCTCGGCGCAGGGAGTCTGGTGTCAGGAGGAAGCTCAGTGGCCTATCAATCTTCTGGAACTGAGGGCGGCCAGGCTCGCGCTCCAAGCGTTCCTGCCCATGATTCGAGACCGCCCGACGAGGGTTTTTTCGGACAGTGTCACGGCGGTGGCGTACATCAACAGACAAGGCGGTACCAGAAGTCCTCAGCTGGCAAACAAAGTAATACTGCTCCTTCAGTGGGCAGAACTTCATCTTCCTCTGCTGTTGGCGGCTCACATTGTGGGTCAGGACAATGTTCAGGCAGACTTCCTGAGCAGAAATCTTCTGGATCCCGGAGAATGGGAGTTCTTCGATCAGGCGTTCGCCCTCATAGTGCAAAGGTGGGGTCTCCCGGACATGGACCTCATGGCCTCGTCATGCAATACAAAGCTTCCTCGCTTCTTCAGCAGAAGCCGGGAGCAAGCGTCGGAAGGGATAGACGCGCTGGCTCTTGCTTGGCCTCCGGGTTGTCTACTTTATGTGTTTCCTCCTTGGCTAATGATAGGTCGGGTGTTACATTGCTTATCTCAGTTTTCCGGCACGGTGATCCTGGTGGCTCCGGATTGGCTGCGTTGTCCATGGTATGCGGACTTGATGCTTCTGTCGGTGGGCGATCGGTTGTTGTTGTTTCCGGTGACTCCGGACTTGCTGTCTCAGGGCCCCATTCTGATGGAAAATCCATCCCACTTTGGTCTTAAGGCCTGGCTCTTGAAAGGTCGCGGCTGAGACATAGGGGTTATTCCGACCAGGTTATTTCGACTCTGCTTCAAGCTAAAAAGAGATCTGCCTCTGCCTCTTATGCTCGTGTCTGGCGAGTTTTCGATTCTTGGTGTGCGGCTCAAGGTCTGTCGCCCTTCCAGGCTTCTCTCTCTACTATTCTTTCTTTTCTTCAAGAGGGGGTGACCAAGGGATTGGCCTGTAATTCTCTCAAGGTTCAAGTGGCCGCTATTGCTTGCTATAGAGGCCGGATGTCTGATTCTTCCCTAGGGTCCCAACCAGATATCGTTCGTTTTCTCAAAGGGGTGCAGCATATTCGGCCTCCTGTTAAGAAGATCTGTTCGGAGTGGAGTCTGAAGGTGGTCCTTGGGGAGTTGCAAAAGCCGCCGTTTGAGCCTTTGACGAGTGCTACTCTAAAAAATGTCACGTTGAAAGCGGTTTTTCTGGTTGCTCTGGCTTCAGCCAGGCGGGTGTCTGAGTTGCAGGCGTTATCTTGAAGAGATCCTTTTTTGAGAATTTCGAGTTCCGGTGTGTCAGTTAGGACTGTTCCTTCGTTGTCTCCCCTTTTCATGTGAACCAGTCTCTCTTCCTTCCGGCTTTCCGGAAGGAGGACTTGGGGGAGCGTTTCTCTTCTCTGCGTCTGCTTGATGTACATAGGATTCTCTTGCATTATCTCCAGATTACTAATGATTTTCGTCGTTCCGATCACCTCTTTGTGTTGTTCGCAGGTCGCAACAAGGGTATGGCGGCATCCAAGGCTTCTATTGCTCGTTGGGTCCGGGAGGCCATTGCATCTGCTTACTTGACGTCGGGTAAGCGGTTGCCAGACAAACTTCATGCTCATTCCACTAGGGCGTTGTCTACTTCTTGGGCGGAGTCCAGGGGTTTTTCTTTGGAGGAGATTTGTCGTGCGGCTACTTGGTCTTCTCGGAATACGTTTTCGGTTGGATGTGGTGGTTAGTGCGGAATCTGCCTTTGGGGCTTCGGTTATTGCGGAGGCGGCGTTCGCTTCCCACCCGGATTGAGGATTGCTTTGCTACATCCCACTAGTCTCTGGATTCATCTGCTGCTGTTGAAAAGGAAGGAAAAATTATGTTCTTACCAGTTAATTTTCTTTCCTTTAGACGCAGCAGATGATTCCAGAGCCCCACCCTTGCTGGTTCTTTGCTCACGGTATGTTGGTTGCGGGTTTCCTCGATTTGTTTGAGTTGGTAGTTGTGTGCTCTTTTCCTGTTTGTGATCTTTGTTGTGGGAAAGAAGTTTTTTACATGTGGACCTTGTTTCTGGTTCCAAATGCTTGGGCAAGGAGCAATACTGGAGGTACAGAGTGTGCCTGTTATTCAGTTCTCTATCTCCACCTGCTGGTAGATGTGCATTATCCCACTAGTCTCTGGATTCATCTGCTGCATCTAAAGGAAAGAAAATTAACAGGTAAGAACATAATTTTTCCTTCACCCCCTTTGCCTTCTCCTAACCACACTGGCACTGTGGTGTAAACAAAATAAAGAAACAAAAAAGACTTTTCCTCTCTCTGTTAAATCCTAGCTCACGTTTGCGGTCTAACACCAGTTCTAGCAGGATACACGTTTCAAATCTGACATATTGTAATCATTGTGGTCATTGTTCAAATCTTGTTGGTCCCAGGCTCTGGTTGTCTTCTGATAACTTGCTTGCCAGGGTCTTCTTCTTTCTCCGTGCTAACCATCCATCTGCCATCTCTGTCCTCCCCTTCCGTTTCCCTTCCCTCCCCCGGAGGTCTGGCATCTTTCCTTTTTTTCGTCTCCATCCACAGATCCACCTTTTCTCAACTACCCTTTCATCCAGCATATCTTTCTCCTTTCCCACCACCCCAGAGTCTATCATCTCTACCTTTCTTTTCCCAACTACCCTCCTATCCAGTATCTCTATCCCCCCTCCACACCATCCCTTGTGTCCAACCTCTCTCCCTTTCTGTTCCTTCCCTCCCTAAATCCCATTGTCCATCATCTCTCTCCCTCTCCTCTATTTTTAGACCCATTATTTCTTCCCCGCCAAAGTCCGGCATATGCACGTCTCTTTGAACCCCCTTCCCTCTCTCCCTCCGTGTACTTCGACACCAGGGCCCCCCCCCCCTGAAGGCCTGCACCTCCCCCTGAAGGCCTGCGCCACCATCCCTGAAGGCTTGTTCCCCCTGAAGGCCTGCACCCCCAAGGCCTGTCCCACCCCCACCCCGAAGGACCGCGTACCTCCTCCCCCCTCTCCCTGGGGAAGGCCTGCATGTTCCCCATGGCCTCCCATGCACCATTTACCTAATAGGAGCAGCCTGCAGAGAAGATCAGTGCTAGCGATCTTTGCAAACTGCTTCGGAGCTGTTTCCTCTGCCACGGTCCTGCCCCTCCTCTGACGTTAGAGGCAAGATCGCAGCGGAGGAAACAGCTCTAAAGCAGTTTGCAAAGATCACTAGCACTTCGATCTTCTCTGCAGGCTGCTCCTATTAGGTAAATAGAAACATAGAAGAAGACGGCAGATAAGGGCCATAGCCATAGCCATAGCCCATCAGTGTGCAGAAGGCCAGGGGGGAAGCCGGACACCAGCACTTCCGACTGACCCTCGCCCTCTAAAGCAGGTATGGCAGCAGCTGGCCAGCAAGAGCAGCACTGCCGCTCCTGCTTTAGGGGTCAGCTGAATCGGGAAGCCAAATTTTTTTTTTTGTTTTAAATTGATTTGAATCGGTGAATTAATTTGAATCATGAATTGGGCAGCACTACGGCAGGCCCAGCACCTAACCAATACGGAGGATTGCTGGCAGTTTTGCAGTGCCAATAAGTGCAATGCTGGTCGGGGGAGGTGTCCGGGTGCATGACAGCCGTGCCATTCATCTTGGGGAGAGAAGATGTAGGGTAAACAGTGGTGCACGAATGGTCAGAGGGGAGGAGAGCAGAGCACCAGTGGTCATTGGGGGATGGGGGACAGAAGCATGCAGGTCAATGAGGGGGGCAGAATTTAAATATAAACTGAGACCCCCATGGCCCAAAAATCTGTTTATACTTAAGTATATATGGTGGGTGTGAATTATATGCTGCTGGAAAACATAATTTTAAACTTATACATAACATTGTATAAGTTGGGCTGTATTTTGTTTTAAATGATATGCCTACTTGACACAAAGATTTGAAGATGTAACTTAACATAGTAACATAGTAGATAACGGCAGATAAAGACCCGAATGGTCCATCCAGTCTGCCCAACCTGATTCAATTTTAATTTTTTTTATTGTTTTCTTCTTAGCTATTTCTGGGCAAAGATCCAAAGCTCTACCCGGTACTGTGCTTGGGTTTCTACTGCCGAAATATCCGTTAAAACCTATTCCAGCCCATCTAAACCCTCCCAGCCATTGAAGCCCTCCCCAGCCTATCCTCTACCAAACGGCCATATACAGGCACAGACCGTGCAAGTCTGCCCAGAACTGGCCTTAGTTCAATTTTTAATATTATTTTCTGATTCTAGATCCTCTGTGTTCATCCCACGCTTCTTTGAACTCAGTCACAGTTTTCCTCTCCACCACCTCTCTCAGGATCACATTCCAGGCATCCACCGCCCTCTCCGTAAAGTAGAATGTCCTAACATTGCCTTTGAATCTACCACCCCTCAACCTCAAATTATGTGCTCTGGTTTTACCATTTTCCTTTCTCTGGAAAAGATTTTGTTCTATGTTAATACCCTTCAAGTATTTGAACGTCTGAATCATATCTCCCCTGTCCCTTTCCTCTAGGGCGGGGGTCGGCAACCCGCAGCTCCAGAGCCGCATGCGGCTCTTTTCCACCTTTGCTGCGGCTCCGGTAGTGTGTCACGCAGGAATGCAGCTTACAAGTCGGCGTCGCGGCGGGAAATAGCCATGCTGAGCAGTGAGCTCAGCACACACAGATGAAAGCCTTGCTTGCTGATTGGTCCGGCGGCCCCGCCCCGCCGTGCCGCCGGACCAATCAGCAAGCAAGGCTTTCATCTGTGTAGTGCTGAGCTCACTGCTCAGCATGGCTATTTCCCGCCGCGACGCCGGACTTGTAAGGTGCACGTCTGAAAAAGAAATCATCCTGGCCGGGGTCGGTGTCATGCTCCAGAGATCTACAGCCTTCCTATCTCCCTCTCCCTTCTACCTGCTTCCGGCCACATCCCCTGCTCCGCGGCTCTCTTCGGCAACTCAGCAGCAGCGATCGACACAAGCTTCTGACGTCGGGGCCTACCCTCTGCGAGTCCCGCTTGTTTCAACTTCCTTTTTCCACAAAGGCGGGACTCTTAGAGGGAAGGCCTCGATGTCGGTAGCTTGTCTTGATCACTGCTGCTGACAAGTTGCTGAAGAGAGCCGCGGAGCAGGAGGGTGTTGCCAGGTGCAGGTAGAAGGGAGAGGGCCAGATGCAGGACTCGTGGGTGAGGGAGCAGAAGAGAGAGAGAAAGAGAGAGGGGAGGGAAACAAAAGGAAATATTTCATACTGGGCTGGGCCTGAGTGGAGGGAGGGTGGAAAGATTCTAGCTACAGGGTGCAGTAACAAAGGAAAAGGGGGGGAAAGCTGAAAATGGAGATAGTGACACAAAGAAGAGAAAGGGTAAGCAGGACCTACTGAATAAGGATAGAGGGAACATGAAGAGGAGGTGAAATAGAGACATAGAAGTAATACTGAAAAAGTGTGTGTGTGGGGGGGAGATAAAGACATTGAAAGGGCAAATGGTGAACATGGGGTAAAGACAAGGACAGAGACAAATGAAGATTCTGAAAAAGTGGTGAGATAGGGATATAGGTGAGATGGACACAAAGAAGGGGGATGCTGGAAAATAGGTGGAATGGTAATTCTGACAGACACAGAAGGGAAATACTGGATCAAGGAGAGATGGGGCTCAGGCTGGATGGAATGAGGAGAAATGCCTTGTTGGCCCGGAACTTCCTCTCCTACATCAGAATTGACGTCAGGGAGCGGAATGCTGGTCAGCGCAACACTTCTGCAGGGAAAGCTTGGGACGGCGGTGGCTTGGGGGCTGTTCCCCGATTGCGGTGGCAGCAAACCGAGTGGCTTGGGGGACGGCACGGAGACAGAAAGAAGGGGGAACAGGGAGACAGAAAGAAAAAGTTGGGGGAGAGAATGAGGTCTGGAGGAGAGGAAACATACAGGAGGCTGAAAGAAAGGAAGAAAGATTGGATGCACAGTCAGAAGAAGAAAGTGCAACCAGAGACTCATGAAATCACCAAACAGCAAAGGTAGGAAAAATGATTTTATTTTCAATTTAGTGATTCTGTATATAGCATTAAGATAAGAAACAATATATGCAGTGTTAGATTTGTTTTATAATGGTTTTGCGGCTCCAAGTTTTTTTTTCTTTTCGAAAACGGGTCCAAGTGGCTCTTTATGTTTTAAAGGTTGCAGACCCCTGCTCTAGGGTATACATATTCAGGGCTTCCAGACTCTCCTCATACGTCTTCTGCTCAAGCCTCCTATTATTTCGTATGGTCATTTTCATAACTCACACAGAATGTGTTCTGTGTATTTGAGTTGTGGTGTTTAATGTTGTAAAAAGAGTGAATTTTAAATAATGAATGCTTTCTTTACTGTGAAATATGCTAGCTTCTTATACCACTTTTTCTTTTTTTTAACTTTATTGAATTTTAAATAATGGCAGAGCATTACAGAAATTATAACATGAAAAGCTTGCATAAAATGCACCTTAATACACAAAATATAATTAAACAATCATTTTTCCCCTATCATTCCACTATTAATACCTTAAATCCTATTTTTATTACAAAAATATACTCATATTTAAACCTTCAAAATATCCCTCCCTCCCCTCCCCCCTACCCTGGATGTGTAAGGAAATCTAAGAAAGAAAAGCAACAATTACAATATCCTTATTATTTGTTAACAAATGCAGTCAATGGGCTCCATATTTTATTAAATGTATTACTCAAACCTAAGTATTCCGCGTTCATTCTTTCATATTTATATGTATTGCACACACTCGCCCACCAGAATGTGTAATTAAGTCTATCATGACATTTCCAATTTCTTGTGATCATTTGAATGGCTATTGCTGTCAAAATCAAAAAAAGACTGCTTTTATATTTATCCAGCACAGGCTTTACCTGTAACAATGTGCCGCAAATTATAACTTCATACGACAAAGATGACTCTAATATAAGATTAATTTGTCCCCATATAGACCTCCAGAAACTAAGTATCATTGGCCAAAAATATAACAGATGATCTAATGTCCCAATATTAATAAAAGCTTTTCAGGGGTGTCCCTTCAGTATTCTGTGTCAGTTTACCCTGAGAAATGCTGATCAAACAAACCTCTTTTTTTTTTTTTTTTAGGCACTTCATTTTGAAATAAAAAGCAAAATGGTATCAGTGTGTGATGATTTTAGTTGATTTTTGAAACTGAGTCGCAGAAAAAGTTGAATTTTGAAGGGTTAAAATAAAACCCTTAATTTAAAAAATTGGTACAGCAGTTAGAGTTTAGAATATGCATGATCTTTTTACTAGAAATGGTAACATCAGCAGTTCTAGTATGTGATAACATTTGTACTTCCTCATTTGAGATGCTTATTTTCAATGTTCCGCGCTCTTCAATCTCTCCCTTAGTATGGGTAACGTCCCGTTGGACTGGAAGATGGCTAACGTCATTCCACTCCACAAGAAAGGCTCCAAGATGGTGACAACAAACTACAGACCGGTGAGTCTCACATCAATAGTGTGCAAACTAATGGAAACTCTAATCAAACACCAATTGGATACGATCCTGAACGAGGAGAATCTACGGGATCCCCGTCAACATGGATTTACTAAGGATGGATTTACTGCCAATCCAGCCTGATCAGCTTCTTTAACTGGGTGACGAGGAAGCTGGATGTTGGGGAGTCCCTGGACATTGTATACCTGGACTTCAGTAAAGTATTCGATAGCGTACCACACCGCAGGTTGCTGAGCAAGATGAGTTCTATAGGATTGGGCAACACATTGACGAAAAGGGTTGGGAACTGGCTTGGAGGTAGGCTTCAGAGGGTAGTGGTGAACGGCACCCCCTCTAAAATGACGGAGGTAATCAGTGGAGTGCCGCAGGGCTCGGTCCTGGGCCTGATCCTATTCAACATCTTTATAAGAGACTTGGCAGAAGGGCTGCGAGGTAAAATAACATTATTTGCCAATGACGCCAAACTAAGCAATGTAGTGAGCAAAAGCACAACAGACATAAATTCAATGTCCAACAACATGATGCACAACCTACTCCTACTGGAGCACTGGTCTAGGTCCTGGCAACTCAGCTTCAATGCCAAAAAATGCAAAGTCATGCACCTGGGCAGCCAAAATCAATGCAAGACTTACACCCTTAATGGCGAGATCCTAACAAGAACTGAAGCAGAACGAGACTTAGGGGTGATCGTCAATGAGAACATGAAGACTGCCAATCAAGTGGAGCAAGCTTCATCCAAGGCAAGGCAAATCATAGGTTGCATACGCAGGAGTTTCGTCAGCCGTAAGCCTGAAGTCATTATGCCATTGTATAGATCCATGGTGAGGCCCCACCTGGAATACTGTGTGCAATTCTGGAGGCCGCATTACCGTGCTGAGACTGGAGTCGGTCCAGAGAAGAAAAAAGCATTCATCTCTTACAAACAATCAGGGAAACAGGACTCTAGGGAAGTCTATCTGGCCAAGTCAAAAGCCGTCAAGCAGCAGTTAGGGAGGCCAAATTCCGCATGGAAGTGTGAGATAATAAAATTTGCGGACGACACCAAACTATTTAATGGAGCTCGGACTAAAGAGGACTTTGAAGAATTGCAAAGGGACTTGAATAAACTAGAAGAATAGGCGACGAGATGGCAGATGAAGTTCAACGTTGAGAAATGTAAGGTATTACATGTGGGGAGCAGAAACTCGAGGTACAACTATACATGGGAGGGATGTTCTTGAATAAGAAGAGTACCCAGGAAAGGGACTTGGGGGTAATGGTGAACATGGCAATGAAGCCGACGGCACAGTGTGCAGCAGCTGCTAAGAGAGCGAATAGAATGCTTGGTATAATCAAAAAGGGTATTACAGCCAGAACGAAAGAAGTTATCCTGCCGTTGTATCAGGCAATGGTGCACCCGCATTTGGAGTACTGCGTCCAATATTGGTCGCCGTACCTTAAGAAGGATATGGCGTTAGTTGAGAGGGTTCAGAGGAGAGCGACATGTCTGATAAAAGGTATGGAAAACCTGTCATACGCTGAGAGATTGGAGAAGCTGGGTCTCTTTTCCCTGGAGAAGAGGAGACTTAGAGGGGATATGATAAAGACTTATAAGATCATGAAGGGCATAGAGAGAGTAGAGAGGGACAGATTCTTCAAACTTTCGAATAATAAAGAACAAGAGGGCACTCGGAAAAGTTGATAGGGGACAGATTCAAAACGAATCCTAGGAAGTTCTTTTTTACTCAACGTGTGGTGGACACCTGGAATGCGCTTCCAGAGGACGTGATAGAGCAGAGTACGGTACAGGGGTTTAAGAAAGGATTGGACAATTTCCTACTGGAAAAGAGGATAGAGGGGTATAGATAGAGGATTACTGCACAGGTCCTGGACCTGTTGGGCCACCGCGTGAGCGGACTGCTGGGCACGATGGACCTTGGGTCTGACCCAGCAGAGGCATTTCTTATGTTCTTAAATTTGACAGACTGAGATCATACTTCACATACCATGATATATACAAAACTAACGCAGAAGAAGAGACAACCCTCAGGGTGTAAAACATCAAGCAAAAAAGTGAGAGATAAAAAAAAAACATCCAAGGAGACAATTCCTTTAAAATAAGTCACATTTTACTCCAAATGACTGTTTTGGGTTTTTTTAAAGGAATTGTTTCTGTGTAAAACTAAGCCACTTGAGAAATTGCCTGCAAGACAAATCTTATATCAAGGGTGTCAAAGTCCCTCCCCGAGGGCCGCAATCCAGTTGGGTTTTTAGGATTTCGCCAATGAATATGCATGAGATCTATTTCATGCACTGCTTTCATTGTATGTTAATAGATCTCATGCATATTCATTGGGGAAATCATGAAAACCCGATTGGATTGCGGCCATCGAGGAGGGACTTTGACACCCCTCCTATGTATGATCACATTTAGATTTATAACCCACCCTGATCAAGGGTGCAGAACAATAAAACATAATAAAAATAGAAATGTAGAAATGTAACATCAAAGACAAAAAAATTCATAATGACATCTATTAGGTTTGACAGCAACTTGCTGAGGGTTCTTCAACTGTTGGACTGTTCTGGTTTATACTGTATATTGTGATTTTTGTCCATTTTGTAATTATGAATGTTACTTTATTTGCCTTGGATAAAGATGAAATATAAATTAATAAACATTTTTTCCAGTACAAACAGTTGAACTGTGGAATTTCTTTTGACACAGCAAGACGTCAAGACCACTAATATTTAGCGGAGCTTAAAATGGTTTGGGCTAATTTTTAGAGGACAAGTCCATTGACATTAGTCATGTAGGCTTGAGGAATGCAACTTAAGGTTCAGTGTTGAGAGCGGATAGATCTCTTAATCTCTGTGGGGTACTTCTAAGTAGTGTAGATTAGCCATTGTTGGAAACAAGATGGGCTTGATTTACCTTTAGCTAGAGCCTGAATGACTTTTCTTAAGTTGGGCTTCAATCTGCTAAAAAGCGTGTGGTGCACTCTGTTCACTTGGCAATCTAAATGTTTTACGTTAACTTCTTCCATACCCCTTATTTTATAAATCTTTGTCATAGCCCCTCCCTTTTCCAAGCCCTAACCCGCCAAGCTTGTCTTCAAAGGAAACTTACTCCCCATTTATCATATATTTTTTGCTCTTCCCTGTATTTCTTTCTTCTTCTGCCATCTCTTTTGAGGTGGGACAACCAGAATTGCGTACACTGCTCCAGGCATGATCACACTATGGAAGCATTCGGAAACATTATAATCTGTTTTATTCTCTGTTCCTTTCCAAATACATTCTAACGTTTGTTTATGCATTAGGTTGCTGATGCTGTTTGCATACTGAGCTGAGGATTTCAATGACTCAAAGGTTCTTTTTCTGGGTCATTAATCCTGATGTGGAACCCTTCATTGTGTGCAGATAGCTAGGATGTTTATTCTCCTTGTACATCACTTTGTCCTTGTCTACATTAAATTGCATAGAAATGTGGAGTTATTAGAAAATAATAATGCCAGGAAGTATCACATTCACAGAATGTATTTTCAGACATCGAGATAGATTTCTCCTAAAGGTATGTTTTTATAAGTATTTGAAAGAAGTTTTGACATTATTCTCCTTTTAATACCTCCCTCTTTGGTGACTATTCATTATAACATAGTAAATGACAGCAGATAAAAGACTTGCATGGTCCATCCAGTCTGCATAACAGTCACTTTCCTTATTAATTCATGATTAAACTGATCCAATAGTAGTATTAACATTTTACTCATCATTTCCACTTTAAGATGTCTTCTCCTCCCCCACCGAGATAAACAACACCTGTACACAGCATAAAATATAATGTAGTATGAAATATATTTACTTGATCCTGATCCATTTTGCCATTTTCAGGGCTGAGATTGTAAGTGTCTGCCCAGAACTAGTGCTGCTCGATTCAGGGAAAACATTTTTTGATTTGATTTGGCCTATTGAATTGATTTTTTGATTTAATTCACTTTTCCTTCCCAATTGGGTGTTTTGTTTTTTTTCAAACGGCCTGGCAGGGTTATTTTTATAGCCTCTTCACCTCCCCACCCCTCTTTGCCCTCTTCAACCCCATGCTGGTGCTGTGGTGTAAAACAACAACAGCAACATTTTCCTCTCTCTTTTAGGTCTCAGCTCATGCTTGTTGTGTAATACCAGTTCTGGCAGGATGCACATTTTGGGCAAAATTCTATAAACGGCTTTCTGATTGTAGGTGGGTAACTACTGCCTAACTAGCTAATCTGGACGCACGTTAAAAAAAAAAATCGCTATATTGTAGGTGCGTCCGGGAGCCTAGGGAAGCACGTAAGACCGCCTAAGGCTAGACGTGGGTGTGCCTTCACCTAGAAGTAGCCTTAGGTGGCCCTATGTGCCTCCCTAGGCCCACGGTAGGTGCCTACAATGTAGGCCAATAAAATGCTGCCGTGATAAGTTTAGCAGCCGTGGCAACTCATTCCCCCACCCACCCACTGCGAAGACTACAAGCAGGAGGGATGCCCAGTCCCTCCTTCTGGATACCCCACCCCCTAAACATCCGCAAGAGGAAGGATTCCCAGGAGGAAAGATCCCCGAGAGGAAGGATCATGATCATATTAGCAGTATAGTCAAATAAACATTTTTCAGGTTACGGCAAATTCGCTCAATTTTTAAATGGTTAGAACCAAAATCCTTAAACATATTAATCCATTCACTGATCATTTCTAAAATCAATTATTGTAACGCCTTATTCAAGGGTATTACTCAAAAAGAGATCAGGCGTTTACAGCTAATTTAGAACACCTGTATTCGGTTCATGCTCAAGATCTTAATATATCTAAAGTCAAAAATCTAGTTCTAAACACCACATCTCGATGGACTCCACTCTTTTTATCCTGGTGGGGTAGAATTGCATCCATCAAAATGACTCTGGCCCCTCAAATTAATTATATCCTTTCTATGCTCCCTCTGTTATGCCGGAAATCATTATTTAATTGGCTAAATATGAAAATATCTGAATTCATTTGGAACAAGAAAAAACCTCGAATTGCTCTCGCCAAACTGAAAGCCTCTAAGATCAACGGTGGTCTCAACTTTCCTGATTTCTATCACTATTATATTGCTTCATTAGCCAAATATGGAGCTTACTGGCTCACTAACTCCTCCACTCAAAATCTTCCCCCTCAAGATCTTCCTGCCTGGAATGTTTTTTATGTACGCCTTTACACATCTCATGCTTACTAACGGTGTCAATACCAAGGCACTTAAAGAGATACTCTTTATTGGGTGCAACGCAGCATGCTCTTTATCTTATAGATACATTGACTGAAATCTCAGTTAATGTTAGTCCACTCATGTCCCTTTGGAACAATCCCAAAATTCAAAATCACGACAAATCTCTATCATGGAAAAGGTGGCAGCGGGCAGGTATATGGTTTGTCCATCAATTGTCTACCCTCAACTCGTTAGTTCCATTCGATATACTGTGCTCTACATACTCGCTGCCTCCTTCTACTTATTCACAATGGCGTTCTCTCACTGGAGTGTTGCCTTCTTTGCATATACGATTTGACTATATGACTTCCAAAAATACTATTTACAACTGGTCTTCTCTGTCTCTATTAAAAGGCAAGGCGATATCATCCTTCTACAATATTTTAAGAGATCACTCCTTCACTTTTTCACCTCACTCTATGAAACACTGGGACGTTATACTTACCACTCCGCTTTCTGACATTGATTGGGAGCTTTTCTGGTCATCGACAAATCGCCCGCTTTTATCTTCTAGAGTATCACAATCAATGTACTTTCTTATGTGGCAGGCAATATGGACCCCACTTCGCATGTGGAAAGCTAACTTAAAGCAAGACTCTGTTTGCTGGAACTGCTTGAAAGAGGAAGGAACTCTTGATCATATGTTATTTCATTGTACTCTAGTCCGCTCTTTTTGGACCTATGTCTGGAACACCATACAATCTATTACTAACTGCTCAGAAGAAATCTCTATAGACATTGTAATCCTTCGCTCTCAACACCCATGTTTCACACAATCAAATTGTCCACCTAAACTCATTGATACCATGTTGGTGACTGCTCTCATGCACATTCTAAAAAATTGGAAATCACCCTCGCTATTAGATTATACCTTTTGGTGGAACTCTCTGAGTATGTATCATAGATTTGAATCCTATGCATATGAGAAGAGAGTTACATTCCGAACCTGCATGAACTTGAAATACAACAAATCTCCATGGTCATTCTTAGACTCCTATGTACGCTCATCTTCTTAGACACTCCTGTTATCCTTTTCTTCTCCTCTCTTCTCTCTTTCATTCTTCTTTCCTTTTTCTTTACTGCTCTCTCTCATCTTTATCTTATATATCCCTTACATACATTTTTAATAACTGGAGCCTTTGCTCCTATACAGTTAAACATAGATTTATATATTTTATATACAGAAAGCTTTATTTTGTTTCTATGTACTTTAAATGATTCTTGTATCCTTTAAAATACTTAATAAAAATTATTGAACTTAAAAAAAAAAAAAAAAAAAAAAAAAAAGAACACCTGTATTAAAATTATCATGAATGCAAAAAAGTTTGACCATGCCTCGCTACTTCTTAAAAAATCTCATTGGCTCCCAGTATCGCACAGAATAATTTACAAAATATGTCTGTTATCGTTTAAGGCCCAGCTCAATAAGTCTCCAGCTTTTATCAACAGGATTCTAATTCCGTACGCTTCCACTAGAACTCTTCGATCTAATGACCAACATTTTTTAACTGTTCTATCACTTAAAACCATTAATACACAAAGACAATACATTTTTTCCGTCCTGGCCCTCCAATTGTTGAATTCCTTGCCAATCTACTTAAGGGAGGAAAGAAACATTGATAGATTTAAGAGTCAGTTAAAATGTTTTCGTTTTAAAGATGCATTTGACTGCTAGACATTGTAAAAACACCAAAGCTAAAGCAAAATCCATCTTTTTTTTTTTTTTTTTGTAGAAAACAAAAACCCCATCTCTTGTAATTTTCCTTGATTGTCTCATCTGCCTCCAATTATTGTATTTCTATCCTATTTACCCTACTAGTCCCGTCTGTTTTGAAAGTCATGTATTTGTTACATGAACTTTTTGTTCCCCTGTGCACTGTTATAAAGTATTTTTAGAATTGTATATTGCCCTGATTATATGATAGGGTGATTAAACAAATTTTAAATAAACTTGAAACTTGGATGCCCCACCTGAACATTGACGGCAGGAGGGATGCTCCTGCTGAAAACCCCCGAACATCACCAGCATCTTCTCCACCCCATAAAGTCACCCCCCATGGGAGTGGCTTAAGGGATCTGGCCAATCAAAATCTTAGGCCATTCCCAGTGCATCCCAGAATGTTCGGGGAGGGGTGGGTTCCAGCAGGAGGGACTGGGCATCCCTCCTGTCGGCAATGTTTGGGAGGGAGGGGGGTTCTGGCAGGAGGGACTGAGCATCCCTCCTGTCAGCAATGTTTGGGGGAGGGGGGTTCAGGCAGGGGGAACTGGGCATCCCTCCTGTTGGCAATGTTCGGGGGGGAATTCTGGCAGGAGGGATTGGGCATCCCTCCTGTCGGCAATATGTGGAGGTGTGAGGGGGGATGGGTTTCCGCTAAAGTTATCGCGGCAGGGAGATGAACTGAGCGGCAACCCGATTATCTAACCGACACCTGTGACATGGTTGCCGGTTAGAGAATTGTGCTATTAGGCGAGATTCTATATAGGATGCCCAAGTGCGAGTCTCAAAAACAGCTTAGGTGGCTTCTGAGACTGGGTGTCCTATACAGAATCTGGCCCTTCAAATCGGACATATTGTAATCACAAAACAGAAAATACAATGTAATTTTTCTACCTTTTGTTGTCTAGTCATTTTTATTATTCAAATCATGTTGGTCCCAGGCTCTGGTTTCTGTTTGTCTTCTGTTAACTCACTCACCAGGGTCTCCTGCCCATTTGATGTTTTCTTCTTTCTCAATGCTAACCATTCATCTTTCATCTCTGTCCCTTCTCTTCCACTGCCATATCCAACATTTCTGTTTCTTTCCCACTATCCCCTCTCCCCTCCATTATCATGTGCAACATTTGTCTCTCTCTTCTCCACGCATGTTTCCCTTCCCTCCACCATATGCAAGGATGTGGTGATTGAGGGTGTCAAAAACTGCACTTAAATCTAATAGAACCAGTAGTACATCATGTCCTTTAGTCATAGATTTCCAGAAATCATCAGTTATTTCTTTTTCCGTAATAGATAATGTTATGTATACCATAAAAAGGTTCTATTTGAAATAAGTCATAAATGGGCCCCCTGCTCATCTCCTCTCATTTTTAGAAATCCTGCTACCTGCCCTGTTTGCTATCCTACTACAAATTTATTTCCAGTTCACTCAGGCAACATACTCAAGCTCCTAGATTCTGCAACAAGAGTTTTAAAAAAAGAAAGCACATTTAAGCAAAATGTCCAACAGATTTACTGCAAAGCAGAGTCATGAATCATTTTTCAATTATTACAAATCGTCATATAAAAAAATAACAGAAAAATGAGAGAAACCCATTGACACATCTAGTCCAGTGTCTAAGGATTTCTTTTTCTCGTAGTTTCTTTCCTTTTTAAATTTAGTTGTATTTTTGCAACTTTACATTCCCTTTTCTCATCTCCCTTATATTCCCTTTTCTCATCTCCATTCCACTTGCCATCCTTTTTTTCCTTATAATAGGCTCTGATCCACTCTGGTCATGTACTGCTTTACTCCCATTCATAAAAAGTAATAAAAATGTTCTTGGATCCCTAGAGCACCAAATCATATCTAATACATATATAGTAACAAATGAGGTCTTTATGAAGTGAATATGCTAAGATCCAAAAAAGTCATGGTCAGTAAACCCAAATAGTAAGAACCTTATAACAAGGAAAGTATAAAGTATGTGTACCGTATTGTCGCGGATATAACACGCGCGTTATACGCGTTTTTACCTACCGCGCATAACCCTCGCGCGTTATATGCCTGAGCGCGGTATACAAAAGTTTTTAAACATAGTTCCCACCCCGCTCGACGCCCGATTCACCCCCCCAGCAGGACCGCTCGCACCCCCACCCCGAACGACCGCTCGCACGCGCTCCCACCCGCACCCGCATCCACGATCGGAGCAAGAGGGAGCCCAAGCCCTCTTGCCCGGCCGACTCCCCGACGTCCGATACATCCCCCCCCCGGCAGGACCACTCGCACCCCCACCCCGAAGGACCGCCGACTTCCCGACAATATCGGGCCAGAAGGGAGCCCAAACCCTCCTGGCCACGGCGACCCCCTAACCCCACCCCGCACTACATTACGGGCAGGAGGGATCCCAGGCCCTCCTGCCCTCGACGCAAACCCCCCTCCCCCCCCAACGACCGCCCCCCCCAAGAACCTCCGACCGCCCCCCCAGCCGACCCGCGACCCCCCTGGCCGACCCCCACGACCCCCCCACCCCCCTTCCCCGTACCTTTGGTAGTTGGCCGGACAGACGGGAGCCAAACCCGCCTGTCCGGCAGGCAGCCAACGAAGGAATGAGGCCGGATTGGCCCATCCGTCCTAAAGCTCCGCCTACTGGTGGGGCCTAAGGCGCGTGGGCCAATCAGAATAGGCCCTGGAGCCTTAGGTCCCACCTGGGGGCGCGGCCTGAGGCACATGGGCCCAACCCGACCATGTGCCTCAGGCCGCGCCCCCAGGTGGGACCTAAGGCTCCAGGGCCTATTCTGATTGGCCCACACGCCTTAGGCCCCACCAGTAGGCGGAGCTTTAGGACGGATGGGCCAATCCGGCCTCATTCCTTCGTTGGCTGCCTGCCGGACAGGCGGGTTTGGCTCCCGTCTGTCCGGCCAACTACCAAAGGTACGGGGAAGGGGGGTGTGGGGGTCGCGGGTCGGCTGGGGGGGCGGTCGGAGGTTCTTGGGGGGGGCGGTCGTTGGGGGGGGGGGGGGGGTTGCGTCGAGGGCAGGAGGGCCTGGGGTCCCTCCTGCCCGTAATGTAGTGCGGGGTGGGGTTAGGGGGTCGCCGTGGCCAGGAGGGTTTGGGCTCCCTTCTGGCCCAACTACACAAAGGTACGGGGAAGGCGGGTGGGGGTGTCGTGGGGGTCGGCCAGGGGGGTCGCGGGTCGGCTGGGGGACGGGCGGAGGTTCTTGGGGGGGGGCGGTCGTTGGGGGGAGGGGGTTTGCGTCGAGGGCAGGAGGGCCTGGGATCCCTCCTGCCCGTAATGTAGTGCGGGGTGGGGTTAGGGGGTCGCCGTGGCCAGGAGGGTTTGGGCTCCCTCCTGGCCCGATATTGTTGGGGAGTCGGTCCTTCGGGGTGGGGGTGCGAGTGGTCCTGCCGGGGGGGGGATGTATCGGACGTCGGGGGGGGGCATCAGGCTTTCAGGATGGGGACAGACCTTCAAGGGGGGACAGGACTTCAAGGGGGGACAGTGCACGGAAAGTCAGGGGGGGTGAACGGAGAGTCGGGACAGCACACGGAAAGTCAGGGCAGTGCACGGAAGTCAGGGGGGGTGAACGGAGAGTCGGGACAGCGCACGGAAAGTCAGGGCAGTGCACGGAAGTCAGGGGGGGTGAACGGAGAGTCGGGACAGCGCACGGAAAGTCAGGGCGGGCGAAAGGAGCGTCGGGCATCATGCGCGGTATACCCGTGAGCGCGGTATACAAAAGTTTTTGTCCATATCATCGTGATTTCTGCGCGCTATACCCGTGTGCGTGTTTTACACGGGTGCGCGTTATATCCGCGAAAATACGGTATATACTTAAAACACTAATTAAAAATGTAGGGGAGAAGGAAGAGAATGGAGAGGATTTTCTTTTCCTGAGATTTAATTTACAGAAAATCTAAATACTAGTTTATTGTTCTTTGCATGCATACTACAATATACCAATGGGATTTTAATTATGTTTTTGGCATATTAGGGTTAAAATGAAAAGACTAAGGAAAATCATTTTTGTTGTTGGAACTCCAACTGCCATTAGTGGTTAAGTTAGATTAAAAGCACAGCCATTTGCAATTCCCCTTGATCTCAATTGCTAGCTTTTCACTTCAATGAAAATAGGCTTCTTAGTTGACTGAACATGTCACACTATATCAGTATAACATTCCCTAGGCTTTCAGCTAGAACTACTACCTCTATGCAGATGAAACACAATTTTGCCTTCAGAAACCTGAGCTTGTACATGCTATCCCAAACTTAGGTTACCAATGGTCTCTGGTAGGGGAAATTTATAGAGAAATGACCTAAAGTAGTAATAGTAGTAAAGACACACACACGCATGTACGTACACACACATAAGTGCACACGTTCCAGATACACATTCCTGCTCACATCTCATATTTTCTATTTATTATGAACATTACCAGTTTATCAACAGTTGATTTTGAGGGGGTTTTTTTCTGCTTCAAAAGAAAAGAAAAAAGGTCAGAGTCTTTCAGACTTTCCGGTTTCTTCTTTCTAGGCTGTTAGTCTGTTGTTGGTTGACTGGTTCTGGGCATATGGCTGCTTCCTCAGTCTTCTCCAGGGGATCTACCTGGACTAGGGCTATGGTGAGGAAGTCCAACTCAGGCAGGCCTAACAAAGGCCCCGACGCTGCCTAATGGAACTGCGGCTAAACTAACGCCTGCGGCAGCTGCGTGGAGAAGTTAAAAGCACTCAGTGAGCTGCCGCTAGGGAGAGGAGAAGTACTGCTGAGCTGGCGATTCCATCAGGCAGCCTTTGGGCCTTTGCTAGGCCGAACCACCTCCGATGAAAGAAGACGTAGCATAAAATGTGTGTGTGTGGTTTTTTAATGTATGTTTTCTTGTACACTGTGCAGAACGGATGGATGTGGTGGTATATACATTTTTTAAAATAAGTAAATAAATGTTCAAGGGCTTATCTTTGGAGATGAGAACCTCCCTCTGGTTCAAGAGCTTATCTTTTGAAGATGAGATGTTCTTTTTGCGTCCTGTTCTGATCTCTTACCTGGCTGTTCCAGAAGTATCTCCTTAATGTCGCCTCGGGTACAATTCCAGGAATCTCAGCTCCTTGCTGGTAACGGCCATCTTGCCCTTGATGCATTCTCTGGGCAAAGAGGTAATGATGCAATATCAAGGACAAGTTGCATTAGCTCATTAAGCCACAGACATTGCCTGCTATGTGGGCCACAGGTCCTTTCTGCTTCAGGCATAGTCTTTTGAATTCGGCAGGAGATGTATTCAGCTCTGTGCACATATGTGCTATCACTTTTTGTTATGTCTGGACATGTGCACAGTGAGCCATGCTCACTGCAGAACTTTTTGTGCATGTGGTTAATGTGTCTGATAGGTTTTCCTTGATTAGCCCTCAAGTTCTGCTTATCTGACCAATATTAGCTTACTATAACATACGATTTTAATTTTGAGGTAGAAACTGCACGGTCAGCCAACTGCGCATGGTTGTTCTTAGTGGCTTTCTAATTCAACCCTGTAATCTTTCTTCCAAAAGCATCCTGATTTTTAAAATCACTTTGACTTAACTAATCCTCTTGTCTGTAAGTGTTGAAATCTATTTCTTCTTAGAGTAAAGGGAATGTTCTCTGGTTTTGTACGATGTATCTGGAGTAGATCATTTTTTTGATAGATCCCATCAGTATATATTTAAATAATATTTTATTTGGATTTAGCTCAGACCTTTTTCAATATTAGCTCAAGGTGAGTTACATTCAGGTACTCTAAGGCCCTCTTTTACTAAGGTGTGCTAACAATTAGTAATGCGCTAATCGATTTAGCACGCGCTAAATGCTAAAGCGTGCATGTTAGTCTATGGATGTGTTAGTATTTAGCGCACACTAATTTGATTAGCGCATGCTAATTGGTTAGCGCATCTTAGTAAAAGAGGGGGTAAGTTTCACTGTTTTCTGAGGGCTTGCAGACTTAAGTTTGTGCCTGAGGCAAATGGAGGGTTAGGGCCTCTCTTAAAGGGAAGGAAGGGGGAGACCTTTCAGCATGCATAAGGCTCTGGTTTCTCCTTTTTTTATTTTTACAGTAAAACCTTGTTTTGCGAGCATAGTTCGTTACAGAAGCATGCTCGTAAACCAAATTGCTCATATATCAAAGCGAGTTTCCCATAGGAAGTAAGGAGAGAGGCTGGAGCCAGAAGGCCTTGAGCATGCGCAGATTCTCAAGGCCCAGTTCGGCAAGCAGCACGATCTTCGGGCACTGGCACCTCCTGTGGGTTGGTGCTGCGTGCCGTTGCCAAATTGGGGGTAAGCCTTCAGTTTGGGCGGGTGGGGGATGCCGGTTTGCACAGGGGGGGCCAGTTCGTGGGGGGCAGTGTTTGCAGGCGGGGGCGATGCCAGTTTGCGGGCAGGGGGACTCACAAATCAAGTCAATGCTCGGTTTGCAAGTCACGATTTGCGAAAATGTTTTGCTCGTCTTGCAAAACACTCGCAAACCGCGTTACTCGCAAACTGAAGTTTGACTGTACTATACGTACTTGTATTGCAAGACCTCGCTCGTTTAGAACAGTCACTACATTCCTGCAGCTTTGGAGAGAGAAGAACCATCGGCTCAGTTGTGATGACGTGACGTGTGTATACTGTATGTACTTGTATTGCAAGACATTGCTTGTATATCAAGTTAAAATTTAATAAAATGTTTTGCTTGTCTTGCAAAACACTTGCAAATCAAGTTACTTGCAATCCAAGGTTTTACTGTATATTTATTTCTAGGATTTTGATTTTGTCTGACCCAGCAGTGTCAAATCTTATGTTCTTATGGTCTTCTGGTATGGTATTCTCGGATTTCACCTTGTTCATTGTGCCCAGCTATGACTGCTATTGGACTTAGTGCTGCACTTTTATGGTGTGATGGCAGCTGCAGTACCTGTGTATATTTCTACTTATTTGTGCAATTATAGCTTTGTTGAAAGGATTGTGAACCTCTTTATTCTCATTCCTGTTCCCGAGAGTATTATCCTGTAAACCCATTCAATCGCATCTGTCGCCATTTAGCTCAGTTCTTCAGACCACAGTGAAGTTACAGTGTTGATGTAACTTAATGTAATACCATCTCTTTTTATGAATCTCTTTCAAGATTAGGTTTGTTCTGTTGCCATTTTGTATAGTATTTTATTACTTAAGGCTTTAGGTTAGCAGCTACAAGTGACAAGATAAGAATTCTGCCTTTGACCCAACTTGTTGATTCCACTCTTACATTTTTGCATTCTGTGTCACTACCCAGTTAGGAAACTTAAATATGTCCAGTCATTTTGTTTAATTCTCTGTTCTTATCTGATACTTCCATGTAATGCATTCACTGTCAAGGACAATCTATGAACTCGGTCTGACATACAGTGAAGTTTCGCAACTAATTAAGCTCATGTGATGATTTTACCTCAAGTATCATTGATCTGATTTTATTCTGACTTGAAAAATGGGGCGAGAATGTTTAATCCATCACTTGGCTAAAGAATGGAGTTGGGAGCATGTCTTGTGTCACCTTGCCTCTAGAGATTTTAAACATAGTCAATTATATTCACATACATTTACTAGATCTTTACAAAAGCAAAATTGGCATTTTTTAAGTAACTTTCTTTGTATTGAAAGAGAAAGCATAAGATTTTGGATCCCCTTGTTAAGTATGTTCAGCTAACATATGTAATACATGTATAACATATGTAATACTCACTCACAGTACAAATGATTTAATAAGTTTCCAGTGCAATAGGTGAGACATTCTAGACAGGCGGGTAGTGTCCCCATGACCATGTGCCATTTACAGAAAGAATCCACTCTGGATTTTTCCTTTTGCCTCTGCTGTACTTCACTGGGTTGCTTAGCTCCACCTGTAGTTTTTCCCTTGTGCATGTGCTCTCCACATTTTATTATTTTATTTGGTGTATTTTTCATCCCATTCTCGGGGTTTCTGGTGTTCGGAGGATTTTTTTCAGCTCTGCTTGCTTTGAGAACACACAGACTTTGGTCTGTAGCTGACAGGCCAATCCCAGTAGGTACCTGTTAGCCAGTCTGCATAGTTTTCTTTGGAGCTTGGGGCTGTCCCTGAAGTGATCTCACCTACTGTTAAGCAGGAGTTGAGCGCAGGCTGTTGGGTGCCCTTAGGAGACTTGGCGGTGTCTCGCAGGGTGCTGGCTGCATCTTCTCGCCTCCGCCCATCCCGGTGCGTGTCCGTTGGTCCACAGGGGTGGAGGTGCACTCAGGCTTAGGGTCTGACTGACATCCTGAAAATTAGCTTTGCAGAGGCGTTCCCAGCTTGAGGCAGTGATTCTCTCATCTGGCTGCTCTTAGAGAACTGAGGCAGGCTGTAGCACAGATGCATAAACAGGTTACTGTAAAGTGTGTAAAATGAATACATGCTGTTGCAGCCTGTGAGGTGAATCGGGGGAGGTTTGAAAAGTGGATTTTAAAGAGTTTCTGCATGTTCCCCCCACCTGAAAATTCCTAAACTCGACATTTTTTGTCTTTGGTAAGTGTAAAAAATATCATGATTTTGGCGCAAATTTCTTGACGGTGGCTATCTTAGATTTTTTAGCAAGCTTTATTTCTAAAGCTCCCTGCTTCTCCAAAACTGCAATTTTATTCTGCATTTATTTAAGTCTGCAGCTTTGCTGGATCTTGTTTCTGAATCTTTGTAAGAGTTGAATTTTGTCACTCAGCCAGTTCTGCCACGTCTTCTTCCTGGCTTTATGGTGTATGCTCACAGTCTGCTACCTTTCCCTGGCACCCTGGAGCAGCATGACCCTCTCCAGAAGGTGCTGTTAAAGTAGCCAGAGCCGTGTCACACTTGTATTCTCTGACACAGGAGTGTCGGCAGCTTTTAGGTCAGCACAGGGTGGATTCTTTGGTTGCACAGGAGACTAAACGCACATCTCTACCCAATGAAGGTGGTGTGGCACTAAGAGATATGCAGGACCGCTGTGTGGATGTGGTTCTCTGGAGACTCTTTGACGCAGCTGCTTTAGGCATCAAAGCTGCTTCGGTGACGTCCTTTGTCTCTCTCGACTGTACACACTGGAGAGTGAGGCTGTTGATCCTCCTCAACTTCTTTTGGCTGGAACGGATTATATTGCTGGTGCCTTCTATGACCTTATGTGAGTTTTGGCAAAAACATCGGCGTACTCCATCTCTGCTCGTAGGATGCTCTAGATCAGACAATGAGTTGGTGATTTCACTTCCAAGGCTATATTGGCTAGATTTCCCTTTTAAGAAGCAATTATTGTTTGGCAAAGGCCTAGAAGACCTCATGGATTCTGTGGTGGACCATCGCCCTAAGACTCGGCCTGATAGCAGACCCAAGACCTCTAGAGGTTCTAGTTGTTCTAATTTTTGTGGCTCCCGGCAATCCCGTCCATATACAAGTGCCACATCGCAGAGATCTTTCCAGAGCTTCCGCCGACAGTATGCTGGCTACAGGTGATCTCAGCATTCCACCTCCCATTCTGCACCCTTTGCCAAAAAGGCACAATGATGCCAGGCTGAAGGATGCCCCTCTACAGATAGGGGCAGGCTCTCAGTATTTCTTTCTGTCTGGATTTACATTTCGTCTAACAAGTGGGTCTTGGACATTATTTGGTCAGGCTACAAGCTGGAATTTGCCTGGCCTCTGGCGGATTGGTTTGTAGACTCCTACAGGTTGCTTGGACAAAGCGTTCAAGCCACCGTTCAGTGCTTGCTGAATATTCAAGCTATAGAACTGGTGCCGCCCGAACACTCGGGCTCAGGCAGATACTCTATACTGTGTACTTTATCATGCCAAAGAAGGCTCCAAAGATTGGAGGCCTATTCTGGATCTTTCAGCATGCAAATGCGGCTCTCGAGGGTCTACGCTTTTGCATGAAGACAGTGCGCTCGGTCATTGCAGCAGTGGCCCCGGGAGAATTTCTTGCCTCTCTGGATCTCACAGAGGCGCACTTGCACATTCATATTTTTCCAGCCCACTGCAAATTCTTGTGGTTTCATGTTCTGGAACAATATTATCAATGCTCAGCTTTGCCTTTTGGACTGGTGACAGCGCCCCAGACCTTCACCAAGGTGATGGTGGTCATGGCATCTTACCTGTGGAAAATGTGTCTCCAGGTTCACCTCTATGTAGACAACTGGCTGTTCAGGACTCCCTCGTTGGCTGAGGGACAGCGCACAGTGACACTCTCTCCAGGTTAGGGAGAATAAGAGGGCATTCTCTATAGTTAAAAGGGGATCAATTCCGTACAAACGTAAGGAAGTTCTTCTTCACCCAGAGAGTGGTGGAAAACTGAAATGCTCTTCTGGAGGCTGTTATAGGGGAAAACGCCCTCCAGGGATTCAAGATAAAGTTAGACAAGTTCATGCTGAACCAGAACATAAGCAGGTAAAGCTAGTCTCAGTTAGGACACTGGTCTTTGAGTATAGGGCCGCCACTTGAGCAGAGTGCTGGGCACGATGGACCACTGGTCTGACCCAGCAGCGGCAATTCTTACGTTCTTACAGTGTGCAAATGTGGACTCTTTGTCTTTTTTTCCTCTGAGTATTTATCCTAACCCTCATCTGCTTGGGGGGGTGAGGGGTGAGGGGGCTCTAGAGGCCCCAAAAGGATTGACAGGGGCCCTGTTTTGGGATTTCAGCATTGTAGAATGTTCTGGTCATTCTGCAGAACCGAAGGAAGAACGGTCTCATGTTCGACTTTATTTGGAGAGAGGGATTTTCTTATCGCATTGATATGGTAACTGCTTCTCTGGCTATGGTTGGATCATGGATGTGAATCTGTTGGAGGGGTTTGCAGGATCCCCAAGCATTTTCTTCTGCAGATGGCAGTTGTCCATTTGATGATGGTAGAGTGGAAAATACGGATGGACCTCTTTAAGGCTCCAGAGTACTGATTCACCTATATATCTTCGCTCCTGAGGAGGTAGCGAAGTATTGGTCATTTCCCAAGGTTGACACCCTCGTTATGGTGGTCACAAAGGTGACCCCGGTCCTGATTCAGGAAGGTTCTGCGCTTAGGGAAGACCATGATAAGAAAATGGAGTAGCAGCTTCACTTTGCTTTTTTGGCAGAGACATCCAAGCGGCTTACTACAGGGGCTATGTTGCAATGCTGCAGCAGCTCTAAGAGTCCCCAAAGGTGTCTCGCTTGGAGTTTGGTGCATGTTTTTATTTTTGCAAGGGTTCTTTATCATCTTGCTCATGGTGGAATTCTGCGCAAAATTTTCTAAAATTGTGCAAAGTTTATTTATAGTATTTTTCGTAGAATTCTCCTATGTAGAGGCCTGAAATTCCTTCCTGTCTTTTCCTCTCTCAGGTTTCAGCTGCCTCAGTTCTTTCTCATTCCATCTGCAGTTCTGTCTCCCTCTAAATCCCACCCTGAATCTCCTACTTGGCCCCCATAGTCTGCCATCTTCTCTCCACTGACTAAAAATATCTTCCTCCCTTCCCATCCCGTTTCTGGTTTTAGTCACTCTGCGTTCCTCTCTCTGCCACCAGCACCCCCTTGCAGGTCCAGCATCCATGTCACCTCACTCTACTCACCACCTTTTTTGCTTGCACCCTGAATATCTCACTCTCTCTTTCTCACTCACTCTCACATTCTCACTCACTCTTTCTTTCTCTCTTTTTTTCACTCTCTCTCTCTCTCTCATAGCTGTGACATACCTCCTCCACAAGCAGGATGGTATATTGAGTCAGGCAGTGGCTCTGGAGGCAGCGACTCTGTTGTTGGGTGGAGACCCACCTGTTGACATTTTTAGGAGTTCACACAGAATATAAATGATTTAATAATAGTTGTTTCTTTGTATATCTTATAACAAATTAAAATGTTTAAAATGGTGAAAAGTTTCCATTTTCTAATATGGGACCTGATATACAGTATAAAGGTAATGGTAAAAGATTATAAATACATATTCTATGTCATCAGCTTGTGATCCATGGGGTATTTTTTCTGACTTGGGGATGTTTTCCTTGTTTCAATCCAATATAATGCGTACTTGTTTATAAAAGTAAATCCTGTAACTGGTGAAAGATCTTTAGCTGGATTTCCTTATCCAAAGACTAGACTTGAATGACTGACTTTTTGTCACTGCTCTTGGAAATATTCAGCTTTAAACTGAAAGGCGAGGGAAGGGTAGGGTGGCATGTGTAGCTGGATCACATGGAGTGGAATGGAGGAGTAGCCTAGTGGTTGGTATAGTGACCTGAAAACCTGGGGAACTGGGTTTCATTCCCACAGTAGCTCCAAGTGACTTCCTTTGCCCAAGGCACAAAATAAGTATCTATATATAATATGTCAACCGCTTTTATTGTAAAAGGTAGTATATGAAGTCCCCCATCCTCCTCTTCGCTTTAATACTTAGTTTCTTCTTTTTTTTTCTTCATTAGTGGGAGATTTTGACAAGATCTGGCGTGAGCACTGTGAAGATGAAGAAACGCTTTGTGAATATGCAGTTGCAATGAAAAACCTGGCAGACAATCACTGGAAGAAGACATGTGAAGGGGAGGGCCGCATTGAATGGTGTCGCAGGTAAATATTTGAAAAGTGATAGTTTTGGCAGTAAAATGTAATCCCTTTCTGAAATCATCATGTCTTTGGTTCTATAGTATAATGATGAAATTGCATTCACCAGAGTAGTTGTACATATTTGCATTCTATAATTAATTTTTTTATAATTTTCTTTCAGCTCTTTTGAGCAGGGTTGGGTTTAAAGAAAAAACACTTGACTTTTCTTTATATTCCATAAGAAATTTATACATAAGGAATAGAACAAATATATCTGAGGGGCAAAATAGAAAGAGAGCCATATTTGGGAGGTGGTGGGGACAGGTGAAAAGATTTTGAAAATAGGCTAAATTAGAGGTTCAAATGAAAGTCTTCCCCCACCCACCCAAAAGGCCCAATGTATTTCTGTGGGAGAGAGAATTCAGCAGCTGCAGTATACAGAGGCTTAAACATAGCAGTTGGAAGAAGAGCAGTTTCCTCTTCTTTGCTGCCACAACCCTTTTCCTGCCAGGCTGGCTCTTTGTGGTTCAAATATATTTCATTTTCTAGTAAATTCTGTTGTGAAACCTAGTGACTGAGCATATAGTTTTCTTAATAGTTGCCATGTAATAATAATAATAACAGTTTATATACTGCAGGACGTGAAGTTCTATCGGTTTACAATGATTAGAAATGCTACAAATTGAGTAGAACTGACAAGTAAAACTAGTGAATAGCGGCTCTAGAGATCAATGTACAGTGAATCTATTGATGAATCCATATAAATTGAACATACAAATTGCCATACTTTGGTCAGATCAAAGCCCAGTATCCTTTTTCCAACATTGGCTAATGCATGTCACAAATACTTGGCAGGATCCCAAAATATATACAATTTCCATGTTAACCCTGTGATAAGCAGTAGCTTTCAACAGGTCTACCTAAAGTTTATGAACTTTTCCTTCACAAATTTGTCTGAATCTTTTTATTTTTTATTTATTTATTTTTTTTTAAACCCAGCTATGCTAATTTTTTTACCACATTTATTCAGCATTTATCCTGTACTATTTTGTAGCTTCATGAAAGAGTAAACAATCAATTTTGCACTTACCCATTTCACTTCACTCAGGATTTTATAGACCTCCATCTCTTCACAAAGCTGAGAAGCCTTAACTACCCTTTCATACAAGATTCATTCCATCCAGCCTTATTGTTTTCAGTTAGTTGTTATAGTACTATGTAGTTTCAATATAAAATGCATTGTTTTAAATCTTTCAGCTTGTCAGCAATATATATATGATTAGAAACATAATCAAACTTGGTTTCATTTTATTATTATTTTCAAACCAGCAATGTTCAAACCACCTCAAACCCCAAAATTTATGTTTCTGTTTTCCAAGAAATGTTTTTAATTATGGGAGCAAAATCAGTAGTGCACATTTCTGTGGAGCACACTGTTGGGGAAAGGACACGCACACTTAATGATGCCCCCCACCCCACAATTTTTTTCCTGTCATTTTATGCAAAAGGCAACATGGGAAATGTTTCAAATGAATGCACATCCCTACTCTTCCTTCTAGATCAGTTGCACAGATTGTGACTTCATCTGAATTCCACCTAACAAGGATCCTGAATCTGTCCACTCTGTGATGCCATTGTGTGATGGCCAAGACACACTCCTTGTCAGGGTCTGTGAAAACTGACCCTCTGGTACCTTCTGCTGTTCTGAGACCGGAAACTGAGCATATGCCTTCCATATAGCATATAGGACTGTCACTGAATCTCCAGACTAGCATACATTTTTTACCCTTTATTAAATATATATTCCGCCATACAGTTCTAGGTGGAGTACATAATACAAGAGGATAACAATATCAGGAATTACAGAATTAAAAAATATCAAATGACATATAATTAATCATAAGTTTATTTGTTTTATGCATTTTTTATATGAGACTTTAGCTGTTACTGTAACATCCACATATCCAATGGTAATTTTCTTCAGAAATAAGTAATAGGTAGGAGCTAAACTAATCCTTCAAATTCCCCTCAAGCTGCAAGTGGGCGAAAATTTAATTTCCTGCAGTTCAGAAAGGATCATGGTCTGCAACGTGTCCAAAAATCTGAGTTTGATTACGTTCACTTAATTGCTTTTTTGTTTTATTATGTGCCAACGACTCGTGCTCAAGTCCTAGCAACTTGATGAATTGCGGATCTAAAAAGAAATCGGTTTTGTGCTTTTCCGGAAAGGTCCTCCAGCGGTCGATCTAGGCCATATTCAGTTTTAGATTACGGTGACACATTCAGTCAGCAATGTCAGACAGGCAGACTGAGACTTAGGCCTGGATTCTTGTAGAAATATTTGGTGTGAAGAAGTAGACCTGGGATCAGCATAGAGGTGATACTGAAAACCATGGGAGAGAGTGCATCTAGGGAGTAGGTATGCATGGAGAAAAAGGGAGGTCCCAAGATAGAGCCTTGAGGTACACCAATTAATAGTGGGATAGCAGTGGAGGAGGATCCCCCATTGCATATACTGAAAGTTCAATGGGAGAGAGAGGAAGAAAACCAGGAGAGAATGGAGCCCTGGAATCCCAGTGAGGACAGCAAATCAAGGAGTAGGTGGTGATCAACAGTCTCGAAAGCAGCAGATAAATCGAGAACATAAGAATAGCCTTACTGTGTCAAAACAATGGTCCATCTAGCACAGTAACCCATCCTCATGGTGGCCAAGCAAGGTCACTAATACCTGGCAAAAACCCAAAAAGTGGCAACTTAAATGCTAACTCAGTATTGTAACACCTTTTACAAAAACTCAAATATAGTAATACTATTACAGAAGCTCATGTAAACTGCTCTGTATTGACTTCCCAGTCATAGTAGTGGTATAGAAGCTTTCAATAAACAATAAACATTTCATACTACTGATCCAGGGCAAGCACTGTATGAGAATAGAGTGGATCTGGCCAAGAACAAGTCATTGGAGACTTTAGCAAAGGTGTTTTCCTTGGAATGCAGTAAGCAAAAGTCTGACTGAAGTCAATCACGAATAGCTTGAGCTGAAACAAAGACCAGGCAACAGCAGTGAACAGCACGTTTAAGTAGCTTGGATAAGAAGGGGAGGAAGGAGATGGGGCAATAGTTTGAGGGATATGTAGTGTCTAGTGAGGGGTTTTTGAGGAGAGGTGTAACTACGGATGTTTGAAGATATCGAGAACAGTTGCAGTAGAGAGGGATAGGTTGAGGATGTGACAGATAGGAAGGATGACAGTGGGGGGGGAGAGAGTGTCAAGTAAATGTTTGGAAATTGGATAAGAGGAACAGTTGGTGGTTTTGGAGGAGGAGAGAAGATGTGCTGTTTCCTCTTCAGTGATTTTAGAAAAGATGGCAAGGATTGAGGGGCAGAAGGGACAGATAGAAGGGGAGGTTGGGGGAGGTGATCTGATTGAGAACTCAAGGTGAATCTTCTCACCCTTGTCTTAGAAAAATTTGGCCTTAGTCTGGGGTGAAAGTGAAAGAGGGATTGGAGGTGAAGGCACTTTGAGTAGGGATTTTAGAATGGTAAAGAGATGGCAAGGGTTAAATATTTTTTATTTATGTAGGTCTGTTGAAATAGCCTTAAGTACCTTCCAAAACACAAGCGGTTTCCCTCCCAAGGAGTTTTGGCAAAGAATTCCATAAAGTTGAGCCCACATCTGAGAACCTAAAGTTTGTGTAGTTGCCACACTTTGGGTCCCTACAGAAAACAAGAAATTATCTGGCACATAAAGGGTGAGGACGTGGATGGCACGGAACGTCTCAATATACAGGGTATTTCATGCTAATAACTCATACACAGACATGTAATTTAATCAAAATAATATTTATTCAATTTATAAAATCAGAGCACACCACCACAGCAAAGCTGGAAACAACCCTAGATACAGTAGAAAAATGGATGATGGATCACAAACTAAAACTAAACTCAGAAAAAACAAAATTCCTTTTGCTCGAAAAGGCCAAAACTCCTACCATCACAGAACTGATGATCAAAAATTCCAAATACCCAATACAACCCAAACTAAAACTCCTAGGAGTTACTATAGACAGATGTTGCACAATGCAGTCCCAAATCAACAAGACGACCCAGAAAGCTTTTCTAACCATGAGAAACCTACGTAAAATCAGAAAATTCTTCAACCAAACACAATTCAGACTAATTGTACAATCTCTAGCCTTAGGTCTGATGGCCTATTGCAACTCCCTATATCTTCCTTGTCCAGCCATTATGATAAAGCAACTCCAGACCATACCCTCAGACTGATCTACTCACTTAGAAAATATGATCACATAACAACTGCCTACTTAGACTCCCACTGGCTACCCATACAAGCACGAATTCAATTCAAATTCCACTGCCTATTATTCAAAGCAGTACATGGCTCTTCCCTCTCCTACCTAAACAACCGCTTAAACCAGATCTCCACCTCAAGACACAGAAGAACCCCGAACCCTTTTGCCTTCCCCCCACTCAAGGCACACAACGCAAGAAAATGTTTGACAACCTTCTGGCAACACAAGCAGCAAAACTCAACCATTCCATCTCCAACCTGCTGACAACATCGGACGACTTAAAAACATTCCGTAAAGAAATCAAAACCCTGCTTTTCAAAAAATTAATCCAAATATCTTAAACCCTCTTCACCTACCACCAGCTAATTCACCTACCTCCAGATAATTCACCTACCTCCATAGAATTCACCTACCGCCAGATAATTCTCCCCCAAATATCCCACCTAAACACCTTTCAAGTAAACAGACCCCTAAAATAGATTGTAATCTTGCCTACTCTAACTGTATTCCATTTGCTAATATCACACAGTTCGGCACTGTCAGTTTACTATCCAACCCGTAAGATCCCCTAGAATTCTATCCAGCTACCCCCCCTTAAAAAAAATAAAAAATAAAAAAAATGTATCTTCACTGGAAAATGTCCAGTCAAATCTTCTGTAAATTGATCATCACTGGAAATGTCCAGTCAAATCTTTTGTAATTCGCCTTGAACTGCAAGGTATAGGCGGAATAGAAATCCGTAATGTAATGTAATGATTAAATTGCCAATTAATGATATGCTTTACACAAATTGCCAACTCCATTAAACATTCTTTTTGTGAGGGGGGGTCGGTCTCTCACAAGGCTAACTGGCACACATGCAGAGAGAGAAATCTCCCCCCCTTCCCCCAATCAAAAGCTGGTGCCTGCTTATGTACTCTCACAGTGGCCAATAATACATCATTTGAATCTTCCAATGTTCAGTTAACACGTCACTGTACAAGGTTGGACTTATTTAAACAAAGGAATTCCTAAGCACCACTGCTGAAAATTTATTAACAATTTGCAAACTTGATTTTTCTAGGAAGAAAGAATATATTTTTACAGTATTCTTCTTATGTCTTAAAAGATGAATTAAATATAGCCCTCTGACTAACTTTAACTGTGTTTGCAAAACTAACAGCCTGGACTTTTTCTGTGTCTGACTAATGAGAATAGCTAATGTTTTCCTATACTGGGCTCAAAAATCCCCCCTTTCGCATCTAGGAAGGCAAGCAGGCCTCTTGTAATGTCACAGACTTAAGAGAGTTTCCATGGTAACCTAGCTTAAAGGTCACCAAGGTTAATCTCCATATCACGAACAGATCGGAGAAGGTTATCATGCCACTGTACCGGGCCGTGGTGCGCCCTCACCTGGAGTATTGCGTCCAGCACTGGTTGTCATACATGAAGGACACTGTATTACTCGAAAGGGTCCAGAGAAGAGCGACTAAAATGGTTAAGGGGCTGGAGGAGTTGCCGTACAGTGAGAGATTGGAGAAACTGGGCCTCTTCTCCCTTGAAAAGAGGAGACAGAGAGGGGACATGATCGAAACATTCAAAATACTGAAGGGAATAGACTTAGTAGATAAAGACAGATTGTTTACCCTCTCCAAGGTAGGGAGAACGAGAGGGCACTCTCTAAAGTTGAAAGGGGATAGATTCCATACAAACGTGAGGAAGTTCTTCTTCACCCAGAGAGTGGTAAAAAGCGGGAACACTCTTCTGGAGTCTGTTATAGGGAAGAACACCCTCCAAGGATTCAAGACAAAGTTGGACAAGTTCTTGAAGAAGTAGGGATTATGGTACATCAGATTTGAAATGTGTATCCTGCCAGAGCTGGTGTTAGATAGCGCGTGTGAGCTAGGATCTAAAAGAGAGAGGAAAAGGTTGGTTTTTTTTGTTGTTGTTGTTAATTTTGTTTACACCACCACAGGGGTTGGAGAGGGAAGGGGGGGGGGGTGGAAAGGCTACAAAATAAACTTGCCAGGACATTTGAAAAAAAACCAAAACACCTGATTGGGCAGGAAAAGCAATCAATTCAGTAGGCTGAATCGAATCGAAAGAATTTTCCCTGAATCGGGCAGCACGAGTGCCAGCCTGTTAAAAGGTACGGGATTTGGATTTAGTTCATGCCTTTTCCAATGGTAGATCGTGTGAGTTACATTCAGGTAGAGTAGATATTTTTCCTGTTGCCAGAGGACTTACAATGTAAGGCCCCCTTTTATCAAGCCATGTTGGGATTTTTTTATCGCTGGCTACTGTGGTAAAAAGCTCTAACGTTCATAGAATTCTATGAGCATCAGAGCTTTTAACACAGCAGCCGGCAATAAAAAACAAACAAACAAACCAAAAATCCTAACAGCTTGATAAAAGGGGGCCTAAGTTTATATATGGGCAACAAGACTGAGTTGCCCAAGATCACAAACAACCTCAGTGGGATTTACCACTGATTTCCTCGTTCTTGGTCCACTCTTTAACCATTAGTCTGCCTGTTCAGAATTGGGAACTTTTTGTGTTATCTTAAGATTGGAGGAGGTCATGGAGTGAGGGGTGTTTTTGTTTTAATTTGTATATTATACCTGTCTATATACTGCTATAATTTTAAATCAGATGGTAGGAGTAGGGTGAAGGGGAAGAGTCGTTATATGTCCTACTTTTGCCTTGGAGTCTATGTACTAGTATGTGTAGCACAGAGTCTATGTACTAGTAATGTGTAGCACAGAAGACTGGCAATCACACACCGTACATATCATTTGGCTACATTTGCAGTAAAATCATAGTGCAAGTAATTTATACAAACTCCACGAAATACTAAGTAATATTGAAGAAACAAATTGATATTTCCTTGTTTTCTAATGCTCTTTGTTAGTACTAAAATGTTCTAAGGAACATTTTTCTTTCTGGTGGTTTCCTAAGTTTGTTGCCAGTAGGTAACATTTTGCTCAGATATTCTCTTTTTAATTCTCGTTGACAGGAACAGCAGGGGATGGAATCTGGAGTTTCTTGGTTATTTTTCAGATAGTTCTGCATCTGATTTCTGATGAGTTTATTGGGGTGGATGGGAGTAACACCTGTTGAATGGTTTCCCCAGTATTAAATAGAATGTCTTTTGTAGTGTTTGCCAAGAATATTTTTTGAACGGAGGAAAGAGGAAAGCTCTTGAAAAAGATGAAAGAAGAGCAGGATTTGACAGATCTATGACCAGTCCAGTGTTAAAGGATCTCCGGCCTGCAAAATGTGAAGACTTTGCACATTCCAACCTCAGAATCACAGCCGAAGAGTAAGTGTTTATGCTGCTTTTTCTCTGACTGTTAATGCATTTTAAGAAGTAATTATATATTGTGGTCTTTTTTTGGAACATACCGTTTAACTACAGTTCCATGTCTATAATACATTAGATCTAGCTAAGGATCACTGCTCCATGTTGTACACTTTAATTTAAAAAAAAGTCACAAGGCCTAGATTCTGTCTTAATGGAACAAGCTCACTCAAGAAAAGATTCAAGATCTGGATTTTTCTGCATTATAATTCCATGCTGTGTTGGTGTTCAAATCTGAAGTACTTGCTATCATTTACAGTTTAGGTCTTTCAGTAAGGGCAGTACCAGAAGTAGTTCAGGAGTACTGTTTATTGAAAATTTTGTATTCTACCTAATCCTAAGTGGGTTACAAAAACATTAACAATTCAAAACAAGAACATAAAGAGCAAAATAAACACTACACAATTTCTCTCTGAAGTTCTTGTATTAATGTGTTGTATTGTATGTGTTTACCCCGTGCCCTGCAGGTTATAAAATCTTGCATCAAATTAGATTGAATAAATGGGGTGGTGGGGTGGCTCTGTCAGGCTCTTGCCCCACCTGCCTGGAGGTGTAGGACGAGTATCCTTCATTACCTATCTCAGGGTGTAGGCTGAGTATCCTTGCTTCTGCTAAGACTTACTGAGGATTAGGCACTGAGCCAGCCAGCATTCTTCCCTCTAGGGAGTTCCTCTTTCCAAGAACTCCAACTGTGTCCTCTCTCTCTCCCTCCCACTTGGGGGGGGTCCTCTCTTCCTCTGAGAGAATGAGAGCCAGAAGGCCTTGAGCATGCGCAGATGCTCAAGGCCCAGCCCAGGCAGCACGGGGGTGCAATTCAGGTTCTCGGGGTGGGGGGGACGTTCGCGGGCGGGGGGGGGGTGCGATGCTGGTTAGAATGGGGGGAGGTGCTCATTTATCGGGACATGCTCGTTTTGCGAGTTAAGGTTTGTGGGAGTGTTTTACTTGTCTTGCAAAACACTCGCAAACCACATTACTCGCAAACCGAGGTTCCACTGTATTTGTTATAAAACATTATATGGTCTTATACCAAGTTACTTTTTAGATCATTTTGAGCTAGTAGAAAACAGGCGTTCTTCATGAAACACAGCCTTATTTTTTTTCTCCTCAATAAAAGGTTGTATGTACAACTGATTTCTTAATAGAACCCTATCCTTTCAAGCAGAACTTTGGAATAAAAGTTTTAGTTTGATCTTTAAAAACATCTGTTTCATAAATATGTATAATCTAGATAAGTTAATAATTTCTAATGTTTTATTTTATATATAATGTACTGTAATTTGTGGTATAAAATTCACTGTGTTTTTACAGTTCTTACCTCCTTATTGTAAACCGCACTGAACCGTGAGGTATTGCGATATTTAAATAATTTTATTATTATTACATTAGGGGAGCATTCACTGGTTCCAATTAAGCAGCTTGCTGTAGGCTCAGAAAGAAAGAAAATGGCAAAAATTTGCTGTGTTTTTACAGTTCTTATCTCTTGTAAACTGTGCTGAACCGTGTGGTATTGCAGTAAATAAATAAATTTATTATTACATTAGGGGAGGAATTCTACATAGAACATTCACTGGTTCCAATTAAGCAGCTTGCTGTAGGCTCAGAAAGAGAGATAATGGAAATTTTTTGCGGAAGTGCACTTAAGCCCAATTTTGTAAATGGGTGCCTACCTGTAAGTATTCATGTGCGCAGCTACAAAGGAGCATTCCTATGGGAGGGGAATGGGCAGGTCAGGGCTAGACATTAAGGCCCCGATTCTGTAAACTGCGTCTAGTTTTAGGCGTGCTTTAGACGTCCTCGTGGCGCAAGTTTCAATCAGCATTATTTAGGCATCAGATTGGCGTCTGATACTCGTTTTCAAAAATCCACTTTTTCCTCATATAGACGCCAGATAGACATTCCTACGATGTTATATATAAAAATGTGTTTTTTTTTACTGATTTGTTATCATTATTTCAGGATTGTAAGCTTTAAAATAATAAACCCAAAGTATACCATCATTAAAAGAATAATAAAAACACAGTATGCCATGTTTAAAAGAATAAGTATAAGATTACTTTTTGACTTGAAGGTACTGATTGGGAGTTGAACTAGAAACATCAGCTTAGAAGGGGTAGAAGCTTCACTCCTGTGCTATACAGAAACTTGTATAGCAATGGTATAATTAGCTTCTATAAGAAGTGTAAAACGTAGGACTTTGAGCATCGTATAGGCGTGGTGTAAGCCAATGAGCTTTCTCTGGGCATCCCACAGACATTATTTGAGAGATGTTTTTAGAAGTGATTCCTTTCTCTAAATCAATGATTCCCAACCCTGTCCTGGAGGACCACCAGGCCAATCGGGTTTTCAGGCTAGCCCTAATGAATATGCATGAGAGAGATTTGCATATGATGGAAGTGATAGGCATGCAAATTTGCTTCATGCATATTCATTAGGGCTAGCCTGAAAACCCAATTGGCCTGTGTTCCTCCAGGACAGGGTTGGGAACCACTGCTCTAAATAACACTCTTTCTCATGAAACATTGCTCCAATCAGCTCATTCTTCAAAGCAAAGAGAAAGCCCATAACTTCATTTGTCCAAGCTTAAAAACAGAATAAAACACAGAATAGACCTGAATGGTGCAAATGGAGGTATGCAGCTGCACAATGTGACCTCATTGTGACATCATCAAGGTGCCACCTGCAAGGTAGAATGCCACAAGTAAAAGATGAGCCGGCAATTGAACTCACAACCTCTGTAACATCAGCACAGTGCTTTTACTCATTGAGCTACACCACCTTCCACTCCAGTTTCTCTGACTCCCCTGTCATATCATAGCTTAGTGACCTGTTAAGGTATCATCTGCTTAGCTGTCATATCACAGTTAGCTGAGACAAAAGACTGGTAGCTCAATGGCTTAAAGCAGTGTTTTTAAACCTTTTTACACCTATGAACCGGCAGAAATAAAAAAATTATTCTGTGGACTGGCATCGGTCCATGGACCATCAGTTGAAGAACACGGGGCTAAGTCGTGGGCCAGACCCCACCCATCTTTACCCAATCTCCACCCCAGACCTCGCCCCCATAATAGTACTAATTGCACCTTGCACGTCCCGTGCCTCATCTGGAAGCCTTCCCTCTGATGTTGCAACATCAGAGAGAAGGCTTCTGGTTCAGGTGCAGGATGCCCATAGGAGTGGCTTTGTGCACTGAATCAGTTAGGAAGAGGGAGCTGGCTCGAAGATAACGCCACATCGATCACACCGGCGGTTGAAGAACACTGTTTTGGGCCTGATGCACTGCTGGCCCTGTGGACCGGCAGGAAATTTCTGTGGACCGGCACTGGTCCATGGACCGGTGGTTGAAGAACACTGGCTTAAAGCACTGCTTTCATTGACCCAAAAGCCAGAATCTCAAGTATGGTTCAATAAATGTGACATGGAGTCAAATACTGCTGTTTTTATCAAATGCCTCTAACTTTTGTAATGTATTGCTAATGTGCTGTTTGAGATGAAAATTAGATTGGATTGGTCTGTAGCTTGTAATTTTTATTAAAATGAGTATTTTTGTCAGTTGAAGGACATGAAGGAGTCAAACCCAGACCAGGCACACACCCCAACCCTCATTCTAACCGCTGTGCTACACAATAAGCCATAAAATCATAGCAATTCTGGTTTGAATATACTGTTCCATTTAGGTGTCGTTACAGCAGTAGCTACGGTGTGCATGCGGCTCCATAGCAGAGCGCCGGAAGCACGCCGTATCGGCTGCAGTTAAGCATATCTCAAGTATGGGAAGGAAACTTCTCCCCTGACTGAAAGAAGCCATTTCTGGCTCACCAAGTTAGGGCACCTCATTGCACCTTGTTCATCCTCTCCAGCTCTCCTATTCTCAAATATTATGCTGGTTGGAGGCTGTGAGGCAGGAGACATGCCAGCTACCTGTTTGCCACCCCCTAAGGGCCTCCTCGCTTCTCTCCTTTGCAGCCTGGGCCTCATAGAACATTAGATAAGACAAAGGTCATTGTGACGAAGTAGCTGAAGTGATGCTTATTAAGGAAACACTACTGCCTGGCTGCTACTCAATGTAAATAAGCACAAGGTGAAAAATGGTATAAGATTTTTATTGCACAGTCCAGGAAAGCAGCATGCAAGTGTAATATCAGGCAACTGCAGTTCAATGAGATGGATGACAGGTATGCAGAGTAAGCCACTTCTAGGTCCAAGTTGTTACTGTGGTAGAATTGTTAAGGTCCCAGAATCTGCTCCTGGTCAGAGAGGGCAGGCTGAAGAAAAAGATGGATTGATACAAATTAGGAGTTGATCGGTGAATTTTAGGCTCTCTCTTATAAATGTGTGCTAAATCCACGCATGCGCTAACTACTAACACGTCCGTAGGATAACATGCAAGCGTTAACCTTTAGCACACGCTAATGGCACCTAAACAGTGCCGCTTAAGCACGTGGTAAATGTTAATGTGTGCATGTTATCTTATGCACGCGTTAATAGCGCATGTGTGGATTTAGCGCATCTTTGTAAAAGAGAGCCTAAAACTCACCAATTGACTGTTCTCTCAGAAAATCTTCTATAACTACACTCTTCTGTTAGTATTGTGAAAATGTAGATAATTCATCACAAGGGCAAACAAAGGTTGCAGTTCATCATTCTCACCTATTCTTTCTGTTTTGGTATTTGAACTTTGGCCAGGTGCAAGCTGGTTTGCTGAACCCAGTTTGAACAGACCTGCTCTGGCTTCTGGGAAACACAAGGGGAGTCATTAGCCACTCTGGGAACCTGAAATCAGGAGAAAAGGGGGACAATGTTAATACATCTGTGGCAAAAATAAAAAGCAGAAGTCTTTGGAGAATGTCACAGCACAGTCTCAGAATAACAGCTAGAATGAACAGAAGCTAAAAAACACTATTTCTTTTTTATAATAAGGGTGCCTATCAATTATGACTCTCAGAAGAATTACCTTTAGCTCTGAGTAAAAGCACTGCTTCCATCTTCCCAACATCATAGGTTCCACATATTCATGTAACTTGCATATCTATTTAGCTGGCACCAAAGTTTCAAACAGCATGGTGTTTTTTTTAGCCAGCACTCCTGAACCAATTTTTATCATCACTAATTCTCAGGCCTGCTAATGACCCTGTGGAATGGAGAGAGTTTTGGCAGATATCAGGGGGAGAAAAAGTTAATGGAGAATCACCATAAGCAATAACACAGAATGGGAGTCCCAAAGAAGAAATCAGTTCTGCCTGAACTTTTATCTAATAAAGACACCTAAGTAGCTAGCAATATATCATTCTCACCTGGATTTGGTATCTGAGCTGCTAACAAGGAGTTCCTTGCATAGGTGCAGCATAGTTACCTGGAAAGTTGAAAAAGGTTAGAAAGACATCAAAATTGCAAATTACTATAGCTGCTAATGGTCCTATGAAATGGAGAAAGTTGTGGCAGATATAGGAAAGAAAAGGTTAAAAGATAATCAAGAAAGGTAAGGTCTCGGAATCAGCATAAGCAATAACACAGAATACGAGTCCTAAAAGAGAAAACACTGCTCTGATGGATCTTCTTATACTAAGCACGCCTAAGTAGCATCTGATGACATAAGCACAGTTAGGATTTCCCGCCAGAAAACTTTCAAATCTGATTGGACGTGCTTTGGGTATGGTTTGGCCAGACACAGCTGCACTGACTTTTAATCATTTCCTTCACTTCTCAAAGCTTTGACAAGAAGCCATTTCTCATCTGCTTTGTCTCTAGAGGCTCTGTTACCAAATTCTAAACGCTCTATGCCAGTGGTCTCAAACTCAAACCCTTTGCAGGGCCACATTTTGGATTTGTAGGTACTTGGAGGGCCTCAGAAAAAATTGTTACTGCCTTATTAAAGAAATGGCTATTTTGTATGAGGTAAAACTCTTTATCCCAGGACAAGCAGGCAGGTATTCTCACTAGTGGGTGATGTCATCAGACAGAGCCCCGGTACGGACGTCTCACAAGCACGTGTTGCTTGTAGAAACTTAAAAGTTTCTAGATGCCCGCACCGCGCATGCGCCGGTGCCTTCCCGCCCGGAGGTCCGGGCGTGTCTCCTCAGTTCTTTTCTTTCCGCGGAGCTGAGAAGTTCAACTTCATCATGCGCTAGCTGAATTCAGTTAAATTTGCCTTCCTTGTCCGCGTTTTCGCTTTCTTTTAATTACAGTTAACAGTACTTTCCTTTTCAGTAAAAAAAAAAAAAAAAAAGAAGATTATTTCCTCCGGCGGGTCGAACGGGCCGGCCACGTGGCTCAGGCCCACTGGCTTCGACCTCGCGGCGGAGATTTTCCGGCCTATGTCCCGGCCAATCACCGGGTTTAAAAAGTGCAGCAAGTGCCAACGCGCGATTTCACTCACGGACCCTCACCGGCGCTGTTTGCAGTGTTTGGGCCCTGACCACATTCCGAAATCGTGCAGGCCTTGCTCTACCCTTACGGCACGCTCATTCAAGCGGCGTTGCCTATTGTGGGAATCGATGTTCAAGATGGACGCAGCTAAGGATCCCTCAGCCTCCACTTCATCTGATACCTCCCCGGTTCGGGCGAAACCGGTATCGACCCCTCCTGCATCGAGTGTGGTGAAACCGGCATCGTTCATCCCGACACCATCCACGAGCTCGACGTCGGTGCCTGCCCCGGTCTCCTCGGTTCAGGTACCTCTTCCTTCCACAGTGCCACCAGTGGTCATCAAAGTGCCGAAAGCTACTAAGCAGAAGCACTCGACCTCGAAGGAGCGCGATGACCGTGCAGGAGGACCCCCTTTCGGTGCGGATCCCTCCTTATCGGCTTCGCTACGGTCCATGCTGGAAGCTCAATTCGTTGAGCTCATGCAGACCATCGGACCCGGGCTCATCGCTGCCATACAGGGTGACCTCCCGGTACCGGTCCAAAGGGGCGGTCCGCCCCCTCCCCCTCCTCCACGCCGTTCGACCTCGAAAACCGACGAGGACGAACGGGGGAGGGCGGCAATGCCCATGCGGCAAGCCTCGCTTACCGATATGCCGCCATTAGAGCCCATTACGCCTCCGCGCCAACATGGGACCAGACCTCCGATCGATACTCAAAGCCCTGGGCATAGTCAGGAAGAGTTCTTCCGTACTCCTTACCAGACTTGGGTAGCATCGCAAGAATCCGCATCGCAACCCCAGTTGCGATCCACCGCTTCCAGCCCTATCCACCACTTGGGGGCCTCGGGAGACCATGCGATGCACAGACGATCCCGATCCCCGTCCCGCCACCGAGACGGGCACCGATCAAGACACTCATCCTGGCACTCTTCACGCCATTCGGAGGTGTCACCGCAGAAAAAACTGCAACGTATGGGATACTCCTCATCAGAGGTGTCCCCTCCGGAGGGACCGGAGTACGAGGAGACACCCGTACCCGATTCTCCTTGCCACTCCCCGATGTCCATGGACCCGGAGGCCTCCTCCTCCTCCAGCCCGTCCCACAGACCGACGCTGGCGGATCAATTGTCTTTCTCATCATTCCTCCGACAAATGGCGGATGATCTGGATGTGACCCTTGACACGGGCTCCCGATACTCCAAAGAGTATCTGGACACCATGCATTTACCTAACCCTCCAACGGAGTCGCTTCGGCTCCCCCTGCATAAATTGCTGGATCAGACCTTCATGCAGTGTTTCGAAACACCGTACTCCATACCGGCGATTCCCAGCAAACTCGATGCTCGATACCGCATCGTGCACCATAAAGGGTTTGAGGGCCCTCAACTCTCCCACCAATCCCTACTGGTCGAGTCCTCTCTTAAACGCTCTCATCCCTCCCAGGTCTACGCCTCTGTACCGCCGGGCCGAGAGGGGAGAACGATGGACAAATTTGGTAGAAAATTCTATCAAAACTCCATGATGGCATCACGGGTGCTGAACTACAATTTCTTTTTCTCTTCCTATCTGGAGTTCTTCTTGCCGGTGCTCCGCAAGTTCACTCCGTTCATAGACACCCAAGCTCGATTCGAGTTCGAGGAAGTGGTAGCCTCCCTCTCCCAATTACGCCTCCAGCTGATGCAATCCTCCTTCGATGCATTCGAACTCTCGGCACGTGCTGCCGCAAGCGCGGTAGCCATGCGTCGCCTGGCATGGCTCCGTACGATCGATATGGATCCCAACCTCCAGGACAGACTCGCCAACGTACCATGTGCGGGAGCTGACCTGTTCGATGAGTCTATCGAAACTGTTACCAAGAAGCTGTCGGATCATGAAAAATCTTTTCAATCCATCCTGCGGCCCAAACCCAAACCTCAACAGTCTCGACCTTCCAGGCCACCCCTGATTTACCAGCGGCGTTACATGCCCAGACAAACGCCTGCTGCGAGACAACCTGCGAAGAGACAACCTCCCCAGAAGTCTCAGCAAAAACCTCAGCCACCGGCTGCACCTAAGGCTCCCCAGCCCTTTTGACTCCCCTCCCGGGAGCATAACCGACACCGTTCTGCACTCAGCCTCTCCCATAGGGGGCCGCCTCCATCTTTTTTACCATCGATGGGAGGCCATAACCACGGACCTATGGGTCCTTACCATCATAAGAGAAGGATACTCTCTTCAATTCCATCGGGTCCCCCCGGACCATCCTCCAAGAGAGTATCCTTCAAGCTCGACGCAGACCGCCCTTCTTCTTCAGGAAGTCCAAACCTTACTTCAGCTTCGGGCTGTCGAGCCGGTCCCGTCAGACCAATTGAACCGAGGGTTTTACTCCCGGTACTTCCTCGTCCCGAAGAAAACGGGCGACCTGCGACCCATTTTAGACCTTCGGGCCCTCAACAAGTTTCTGGTCAAAGAGAAGTTTCGCATGTTGACTTTGGATTCTCTATACCCCCTCCTCGAGCAGAACGACTGGTTATGCTCCCTGGATCTCAAGGAGGCCTACACTCACATCCCCATTCACCCGGCCTCCCGAAAGTTCCTCAGATTTCGGGTGGGAAATCTGCACCTACAGTATCGAGTGCTACCATTCGGCCTATCTTCATCCCCCAGAGTCTTCACAAAGTGCCTGGTGGTAGTGGCCGCGGCACTCCAGGACAGGGGTCTACAGGTGTTCCCATACCTCGACGACTGGCTCATCAAGGCCCCGTCAGCCCCAGAGGTCACTTCGGCGGCCTTGGCTACAACCTACTTCCTCCAGAATTTGGGCTTCGAGATCAACTTTTCCAAGTCTCATCTACAACCCACCCAGTCCCTCCCCTTCATCGGAGCGGTCCTGGACACCACCCGACTCCGAGCATTCCTGCCTCTGCAACGCATGGAGTCTCTTCTTCATCTCTGCCAGTCGGTGTCTACTCGCCAAACCCTACCGGCGAGACAACTAATGGTGCTCCTGGGCCATATGGCCTCCACAGTACATGTGACACCCTTTGCCAGACTCCATCTCAGGATCCCCCAGTGGACCCTGGCATCACAGTGGAATCAGACGTCCGATCCACTATCCAAACACATCTTAGTCACACCTGCTCTTCGGCAGTCTCTACTTTGGTGGATGACCTCTTCGAATCTATCCAGAGGTTTGCTGATGCACTCTCCCCCCCATCAGAAAGTTCTCACAACCGATTCGTCGAATTATGCATGGGGGGCCCACCTGGATGGTCTCCGCACCCAAGGATTCTGGACCAGTGCGGAAAGACTACACCAAATCAATCTACTGGAACTCAGAGCCATCTTCAATGCGCTCCAAGCTTTCCAACACCTACTTCACGACATGGTGATCCTCATTCGCACAGACAATCAGGCCGCCATGTATTATATCAACAAGCAAGGAGGCACGGGCTCGGCCCTCCTTTGCCAGGAAGCTCTACGAGTCTGGGACTGGGCGGTGCGCCACAACGCCTTCCTCAGAGCAGTCTACATTCAGGGGGAGAACAACGTCTTAGCAGACAAACTGAGTCGTCTACTACAACCGCACGAATGGACTCTCCATTCCAGCCCCCTTCACCAAATCTTCACACAGTGGGGGACGCCTCAGATAGACCTCTTTGCGGCTCCCCACAACTCCAAACTGCCTCAGTTTTGCTCCAGGATCTACACCCCTCATCGCCTCGAGGCAGATGCTTTTCTACTGAACTGGGGGAAACGATTTCTATATGCGTTCCCACCATTCCCGCTGATCCAGAAGACTCTGGTCAAGCTGAAACTCGAACAGGCCACCATGATTCTAATAGCTCCTCGGTGGCCCAGACAACCTTGGTTCTCCCTCCTACTTCAACTCAGCAGCAGGGAACCAGTACCACTTCCAGTGTTTCCTTCACTACTTACTCAACATCAAGGATCACTGCTTCATCCCAACCTGCAGTCTCTCCACCTGACAGCTTGGTTCCTCTCAACGTAACCCCTCACCAATTCTCTCAAGAAGTGAGGGAGGTCTTGGAAGCTTCCAGGAAGCCCGCCACTCGACAATGCTACTCCCAGAAATGGACTAGATTCTCCTCATGGTGTGTTTCTAAATCAAAGGAACCTCAGCGAGCTTCCTTATCCTCCGTGCTGGACTATCTCCTACACCTATCTCAATCCGGGCTCAAGTCTACATCCATACGAGTCCACCTGAGCGCTATTGCGGCGTTCCACCAGCCCCTACAAGGGAAACCCCTCTCGGCCCATCCGGTGGTCGCCAGATTTATGAAAGGACTCTTCCATGTTAACCCTCCTCTCAAACCACCCCCAGTAGTTTGGGACCTCAATGTAGTCCTTTCCCGTCTCATGAAGCCCCCGTTTGAACCACTCAACAGGGCCCCTCTTAAGTATCTCACCTGGAAAGTGCTTTTCCTGGTAGCCCTTACGTCCGCTCGCAGAGTCAGCGAACTCCAGGCATTGATGGCGGATCCACCATTCACAGTATTCCATCATGACAAGGTGGTCCTCCGCACTCACCCGAAATTCCTGCCTAAGGTGGTCTCAGAATTTCATCTCAACCAATCCATTGTACTTCCAGTATTCTTCCCTAAGCCCCATTCTCACCACGGAGAATCGGCCCTTCACACTCTAGACTGTAAACGTGCGTTGGCTTTCTACCTGGATCGCACCAAGCCACACAGAACCACTCCTCAACTTTTTGTCTCCTTCGACCCTAATAAGTTGGGAAGACCCGTATCAAAGCGCACCATCTCTAATTGGATGGCGGCTTGTATCTCTTTCTGCTATGCCCAGGCTGGATTATCACTTCCTTGTAAGGTCACAGCCCATAAGGTCAGAGCAATGGCAGCCTCAGTAGCATTCCTCAGATCAACACCAATCGAGGAAATTTGTAAGGCTGCCACCTGGTCCTCGGTTCACACATTCACCTCACATTATTGTCTGGATACTCTCTCCAGACGGGATGGACAGTTTGGCCAAACAGTATTGAAAAATTTATTCTCTTAAGTCGCCAACTCCCCCTCCATCCCACTGAGGTTAGCTTGGAGGTCACCCACTAGTGAGAATACCTGCCTGCTTGTCCTGGGATAAAGCAATGTTACTTACCGTAACAGTTGTTATCCAGGGACAGCAGGCAGCTATTCTCACGTCCCACCCACCTCCCCTGGGTTGGCTTCTCAGGCTAGCTACCTGAACTGAGGAGACACGCCCGGACCTCCGGGCGGGAAGGCACCGGCGCATGCGCGGTGCGGGCATCTAGAAACTTTTAAGTTTCTACAAGCAACACGTGCTTGTGAGACGTCCGTACCGGGGCTCTGTTTGATGACATCACCCACTAGTGAGAATAGCTGCCTGCTGTCCCTGGATAACAACTGTTACGGTAAGTAACATTGCTTTATAGTTTATAAATCTTTTCTTTTAGCTAAGTCTTAATAATAATATTGTAATTTATAGCTAGTGAAACGTGATCAAAAAACTGTTTTATTTTACTTTTATGAATATGATAAACATACCGAGGGCCTCAAAATAGTACCTGGCAGGCCACATGTGGCCCCCGGGCCACGAGTTTGAGACCACTGCTCTATGCCTTAAGGCGCTGCTTTTATCTTTCATACGTCAGGGGTTCAAGTCTTGAGTGCGGTTAGCAAATATTTGATATTCATTTTTCTACCAGAAAACCTTCAAACTCTTTAGCCATTCCTTTGAATTGATCTTTAAAATGATCTGCAGCAATTCTCATATGTCTAAAGCAGCCTGTTCTCTCTCACTTAAACCCCCTCCCCCACCCTAACACACACTCCTCAGGTATGAAACCACAACCAGGCAAGCTGAATATACCAACAGTAGTGTCTCTAGGGTACATCTAAAATACATGTACCTTCCTTCAATATCTGTCCAAGCCCTCTGAAGTTTTAGTAAACTCTTCTACCTGTTGCCCTGTGCGGATATTGCTTAAAAAAAAAAACACAACACATTACTACCACAATGGCTTGTAGCTGAGAGCAGATGAATGTATCTAATGCACCTGTGCCTGAAAACTGCAGAATGCTGATGAAAAACAGCAAAGTCCACCACTTATGAGAGCTGTTAGGATGCTGTTAAAATGAGTGTGGGATTTGAACCGGTGAGCTTGAGAAGATGGAAAAGGTGCATTAACCTGGTGAGCCACAAATGGCATCTTTCTGTCAGAGGAGAAGTTTCCTCCCATGACAGCTTAGGATGTCCTAGCCATGGGAAGGAGAAAATAAGTTTGCCTGGAAAGGGAAATGTGCTGATAAAAACAGTAAAGTCCACCATCTAGACCCTCTTATGACAGCTAATAGGAAGCTGTTAGGAAGTTGTTAAAATTAGAGAAGGTGGGATTTGAAGTGGTGAGCTTGAGAAGATGGACAAGGCGCATTAAGTTTTCTTTGTGGTGATTGTGATATGATAGCTAATCAGATGATACATAGGCAGGTCATTCAACTATGATATGACAGGGCAGCGAGATCCATCTGAGGAGAAGCTGCTGTAGCTCAGTGTGTTAAAATCCTGTGCTGATCATAAAGAGATTGTGAGTTAAACACCCAGCGCATCTTTTAATTGTGGCATACTACCTTGAAGATGCACCTTGATGATCTCACAATGAGGTCAGCTTTGTGAAGCTGAACAGCTCCATTTTGCAATGAGGGGAAAATACATGTTAAGGTCTGTATCTGGTTTTTCTATTTTTAAGCGCTGAGAAATGAACTAATGTGTGCAATAATGATATCTTTTTCATGTTCTTTCTATCAAGAAAGCTGCAGCACTGTTTGTTGAGAAAAAAGGGGGTTCTTTTAAACAGAAATGCCAAAGGTGGTGTAATGAGTAAATCATAGTACTTTTCTGCCTAAACAGTAATATGTTTTCCATGCAATATGTCTATATTGATGAGCTCTATTGATATGGTGGCTTATTAAATCTATTAGGAGGGGAAAAAGAGGAAAAAAACTGATTCCTGAAGTCTAGATAGAATATATCATTTCGGAAGCCAAAGCACATCTATGTTGCGTCCTTAGAAACCAGAGTTCAGGCCAAGCAGAAACCAAACGGAAACCACACTTAGACCAGCTTTTCGTTTGCCTACATTTTCCACGATGTTTAGACGCAATCTGCCGCCCAACTAGAGTCTATGTGGTTCCTATCCTTAACCACGCCCTCATTATGCCCACATCTACATACTTGGATGCGACTTTTCCCAAAACTTCTATCTCATGTCTATATTCTAAGAACGCCTACCTGGCGCCTAACTCAGTCTAAGTCCCAATTAACGCTTGTTAAGACCCTTAAGTTGCTCATTATCCACTTAAATCAGACACCTAAAGCACGCCCAAGGTTAGACGCACTTTACAGAATCTAGGCCTAAGTATGTATGTTATAGAAAACTGTAACTTGTGTCCCAACTGCCCATTTGTAGGCACGAGCATTTACACCAGCATGGCTGGTGAAATTGCTGTGTTAAAATTAATGCTTAGCCCACACTATCCAGGCACTTAAATTTGAGTCCCTTATGTAGAATTCCCCTCTAAATATTCGATTAAGCAGAATTGGTTTTTTTCACTTAAGAAAAGCTATTAAAATAAATGAGCAACCTAATTTCACTTGGATGAATTCCAAAGACACCAGGCAGCAACCAAAAATATCCTAGACTGTGTGGTAGATTACCTAATGTTCTTAACTGAAGAAATCACAAGAGAATGTTGAAGCCAGGCCTAAAAGGACTGTTTAGCCTGATTTCATCTGTACAGTAGTGATTATGAAGTAGCAAAATATAAGTTACAATATGAAAATAACTGGAAGTTTTTCCATTGATTACTCTGAACATAATTATCAGCAACTTAACACCTAATTCACAATAATATTAGGAGCCATTGTAAAAGAGAAACAGAGTTGTGGAGCAAGTGCCATCTTAACTGATGTGGTCAGTGTATATGGTTGCGTGTTGTACATTGTTTTATATTTGGGTTAATCATATTTTCCTGTCGATGTATGTATGTTGGTCACTGTTTTGGTTAGTGCAAGTGGAAAGGCAGTCTATAAGTGTTTTTAATAAATATAAACTAGTATTTAACCAAGGAAGGAAGTCATGTCCTGTACCTTCATCCTCACTAAGAACTTTTGGGCATTGGGATGAAAGCATCCTACCTGTGTTCTTCTGCATCACCTGTTTGCTTTTAAATATCTGTGTATGTGGCCATTTGGGGGAGGATGGGCTGGAGAGGGCTTCAATGGCTGAGAGGGTATAGATGGGCTGGAGTAGGTTTTGACGGAGATTTCGGCAGTTGGAACCCAAGCACAGTACCGGGTGGAGCTTTGGATTCTTGCCCAGAAATGGCTAAGAAGAAAATAATTTAAAAAATTTAAATTGAATCTGGTTGGGCAGACTGGGATGGACCATTCGGGTCTTTATCTTCCGTCATTACTATGCTACTATGTAAAAATGTATCTTTGAATTTGTTTTAAACTTTAAATTTAAAGCATGTGCAGCATACATATCACTATTATTGTTCCAAAACCATTTATGATTATTCTATAGAATATGTGCAAGAACAATATTTATTTTGTAAACATTCATAAAAAGATAAATATGTGAACATAATAAACTGAGTGATAAGGCAAAATTATTTTTTTATTCCATTTAGCTTAAGTGTTTTATTTTTAGGGCTAAGAACTTTACTAAAGAATTGCCACTGCTGGGTCAGACCAGTGGTCCATCGTGCCCAGCAGTCCGCTCACGTGGCAGCCCCCAGGTCAAAGACCAGTGCTCTAAAATGAGTCCAGCCTCACCTGTGTAGGCCCAGTTTAGCAGGAACTTGTCCAGCTTAGTTTTGAAACCCTGGAGGGTGTTTTCCTCTACAACAGACTCCGGAAGAGCGTTCCAGCTCTCCACCACTCTCTGGGTGAAGAAGAACTTCCTTATGTTTAAACGGAATCTATCCCCTTTCAACTTTAGAGAGTGTCCTCTCGTTCTCCCTACCTTGGAGAATGTGAACAGTCTGTCTTTATCTACTAAGTCTATTCCCTTCAGTATTTTGAATGTTTCGATCATGTCTCCTCTTTTCAAGGGAGAAGAGGCCCAGTTTCTCCAATCTCTCACTGTATGGCAACTCCTCCAGTCCCTTAACCATTTTAGTAGCTCTTTTCTGGACCCTTTCGAGTAGTACCGTGTCTTTCTTCATGTACGGCGACCAATGCTGGACATAGTACTCAAGGTGAGGGCGCACCATGGCCCAGTACAGCGGCATGATAACCTTCTCCGATCTGTTCGTGATCCCCTTCTTTATCATTCCTAGCATTCTGTTTGCACTTTTTGCCGCCGCAGCTAAGCCATGTAGGAAAAGGTAACCAATAAATTCTTGTATCAAGGTGCTGTTTTGGTGAGATTTAATTGGCACCTTTCAGTGCTGGATAGCGTTTACCTGAAAGTTGTCCAACACTGTTCTGTAGTCTCAGAAGGATAAAATATCAATTGTGTTTTGGTTATATAAATACATATCTTAAAAACTGAGTTGTGCAGAATAGCAGCATGTGGGGACGGGAGGTAGGTGCTTGCTTCTAACTCTACCCCAAATCCTAGTCCTAGAATTTGCCTTAAAGTTTTGTTTTTGATACATTCTGGATGTTAGTAAAAGAATTTGGTTCTAAAGAAACAACTTGTTAATGGTTCAAAACAGGCGTATTCAAATACGGAGTAATGTGCAGTTACATATGGCTTGTGAGCTGGTATCCACAGGAATTCCCCATTTAAAATAGAATTTAAATTACGTTAGTCACCTTCATGCAAGCTCTGTTTTGTACTGCAAAAAAATTCTAAATGTAGCTAGCAATTGTTCTTTTAAAATTATCAGGTACTTTACAGTTAAGCACCCATGATGTTCAGGTAGCTGTCAGTCACTGCTACAGTCTTTTCCTACAGTATACTTATGGTTTGGCACTGGAAGGAAATTGGAGAAGACAAACAGATCAAATACCAATGTGGTACCCCATTCAAATTCTATATGAGTATATTAAATAAAAATGCTATCAATATAATATGATTATGTGAATTGTGTGCTCAGTGCTTCAACTGTACAGTCATTTTGACCATTAGTTTGAAGAACCATAACAGCATCACAATGTTCCCACACTATATAGTATCTCATAATTAATAAGTCACTTAAATAAACAATCAACTTATCTGAATTATATGATGTTTACACTGTTCTCTCACACAATGTTCTCTTGGGATACTATAGCCGCATTGATTCCTAGTAAACAATTGTGAGGTAAAAGAAACAGAATGATATGGTATATTTCACCTATAGTGTGGTTCAGATGCTGTGTTCCATCTGTGGTTTAGCTACATCCAATGATCTTGTCCTTTATTTTGTATATCATGTTACAAATGTGACCATACCAATAATCAATCCATTAAAACTCTGCTTTCATATCTTGGAACCAAAAACCTATTTTTCTTCCTCTTACTCATATTCCAATATTCTTTCAACTGGTGAAAAATGCCAAAGTTTCAAACAATCTGTTAGCTGGCACATAATACCATCCAAAAATAGGCTATTGGATCCAAGATATGAAAGTAGAGTTTTAATGGATTAATTATTAGTAAGGTCACATTTAAAACATGATAATCAATGGTAGCATTGTAAAAGGGGAGAATATGGATAGTGAGAGGAAAGTCTGAAGGGTGGGGGATGCTGGGGGTATGGAGGAAAGGGTGAGCGAGATCTAGCACCATGTATGGGGGAGGGGGAGAGAGAGAGACACAAGGAAGCAGTGTGTTGCAACATTTTCAGAGGAAAGGCAGGATAAAAGATAATGCACCATTTGAGAGAAGTGAGATGTTGGATGGGGAAAGGAGGCAATAGGGAGATAGAGAGATGCTGAACAGGAAGGGGAGAGAGGCAGAAGATGCTAGACCATGTTGGAAGAGGTGGAAAGAAGAAAATGTTGGACTATTCCATGGGGGTAGGCAAAAGGACAACAGAGGGTTGGTGTTTGACAAGAGGAAGGAGGAAATGGGGAGACAAAGACTAGAAGGAAGGGAGGGAGGTAGCGATGATTGGCAATGGGGGGTAGAGAGATGTAGATGCTAGACTGGAAAGGGGAGTAGAGAGATGAGAGGAAGGGATAGATGTGCTTTGGGGAAGTCTTCTGGAGGGGGAAGGGCTTCTGAGAAGGAGATGGATGCACATTTGAAGGCCTTTATTGAGGGCTTCAGAAGGGGAACAGATGCTCAGGCATCAGGTGGCCACCATGGTGGACGAGTGTGCAGTTTTAGCTGGCTTTGGCCCTGCTTATGGCTGTCAGGGTATTCCCTACTAGTACTCTGCAGGTGAGGGGAAAAATGCTTGGTAAATAGGAGCAGTTGCTAGATTATTTGTTAAGCCTTGGATACTGTATTCACTGATCACATACTTCTTGTGATATATGGTGCTACAAGAGGGTGCTGAAAAGTTCTCAGCCCAATCAAGAAGGGAATGCTGTGTAACCATGAAACTTACAAGTTATTCCACAAGATACTTGGCACATCATTTCTGAAGTTTGTGTAAGCCTTCCAAAAATACTCTGATATTTGGTCACTGAAATACTGTTCTGCTGCTGCAGTCACCTCTGAATCACTCAAAAATTGTCACCCTTTCATACTTTTTATGGTTTAGAAAAAAGATTCACTTAAATAATTCCTACTCAATCATTTACCAAAATATTTCTGGAAAAACAAATTTTTAACCAATTTCCTGAACTGAAGTAAACTGGTAACATTCTTTATATCCAAAGGTAATGCATTCCACAATATTACTACCCTGCAGTTATTAAAGCATGCCAAATTCCAACCAACTTTATCTGTTTAATATATGGAACCTCAAGACTGATCTTATCTTCAGATCGTAAAGCGCGACAAGGATGATATATCTGCAGAAGAGAGCTAAGTTGGATAGGACATTTGTCCTTCAACAGCTTAAAGATTACACAAACCATTTTAAATTCTATGTGATAAGTAATAGGCATCCAATGAAGATCACACAAGGTTCCTATATGGTCAAACTTGGATGCTCTCTCAATTGCATGAGCTGCCGCATTTTGAGCTAACTATAATGCTTGAATCATATACTTTGACAGGCCCAAATAAAGAGAATTACAGTAATCAAACATAAGTATCAACCTTGCCCCAATAACCGTTCAAAAATTCTCCACTGACAGATAATCTCTTAACCTTCTTAGCAAACGAAGTCTAAAAAAGACCTTAGAAATTACCATCTTGACTTGTGGCTTAAAAGAGCATCGAATCCAATATAACTCCAAGATATTTATACTGACTTGACACTGGAATCACTATATTATCCAGGACAGTCTCTGATGGAAATAAATGCAGATGCATTTCACGAGCAATACACATAATTTCGGTCTTGCCAATGTTCAATTTCAACTTACTCTGCACAAAAACAATTCTGGATCTGCAATTTGAGCATCAGATATCAAGTCTCTCACTGGTATTATAAACTGAATATCATCAGCATAGAGCCAGAAAGTTATTCCCAGTGATTTCAATATTTAGCATAGCGGTAGTAAATAGATATTAAATAGGACAGCCGATAAAGCTGACCCTTGGGGGTCCAAGGGTAGTCCAATCTGACCTACTTCTATGCAAAAAGCCCGGTTTGACAAGAAAGAATTAAACCAATCCAAAGAACATAGATGGGCCATTAAAATTTAATGGTTGACTGTATCAAAAGCTGAAGATATGGCCATAAAAATCATGAAAAACCATTTGCCACAATCTAGACCTTTGCACATGAAATCAAGAATAGATACTAGCAATAACTCTGGAATGTTTAGATCTAAACCCAAACTGGCAATCATCTAAGATGGAATTTCTCTCTGGAAAGTCTTGTAATTGGGAGAGCACATTCTTTTCCAAAATTTTAGCCAGATAATTCAAAGAAGAGAGAGGGTGGAAATGTTTTCTAACTTCTACCATTTTTCAGCAATGGCCACACTACTGCTTTTTTCAAGGTATCGGGGATATTACTTTCCCGTAAAGAACGTGATACTAAAGTCAAGATACAGGGTACAATAGGAATCCATATTTTGGATAATGTGAGAAGAGTAGTTTTAATATTATACTAAAAGATATTATAATAAAACAGATATCTGAGTCCTTACCCTATTTCACTAGATGTATGTCCCCTAATCATAAAGCATTTGGTAGGATAGAGTAAAAATATCTGGTCACATTGCTAGAATACCAAACTTGGAAATAATATTGCAGATTGAATTAACATAGAAACATAGAAGATGACGGCAGAAAAGGGCTACAGCCCATCAAGTCTGCCCACTCTGCTTACCCACCCCTTGTCTATGCCCTAATGACCCAATTTCCTTATCTTGATCCTCGTAGGGATCCCACATGGGTATCCCATTTATTCTTAAAGTCTGGCACGCTGTCTGCCTCGATCACCTGCACTGGAAGCTTATTCCAATGATCAACCACTCTCTCTGTGAAGAAATACTTTCTGGTGTCGCCATGAAATTTTCCGCCCCTGAGTTTGAGCGGGTGCCCTCTTGTGGCCGAGGGTCCCTTGAGAAAGAAAATATCATCTTCCATTTCGACACGTCCCGTGAGGTACGGGGGATTAGATCCCTTAACCAGCAGCTCTCTGTTTTAAAGGACTATAGATCGGAAAAACTCCTACTACAGATATTATTGATGCCTGTACATTGAATGACTTTCTTCTCTCTTTTTTTTTTTTCCTTTATATATTTTCCTTCTCTAGGAAGTACATATTTTCCTCTATATGTGTACTTGAAGAAATTTGAGTATTTGATTATATGCTGGAATGTTTCTAATTACTTTCTTTTTCTTTATGTATTGTTATTGCATAAATGTCATAAATTAAAAAAATAAATAAATCATACTTCATAGTGGAACCAGAGATGGGGTACCTATCCCGTTTTCACATCTAATGTAATGTAATGTAATTTTATTTCTTATATACCGCTAATCCGTTAGGTTCGAAGCGGTTTACAGAAAATATACGAAGGCTCACAATCTAACTAAAGTACCTGAGAACAAACAAATTAGTAAATAATAGAGAGGTAAATAAAGATAGAGGAAAAAAATGAGATATGAAGCATCCTAACAAGAATACATTGAACTCTCAATACCATACTTTTAAAGCAAAATGTATAGTCCAAAATAATAGTAATAATAATAATAACAGTTTATATACCGCAATACCGTAATGTAATGGAAAAAAAAAACCAAACTAAATTAGATAAAAATATAATTTTAAGAATTAAATAAAATATAGAAATGTAAAAAGAAAAATAAACATTAGAAGTGAGGAAAAAAAGGTAAAGGAAGGAATATGAATAGAATGGATTGAGAAACCGTTAAACAATAGAATCCTGAGGAAATTTAAATGAATAGATAAAAAAGAAAAAGATATAATATGCACAATGGAATAAAAGTTAGGAAGGACTTAATTTCATTTCCATCGATCATCAATGTCATCATCCCTAGTGCTTTAGCTGTTTCAACCGGACAACCGCCATCATCGGCCTCTGCACATTAGCCATGGGTCCACTTTTTCAAAGCAGTGAGAAACATCTCTCAATTTTCTGGCTTACTGTCCATTACACTCAACAGCTCTCAGATCTTCCGGCTCCAATTTTCCGCTCCTTGGTCCAGACTATGCAACTCACTCAGCCAGCCCTCACACTTGATGGCATCGTCCCTCACAACAGCACTCCAAGCCGGCTGCGGGACATCAGGCGTGGTGAGACTCCCGTCCTGCTGATGTCGCACTGCCAGTAGGAAATCCGAAGCTGCATCGCTGCAGGAAGCCAGAGTCTATGCCGATCACCTCAGACATGGGGCATCCGCCTCGACAACCGCCACCACTCGACAACTCAGTCACCCTCCGTCGACCTCGGCAACGCTCCCCCTCCGGCTCTCCACCATCAGCCCTACTCGCCATGGATCGGTCGCCAGGCACAGCTCAGGATCACCAAAGTGCAGTAAATATCAGGTGAGAAAGAGGCCAGCCGCCAGGCACAGCTCAGGATCGCCAAAGGTGCAGGAATAAATACCAGGTGAGAACAAAGCCTTTCTGACAGACCGAGAACAACGGTCAAATCAGAACCGTCGGATCAAAGTCAACAAGTGAAGTCCCAACCAGTAAAAAAATCAAAGAAGATTAAAAAATAACACAGATTTAAATAAATAAACAAAAACAGCAGGAAAACCAAAAATAAAAAGAAATAAAAGAGAACAAAGGGAGACAGCACAAATGGTGACTTAATCGGCTGCCATCTTGTTACATCTGTGTGCAATAGAAATTTATTTAATTTAAAAAATGTATATACCATCTACAACTAGGCTGTTTACAGAGTACAAACTGGTATGCAAAGTCAGGTAGGTTTGATGGTTTCATTCAATTAAAATAGAACATAAAACATCACAATATGTTGATGACTCAGCTGCACAAATACAATTTTAAATTTCTGGATTTAAAATGAATACCACTAAAACAACTGTATATAAAAACGAATAGAAATAAGATGATTCTCCTTTGGGGGGGGGGGTTAATGAATCAAAAGGTAGAATATGTCAGAGTAACCCTCCTGACAAACTTAAAACAATTATATAATTTGAGCTATTAATCTCTGCTACAGAAAATCAATGCAGAATTAAATAGACGGAGCATGGTATCTGTAATCTGATTAGTCTGCTAAGCAGCCTAATAAAGCAACAAAACTACCAAGGCTAATAAAAATGTATTTTCTTTGATACCAAGCTAAAGTCATACTAGCTTCTTTAATAAATTTATCAAACTGATACATCAATATATCTGTTTCATGCAGCTGAAAAACAATAAGAGAATCACAAAGACTGTAAATGATCAGGTACTTCTTTGCTCCTTATATGATGGTGCCAGTTGGCATGCATGGCTGGATTGCTTTTGCCCTTCCAGATATTCCATGCCCTTGGTCTTCATTCTCAGCTTTCAAGGGCTGCCAAAAGGCTGGGTGTTCAGGATTCCCTTAATAAGTATACTTGAGAAAATTTGCGTATAATGGAAATGGTAAGTGTTCAAGTCTCTCTCGTGCATATTTGTTGGTGGCTCTAACACCATAAGCATTGTCATACTGGAACAGACCAAAGGTCCATCAAGCCCAGTATCCTGTTCCAGCAGTGGCCAATCTAGGTCATAGGTAAAGGGTCATAGATTTGATATATCACCCTTCAGTGGGTACAATCAAAGCAGTTTACTTATACTTTAGGGATAGAAAAAATACCTACATAGTAGACTCACTACTAGTACTATTTCTATGGCACTGAAAGGCATGCACAGCTCTAATATGGACATTCAGACATATAGGGGTTGGGGAGTTTCTTGCAGAGAAAATTAATTGAAAGCAGCTTTGAAAAAGTGGGTTTTTAGCTTGGATTTGAATACTGCTAAAGATGGAACCTGAAATAATAACTCGGGCAGTCTTTTCCAGGCATACGGCACAGTGAGATAGAAGGAATGGAGTCTGGAGGAGAAGGGCAGAGCATAGAGGGAGATAGGTGAAGAGAGATACTGAGGGGCTGCAGAGTGAATACACTTGTAGGTCAGTAAGAAGAGTTTGAATTGTATTTGGAAATGAATGTGTAGCTGACGGGCAGAGCATAGAGGGAGATAAGTGAGGCGAGATACTGAGGGGCTGCAGAGTGAATACACTTGTAGGTCAGTAAGAAGAGTTTGAATTGTATTTGGAAATGAATGTGTAGCTGACAAAGTGACTTGAGGAGAGGGGTAATATGAGTGTGGCTGCTCTCGTGGAATATGAGTCATGCAGCAGAGTTTTGAAAAGATTGAAAGGGAGAGAGATGGATGAGCGGAAGACCTTAGAAGAAGCAAGTTGCAGTAATGTAAGCAAGAGGTGATGAGGGTGTGGATAAGTGTTTTGGTAGTGTACTCAGAATGGAGTACATATAATAGAGGAAGAAGTGACAGGCTTTAGCGGTTTGTTGGATCTGAATGGAGAAGGAGAGAGAGGAGTCAAAGATGACCCGAGGTTGTGAGCTGACAAGAGAGGGAGTCAGGAGAGCATTGTTCACAGAATT